>NC_055992.1:5329017-6703137 GCF_018446385.1 Zingiber officinale
ATTCTTCTAAAGGGCAAGATTTAGCTAATATTATTTTTAAATTCTTAATTTCTTTTTCTAACTTGCAGCAACCTTTAGTTAGAAACTTAACAATCTTAAAAAGTTTATCGGGAGGAAGAGATCGTACCTCACTTACCTTGTCGATCTCGTTGTCCGTGTCTCCCCTTGAACTGCTTCTTTCTTCCGACATAGCTCCCCCTTCATCGATGCTCTCGATGCTCATCTCGGAAGAGCTTGAATCGCAATTGTCATCTTGATGACTCGCCATTAATGCGAGTCCGGAGAATACCTCGACTTCCGATTTGGACGACGTATCGTCCCACGTCGCCTTTAGGACCTTGGGCTTTTGGACAGGCTTCTTACCTTTATCCTTGTCCTTGTTCCTCAGCTTGGGGCAGTTGTCCTTGATGTGCCCTTCTTCATCGCAGTGGTAACAGTGGATGATCCTTTTCTTTCTGCCCTGCGGATGGTTAGTAGTTCTAGATTTACACAACTTTTTAAACTGTCTTACCATCATTACCATTTCCTCGTCGTCGAGAGAAGATTCCAACTCAGGTTTGTCTCTCGATACTTTGAGGGTGACGTTGTTCTTGGGCTCCTTCGTACCTGCACATCTTGATTCGTGCACTTCAAATGTCGAGAAAAATTCTTCTAGTGTAATTTTTGCTAAATCTTTCGAAATGTAAAAGACATCTACTAGTGATGCCCATTTTGAATTTCTCGGAAAAGAATTTAAAGTGTACCTTAGCGAATCTCGATTACTTACCTTTTCTCCGAGATTCGACAGTCTAATGATGATCTCTTTGATTCTCGAGTGCAGATGCGCAACTGTCTCGTCTTCCTCAAGTCGCAGGCTGGTGAGTTGATTGCGAAGTAGATCCCATCTAGCGAGCTTGGATTCGGACGTTCCTTTATGCAGCTCAAAGAACTTCTCCAAAAGTCGACCTGTCGTTCCCGATTCGTAGTTCCCGATTCGGTTGACTTCTTGTGACGGAAGAACGCTTAGCAGATGGTATTCTGCTTTGTCGTTCGCCACATAGTCGACCTGTTCCTTTTTCATCCATTGATATTTTTCTTTGCCCTCTGGAGCTACAAAGACAAATTCCATTATTAAAATTAATTCAAAATCAGTTGTAAAAAATACCTGCATTCGCATTTTCCAGGTAGCGAAATCCCTTTCGAATTTCGGCAGGTAGATGCTTGGTCCGACCATTATCTTTGCTTCGATTGGCGGTTAGTCCTCCTGAAGCGCCTTGGCTCTGATACCACTTGTTGGATCGTGGCGGCCGGCTAGAAGGGGGCCAGGGTTGAATAGTCTGAAAATAAAATGCAAACCCTTCTCGAACTCTTAAACTATCACTTGCATAAAATCGAAAAGTAATAACTTAAAACAGAATATACGAGGCACCAGAGTTGACTTGGTTACAACCGGGGAGGTTGTTAATCCAAGGAGAATGATCGTACTAAAAACTCCTTCAGGCGGAGAAGCCTCCTACAATGATGAAGTGCAGAAAACAGAAGCTTAACTACAGAGAAAGCGTACAAGCGTAGAAAGAATGAATTGATTGAGTTGTTTTAAAAAACTTCTGGACCAAGACTATATTTATAGCCTTGATCGGCGCGCCCTGAGGGTTCCGGGCACCCTGGGGGGATAAACTTTATCCTCCAATGTTCAGATCAAGTCAAAACTCGATCCGATTAAAAAGTCAACTCTGGGCGCCCCGGAGGGGTCCAAGCGCCCTGGAGGGAAAAGTCAACCCCATTGGCTTTTTCTAACCCGGGTCTTCTGCTCCGGCTCCATTCGCCTCAGACCGAGTCTTCCGCTCGCTTGGGTGATCTCTGTCATCTGGAATAGGGCTCACCCGAACCCAACTTCCGGTCTTCTCGAGCAGGCTTCCACTCCAGCTTCTCGTCCCTCGGAATCACCGCGTGCTTCCTTCTTGTCCACCAGCGTACTCATCCGCAGTCTTCATCCCTCGATCGCACCCCGTGCCAACCTTCTCAATAGCTGCGTCTCTTGCTCCTCGAGTAGTCTTCCGCTACGGCTTCTCGTTCCTCAGAACCACCGCACGCTTCTTTCTCGTCCGTTGGTGTACTCTTCTACAGCGCCCCATCTCTCGGACGCACCGTGTGCTGTCCTTCTCGCTAGTTGCGTCTTTCGCTCGACTACATGTGCTCCTAAGTTCCTGCACACTTAGACACAAGGTTAAAAACATACAGGACCTAACTTAACTTGTTGATCACACTAAAACAACCTTGGGGTTCCAACAAAACGCTTCCAGACGCCCTGACTAAGGCTATAAATATAGCCTTGGTCCAAGAAGTTAAATAGAATAAGCAATTGCAAATTCTATACTTGTGTGCTTCTCTTATCTAGTTTAGCTTCTTATTTCTTGTACATCATTACTGTAAGAGGCTTCTTCGCTTGAAGGAGATACTAGTGCGATTCATTCCTTGGATTAACAACCTCCCCGGTTGTAACCAAGTACAAATTCCTGTGCCTCTACCTTTTAGTTCTTTCTTTAATTATATGCAAATGTTCTTTTAAAAGTCCGAGAAGGGTACTTTGTGTTTGTGTTTTTTAAGGGTTATTCAACCCCCTTCTAACCGGTCAATGAGGTCCAACAAGTGATATCAGAGTCAGGATGCTTCAGGAGGACTAACCGTCAAACGAAGCAACAAGATGGTCGGAACTAACATCTATCCACCAACGTTCGAGGGGGAGTTCACTTTTTGGAAACAACGAATGGAGGTTTATTTTAAAACCAATTTTAATATGTTACTAACAATGAAATATGGTTTTGAAGTGCCTAAAAGCAAAGAAGGAGAAGAACTTGAGGAGTATCAATGGACTGACGAGCAATGTAATGATGTTATGGCAAATGGTAAGGTTGAGTCCAGTCTTTTGAGCGTACTACCTGCCCAGGATCTCGACAGAGTCGAAAAATACAGAAGAACAAAAGAACTTTGGGAAAAGTTCTTGAAGCTCTACGAAGAACCATTAGAAGTCGAATCCAACTCCTCGATGAACACCAAGCCGTTGTCAGAAGAGTCTGAGACCGAGAAAATTGCCGGGACAGGCCTAACAACCGAATTCCATCCTGAGGACATAGAAAGCTCATCTCATATGAGCATCAATGAAGGGGGAGAGTCTTTGGAAGAAAATAACTCAACAGGGGAAGAATCAACAGTCGACAAGGTAAGTCAGACATGGTCTCCACCTCCTGACCAATTGATTAATTCAATTAAAACATTGTCAAAAGATTTTTGTGACTTAGAAATTATATTGTCGAAAGATTTTTGCAAATTAGAAATCATGTTTTTGAAAGATTTTTGCGAATTAAAACCTAAAAAGCTATTAACAAAGAATAGTGAGTTAAAAGAAACTCAAGCAATAGTTTGTCAATTAAAGGATTTCGACAAACTAAAATAGAAAATGACATGTTAGAGAAACAAATACAGAGTTTAAAATTTTCTGTATATTCAAAATTCTCTGCTTTAAATTTGAGAAATTATAATAGACTAAAATGGAAATTTAAGTATCACAATGAAAAGAATTGACAATAACATAAAATTTTCTTGTTTTCAAGAGTATGCTAGCACTATTCTTTTCGCAATTTTTTTTTTACTACAAAAAAAATTCTGTTTGAGTTTATACAATTGCTTTGAAGGCTTATCTCTATACAATTTGTTTAAATTTTGAAAATGTATTTTCTTCTGTCAAAATGCATGTCCTATTTTTCAAAAAATATTTCAAGATTTCAAAAATTGACTTAAGGCTTTCATTATCATTTTTTTAACTTGTGTTTAAGATTAACAATTTTTTTCAAGTAATTTTAACTTGATAAATTCAGAGTTTAAATTCTCTTATTTGTCTTGAAAATGTAACCTTAGACGTTTTAAGGAACCTCATTTTTTTATGTGATCAAAGGGACAAGGGAATATTAAGTCTAGAGGGAGGTAGCTTTACAATTTTTTTATCTTTTGCACTTTCTTGCAAAATTTAATTATTACCTTTAATTTATGTTGGTTAACCCTGACTTAACTTGGGTTGCTCACATCAAAAAGGGGAGATTGTTGGAACCCCAGGATTATTTTGATGTGATCAAACAAGTTAAGTTAGGTCCTGTGATGTTTTAACCCTGTGTCTAAGTGTGCAGGAACTTAAGAGCACATGAAGTCGAGCGGAAGACGCAGCTAGCGAGAAGGATGACAGGGACGGGCTCGGTGCGTCTGAGGGACGGTGCACTGTGAAAGAGTACATCGGCAGACCAGAAGGAAGCATGCGGTGTTTCCGAGGGACGAGAAACTGGAGCGGAAGATTGCTCTAGGAGCAAGAGACGCAGCTAGCGAGAAGGTCGACATGGGAGAGAGCCGACAGGCTCGGTGCATCCGAGGGATGAACAGCTGTGAATGAGTATGCTGGTGGACGAGAAGGAAGCACACGACGATTTTGAGGGATGAGAAGCCAGAGCGGAAGCCTGCTCGAGAAGGCCGAAAATTGGGTTCGGATGAGCCTTATTCCAGATGACCGAGATCACCCAAGCAAGCGGAGCCTAAGTGGAAGACCTTGAGCGAGACGAGCTGAACCGGAGCAGAGGGCATGGACCGAAAAAGTCAACATTGTTGACTTTCTTGGTCCGGGTGTCCGGACCTGAATTTTATCCAGATCGCGGTCAAACACGATCTATGCGAAAAGGATAAAATTTTATCCCCTTCTAGGTGTCTGAAACGCTTCCAGGCGCCCCGACCAAGGCTATAAATATAGCCTTAGTCCAAGAAACTAAATAGAACAAGCAATTGCAAATTCTACACTTGTGCGCTTCTCTTGTCTAGTTTAGCTTCTCATCTTGTACATTATTGCTGTAAGAGACTTCTCTGCCTGAAGGAGGTACTAGTGCAATTCATTCCTTGAATTAATAACCTTCCCGATTGTAGCCAAGTAAAAATTTCTGCGCCTCTACCTTTTAGTTCTTTCTTTAATTATATGCAAGTGTTATTTTAAAAGTCCGAGAATGGTACTTTGTGTTTGTGTTTTTTTAGGGCTATTCAACCTCCCCTTCTAACCGGCCAATGTGATCCAACATGATCATGTGACAAAGAATCTCCCTAATCTTCCCATGATCATACTTGAAATTCTAGACAGCATTGGCAGTTTCTGATTCAACAATAGTTGTAGTGACACTAATATTTTTATTTTACCTTTATCACTAATCTGCTTCCTCATACAACCCTTGAGATGCCTCAAAAAATGGGATGTAACACCAGTCTTATTAATTGTGAGCCGATGTTTACAATAAATATATTCAGCCTTTATTATTCCATCCGGAAGAGTAACCTCTTCAAAGTCAACCTACACTTTGGATGCACATTTTCTTTTCTTTGGAGCATGAGGACTTTCATCCTCTTCATCAATGGTGTCAGGTTGCTGCTCATTATTGTTTTGAGTTGCTTCATTGGTATTATTTGCTGAAGGTTCAATTTCTAACAAAATAGGACTTGCAGCCGAATCTTCAGTTGATAAGTGTGGAGTTGACATTGGATTGTTCCTTTTTTTTAGGCCACTAGACATTAAAATACAACTACATCACTAATATTACAACATTAGTGAATAGAGCCAGGATACCAACAATTTCAATCTAATAGCTACATCACTAATTGGCATTTCAAAATATATCATCTAATCTGCATGGTTTATATGAATACAAAATCCTACTGCCTATATAAAAAAAATTAGACAAATCACTTAAAATATCAACAATTTCAGACAATCAATTAAATAAGACAAAAGACAAAAGTAGGAAAATATAAGGGAAGGTAAAATTCTACAAGTGCAAACCACAAACATATAAAAAAGAAGAGAAATACAAGAGAGGAACTGAGGAAGCAAATCCGAACTTTCTTCTTCATCTGTGCTATTTATCATGAATTTTCTAAATAGTGTGTTAGAATTAGGATAGTTTGGGGTTTTATTTTGGGGATTTAGGGTCTTGTAGAAAAGAAGTCATGAACCAGGGGATTTTCTTATCTTGGCTTAGCTTTGGCTTGTGTTTACAAGAAAGGAATTACTTGAAGCAAACAAACTCCACTTTAAACCTGTAATAGAAGGAAACGAATCAAAAAAATCAAACCTTAAACAGAAGCTTAGAGAATGGAGATCAAGGGCAGCCAAACTGGTGGGATTTGAGCTTGGAGATCACTAATCAGGAGTTGCTAGATAGATAGTCTCTCGGTCTCGGGTCACCGCATGAAACTCGTGAGGTAGGCGGCGACGGCGAGTGAAGCGGCGAGACGAAGGGGTAAGGAACTAGGGATAGGGTTTACGAGAGACTGAGAAGGAATGAAGGATGTCTTTTGGCCTTTTTTTTTTCATTTGATCAGCACCATCTCAGCCTTTGGATCAGGGACAATTTATTTTTGTCTTTGGACTTTAAGAACTGCCTTTTAAATTTTCTTTTTGTGTTTTTTTTCAAAGAAGTATATAGTATATTAACACATCATTGATATTATATTAACATAATTATATAATAGATTAATAGGATAAATGAGCCTAATTTTTTTATCACATAATTTATTACACATCACTATATATATATATAAACGAGTCTCTTAACGAACATGTTCGCGAGTCTCTTAACGAACATGTTCACGAGCCTCTTAACGAACATATTCATGAACTCACTAACCAAATACTATTAAGCTCGAGCTCGACTCGATAATATTTTCGAGCTCAAAATTGAGCTCGAGCTTGGCTCGTTAACTTAATCGAATGAACTCGAATGAACTTTTTTTCGAACCAAGACCCGAATAGCTCACGAGCGGCTTGACTCGTTTACACCCTTATACAAATCGCAGATATAAAAGAAACATAAAAGATGAATTACAACATAAGTCTAAAATGCAAAGCAAATCAAATCAAATTTAGAATCTTCAATGGATGACTTGGTAAGGAAAATGAAGAAATATTTTAAGAAAAGAAGACAAGCAACCAAATTGCTAAAAAAAAAAAGCAAAGAAAGGTAAGATATTTCAACTATGATGAAGAGGGTCACATCAAAAATAACTGTCCTAAGCTCAAGAGAAAGTCTAAAGAGAAAGGCAAAGACTAGATAAAATCCAAAGAAACAATTTTGAAAGCAATATGGAATCACACCTCATCTTTAGAGGATTCAGATAATGAGCACATATATAATCTTGCACGGATGGAAATTCACCAAGAAGGAAGAGCCGGATAGGTCATCATCAAGAGAAGACAACAACAATATAGGGGGAGCCTTAATCTACATGTTTGATACGATAAGTGAGGTAAAATATCTTCCCTAATATCAATTATAGGAAGCTTTTAAAATGTTATCTAGCTCTTTGAGCAAGATAGAAATAAATGCCACACAAGATTAGAAATAAATGCATGGAATTAAAGAACTAGAAAATAAATTAGCTATCTCTAGTTCAATTGAAGAATTTGAAAAGATTAAGGATGAAAATGCAAAATTAAGAAAATAAGGTAGACACTCATAAATTTTCATTAAAGTTCTTTTTATTGGTTTAAATAATCTGAATATGATGTTAAAGAGTCCAAGAATAAAATTTAGCCAAAAAGGATAAGAGTATGGATGACCAAAATATAATTTTAGATACCCTAGAGACTAAATTAGAAAAATATCAAGATATTTTATTCCTCAAAAATATTTAATAAATCGCATGAGTTTATTTTGGGTACATAAATATGTTATGACTACGTACAAAGATTTTAGAACAGTCAACTATCAACAAAATTTGTTTAATAAAGGGTTGATTCGATATGCATATATGAAATCAAAAATTTATTCTCTGAATACTCTTATCCAAATTTTATGCAAAATATTTTTTAAGAATAGATAATGTTTTCAATCAGTAGGTAAAATTTTATCATTTTTGGAACATAGAAATCTTTCTAAAATTATTTTAGAAAAATATGTTTATTGATATTAAAAAATAATGAAAAAGAATTTTTGATTAAAATCAATTTTCTGTAGTAGAAAATATTGCATTTTATACTTGATAAATATTTGAGAATTTTCTTTAAATTTGTAATATGTTTACTGAATTTCAAAATAAGTGGAGAATTTTTTTATTTTTTTTTTGAAAATTAGGCATAAATGCAGGGAGCTAGAATTATTTGTAATGTTAGAATTATTGATATTATGCTTATTTTATTTTCATTTATCCTAATTTAAATTTAGTTTAATGTACATCAAAAAGGGTAAAAATATTGAAACACTAGTGATATTTTGATGTGTTGTCAAATAAGTTTAAGTTAGATTCTTATGGTATTTTAATATGTATATCTAAGTATACAAGGACTTAGGAAAATACACGTGTATATGATGGCTAAGGAACATTGAAGATAATAAATCTTAGCGTGAGACACGAGTGAGCAAGAAGGATGACAAGGGAAAGGAGCTGATGAGCTATCTACATTTGACGTACGAGGAGCTATGGAAGGATACTGCGATGGAGTGAGAAGGAAGTACGGGAGTGAGCCGAAAGGGCTTGATGCATTTAAGGAACGAGAAACCAGAAAGAAGACCGTGTAAAGCGATCAAGATGAAGTCCTGACAACTACATGTCCAGGCGATCGGGAATCATTCAGGCAACCGAGAGCAGGAGAAGTTAGCAAATTGCCAAGTCTAAGGTTGAGCATTTATAGGTAACCGGGAGCCAGTTGATGATTCATCCAAGATCATTGTCGAAACAACCATGTCAACAAGCCTCTAGGCAACTAGAGAGGATATGGTCGACCAGAGGGTACTGAATTATCTATAGCTATTATCGAAGTAGATAAAGCTTAAGGACACGTCAGCATCGTCCAAGTGACAGGAGAGGAAACGGTCAACACAACCGTCAACACAACGGTTAGATTGAGATGAAGGTTGATCCTATCCGAAAGCGATGAAGATAACTGGATGTGACTCCGTGATTGACAGTGTGAAGACTCCACTCTGGAAAACCAAGAACGTCAGTGTCGGGTCAGGGAAGGGGTTCTGGCATTGGCCCTTCGACGCTTAAATCAGTCACCAGAATAGTAAAAAGACGATAAAAAACTGTAGCAACAATAAGAGCATGAATACAAATAAAGCATACCTCTGCTGGTGTATGAACCTCCCTTTATATAGTGCACTTGTAGTGGGTGTGCACGTTTTTCCAATTCTCCTATGAAATGACAAGTTAGAAAAGTGTCACACTTTTCCTTAACAGGACGTGCAAATCTCTATCATGATAGTGGAAGCTTCCACCGTACAATTTGACGACGAACCATATCATGTTGTCAGTGACACTAACTCCCAGAAGGATATGATGAGCTAAGCAAGGGGTCCCTCTATTTGGCCGAACGGGGGAGCCACTCGACTAGGATTCCTCGCCCGGTCACTCAAGGTTGTTCTTCTCCATGGTTACTCGACTCAGTAGGGCGTTCCTTGATCGGCCGGATAGGCGGTCCGGTCGGACTATCCTTCATTTGGTTGTCACAGTTGCGCACATCTATTCTCCTTCCTTTATTCGTCCGGCTGATGGGATGTTGTCTCTCGTCCAGCCGGATGAGCGAGCTGGTCGGACGAGCCTCTAAGCGATACCTTGATCCTAGGCTCTCATGTTATTGAGTAGGTACTAATTTCATACCTAATCGACTCATTGCCATCTGCTCTGCCAACTTTGATGATGGGATGATTTTTTTGACTATCTTAATTTTGACCTTCACATTAATAACTTTTCCCATCTTTATCACCGCATCAAAAGCTATAAATAAAACTGAATCTCAAAGAATAAAATCAATACACTCGTATTCAATTCTATTCATTTATTTTTATTCTTTTCATGCTTAACTATTGTAAAAAATTTGTCGGTCTCCGGATCACTTTCGAAGAGGAGAAGATAATTGAGTTTTCAGCGTTCTTAACTAACAACATGACTTTTTTTTTATATGTTTATTTTATTTTTAATATGTGTCCTTACTAATTAATTAATTCATAAGAGAAAATTAATTTTTTAATTTATATGTCGTTACCCCTCTCTTTCTGCCACATGATCCGAACGTTTCGGCGGCACTAACCCAAACTACTCTCCCGTTACTCCCATAGCAACAGCAAGAGACGACAAGCTAAGAGCTTGTTTATTTAGATGTAAAATCAGGAGAATGAATCCATAAAGGAGATGGAAAACAATTATGCAGGCCCACGCTGCCTGCGTGAAGAGTGCGTCGAACACTTGTACTCTGCAGGAGCAGAGAAACTTTAGAAATATTTATTTAATTATTTGTCGGTGACTCAGTCTTCTTCACACTGCTCTTCCTCTCGCCCTTTTCTTCTTCCTTCCTTGATGCTCACCACCACCACTACTCCACTATGAAACCCAACCATTTCCACATCAAGAAGCTCATTCCGTGGCTTCTCTACATCCTCCTCCCTTTGGCGATCCTGCATTTGTATCTCTCCACCCTCTCTTCCCCCGCTACTTCACCAAATGACACCGCTTCCACCTCCGTCTCTGTCTCTTCTTCTTCCTCTGACTCACAAACGGTAGCTGAGCAGCATCCGAGCTGGACGTCCTGCAACTTCTCCGACGGTCAGTGGGTTTCTCACTCCGGCGGCCCGCTCTACAGCGGGACCGCATGCAAGACCATCAAAAAGGGCCAAAATTGCATGGAGCACGGCCGCCCGGACGCCGGCTACCTCCACTGGCGGTGGCAGCCGCGGCGCTGCTCGCTGCCGCCCTTCGACCCGGCCGCATTCCTCGATCTCATCGCCGACAAGCACCTCGCCTTCGTCGGTGACTCCATGGCCCGCAACCAGCTCGAGTCGCTCCTCTGCCTCCTCGCCGTCGCGGAAGAGCCCGATCTCGTCTACCGCGACGGCGAGGAGAACAAGTTCCGGCGGTGGGTGTTCCGGAGGCGGAACGCCACCGTCTCCATCTTCTGGTCGCCCTTCCTCGTGAAGGGAGTGGAGAAGGACGAGCCGGCGGGGCGGAAGCACAACACTCTGTTCCTGGAGACTGCCGACGACCGGTGGGCGGCGGATCTGGAGGGGATCGACGTCGTGCTGTTCTCGGCGGGTCACTGGTACCTCCTCCCGGCGATCTACCACGAGCACGGCGTCGTGCTCGGCTGCCACGCCTGCCTCGACTTCAACCTCACCGAGATCGGCTTCTTCGACGTGTTCCGCAAGGCGGTGCGGACGGCTCTGGGAGAGGTCAGCCGGAGGCAGAACAGCTCCGGCGAGAAGCTGGTGCTGGTGACGACCTTCTCGCCGGCGCACTTCGAAGGGGAGTGGGACAAGGCGGGGGCATGCCCGAGGAAGGAGCCGTACAGGGAAGGGGAGAAGGAGATGGGCTACACGGACGCACTGATGAGGAGGATTGCGGTGGAGGAGGTGGCGGCGTCAGCAGCGGCGGCGGATAGCAGAGGAGGAGGGAAGGTAAAGATGGAGGCCTTGGACGTCACGGAGATGGCATTGCTGCGGCCGGACGGCCACCCAGGCCCATACATGCATCCTCATCCCTTCGCCGGCGGCGAGGTCAGAGACAGAGTACAGAACGACTGCGTGCACTGGTGCTTACCTGGGCCGATCGATTCATGGAACGAGATGCTGTTGCAGGTGATCAGAAGATGGAAGAAAGGGAGCCATTGAACTCATGAACTTCTTTCTTTTTTTTTTTTGTTTTTACTTTTTTTTTTCTTTTAAAAAAACACAGACCTCGGATAATTTTGTAATCTAATTGAAGAATTTTTCATCGGAGTATATGGATCTGTGTAACCGAAACCCGTGATTTACATATGAGAAATGGTTAATAAGTGTCACGCGGATAAGTAAAGATTAGTGAAAATTATTACAATTGTTCCAACCAAAAAAAAGTTTAGGGTCTCTTGGCTCCTTAATCTTTCAACTTTCTTTCAGCTTCTCAGGTCTTCCAGCTCCTGACTTTTAGATCGTCGGATCTTTTGATATTGAGTTACTATCCCTTTTGGATTCTCGGCCTCTTGATGACATAGGACAAAGATTCTAATAATCATCTTCTTCATCATTTAACTTGAGCGCCAAAAAAATCTCTGGTCGTTATTTTAATCCTTTTCTTTTTTATTTACCGTCATTTGGCTCCTCATAATTTCATCATCCTCGTTGTTACTCAGTGATTGATAATTAAATTGACAACAGAATCAACTCATTGATGAATCATACGTTGACATTCACAAGTAGAATCAACCTCCTTTTACATATTCTAGGAATGGATTATGAGTGACATATGGGAGGAGCGTAAACATCTTTTACTATAATGTATTCTTGTTTACAAGGTTCCCACGGGATGTCTAGTTGGTTAGAAGGTGATAAATTTACTATAATGTGATCAGAATTAATTCTCAGCGATCCTGTTTGAAACTAGAGGAGATGGTGCGCTGGGTGTGTGACTCTGCTTTTGACTGAGAGAAGACTTCAAACTAGAGAAGAGGATGAAACTCGACAATCCTTTCTCTGCACACTAGAGAGAGCAAACGGAATATTAAAGTGAGAACCAAGGAGGGGGTCTCCTGTTAAACTCGACTGACTGGCCATAGTCTCAGAAGTCTGATAGATTATTGGGACAACAAATTATATACGGAGAGTTATATTGTAATAATAGGGAGTTGGATCCCATATGCTTAACCGACGCTAGGGTTGTGGTTAAATTTGTACATCCTAGCACTGGATGGAGCGACAAATCTCTTAAATCTGATCGATTATAGGGTCGCCTGATCGCATGCTGAGAGACGTGCTCAAAATAGGAGCTAGGTCCTATAAGTTTGTTCGACCTTTGGGCCGACTGGATATAAATTGGATATTTAAACTTAAGTGGAGTGCTATATCTCTCAAGTCCAACCGACTCTTAAAGCGGTTGTTTTCATATCGAAGGCCTTAGTGCTAAGTAAGGAACTAAGCCCTGTTGACAGTGCCACCTCATTTTGACTTTAACCATCACTTAACCTTAACTTTGACTGTCACGTCACATTTGAATCCGCTCATAAGATACAATATCACTAAGTGAGTGCATGTCTTAAAAAAAACTCTTCACGCCTTATCATTTGACGGTCGACTATAAACTAACTTTATAATTTATTTTCTTTCGAATAATTTAGGAAGGATTGTAAACAACATTTGAGGTGAGTAATTACCTGCTACAACATTATTCTTGTTTACAAGGTCCTCGTGGCTATGCCACAATGGTAGGATATCTAGGTTATCATCCAGGTACCCACGGTTCGATCCCCAGCTATAGCGAATTTGTCGAAATTTTTCTTCTAAATGAGGGGTGCAACCAAAAGGATGCTGGATCTCTGGGCTGGCCACCGTGTGCGCTTCCCGATTTACCCTGATGGCTAGTGGAAAACTTCCGTGATGCAGGGCTAGCCACCCCAAGGATAGTCAATGAGGCTAACTGGGATTATCATTTTTATTTAAATGATTATAAGCCTTCGGGGCTATGGTGCAGTGACTATGGTGCAGTGACAGGGCATTCAAGTTGTCATCCAGGCACTTACAGTTCGATCCCCAATTATGATAAATTTGTAGAAATTTTTCCTCCAAATAGGACGTGCAACTAAAAGATATTGGGCTTCTTAGCCGTCCGCCGTAAACATTTTCTGATTTATTCTGATGGCCGGTGAAAAAATTCTATAAAACTAGATTGACCACTTCTTATAACTAACTGAGTTTATCATTATTTACATGATTACAACATGTCTTCTCTCTGTCTTGATTATTAAATTAAGGTGACATTTGATTAAATGATGAGAATGATTATAGGTATGAGTTTGATAGTAAAGTAAAATAAAAATGAAAATAAAAATGAAACTCATCTACTTATATAAATTTGATTAATTTTCATAAATTTAAAAGTTATTTTTAAATTATCATTTACAAATCTACAATTTAAATAATTTATCTAGAATTGACAAGGCTGCGGATTAGCAGAGTAAGCTGGAAAGATGAGTGCGATTGAATCACTTTCCGACATTACGTAGATTCTCACGTGAAGACATCCTAGCGATTGCGGGGACATGTTCCATGTCTGGTCGCCGTCAAATCTAATGAACGATTCGCGTGTACGCCGGATGGGCCGGCGGAGAAAGCGGGGAGTTGTGAGGCTGAATTTTCAATTGGCTCTAATTAATTATGGTGCATTAAATTATTGCTAGATCTTTTTTTAGTGGCTTTCAGACGTTACCTGTAAGATCAAAGATCCTACTGTTATTCGATTGACAAAGTGATTAACAAATGAGCGCCAAATGGCAGTCCAAATCGGTGTGCCAAATGAATGCAGAGGAAGAAACGCAGGACCAATCAGTGGAAAAAATCATTACAGTTGATTAGTCCTTGTTCCAACTAAATGCTCAATGGGATTTTTGTAAGACAAAACTTAAATCTAAATACTTAATTTGAGACTAGATTCAGTTTACCAATACGTCTAGTAAACCATAGTCATAAAAGTCGAATCAGATCACTGATTTAATGGATCCATTTTGTGAAAATCGGTCAATTCAATCTTTAAACAACAAAATAGATTTGTTGGTGGAGCAGATGCGATTCGTATCACTAGAAAGGATGTAGTCATGTAAATAAAATCTCAATTTCTTTTACACTGTTCAGAGTGTCGTTGAGACACATTTAATCGACCAATTGAGCTATTTGGTCGATTGAAAAAGCTAACGTGGTAGATAAGCTTGTATCCACGCAATGGTCGCTTGCTCAACTGTTTGTTGATGCGGTGGATCAATGTTTTCTGCTTTAATAGCCAACTTCTCAACCGTTTGCTGACATAGCAAAAATCATTTGCTGATGTGGTAGATGATCGTTTGTTGATGTGTCATGTTGACGTGACCGATGCTCTCATCAGCGATCGTTTTTCTCTACTGATGTGGAGCTCAATCGATCGATCTGTGAGTTCGGTCAATCAAGCCTTGCATTTGGTTGACTAGATCTAGCTCCTTGCGTAGCTTCCTCCGGCTCCTCAGATGCTTACTACTCGTGTCATTCTTTTCGCTCCGGAGTACTTTTTCGTAATTACTCGTCTCTCAGATGCACCAAGTCTATTGGCTCACTTCCTGTGTTATCATTCTCACTCGCTGAGTCCCCTACTAAAACTCGCCGTGTTTGATGCTCCTTATCCTTTCCGATCCCTTGTGTGTCTCATTCCCCCCTTTACCGACTCCATTAGATTTTGAGCATACTTAGGTAAACACATTATAAACATAACATACCTTAATTTTTTCTTATTTGACAACACATCAAAATAACTGTGGCTCACCACTCGAAGTTCGACAATCTCCTCTTTTTTTTAATATTTATCAAAATAAGCAAAAATTGGGATTTAAAAATAAAATAATCAAATGAATCAAATTCAACCATTGGGCTAGATAATGAGCTATCCTATACTTCCCTACATTTACCTCCGAATTTTCCATTTCTATCCCTTTGGGGAACAACAAAAATTAAGGTTTGAAAGGAAAAAATATGATAAAAATTATCCAATTAGCAGAATAATCTAAAATAATTAAAGAATATGAAGTACAGTAATTTCTATCATAGAAAATTAATCTTCACCTAATTTTCTATTTTTTTCTAATTATTTTTATTTAAATAATTATTAAAAATTACTAGAACATCCAAAAATGCTGAAATTTTACCTACTGATAGTACCCTTTGCATATTTTCTTTGAAATTTTTTTTTTAAAAAAAAAAAGGATACTGAATGTTCTGAAAAAATATTCTTCAAGCATATCGAGCCAACCTAAAAAAAATAATTTTCTTTGGTTGACTATCCTAGGGTTTTGTTAAATGTTCAACACTGATCTAGGCACTTAAAATAAATTTATGCTTACTATAGATTTATCAAATATTATTCAGATATCAAAAGTTTTGGTACTTTTCTAATTTGACTTCTAGGGTTTCTTAAATAATGTTTTAGTCTGTCAAACTCTAAACCTTGTCAACTAAGTTTTGTTCTTTTGTTCTTTGGCAACCAGTTTAGATAATTTGAACCATTAGAATATTTTCTAAATCTACTTTAAGGGTTTCTAATTGTTCCCTTAATTTTGCATTCTCATCTTTAAGATTTCAAAATCTTCATATGAACCAGAAGCAGCTAACTTATTTTCTGATTCAATTTTAATTTTCTTCAATTCTATGTGCTTAGTTCTTAATTTACACAATAAAGTAGAAAACATTTTAATAACATCATAAAGTTGATCTAAGGGTAGAAGTTTATCTCACTTACCATGTCGAATTCGTTGATTGAAATTCCTCTATCCTATTGCTTTCTACGATTGATGAATAGTAATTTTCTTCTTAATAAATTGCCATCATTATAAGCCCCGCTATTTGTTCTGACTCTAAATAGTCTAAGGAATCATTCCAAGTTACTTTTAGATTCTTCTATTTATCTTGTGTAAGTTTCTTGTCCTTGCTCCTTTCTTTATTCTTTTTTTTGAGCTTGGGACAATTATCCTGATGTGACCTGTCTTTTCTCATCACAATTAAAATACCTTACTTTCCTTTTCTCCTTTCTTCTTAGTAATCTTGAGGCTTGTGTCTTGTCAAACTTTTTAGATTTAAAAAAATTCTTCATCTTTTTTACTAGATAGGTCTCTTCATCTCAGTCCAAGAATGTATTCAACTTTGACTTGCTCATCTTTTCTTGTAGAGCGATGTTGCGGTTCATCTTTTGTGTTTCTTTCATATCTGAACATCTAGTTTTATATAATTTCATAGTAGAAAAGAAATATTCTAAACTACTTACCTTGAGCTTTTTTGAAATGTAGTAGGAGTCTAGTATCGATACCCATTTTTGTGTTAGTAGAAAAACATTGAGTGTATAGATGAGGATGTCTCGATTTATGATTATCTCTCTGAGGTTGCTAAGATCGATGAGGATCTCTTTCAATTTGGTATGTAATTGCACAACCTTCTCATTGTTTTCTAGCTAAAGGTTGCTGAGTTGATTTCTGAGTAGATCTTATTTTACCAGCTTTACCTCTGAGGTGCCTTCATGGAGTTTCAAAATTTTTTTCCAAAGATCTTTGACAGAGTTATAGAAGCCAATTAGGTTGAGTTCATGCACTAGTAGTACGCTTAGAAAGTGAAAGCCATACTATTGACGATGAGCTTCTCTCGCTATTTTTTTGGTTCATTTGTATTCCTCAAGTTCTTCTTTATCTTCGTTCTTGGGAACTTCAAAACTGAATTTAATATATAACATAATATCAAAATCTATTTAAAAAAATTCCTCCATTTTTCTTTTCTATGCAGTGAATTCCTCTTTAAATTTTGGTGGAAGGATGCTTAATTAAATCATTCCTCCTGATCTAGTTGTTAATCAACAGTTAATCTTCTGAGTAGTCTCACTCTGATACTAATTGTTAGTACAACAGATGCGGTTCAAATCACTAGAGAGGGCATTGTCGTACAAATAAAATCTCAATTTCTCTTGCTAACAATTAAGAGCACATGTGCATTAAGTAAACAAAATGAAATACATAAAAAATGAGTCTAGGTACTTTTACTTGGTTTACAACTAACTGATTGCTAATCTAAGAACTATTAAAGATCCACTATCTTTTCCTCTTCGAAAATATCCCGAAAGCGAAGAAACCTCTTACAATAATAGAACACGAGTATACAATTGAAAAGCAATTAAACAAGAATGTAATTCGAGTGTGTATTTCACAACTGAACTCCTCATGTCTATTTATATACACTGTTCAGAGTGTTGTTAAGGCATGTTCGATCAACCTATTGAGTTGTTCGGTCAACCTAAAAATCTAACATTGCAGATAAGCTTTTATCCACGCAACAGTCACTTGCTTGACCGTTTGATGACGTGGTGAATTAGCATTATTTGTTGTAATGAATGATTGATGTGTCCAAATAGCAAGTGCACGACAATGTCGTCAAGTAATAAAAGATTGAATCCACAGGGACTGTTGGTTGCTACTCGGAAAACCTAGAGGTTCCACTGTACAAAAATTTTGTATAAAGGTCTGAACCTTTTCCTAGCTACCATGTGTTCTTTTAAATTAAATTTTGGATCGCCTGCGGAACTTAACACGTTTGATCCAAAACTTAATTTATTTGTTCTTTTAGGTTTTGACTTGGATCTCCTGCGGAACTTAACACGTTCGACCCAAATCACCTTAAGTTATTAATTTCATTAAATATTAATTTCCATAATTGGTTCCCAGTACTGACGTGGCGAGGCACATGACCTTCTTGGATATGGGAGCAACCACCACCGACTAGACAAAACCTTTTATGGAAAGCTAATATTTAATTTCCTAAAATAACTTTAGGTTAACCGAAAAGAACAATCAAATCACAAGGGAAAGAAAAACAAAAGAACACTATATCGAAAACAAATTCGAAACTCTAGAATCGTATGCCTCTTGTATGTGGTATTATTTCCAAAAATAACTAGTATGATGCGGAAAGAAAAATTACTAGTTATACCTTTTAGAAAGACCTCTTGATCTTCTACCGTATTCCTCTTCTAACCTCGGACGTTGTGTGGGCAACGATCTTCCGAGATGAGAACCACCAAGCACCTTCTTCTTCCTTGCAAATTTCGGCCATCAAAACTTCTTCTAGGATGAAGAAGTTCGGCCACCACCACCATGCTCCAAGGGATGCTAGAAAAGAGGCTTCTTTTCTCTCCTTCTTCTCCTTCTTAGATCCGGCCACCAAAGCTATCTCCACCATGAGAAAGTTTCGGCCACACAAAGGAGAGGAGAGAAAACAAAGGGCCGGCCACACCCAAGGAAGAAAAGAGGTAGAAAAATAGAATAGAGTCGTTAGCCTTGAAGCCTCCTCTACCCCCTCTTTTATAATCCTTGGTCTTGGCAAATAAGGAAAATTTAATAAAAACTTCTTTAATTCTTTTGTCAATGAAAAGGAAAATTTATTTAATTAAAACAATTTTTTCTTTTCAAATTTCAATGGCCGGCCACAACAATAAACTTCCAAGCAAATAAAATATTAAATACTAATTAAAACTTCCTTATTTGCTTCCGGAAATTTATAAAATTTCTCCAATAATTTTATCCCTTCATGATTGGTTTATAAAAAGGAAATTTAATAAATTAAAATCTTTCTTTTAACATGTGGATAAAAAGAAAGTTATCTCTAAAAATTAAAATCTCTTTTAATCTACAAATAAGGAAAGATATCAAATCTTTTCTTAATCTTTTGTAGAAACTTATAAAAGAGAATATTTAATTTTAAACTCTCTTTTAAAATCATGATATCCACATAAGAAATAATTTTAATAAAAATCTTTTTTAATATTCTAGTGGCCGACCACCTAAGCTTGGGACCCAAGCTTTGGCCGGCCACCTACATGGCTCATCCACTTGGTCTTGGCCGGCCCTAGCTTGGGTTCCAAGCTAGCTTGGCCGGCCCCATTGGATGGGTAAGAAGGTGGGTATGCGGTGGGTATAAATCTCTATATACCAGAGGCTACGATAGGGACCGAGAGGAGGAATTGGTTTTGGTCTCCCGATGAAATTAAGCATCCCGTGTTCGCCCCGAACACACAACTTAATTTCATCAATAATAATTCATTCCACTAAAGAACTATTATTGAACTACCGCACCAATCCCAAATTACATTTTAGGCTCCTTCTTATTATGAGTGTGTTAGTCTCCCTGTGTTTAAGATAACAAATATCCACTAATTAAGTAAGTTACTGACAACTAACTTAATTAATATCTAGCTCCAAGAGTAGTACCACTCAACTTCATCGTCATGTCGGACTAAGTCCACCTGCAGGGTTTAACATGACAATCCTTATGAGCTCCTCTTGGGGACATTCTCAACCTAGATTACTAGGACACAGTTTCCTTCTATAATCAACAACACACACTATAAGTGATATCATTTCCCTACCTATCGGGCTTATTGATTCATCGAACTAAATCTCACACATTGATAAATTAAAGAAATAAATATCAAATATATGTGCTTGTTATTATATTAGGATTAAGAGCACACACTTCCATAATAACTGAGGTCTTTGTCCCTTTATAAAGTCAGTATAAAAGAAACGACCTCTAATGGTCCTACTCAATACACTCTTAGTGTACTAGTGTAATTATATAGTTAAGATAAACTAACACCTAATTACACTACGACCTTCCAATGGTTTGTTCCTTTCCATCTTGGTCGTGAGCTAGTGTTTATAATTTATAAGGAACCGATAACATGATCTTCTGTATGTGACACCACACACCATGTTATCTACTATATAAATTAATTGAGCAACTACATTTATCATAAATGTAGACATTTGACCAATGTGATTCTTATTATTTATACCAAAAGCTAGGCTTTTAGTATACACTCTAACAGGACTGTGAATCAAGTACTAGTCGGAATGGAAAAATATGTTATCTAGATAATCACGGGTGTGTGTGGTCACAAGAAAGCTTAAGAGAATGAGAGTTGAGAGAGTTTGGAGAGTTGAGAGAGGTTTGAGGGAAAGGCAGAGAAGAGAGCTGAGTTAGAGAAGTGAGTGAATGGGGAATTGATTTTAGGATTTTAGTTTTATCCATATAATTATAAACACCTAATCTATGTTTGGTTTCTTAATCTCAATAGGTATTTATGTAGGTAGACCATCCTATGATATTCGATGTGATTTTTTGGTACTATAACGGCGTATTAACCCTAATCATTATCTACTTTCGGAAGGATCACAACTAGTGATCGTATCTATAGGGGACTTATCACATGATCTCATGACCTCTAATTAATCAATTTTCCTATTACATGATAACAAATTATGTTTGATCCATTAAACTCTATAACGGCCTAGGGTTCGTTGTAGCATACCGAGTTGTACTTTCATATCCGACTTTCTGCGTCTCTGTTGTCTATGAGTCGAAGGGTCGGGTTCACCTTTTGGTTCATCCCCAAACTCTCATGGGATACAAATCTCATGCTTTTGGCATCGAGATCATGTTAACATAGTAGATTCGAACCATAAACACATATTTCATCGAATAAGAAACATGCAAACTCTATAAATTAAATAGAATAACATTTACATATCTAAAGGGCTACTCCCTATATCCTAGAATCAAGAGAATTACTTTATAACAAAGGAATTACAAACTAAAGACACTAATAAAAGTATTTATATAATTTATATTAGAGAATAGAGATAAGAAATACTTAGGGAGAAGATTTTCGATATCTTCGGAGTGGTTCCTTGCGCTGGAGGTGGACGAATCATCGAAGTGGATGAAGGTGATTGCTCTAGGGTTTTCCCTAGAGGGAAAAACTCTATCCCTAGGAGGAGGACAAAGTCCTCTGGTCCAAGATGCCTCAAACAAGGGTTTGCTTCACTCTTGTATACCTCTCCCAAGCTGTGCAGATCTACAGGTTTACATGTCTCCACCAAAATGGGTTTTTCAACCCTTAGACCCAGTTTTCTCGAGTTGACCCTGAATCAAAGTTGTAAATCTTAAAATTATTTACATTTCCATAGGTAGTTCGACTCATAACTCGAATTGAACTAAAAGTTATAGTCGTTTTACTTTTGACCTGTAGTGTAGACCAAATCGAGCACAACTCATGGTGCCCAACAATGGCACCCGCGTTCGGGAAAATGCCCAATTTGGGCTGGGGTCGTGCCCAACATGAGTGCCCATGGTGGGCTCTGTTGGGAGGTGGTTTAGGGTTGTTTTATTCTTGATTTCTTCCGTATGAATCCATTTGTGTCATAGGATATTGCTAAAGCTAATTCCTTGATTAAATTTATTTTGATGGTCTTTTGAATCCTTTTTCTTTGTGGGTGCTTCGTTTGCTCAAATTGATAATGAGGCTTGATGTTCAATGCTCCATTTTAGCTCCAAATTCATATCCTACCAATGAAAATAAGCAAAGATCAGTTCTCCGTACTAAAAGAGTAAAAATAATGAAATCCAAAGGAATAGGATGTGCGAATGTAAATTATACTCATGAAATACAATAAGATATATAATAAATTATACTTAAAAACATACATAATCTATACTCAACTTCTTGACCGTTTTCTGGTGTGACCAACGCTCTTATCCACTCAACGATCATTTCTCTCTACTGATGTGACGTTCAGTTGATCGATCTGTAGGTTCGATCGACTAATCCTTGCATTTGGTCGATCATTCTCGGTAGTTCGGTCAACTGGATCTATCTCCTCGAACAATTTCCTCCGGCTCTTCAAATGCTCACTCCTCATGTCATCTTTCTCACTTGGAGTACTCTTCCACAGCTCATCATTTTTTATATACACCGAGTTCGTCGGCTCCCTTTCTATATCATCTTTCTCACTCGCTGCATCTTCTATCAAAACTCATCGTATCTGATGCTCTTTGTCCTATCCGGGCCCTCGAGTGTCTCATTCCACTCTTCACCGTACTCCATCGAATCATGAGCACATTTAGGTAAACATATTAGAGACATAACAACCCCTAATTTTTTTCATATTTGACAACACATTAAAATAACCATGGCTCACCACTTAGGATTCAACAAGATTATGTTGTGGGGTTGATTGTGAACAACATTTGAAGGTGAGCGAGTCGTCTTTCATCTTTTTGTCTTTTGTCTTTTGGCACACGTGGGATAGACATCAAGGGTAGAGAGGTAGTTCTTTTAACATAATTTATGCTACCATAATAATGAACACATCAAAAAAAGATTCTAAAACATATTAATTATTGTATCTAGTTGATTTTCATGATTGTTCTCAATTATCTAATTTGATAATTTATGGAGAAAATTTTTTTTAATGAATTTACCATTTGTAATATCACTGGTAAAAGCCCATTTTGGGTGACATATGTGGGGTAATTCAGGTGGCCCAATGCATAAAGAGTCAAGATCATTGTTTTTAAAGACTTATTAGAAAATAAATAAACAATTTCAAAGATAAAATAAAATATTATTTTACCAGCTATATTTAATATTAATAATAAACTTTAAGTTTAAAAAATAAAATCAAATGAGGTTCTAGTCGAAGTGATGAGTCGAGCTCGATCCATGCGATGTCAAGTGTTCCAGAGCAGGACTGGTCACCATGCATGCTATGACCAGCCTATGGGCTACAAATTCAAGTTGATGGGGTCGAGCTGAACCAACATGGTCCATGTCGTGCCAAACTGAGCCACAAAGGATCTGACCCACAAAACACAGTTAACCTCTTCTTAACAAGAACAACAACAACAATAATAATAATAACAACCACAATCAAATCTGGTTAGTAGAAACGAAAGATCAAATTAAAGGTAAGAACAAGTAAAATTATCTAAAACCACATGAGTAGATAACAATACCACAGTTATATATGGACCACAGAAGAGGAAGCAAGTTTCAAGAACCACAGACTTTTTTACATTTTTGTACAACCAATTAAAAGAGTCAATAGTTTAGATGAGATCCTTCCTTCCATTTGAACTAGATTGGATCGATCTTCAGTTCTGAATTAACTGGTTAACCTGACCGGTCGAGTTCAGTTTCAGAAAGAGAAAAAAAAATAACTGTTTTTCTTTCCAGTAAGAACAGTGATCCAACTGCCTCGAGCATCTTCCTGGGGGGGAAACGAGAAGTGATGGGTTGATTGCGGCAAGAAGAGTGGACAGAAGCATCTTGTTTGCTTTAGAAGCTGAGTCACTGTCTCAGCCACAGTAGCCCCACCTCCACTGGCACCACTGGTGGTCTCCGTCTCCTTCCTTCCTGTTAAAATTCATAAACAAGCTAATAGCAACGTATCAGCAAAGGGCCATGTGGGGAACAAATCATGCATCGTTTCACTGAACACACAGATTGGGGCTCTGACCAGGAACCCCTGGAATGGCACAACTACAAGTGAAGAGGATCAAGTAACCATGGTGAATGATGGTGAGTGTCTACGTCAATAAAGGGAAGAATCAAAGAGGAAAGCAAGGCAGTGGAAAAGTGGTCCATACCTGAGCTGTAAGGGACCAAACCCATGTGCTGTTCCTTGAGCAGAGCTGCAAGATGGGAGTTGAGTGGTAATGGCTTCCCGAGTCAGCCTGCAACAAATGGATCTAAAAAGGAATTTTAATGCTCATGCTTGAGATGAGACAATAGTTCTCCACACAGAGAATAAAATAAGTAAAAATGTACGCATCTTTACTTTTTCACACATGTAAACATCTGTTGTCTGTAGAGGAAGACTATCTTATTACATGTATAACCTTTTACCTGTAGTTGATACTGCTGGAGTGATCCAAGTACTGGGGCACCTAAATGAACAAAGAAAGAAGTTATACAATTATTAAACTAGGACACCATCAAGTAATGAAAAGGAGAACACATTCTGATGGAGTGATGATATTGCATCGTCTGATTATTTGAGCGGAGCCGGAATCATAATTTGAATCAGCTATCTAACAGCATGCGGGCTTGTTTTGTTTACTAGGATAATTAAGTCAAACAGGCAATCTTTCTCCACTAAGCATTTATTCAAACCATTAGATATGATCTCATGCGTTTCACCAAACTCGAACAATAAGTACATATTCTACAACGCTATCAAACATTTAGACAAGCTAGAAAGGAAGATGCAGCAGCAGCAGAATGCAGTATCCAACTATCCAAGGCTGCAACTTATTTCCACAAGGACTTCAGTTCCAGAACCAATCCTGATTGTGGTGCTCAATGAACGCATCAGGATAGTAGCTACAGCCCTCATCACTCAAGTCCTCCTCCTCAGAATGCATCTCGCCATGAACCAGTCCTTCACAGTGGTAGCCCTCCACAAGAAAAGATTCTCGACTGCTCTCCACCAGATGGTTTGCACCCTCCATCTCAACCACTGTGCTCCCACCACTTCCAGGGCTCCGCATATCCTCCAACTTCTGAGGGATTTTCTGAGACACTAGATCAGCAGTTGATGTTACCTGGCCATCCAACTTCAGACTAGCGATCAGAGGAGCACCCTGCTTTGCTTCTAGCTTTTCAAGCAGTGATTTCACCTGCAACATAGTTGACTACATAAATTTACATCTTGAACGAGGTCAACCACATCTTGAACAAGCAGTGAAAATAATGGCTCGTTTATCTAAATGTTATAAAGAAGAGGTTAATTTAGTTGTCGCATTTTGAGACATTCCAGCTCTCTTTGCACAACCACTCTTGTTGGGTTATGAAAAAGTTCATTGATCACCTTATGTACCATTTCATCCAATCTCCTTATACAGTACTCAGCAGCAAGACATGTGAGTAGAAGGACAACTGTTGACAAGAAAGTTTAGTTCGGTATTGGAATCAAACAACAGTTGAATTCACAGTGTGCACAACTGTTCATCAAAATTGCTCACATTATTATTATTATATTGTGTCAGATCGTTTCCATATACCTACACCAATTGCATTGATGGTGAATTTTAACTTAGTGGAATCAAAATACAGCCGACTTAGAAATGTGAGAGTATTACAGTCATTTGGATGACCATTTATGGAAGTTAATGGAAATGTAAGATGCTTAAAACTATGAGTTTAAGAAGGAAATGAAGATTCGAAGAGTCTTCATCACCCCAGAATATTTCACCTAGTTAGTGTCGATGAAAAATGACAAACACTATAAACAATAACTTAGAAATAAAGCTGTAGCAAATTAACAAATAACGTACTCATAGTCCAACTTGCAAAATTGGGAGGGACTCTATGGATCTGAGGGGAAAGAGGGGAATTACCTCCAACCGCAATCCCTCGTTGTCCTTGAAGAGGGCAGCATGATCAGCAAGGAGTGACTCATATGAGGACTTGAGCCGATCAAAATCCTGCTCGAGTTGCTTGTTCTTCCACCTTGCACGCCGGTTCTGGAACCACACTGCAACTTGCCTCGGTTGCATGCCTAGCTTTCGAGCCAGTTCGCTCTTTCGCTCAGGCTCCAACTTGTTCTCCTCCTCGAAGCTACGTTCCAATAAATTTACCTTTGTTGGAGAAAGGAAGCCGATCATTCCCGCATCCAAATCAAATATTCAGCGACAGAACAAATGGAGTAAAACAATGAGAAGTTGGTCGATAATTATCTTCTTATTACATCTTACCAATAGTAAACCCAACGAAAAATTTACTACAACTACGTTGATCTGTCGCCAATTATGCATTCAATGATCTAACGCCCAGATTTGGATACGAACAAAACGAACTTTTTACTCTACCAAAACAAGACAAACCAACAGGCTCTGTCCTCCCAAAGTTGGCGGCATGATCACATGAGAATCGAAATCATTATTTCTTAAAAGAAGAGCATAGCTCTCTCCAAAGTTGCTGGTAAACGATAAGGGGAGCCAAAAAGGGAATATGGAAGTTATCTTTTCTTTAAACTGTAAAAATCTGGTAGCTTGATTCTGAAATTTGAGTAAAGGAGTAACCTGATCTGGCGTTAGGCGGCGCTTCTTCTCCGGCAGCTGCTCCTCGTAGTATTCCTCCTCGTAAATCTCATCCGGTGATGTGAAGAACGGCCTCTTGGTAGCGCCGCGCTCCTCCGCCGACCTCAACCCTTTAATTCCGCCCCAAATCGAACAGCTTATTATAACTTAAACCAAATCCAAGTCGAAGTCAATGAAATAGTAGAAGGAATAGTAACAGTACCTCGGAAGATGGAGTTCCCATCGCCCAACACGAGCAGCCGTGCGCGAGTGGATGACAAAGAGGAATCAAATATCAGATGGGGACTAGAATCCATCCTCTCTTCTCAGATCCTAAACGATCAACAGATCGGATCTGAATTGAACAAATACGACTAGAAAAAAAAAATACTACGCGTCTGATTTCTCCCTCCCTTGGATCCCAACCTAGTTGGATAGATCGAAGGGGATCTGTCGATCGGCTTAGCAGGAGAAAACGAAGAGGGAGAAGAACTTGTGGCGGAAGAAGCTGGTGCTCCACAGAAGGCGCGTTGATGTCTCCATGGCGTAGAGGGAAAACCCCATCATGCCACTCGAGGTTTCGGCGTAGACTTCAGCCCGAGCGGATAAGAAGAAACCCCTCCACACCACCTTCCGGCAAGGGCCGCCGGATTATGCTATAAGCCCGTACAGGTCAGGGTGAAGTCGGGTGGCTGGTAGGAAGAATCTCAAAGGAGGGATTTTTGTCGACTTCCCTCGCCGGAGTTGGAGGTTCCGGCGAGATTAGGACTTGTCTGGCGACTGAATTTTTTTTCAGGGGGTTTTCTGTTAATTTAGTCGGCCAAATTTGAGGAAGAGGAAGGGGTGGGTTTTATAGCCTGGAATATTTGACGGAAGGACGAAATTACCCCTGATCTCAAAAAAATTTAAAAAAAAAAATATCGCCATTTTCAAGAAGGCAGCCTTCTTATAAAATATAAATTTTATTAAATACACAGATTTTTTTTTATTTTTCAGTTAAAATAAAAATATTTTAACAATAAAACCCATTCTCCTTTTTTCCCATTAAATTATTTTTAATTTATTGTTAAAATGTATTTAAATTTTTTTATTTTTCTCTTATAATGTTTTTTATTATTTCTGTTTTACGATAAAATATTTCTATTTTCTCTAGCGTATCTAATTATTTCTAGTCTACATTAAAAATATTATTTTTATATTTTATTAAATTATTTTTTTTAGAATATATATATATATATATCACTCACATTTTTTTTTATATTCTAGTGAAAAAGTTTACCTTTTTATAATTTCTCTAAAATATTATAAAAACATTGTATAAAAAAAGAAAAAATAAAATTAAAAACATATAAATTGGATAGACGATGTTTCTTTGATTCGTCTACTGAATAAATCTGAAGCACAACTTAAATTTATATATGCTCAAAACCTTATCTCTAGAATATTCATGTTCTAGTGAGATTCAAACTCTACTAAAAATTTTCTTTTGAACTAATTCTTTCAACCGATAGTCATTGGTTCACTTGTTCAACCCGAGTTAAAAAAAAATACCGAAAGTAGAACTCCGCGAGGCGAAAATGAGGGACAATATGGCCAACTCATTGGCACCATTTTTGTAGCTTTCAGGCTGTGCCAGAGCCAGTTCACTCATCAGTGGCACATGGACCATGGTCTGCGTTGGAATTCAGGCATCTTATCATCCAAATGCACCTTCAATTTTTGTCCACCTCTTTCTCATCACATGTCTTGCTATATTAAAGAGATCTAATCCATCTTTTGTTGCTTGCTCAATTGAAATCGATCGATCGATCGATTGATACACTCCTAGATCACAAGAGCTAAGCAAGTCCTACTTGGCTAGCTAGTCGATTAGGTTCTACTTATCCAATCTTATAGAAGTCCTACTTGCAATGGTCAATTAGGTTTTGCTCACCAATCTCATAGTTCAAAAGAGAAGGCTAGCTATCTTATATCAACATCACGGTCACACATGTCAATTCGAGATTGCTTCAAGAACACCTCGATCGACAAAACATTAATATCATCAATAAAACCAATCTAAAATCATGGTAGGGTAGGGTGACAAAATAGATCTTGAGTATTATATCTAACCATGGTCATTTGAACAAGTTCTATGAATATAAATCTCTAAGAATCCTTACTCATAAAGTAATGATTTTATCATTTATTAAATGATAGATAAATTTACGCTTATAATTTTTTTTACTAAATCAGGCATACAAGATCCATCTGATTAGTAGGTTAGATGATCTTCTTCTTCCTGATTCATCTATTTGATAAATCTAAAGCATAGTTTACCTGCACTCAGAAGTCAATCTACTCATTTGAGACTCCAAGACACATCCTCTTATTATTCTTTTATCACTTCACTACACTGGCAAGGGCAAACAACCCTTATAATTTGATATGGTAATAAAGATGACCTTCCAAAAAAAAGTAGATCAAAGTTATAGAAATCAATAGGTAGAAGAAAGAAATAATATAAAATTTTTGATAATATTATTATTAAAGTTAATAGATTTATTTATACAAATTATCTAAAGCAATAATGGAAAGATTAAATAAGGTATATAATCATAATAATTATAAACACAGTAATATAATAGACTTGAAAATATTATTTTTACTATTTAATTCATGTCAATTTTGATTGTGTGCCAAATATAATAAATCTCAATTGATTGAAATCAATTAGAGATTATTTTCATTATTATCATTACGCCCGACAAACTCAACGAGAGTGCCTGAATGTTGAGTTTGAGTGTTAACTTGGTGAAACGTTGTCTAGATAATAGTTTGGTAAATATATCAGCAATTTGATCTTTCATAGAGATATAAGAAACCGAAAGTTGTCGAGTCGCCACAGCTCGTGAACAAAATGAAAATCAATCTCTACATGTTTGGTATGAGCATGAAAAACAGGATTTGCCACAAGATAAGTTACTCCAATATTATCACACCAGATTTTAGGCGTAGTAGTTGGGAAAAAGTGCAATTCCGAAAGAAGAGATTGTAGCCAAATAATTTCTGACGTTATGTTAGCGATAGTTTTATATTCAGCTTCAATACTTGAGCGAGAGACTGTAGGTTGCTTTTTTGAAAACCAGGAAATAAGATTTCGCCTAAGAAATATAGCATATCTACTAGTAGAATGTCTATCTTCGGGAGATCCAGCCAAATCTACATCACTATAGGCAATCAACTCTCGTGAAGACTGATGATATAAAAGAAGATCATGTAAATAGTGTCTTTGAAATATCGAAGAATTCTCTTAACACCTTCCCAATGATGTTCAGTAGGAGCATGCATAAATTGACAAGCAGAATTTACAGCGAAAGTAATATTGGGTCGTGTAATTATGACATATTATAGAGCACCAACAGTACTACGGTAGATCTAGAGATCGGACATTGAAGAGAAGGATGAAGGTGCAGTGAAAGCACCCTCAATGATTGGAGTGGAGATAGGACGTGCACCATCCATTTTAGCTCGTTGTAGGAGTCCAGCAATATATTTGCTCTGAGAGAGAAGACAACCTTTAGAATGTGAGAGAAACTCTATGCTAAGGAAAAAAAATGGGCATTGCCAAGATCTCAAATAGGAAACTCTTGCTGGAGAAGATGTAGTAAAATAGTAATGTCATTTTGATCACTACCAGTTATTAATATATCATCCACATAAATTAGAACAAATATTGAAAATTCCTCATGACATTTGTAGAATAGGGAAGAGTCTGTTTTTGAACCAGAAAATCCCTGAGAATGAAACTAGATAGATAGACGATGAAACCATGCACGAGGTGCTTATCGAAGAGCATATATAGACTTCTGAAGATGACATACATGTGTTGAAAGTTGTGGGTGGATGAATCCAGAGGGTTGCTCCATATAAATAGTTTCTTCAAGGTGCCCATCAAGAAAAGCATTGGAAACATCTAATTATTATGTTGGCCAATTGGAGCTAACAACTGTAGATAGTAACAATCTGATAGTTGTAATTTTGACAGCTGGACTAAAAGTTGTTGGGATGTATACTATAAGCCTAGCTTTTGTATGAACATCTATTTTGAAATATTTTGAAATGAGAATTACTTTGGTCAAATGTTTACATTTTATATTTATATATATGTCAATGCAGTTGTCCATTTAATTTATATTGTAGATAACATACTGTGTGGTGTCACACAGAAGATCATGTTATCGGTTCCTTATAAATTATAAATAGTAGCTCACAACCAAGATGGATTGGGACAAACCATTGAAACGGTTGTAGTGTAATTTGGTATTAGTCTGTCTTGACTATAAAATTACACTAGTACACTATGTGTGTATTAAGCAGAACCATTTGAGGTTATTTGATTTGTACATATTACATAAAAGAACAAAACCTCTGTTATTATGGATGTGCGTCTTCTTAATCCCTATATAATAACAAGTACAAATACTTAGTATTATTTCTTTAACTTACCAATTGGTGAAATTTATTCGTTAAATCAATAGGCCCGATGAGTTGTGAGATAGTACTGTTTATATGGTGTGTTGTTAATTATAGAAGGAATATGTGTCCTAATTATTTAGGTTGATAATGTCCCCTTGAGGAGCTCATAAGGATTATCATGTAAACCCTGCAGGTGAACTTAGTCCGACATGATAATATAGTTGATTGGTACTACTCTTGGAATCATATGTTAATTAATTGAGTTGTCAGTAACTCATTTAATTAACGGACATATGATATCTTAAACACAAGGAGATTAACACACTCATGATAAGAAGGAGTCCATATTGTAATATGAGATTGGTGTAGTAGTTCAATAATAACCCTTTAGTGGTATGAGTTATTATTGATGAACTTGAGTTGAGTGTTCGGGCCGAACACAGGAAGCCCAAGCCCATCAGGAGGCCTAAACCAATTACTCCTTTAGGTCTCTTTTGTAGCCTCTATATAAAGTCTCGCATCTACCTACCCACAATTTGGTTAATCTTACCTTCCTAGGGCTGACAACAAGGGTTATAAAAGGGAGTAGGTGGCGCCCCCTAAAACCTAATTTTTCCCACAATTCTCTTCTCCTCCTTGCTAAAGCCGGTGCCTCTTGCTTAGAATCTTTTATGGGCGGTGGCTTGGAAAAGAGGAAGAAGAGGAAAAGGCGCCCCATCCCAGAGCTTCTCTTGGTGGTCGGTGGTTTTGGAAACAAAGAGGGGAAGGGTGTTTGTTGTCTTGATAGATCGTCACCCACACGACGTCCAAGAAGATCAAGAGGTCTTTGGCTACAAAAGAAAGGTATAACTAGTTATTTGATTTCACTGTGTAATCAGTTTAGTTTTCTTTGTATCGATCCTGAATACCAACACAAGAGACCAACGATCTTGTACTTCGATCAAGGCATGCTTTGATCCGTCAAGAACTTGCTTGATTGATCAAACACATGTCTAATCGATCATGCGGGTTGCTAAGAAAAGTTCTGTACTTGTATAATTTTTGTACAGGGGAAATTGAAACAGAACGAAATTCCAGCGCCTTCAAAAGTATCATTGGAGTCAATACCTGGCTGTTGATTAAAGCCTTTAGCAACAAGACGAGCTTTGTAACGTTCAATATAACCATCTACACAATACTTAATTCGGTAAACCCATTTAAAGCCCATAATATTCATAGATGGGATACGAGGAACTAAGCTCCAAGTTGCATTGAGAAAAAGAGCATCAAATTTTGTAGCTATCGCAGCACGTCAATTTGGATCTCTGACTGCCTGTGTAAAACTAAAAGGTTCGACAAAATTTGAAGAAGCAAGAAGAGCAGGTGGAAGAGGATATTGAGTGCAAACTAGTTGAGATCGTGCATAAATATCGCTTAGAGGAAGCATCCGCCGAGGAATATCATCATCAGAGCTACTCGGTGATGAGTGGTCAGACGGACGAGAATCAGAACTAGAGAGTGGATCTCCACTAGCCACCGAGTCTACAGGAATTTGTGAAGATGGAGCAGGAGAATCAGAATTAGAAAGTGGATCACCACTTCACACCAATTGAGAAATCCTATTGATTTCTACAAAAGTCACATGATCGGATGAATCTGGAACTGCTGACCAGGCTAGGTTGGTTGAGTGGGCCTCGCATCGCTGGTCGAACATGAAGGGTCGACCGGACCTCCCGAGCGGTCGTCCTTCACAACTTACAGAAGATATTTGAAGCTAAATACTAATTGACCCGACCCACCACCCTATCCAATTGGATCTAAGGATCGATTGGACATATTGTGCCTCCTCGATGAAATGAAGGGTCAAATGAAGAACAAGTTGTTGACTACATTCTATAAGGTCGAGTTAACGATCCCCCGACCGAGTGTCAACTAATCAACTCACAATGGAACCCAGATACCTTTTATAGCGTACTCTTTTGAAAGTTTATACTATAAAGGATAGAGAATATCTCGCAATCATGCTTTAGAAGTTTCCAGCCTGTTAAATCATAGAGATTTACACCCTCATTTAAGGGCAGATGTCAAGAGCATTTTATGGCTTGCCCTTTCTTAGTAAAATTTGAAAAACGTGTCAATACTTTGAGACAAGTGCATAACGCAACAGTTACACTATAAAAGGAATCTCCATTTATAGACGGAAGTATGCGATGCTCTATAATTTTACATGCTCACTTGTTGTTCGTCTTCTCTATTTCCTCTCCACAAACCGATCACTGACTTGAGAATCAGAGAATTAACACTGGGATCCTTTTCCTGATCCGATACTAACGCTTGTTGTGTTATAAGACAGTACGAAATCTTCATTTGATCAACAGTAGAGCCACATCTCCAGCTTAACAGCTTCATCATTTTTTCAGCGTATCATAATTAATTGATAATATAGTACATTTGATATAAAATTATTTTCCATTAAGTTAAATCTTTAAATCCTTTGCTATCAAGTAAATCTAAGAAACACACGACACACTTGATGTGTGACGACCCAACTTCACTAGTACAATCGTCGGAGGTGTTCCTTATGTAAAAATTAAACTCTCATTATTTAAAAAATAAATCCGGTCTCTTACCGCCCTATCAAATCCTTGGCAATATATAATTTTCTTTAGTTGAATATACAAACGACACAATGAATAGATAATTCTGCCAGCAAGAAACAAGGCATCCTTAGCTTTTGGTGTCAGATACAATGTAGAGAAAGCTTTTAGACAATTTCCATCACTTTTCCAAGGGACAGCCCGCAATTGATTGATTAATCAGGTGAAAGTGACTAAACACAAATTTTTAAAAGTATGTATGTTTCAGCTAAATACTTTAAAATTTTCAGATAAATTTCAAAAAAAAACAATATACACAACTCCACATGCACAACCAGTAGCAGCAATGTAGAAACTCTGGAGTTTTATGACATATATGATAAACAGAGTTCTGTGTACATCTTCGAACCTACAGACAAACTAAAACATATTATTATACATTTACTGGCAACCCCCCTGAAACAAGATCCAAGTGCATACATAATTAATTCAGGTTTTTGTTTTTAGTCGAAAGCTAAGCTAAGCTAATTACTACTGGAGATCATCACTTGCAGATGATGGAGACAAGAGAGTCCAGAGTCTTCTTTCTTTGCTGCTAGTCCTCTCACAACCAGTAGATGAGTGAGTGCATGTATCTGTTTCATATCGAGAATCTTTTCTTTTCTTTTTTTTTTACAAAAAAAAAAGAAGGAAAATGGCAACATATCATGCAGCTGAAAGAAGCTGGCAGGCCTGCACAGTTGACTATTGGCACTACTTTTGCATCTCACCTACACTCGTGTCTGTGGGATCACCAGTCAACTGAACATGGATCCAAGTCAACTGTTCCAGCAAATCATATGTAATTAATGCTTCTTCTTTCTCCATTGTCAACAGTAGAAGCCACTTGAGGATGCATGTGCTCTTATTCTATGTATCTGCTTGGATCTACATATACGTATAAAAGCATGCTAAAGAGATGGAGACATTAACTTTGGTTTTGATATCGACAGGAGAGAAGTAGAGAGTGCTGAGTAAAGAGATATTATAGCTCGACAAAACACAAGCCACTCTTTTTTTCTTCCATTTTCTTAGCTGTGAAGGGAAGATGATGGAGGAGGAGGAGGGCATATTAATTGCTTTAGGGAGAGAAAGTGGGTGGCTGGGTGGCCGGAAAGGGAAGGTTGATAACTTTATGAAAGGCTGGTTTTGGTGTAATGGCATCAGCAATCAAATAAGAACAACTTGTGAAATTTGAAAATTCTTTTTATCAATAATTAGTCCGTAGTAAATTTATAACAATAAGGGTTGATTTTCAATAAAACCGATAAGAATACTCTATCATGTGATGGACTATTTAATTTCTTATTGATTTACCTATCCACATATGTAGGGCATCTAGGATTATGATCTTTTGCAAAAATGACCTAAAAAAATACTACTCAAAAGTTTGTAATCATTGGTTCTTTATAAAGTTTGAACTTTTTTTTTATAATTCAAATATCTAATTCTTACGACTCAATTAATTCTAGAGGTAACTGATTTAATCCTATAAAAATTTTCTATCGATCTCCAAAGCAAATTATGGAAGTGTTCTATCAAGTAGACGACAATGGACCCCATGGTATTCACCATCCTTGTAAGGCCATCCATGTCAAATCGATACTTCGGTCCATCGTCGTCTATCCAAATTTTTCCACTAAATTTAGTACAGTACATATTCATGAGAATCAAACCACAACATTTCCTTTAGCACCGTTACACCTTAACCGTTGCACCACATTGAGTATGGTGATCTTTCAGTGAATACAACGGTTAGAGACTGAAATTTGGGTCGCACCCGTTTTGATCTTACTTGCAACGGGGGTGAACGGGCTCGGTTGCACTCGTACCCATTAGCACACAAGTGAGGATGAACAAATTGTGAAAGCTTCCTTTTACAAAAGAATTGACAGACTGCAAGAACGTTCAGTTATCGACACTTCTTCCTGGAAGAAGTTTCCTAGTCGACTGAGGAGCTGCTGGTGCTGGTCCAGCACTAGTAGCGGTGCCGAATCGAATTGCTGTGGCAGGGATCACCCTCGACGGAGAAAGAACCTCGACGAGCGACACATTGTACGAATCCGACCCCAATCTACTCTGCACCCAACCTCTGCCTCCGGAGAACCCATCCTCCACCACCCAGCTGTTCTTGAAGCCGAGCTCGGTGAGCGTCCTCGCCACAGTTTTGGCCATATCACAGTAACTGCACGTTTGAAATTCAGCTTACCATCAAAATGTTTGAACACGAGTCATTGTGGTGGAGTAGCAATAGGATGGAACTCACGAGTCAAGGATGACTATGTTGGATCCTTTGTTGAGTCTCTTGAGGTAGGAAATCTTCATCGCCACTAAATCAGCTTGGACTTTCTTGGGGCTCCTCACCTGCCCTTTGATCTTGCTCGGGAGCTCCTCCAAGCTGCAAGAATGAAAGGTGAGACAATTGCATGCGCCTGTTGATGTTTTTGGCGCGAAGAATTCAGACAGTGATGCTTACGGCACCGAGATGATCTTGTTCTTGGCACTCGAGGGTAGGCTAGGAACACCTGCTCTGTTCTTGTCTTTCTCTGATCTTATGTCGATCAGTACATAATCTTGTGCAGAGATCAGGTCTAGTGTCTGAGGAGCACTGAGACTGCCTGGTTATGAAACATACACAGAGGCAGAACAAGTGTTAAAATACAAGCAGATGGAGATTTCAGAGTGAACTATTTTGTGAATGTGCCACTTGGGTACCTTGGTAGCCACGGAGTGCCGACCAAATAGGTGGTAAAAGAAGGTATCCGACAAACAATGCTCCGGTAGTAACAACCAGGGTCGAGGGATCGGAGGATGTGATTGTCTTTGCAGTTGCTGAGGCTATGGGTTTTGCTACTTCGATGATTTTTATTGTTTGTTGTGCTGCACCTGCAATTGTCTGTCGAAAAGAAAGAGAAGTGAAAATGTATATCTATTGTAGCAGGTCATACATTCAAGAAAAGGGGGGAAAAAATCTAATGGATATGAATTGTTTCTTGATAGAAACTGAATTGAAGATTACATAAAGGATTAACAGATCAAGGAAAACACAAACTACTAGATGAATGAATAGAGTAAAGGTTGATTGATTGCAACTTCTGCAAACTGATCGGTCGTACCTCAAACTTGACCTCCAACTGAAAAGGGCCTTACTCATCGAACAAAAGATCTTGGTCAAGACGATCAGACCTTTTTGATGCCCAATCAAGAAGGTCCCTACTCTACATCATAATGCCATTTTGTACATGCTGGTCCAAAGCCATTTTGAGTTCACATCAACATGGAACTACCACAGGGCGACAAGTTTGATTATGCCAAGGTCAACCATCATCTATCAGATTCAGATCTCTCTTCATAACATAGTATCCCCAACTAAAGTGATGATCGACTAGGCATCAAAGCAAACTTCAATCATATTGCAAATTAACTACACTAGCAGACCAGAAACTTGAACCATAGTCTCCACAACCTTATAAATTTTTGGGCAATACCTTCTCACAAAAAGTGTGCAAGCTTTGACCTGAAATTCTAAGTCTTCAGCTAGAACCTAACTTGGTCTTCAAAGTGCGATTTTGCAGGGTTGTTTCTTGAATTTTGCTCCAATCCTTTTCATATTCACATACTTGGATATAGTTGATGATCGACGACCAAGCAAAAACTTGTCTAACAAATTGAGTTAAATAAAGGGAACACATGGGCAAAGACTCATAGGTTGAGAATTAGCAAGGAAACAACCTGAGCGGCAGAGAAAACAGGGCTGGGATCAACTCCGGCGCTCAGAAGAGCCTCTTTGGCTTGCTCGGAAGCGTCAGAAACAACCGGAGAGGCTGCCCTCAGTGCCTCATTGCTCGCGCTTTGCAAGATTGGCAGGGCAGCATCCACCCCCGGCTTTAGAGTATCTATCAACGTCTTGAACACGTCAAGCGAGAAGCCCCAAACTGTGGAAGCAGCATCAACCGCATCCTCCGCCTGAGAATAAGTTTAGAGCAATTTAGCAGTGAAGTGTACAGAGCATGTTTGAATTTAACTGTGTCACGAAAATGTCTAATTCTAACCCTAAAATTTTTATTCCCCTTTTCAGAACCTGAAGATTTATCATCCCTAAGATCGGTTTCAGTAAATTTGTCGAATGTGGGTTCCAATTAGATAAATTTGGTCGTCGAACAAGATAAAGTTAACAAAGAGAAGGAAAAAAAACTTGACTTTTTTAAGTGGAACCTTGGCGAGAGAAGAGATTATGTCTTCGGAGAAAGCCTTGGCTTCGCCGGTAGCGGTGGCGGAGAGGACGGCGACAAAGGAGAGCGCGGCAGGAGTCCGCTGCCGAGGATGAGAGTGCCGTCGATGATCAATCTTCATCGGCTGCTCCTGTGGTTTGGGGATGGGAGCTCGAGGACCGGCGGTCGCGATCGTCGTCGCCGAAGCAGCAGCCCGGAACACAACCATCGCCATCTTCTCCGCCTCTTCCTCACTTGCCTGATCGGCAGATGCCAGCAATTAAGATTCAAGAGGATTGGAGCATCGCTCTCGCGGGACGAGGAGCCAATCGAGTGGTGGATCTCGATCGCGGAGATGGATATCATCCTCTCCGCCGTGCCTTTTTTTGTGGCGCGATGAATTGATGCCTCAGAACAACCCTCTCTTTCCACCTGCGAACGCAGGCGGACAGCATCGTGGGATCCTTATCGTCTTCCACTATTACTGATAAGCAACGATCTGTCCGTCCACGTAGCATATTTGCGGCGAAGAACCCACTAAATAGACGGCTAGGGATAGTTTCTGACGAGGTAACAATTGGAGCGGATCCCGGCCTCGAGGAAAGCTTTATTCCCCCCTGTGAAGAGGAGGCGGGGGGCGTCAGTGACGGCGATCGGGCGTGGACGACGACGACGAAGCGACTCCGCCATGGAGACGAGGTCCGACGAGGAAGGCAAGCTTCCGTAAGTCATATTTTCTCCTCCTCTTCCTTCTATTTCCGTCGTCTTTCTTCGATAACGAACTCGGCGGTCGAATGAGTCAGATCGGACGAATTCCTAGAATCTCTGTTCATTGTTCGGCTCAACTTTCAGTATCTTTTCAAAATGTTTCTTACCCCGCTTCATCTCCGCAGTATCATGAGCCCAAGTCAGTCCTCCAAATGGAGTTCTGCTTATCGCAGATTTTTAGTTAGGAAAAGCGTTATCGCCTGGTTCGATATGCTTAATGTAATCATCTGCGAGAACTTTTTGATGGATCGAAATTCTCCCCAACATTTTTTTGTTTTCGAGTCTTCAATGCAGGCACTGAATTGTTTCCTGAAACGGCAATGACATGAACAAGTATGTCACAATGTTACAGGGACATTGATGCTGCAGAGCATGAAGAGAAGCACAGGAGGTATGAGGCTCTTTATGCTCGACGTTTAAGGGCCAAGTACTTTTCCAAGAAGGCTGTAGATGGAGGTATAGATTAAATTTGTTTAAGTTCAGCTTAGAAAATCATATGATGATGGCTTTTGCGTCTTATTGTTCCTATTGGCAGCTGGAAATATTCTTTTATTCTCGATAACTTCAGTTATTTTAGTCTTTGGCATCCCAACATTGTCAATATCTGCATAGCTCTAATCCATTAGCTTGTCAATCTCAACCTCTAGCCCCAAAATAACCATGCGAGACTAAATTGAATGTCCTCCATCAAGAACCATAGTCTAACTTATTAATGCAAAGTATTTGATATTGTAAAGTTAACTTTGTAGAGCGTATTTTGGTAGATGCGTTTATTCAGGAGAATAAGTTGAGTTTGGTAGTTCTTGATTTGGTAATCGCCATGATTTAGAGATCAGCAGATTTTTTTTTTCTCAAGGTTGATTGTCTTTGGGTATTGAGAGGCTTTGGGAAGGCTTCCTGCATGATACTGTAGCCATTGTTGAACTTCACATATTGCTAATTAGGGATGATTTTAGGCCTGACAGGGAGATCGTGCCTTAAGTGGGATATAGTTTTTTCACCCTGACTTTGCATACCCTGCATCAAGTTCAGTTTGTAACCTATACTTTATAGATGATCATGCATTATATTATATTTTATTACCCGTCCGGACCCAACCCACAGAAGAAGCGGGCAAGGGATGGTGAGGATAAGTTTATCCCATAATCTCCCCCACTCTATTGTCATCCTAGCTGTGTGAATTTTGTTTTGCTCCCATGTTGCATCACAAATCATCCTAACTAGTGGTATGTGTAACCGAATAGTGTCTACACTATCACATAGGCAGCCTTTAACAACGTTTCATCATGCTTAGAATTAGGTTTGCTCACAATTTGCACAGTGAGAGTACCAACTCATTAACTTAATTATCAGACCCAAATAGTGGCTCAAATGCTTAAGCCTAAATCAATTAGTCCACAACTCATTAAACACTCCTATTAGCTCACAACTCGATACATGGAACTAAATTAAGTTGTTATAAACATAGTCCATCATTGACCAACTGAATGTGAATGATCACTATATTGCAAGGCTCTGTTTATCTGCAAATGCAAATTGAGTGTATTATGAGGATCTAAATATCTCTTTAGATATTAGATCTCCATGTACATGTTTATATATGTACGAAAAAGATATAAATATATATTTTAGAACACATATCACAAGGAAATAAACTAACAATTAGATTACTAACACAGCTGTTCACCAGTTATGGTGTTTGATCCTAATCTGTGTTATTCCATGTTTTATTGTTGCTGTATTCTTGGGATTAGAATTCTGAAGTTATTAGATGATCTGGCTAGAAAAAGCCATTACCAATCAGAATATTAACTGGTTTCATATTTTATTAGATGCTAATATATAATCTAATTTTCAGATGTAGAGAACACTCACAATTCTGTTCATCTCTTGTCTGTAATTCCTCCACAGGGGATATATACGACCACGAAACTACGATTGATAATGAGGTTATAAAATCGAGCAGGTAGTTTTCGTATTACTTTTTGTTTCAAAGTGATTCAGTTTTTATCCATGTCTTCTTGCCCCTTTGTATAGATGGCCTTGTACAAGATCATTTGCTGACCCAATTAAATACCTGGAAGAGAGGAACCAATCATCTTACGAAACAGAAGCCACAGGCACTCCCAAACAGAAGCAGACTCCTAAGAAGAGCAGTTAGTGGTGTTCTAAAAGGTAATCGCAAGACGCAAGTGTATTGTTTGTCGACTGCCTTTGATATTATGTTTTTTTTTCCCTTCATCTTTTGCAGCTAAGTCTGGAAAAGGGCGATATGTGGAAGTTTGTTAGAGTTTCATTAACAGATGCTCACCTTTGATCAATTTTATGAGGCAAACTACTTAAATTTGAGTTGCAAGACATGAGATAATTGCTATCCATTGATTGTTTATGATACTTCTGTCTTATTCCTCTTATGGACTTCAATGGTTCGAGTGATACTGCACTTCTACCAAATACAGATACTAGTTTCTTGATTTTTGTTCAACTTAAGAATAGAGTACCTTAAGTAATTGGGCTCCTTGTTACCTCAAAGTGAATATCATGGTTACTGAATAATTCACAATAGGTAAACCTCTTGATCTTGAATGAAATGTTTAGGCATACTAAGACAGTTCTATCACAATCTAGAGATGCACGACTACAGGTCCACCCTTAGCAATGCGTGATGAAGACGGTTCTACTAGACTAAGAGATGCACAAACCTAACCATTGAAGAAACACTGCACTGCTTGCTGGGAATCCATAGGAAGAAGAAGACCCAAGAATATACTGGTCAGATATGGCTGACATTTCAAGACAATAAATGACTATTGTTCCTCCTTGTTTCTTCCCCTCCGCCTTACATTTTCTGTGAAAGTATTTGGGTAGGAACTCGGTTTATCACGATTGACCAGTGCTTAGTAGTAATCACAGTTTATCATTGTATCATGGGAAAGAGACATGCCTCGTAATCTCAAAGCGTAATCGGAGGGGGACAAATCTATTTTAAGGAAACTATATCAAATGCAGATCTTGACGTTTCCTTTCCCGACTCAGAATTGCTATCCTGACTTGGTATAGCGATCCACTCATGCGATATTTGTCAATCGGGTAGTTAGGTTTCCCGACTCGACTTTCCCAACTCTGCATTCGACAACTCGCCGTCACTCGGCATGGACTCAGAGGCACTCGGCTTCCACTCAGAAGCACTTTGTCGACTCAGCACTCGATGACTCGACACCTTGCTTCCCACTCAGACTCGAAAAGCATTCAGGAGCATTCGTCGTTCAGCCGAATCAATGCTCGAACCTCACGGTACTCAATAACATGCTCAGGAGCAGTTCAGCGATTTCCCACTCTGATTCGGGAAGCACTAGGAGCAATTCAACAGGCCTAAGAGCTAGACTGACAACTTAAGATTATCCGCTCATACTATCTAGTAGATAAATCTAAAGTTGAACTGTAATTTCAATTCAGCAAAGTTCCCTTTAACTCCGACAATAATCCCCCCGATAGATTGTGGAATAACTTCCAAAGGTCCTCCATGAGAGGACTAATCGCACAGAGTACTAATTCAATATCCATCATAAATCCTACTAATCACACAGAGTACAAATGCAATATCCATCATAAATCCTGAAAACCAACACCTATCCATGTTGGATTAGTTCAACCTTAAGCTGCAGCACAGCTACAGAATGATGGTTTCCTTCATTCGAAGAAAAGGAAGAGGTGTGTGTGGCATGCACTCTGCGCAAGCGATGATACTCTGAAACTGGATTATGGAAAGGTAAAAGTTCAACCATGCCTAAGAGATCTCTCGAAAGGATGTTACTTTCGCAAAAGGAGTGCCATGCCTCCTTAAAATTGTCCATTGCCTGAGCTCTCTTGGACAAGCAAGAGCTTATGGGCAATCAATGCACTCATCTTCCCCTTGCAAGGAAAAGAGATTACTTGCTAAAGAAACCTACTCATTCTTCTTGACAAGTAAAAGAAGACGACACGAATAATTAAATTCCACAATCTATCAACTTTCTTTTTTTAATGTATGTAGAGAAAAGTTGAGAGAGAAAACAGAGGGTAATTTCCAAGACAAGTCACAAGAGAGCATTAGACAAAGCAAGGTGACTTACCTAAACCCACAAGTACAATTCCATGTTCCTGAAACGCTTTGCCATCGCTTTAAAGTTTAGCATCTAACCTTGGTAATTAACAAAGCAAAGTGCACAGGGGATTAATATAAAGCATAGTCTAAGCATGCTCGAGTCCCAAGGACACTTAATAATGACATTGGACAGAGTATTGATTCTTGGGTGAATTCATCTGTTACAGCCAGAATAGTCTTTAACAAAAACAGTAGAATAACATCTTGAGATGGTCCTGCTGGTACCTGCCATTTGCAAAATTAAATGCACAAAAGACTCCCAAGATAACTCCTAACCCTCTTTGTTAAGGAAGCCTGGTTTTTTCATCTACCTACTCATTCTCTTTTCCTTGCAATGATTGCAAACGCAACTAGGGTTCTTCTCTCAAATGAAAGCATGTCTCAACCCCTGAGTTTTCATGTTCTCTTCAAAACTCCAACGCAATCTGGTTTTCAAATGTAAATTTAAATGCAAGCTTGGTTTAGATTATCAATGACATTGGCTGGTCGTACTAGTATCTACTGTTAAAGTCAACCACAAATATGAAGGAAATCTAGCTAATTAAATAGCAACTCATGTGAATATAAATGTTGCCCAATTTAAAGTCAAAGCTAAGTCGGCTTCTGTCTACTTGTTTATTTAGACAGAAGTATGACTGATATGTCATGAAATGATCAATTCCTATATTTAATTTTTTATTTTCATAAAGTGAGGGAATGGAAAGAGATAAAACTCTACGTTTCTCTTCTTCCAGAGTAATGCATGGTTTCTTCTCTAGATTGAATTTATTTATTCACTCGATAAAATTCAATATAATTTTATACTATTATAATATGTTAAAAAGAGAAGAAAGAAAATATATTTAATACAATAATATATCTGGATAAAAATCTCAAACTTCACGAGTGAGCTAAACTATAATTAGGATCCACTCAACTCATTTACAAAGATATCTTATCATTCTTCATTTTTTTTTTCTAGAATCTCAAATATTTCGATTTGAAATTAATTAGCTCTTCTCAGAGGGATTATATAACATATATATTCACTCCTTTTAGTTCAAAGCATTTTTGCTAACATAAATTAACTTGAACAAATTTTAAAGAATTTTTAAATTTTTTCTATCCTCAAACTTTAATTTTGCCTTATTTTATAATTTTTTATTTTTCATTTTCATTTTATTTTTTGTATGTTCAATCCATTTTAACTCTAGTTACAAGGAACCCACTTAGATACACTAAATTCTTAATTAATTTATTTTCTTAGTCTTTGCTAATTAAAGACTACTCCCGAGGTTAATAAAAGGAAAGTCCGTAACGTTGCCTCAGGCACCCTCCCAAGGTCATTATATTCCATCATTATCTTCATGGACCCCCAAAATCATATAAATCTTAGACAAGCGTGCAAATTTTATATGTATAACAAGTAGAATTGCCATGAATTCTTAAGCTAAGTCAGATGCATGCATATTTTTCCTGTAAATGATGAATATTGATCACAAATTTTCTTATCTGTTGACGTATGTGAGACTAAATAAAATTTGCATAAAATTTACACCAATTCAAATGAGCCAAATCATTGTGAGAGAACCTTTCGAGATCTTAAACATGATATCACTGGAATGGTTGGCAATGTCAGCTTGCAATATGCATGTCGAGTGAGCAATTAAAAATAAGCATCGAATAAAATAATTCCTAGATAAAGTTAAAGAAACCCACCCTCTACTATTATAATGGTGCTTTGGAATAAAGAAACAGACCTATGGAGTTAGGATCCCCTCCAATTCTTATAGAGAAATCTAATTTAGGACTTGTAATTTGACCATGAAAACTGTCTGTCTACTCATCTTATCAAGTAGTTTAGTAGGATCAAATGCTAGATGCAATTAAAAAAAAAGGCACTAGATAGAATCTGAAATATTAAATGGAAGTAGGACTTACAGTTGTGTAGGCAGCGTGAATATAAAGTAAAAGGAATCTGGTGCTTGGGTATTTATCTTTGTCCAGTCAAGAAAATTTATTGTGGCTATGTGCTGGCCATGAAAGGTTTGTTTCTGGTACAGTAATATCTTAACTATGGAACAACTTAATTCATTTCCTTGTATGATTGATTACTTTTCACCTCTGGTTACAGCTAGGTGCTTGCAAGTTGTGTCTTTCTTCAACTCGTCGGTCTTTGGAGTATTTGGTCAGCCCTACCCATCTTCTTGAATAAAAGGCTTGCTTTGATCTTGCTAGACTTCCAGTGTTCTTGTTTCATTGTTGGTGAGATCTTGAATTTTCACCTTTTTCCTTCTCTTTATACTCGTTTCTAAGTAGCTTCATGTTCATTGATCCATGTACCTTGTTTTCTTTGTAAACTCTGAGCACAGTTCAGTTTCATAGCATTGAGATCAAAGTGGGAGCACTTCACATTTGCTGAACTGTTTGATTTAGTTCATAGTCAGCAAAAGAGGGGTGTTCGATGGATATGCATGAAAAGGATCAGTGTCACTCACTCAAGAGTGAAGATAATTTGGAGTATAGCAATCCTGGAAATTCCTCATTTCTGCTACCAAACAATCCCTCCATTAGGTCAGTTTCCGGCAATTCTTCGGTCACAATCGGTCAAGCAAACCAGAGTGGTCCTTTCTCAAGCTCGTCAATTCCTATGGATGATCCATTTAGCATTGGCTTTTGGAACCAGTCTGCAAAACCTACAGACTTGGATTTGTGCAAAAACAACTCGCCGGCATGCAGCAATCCAGTAAACGGAAACTCGAGTTTGAATGTGGAATGGAATTCTTCAGATTCATTTTCAATTGGAGGAACTCTACTTCAAGCTGCCAATCTATCACATTTCCCAGCTGACAAAGCTTTTGCTGGGAGAGCTGCAAGGTTGTCATGCTTCACTAATAGTAGTATAGATGGCATGATGAGTCCTTTTAGTTTGGCTCAATCGGCAAGTCTTTGTGCTAATGCTACATTAGGTGATGAATCCGGAGCTCAGATTGAAAAGAATAAAGAACATAAGAATAATTTTGATGGCGTTGTTGTCTCGAGTGATCATCCATCTTCCTGCATAGCTCTTGGTGCTGTGAAAAGAAAGAGAAACAATGAGGTAGTTCTCATCTAATTTCTCCCTTTAATGTAGTTGATTACTTCTGTGATGTTTCCTCCTTCTACTGATCACAAGTAGACTTCTTAATGTGCGCAACTGTGTTGTAGGATATGCCATTGGATCAAGCACAAGAAGCTTCACATGTATCTCGGGAAATGGAAGAGAATTTGGAGTTTGAACAGAATGCTGAGCCAAATAGTCCATCTGTTGTCACTGATAAGCCTAGAGGAAAGCAAATAAAAGACAGCAATGAATCTTTGAAGGATGAATTCATTCACATCAGAGCGCGGCGCGGCCAAGCGACAAACAGCCATAGTCTTGCAGAAAGAGTAAGCTCTTGCCCCCACCTTAAATGCCACCTCCTTGATGAACCTGTACAAAAGTAAATTTATATGGTAGATATCCATTCATATGTCACAGGTAAGAAGGGAAAAGATCAACGAGAGGATGAAGCTTCTACAAGACCTGGTTCCTGGTTGCAGCAAGGCAGATTTCTTTTGTTCTCCTTAAATCTCCACATATGAAAAACAAATTTTGTGGTTCTTATCGACTTCAGCATGATACTGTAGGTCACAGGAAAGGCAGTAATGCTCGATGAGATCATAAACTATGTTCAATCACTGCAACAACAGGTCGAGGTATGTGTGCTTCAAGTCATGAACAAATTTAGTTTCCTGAATAAATAGTCAGAGGAACATTGAGTAATGCAATTCATACTTTATGTTGCCAGTTTCTTTCCATGAAGCTCGCAGCTATTAATCCAAGGTTGGGCATTGACATAGATTCAGTTCTTTCTAAATACGTAAGTGGCAGGTTAAATCTTCTGCTTTTATCAACTTAAATTGTTTCATAGAATAGCTCATGATATGTTTGATTATTTTCATTTTCAGCTACTTCAGTCCTATAATGGCACATCAGGAGCCATGGCTTTCCCATCAAGCAGTGTTCATCCTCCAGTGCATACATCTCAGCAGGGTTTGGTCCAACCTGGGTTGCAAGCCATGGCGAACCCTCCCGACTCGCTTGGAAGATCCATGAATATCCAACTGGCTGCAGTGCATGAATATAAAGAATCTAAAATGCAGGTATTTGTTTACAATATGTTCTTTTCTACTACTCATATAAGTTCATTTTCTTTGCTGCACTTAACTTTCTGTTTATGAACAGGTGAGTAATTCATGGGAGGAAGGGCTGCAGGGGGTTATGCAGATGGCATATAGCAACAATGTGAATCTCAATGCTCGTGGACTTTAACAGTAAAACCACAGAATGTGAATGAAGTATGGGACTGAGACACTGTGACTATTGCTCGTTAAATTGAAGCTTCATACTTCATATTCTTGCAAAAAGATCCAATTCCATTCAAAGACTTTATATGCCTTGTGCTTGTTGGTTATAGTATTATCTTGTGCTGGAAATATACAAGCTCACATGTTGTTTGAGTTGTGCATTTGTCTCACCAACACATAAATTGATTCTCCTCGCTGAATATATATTGTAGCAAAAGGTGATTATGCTCACCCTAGACGCCACTCAGAGTCCATCCCTAAGATATATGAAGGGAGGTAAATCATGAGGTCGGCTTATAACCGACTGCCAAGTGGCTAGGGGATGGGAAGAGTCATGAATATATGTAGCATACACTGCTACAAAAGCCCACAAAGCATGATAGAAATTATACAATTGAAACAACCTCAAAGCCCCATTCCAGGTGTGTGCAGCACCATCAAAAAGAACATTAACATGAGTGACGAAAGGAGGGATTTCACCAAAAGCTCGCTAACTGAAGAGGAGATAAGGACTGACACTAAAATGATTCAATAAAAAAAAAAACTACTGAGGTACACATAGGTGCTTTTGAAACAAAAATGCCCTCTTTATGCAATTGTGAACTACAACTGTTGAGAGAGTCCAACCATCTTCTGAACAAAGCTGAGACTGAGCAGAATTTTTCATCAAAATGAGCTCATTTCAGGAAATCCAGATAGAACATGGGTAAGTCTAGTATGATGGACCTGTTTTGACAGAGCTTTCAACCAAACAATCCAAGCTCCAATGCCAACAGTTTTCAAAGATTGGAGATGAAACAATGTAAACAAGTAAGGTGGAATATGAAAGACCAATTGAACAGTCTTCCGGCAAAGCTGCAACTTAATTGTGGCTGAGAACACAATGAGAGTCTTGCAAAAGAACACCCCGGTGAATAAGACTCATATTTGGCATCTGGATCTCAATGGAGAGAACCATTTTGCCTCTGAACTTGATGGGCAAGGAGATGATGTACCATGCCACCAAGCAACATGAGGGACAAGGCTGTGGTGAGTGTTGTTGCTAAATGAAGAGCCACCCGATTCATGCAATACACAAAAAGAAGCAAGAAAGGCCTAGGCAGCATAGAAAACCATCGTTAAGAGCACACTGTCAATAAGTAGGCATCCTCCTGAGATAAGTAGACCTTTTGCCGAGGTTCAAGGAATCTTTGCAATAAGTTCATCTCGGAAATCCATGTCAGATACATAAGCGTAACCAGAATCCTTTATACACAATAGGAGGATGTGCAAGGGACAACTAAAAGACTCTTGCTAGATCTTTGGTGATGTCCTACTGACTACCAATATTGATATGACGGACACTACGTGAAGTGGCCCTGACAATATCTAAGTTACCAATCTCCGGTGATGTGGTTTTGAGACTTGGATTGTACAATTAGCAAATTGTAAAATTTAAAACCAGTGCTACTACATCCTCAAGTATGACCAGATATAAAACCCAATTGCTACCCTTCTATGCAAGTATTTTGAAAGGCATTATGAGAAGCATAACTAGTTAGTGTGATAAGGTATTAGCTTAATGCAGCCCCCTACATCTGAAATTGCTGCCAATAGTGCATGTGTTCAAGAATCGCCTAATTGACATTGTTGAATGCCTTTTCACAATCCAATTTTATGACTGCGGCTTCCTCGTCTCTTGTGTGATGCCAATTGATAGCTTCCCAGAAACACATGAAGCTCTTTGCAGAGTTGTGGCCTCAGGGGAAAGCGACTTGGTGTTCACTGACTAGAAAATGAATAAACTTGCACACTGTATGGCATAACGCTTTGTCTTAACCATATCATTCTAGACTAGTTTTAAATAAGGAACTAAAATCATTCATGAATTAATTAAGGTTAGCTCACAATTAGGGGGAATTTGTAATAATATCTGATTTTTAAATGGAAATAAACTTAATGCAGAGCAGCTATCTGCATCATTAGTATAATTTCACATATTTTGAGAAAGAATCACTTGTTTAATTATTTCATAGATATGCGAAACACATGAATTTGACATTCAATTTCAAATTACCCTAGATCAGACAATCAGCGCTGTTCTTTATGAAGCAGCAGCATGGCTTGAAATCAATAAGATTATAATAATAATTCAAACTTCCATATCATTTCTATATAAAATACCTTCAAAATTGCAAATTTTAAGTTATTTCGCATGCAAACCTAGCTCATTTTTGGCATTGAATAATGTAAAATATAATTTGATAGATGATAAACTCGAGGATCAGTGCAACACGATGAAAAAGGATAAAGAAAACAATGTGACCTGCAGCATTATGATCGTAGATCCTCCATTTGCAGTATTTGCGAATCCCAATTTCCACGTTCAAGAATAGTAGTAGGAAAGCGATCGAGCAGAGTAGCAATAACTCTCATTTGGTAGTAGGAAGCTGAGCCCGCAATCACAGAGCCTTGCGCAGAAGCCTGCGTCCACTAGGACGTTGCTCGATCGGCTTCACTCCCATCCTATTAACAACCTGCTAGGGATTTGGACCAGGAGTCCCTTCTCGACTGCGTCGACCACTGCCTCACCTCGCCCCTAGGGATTCGGAGATTTGGGCTTGCCGCTGCCGCCGTGCGAGGAGAATGCGGGGAAATATTCAAATGAGGCTCAAAATTCTTTGTTGCGGAAACAACGTAACTTTATGGAAATCTTTTTAATTTTACAAGCAAATTTATTTTCTAGGATATATATATATATATATATATATATATATATATATATATATATATATATATATATATATATATATATAAAAGGTTATTCGATTGAGTTGGCTGGTAAAATAATTTAATTATTCGAAATATAATTTAAATTCTTTAGCAAAGGACACACCTATCTTCCTGAATGGAATATTTTAGTAATTATCAAAGAACAAATTAGTTTATCTAATTTTTTCATTCTACCCTCCCATCAACCACATGCAATCTCAATATCTTTCTTTTTTTTCTTTTTTTTTTCTTTAATGACCGTGGGTCCGGTCGGTGGGGGCCCTGGGAGCGAGGGTTTCGCCTTTTTACTATAATATCTTTCTTTTTCTCTCTCCACTCCCTCCCTCTTTCTCCGACTCATGGAAAGCAAATTTTTCTCTTCCTCTCTCTCACCAATTCGGATCCTCTGTCCCGAAGGCGCGTCTGTCCCCGTGTCCCAGTCAAAAAATGACAAAAAAAAACGTGCAAAACACGTGCTCTGTGGAGCGCTCTCTACACTCGCCGATTCTCCTGAAATCAACTCTGTGTCCTTAACCCAAAATCCAGCCGACCTCGCTGCTTCCACCGTCGCCGTCGAGCTCGACGACAGCCATCTCCGTCCCCTCCCCAACTCCAAGCATCCCTCCCGCCGAACCCCGCTGCTTCCGTCGGCGCAGTCGACGCCATCTCTATGTTTTGCTCTCCCAAAACCTGTGACGCCTCTTGCTTTTAATGTGCTTTGCCCTAAAACCTTTCCTCCCCAAACCATCTCGGCAACTCCAGCAGCCATCTCGGCGACTCCAGCATCCCGCGACGCCCCTTACATCTCCACCATCTTGGCGACTCCAGCAGCCCGCGACGCCCCTTACATCTCCGTCATCAGTTTCAGCGACTCCAGCAGCTCCAGCTTCCCCTCCCTTTGTCGGTCCAGCAACTCAGGCTTCCCCTCCCTTCATCGACTCCAGCAGGTCCTCCAAAATTTCCACAGCTCTATTCCTTCTGCCCGACATTTGGTGTTTCAAGTTATCCTCCAATGAAGATGCTATTATAACTTTAATTAAGTCGTAAATTGATGTTTCAAACAAACGGTCGCCAGCAGCTTGATCTCCCGAACTCGACAGCAGCCATCTCCGTCTCCTCCCGAACTTGACGGTCACTGGCAGCTTCATCTTCTTCTAGCTTGGTATACTTTTCTTCCTCCCCTTTACCATTCTTCCTCCCCTTCTCCAGCCAATATCTATGTTTCTGTAGTTTGATTTGGGTGAAAATCAAACATAAGAAATTGGAACCTGCAGTCCTCAAATTTTGATCTATATATTTGTGGTATAGTTTATCATACTTCTGTTTAGATAGTTTGTTGTGGGAAATTTTAATATGCTACTGTTGTGTTGCTACTGTATTTCTTTATCCTTAAATGCTACCCAAGCGCTTTAGAGGTTTAGGGATCATTAAATTGATTAAACATGACTTAATGGACTGAAATTAGATAATTTCAGTCAAACACAGCACCTAATAACCTACTGTTGCATAACTCCAATTCATTTTCTTGGTACTACATAAGTTCTTTTTGCACCTAATATTATGAATATACATTTCTTGGTTTTTTTTTCAGGCCTAATTGTAATTACCATGGAGTTGTCGTTGGTTGAATCTACAAGTTGTCATAGATTGAGTTTTGATGTAAACAAAGACTGTCAGGATGATGAGTTTGATGTTATTAATGAGGATATGGACTCTACCATGTTATTGATGAGTTCTGACCAATCTATCACAGAAAAATTGATACAAAAAATGGGTATGGAATTTAAGACAGAAGAGGAAGCATGTGAATTTTATTTGAAATATGCTAAACAAGTTGGATTTGGCGTAAGAAGGAGCAAAAGCCACAATGATAAATCGGGTAAATTAGTTGACAGAATTTTTTGTTGTAGTGCACAAGGAAAAAGGGGAAAAGACAAACGAGATGTTTATGTGAAATCAAGTCGTCCTAAAACAAGATTTGGTTGTGAGGCTAAAATGAAGATTAGTTGTCGAAATAATGGCAACTTGACTGTAGAGCAATTTGTTAAAGATTATAATCATTATCTTTCAAGTCCAAACAAAACTCACCTCTACAGATGTCATAGGAATATATCTTCTTCTACGACGATACATATTGAGATGGCAAGTGATGTGGAAATCTCCTCAAATGCATCTCATGATCTTATGGTGAGACAAGTAGGTGGAAGAGAGAATTTAGGTTTTATTCCTGAAGATTACAAAAACTACTTGCGATCCAAAAGAACAAGAAATATGAGAGTTGGTGATACAGGAGGTGTATTGGAGTTTTTGCAGAAAATGCAGTTCGATGATCCCAATGTTTTTTATGCTATTCAAGTTGATGAAGATAATTTGATAACTAATATTTTTTGGTGTGATGCTAAGATGAGAGCTGATTATGGAAATTTTGGAGATGTTGTTTGCTTTGACACAACCTACAGGAAGAATAATGAAGGTCACCCAATTGCGTTGTTTGTAGGTGTTAATCATCATAAGCAATCCATAATTTTTGTTGCAGCTTTATTATATGATGAAACATCTTTGACGTTTGAATGGTTGTTTGATACATTTACCAAGGCTATATGTGAGAAAAAACCAATAACTATTCTTACAGATCAAGATGCAGCAATGGCAAAGGCTTTAGCTTCCAGATGACCTAAAACACATCATCGTTTGTATATTTGACACATTTATCAAAATGTCGCAATACATTTGAGTAGAGTTTTTTCTCTGTTCAAAGAGTTTACTAAAGATTTTGCCGCATGTATATATGATTTTGATGAAGAGGAAGATTTTATTTCAGCTTGGAACATAATGTTGACCAAGTATGCACTTGAAGATAATGATTGGTTGAGACGTCTATTTCGCATAAAGGAAAAATGGGCTTTAGTTTATGGGCGACAAATGTTTTGTGCGGATATGACTACAACCCAAAGAAGTGAGAGAATGAATAGTATTGTGAAAAGATACGTCACTTATCAACACAAGTTTTTAGACTTTTTCAATCACTTCCAAAGACTATTTGATGATCGTCGATATGAGGAGTTAAAAGCTGATTTTAAGTCAAATACAAGTGTTCCATGTTTATTGTATCCAATTCAAATTTTAAAGCATGCAAGTTGTATTTATACTCCTGAGGTATACAAGTTGTTTGAACAAGAGTGGTACAAATCTCATGATTCTATTGTAGAAATTTGTGAAGATGTTGGATCACATACAAAATATAAAGTTACTTCTTACAAAAAGAGTTACCATCATATAGTTACACTTGATTCACCGGGTCAAAAAATTGAGTGTAGCTGTAGGAAATATGATTTTATTGGGATTTTTTGTTCTCATATTTTGAAAATATTTATAATGAAAAATATCATGAAGATCCCAAGTGAGTATATATTGAAAAGGTGGACACGAAAAGTAAAAGATGGATACATTGGAGTTATTGATTTAATTGCGAACAAAGGTAGTTTGGATCCAAAAGCTTGCACCAATTTGCGATATAAAGAATTAAGTGGGTTGTATGTTCAATTGGTTACCAAGGCAACGGAGAGGGAAGACACTTACAAGGTTGTTAAAGATGGTTTGTTGAGTATGTTTAAAATGGTGGATGAGAGGTTACAAGTTAATGAATCAACTGGCCAACACTCAATTGAAAGAGAATTCGAAATTGGTGAAGGAAATTCTCTTAGAGTCAAAGGAATTAAAACAAAGAAGAAAACAGTTTCAGGTAAGAGGTTGAAAGGTGGCTTAGATAAGATTTTAAAGAAAAGGAAAGCAGCAAGAAGAACCAACCAAACTTCAACAATTGTTAAGGTTTCATCCCCATTCTTACTAAAGTGTTGTTTATTTTTTGTCGTTACATTTGAGAAAGTATATAGAATTAAATCATTCTATTTTTTTTATAACAGGATGTAGAAGAGCATTATGAAAGTATATCGAGCATGCCAAGTGTAGAATGTCAACAGATGATCAATCAAGTTAAGGATTACTTTAGTATGTTAACTAAAATAATTATGTTATCACTATCTAAAACTATATTTTATTATTTTAGCCTACAAATTATAGCTGTGTTAAAGGTTTGAGTATGACCGAAACTCAATTTCCACCACTTTTGTCAACACAACTGTCTCAGGTTCACTCTGATAATGATTATTTTCAGACAAATAATCGGGAAGGATGGCAATTAAGAAATTAACCATGTTTACACCTTTGTTATTTTTTTAACCATTTGTCATAAGATTAAATTTGTTGTATCAGTATGCTTGTTAACACCTTGTTAGCACAATTTTATTTTTTGGCGATCAATGAGGAAACATTTATTGTTAACACCTTGTTAGCATAGTTTGAAATATGCCAAATTGATAGCAATTTGCCTATCGTAACTTTATTTCTGGTAAACATGCACATGAGAGGGTGAGTTAAATTTCTATCTGTAACCTTGCTACTATCTGTAAATTACCACTAGCTGGATTGAGTGCCTCCTTATTTAGATATGATTTAGGTCCCAAATAAGTCTTGTAAAACTCCACCGTAGCATATATGATTTCTACAGTAACATATATGATTTTTAGTAGTTATATAACTCGATAATGATAATAATATGTCATCACTAATATTGTGATAGTATAGTATGCGCTGCTTATCAAACTTCACTAGTTCTAGTATCTTTTCTTGTTATATATATGATATTTGATAAGATTTTTAATAGCATCTGCCATTTTTAGTAGACTTACATGGCTTTCCTTGTTTTTTTTTCTCTCCAGGTGCTTCAATGGTGTGGATGTTGCTACAATGGAATGCACATCAACTAAAGAACACCACAAAGAGTGATTGATGTCAATATAGGCATCGTCGACATCAAGTTACAATGGAATGCAAACAAATATGTAATGAAGCAAGCTCCTCAAAACTCAAATACGCATACTTCATTTACGGCTAAGCCAAGAACTTATGTGCTGTATATTTTGTGGAACTTTTGTGGTTACCATATTTTGTGTTGCATAATTTTTATGCAGATTTGTTTTGTCTAATTATTTTTATGTGAACTTTCTAGTTTCAACATTTATTTAGTGAGTGTTCTATGAAACTTGTACAAGCTTGATTGTGAACAAATAGCTTCTGTGTTGTATTCTGATCATGTAATGGTAATCAATCGGATTGTAAACAAATAGCTTCTGTGTTGTCATGTATTTCTGATCATGTATTGGTAATCAATTGGATTGTGAACAAATGTCTTATGTGCTCATGTTTCTGATCATGTAATGGTATTCAGATAGTGAACAAATAGCTTGTGTGCTCATATTTCTGATCATGTAATGGCATTCAGATTGTGAACAAATAGCTTTTGTGCATAAGCCATAAAAGCCAAAGTATCACCTACGCATAATCTGTGTGCATAAGCCATCAGTGAGGTTGATTTCAATATGATAATCAAGTCAAAGTATCACCTTTACTCCAGTTCACTCATATGAAGACATAAATTTTAAACCTGAAAATTTCATGGTTTAAAGTTGAAGAGATAAATACAACTTCCAAAGAGGGAAGCAAGCAAACAAAAAGTAGACAAACTGAAAATTGCACAAAATAGAGCATCAAATGGAAGGACTACAGAGTTGCAAGTTGTTTTCCTATCATGAGTACAATCTCCATGGCAAGTATTTTAAGTAAATAAGGACATGAAGAAATTTAGGTAGAAATAAAATGAGAAGAAATTTGTAACAACACACAATTGTTGCATATAAAAATTGGCACTTACATCATCTCAGCAGAGATGAGAGATTTAATTGTAACAACGCAGAAAAGAAGATGGGCAAAAAATACAACAATATTTTCAGTTCATTCTTGAATATTAAATAAACAAATCTCAAGATTGTTACAAATGCATATACGGAACAAATCTCATCACTTACAAATGTTGACATCATTTGCTGATATACAAAACTAACTGAAGTAATGATATATAATTAATATCCATTCATAAACAAAAAAAAATCAAAATGTCAACATCATTCATAATTATACATTATATCACTAGCACTACTTAACCAGACCAACTAACAAACAAAACAAGTATACAGCCAAAAGAATTAAGTTTACTATTACTAATATCCAGACCATATGCGGTACATTCCAATTTCCCATATTATGTCCAAGATAAGTAATGTGTTCCCTTCCTATCCTTGACTCCACTCTTAACAACATCCTAAAATGTATATCACTGGTGTCTTCATTTTGTCTAACATCAGATCTCACCCACTTTAACCATCCATGTTGCTTACATCCATAATATAATCTTCTTGGGTTCTTGATTGATCTAGAGACTAGCACCAATGCATTTAGCCCACAGTTCTTGCATCGTACATTTTCAATTTGGTATGGTTGATGCTACTGTTACTTGATGATGTCATTCAATAGCAACCTAATACTCAAAAAAGTTAGATTCGATAAAATTAAACTAAACAATAACAATTTAGATAAGTAATAAAAAATCACATATTTTTATGAAAAAATTGATAAACTTCACTGAAAGTAGTAATAATCATACTTTTTTATGCATTTAGTCCACTGAAAGTGATATCAACATAATTTTCACTATCACTAAATGATTAAATCAAGTATTCATAACATATAAATTATACTTATGAATCTAAGCAATACATAAATAAAAACTGCATTCCATAAAACCAATGACAATCATTAGAAAATCAACAACAAATGTTAAAAAAATCTACAACATGAGTTGACCTATATATACAAAGAGCATGCTCCTTGTTTTGGTTAAATCATATCTATATTATCTTGAGCATGACTTAACAAAGTGGGGATTTGTTTAATCGTTAAGTTATCATATTTAGATGCAATGCAATCTCTTCAAAAGCCTATGCTACATCAGTGGCATAAAAGGTGTATATATATAAATAACACAAGCCTTGTTGAAAAAAGACTTAGGGCACAAGAGATATGTAGTTTTTGGTAAAGAGGAAAACAGAATGATAATTGACACCAAACTGTCTCCCAACATGTGATTTTGTCAAGGTAAATTTTTGGTAAAGAGGAAAAAACTATTATGGTACTTTTTTTTTTGTTAATGTTTCGTTATCAAACATGTTGCTGCAAGATTTCTTGTGATTACAATAAGATCTATTTGTAACAACCATACATTACAAGAGTATATATAGAATTTTGTCAAGGTAGCCTATGTGATTTTAGTCCTTATTGCGATTCACCTATGAATGTGTCAATCAACACCTTGGAGATTTGCTAGGTGCTTATGTAAAGTAGGATTGTGGATAATGTAGGTAGAAAATTGGTTGTCATAATGTATAAATATAATCACCATTAAGTGCCACCAGGGATTTCCATTAAGTGTTTTAGGCGGTATCTTCCACTAGATTAATATTGTTGCAGAAGCATAAGAAATTGTTTTGCACTCCTTTTGTTGTCTGTCACCTCGATATTATATAAGAATATTTTTTGAAATTAATCATTCATTGGATAACCATTTCAAAAACTTGGAAGATCAACACATATTTGCGCAAGAGCCAAGATCATTTTGATGCTAAAGAAATTAACAAAAGGCAAGGATTTGATTAGACTAACTATTATTGGATTTGATAGTCATGAGATGATTTTTATTTTTCCAAATTGAATTGATTTGAATCATGTAGAATTATGCTTTGTGAAGTGGTAGAGATAGCTAATAAAAGGTTATAAAAAGTTAAAAATTGTCAATGGAGGGAGATACAGACCTGCTGGAGTCGACGAAGGGAGGGGAAGCCGGAGCTGCTGGAGTCGCCGAGATGGCTGCTGGAGTCGCCGAGATGGCGGAGATGTAAGGGGCGTCGCGGGCTGCTGGAGTCGCCGAAGGTTTGGGGAGGAAAGGTTTTAGGGCAAAGCACAGTAAAAGAAAGGGGCTGGAGTTGCTGGGGAGGAAAGGTTTTAGGGCGTGGAGGGATGCCTGGAGTTGGGGAGGGGACGGAGATGGCTGTCGTCGAGCTCGACGGTGACGGCGGAAGCAGCAGGGTTAGCTGGATTTTGGGTTAGGGCACAGAGTTGATTTCGTGAGAATCGGCGAGTGTAGAGAGCGCTCCACAGAGCACGTGTTTTGCACTTTTTTTTTTATCGTTTTCTGACTGGGACACGGGGACAGACGCGCCTTCGGGACAGAGGATCCGAACTGCTCTCTCACGTATGATATGTTTACAAACTCACCATCTAAACATTATTTTTTACTATCATTCATTCTCTCTTATACGACAATAAAAGGAGTCCATCAAATATGAGTCAAAGGTGAGAACAACAGTTGACGTGGAGGTTAAAGTCAAGACGGTCAAAGGAAAGAAACCGTTGGCTAACCAAAGTCGATCGAACGAGTGGCAACATGCCGAGCGGACAGAAAGGATCTGATCAGCCAAGAGACTCATCTGAGCAGATCGCTCATCCGACAGGGACGACTATATAAAGGACATCAAAGGCTCACAACTGTGACCAAGTGAATGGTAATCTGACTAGACGGCATGTCCGATCAGACAAGAGACAACACACTGAGCCGAGGGACTACAAAGAAGAACATCCTTGAGCTATCAAGTAGGGAATCCTAGCCGAGCAGCTCCTCAGCTCGACTAAACAGTAGGACCCTTTCTATATCTCGTTATATTCTTCTGGTAATTAGCGCCACTGACAATAGGGCATGATCAATAGGTAAATCGTACAATAAAAGTTCTACTGTCATGTTAAAAATTTACATGCTCTGTTAAGGAATGGTGTGAGAAACACTTTCCTAACTGATCCGGTGATAAGGACGGGGGACCCTCGTTGGCGGAAGGTCAACGACACGTGGAGGTCAAAGGTCAGGAGAGTCAACACGGAGATAGGCCGACCGAAGGAAGCAGGCCTACCGAGTCGGGCATCGCATGCCGACCGGCCGTGAATCCCCCGAACCAAATGAAAGACAACCCGACTAAGGGTCGGGTTTCCGATGCTCAAGGCAAAAAGGTTTCAAGGCCGAACGGACTGTCCGTTCGGCCGAGCACCAGGCAACATAGGCAGGGCAATATCATCCGAGCATACGGCCGGGAGGTATCCCGGTCGGACTGATGACTATAACCGACGACAGGAGTAATATGCTTGCCGAGCGGCCTACCCGCTCGGCCCTGGAACAGACAAAGGACGCAAGAGGACAAAGGAGACAGGGGATAACATCATCCTCGAGACACCTGCCGCCGACAAACAGCAGAGTTGGCGGCCGAGCCATACACAGGATCATACGGTGGAAGCTTCTACCGTCACATCCGGGATATGCTCGGACGATTGCGGAATGGCGCCAGAGGTACTTTTCTGACACAGGCTCGTTAAGGTAAGTTTGGAAAAATGTGCACACATCGGGAAGCGTGCCCGCATTTCCCCGGGGCCCTATATGAGGACCCCCAGACGTTAACGAAGGTATACGCACATCTCTACTGTAGCCTCGTTACACTGCCTCTCTCGTTGCCTGACTTGAGCGTCAGAGGGCCGTCGCCGGGAAACCCCTCCCGGCTCGGTTTCTTTGCAGGATCGTCGAAGAGCTACACCACCAGTCGGAGACAGCGGAGCGTGCCACGTCCCCAGCGTCCGTCGACTCAGCGCTAAGACAGGATCAAATTGGCGCCGTCTGTGGGAACGCACCTGAATCCGTGCAGGGACGATGGAAGAAGCAGGACGACAACTTATGGTGACGCTCTCTCCCGAAGAATTAGACGCGCCCATCCAAGCGCGGGCGGCCGAGATGGTCAAGCAACAGCAAAAGGCTCAAGTCGATCGGATAGTGCAACAGGCAACGTCGGCTTCAGGCGGTCGGGCGGCAACAGCCGACCGGCCGGAGCAACTCTCAATATGGGGCCAAAACAAAGGGCCGATGGGAACGAGCCTGGACTGGAACGCAAAGACGGATGACCCGACTTTGAGGTGTTTCGACGAGTATATTGTATTCTTCTCACTCCACGGGTATTCGGGAGTCGAGAAATTGAGTCAGATTTTTTGCTAGTCGGCAGGTCAGTTTTTTTTTAGTTATATTCTTTTTTCGGTCATAAAAGTTATCATCGTTTACGAGCAAACACTCCCTGTGTCGTTCGGGCAGGAGTATATTATCCGAGCCAAAGGCTCGATGGTGACGACCCCGTGCCGTTCGGCAGGGCGTATATTATCCGAGCCAAAGGCTCGATGGGGAAGACCCCATGCCGTTCGGCCGGGCGTATATTATCCGAGCCAAAGGCTCGATGGCGAAGACCCCGTGCCGTTCGGCCGGGCGTATATTATCTGAGCCAAAGGCTCGATGGTGAATACCCCGTGTCGTTCGGCCAGGCGTATATTATCCGAGCCAAAGGCTCGATGGCGAAGACCCCGTGCCGTTCAGTCGGGAGTATATTATCTGGGTCCAATGCTTGATGGAGAAGACCCCGAGCCGTTCAGCCGGGAGTATGTTATACGAGCAAAATGCTCGATGGTGAAAATCCCGTGCCGTTAGGCCGGGAGTATTGTTGGTTGCTACTCGGAAAACCTAGAGGTTCCACTGTACAAAAATTTTGTACAAAGGTCTGAACTTTTTCCTAGCTACCATGTGTTCTTTTAAATTAAACCTGGATCGCCTGCGGAACTTAACACATTTGATCCATAGTTTAATTTATTTGTTCCTTTTGGTTTTGACTTGGATCTTCTGCGGAACTTAACACGTTCGACCCAAATCACCTTAAGTTATTAATTCCATTAAATATTAATTTCCATAATTGGTTCCTAGTACTGACGTAGCGAGGTACATGGCCTTCTTGGATATGGGAGCAACCACCACCGACTAGACAAAACCTTTTATGGAAAGCTAATATTTAATTTCCTAAAATAACTTTAGGTTAACCGAAAGGAACAATCAAATCACAAGGAAAAGAAATAAACATAAGAACACTACATCGAAAATAAATTCGAAATACTAGAATCGTAAGCCTCTTGTATTTGGTATTATTTCCAAAAATAACTAGTATGATGCGGAAAGGAAAAATTGCTAGTTATACCTTCTAGAAAGACCTCTTGATCTTCTACCGTATTTCTCTTCTAACCTCGGACGTTGTATGGGCAACGATCTTCCGAGATGAGAAACCACCAATGCTCTTTCTTCTCCTCCTAGCTAGGTTCGGCCAAAACAAAAGAGCTTCACCAAGGATGAAGAAAAAACCACCAACCAAGCTCCAAGGGATGCAAGCTTTCTCTCTTTCTTCTTCTTTTTCTCCAAGTAGTATCTGGCCACCACAAGAGCTCCAAGCAAGAGGAAGGATTCGGCCACCACAAAGAGGAAGAGAGGGAGAGAGGTTGGTCGGCCACCACACCAAGGAAAAGAGGGGGAGAATAATAGAGGTTGTCACCCATGAAGGCACCCTCACCCCTTCTTTTATATTCCTTGACTTTGGCAAATAAGGAAATTTATTTATAATAAAATTTCCTTAACTTTCCTTGACAACAATTAATTAAGAAAAAAATAAATAAAATTTCTTAATCAATTAATCATGGCCGGCCACCTCATGGAGAGCAAATAAGACAATTTTTAATCAACAATTAAAACTTCCTTATTTGTCTTTGGAAATTTAAAAAAATAAAATTTCCCTTTAAAATCTCTTCATGGTTGATAAAAGAAATTTCTATAATTTTAATTTTTCATCATGTGAATAATTTTCAAAGAGAAAAAATAAAATATCTTTCCAATCTACAAATAAGGAAAGAGATCTAATCTCTTTCTTTAATCTTTTGTAGATCCTTTTAAAAGAAATATTTTAATTTTAATTCTTTTTAATAAATTATATCTTCCACATAATAAAAATTTAAATTAAAACTCCTTTTAATTTAATGGGGGCCGGCCACCTAAGCTTGGGTTCAAGCTAGGGCCGGCCACCCATGAATTAAGGCTTGACCGGCCCTAGCTTGAACCACAAGCTAGCTTGGCCAGCCCCCTTATCATGGGTATGAAGGTGGGTATAGGTGGGTATAGTACTCTATAAATAAGAGGTTACGATAGGGACCGAGAGGAGGAATTGGTTTTGGTCTTTCGATAAAATTAAGCATCTCATGTTCGCCCCGAACACACAACTTAACTTTATCAATAATAATTCATTCCACTAGAGAACTATTATTGAACTACCGCACCAATCCCAAATTATATTTTTGGGCTCCTTCTTATTATGAGTATGTTAGTCTCCCTGTGTTTAAGATGTCAAATGTACACTAATTAAGTGAGTTACTGACAACTCATTTAATTAATATCTTTATCCAAGAATAGTACCACTCAACTTCATCGTCATGTCGGACTAAGTCCACCTGCAGGGTTTAACATGACAATCTTTATAAGCTCATCTTGGGGACATTATCAACCTAGATTACTAGGACACAGTTTCCTTCTATAATCAACAACACACACTATAAGTAATATCATTTCCCAACTTATCGAGCTTATTGATTTATCGAACTAAATCTCACCCATTGATAAATTAAAGAAATAAATATCAAATATATGTGCTTGTTATTATATTAGGATTAAGAGCACACACTTCCATAATAACTGAGGTATTTGTTCCTTTATAAAGTCAGTATAAAAGAAACAACCTCAAATGGTCCTACTCAATACACTCTAAGTGTACTAGTGTAATTATATAGTCAAGATAAACTAATTCCTAATTACACTACGACCTTCCAATGGTTTGTTCATTTCCATTTTGGTCGTGAGCTACTGTTTATAATTTATAAGATACTGATAACATCATCTTCTGTATGTAGCACCACATACTATGTTATCTACAATATAAATTAATTGAACAACTACAACTAAATGTAGATAATTTGACCAAATGTGATTCTTGATTCAAAATAAATGTTTACAAAAGCTTAGGCTTTCAGTATACACTCCAACAAGTATATTATCCGAGCCAAATGCTCGATGACGAAGACCCCGTGCCGTTCGACCAGGAGCATGTTATCTGAGCTACAAGCTCATCATTGAAGACCGTCGAGCGCCGACGTTAAACCCTAGAGTCGAACCGGCGACTATAAACCCCCGGCTTGAAGACCGTCGAACGGCGACGTTAAACTCTAGAGTAGAACCGGCGACTATAAACCACCCGGTCGGAAGACCGTCGAGCTCCGACGTTAAACCCTAGAGTCGAACCAGCGACTATAAACCACCCGGTCGGAAGACCGTCGAGCTCCGACGTTAAACTCTAGAGTCGAACCGGCGACTATAAACCCCCCGGCTTGAAGACCGTCTAGCGGCGACGTTAAACTCTAGAGTCGAACCGGCGACTATAAACCACCCGGTCGGAAGACCGTCGAGCTCCGACGTTAAACCCTAGAGTCGAACCAGCGACTATAAACCCCCCGGCTTGAAGACCGTCGAACGGTGACGTTAAAATCTAGAGTCAAACCAGCAACTATAAACCCCCCGGTTTGAAGACCGTCGAACGGCGACGTTAAACTCTAGAGTCGAACCGGCAACTATAAACCCCCGGCTTGAAGACCGTCGAGCGGCGACGTTAAACTTTAGAATCGAACCGGCGACTATAAACCACCTGGTCGGAAGACCCTCGAGCTCCTACGTTAAACCCTAGAGTCGAAGCGGCGACTATAAACCACCCGGTCGGAAGACCGTCGAGCAGCGACGTTAAACCCTAGAGTCGAACCGGCGACTATAAACCACCCGGTCGGAAGACCGTCGAGCGGCGACGTTAAACTCTAGAGTCGGACTGGCAACTATAAACTCCCCAGATGAGGCAGCGTCGCGTCGAATTACTTCAACGACGCATTGGCAGAGAGTCCATGAAAGAACGAAAATTCGTTGACCGATCGGCGAGGCAAAGAAAAACACTTAGAGCGAAAAGCTCATAGAAATCCTAGGCAAGATGGATGGGCGTTTGATCGATCGGTAAAGCAAAGAGGTTAAGAAATTCCCTGTGGGTAAAAGGTCTAGTAACCGGTCGACATAATAAAAAAGAACACGAAATAAGAGGATAACATAGCAAGAGTGGGCATTTAATTTAATATTAGCGGTTAAGGGTTACAGATGCCACGTGGTAGGTACGCCGATCGGAATCATTCCTGAAAACACATTCACTCAAAATAATTAAAGATATGCTTGGGAATGGTTGTAAGAAGCACCGCATGTTCCCGGGCGGGAATTTCCACTGAAGTTGGGAGGAGACCCTTGGCCTTCAAGTAATCTGACGTGGCAGTGATCGCCAGTTCAAAGGCCTCGGCCATCCGGTTGCAAACCTTCTCAGCGAACTCGTCTGAGCGGATGTAGTTTTGCCTAAGCACGATGAACCGGCTCGGCTCAGTCTCCTGGTACTCCTTGAAGGTGGCTTGGGAAGCTTCAAGAGCCTCCTGCAATTTCTTCAGTTCGTCCTTATGTTTGAGCGCTTCGCCCGAGCGGCTCGTCTTCTCGCCGTCCAACTACTCCATCAGCTCTTTGACTCGTTGTTCAAGGCCCCGCGCTTCTACGTTCTTCTTTTCCAGATCGGCGATGGCGGTGTTCTTCCGAGTGGTGGCCAGCTCAATCTTGCGGTCGTAGGATTTGACCTTCTTGTCTAGCTGGTCCAACATATAAGCCTGGTCGACTGTCTTCTTCCTCTCGGCCTCCAACAAATCCTTGGTTTTGTCGAGCTCCTTCTGCAGCTCGGCATAAGAAGGGCCTCGGGAAGATGATGGGCCGCCCTGACTCTTCAGCCTCTTCAACTCGTCCTCCACCATCGCCAAGCGGTTGGAGACAGCGATCTCTTCCACCCATCACTGAAGAACAATAAAATGTTAAGGAGGCTGATCGGGAAAACTACAATAAAAAGAAGTAAACCTTACCCCGGTGGCCTGCTGCATGTGGCTATCAGCCAGCTTGTCGAGTGGTATCATGGTCACATGGGCCCGAGCGTCCCGCCCACATTTCAGCGAGAGGCCCCTTCATAGTGATCATATGCTCGGGGGTCGTAGGCCGATCGGACTCAGCCATAAAAGCCTCAGTAGGGAGATGCAGAATTTCCCTAACTGTGCGTCCCCGGCCCGGAGTCGTTTGAGCGGACGCCAAAGGATCAGAGGTCGGGCTGGAGAAGGTGGACAAAATGCCCGAGCGGAGAACTCGGCATGGTGCAGGAGGAAGGGAGGCAACTGGAGCCGCTTCGATGGGAGCTGCAGGCATCTCCAACTGCGAGGGAGTCCGGTCGGAAGATAGAGCTTCGACAGATGGTGCTTGGCCACGTGGGGAGGCGGTGCCCATCCGCTCGGACGCTTGCACGGCGGAAGTTGCCGAACGGAGGGGCTTCTCAACTCTCCGTCTTTTCCTATTGAGTGGAAGCTCATCCTCCGGATCAGAACTTTCATCCCGAACAACCGGTTCTTTGCCAAAAGTTGCACCGGCGGCTGCATCCATGGGCGAAGCCTGAGCGGCCGACTCGCCCGCCTGCTCTTCGCTCTCGTCCTCATGAGAGCTGACCGGAGCAATGCCCAATTGCTCCATTTCCTTGGCCGCTGCCGCTTCGAGCGCGACCACTTTCTTCTTCAGAATGCCAAACAACACCGACTCCATTACGATATTCGCTGAAAAGAAAAGAGAAGGAAATCAGTTAGAACTCAAGGCAAAGGTCTAAGTAAAGTTCTTACCGAAGCTGCTCGGGAGGGGGGCCCGGCTCGGACTCAGACCAAATATGTACATCACTCCTTCAGGCAGGAGCTTATTGATGTCGAGCTTCAGACCGGCTAGCAGATTTGCTGCTTGAAGATAGTCCGGTCGGGTCTTGTATTTCTTCAGCTCGGGAGAGATGGACGGTCCGACCTGCCATTTCGTACAGAAGGGGAGCCGCCCGGGAACACGAAGATAGAAAAAATTCTCCTTCCAGTGTTTATTAGAAGAAGGCAACTTATCAAAAAAGACTAAGCCGGGCCGAGCTTGAAACAGATAAGTGCCCGTCTCGGATTGTTTGGGGTAATAAAAATAATAGAAGATCTCCGGGCGGAGCGGAATGTCAAAAAAGTTACAAACTTCGACAATGAAGGGGTGAAGGGGAAACCTCAGACCGGCTACGAATTGGTCGCGGAAGAGACAAAAGGCGCCGCTCGGCGGTCTGTGTGGCCGAGCGGAGGGTGAAGGTAATATTAGCTCGAAGTCGGAAGGGATATCATAGGCGTTAAACAGGCTCTCGGCGTCGTGCCGATCAAACCGCGACTCCATGGTGGTATACCATGGGCCGAGAGCCGGGTCCGCAGGTTGAGAAAAGCTTGCCATCGCCAGAGTAATGGAAGAAGCAGAAATCGAAAGAGAAAGCAAAGGCGCGAGCAAAGAAAGGAGAAAAACAGAAACCAAAGGAACACGACCGAGAACACGGAGAAAACAAAATGATGAAAGGAAGAAAGGAGGAAGAACCTTACGAAGGAGTTGAGGATCGAAGGAAAACGGCGGAGAATCGTCGGAGAAGAGAACTGAAGTCGCCGGGACGCCGAAGCACCGAAGAGAGATGGAGGAACGCGGAGGCAGAAGTGCGGCGGTGGAAGGAGGCGACGGCTTTATAAGGTCGGGCTTGATCGGCCTCGATCGGCCTCGACCGTCCGATGCAGGTCATGGGAACCGAGGCCCCCATCGGGCCGTTCATTTCAAACCGTCGATATCCCATCGGACACACCGTCGAGCCGTACGATGATGCCAGCAAAGGCACTGTTGGGACCTTGACGTCCGCTAGAGGGGGGTGAATAGCGGCTCACCCAAATCGTTCGCTTCCTACGTTGTTAGCTTGCGCAGCGGAATAATACAAAAATAAACAAGCTAAACAAAATACAAGACAAGAAAGAATGCAAACCAAGCTACACGATCATTTACGTGGTTCGGAGATAAAGCTCCTACTCCACGGCGTGTCCGTAAGGTGGACGATCCCTATCCGTCGGTGGATTACTCCCCGGAAGACCTCCGGCTAGCTCAAACTCCTTGTGGGTGGAGAAACCTCACCACAAACTCACCAAGACCTCTTGGATATAAGGAAAACTCTTGAGCACTTGTAGACTACTAATTAGACCTTAACCAAGTCTAATTTCGTCAACTCAAACCAAGCTCCCAAGCTTTGGTTTTATAGCCCGCGGGTTGAAAACCCCGCCTACCAGTCGACTGCTAAAACATGCAGTCGACTGCCCTCTGTGGAAATTCGACCGTTACACCCCAACGGCTCGATTTCACACATTCTGTTCGCTGCCAGTCGACTGCACCAGTCGACTGCTACAGTACTGCTACAGTAACGCTACAGTAATGCTACAATACTGCTACAGTAAACCCTAATTCTTATATTTTACTCCGAGTACAATCTCTCATCACTCGTCCCTGCCCGACCAACCTAGACCTAGCCTTCTAGCCTCCTCCATCAGCCTTGCGTCCCTCGGATGCCTCCCCATCCTTCACGTCTTGCCTTCTGGAGCTTCCATCGGCCTTGTCATTATTGTCGGGTCTTCCTTTGCCAAGAGGTCGCGCCTCCGGGACTTCATCCATTGCCAAGTTACACTTGGACTTACGTTGCCAAGACTACATGCTTGGACTTACACCGCCAAGACTCATCCTTGGACTTTCCTCCTTTGCCAAGATCACACTTGGACTTCCTTGTTGTACCTGTATCCTGCACACTCACAATGCATATCAAATACAACAATAAAACTAACTTAAACCTTTGCCCAAACATCAAAACCTAGGGTCACTAGATTGCTCCAACAATCTCCCCCTTTTTGATGTTTGGCAAACCGTTTAAGTTAGGGAAATAATATATCAATAATAATGCAAATAAACATGCAATCTACACATGCATAAATCATGGAACCTAATCCTAGGCTCTCCCTTCACCTAAGCTCCCCCTTGAGTTAGGATTTATTGCAGAGGTAAACTTCTCCCCCTTCACCTAAGCTCCCCCTTAAGTTAGGATTTCTTGCAAAGGTATGTAGGTTTCCCACTTAAACCTAAATTTCTCCCCCTTTGCCATACATCAAAAAGAGCTCCAACAATATCCCAATTATCGGACTCTTTGACCTCTAATGACCATAGACATCATGTATTAATTTCCCATAAGATTACATACATGTTCACCTCTCTTTTAGTCATTTTCTAGTGCTGAAAAATAATTTTAGACCATGTCAGTCGACTGCAAGAAGTACCAGTCGACTGCCCCCATGAAAACGAGCTTACAGAGACATTCTGTGCTCGTGAACAGTGTTACCAGTCGACTGGTACACTATTCATGAAAAAATCAGCCTTTTCTGGCCAACTTCAGAAATGCGCCAGAAATTTCACATACCTCCAAAAATCCCCAAATTTTGTGGAGAGGTCTATTATATCAATATCTACTTGGGAAAAATATATATAAAAATATATCTATCACCAATCCCAAGATTGACACAAAACACAAAACTAGCTAAAAAGTTCAATTGAACCTTGACCTAAAGTCCTAGTTTTGGCTTCCTCTTGATGTATTTGCCCATACTAAACCATAATGCATCACTAGCATTAGTTTATATGACATCTATATATCAAAAACTAATTTTCATGCAATATGAACCCAATTCATATTTCTATGCATGAAACTCAACTCAATTGTACCAACCCACTATGTTAGAGACTTAAGTTCGTCTCCTAACCACTTGGCACATTTGATAACCCATCTACCATGGGTCCCAAAGGCTCTTCCTAACCTTAGGAATTTTAACCTTAGTCACCTCCCTTGGTGACTCATCCACTATAGCTAGGTCACTTCGATGCACCTCGGGTGACACTTGGCCTACTAAACTCACCTTCTTAACCTTAGACATCTTGTCTTTGATTAATTTCTTCTTGTCCTTAATCTTGGACACCTCATCCTTGCTATAATTATATGCTACCCTAGCATATTCCTTCTTATTGGCCTTGGATGACTCTCCCTTGTCCTTGGCAACACCTCCCATACCAATGTCATGTGCTACCTTAACATTTGACGTCCTTTTGGTCTTGGAAAAGATTTTTATGTTTTAAAGGAGTAACTCCCCCTAAAAACATGGTTAAACTTCTATCATTGCACCAACAATGACTTGGGGTTCCTAAATAATTAGGAAAGCCAAAACTTGAAGTTTTGAGGTTAAAATTCAATAATGAAACTAACCTCAACCGAAACTTCACTTTGGTTTTTCTTAACCAAACCATACTTGTTTTCATCATGAAAACTCATGTAGACATTATTTAGAGTATACTTTATCAAGGAAAAATAGTTTTCTATGAAAATACTTCCTATTTTCAAAGATTGACACAAATTTGAAAACTCTTGAAAATTTCAATGTTTTCTCCTAGTTTGTGTCTAACTTTCCAATGATGATTACTATCAAAAGATAGTCTTCACCAAGGTTTTTCAAAAGTATTTTGAAATCATTTTTAAAACCAATATCCAACCACGTTCTTTGAGCTCAATGCACATGACTTGTACATTAGCTTTCCCAATGATTGGAAGACACATAACTATGTGTTTTGATGAACCTAAAACTCAACAAGATGCACTAGATCAACATCTTGAATTTAGTTCACCATCTTAACATCTCACTTGTATCTAACGTGTATTAAAACACATACAAGTCACCTTATAGTTCTTTGTGAGATGTATATTTGGTCTTGCCCTAAACTAAGGGATCATGCATCTCTATCTAGGCATTGTAAAAATCATGATCATCCATCTAGGATGCCACTTGATATAATCCCTCTTGTTGGGATATTTACCATTTATAATAGATGCCATTTGTCCTTAAATAACAAGGGAATTAAAGTAATGCATGATGTTACATGGCATACATCAAAATAAGCAATTTTCAAAATGAAAAGCAAGCTATAGCTACATGATGTATGTATAACATGACATGGTATTTTTGTATTTTTCATAATAAAATATGAATGCTAAATATAAATATGATGTCATGACATATGATAGGCAAACAAAACATGGCAAGTTGGCATAAATAATGATCCTGTCCGAACCAAGAGTCAGTGGACGCTGGGCACGTGGCGCTCTCTGCTGGATCCTCGAGTGCTCCGGCGAACCTGCAACAAAACCGAGCCGGGAGGGGTGTCCCGGCGACGGTCCTCCGACGCTCAAGTCAGGCGAGGAATGACAAAAAGGTGGCCTCAAGATGAAGACGTGCATACCTCCGGTGAAGAAATTGAGGCATTATATAGACCCCTCGAAGAAGCCTGGGCGCGCCAATCAAAGCAATCACCTGCATTTGACCATGCCCGGGTATGGGTCTGTCAGAAGGGCCATGCCCAGATATGGATCCGTCAGAAAAGGCGTCCCTGAGGCCATACTGCTACTGTATCAACCTTTCCATGATGTGACGGCAAGATCCTCCATCGTGCGATCTTGTGTACGGCCTAATCATCAGACATGCTTCTACCGATATCCCATATCCCGAGCCGAGCGCATAGGCCGCTCGGCCACCTTTTTGTCCCCTCGCCCTTATTTTGTCCGGGCGGGTTGCCCGCTCGGCTCTTTGGCCCCTGCCGTTCGGTCTCCCGGTCGGCCCTTCGATCCTCCTGCCTTGGCGTCGGACACCCAACCCCATGGATGGGTTATCTCTAACTCCGCTCGGACCAACCCGGCTGATCGGCTCGGCCATTAACCGCTTAGTCAGCCCTTCATCGGTTCTCAAGCTAAGACCCTTCAGGAAGTGGGTCCCCCATTCTACTTGCCTTCCCTTCAAGTCTAGTCGAAGGAGGCAGTGAGTCCGACTGACTGGACTATATGTGTCCGAGCGGGCGGTCGCCGCTTCCATAATCTTCCTTTTAGCCGTTCGGCCCTTATGCCGGATTCAGCCGCTCGGCTCTTCGTTTCGGATGCCTTGTTGTTCAACGTGGACGTTTGCTTGCTTAAATCTTCTCGAAAATCGCGCAAATCCTTCCCATTAAGTCGCAGCATGCGCGGTATGACGCGCATTAATTGCGCCTAGTGGCAAGGCGCCACGTGGCTCTTCTCACGTGGCGGCGATGCTTAGTACGATGGGACGCGATTGCTTTGAAATAGACGGTCGGATGAGGGCCTCGTCTTTCGTGACCTGCATCCGACGGCGGAGGCCAACCAACCTCGGCAGTATAAAGCCTCCGTCTTCTCCCTTCGCCGCATGCTTGCTCGTGCTTCCTCTGTCTGCCTCCCCTGCCGCTGTAGCCTCCGACGATCCAGTCCCAGTTTCCGGCTGCTACCTTTTCCCCGGTGATCTTTTCTGCCCGTTTCCTTCTCAGTGAGTCTTCTTCCTTCACTTACTAGGTTTTCCCTGCCCATTTCGCCTCTTTCGCTCCCCTTCTTTCGATTTCTGGCTATCCTCTTGCCCCTCCGAGATGGCAAGTTCCTCTGAACCCGCCACCAACGTTCACGGTCCCTGGTATATGACCATGGAGAGTCGGTTTGATGAGGAGGGTGCTCGGCGCCTTGTTCGGACGTATGGGATTCCCAACAACTATGAAATAATTATAGCCGACCCGACTGACCGACCGCATGATCCGCCGATCGGCACAATCTGTTTCTTTTTAGACCAATTCCAAGGTGGCCTTAGATTTCCTACCCATCCCTTTATTGTAGAGGTTTGTAACTATTTTCGCATCCCGCTCGGCCAACTTGTGCCGAATTCCTTTAGGCTGCTGAGCGGGGTGGTCGTCCTCTTCAAGCTGCACAGTATCCCTCTTGACCCCAAAATATTCCACTTCTTCTTCTACCCCAAACAATCCGAGCCGGGCACTTTCATTTTCCAAAGTAGAATAGGCTTTAAATTTTTTGATAACATGCCGACCTCCAACAAACACTGGAAGGAGTTTTTCTTTTATATCCGACTTCCTGAGCAGACCGCTGTGCCGACTCAGCCGGAGCTCGGCAAGTTCAGAAGCAATCCAGCCTATCTTCATGCAGCGAACTGGTTGTCTGGTCAGCGATACAAGATCGACCAGTTGCTGCTCAAGGGGGTGTTATATATTTTTGGGTTATCTCCCGTTCGGGCCAATCTTCCCTACCGTATGGGTAAGAGACTCTTTACTCCCTTCACCTTTTTTATCTAACTGATTTTAATTTCTTCTATTGCAGCTGAAGTCATGTGGCGCTCCAAAGCTACCGCTCATCTGAAACTGAAGGCCGTGGAGATCGAGGCGACCACCAAAAAGGAGCTCGCCGAGCGGGGTCTCATCCCCAGCCGCCCGGCAGATGCGGGAGAGGGGGGGGCGCAGTCCGCCCCTGAAACAGATGCTGCCCCATCCGCTTCAACGGAGGTTGAGGCGGATCCTGTTTCCTCGGCTCCCGCCGAGCTGGGAATTCCCCCGTCCGGGGATCCACCGCTAGAACTTCGGCGAAAACGTCGAAGAGACTCCGGTCCTCCGCCACCCCAAGAGGGGGAACCACATGAGCCGATCGGCGTTACTTCGTCCGATCGCACGCCGTCGCAGATCGGGACTCCTGTGACATCGCCTCCTGCGCAGCCCACCGACTCTCCTCCCCGAACTCGTCGCCGCTTACATCGGTTGGGCGAAACTTCCACCATAGGGGAGTCCTCTGGCCAGGCGACTGCAGCTGAAGAAGCGCCGTCCGGCCACCCAACCATCAAGACCACCCTCCGATTCCCATCGGAGGAATATTTACTGTCCGCCGATCGGCCCTCAAGCATAACCTTGACGGGCCCGCTTGAAGCTTTTGAGGACGCGCTGATTCAAGCGGCCCTCATGACGCCCAAGCACTTGGCGACAACAACATGCAGCGAGCCACTCGGTATTCATTTTTCTTCCTGTTCCATGCCACTATTTGATTCCCGATTTCATTATTTCCTTTACAGCGCTGAGCAAATCGGCTAGCCGAGCTGGAGGGTCTCCTGGAAAACTTCAATTGTCGGGGTCCGTCGAGCGAGAGAAACAAACCCTCGAGGCCGAACAGGACTGGCTGCGGAGGTGGCCGTCTCGAAGACTTGGTGAAGAAGCGGGACGGGGACATGAAGCGCGCCAGTGGCCGGAAGAGGCGGCGATTCGATCCTGGATAAAATGAAAGTCAAGTCCGCCCTAGATCGCCAGTCTAAGAAGCTAGAGGCCGAGCTGAATGCCGAGCGAGAGATCCGTTCGGCAGAGCGCACAAAGGCCGAGGTGGACTTGAAGGCATTCAAGACACCTTAACCGCTTCCCGACAGAAAATATAAAGAGGGTGAGCCGAGTCGCCTAGCAGCCGCGCGCCAGGAATACCTCCACTCGGAGAGGTTCGGCCTAAAATTCAGTGGCAACGTCTCTTCCACTTTCGCCGAAGCGGTCAAGGTCACCGTGACATACTTGAAGAAAGGGGGCCACCTTCCCGAGGGAATGCATATTCCCGCTTCCGACCTGGCGGCCATGATTGATGATATTCCTGACGCCTTCTTCAGCTTTGAAGACCCTGAGTGAGGCGGGTTATTTCGAGTACCTTCTGTATTTCATCCGCTCGGCGGATGTAAAATTTTTGTGGGTGCCGTTCGGCATAATTCTTCTTCTAAAGAAACGCTGCTCCTTTGTTTGTTTTCCTACTCATTGTCCATAATATTCTTCTGTTTGCTTAACGTTGATACTTAGAGTCAGTCCCGCTCTTAAGAGTTCTCCTTCACGCGTCCGATCGGCTTGGCACATTGCATAGGGTCCGAGCGAGGTAGCCTACTCACTTTGCACGTATCCTGCCTGCGTGAAGTCCACAAAGCCGAGTATCGAAGGACCAACTCCCAATCGGGCCTGAATTTTTTAATATTTATAGTTTCCACGGTCTTACTTTGATATTCGTTCTTCCGCTCGGGATGTTTATAGCCGATCGGCGCGGCTCTCGATTTTTAACGACGGTGCTCGTCGGCACAGATGTTTATAGCCGATCGGCGCGGCTCTCGATCTTTAACGACGGTGCTCGTCGGCGCGGATGTTTATAGCCGATCGGCGCGGCTCTCGATCTTTAACGACGGTGCTCGTCGGCGCGGATGTTTATAGCCGATCGGCGCGGCTCTCGATCTTTAACGACGGTGCTCGTCGGCGCGGATGTTTATAGCCGATCGGCGCGGCTCTCGATCTTTAACGACGGTGCTCGTCGGCGCGGATGTTTATAGCCGATCGGCGCTGCTCTCGATCTTTAACGACGGTGCTCGTCGGCGCGGATGTTTATAGCCGATCGGCGCGGCTCTCGATCTTTAACGACGGTGCTCGTCGGTCTTCCGCTCGGAGGGTTTATAGACGCCGGCTCGTCTCTACGGTTTAACGTCTGGGCTAGACGGCCTTCAAGGTTGACTCCTTACCAGGTCAAGCGACCTTGGCCTTCATATCCCGCGCTTGAACAATATTTATGCCCGGCCGAACAGCACGGGTCATTCGCTTGCGAACCTGATCGGCAGGGAGGCTTTCACTATTCGGGTGCTTGGCTCGGATAATCCCTATGCCCCTTTTACCCAAGGACGTACTCCTGGCCGAACGGCTCAGGGTCTGCTCCGAGCATTTTGGCTCGGATAATTTATATCCGTCCGAATGGTACGGGGCTTCCGTTTTTAGAGCGTTTGGCGCCAATTTGATCCGTATACCTCCGGCCGAGCGGTTTGGGGCCTTCGTTGTCGAGCACTTGGCTCGGAAAACCATATACCTGGCCGACCGGCTCCGGCCTTCGCTCCAGGCAATAACCTCCCTCTATCATCCTGAGCAGCGCAGGGCTTTGGTTTCCTTCCTGCCACACTAGTATGCAGCCCGGCCGAACTGCTCGGGGTCTTCGATTTCGAATGCTGCTTTTATTCTATACGCAGCCCGGCCGAACGGCCTGGGGTCTTCAGGTTCGAGCTCCCGGCTCGGATATAAACCTCCCAGCCGATCGGCTCGGGGGCCTTCGGTGTACGATGATAATGCCTTATATTCGCTCTTTTGACTTTTCATCTCTGCATTTCAAGTATTTAGTCGAAAAATGAAATACACAGGGTGATTTACAGTGATACACCTTTCACCCCGCCCGGTAAGGCTGGAGGTGGTTCGCGCTCCACGGCCTATCTAGCTGCCGTCCGTCCTCATCCTCCAGATAATACGCGCCCGAGCGGAGCTTTTCGATGATTTTGAAAGGGCCTGCCCATGGAGCTTCAAGCTTGCCGACGTCGCCGACCGGCTTGACTTTCTTCCAGACAAGATCGCCGACTTGGAACGATCTGGGAATTACGCGCCGGTTGTAGTTTTGCTTCATCCGCTGACGGTATGCCATCAGCCGAACGGACGCCTTTGCCCTCTCCTCTTCTACCAAGTCCAGCTCCATGTTTCTTCGTTCGGCGTTGTCATCATCATAGCTCTGGATCTTGGCTGACTCAACGCCGACTTCGACCGGTATGACAGCCTCACCGCCATATACCAAATGGAACGGTGTGACTCCCGTCCCTTCTTTTGGCGTCGTTCGGATAGCCCACAAGACGCTCGGCACTTCATCCGGCCAACTCCCTACCAAATGGTCGAGCCGAGCGCGTAGAATACGAAGAATTTCCCGGTTGGCGACTTCAGCTTGACCGTTGCTCTGAGGATAGGCCACGGACGTGAAATGTTGCTCAATGCCGTAGCTTTTGCACCAATCCTCTAACATCTTCCCTGCCAGACGCAGATGTTGCTTGTTGCTCCGCCCGCTCGGCGGATGCTTTTTGTTTTTGCTCCATGAGTTTGGCGGCCCTCATCTCGACCAGAGCCTCGAGTTCTTCTGTTGAAAGCGTCACCGTGTGTTGTCGTCCAGCCTCGTCCATTGTCTCCGATCGGATGCAGGAGCGTTCCCACAGACGGCGCCAATTTGATCCTGTCCGAACCAAGAGTCAGTGGACGCTGGGCACGTGGCGCTCTCTGCTGGATCCTCGAGTGCTCCGGCGAACCTGCAACAAAACCGAGCCGGGAGGGGTGTCCCGGCGACGGTCCTCCGACGCTCAAGTCAGGCGAGGAATGACAAAAAGGTGGCCTCAAGATGAAGACGTGCATACCTCCGGTGAAGAAATTGGGGCCTTATATAGACCCCTCGAAGAAGCCTGGGCGCGCCAATCAAAGCAATCACCTGCATTTGACCATGCCCGGGTATGGGTCTGTCAGAAGGGCCATGCCCAGATATGGATCCGTCAGAAAAGGCGTCCCCGAGGCCATACTGCTACTGTATCAACCTTTCCATGATGTGACGGCAAGATCCTCCATCGTGCGATCTTGTGTACGGCCTAATCATCAGACATGCTTCTACCGATATCCCATATCCCGAGCCGAGCGCATAGGCCGCTCGGCCACCTTTTTGTCCCCTCGCCCTTATTTTGTCCGGGCGGGTTGCCCGCTCGGCTCTTTGGCCCCTGCCGTTCGGGCTCCCGGTCGGCCCTTCGATCCTCCTGCCTTGGCGTCGGACACCCAACCCCATGGATGGGTTATCTCTAACTCCGCTCGGACCAACCCGGCTGATCGGCTCGGCCATTAACCGCTTAGTCAGCCCTTCATCGGTTCTCAAGCTAAGACCCTTCAGGAAGTGGGTCCCCCATTCTTACTGCCGGATCAAATAAAATTTACCTAGATTACCTATCTAAGTATTCTTAACCCTAGCTAACTCAAAATTTAACCCTAAATTGCCCATGATTTTCCATGAAAATGCCAAAACTCAATTTTGACATTTATTTTTCCTTTCTAAATTTGTGCCATTTTAACTTAAACAAATTTCTCAAAGTATGGTATATTTTACTCTTTCCAAGAGTAAATGAAATCAAATTAAAATTTAGATTTGCCTTTTACCTTTTAAGAAAATATCAAAACCCCAACTTGGCATTTCTTATCCTTTTCTAAATGTGTCAATTTAAATTAAGTTCAAAACCTCAAAGTTTGACACATTTCACTCTTCCAAAGAGTGAACATCCTACATTATGACCTAGATTTTTCTTTAATTACTCTAAGAAGATACCAAAATCCCAATTTGGTATTTCTTATGTTTTTCCACATTGCGCCAATTTAATTCAAACATAATTCCTTAAGATTTGCCACATGTTACTCTTTTCTAAGAGTGACAATTTGGATTAAGGTTTACATTTCCCTTAATTCCATAAGAAAATGTCGAATTCTAAATTTGGCATCACTTTTGCTTCTCTCTAGTGTGTCAATTTAAATTAGATTTAATTCCTCAAATTTTGACACATTTTACTCTTTCAAAGAGTAGCACTTATCATCCTTTTCATTTTCAAAGGTTAACAATCACTTTGAAAATGCTCTCAAGTGTCAACTTTCCCAAGGTTGGGTTAACTACCTTTCCAATTGGAGTTGACACTCTCTAAACCCATCTAGGGTGTAGAGAATATGTTCCTAGGAACCCAATACCTATTGGTGCTCCTTGGATGCTCTAGGTACTCACTAGGGATGACTTCCCTAGATACCTTCCTAACGACCTTTCTTGGCTTCTTAGAAGCCTTGGTCACTTCCACTAGGTCACTTCTAGGGTTAATTCCCTTTGTAACCTTATTTGTGACTTTATTAGGTCTTTTTGGAGCCTTAGTCACATTGGTCTTGCCAAAAATACTCTTACGGATTCCTTCCCTAGTATCTTTAACTTGACCTCTAAACCTAGGGTTGGTCCCATAACTATATGGAACCCTATGATAGGAAGTCACATCCTTCTTGGCTTTAGGTTTGTATCCCAAACCTCTATAGCCATTGGATGACTCTTGTCTAGCTTTTCTTAGGTTATGCTCATTTTGACCCCTAAGAATATTTTCCATTCTTGTTAAGGTCCTTTCTAAATTATCAAGTCTTGTCCTCAAGACTTGATTTTCTCCCCATAAATCTCTAGATTTTGGTTTTTCATTGAATCCTTGAGCATTTCTATTTGTAGGCATATATCTAAAATTCTTGGTGTTATTGCCTAAGTTGTTATTTACCTTCCTAACCTTAGGTGTGGTAAATCTAGCATAAGGAGGAATATATTTATCCTTAAGGTTATCATGCCTCCTATTCTCATGATAAATAGCATTAAGATGATAAGAGTTATTTCTAGCATGCTTTTTATCATATGTCAACGGAATGGATTCATTAAATGATACCTTGGTTTTTACCTTGGAAGCTCCCTTCTTCTCTCACTTCTTCAAGTGCGCCAATTTCTTGAGCTCTCCTCTCCTTGGGCACTTTGTGTGGTAGTGACCCCACTCACCACATGTAAAGCACCTAATGTGCTTCTTCTCCTTCTTCTTCTTCCTACAACTCACATTAGTTTCTAAATTAACTTTAGTGAGTTTAGGGTTTACCTTCTTGAGCGAAGGACACCTACTCTTGTAGTGCCCCATCTTACCACACTCAAAACATTTGATGTGGTCCTTTGTGCTCTTCTTGGTAGTTGAACTAGAGGGTTGAACTTCCAAGATCTCCTCTTCCTCGGATTTCTCTTCTTCCTCTTCACTTGAAGATGTGGACTCTTCCACTTCTTCATCTCTTGAGGATGTGGAAGATCTCTCCTCTTCCACCTCTTCCTTCTCTTTCTCTTCCTCCTCTTCCTTTTCCTCCTCTAATGTTGACCTCTTGTCAACATCGGATTGGTCCTTCTCTTCTTGGACCAATGAGCCATTTTCCTTGGGCTCTTCCACTTCTTGGATTTTTATAGGGTCTTCATGATAGGCAATGATCTTTTTCCAAAGATCACTTGCATTTGTGATTTCACCTACACTCAACAAAATATTAGAAGGTAGTAAATTATTCAAAATTCTCGTTACCTCCTTGTCTGCCTCCGATTGCTCTCGTTGCTCTTCGGTCCAATGCCGAGGTCGGAGGCGTTTACCCTTCTTATCCGTAGGAGCTTCAAATGGGTCACTCAAGACAACCCATTGGTTCCAATCCATTTGGAACCATGTCTCTAACCGCTTCCTCCAATAATTGAAGTCTTCTTTGTCGTACGGAGGTGGAATTCGGATATCCCATCCGAGTGGTCCTTCGGACTCCATCTTCTTCTTCCTCTAGCTTCTTGCTCTCTTGGCGGTTAGTCCGTAGAAGAGCGCCCTCGCTCTGATACCAATTGTTGGGACCTTGACGTCCGCTAGAGGGGGGTGAATAGCGGCTCACCCAAATCGTTCGCTTCCTACGTAGTTAGTTTGCGCAGCGGAATAATACAAAAATAAACAAGCTAAACAAAATACAAGACAAGAAAGAATGCAAACCAAGCTACACGATCATTTACGTGGTTCGGAGATAAAGCTCCTACTCCACGGCGTGTCCGTAAGGTGGACGATCCCTATCCGTCGGTGGATTACTCCCCGGAAGACCTCCGGCTAGCTCAAACTCCTTGTGGGTGGAGAAACCTCACCACAAACTCACCAAGACCTCTTGGACATAAGGAAAACTCTTGAGCACTTGTAGACTACTAATTAGACCTTAACCAAGTCTAATTTCGTCAACTCAAACCAAGCTCCCAAGCTTTGGTTTTATAGCCCGCGGGTTGAAAACCCCGCCTACCAGTCGACTGCTAAAACATGCAGTCGACTGCCCTCTGTGGAAATTCAACCGTTACACCCCAACGGCTCGATTTCACACATTCTGTTCGCTGCCAGTCGACTGCACCAGTCGACTGCTAAAACATGCAGTCGACTGCTACAGTAGCGCTACAGTACTGCTACAGTAAACCCTAATTCTTATATTTTACTCCGAGTACAATCTCTCAGCACTCGTCCCTGCCCGACCAACCTAGACCTAGCCTTCTAGCCTCCTCCATCAGCCTTGCGTCCCTCGGATGCCTCCCCATCCTTCACGTCTTGCCTTCTGGAGCTTCCATCGGCCTTGTCATTGTTGTCGTGTCTTCCTTTGCCAAGAGGTCGCGCCTCCGGGACTTCATCCATTGCCAAGTTACACTTGGACTTACGTTGCCAAGACTACATGCTTGGACTTACACCGCCAAGACTCATCCTTGGACTTTCCTCCTTTGCCAAGATCACACTTGGACTTCCTTGTTGTATCTGTATCCTGCACACTCACAATGCATATCAAATACAACAATAAAACTAACTTAAACCTTTGCCCAAACATCAAAACCTAGGGTCACTAGATTGCTCCAACAGGCACCACGTGGCATCATGCCATAAGGGCGCATTTAATGAGCGTCATTACGGCGCGCAGCGCGCGTGCTCGGTCTTAATGGAGAGGATTTGCATGAATCCCGAGGAGATCCGAAGGGCGTCAGCATTGACCGTCAACGCGGAAGTGAACCCAGCGCTCGGAAGGAGCCGAGCGGCCAGGGGAGGAACATCCCAGAGTGGCAGGGCGGTTTCATTCACGCCGACCGGCAGTCCAGTCAATCGGACTTGGCGCCTCCTTCGACTAGACTTGAAGGTGAGACATGTGATCCGGTGATAAGGACGGGGGACCCTCGTTGGCGGAAGGTCAACGACACGTGGAGGTCAAAGGTTAGGAGAGTCAACACGGAGATAGACCGACCGGAGGAAGCAGGCCTACCGAGTCGGGCATCGCATGCCGACCGGCCGTGAATCCCCCGAACCAAATGAAAGACAACCCGACTAAGGGTCGGGTTTCCGATGCTCAAGGCAAAAAGGTTTCAAGGCCGAACGGACTGTCCGTTCGGCCGAGCACCAGGCAACATAGGTAGGGCAATATCATCCGAGCATACGGCCGGGAGGTATCCCGGTCGGACCGATGACTATAACCGACGACAGGAGTAATATGCTTGCCGAGCGGCCTACCCGCTCGGCCCTGGAACAGACAAGAGGGACGCAAGAGGACAAAGGAGACAGGGGATAACATCATCCTCGAGACACCTGCCGCCGACAAACAGCAGAGTTGGCGGCCGAGCCATACACAGGATCATACGGTGGAAGCTTCCACCGTCACATCCGGGATATGCTCGGACGATTGCGGAATGGCGCCAGAGGTACTTTTCTGACACAGGCTCGTTAAGGTAAGTTTGGAAAAACGTGTACGCATCGGGAAGCGTGCCCGCGTTTCCCCGGGGCCCTATATGAGGACCCCCAGACGTTGACGAAGGTATGCGCACATCTCTACTGTAGTCTCGTTACACTGCCTCTCTCGTTGCCTGACTTGAGCGTCATAGGGCTGTCGCCGGGAAACCCCTCCCGGCTCGGCTTCGTTGCAGGATCGTCGGAGAGCTACACCACCAATCGAAGATAGCGGAGCGTGTCACGTCCCCAGCGTCCGTCGACTCAGCGCTCGGACAGGATCACTAACATATCTTTTCATAGAAGAATTGGAAAAATATGCACGCACCTTGAGAAATGTGCACGTCTATTACTGGAGGTCTATGTAAAAGGGGTTTATGTATCAATGGAGTAGGTATGTGTTATTTGTGCTTGAACTTTTATTGTTCTACATTTCCCTATCATTTTTTTAATATTCTGATCACTGATTTAAACGTATCGACATCGAAAACTCGTTTCCTGATCTGATAATAAATATTACAGACTAGAACGAAATCCTTCGTAAGATCAATAGAAGAATCATATTTTCAATCAACCATCTTCACTATTTCTAGACGATCACGCTTATTTCTAAATCCATCAAGTAAACACTATCAAAATAAATTAGCACGTATTTTGGTGTGTACGCCGTTTGATAAATTATGGAAAGATCAATGGTGTCGGAAACGGCGTCTCGTTTTCTTAACGGAGACTGGCCGGTGGGGGGCGTCCGTGAACTCGTCCCCCCTCCACGACAAAAGGGTGTTGGGGGTGGGGACCGCCGATCCAGCCACGCGCCGCGGACTCGCAACCGGAGATGGTATGGGCTGCACGTGACCTTTGCCGCCCTCGGGCGCCACGGAGGCTCGTGGCCCCCAGATAACCACCTCTCGAAAACGACTGCGGGGAGGTAGAGGCACCAGGAAAACTGGGCCCGGCGCTCGACTATCCGCCACTGCCAACCAACTCGCGGGTGCCACTCAGCAACCGGTAATTAAGAAAACACGAATTACGCGGACCGGCACGTGCGGTCCCTCCGTCGAAAACCTGGCGCGCGACGCGCCCCCACAACGAAGGCACGGGCACCGGGCTACTCAAATCGGGACCACCAACAGGCACCCGCCTTGAGCTGGCCACGTGATGCGGGAGGCGACCATGGGGCTTAAGATCACGTGACAGCAAATCGGTCCGCCATCACATGTCGGCGCATTTTCATTCCGGCTCCTGCAGTTTCTCGTAGTTTAAAAATATCCTCACAGGTTCATGATTATCAACATGCCCTCGCAGAGCTTTAAAATTTGCTGCCATTTAAAACCCCAGAAAGTATTCGACGACAACATCATCGTTCCGTCATATGAAGTACCTTTAAAAGATGAGATAATAAAACAGTAGCATTTCCCTTGTTTAAAAATGATAAAATCTAGGGGCGAATTGAAATTTTCCTACACCACGCTATTATAGTAATATCTTGTTGATAATTTTCAGATCCCTATGCTTATACCTTAATAAATGAGTGATTGGGTTGACAATTATAGTAAGTCTTTTTTTATTCATTGGATTGTGCAGGGGTAGTACGCATGGATTTAATTAAAAGCAATGGTTTATGGTTACATAACTAGACCGGAACTAACCGACAATGGCATGTGAATGTGTCCGCTACATATTTTTTATTATCCATTTTACAATGCTTATTTCAGATCATCAATTCTTAATTCTTAATTGCTGTAAAATATCTCTCATCTCTTTTATGGAAAAGGTCTGTGCTGGAACAAATGCTATCTATGATTTATTCTCTCGTACAAAGTGTGAGGTTATTCGATGGATTATTAAAGCGATTGATCCTGTGACGAAGAAGGGTCCTATTAGAGATAGATTAAAGTAAGAAAGATTGATTAATGTGGAAGTTAAAATTAAGGAATGAGTCAAAGTGAGTTGAGCGGATGAGTTGTGGATTAAGGATGAGCAGTTAACTTGTCAAATCGACCAACCTGTTTATACCGATCTGAATCGAATCGAATCGAAAAAGAAAAATCTGTCGGATATAGCCCGGATGTAAGGTCCTGATATTACATTATTCGATCTAGTAGAGCCCGAATAATTTTTTTATCTCAATAACCGAACCAACCCGATCCGCAATCACCCCTACTTGTAGCAATTACTGTCAATAAGTTGTTACACGTTGTAGTAGTTACTGCCGATAAGCTGCTACACATTGTAGCAGCTACTGACGATTAGCTACTACAACGTGTAATGAATAATATTTATTATCATTTTAAAATATTTTATTTTTTTTATTGTTTTATATTTATATTTTATATTTCATTGGATATACAGTCGGATATCTAAATAACTGACAACCCATCGGATATCTGATACATAATAACCGCCGGATATAGGACCGGATGTAGGTCCTAATATTGTATTATCTAATCTAGTAGGGTCGGATAGTTTTTTACCCTAATAACCGAACCAACCCGATCCGCGATCACCCCTATTAGCCAGCGCAGCCTTCGGCCACCATCCCCACTAAGTGAGAGGCATGCCCGTCCAGATGAGAGGTAGTCCTCCAACAATAAGAAAGTTAAATGAAGGGAGATGGCTCAGCGTAGTACAGGAGAGCAGGAGTGTTCTGGTCGAGTGGTCACCGATCGACCTATAGTGGAACCCAGCCGTATATTTCCTAGTACTCTTTTGGAAGTTTGTGTCACTGACAACAAAGTATGTTCCGTGGATAAATCGTACGGTGGAAGCTTCCAGACTATTACATCAGAGATATGCATGCTCGCTTAAGGAAATGTGTCAAATACATTTTTTTCACTTATCTTTTCCTAGGACACTTAGAAAACTTATGCATGCTTTGAGATGCGTGCACAGACATTATAGTGACATTATAAAAGGGGTTCCCATCTATAAGAAGAGGTATGCGCAACTTCATCATTCTACATGTTCTTTTGCTACCATACTCTTGTTATTCTTTATATCGTTGGAAACTGACTTGAGCGTCGGAGAGTCAACACGGAAACCCCTTCCTGATCCGGCACTCACGCTTTTGTGGCAAGTGGAGCACATGGAGTCTTCGCCGCGTTAAACTTTCAGCCACATCCCCAGCTTTCCGTCTTCTTCGCTTTCAGACAGGAAGAATGACGATTCACTTTTAGTTCAATAGTCGATTAGTGGAGTCCCAAGCATGATGAGATGTTTAGAAGTGCGACGATTGAATCTCGACAACAAGGATTTGATTTTTCAACGAAGCATTTATCAGACTCCTGTATAAGGATGACAATTTTTCCTATAGGTTCGGAGTCCCATGGGAAAAATCTAAAATCGAGTGCAAGTTTGGAGAGACATTCCGAAAACGAGTGCAAGTTTGAAGAGACATTTCAGGTATGAGTTCAGGTTTGGAAAAATTTTGAAGTATGAGTTTGGGTTAATTCTCGGACTCAAGTTAATGGACATTTTAAATGAAGATAGGGATTTAATCCCCACAGAATTGAGAATGAGGTTCCCTGATTAAATAAGGATAGGAATTAGAACGAGTTCAAGGGCGGGGATGGGGAGGGTAAACCCGCCCCATCCCACGTTATTTCCATCCTTGCTCTTGTATTACTCAAAATCCTAATGTATTGGGCTGCTAGGTTAAGATCAATTTATTTTTAAAATTTACTTAATCAATCAAATATGGATTGCCGTATTCAAAATTAATAGGGGAGAAAATTATATTTTTAGTTCCGTGTATAATTTGGTATTCCGACTGGCAATTAGTATTTTCTGATAAAAATTTTAATTTCAGAAAAAAAATTAAAATTGAAAAAATATTATAAGTTAAATAGTTAATGGACTTGGAATATAAATTAACCCATATCAGAAGTAAAATTGAAAAAAAAAATACCAATTACCTCACCGAAAACATAATTTTCTGAGGATAAAATTTGAATAATAATAATAATAATAATAAATTAACACTACCGTTACAGCATTTGTTTTTTTCCTCGGAAAAAGACGAAAGTTCGACGCAGAAATATTGTCGTGCGAAGAGCCGCCTCCACCCGCAATCCCCGCTGGTCATCTCTTGTCATGTCACGTGCATGACGAGGAGCTGCTGCACGGTCCCCGTGACCGTCACGTGCTCAGTGCTCTGCTGGGTCATGGTCTTCGTGCTTAATTAAATTAAGAACTCTTGGAAATCGTCATCGAGTTCGGCATTATTCCGTGTGGGATCGGGATTAGCGCCTAATCATCGTCTTCCGCGTTGGTGATTTGGTCAACGCCGTACCGCACGTGATCCGCTTCTTTCACGGCCGCCTGACTACGTGGAGCCGTCGCGGCGGTACGATCGCTGGCTCCACCAGCCAACCGCCCACGTCATGGCAAACCCCCACGCGAGGCAGCGCGTCAGTTCGTCTCGTACGGGCGCTGCGGGCTAACGGCGCGCTGACGGCCGTTTGTTAGACGGCGTTCGGCGACGGAAACGAAGAGTGATTAAAAAAGCGAGGGAGGAAAACGAAAGGTAGGCGGGTTGAGGAGCGGCGCGTCGAGAGCCCCCCTCGCTTTGTTCCTCGCGTCCCGAAGGCGAAAGCGGAGCCGCCTTGTAATCTCTCCTCCTCTTGTTTTCGCTGATTTTGACGGTTGATTAGTGTTGTTGCTCTCTTTAATGCGCTCGGATTCTGCGATTTCTCCACTAGGGCTTGTGCATAATTCTGTCGTATTGATTCTGCTCCGAGTTGTTCATTTCGATCTGGTGGAATATACGGAAATATGTTGGAATCGATGGAGCTTGAAGGTAAGGCTGTGGATTTATGAGAACTGTAATCGGTTTTGTGTGTATTTGTTGGCAAGTTGTTGTAATTTGGCAAATGCACAGAGAAGAAAGTAACGCACGATTTCCTTTCGCTTTACGCCGCGGATTCCTCTTTCGAACCCGAAGATCCAAGGTCTGCTTCTCAAGGTACTCAATTGTTCACATCTGAATTAGTTTACTTTTTGCTAGGTTTATTTCATATGTTTTGATTGTAGGAACTGTTATTTCTAATTCGAGTTCGATTTTTTTTTTCAAATTCAAAACTGGAAGGAATTGTAGCGCAACTCAAAATATCTGTCCTTGTTTTCCTTTTTTTTTTTTAATGTTTTTTTTTTTTTTTTTTGCAACCGAAAGCAAGATCAGAGCAGGAGCTGATTTGTCACCCTTTCTTTTTTGCACGATCAGGTTTCTATTTGAAGACCCGAGATTTTTTGCAGCCGCTGGATGATGGGCGAGAGCAAGGGGGAGGGAGAAGCGGGGAGATGGCGGCGGAGAAGGCAGTTACCGGCGGGGCAGTCCCTTCCTGCACCGGCCACTCCGGCGACGCCAGGGTGAGGACGGGTGACGCGCGGCAGCCTGACACTACTCCGGTGCGGGTCGCGATTCCTATCGGGTTTGAGGCGAAACCCGAACCCGATTACGGCAGCTGGAGTACCACTACTAGTTACGGTTCCTACGCTGGTGTTCCCTACGGAGTGTGGGACGACAAAACTGCCGTGTGCAGAGGTAAATTATTTCATCAAGTCCTCCTCAGTCCATTAATTTCTTCAACAACGAACTGCATGTCTTATCTATTAAAGTTTTATCCGGCTTTCACATTGTTTGTAAAAGTTAATCTAATAACTTGGCTAAAAATTTGGAAAATAGTCATCGACAAGCTTAAATTACACAGCTTTGGCTGCTAAAAACTTGAGAGGTTTAAAACAAACAGATAGAGAAGAATTTAGGATGGAATTGAGTGGTTTGATCATTCATCAGAACTCTACACTACAAGTGATTTTAGTGTTACTAGTTTGGAAGGTGGATATAACTCTTTCAGTAAGAAGATGAGGATAGTGACAGAGCACAAAGTTTATATATGATGTAGGAAATGGCGAGGCAAGGATTTTTTTCTTTTTTATCAACATCCGGCATATCAGAGATTTATCTCTACCTGATAAAATTGCTCCCATGCACCAGGACCACCTTGGGTCATTTAATAAACAACTAACATTGCTGCTTGAACCTGATTGTGAATAACTATAGTGTTCACCGGTCACATCCAAGGGTTGATCTTCAAGATTTAATAAATCTTTCAAGTATCCATAGACCTTGTTTGCTATCAAAGGCCTTGGTTAGCTTAATCCCTAGATCTAATGTATTCACATTGGAATTTTATCTCGAGAATTGGGATTTCCTTTATGAGGACTTTGTGTGGAGATGGTATCCATCTTCAATGTGTTATACAGTGGTACTATGAACCTAGCATATGAAATAAGGTTTATTTGTTCTACTACCTTAACGTGGGGTTGTTTTCATTTACGATTTCAGACCTATCACATTATCCAACAGCTAGATTGATTTTTATCTCAATGTTCTGGCAACTTGAAAGTGAAAGTTTCTCTCGCTTGCAGGAGATTGATCTTGGTTTGACAATGTTTTATCCACCCTTTTACTTTCTTAATTTTCAATGATTCAGATTGTGTTATTACAGTAGTTGAGAAAAGAAATATATTTCTTATGAACTGATTATGACTAATTGTCATGGATATAAGACATGGAGCGTAATACCTTTCCCAGCATAATTTGAATGCATAATCTTTCTTGTTTATGAGCCAAGCTAGAATTTTAGCTTTTATAGGTGAAAACGAGCTAGAATGGTGATGTAGCAAGCACCCTGATGAATGTGAATCTCACAAGTGTGAGAAACTAGTAGAATTCTTATTAATTGAAAGTAGTACCCTTTACATGAAAAACTAGGCATGTTCATACGGCAAAATTAAGAAATAACTCAACTAGGAAATGCAATAAGAATTATTAATTGGCTACCAAATCAAAATAGAATTACCAAATTACTATTACCAAGCAACTACAAAATTTCTTAATATGCATCAAATAGGCACACCAGCGGGCAGTCAAATGTGTTAAAATATTCCTACCTCGTTCCACCCTCCAAAAGACCCAAGCCCCCCATGTGCTTATGTTAAAGGCTCTGGATCAACTGATGTTAAGTACCAAAGTCGAGAGATTCTTACTAGTTGATTGAATTGGAGTCCCAAGAGTTAGATTTTAGCAATCAAACTGAGAATTACCACCTTGATAGTCACACATGATGCAAAGAGTTCAGAAAAGGTTATTATGAAGAAATGTTTCACCATTCTTTCTGTCTATCCATAAATTTCAGAGGTTCCATTTGATGGAGTAAGCCAAATTCCATGCTTGCTCATAAGCTTTCAAGATACCTTATATCAGGCAAAGCACCAGTTTGAGGAAGGGGACCAAGCGTTCAAGAGGCTGAAGCTTGGACAATCCATAGTCTATATATTCAGTATTGGAGGAGAGGAATCACCACTTCCAGAAAGGCTATGTTGTGTGACTACAAGTTAATGATGCCAAGACCACCAAACGGAGAAGCTAACCTGCAATGTCTAAACAAGCAAGATTCCTGATCAAGCTACACTCTGATCATCTTAGATAACCTCGGAAAGCATCTTTTTCTGTGACACGGCAAGTTAGGGAGGGAATGATTGATTGAAATTGTGTAGCAATTGCTGGCTAGTTTGGAGTCTCTAAGATGGCCTAGTCTTTATTGAAGCACACTGGATGGCAGATCATACACATATATGTCTTGATTTTCTTTCACACAATGATTTTATCTGCATAGTGTTGCTCTAGGCTTTTGTTTTCCTCATTCTGTGTGTAATAGATTTGAAGGATGGTCATCTCTTTCATTTGATAATAATAATCTATGTTCGTAATTTGTTCTTCTTCTATCACAGAACAGTGGCCTTCCCCCATCATTGACGCTGCCCATGGCAATGGAACTGGAACCATCTCAGCTACAACTACTGCGACAAGCTCACAAAGGTACTCTTCAAAAAAAATTTATTATGCGCACAAACAAAGGATTTATCTTCTAAGCCAAGGGGAAATCATTGAGATAGGCGCTTGACTCCAGAAATGAAAGGGACATACAAGGAAGTTGACAATGATGAAGTTTTGGGAAAGAGAAAATGCTCATCCTCCCATACAGGCATGTAGTTCTCACATCTCTTTCTGTTCCTCCTTTGTTTCAATATCTCATCTTAAACTAATCTATTTTCCCCTCTTTAATTTGTTTAATTTAAACAACAGATATGACCATCAAAGTACATGGTAGAGGGAGCAGCTTAAATGAACCAAGGCCAAATACACCACGGTCAAAGCACTCTGCTACAGAACAAAGAAGAAGAACCAAAATTAATGACAGGCAAGTCATTTCTTTGATTAATCACTTTAGGAATATGTTGTCTAAACAAAACCATAACAAAGTCAATTTTTTCATAATTAGTGCTAATTATTCTTAGACATATCAGTAGATTTCAGATAATGAGGCAGATCATACCCCATAGCGATCAAAAAAGGGATAAAGCATCATTTCTCATGGAGGTATACAATATCATGCTGTGATTGTGAATATCTCCCCTCTTTGTTTTGTGGAATCGTCCAGCCTAAGCAATTTCTTATCAAATTAAATTTCCTTCAGGTCATTGAATACATTCGCTTCTTGCAAGAGAAGGTACAAAGGTACGAGGCACCATCCTCAACGTGGAATCAGGACGCTGCCAAGTTAATGCCTTGGGTAGAGTCACTGTTCTGATATTTTCTATATGTGATATATTTCATTCCTTTCTCACTATGCTATAACTATGTTGCTAATGTTTATTACAGAAGAGCAGCCAACCCACTTCAAACGGTTTATCCATCCCAGATGAAGTCATAAAAACTGATCCTGATCCTCCACATTTGTTCTCAACTAATTGTATCGATGGTATCGTTCCAGTTACAATTCCTCCATCAGGCAAGCAGAGTTCTGCCACAACAGGTATCATTGCTGGCATCTCTCACAAAACAGAACTTGCCCCCACTTGTCCAAGTAATCTGGCTTTCACTCAGACTTGGTTGCAACCAAGGTGGTTCGACATTCCAAAGGAAAATTGCATTGCTCAACCACAGCGAAAGTTGATTCTAAATCAAGATAGCATGCAGGATCGACCATTGATAACTTCATCTAGACTCACTGATAATATGGACAAGGAGAGGTTCAGACTTCAGGAGCAGCTGATCATCGATGATGGCACAATCAGTATATCAAATACCTACTCTCATGGGTGTGTACAAGTTGTCTGATGGTTTTTTTTTTGTCTTAAAAGGTCTTATGGACAAAGCTTGGTGATTTTGGCATGGCTTAATCAATAACAGGTTGTTGAATACGCTAGCTCAGGCATTGCAAAGCTCTGGTGTGGATCTGTCTCATGCTGGTATAAGCGTGCAGATTAATCTTGGAAAGCGAGCACTGAATAGAACTACTGCTACATCCGCAACTTCTACTTTTAAAGGTGAGGTTTCAGCCGCAATAAGCAATTATACCATTCTACAATTTAAATTTTCAAAAATATTATGTTTCTAAATGCTCTTTTGGTTTTGCTTTAGGATGCAAAAGATTTGATTATAGCAGTGTAGGGAACAGCATTGAGCAATCCAAAGCACCCAAGAGGAGTAAGCTAGAAAACAGCTAGTGCTCAATTTCTTGCCTCTGATATTACATTGATTCTATCTGGACCTCATGAAGGCTGTTGAGTTGGGTATGTGGAGTTATAGTGGAATGATTCTTGTTGTAAGTTTGAGTGGCAATATAAATTTTCCTAGAATTGGTGGAAGTGCATGTTAAGCATGCTCGCAAGGACATTTAATATTGGACAGTAGCCAATCATATCCACACTGAAATAACAGAACCTTTCACCAAACCTCCATAACGAGGTGGTGGGCTCCAAGGATGTTTCCAGTAAAGCAAAACTATCATGCTTGTTGACCTGTCCATAGTTGCCCACTATAGACTTCTACATCAAATACAAAGCTCTAGTATTGCAGACCAATCAATATATTAAAACTCCTCATCATCCAACTAATTAATGCACCCATTAGTGTTCAAGACAAGTGATATTTCATGACAATTTTCAGGAGAGGGTCCTCCCACCAACCTACATTCATACAACATCGTAATCTCTCAATTACAATCTCATGTTATTCACATTCAGATTTACATCATTCTTTCATCCCTCTCTCTCTCTCTGTGTTCACTTTTGTCTCAACTCTTCTATACATGAATGAAGATTATTTGAATGGTATGAAATATGAATAAAGCTATTGTATTGTAATGATTGAAAAATACATTTGCTTTCATTTCGGCATCCTGGGAACAGTAGGAAAACTGCCTGCCATTCCCATCTGTTGAATAAATAGCTACTTTCTTCTTCGACGAGTTTAAATCAATTGAAACCATGGTAAGAATAGCTGTCTAAGAGTATAGTGCCCCTGAAATGGATTCACGTAGTCCATGGTTTATCAGGCTGTGGGAGACACTCTTGGGGATTTGCATAGAAGTAGTCCTCTTCCTTAGGCCTGTCGGGAATCACCGCTCTCCGGCTAGGGCCACCCATGCGTTCAGCATGAGTTGCCTTCACTGACGAAGAGAATTCATCCCAACTCAAGGCGCCATTGGTGTACTGATCTATCAGATCGACCAGCAGCTTCCTGTCCAATAGAATTGTCTTCTTGAACCCGAGATACCTGAAAGTATGCTTAATTTTGTTATCCAAGATAATTAAATGAAAAGCCAATAGTAAAGGATTAAGTGCACTCTACCTGCGATGACCTTCAAGAACTTTAGCCATGTTACCATCATATGTAGGAACAAAGATATCGCTCTCTAAAGAAACTAAGTAATCTAACGCGGCCATTTGGGATGAATGATTCTGAAAGTATCGAAGATATGAAGGCCCCAATAGAGTTTCCTTTTTTACCTATTCATATCGGAACAAGTAACAGATTGGAACAACTGAATATGGCAGACATAAACAATTGAATTCGAATGCCTGCGATTAATACCGACCACTTTAGGATAAGCCGCGGAAAGAGCCTGCATTCTCCTTTCTCCGCCAAATATTTCTCCAGCTGCAATATGTATTTGAAAATTGCTATCGATACCGAATGCTCTTAGTACCAAAGTGGTCTCTTCCGGTGTTAGAGGGCAGAGACCATCTTTCCTTTTCATATCAGAGTCGATGACCTTCTCTTTCCACCAGGGATATGCATATCTAATCAAGAAAGAAAAAGCTAGCTAAGCATAATGGATATGTCTCAGTGTAGGCGATAACAAAAACTAGGGCGGAACAAAGAATATCGAAAAAGTTTCATTTTGCACCTCATTCTAGTCAAGTCATCTGCTTCCTCAGGAGTACAACCTTGGGTGCACCCGGAGAATGCCAACATATCCATTTCATACCGCAAATGCAGAACCATAAAAGGACCTTGCTGCCGCAGAATTCTAATTATCCGTCTGCCCAATTCTTCAATTTGAGGGGTGAATCTAAGTGAGGCATAGTTCACTTTGCAGCGCAATCTCTGTATTTCTAGCGGCAGACCATTATTAGCAAGGCGGGCATCGGTTCTATTCAAATGGACAACCTTGAACTTTTGTATCAAAGGAAGAATCTGGTTTCAATACAAACGCGACATCAATTTTACTAACAAAAAGATCATTCACTTGACATGCTTTTGGTAGCCTCGTAGAAGATTACCAACCTGATTTTCGTAATACGAAATATCAGACCAACTAACAGGCGGCATCGAATAAACCAGTCCTCGATCAACCCTCGCCTTTAACCTCAGAGGAAGTTCCTTCAATATCCGAACTTCATCTCTCAATGAAGTTATAAAATGATCGACATCGAATATATCTTGGAATTCACTAGCATAATAGGAACTGTGTTTAATACACATATATAACCTGCAATAACCCCAAATCCTGACAAAGTTAAAACATACCTAGGGTCACTCCAGAAGGAGGTCTTGTCTAACTCTGGCACTATGAGTGTTACATTCAAATGTCTCGCAATAGCAACCATGTCGCAGATCTAGACGAAAAATTTTCAACAATGATAATCTTTGTGAAGCCAGTTTTAGATTAGCAATAACAATACATTGATTAATCTCAATGAAGATCTCACCGCTGCTCTCATTTGATTAAGTCCACCATTGCATGAAACCATCAAGTATCCATTGTTCCTGTAGATTCCTAAAAAGATCACACTTGTTATTAATCTCGTTCTAAGATGATTGTTAAATACAACAGATATCGATTTCCAGTCAAAATAAAGTTTCATCAGAAACAAAGATCAGAAAATGAACACAAACAGCAATAGATGAGCAAGAACTCACTTTTGGGGGGTAGAACAGCTTTGTAGACGACGACCACCGGAGAGGATTCATTAACCGGAGTGAAGCAGGATGGCCACCCTTTCAATAGCCTCGGCCCCCAAATCTCCCCAATTGCCATAAGCTGGAGGACGCAGGTCCAAAGCAACACCGCCGTCGTCAATCGCACCATCCAAAGCTTGATCTTGGGCCTCGACACCATCGAGCTCTTCAGCTTCTGCACCCTCGAAGCTTCCACCTCAGACTTCGGACTAATCTGCCTCTCCTCCAAGCAATTAGAAGCGGCTGTTCTCTGTAAGCGGCACATCCCTTGAGACCAAAGAGCTCCGCCTTCCATTCATGAGAACAGCTAAATCCGATTCATAGCAAAACGGGTGTTTCCGCCCAAATCAACTTTCCTCTCAATGCAACCTAACACAACGAATCAGAAACCGAAACACCGCCGATTCTAACTCGAAGACGACGTCTCGACCAAGAAAAATGGACGGATTAACCAAAAGAAGGAAAAATTAACTCGAACTCTAAACAAGAACAAGCCAAAATCCAATCTTTTGAGGAAAAAATCGACTTCCCCACGCACAAAGGGAAACCACCCGATGCGGCCACCTGATTTCCTTCCGTTAGAACAATCCAAGAGCACCACCAATGCACTTCCAAATGAACCCCCAAAAATCCCCCTTTTTTCTGCGATTGCTAATTCGGGCGGCGTAGAGGATGATTGGGACAGAGAAACCAACGCAAGGGCGGGAATTCCATGGAACGAAGGAGAGGGAGGGAGAGGGGCGGAGAGGGAGGGCTCGGCGGCCTCTTCGTCTTCGATCCTTTCTCGGTCCCCGTTCGATCCGCTATAAAAAGAAAGAAGGGTAGCGTGCTCAATGATAACACAAAATTAAAATTAATTTAATAAAATTAAGGAATAAAATCGATGAAAATTAAAGCTTACATAAATAGAATTAAATTGGTCATTAACTCAATGATCAATTTTTCACATACAAATATGTATATAAATATTTATCGTATCTCGTAATAAATGAAAGAAAAATGAACATTTAAGAGCACACAAATTTTAGAAAGAGATTCAAAATTAAAATTTTTAAGAAACCCTTGAACAAGACAGATAGAATCCTCTGGACCATAATTATTAGTGATTAGGAGTTATCGATAGATTAGATTTTATGGACTCTACCTGTATAACAAACGGGGTTTATGAAATTCCATCTATGAATAAAATAGTTCATCTTCTGTATTGCACTTTACGATTTAAAGAATCCGACCTCTGAATAAGATGGAGTCAAAAATTTTATATGAGGATCGAAAGATATGTGTGCGCTTACTTTGAGGGATGCGATTATGTTATTGCCTCCCATTCACCGTACTACAAAATGAAGATGGGTGTATCATTCAACATAGAAGAAAATTACTTGAATCAAATATATCTACTCTAATTGCACTTAGAGTTTCAAAATAAAAAAATGTCATGTGGTTTACCCTTATTTTAAAAGCTTTCTTATATCAATGCGTAATGAATGCATAATTTATTATAAATAGTAGACAAATGAAACTAATAACATTTCCTAATGTTTATAATCAAGTTGGATTTTAAGTTCTTTGGAGTTATAGATTTTCAATATTTATAAAATTATTTTTAAAAAGAAATATATTTTTGTAAAAATAGTACCAATGTGGCATGATTTATTGAGGAAATTTTAATCTAGGTCATTTTAGAGTATATATATATATATATATATATAAATATAAATTTAATTTTTTATATTAAATATTAAAATGATAAAAATAAATAATCTTAGCCAAAGGTGGAGAAAGATATACTTTCTAATGTCATATTAATATTTATAGAAGTTTATCTACTCATATGGTATTGTTAATCCTAAGATCCGGGATTAAACTATATATTTTTTATATAAAAAATCATTTTAAAAAATTACTAATATATATATATATATATATATATATATATATATATATATATATATATATATATATAGTATTTTATTGAAAACGGGAAAAGCATTAAATGATTGTTATGAATCTATGAAACTTGTATCTTAATTTATTATTTTTAATATCAATCTTCATATACAAATTTAATGTAAATATTAAAGAAACAAATAGAAATCGATAAGTAAAGTATAACCTAACATGGGAAAAGAAATTGCATTCCATAGGATATCTTCTACCATTCAATTCAATTGACTCGATTAGATACAATACAATTAATGAAACCTACCTGAAGATGTCTTATCAAACCAATTCAAACCTTTTGAAATTACGGATGAATTGTGCAAATATATGATTATTATTATCATTATTATATTGCACGTACTTGCAAACGTGATTTAAAAAAAAAAAACAAATTGTAATTTAAAACTAAACAACAAATAAAATGGGTCGATACACGTACGGCACTTAAATGGTGGAGCACTTAAGGTGTTTTTTCCCGTGATGCACGCGCGGTGGAATATATCAAATTCATTCATACAATGTTAAGGAACGTAATTAAGTTTTATGTGGAGTTTAAGAAAAGATAAGATTGTTTTTCACTCTTATATTATTGGAACTTTGGCAAAGCTTTAAGTCGAAAAGAGTGACTTTACTAATTCACGAAACCACAAATTCATAAATTAGTAGCCAAGTCCATAAATTGGACTGGGTAAATGTGTGTTAGACTCACTACTATAATGGGCTCTTTCTCATAAAAAATTAATTTTAATATAGATTATGATAAATCGGTCTGGTGAGTAAAGGAGGGGTTTAGGTCAAGAAATATAGAAAAGATATATAACCAGTCTAATAAAGGCCGACCGACCATATATGCCACATATATGGTCGGTCGGGCAAGATCCGCCCGAGCATAAAGGTATTTAGCCTTATATATATTTTTCAACATATTACCGGCCGATCGCAAGCCGAGCGAGCACCCACGTGCTACTATATGCTCAACCGGGCAAAGCCCGCTCGAGCATAAAGACATTTAGCCTTATATAAGATTCTCAGCATATTATCAGTCAACCGTAGGCCGAACGAGCACCCATGTGCTCCTATATGTTTGGTCGGCCAAAGCTCGCTCGAGCATAAAGGCAATTAGCCTTATATATAATTTTCAACATATTACCAGCCGACCGCAGGCCAAGCAAGTACTCGTGTGCTCAAATATGCTCGGTCGGGCAAAGCTCGCTCGAGCGTAAAGACATTTAGCCTCATAAGAGATTCTAAACATGTTATCGGCCGACTGAAGGTCGAGTGAGCACCCATGTATTCATATATGCTCGGTCGGACAAAGCCCACCCAAGCGTAAAGGCATTTAGCCTTATGGACAACTGCTAGTACACTACCAGTCAATCGAAGGCAGAGCGAACATCCACGTACTCATATAAACTCGTCTGGAAAAACCCGCCCGAGCATAAAGTCACTTAACCTTATAATATATTCTTGAACGGAACATGCTCGACAGAAGATATTCCTAATATATGACCGACTTGAACGACCGACCGAGACATATTCAACAGGAGGTATTCTTAACAGTATATATGGCCAACTTGAACGACCGGCCGAGACATATTTAACAGGAGGTATTCTTAATAGTATATGCAACCAGCTTGAACGACCACCCGAGACATATTCAACATAAGATATTCCTAATATACGGTCGACTTGAACGATCGACCGAGACATGCCCAACAGGATATTTTGTAGGAAATATCTTCTAGAATCTTCTTCAGTTATAATGACGTATCCCCATTATAAATACAAGTCATAAACGATAAAACAGGTACATCTAGGATATAGAAAAGATTCCTTAAAGGATTATTGCACAAAGTATAGAAGATGCTTTCATCTTCTAACAAACCCTAACGAACCGGGGACCACTTCATGACTATGGAGGTCACATGAGGTAGTATAAAAAGGGGAATGCTCTCCGTTGATAAGGTACGCAAGTTCTAGCATCTAAACTCTGTTTCACTTAAGTTATTGTTCTTCTTCTTCCTTTCTTCCACCTTTGAGAGAGAAACTAACTTCAGTGTTGGAGGGCTTCGCCAGGGATGCCCGCTCCAGTTTTAGGTCACTAATGCTTTGTTGGGTTTGTCTCACTGTACATAGGATCGTGGAGAGCTTCTTCCAGATCTTCAGGAGGCTATCTTCAACAAGGAGCATCGTTCACAGGAGCCAGCGCAAGTCTTCACAGATTTCAGGCAGGATCAAATTTAATATTATACTTGATCTTAGTCAAAAAAAAAAAAAAAAAAAAAAAAAATCAAGAAAGGTATGTTTTCTAACGTGAAAAGAAATATGTCAGTGTATATTTTTTATATAAAATAATATGAAAAATTACTAATAAATGTTTAAAATTATTTTAAATGAGAAAAGGAAAAAAAAATTAATATAATTTAATTTTGAAGTATATCAAAATTAATTATTAAAGTTTCATATTCTTAAGAAAATAGTAAGATTAATTACACACCGAGTACTTGCACCGTCCTACAGGGCCTTCATGACCTACAGCCCAATCTCCAACAGTCCAATAATCAAGGGGTCATGCACGCCCTTCTTTTCCCATCAAAAACAAAGCTTAAATTATATATTTTGTAGACAAAAATCAAAATAACACCCCAACTTGTGCAAATCCTTCTCAAAAGATTTTTTTTTCCAGAAAAAAAGTTAAAATAGCGTCCCACCGTATCTTTTATCAAAATAACTCTATATGTAAGTATTATTGTAATGAGTAGCTGCACATGTGTTAGTCATTATTATGGCTTTGAAAAATTAACTATTTTATTTTAATCTATAATATTATATACAAAATATTATTTTATCAAAATATTTTTTATCAACTCTCAATCAAATTACTTAGGATGCGTTTGATTTGCCCCATTTTCATTTTCATTTTCTAAAAAATGCACGTTTTTCGTTTTTTAGAAAATGATTTTTTCGCGTTTTTCGTTTCCTTAGAAAACGTTATCTCATTTTCTTAAAAATGAACGTGGAAAACGCAAATCAAACACGTTTTCCATTTTCTCAGAAAATGAAAACAGAAAAATAACGTGAAAAACGCAAACCAAATGCCCCCTTAACTTCTTCAAAATTGATTTAAGTAGATCAAAATTACTTTCAATTAGTTATGATGGTTAGTTAATTAGCTATTACACAGTTATAATCAAATCTTAAATTCAAAATCCTAAGTACTATAATATCAAAATACATTTTATCAACTTGATCTAAATTATTTAAAATTCATCGTTAGCCAACATTATTTTTGAAATAATTATAACAACTACTAAGTAGTTAATACAATACTATAACAGTATTATATTATCGGTTACATGTTACATGTTATAGTAGCTAGCTGTTATAAGCATCTTATAAAAGTAAGAGTTATTACAACATTGTAACAATCACTCTATAGCTGCTATATATTATAGCACTGAGTTGTAGTTGTTATAACTGTTAGACGTTACATTAGTTGCAACATCAGGAAGATGAAGGGGTGTCCATTCACCTTCATCTTCCTCCATTGAAAGCCAACCATCAAAGCATCGGTTGGTAACCGATGTTTTGCTTGCTGTATATGATGGCGTCCAAGAGCAATCGAAGGCAAGCGAGAAGTGCATAAGGTGAGGGGATAAGAGAAGGAGTAGAGAGCCAAAACAAAACATCCTGGGATTTGGTTCGTGAACCTTGAAGCGCTTTCCGGTTACTTATGATCATGCTTCCGACAACGACAGTGCCTTCGTCGATCAGCGTTTTCTTTTACGATTTTTTCGGGAGATCATTGTGAGTGATTATAATTTGATTTCGTTTTTGTTTCATGCTCTCAAAGAAACTAACAATGGTATCAGAGCATTTTTGAAAGCATGTAAATCCCTGTGCGGTTGAAAAATCGCGTTCGCTCATGGAGAAATCGCGAAGTTGTGATTTCTGGGATCTCTGCCAGATCCTGTTTCTGAGATTTCCACCTGGAATGGTGTAGTCCTCGGCGGCATATAGTCGCGACAGAGGAGTGCCGACGATCGTTTTTTAATACCAATGAAAGTCGGCCGCGTGAAGAATCGCGGTTGTCGCGAGATAGATGATGAACAGTGCACATTTTTTTTTTTCAATCGATTACTCAATTGATTCATGCATTTTGAATCGATTGAGAAGGAAAATGAATCGATTAAGATCATGACAGTGTGATTTAATCGATTCATCAATCGATTGAAGAGAAAAAGAAACGGGATGAACAGTACTTTGTTTTTGTCAAAATGAAGCATAGTGAATAAAAAAAAGGGCAAAATGCATAGTGCATGTTTGTTTTGTTTCTTCACTTTCTTCAAGTATATAAACTAGTACATGTTTAAAGTTTAATTGAATATATCTATTAATTAATTAAATACATAGGGAAATATATTATTAATTAATAAATAAATATTTAATTAATTTATGATTCAATTTATTGGAAATTGAACCAGACCAGCTTATCCAATCAAACTCATGTCTGACCTAAATTATTAGTTGATTTAAGAAGATCAGATTGATTCAATAATACTTAAATCTGGTTCAAATTATTTGTTAGTTTAACCAATTAGGTTTATTATTAAATTAATTGGGGTGATTTTGTTTACTAAGTTGGGCTAATCAAATATGACTAGATTAGTTCTGTTGTGTCAGATTTGATTAAAAAGATTAGATTTGTTCTAATGGGTCAGACTTAATCCAATGGACATTGGATGAATCAAACGGACCTAAGTTTGATCAATAAGTCTGAGAATGACTTAAATGAGTTTAAACAATAACAGAACATAAGTTTGAAATCTGTGTCAAATTGGATTAGTTCTAATGAGGACGATAGACTAAGCTTAAGATTTAGATTCCTGATCGATCGATACAATGTGTCAGTCACATGAGATTCCCCAAATAAAGAAAATTTATTTTTCTTAATTGCTTGTGCATTCTGTATATATTTGTTCTATATGTGGGAATTGAAGATAATCGATTTTTGTTACTGGTTTGTCGGTTTTGTACTGACATCATGATTTTCAATTTCAGAACAATATACACGATGAATAGCCGCTATGAACGATAACATGAGATATAGGAGGAGATCAAGAAGCTGCAATATGACCTGGATCATGGAGTCGATAGGCTTATTGGTCGGCTCGATTAGCTGTTCTGGAATCTAGAGCAAGAAGGATATCCAGTCCAGGACAAAGAAAGAAGATGAGCTCTGGTTTATTCATTGTCGGAACATCTTAGGCAGATAGCATTCCAACTTTGGGATGATTCTGAAGGGCACATCTCATATTCAGAGATGTGCAGACAGTTACTTTATTTGGAATGAGGTCCTGAATAATTTGAAGAGGATCAAGATCTCAAAGAAATAAACCTCGAAGAATCTGAAGATGATCCGGAAATGGATCCTTAAGATTTTGAGAAGGATCCAAATCCCGCAGAATATGAGGAGGATCTAGAAATGGATCCTGAAGATTTTGAGGAGGATCCAGAGATGGAACCTGAGGAGGATGTAGAGATGGATCTCGAAGAATCAGAGGAGGATTCTCAAGAGTGTGTAGAAGATCCAGAAATGGATCTGATGGATACGTTTGAGGCTGATCCGCCCATCATAGGGTCCGGAATAAACGGGATACAATTGCCCACTGCTCTAGCATTTATCTTAGTGGGAGTAGTGCTAGCTTATCTATGTTATTAGTGTTCTGTTTACTGTCGTTATATACGAACAGTGTTAGCCCATTTAGTGTTTGAGTCATATAATAATTTTTATCGTTATGTACGAACAGAGTTATGATAAATAAACAGTTATGTTATGTGTTAACTAACTTGCTTATGATTAGTTCATGTGAATATGATTAGTTCATATATTCATATGATTAGTTCATATGCAAAATGATTAGTTTATTTTAATAATGATTCGTTCATTAGATAAGATGTGTGTAATATGATTGATCAATGTTGATTAGATTAGAACATACAAATGATGAGTGGAAACAATATTATCACTTGATTTTGTAAACTAACTCTAATTTACATTGAGTCAATAAATAATTACACATATATGAATTACACTGAAATAATAAATAATGTGTTTATTTATGTAGATCATGACAACTAAAAACATCATAGCTGAATTCAATAAGGGAGAGAAATTATAAGGGGATAATTACAAAATCTGGCACCTCAAGATATAATACGTTCTTGAGAAACAAGAAGTTCTAGAGGCTGTAAATCAATTCATGGAAGAACCAACTGATGGTTTTACAGCACAACACAGACGTGACCTTGATGCCTATAAGGCATGGAAAAGGAAGGACTCCATTGCTAAGGAAATATTGATTAATTCAATGGTGGATGACCTAGTATTTGAGTATGAACCATTACCATCGGCTCATGCTGTCTGGGTAGCCCTTAGAGAAAAGTACAGTGGAGTTAGTCTTAGTAAGCTCCGTCAGCTAACAATTAAGTTTGATAGCTATAAAAAATGCTCGAATGCTATCATGGCCCAACATCTCAGGGAGATGGGTAACATGATTCGAGAGCTTAAGACTGCTGGTCATGCGTTGACCGATAAACAACGGATTCAAGCAGTTATCCATTCTCTTCCTGATTCTTGGGAAACGATGAAACAGAATCTGACCCACAGTGAGAGTATCAAAACTTTCACCGATGTCTCACACCATGTTGAACTTGAGGTGGAGATGATTGAATCCACAAGGATTTCTGTTCAAGCTTTTGTAGCTGAAGGTTCTAGTTCCAAGAATAAGAAAAGATGGTTTAAGAAAGGAAAGGAAAAAGGAAAGGAGGCTAGTGATGTTGCTGTTAAAAACCAAATCAAGAAGAAAGGAAAGAGATATGGACAAAAACTTAGGAGCAAGTTGACCTACTTCAACTATGGCAAGAAGGGCCATTTTGTTCGGGATTGTACTGAACCTAAAAAGGTAGATCTATCTCTATCTTCTTTCCATGAGCATCATGTTGCAAGTACAGTGTTGTTAGCTGATTCGTATCCTTTGTGGATTGTAGATTCAGAAGCAACGAACCACGTAACACGTGGTTGAGCTACATATGTGGAGTACCATCAGGTATTAGCTGGCAACAAATGGATATATGTAGGAAATAATGCAAGAATTGAAGTCAAAGGAATTGACACTTGCAAGCTCAATCTACGTGGTGAGCGTACCTTGTTTCTACATGATGTCCTGTATGCTCTTGAGATTCGACGGAATCTAGTTTCCGTCATTTGTCTTCTTGATTTAGGTTATTGTTTAAATGTTTATAGTTATTGTGTGGAAATTCGAATTAACTCTATGTTAATTGGGCATGGTTATGTAACAAATGATTTTATAGTTCTTGATATAGAACCAAATAATAATGATGGTTGTTTTTCAAACATTGCTCTTACTAGTAATGCTGATGTTAATGATGAAATTTAGCATGCTAGATTAGGACATATAGGACAAGAACGAATGAATAAATTAGCTAAGAAAGACCTTTTAGACACTTATGTTAAGATTAACTTATCTATATGTGAGCATTGTCTTGCTGAAAATGCAACTCGGAAACCATTTGACAAGGCTATTAGGGTTGAATCACCGTTACAATTAATTCATTCGAATATTTGTGGTCCAATGAATATGAAAACTAGAAATGAGAGTTCTTATTTCATTACATTTATTGATGATTTCACACGTTTTGGTCATGTGTATTTGATTTCTCACAAATATGAACCATTAGATTGCTTTATTCATTACTTGAACGAAATTGAGAATTAATTGGAACATAAAGTTAAAACCTTGCGCACTGACCGTGGAGGTAAATATTTGTCTGATCAGTTCAAGACAATATGTAATAAGAAATGGATTATTAGACAGTTAACTATCCGTGAAACTCCACAGCAAAATGGGATTGTTGAAAGAAGAAATAATACTCTTCTTGAAATAGTTAGGTCTATGATGGCATAGGCTAATTTGCCAAATTTCTATTGGGGAGATGCATCATTAGTTGCGGCCTATATACTTAACAAAGTGTCTTCAAAGTCAGTTTCATCTACCCCACATGAACGTTGGATAGATAGAAAGCCAGATTTGAGTAATCTGAAACCTTGGGGGTTAGCTGCCTACGTTCATGATAAGACTCACAAATATGAAAAATTAGGACCCAGAGGTAAAAAGTGTATCTTTATAAGGTATTCTGAGACTTCTAAGGGTTATGTTTTTATTGGTGAGCCACAAGATGGAACCATCTCTAAAATAGAGTCAAGAAATGCTACTTTTCTTGAAACTGAGTTCCCAACACGAGGTGAAGTTGATAAAATAATTCCTCTATATGAGATACAGGAGCAGGATAATGTTCCCTTATCAATAAATCAGGAGATGTCTGAATCTAGTCAACCTAGTGGGAGTAATTTGCCACTAAATGAGTCAGTTTCTCAACAGTTGAACTTACGAAGAAGTAGTCGTCAGATTATTCCTCGGAGAAGGTTTGATATTGAGAATGAGACATTGATAATTCTCCCAGTTGATGATAAGGAACATTGAACAGTTGAGGAAGCTTTGAGAAGCTCAGTAAGAAAAAAATGAAAAATTACAATGGATGAGGAAATGGAGTCGATAAGAAAGAATCAAGTTTAGGATTTAGTTGATCTTCCTCCGGGCCGAAGGACTATTGGGAATAAGTGGATTCTCAAAATAAAGAAAAAAGAAGATGGATCGATTAATCAATACAAAGCTCGATTAGTTACAAAAGGATATACCCAAATGGAGGGTATTGTCTTTGAAGAGACATTCTCCCCAATTGTGAAGTTTATGTCAATACGTATCATCCTACCTATAGTAGCACAATTTGACATGGAATTACATCAGATGAATGCAAAAACAGCTTTCCTTAATGGTAATCTTGATGAAGAAATCTATATGGTACAACCAGAAAGTTATGTTGTTGAAGGGCAAGAGAATAGAGTATGTAGACTTAGGAAGTCTATATATATATGGGCTAAAGCAAGCGTCAAGACAATAGAACATGAGATTTAATGAAGTCATTTTGTCTTATGGTTTCGAAATGATCAATGAGGATCATTGTGTTTACCTTAGGAAGGAAAAAAGAAAAGTTTGCTATTTTATCATTATATGTTGATGATATGCTAATAGCCGGAAACTTGGACATAAAGTGTGTGATAAAAGTCAAATGTTGGTTTTCATCGCAATTTGACATAATAGATATGGGAGAAGCAGAGTACATCTTAGGAGTAAAGATTATTAGAGATTGATCAAAAATACTTTTGAGTTTGTCTCAAGAAGCTTATATCACTAAGATGCTACAACACTTCAATACATCAGATTGCAATATCGAACAGATGCCTATAGCGAAAGGTACTGTTTTGAGCAAAAGTATGTATCCCAAGACTCCTGAGAAAATAGCCGAAATGAAGAAAAAACCATATACCAATGCTATTGGTAGCTTAATGTACACTATGTTGTGTACTCATCCTGATATAAGATATGTTGTTGGCTTAGTTAGTCGTTTCTAGTCAAACCCAGGATCGAGGCACTAGAAAGCGGTAAAGAGGATATTCAGATATCTCAAAGGAACAGTGATTATTGTCTTTATTTCCAATAATCAGATATGAGCCTAAGTGGTTACACAGATGCAAATTGGGCAGGGGACCTTGATGACAGAAAATCCACATCTGGCCATGTCTTCTTGTTGAATGGTGGCGTCATCTCATGGAACAACAAGAAGCAGACTTGTGTAACCTTGTCAATAATGGAAGCTGAGTATATGGCTTGTGCAACGACTGTGCAAGAGATTGTTTGGCTAAGAAGGTTCCTGAAGTATCTGAAGATTGCTGAGGATAGTGGGAGTCCTGTTACAGTGTACTGTGACAGTCAAACTGCAATAGCTTTTTCCAAGGATCCCAAATATCACAGCAAAGGCAAGCATATAGAAATTAAGTATAATTTTGTAAGGGATATTGTTGACAAGAAAAAGATAATTCTTGAGTACATCTCTACACGAAATATGCTTCCTGATCCTTTTACTAAGTCATTGACTAAAGAGTCATTTCATGGACATATGAAGTCTTTGAGACTTCAAAGAATGTAACTTATTGTAAAGATATTTTGATAAATAAAAAATGTCATGATCTATTCAGTGTATATGTCTTTGTTATATTCGAATAAAGTCTCGATGAGTATGTTAGCAGATTGAGATTGGTCTACTCACATGAACAATTATCTCTATTTGTTAAGTACGAATAGAGGTAAGACCATTGCTTATGGGATATCTTATGTAACTATGAATAGAGATATACCCGTAAGTTAAGGTCGCCTTGATAATTATATCAAGATGAGATCATTTCTGTAATGATCAGAGTAAATGCACCAACCATTTACTGAATCTGCTTAAGGCCAGATTGGAATTCATGTGTTGAATTTAGGATTGGACATTAAGTATGTCTAGATCGAAATCTGTACGAGGTTAAACTTTGAGAAAAACATGCACTCTTTTTTAGTAAAGAGAATAACATCGTAACATGTGATTTATACCACATGTGCTATGGCGACAAGAAGGGTAGCAGGAGAATGGATCCCTGCTTCTCTACTATGTGAGACCTTTGAGAATATAAGTTAATCTCAATCTTACCCTAAGTGACTATTTAGTTGTTTACTTGAAGTTCTGATCAGTGTCTATTACTTTAACATGTTTCCTATTGACTATAGATGATTCGGTCTATGGAGCATAACTAGGAAAGCGTCTGATTAGAATGAATAGATTCTAGCTAAAAAGGAAGATTAAGATTGATTTACATCTATGACATTTATTCATTGGTACCAGTTATATTTTTAGTTCAGTACATAAAATATAATTGTGAATAATTTGTTTAATTGGAGATATTGAACATGCTCGTAACATATAGTCAATATGAGGGATTAGAAATGCTCATAATGATGTAAAAAATTTAATCTAGGGTAAAGGCAAGTCATTGATGTCTCTGATTCATTCTAAAGAGCAGCTATGTAAGGTGTAACAATCTTCCTAGCAATAAATGCGCAGTATGCTTACTGTTGCATGAATCATTTTCCCTAATGTATGGAATGGATGTTCTTATATAGTCTTTGTGACTAATTAATGCTCTGGTCTTCATGACTTGATCATCATAAAGTCTATGTGACTTATTTGGTCTTTGTGACTAATTCATTTTGCTCTAGTCTTCGTGACCTGATCGTCAAATAGTCTATATGACTTAATAGGTCTTTGTGACCAATTAATATTTGGCTTTGACATTATGACATGATCACCTCATAGTCTATGTGACTGACATGGTCTATGTGACCATATAACCTTATAGATTGACTTAGATGAGTGAGAGATGTTAGACGTTGCATCAGTTGCAACGTCAGGAAGATTAAGGGGTGCCCATTCACCTTCATCTTCCTCTATTGAAAGCCAACCATCAAAGCATCGATTGGTAACCGATGTTTTGCTTGCTATATATGATGACGTCCAAGAGCAATCGGGGGCAAGCGAGAAGTGCATAAGTTGAGGGGATAAGAGAAAGAGCAGAGAGCCAAAGCAGAGCATCCTGAGATTTGGTTCGTGAACCTTGAAGTGCTTTCCGATTACTCGTGATCGTGCTTCCGACAGCGGCAACGTCTTCATCGACCGGCGTCTTCTTCTGCGCAACGTCAGGAAGATGAAGGGGTGCCCATTCACCTTCATCTTTCTCCATTGAAAGCCAACCATCAAAGCATCGGTTGGTAACTGATGTTTTACTTGCTATATATGATGACGTCCAAGAGCAATCGGGGGCAAGCGAGAAGTGCATAAGTTGAGGGGATAAGAGAAAGAGCAGAGAGCCAAAGCAGAACATCCTGAGATTTGGTTCGTGAACTTTGAAGCGCTTTCCGATTACTCATGATCGTACTTCCGACAGCGGCAACGTCTTCGTCGACCGACGTCTTCTTCTGCGATTTCTTCGGAAAATCACTGTGACTGATTCTAATTTGATTTCACTTTTATTTCATGCTCTCAAATAAACCAACAATAACAATGTAATACTAGATAGAAGGGTATTTTTAGTATAAAAGGAAAATCCATCTGACGGTTAGTTAAATGTGAGACGACGCCTTTAATTTTTAATTTTACGCTATATTATATGTATCTCATAATTGATTTTCTGAGATATATCTCTTTGAGAAAAAAAAACTTGGATATATTTATTTATCCAAGGACCACCAAATGCAATACAGTAGAGAGTCGAGACGCACTAAGTACCTCTCTCTATATAAATATATGTGTATGGTTTTGGTGGTCCTTGGACAACTCCATTTGATCTATACTGCTATACATGAGCTGAAAGCCACAAGTCATGGCTGCCGTGATGCCTATGCACACTTGTGACAATGAAGTGCGAAAAAGTAATTAGTCAAATTTACTACTTAGATCTACTACTGCCGATCGATCGATCGATCATAAATCAACCAATTAAGTACGCACGCACGGTGCAGTATAATTCACTTACAAGAAGCTTAATTTTATTTGTTACTGATCAATTCATCAGGATTAATTGCCTACCAGGAAGGAAGCTGCGCATGCAGGCAGGCAGGCAGGCAGGCAGGCGTTACCTCATGCATGCTGAGCCACCAACAGGCCCGCCGGACATGCATGCCTGCCATCGTATGTGAGGACCAACGAGAGACGGACGAAGGAAGGAGCTGGTAGCGGACAAGCTCCGGGGAGAGGAACGATGCATGAGCTGCCACTGCCACTGCGTGGGGACGCCGATGGCGACGGCGACACCCCCGCCAGTACCGTCACGCCTTCCTCCTCGGCCACCGCCACCAGCAGCAGGCCTAGCGGCAAGCACAACAAATCATAATAATTAATTTAATAAATTTTAAATTAAATTATTTATTTAATTTATTGCATTTCGGTTGAAGGGCCTACGTCATCAGTTACGCACGGGGTGGTCCCGGTTTTAATACGTAGACCATTAGGAATCAATTAATCTATGGATTAACGATGCGTGGGGCCCGGTGATGACTACGAATCAGGGAGAAGGTATGGATGGTATGATATTTGCTGTCCACTAACGGCTTCTGGAGGCCAAGCAATAATTAATTAATTATACGAGGGCCCCAGTCTGGTGGTACTAATAACTATACCACACAGCATGTGAGCCATCCCTAGCCATAGAAGAGAAACGTGCCTTACCCAATAACACACACCTCTGATCTCTTACGGTCCGCCGGAGATTGATCGATCGATCGATCGGTCGACCACCGTCGCGGAAGTTTCTGGAATCTTCTGGAAGGCTGTACGCCCTTTGGGATTCCGGCGGAATGCAGGACTTCCGTCCCTTTTCCGGCCGCGTCTTCGGCGGTGGCGGATGGCCGGCGGCGCAGCACCAGCAGCAACCGGCGAAGTGCCCCCGTTGCGAGTCGACCAACACCAAGTTCTGCTACTACAATAACTACAACCTCGCGCAGCCCCGGCACTTCTGCAAGGCCTGCCGCCGGTACTGGACCAAGGGCGGCGTCCTCCGTAACGTCCCTGTCGGCGGCGGATGCCGCAAGTCCAAGCGCCCATCCTCCTCCTCCTCCTCCAAAGCCACCTCGCAGCCTTCCGCTAACGCCGACGCCCCATCCGACAGCCCCCGGCATCGCCGCCCCCGCCTTCTTTCCTTCTCCTCCGATTCGATAACCGACATCTCCGCGGCGGTCGCCACTCCCTCCTCCGTCCCCATCTGCGATCCGACTCCCCCCGACCCTCCCTCGGAGCCCTTGGCCCCTCCTTTTTGCCCGGCGCCCGAAATCTTTCCGGATCCGCCGCCGACGGGGCTCGGCTTCTCCGATCCGCCGCGGGCCAAAGCGAAGGCCGCACCGTCCGTGGATCAGGCTGTGCCAGCGGATCCGACGCCCCGAGGCGGCGGCACGGTGGCCTGGGCGGGCGGCGGTTTGGATCCCCAACTCTTCGATCTCGCCAGCGCTGTCGATCCCTCGGCGTACTGGAATCAGAGCCATTGGATGGACGCCGACCACCCTCTATATCTCCCTTAGCGCGCAATCCAACCGTCCAAGTAATCACCTAATTCCCCCTCCCCTAATCCTATTTCACAATATATTTGTCGTGCTCTCAGCTCCTAATCGATGTTTGACAGCGACTTAACGGCTACCACTTGAAGGTATTATCTTTTCCATGGCTCGTGGATACCAGTAATCGCGATTTACGCTTTGATTAGCGGAGTGTTATGCATCGTAAGCTAGTTTAAAAAGTGGTTAGGGTTTGAGTCGGAAGAGATCCCAGGGACAGGCTTGATTTGCGCAAACCGCCCCATTAATACCTATTAATGGCGGACGGCGACTCGCCAAGTCGAACGCGGAGGATGGTGGCCTGCCCCGTCGGCGTCGGAACGGACGGCGGGCATTGATGGGCCTGCTCCAAGTGCTGCAACAAGCTTAATTTAATGGATTCGGATCAACTTAATGCAATGCTTACGTGGTTTGGTTTGTAATCCTCGATAAATATTGATATTTCTGATACCATATGTAAGGCGTGCTTGCTTGCATAGATCATCAATATATCCTACTTTATGAACAACTAGTGATAATTTATAGTTACTTACCGTGGTCAGCTCTTCGACACACTCATGCAGGCATGGCTGTCCGTCATATGAAGGCTGCAATCTTTCATGGGCAGCGCCAAAATGATCAGTTTGGTTGCGGCGGCTTCTCTATAGTTTCAAATCTCAAGTCGAGGAAGACATGTTTAGCTCCGTCATGGTCGTTCAGCAATTGGAGTGTGACTCTGAGTTCTTCATCATCCTCGGAAATGTTGGAATTGCTGGCCTTCTTCTGTGTTTTTTCCCCCATAGAAATGTTGTCTTAGCATTGATAGATCTTGCGCCGTGTAAACTTGGTTGCAACTAGTATCAACTTGCGTGAACAATACCGTTCTCTTTCCGGTGGCTTAGTCAATGAATTAGTATAGCAGCAGCGCAAATAAGAGCTAATAAATGAGATCGATAATTTATTTAGAATACATGTCAACCTTCTTGGAGAAATCAATTCGCTCCAGAATCAAAATTTCCTGGCGATAACACATGCTGCAGATGTTTTAAGATGCTCTTTCAAGCAATGTCTTGGAAGAAAAGAGAGAACCTATGATCTCTTCGTAGGAAGACTGGTGCTTCGATTGCCTTTTGAAATCATTTTTCTTCCCATTTGAATGTTTTGCCAGAGAACCGTCTTCCGTTGTTTCGCGACAGCAAACATCCTCAGTGTCTTGCATTCTGGCAGCGCAGACTTTTGTTTTCCAGGTGATGCCCAAGGAATCGGCTTGATCTGCAAATAAAACCTTTGAAGCAGAACCAGCACAGATGTCTCTGTAAGTATCGTAATCAGCAGCTCGTGTGTTCCCACCTTCTAGTAACTTTGAAAGAGGGTGTAGTACTGAAACTAGATCATGATTGTCCTCTAAAGAATTCTTCAAAGCTAAAAATTTATGTACAAATTCCTCCTTGCCGAATTGGATTAGCGCAGATGTTCTATCGATAAAGAATACTGACTTGACTGAATCTAGACCGAACACTTTAATGATGCACTCCTTCAAATCCTTTGGCTTCAACTTGGGCAGAAATCCCCAAATAAGTGTGGTGTTCGCATAGATCACTGGCGGATACCTATGTTTATAATTTGGATCCAGAAACTCAGTGCCAGTATCTAAATGGACTACTGTCCCACTGTTCCAGCTAGGGTATAGAACATTGATGTATTTATTGATCTTGGCATTTCTGGGCAGATCGAATGATGGTGAACCGACATCAAATTTGACGCCCATAAGAGAGCAGGCCCGAGCAAAAACGCATCCAGTCATAAAAGCATCATAACCTGCCTCATGCTTCGCGCCAGAATTGAAGCAAGATGAACTGAAAGAAACATTGTCACTCGGAGGTAAATTTTATGAATGCTAATCTCAAAAAGAGAAAAGAAAAAAAAAGATTGCTAAGACAATGAAATCAAGCTTATACTTGGAAAGAGGTTAAGGTGTTTGACATCCACAATTAGTTGGAATCTAAAATGCAATATGGATGAGTAATGCTATGCTAATTAACATAGTGCAATACATAAAGGAAGTAAATGTTCCATTAGAGAAGTGTTAAAAAAAAAGGTCCCCGTGCTATGAAAGAAAAGTTTCTTTGTCAGAGATAAAACAACACTCAATTGAATGATTAACTCAGCAATTAGCAAGAAAGTAAACATTAGTATATCATGCTTCTTGCTTAGAAGAGAAATTCTGCCACCTTAGCTCAAGCACTAGCACATAGTTCCGTAGCAAACTATGGCATATACAAGGAAAAAAGATCAAGTGAGAGGAAGGAATTAGCAGCGATTACAGGGAGAGGCAGAAAACCTAATGTGATAGAAGCAATCCCAGAGACAGGCAAAAACAAGGATAATGACAGAATATTTGTCACACAATAATCATTCATAGTGGTCAGTAATGAAAAGAAAGAAAAGGTCACATTTCAAGAGGTGCTCCAGAGACATTGAGGCCAAGGATTAGCTAATCCCAATACAGTCTAATTTTGATGATTATTCTGAAATGATTTGCTTAGTTTTTTATCAGGAGCAAAATGTAAGCACAACTCAAGGGAAACCAAAGCACAGGTAAGCATAAAACCTAGCTAAGATGACATATAAAGATGAAATATCAAAATTCTGGCATTCAGCAAATCCTTTTTAATAGTTACTACAACTGTTGCAGATAGATTAAACATATAATAGCAACAGATTTACACTTGAGAGTTTAAAATAGTATGAGAAAATTTCCAACCCAACAAAGTCAAAAAATAACGAATGATCATGTTTAAGTTTGTTATTTCCAGATGCAGAAACAAATGAATAAAATGATTGAATTATGAAAGCTTACCTAATTTCATCTGTTTGGACCTCAAATCTCAAGTAAGACTTGGAAGTGGTCTGGAAATTAGATGATACGTTGGGGCATAAAAGAGAGAAGGCAGAAGACAATGACTTGCGATTCTTTTTCATCAAACTCTGAATTGTTTGGTTTGAGTTCAAAAGGTGCTTAGTGTCAACAATGTGGGGGAATTTTTCATGGACAGCTTGCACAAATTCCGTCAAAGATGAAGGAAGAGGACCAAAAAATTTGTTGTATATATGAGCTAAATCTGTTTATATAAAAGCAAATTCATCAGATGGTATTGGTAAAACTGGCAAAAAAAAGAGAGAGACTTCTATGAGCATAAACAGCAAACCTAGAAGACAATTATGACCAACAATCAATTTTCCTGCTGATGCAAGAAGATCAACAACATGCCGAAATCCAACAGAAGACTTGATTCTTTTTTCTGCATTTTTTCTCAGATCTTCAAGGACATCTTTCTGCATATAAAAAATAAATAACAAAATTTAGTATACACATGGTTGAGCTTCAGTCTACATGCAAAGTCCTGTCAAATGTAGTTTCCGAGATATAACTGTTCTAGAATATGGTAAGGTTAAAAGTTACAAAAGCCTCTGCAGGAGATAGCTTCATTCCATACCATCAATAAAGCCTTATCTTCATTTGTGTCGACATAGACTACCCTCCTTTGCCATGAGTTGTCCTCATCAACAACACGAACATACATGAGGTCATTGAAGTGCTTTTTCACAACCTGTAATTATTAGCTTTTGTTAGAAAAGGAAACTGGTATCTAACAATTAATGCATCTTTACACATTGCAAGTTAAAAATGAAAGACATTTTATTGACACATAATTTGTCACCAGTTATTCAGAGAAGCATAATCCTCATAAAATTAGCAAATCAAATACTCACTTCAACAAAATTACAGCAAGTTCACAAACAAACCAATCATCTTTTTATAACACATTTTTTAAAATATTAAATTCACAATGTTTTCACCAGAACAAAACTACAAGTGACAAATGATGATAAATTGTAAAAACTGCAAGATGATAAATGTTAACAACAGAATTTGCGTATATGCAATCACCAAAACTGTATTTGGGGGTGAAGTACAAGAACAAGATAAAGAAAGTTACTAAACAAATGTGTGTATATATATATATATATATATATATATATATATATATATATATATATATATAAGAGTTCAAGATTGACTTCAAGATACCTACAAAATAAAAGAGGAAACTGAGAACTCAAGCTCATTTAAGAAAAGAAAAATGCACATGTATGACAAAACCTTGTAGCAAAGAAAATAAAATTCATACTATAGCTTATTGAAGCAAAAATATCTATAACAAGCAGTCAGGTCCCATCTATAAGGTTCAGAGAGAATCATTTTAACAGTTCAGACAACAATATCACTAATCAAACAACCTCTAGTTTAACTTTTGCTATTTAAACTAAAGTTATCAAAAATCCTCTTCTATGTCTTCTCTCACTAATCCTAATAGAATAATCCTGTCTAATGAGTCCATCCATTTCTCTATGTTGATATAATGATAGTAGCACTACATTAAATATTACATTACCAGTTGAATCAACTTCAGCTGGTGGGAGGTAAACCCATTTAGCATGATAGCAGGACGCATCTTAAAGAAAACTGTTTGAAATTGTGCGTTGTTGATACCAGCATCTTCTTTGTCAATGTAAGCTTTGTCAGGACTTCTAAGTATAGAATCATGCCATTTATGAAGCTTGTTCTTCATCCTCTCCGAAAAAAGAATGTCAGATGTTCTCGCAATTGGTATATCCACAGGCTCCTCAAAATTACAAAAGGAATTAGCTAATCCCTCAAGGTACTCTGAAGATAAACCTTTGAGGGCTTCTCCTTCTTGTTCTCTGGATAAATAAGATATTCCTGGGATTAACAAATGCTTAAGATTTAAACAAGTCGAACATCAAATATACACTGGTAACTACACTGATGAGTTCTATGACACAGCACAGGAAACTGCTAACAGATAATAAGGGCATGTGAACCCACAGTCACCCAACAAGCCATGGAAGGAGTCCCCTTGCCTCTCCAGATTTAATAAATGACTAAGTAGATAGAACGACTGATTGAGACTTATCTTTTAGTGGTATGATGTAAAGGCAACACTGTATGTATAGTAGGATGCGAAGAACTTGATTGAGAAAAGCACCTTCATATATGCATGCATTGAAGTCAAATTGGTATTTGGCAAGGAAGTCGATGGATGTTGCTTGCCATAGGAAATCATCAGGTGGCCCATGAAGTGGCAACTCTTTCCGTGGAAAGATATAGAAGTTATGCCTGCAATGAAAAGAGCTGCAGATGTCATACGCAATCCAACAAATTTCTACAAACCTGAAATCATACAGAATCTTATATTAATAACTAGGTGGTCTAACACAAATTTTGTCTACAATTACCTACCAATGTATGTTGAGACTTGTCCCACAGAACAAGCAAGTATGACTGATAAATTATCCCAAAAATATCAAATGAATAGTCCTGAATTGGTAAATTACCACCATCTCATCAAAACATAAATTGGATATCCGTCAAAAGAAGTGATAAGGTAAAACCACGCAAAAATCAGTCATGAATCTCATCTGCTGGACATATGAATAGTTTTTAACCTTTATCAAAAGCAGGCCTAGCTTCCAGAGGGAGAAAACGTGATAGATGATCCTAAACAAGGCATTCGATTTGAACAGAAGAATGAAGTAAAGATCATTTTTTTCCCCCACAAAAATAAAAACCGATAGAGAAGTCAACTCATCACTTCCATTTTCTCTAAAACCACGTTAAACCCTATCATAAGAAAACGAAAACCAAATGATGAAGAGCACTAACGGATGGGCGAAGAAGGAGCCCTTGGATGAATCCCAGCGGAAGGGGCAGACACCGAACTGCACGACGGCGAACTTCTCAGCGGAGTCCTTCAGCTTAAGGTAACGGACATCGGAGCGGTCGAACTCGAACGAGTCCCTCCATGGGGCACTCGTCACGCCGGTCATCTCAAGGTCAACGGCCACGAAGTCCGACTCCTCCACGCAGGCCCTAAGGCCCTCCAGCGCCGCGTTGAAATTGGACCTCGTCACCTGCTTCACGGCCACGCTGCCGCCACCGGGCGCATCGGTGGAGAAGGGACGGAGGCGAGGCAGCAGGTCTAGGGTTAGGGTTCGGTAGCGCACCCAAACAAACGGCAGATTCCGCATGTCTTAACCGGCCACGACCACTCCGAAGTCAGAACTCGACATTTATAGCAAAATTTGAGCTCGAACTCAAAATTATAATATACTAGCCCAATTCGTATAGTGCCCCGAGGCTCGGCTCGATTCGCAGTCGCAGCGCAAATAAACGAGTTCCAATGTCTCATGGTGTGGCCATCATCTTGTCCATTTGCCTCGACCGAATTAAATTTCAGGGTCTTCAAAAATCAAAATCACAGTCCCAAATCACAAAACAATTATGGACCTATTCATAATCGATTGTCTAAAACATATAAATTCAGAAATTCCCTAATAGCAAGCAGTTTAGAAATAATTTTGTTTGAAACATTACAAATACTAATAGGTCTGAAGTCCTCCCATTGCTACACATTATTAGTTTTAGGAATAAGAACTATGGCGGTGGAGGTTTTCTGTTCCGGTAGCTTGGGTGATACTCCGGTCATTCAGAGTTGAACTCATCCGAACTCAACTCCGGCCTACTCTCCTCGAACAATCTTCCGCTCCGATTTCTCGTCTCTCAGAAGCGCCAAGTGCATTCTTCTTGCTCCATCGGTATACTCTTCCATATCTTCTCATTTTTCGGATGCACCGAGCCCATCAACTCGCTTCTAGTGCCATTCTTCTCGTCCACCGCGTCTTCTGATTGACTTCTTATATTCTTAAGTTCTTGCACACTTGACACAAGGATCAAATACAATAGGACCTAACTTAACCTGATTGATCAAATCAAAACTTACTCGGGTTCTTACAACATAGAATGTCACAGAAAATCCATCTGGACTAGTAGCACTATCCTGACACATATTCCAAATAACTTGCTCAATCTCTACTATGACAGGCAAAGCAATCAAGGAAGAGTTCTCCATCGGACTGACCAGCACCGGAATATAATCCACCTTAACTGTATTGTAGTCATAATTCTCCCTAATCAGCAATTTCTCAAAAAACTAGCCACTTGAATGTAGATCTGCTACATTAACGACTCCCTAATGTCGACCCCATGGATATGAAGAGAGATACATATAGGTACACAGGCGTCAGGCACATGATGGAGTAAACCCCAGATCGTCAGTTCCTGCGAATCGACCCCTAGCCATTATACTAGAGATGTCATACACCCACCATCTGTGCTACACCTCATCCCATATTCTAAAAATTATGTTGGTTTTTCTCCTTTTTTGCACCATGTTATGAAAGAATTTAGTGTTTTGATGTTTGGGTTGACTTAAGTTTGAGTCTTGATGTTTGAATTTTGATGTTTAACAATATATGGAGATTGCAGGAGCAATCGCCCATTGGGGAGATTGTTGGTACAATTCCCCTCTAGTTAAGGTTTGACTAGTTACTTGATTGGGAATGTCTTAATTGGAAGTTAGGCAAAAGCAAGTCCTGATGAGTGAAGTCATGCAGTTGGAAAATCCTGGTGAGTGAAGACAGGTGAAAGACCTAATGAGTGAAGCCAGGCAGGTGAAAGTCCCGGAGAGTAAAGTCGGACAGTGGGAAAATCCTAGTGAGTGAAGCTAAGTGAAAGTCTTGGTGAGTGAAGTCAGGTAGATGGAAAGTCCTGGTGAGTGAAGCCAAGTAAATGGAAAGTCCTAGTGAGTGAAGCTAGGCAGATGGAAAGCCTTGGTGAGTGAAGCCAGACACGTGGAAATCCAGGTGGGTCAAGGTTGACCGGACATCTGGTGTTGGGAAGTCCAAGTAGGTCAGAGGAATGACCGGACACTTGTCACAAGGAGAAAAGTCTAAGTGAGTCAAAGGATTGACCGGACACTTGGCACAAGACGATAAGTCCAAGTGGGTCAAGGTCGACTGAACACTTGATACGAGAAGAAAAGTCCAAGTGGGTCAAATGATTGACTGGATACTTGGTGAAGAAGTCCCAACATGTCAAGGTTGACCGGATGTTAGGCGCGAGGAATCCCAACAGGTCACGGTTGATCGGATGTTGGGTTTGAGAACCCTAGACTTGACTCGGGCAAGCTAGGGTTGGTTAATTTGATTAAGTGATCAAATTGGACCAAGCTCAATTGATCAGCTGATCGATTAGGCACAATGTTGCGACAAACAGCAGTCCAATTGATCAGCCGATCGATTGGGCACAGTGCTGCGACAAACAACAGCCTAATAGATCAGCCGATCGATTAGGCACAGTGTTGCGACAAACAACAACCCAATCGATCAACTGATCAATTGGGATCCTTTGTCGTGAGCACAGAGAGCAACCCAATCGATCGACCGATCGATTGGGCATCGTCAATTGATCAATCGATTGGGGGTTGGTTTTCTCACGCGATAACGAGAAAGCCTAAATCTATCAATCGATCGATTTAGGCAGTTTCCAGCAGAACACAGAGGCGCTCTGAATCGATTAACCGATCAATTCAAGCCTCCCTAATCGATTGGTCAATCGATTAAGATGTGACCATTACAAAGGACAGCGCAAAAAAGCCTTCTTCCTCACAACGATTCGATAGCTCTTTACTCTCCACTCCTTGCGATCATTTCTCATAGGTTTACGTCAATTCTTGAAGCTTCTTGGAGCAAAGTGTTGCTGCACTTCCAAGGTCAAAAGGCGTTTCACACAAAAAGAAGAAGCTAGCTAGGGTTTCATTTGTGTAAAATCTTGTAAAATTTTCTTTGTATTTGCTTCTTCTTTTCTTCTTATTGTATTAAGAGATTGTACAAGGCTTCTCCGCCTTCTGTAATTACCGAGAATGAGTGTTTTTCATAGTGGAGAGAGCGACGTGTGTGGATCATTTGATTAGTCACCTTTTCTTGAGGTGGATACCAAGTAAATCTACGTGTTAGCATTGTGAGTCTTGTTTCGAGTTCTTTCCGCTACATATCACATCACGAAGCAAGAAAATGAAGCACGACGAGCTATTCACCCCCCTCCTCCTCTAGCTACAAATTAACCCTAACAAGTGGTATCAGAGCGAGGTCGCTCTTCACTGAAATCATCGCCAGAAAGGGCAACGAGCTAGAGGGAGAATAAGTTGAAGCAAAGTTCAACAAATTCAAAACTTCATCAAAGGCTAAACTTCAAATGGAATTCCAAGATGGACTTGGTACGACACAAGGGTGCCTCCACCATTCACAATGACAAGCTTCGATTGTTGGAAATCAAGAATCGAAAATTTCTTCATGATGGAGATAGAGCAATGGTTTGCTCTCATGAAAGACTTTGAAGCTCCAAAGAATTCGAAAGACAAAATTCTCAAGAAAAGCAAATGGAGCAAGGAGCAAATTCAAAGGTACGAGGCGAATGACAAAGTAACCAAATTATTGGTTAGTCTATTGTTAAGCACAATCATTTGCAAAATTAGATAATACAAGGATGCAAATGAACTATGGAGCAAATTGGACAAACTTTATGAAGAACCCTCCACTACACCAAACCAAGAGGAAGAGGACTCCGAAGTTGAGAGATGCTCAACTTCCGAAGAAGAAGTCCAAGAAGCTTCATTCTCAAAGGAGGGCAACCAAAAGAGCAAAGAGGGAGCATACTCTTTGTTTCGCGTGCAAGAGGATGAAGATGGAGAGACCTCCATATCTACGATTGAGGGGGAGCGTCATTCAGTGACACCAGAGCAAGAAGAGGTTTTTACCTCCAGATCAAATGAAGAAGAAGAAGATGGTGCCACCTCCACAAATCAAGAAAAATAAATGGAGGATCATGTGTCACCCCTACAAGCAAAGGTATAACAATTTCAATTATTAATAATAAAAATCATATATTTTGCTTTGAGTGTAGGGAAAGAGAATATTACAAAAGCAAGTGCCCTAAGTTAACCAAGAAAAAGGGTCAAGTGGTACCAAAGGCTAAGGAAAAGCCTAAGGAGATCAGCCCCGTGACAAAGAAGAGCAAGGAACACATTATGTGTTTCTCGTGTCATCAGAAAGGACATTATCGGAGCCAATGTCCTAAGGGGAAGAAACCGGCCAAAGGAAAAGGAGGAAGCTCAAGTCAAGGGGAGCTCTCAAGAGCAAACCTAAGATATCATTTGTTAAGTCTATTCCTTTAAGTAATGATAAAAAGCATGCTAGGAATAGTTTATATCATTTTAATGCTATTTATCATGAAAATAGAAAGTATGATAAAATTAAGAAAAATTATGTAGCTTATCATTCTAAAGTCATTCAATCTAAGGCTATAAAAATAGATAACAAATTAGGCAATAACTGTAAGGATTTTAGATATAGGCCTAAAAACAAAAATGTTCATAAGAATCAAGAAAAACCAAAATCTAAGGATTTAAGGTTGGAAAATTAAGCCTTGAGGCCAAGGCTTGATAAATTAGAAAAGACCCTAAAGAAAATGGAAAATATTTTTAAGGGTCAAAATGAGCAAAACCTAGGTTTAGATAAACAAGAGCATCTTATGTCCATAGAAGTTTGGTATACAAACCTAAGGCTAAGAAGGATGTGACTTCATAACATAGAGTTCCATGTAGTTATGGAACCAACCCTACGTATAGGGGTCAAGTCAAAGATACAAGGAAGGTATCCCTAGAAGTATTTTTGCCAAGACCAACGTGACTAAGACTTCTAAGAAGTCAAAGAAAGTCACCAAGAATGTTACTAGGGAAGTTATCCCCAGAGTTGACCTAGAGAAAGTGACCAAGGCTTCTAAGAAGCCTAGGAAGGTTATTAGGAAAGTATCTAGAGAAGTTATCCCTATTGAGTACCTAGAGCATCTAAGGAGTACCAATATATTTTGGGTTCCTAGGAGCATATTCTCTACGTCCTAGATGCGTTAAAGAGTGTCAACTCTAAATGGGTAGGGTGGTTAACCAAACCTTGATAAAGTTGGCACTTAGAGACATTTTCAAGGTTTTTGTTAACCTTTGAAAATGAAAAGGATTAATTGATTACTCTTTGGAAGAGTAAAAGGTGTCAAAATTTGAGGAATTGGATTTAATTTTAATTGGCACAACAAATCAAGAGTAAAAGAAATGCCAAGTGTTGGGACCTTGACGCCGCTAGAGGGGGGTGAATAGTGTCTCACCCAAATCGTCACTTCCTACACTTGTTAGTACGCAGCGGAAAACAAAATACAAACTAACAAGAAGAAAGATAAATCCTATAAACAATAAGAAAAGATAAAACAAACCATAACACAAGGCGTTTACGTGGTTCGGAGATTAGGGCTCCTACTCCACGGTTGTCCGTAAGGTGGACGATTCCAATCCGTCGGTGGATGACTCCTCGGAAACCTCCGGCTAGCTCAAACCTCCTTCTCGGTGGAAAAACCTCACCATAACCTTGATCCAAATACTCTTAGATCACAAGAAGAGTTTGGAGGCTTTGGAAGACTACTAATAGGGGTTCACCACCTCTATTTCGTCAATAATGCCCAAACACCCCGAGCTCTATTAAATAGAGTTCGAGAGGAAAACACTAAGATGTTTTCTTGCTACCAGTCGACTGGTGCTACAGTAACCAGTTGACTGCTACAGTACTGCTGCAGTGTCGCAATAGTACTGCTATAGTAATCCTAAACACATAGGATTTTGCCCTGAGTACAATCACTCAACACTCGTCCTCGCCCGACCAACCTAGACCTAGCCTTCTAGCCTCCTCCATCAGCCTTGCGCCCCTCGGATGTCTCCTCATCCTTCACGTCTTGCCTTCTGGAGCTTCCTTCGGCCTTGTCCATATTGTCGAATCTTCCTTTGCCAAGAGGCTCCTCACCTCTAGGACTTCATCCATTGCCAAGTTACACTTGGATTTGCGTTGTCAAGACTATATGTTTGGACTTATACACCGCCAAGACTCATCCTTGAAATTTTCTCCTTTGCCAAGATCACACTTGGAATTTCCTTGTTGTACCTGTATCCTGCACACTTATAATGTATATCAAAAGCAACAATAAGCCTAACTTAAACCTTTGCCCAAACATCAAAACTTAGGACACCTAGATTACTCTAACACCAAGTTGGGTTTTGACATTTTTTTGAGAAAATGAGAGCAAATCTAGGATCAATTTTAGGTTTAGCTAAAGATTAAAGATACTTAAATAGAATATCTAGGTATATTTTATTTATGCTAAATTGTCATGCTTTGTTTGCTCATTATATGTCATAATATCATATTTTGCATTCATGCTTATTATAGAAAATAAACAAAAATATCATGTCATGTCATATATACATTATGTAGCAATAGTATATTTTCTTTTGAAAATTGATTCTTTTTTATGTATGTTATAACTCATCATGCATCATTTTAATTTCCTTGAAATTAAGGATAATGGTATTTACCAATATGTGACATCCTAGGTGGATATTCATAATTCATAAAATGCCTAAATGGATATGTATGATCCCTAGTTTAGGGCAAAACCAAAATCTATATCTCACAAAAATTATAAGATAACTTGTATATGTTTTAGCATACATTAGATACAAGTGAGATGTTAGGATGATAAATAAGACTCAAGATGTTGATTTAGTGCATCTATTTGAGTTTTGATTTTATCAAAACACATAGTAATGTGTACTCCAATCATTGGGAAAGCTAATATAAAAGTCATGTGCATTGAGCTATTCACCCCTCTCTAGCTACAAATCGACCCTAACAGATACACCTTCAAGGTCGTTTGGGAATCCTCAAGCTCAGCCTTCAAAGCAGCCAGCTCGACATCCTTAGCGGCGAGCTGTTCTTGTGCCGCTGCTTGCTCAGTCGATCGGCTCTCAAGCTCGACTTTCAGAGCTGCTTCCGCCTCCTTCAGGTTTTGAGCCGGGATCTAAGCTTCTTTGTTCTTAATCTCTAGGTCGTCAATGGCTTGAAGCTTCCTGGTATTGACCGAATGGAGCTTCAACTCGAAGGAGCTGGCCTACTTATTGAACCTCGTCAGTTGCAAAGCCTGCTCGGTGCTCTTATCACTCTCTGCCTCCAACAGCTCGATGCTCTTTTGCAGATCGACCTTTAGTTTGGTTGCCTTGGCAGTTAGCTGCTCTAAGCGCGCCTCATAAGCCACTGACTGGCCGCTCAGAGCGCGCAACTGCTGGACTTCATGTTCTAAAAAGGTAAGTCTCTGGCACATGGTTAGGCTCTTGATCTAGTATCGCAACAACATGGAAATTGTAAGGGACGAGCGGATAAAAAGAAGTAAGTATAAAGGCAATATACATACCCAGTGGATATCTGGGTATGTCTATTCGTGATCTCCCTTAGAGAGATGATCGTCGCACGAGCATAGGCATCGACCCATATTTGTGCAAGTGACCCTCGGATTTGTAACTAGTGCTCGGGGGTGAGGGACGCGAAGTCATCCAGACTGCACCACTCATCGGGCGACAAATGGATAATTGCCTTTATTTGTCTCTAGTCGCTCGGATCAGAGAGTTCTGAGATAGCTCTGCCCGTAGACTGGGGCGTTTGAGTTGGTTGGATGCAGGATACTTGGGCCGCTGGCAAGGATTGAGGCTGCATGAAGGTGACCGGTGGTGTACAAATTGTCCCAGCGGCAACTCGGACAAAGACGATGTCCGGTTGGATGACAGGGAGGTGTGGAACGTCATGACTCCTTGTTCGGGAAGAGCATGCGTGGATGTCTCGCCCTGCTCAGAGGATGGTCGTGCGCCTGCTTGGGCTAGAGTCTGCAGGTCAGAAATGGCAGAGTGGGAGGATGCTTCCGCGCGACACCTCTTACGCCTTTGTAGGGGTTCGCCAGAAGTAGCTGACTCTGAAGCCACCGTAATCGGCAGCATCGAAGACCATTCTGGAGGAAGGTCAGCTGAAGCGGCCACTACTCCACTAGCCGCAGTCTGACTTCTTCCACCCTAGCTATCGGTGCTTCCGCTCCTTCGGTATTGCCAAGCAGATCTTCGTTCGAGCCGACCGGCTATAGGTCGTGACTCTCTAGTTCGGCCATCGCTGCGACATTGATCTCGGCGTCTGTAAGCCTGCTCTTGCCAGCCAGATGTGCCCTCAACATGATGCGGACTACAAAAAAGAAGGCAAATCAATTAGATTCAAAGATAAAGAAATGAAAGGGCATACCTAGGTTGGACGAAAGTCCCGTGCGGATCGGGCTCAAGCCGGATAGGTAAAGGACGCCCTCTAATAGCAACCGATGAACATAATACTTCTAACCGACCAAACTAGAAGCTGTCTAGAGAAAGTCCGATCGGCTTTTGTAGTTCTCGAGCGATGAGGGATTCATCACTTCCATCTGTCAGTCGGTCAAAAAGTCTGGCCGCTCAGGAAAATGAAGAAAGAAGTAGTGTTCCCTCCAATGCTTATTGGAGGATGACATTTTTATCAAAAAAGACAGAGCTCATTCGGTCTTGAAACAAGAAGGTCCTTGGTTCACACAATTTAGGATAATAAAAATAATGAAAAGTCCGAGGAGTAAAGGGAATGTCATACAGGCGGAACAAAACTACTACCTCGTACAGTAGCCTAAAGGAGTTCGGCACTAACTGATTAAGGGAAACATGGAAGTATTTACAAACAACAAAAAAGAAGGGATGAACGGGGAATTGAAGGCTGGTGGTGAACTGATGCTTAAAAAAACATAGAAAATCTGCTAGTGGTGCGTGTGGCCGGTCATAAGAATATAGAATGACAACTTGGTAATTGGAGGGAAAATGGTAGGCAGATTTCATCTTTTCAATATCGTCCCCGCCAAACCTGAACTCGGTGGAAGTATACCAGAGCCTAGGGAGTAGGGGCAGACACTAGGGGTTGCGAGGAACTAGCCATCGAAAATAAAAGATTCGAGAAGAAGTAATGAATGGATTCGGATAAGGAAAAGGCGAAGAAGCTTACAGAAAACGATCATCGGAGAAGAAGAAGAGATGAACCGTCGTAGAGAAGGCTCGAAGATGAAAAGCACAAGGAATGAAGACGACGACGACGTGAAGTGAGGTTTATAAACCTTGCAACTGATCACCCTAAGTCGTCTGATCCAATCATCTTAAGGAAGAATAGTTGAAGTTGGCAGAGCGGAGGAATCTTGGTCGAGTGGCTACCCCGCTCGGCCAAGTAGCGGGACCATTGTCATATCTTTTGATATCCTTTTGGAGATAATATCGCTAACACGAGGCATGGTCAATAGGCGGATCATACTGCTGAAGCTTCTACTGTCTTGTCAGGAATATGCATGCCCTGTTAAGGTATGGTATCAGAGACACTTTCCTGACAGGTCCTTTCATAGGACACATTTGGAGAACGTGACCATGCCTCGAGGAGTGTGCACGTCACTTACCAAGGTTCTATATAGAGGGTCTATGCACCGGCGGAGGTACGCGTTATTCACTGTTTGCGCTAGTGCTACTGTTGCTCCACTTTCTTCTACAGTTCCGGTGATTGATTTGAGCGTCGGAGGGCCAACGTTGGGGACCCCTTCCCTAGCTCGGCACTGACATTGCTTGTTTTACCGAGCGAAGTTCAGTCTACAACCAATCAACACAGTAGCCACATCCCCAACTAGCCACCTTCCCATTTCCGGACAGGATCATGCGTCAAACCCCATCAACTTCTGTGTATATGCTCGAGCGACTCTTCCCCTTCCTTGTAGTTTTGTCGTCGAGCTCAAGAGATCAGGTCTGACGAGCAGCAAAGAAACCCTATTCCTGCAATGACTTTGTGCACCTTCCCTACAGTTCTGTATCCCTTCCACCTCTAAGGCTTTGAGCACGCAACGACAACTCCTCACCTTCCCTGCAATTCCGCCATTGCAGAGAAGATCAAGAGATCGATTTAAGGCTCTTTTAGAGGAGTCAAAGGCTGCCTTCTCGGTAATTAAAGTTGGGCTTTTGTCTAGTTTATTCTCCTGATTTAAATTTTGTTCCGATTTCTCAAATAATACTTGCACGAGAAAACTCTTGCTTCTTCTTGTGCTAACCAGTTCGGTCTAAATAATAATGCTTTCCTATCGAGATAATTATCTAATTTTTTCATCTAATGTGATAATTCAGTATCCTAAAATTCTCAGTCTTTGAAAATGGGATCTTGATGTTGCTTTGAAAAAAAAACTTAATTTTGATTCACAATTGGAAAATTCTCATATTCACATAACTCATGGAAGTTCGAACTCACTATCCTCAATTAGTTTTTGCAGAAAGAAAGCTCCTATCCTCTAGATCATAATTTGTGGTCTAGAGGATGGGCTATTACATCTATTGGTCCACCTATTAAATAGGTGGGATCCATCTCCATCAATCAATCAACTTGTGTGATCCATCTTTAGACTGTAAATTACGGTCCAAAGGATCCTAGCTGACTGATAGGCCAATTTAGCACCAATTTTACCATGAAATTTTCTTTTTGTTTTTAAAGAAATATGGGTGCATTTATTATAATAGACGAATTATTTGTTCACGAATCTATTCATCATCATTCAAGGAGATAGATGGTTGTGGAAACATAACAAACTAAGAATTTTGTTACTGTAGTGCAAAATCACATCATTCGTACTTTGCAAGTTTCATGCGAAAAATTGTTGGGAAGTTCTGGTAATTACTAGAACTTGCACAATTGCATATTTCAACTGAATGTGTTATTTAAATTACTTGATCACTTTGCACATTAATTTATTTTTGAACCATTTGAGTGTTGCAAGAAATGAGAAACTAGACACGAAGAGGAAAGCATAAAATTAGAACAAACTTTATGCTTCCTCTTTCAGGTGAGATATTTTACTTCCTTTCTATTTCCTCTTCGTTTTCTACTGTAGGGATCCTTAGAACCTGATTACTTGAACATAGACATAAATAACAAAGCTCCAAAAACAATAGCCATGATTCAATCAATTCTATATGGTAGTGTGTTAGAAGCTTTTGGTCCTTTAGATATAGGGGGACGAGTAGTTAAATGAATATATGAATTTTTTGGGATGTGATTCACTTGGCAAATATATGATTCTATACATCTTGTAATTTTTGTATGAGTAGTTAAATGAATTTATTTGTATTCTGTACTTCCTATTTCAACATTTAATTGTTATCTGACTAGGAATTATGATGTTGTAATAATTCTTTTAGTACCTTGTGTTAGACTAATACTATCCCATCCAACCTATATTTTTTTCCAGAATATATATAATCTACTAGTATATTTATTTTGACATAAGTGAGACCTCTAATATTTCAACATATCTTTCCATTCATGACAGAATTACATGTCCAAAATTATTTGTAATTAAATTTATCCACCTTTTTAAATAGACATGAGATGCCTTATAATTTACACTTATGTGTCACTCTCCACTCTCCACTCCAGTTCTCCACTTTTCCTTTTATCCTTCAGGTTTGTAAAAAGAGGATCTTTGAGGTTTGGATATTCATTTTCATATGTCATAGATTATTTCTTTTATGCATTTTAATTTTATATGCTTTTTTATTTATCAATGAGTCCAGTTATATTAGCCAATATAAGTCTAGTTATGTTACATTGTTTCAACACGTGTTTAAAATATTTAATACTAACCAATATTTTTTTTATTATATGAAATATCTTATTATTATATACTTACCAAATTTTTTCAAAATAAGTACAAAAATGATGACATTAAGCTATATCATGAGACAATCCTTAAACATATGCAATCATTATGGAAGAATTAAAGATAGGCAAAACACGTCAAGAAGTTTTACAAAATGTTCCCTAAGGGAATAGATAAACAAGATTGGGAATGATTGACTACAGAATATTTTTTAAGTTAAAGTTTTAGGTTATTCTCATCCCATCTTTTTATGTTATAAATTACTTTTTTTTTAATTTAAATGTCTATTTTTTTAATAAAATTATACTATATTAATATAATTGTAGAAAATGAGTAGAACAAATCCTTCAAATCTATGCCACATCGAATAAGCAAACCTTTTAAGCAATTGACATTTGAAATTGTAGGACATGTATTATTAGGATTTTATATTAATTGAAATATAAAATTGTGTCTTATTTAATATTTATAGGGAGGAAAAGACAGACAACCTTCAAATTTGCATCAATATTTTTTGAGACACGAAAAAAAGAAGACTATATTGTTGATCTTGATGCAATGGAAAAATATGTGAGTATATATATTTTAATTCATTTCTTCACATGACATTTGATTCATATTTCAAAATATTTTAACTTATCGAAAGATGAGATTTGTGAGGCCATTCGAGATGATTCTCCCTTGTCCAATATTCAACTTGTTGAAAAATGTTTTGGGCCTCAACGACATGATTATGTTTTTGGCCACGGAGGAGTGAGTAATGACAATAATGAAAATAATCTTTAATTGATTTCAATCAATTGAGATTTATTATATTTGATACAAAATCAAGATCGACATGAATTAAATAGGAAAAATAATATTTCCAAATATGTTATATTACTATGTTTATAATTATTATGATTGTATGTCTTATTTAATCTTTCCATTATTGTGTTGGACAATTTATATAAATAAGTTTATTGGTTTTAGTAATAAGATTATCAAAAAGTTTTATATTATTTCTTTCCTCTACTTATTGATTTCAGTGGTATCAGAGTCATCTTCTCTTCTTCTTAATTTTCCTCTTCCGAATTTTTGTTATAGAAGCTACATGAATTTCTACATCGAGGTTTGATATCATCGTCTACAGTGCGGCAACCTCAGCAACTTCGACAATAACAACTTTTCTTCTCCTTTCATCAACAATTCTTTTTTATCGACAGTAGCGACTTCGACAATATTAATTGTAGCAAAGCAAAGTTATTATTTGTTCGTTTTATTTTTTTCTCTTTGTTTTTTTTCTCTCTTTGTGTTTTTTTCTCTCTTCCATTTCTTATAGGAAAAAAACCCGAGCAGGGAAAAAAATGTGCAAAAAAAATAGAGAAAAAAAAGCAAAAAAAACACAAAGAGAAAAAAAAAATAGAGAAAAAAACAAAAAAAAATAGAGAGAGTGCAAAAAATATATCTCTTCTTTATGGTCTTATTTTTCTCTCTTTTCTTTATCTTTTTTCCTGACATTATTCTCCTATTAATTAGTCTTGTTATTCTCTGTTGTTCATCTTCATCGTAGCAAGTGCTTTTATTCACCACCGATAGTGCCAAGTATTATTTCCAACCACCAAAAATTCTTCTAGTAAGGTCTATTACTATCAAGGAACGAGTTATTTATTTTTAATGTCAGATACTCAACGACATCAAGGTGGCCAAAAGTAAAGTTTAGACCGATGTCAAATTTGTCACATCGTTGGTTATACTGGTATTCATTGTTCTAGAAGATTTGATTGGTCTTATAGTCGGAAAAAATGTCAAATTTGTCCCAGAATTAGACATATTGGTATTCAATGTCCTAAAAGATTTGACTCAAATTTTACTGGTGGTCCTGCAGCATTGGAGCAACCAACTATTTCACAAGGAGAGCATGCATCTTCAAATCGACCACCACCTTCTTGCAATTCTACAGCCCAGTCATCTCATTTTGGAGTATTCTCGCATTCTATTTTTCCTAATATAGTTTCATTGACTCTTGATAACCCAGGATGACATCTAGATTCTGGAGCAACTCATCATGTTACACTGGAATATAATATTATCACAGAAGCTTCACCTTATGATGGACCCGACACGGTACAGATAGGTAATGGCTCAGGTTTGCAAATTACTCACATTGAAAACACATCTTTTCACTCATGCGGTCGTACTTTTCACATGTGCAACACTCTTCATGTTCCTTTTATTACTAAAAATTTACTTTCCGTGCGTCAGTTTGCTCTTGATAATAATGTGTTCTTTGAATTTCATCTTCATCATTGTCTTGTAAAGGATCCCACAATAGGAAATATTTTACTTCGAGGAAATATTAAATACGGTCTTTATCATCTTCAACCCACCTATACTAATACGTTAGTTGGAGAACGCACCGATAAATTCTCTTGGCATGCACGTCTTAGTCATCCGTCTCTACGTATTGTTCAAAATATCATTAACCAATATAGTTTACCAATTTCTTTAGCCTCCTCTTCTCATTTATGTGAAGCTTGCATGAAAGCAAAATCTCATAAATTACCTTTTGTGTCTTCTTCTCACACTTCTAGTTTTCCTTTAGAAATTATTCATTCTGATGTGTGGGGTCTTGCTCCTATTCTATCTAATCAAGGTTTTCTTTATTATGTTATTTTTATTGACAATTTCAGCAAGTTTACTTGGATTTTTCTTATGAAAAGAAAGTTTGATCTTTTTGATATTTTTTGTTGCTTTCAAAAACAGGTTGAGCGCTATTTTGATCGTAAAATTCTCTCCCTTCATTCTGATTGGGGTGGAGAGTATCAAGCGCTTCATCGTTATCTTACTTGCTCTGGCATCATCCATTGAGTCTTTTGTCCCCATACTCCTGAACAAAATGGATCCCCCGAGAGAAAACATCGTCAAGTGGTTGAAACTGCCTTAGCTCTTCTTAATCATGCCTCGGTTTCTCTTAAATTTTGGGATGATGTCGTCCAAACCGCAGTCTTCCTTATCAATCGTTTACCCACTCCACTACTTCAAAATAAGTGTCCCTTGGAAAGACTTTATAATTGTCTTCCATATTACTCTTTCTTTCGTATCTTTGGTTGCACATGTTATCATTGGCTACGACCTTACTCTAAGCATAAGTTAAACCTCGCTCTTTACAATGTGTTTTCCTTGGTTATAGTAATTTATATCATGGGTATCGTTGCCTCCATATTTCGACCAGTCAGATATATATTTCTCGATATGTTACTTTTGATGAATCTCTATTTCCATTTGCAGTTGCTACCCCAATTCCTCCTTCGGATAATCAAGGCAACTATCTAATATCACCAAGAAACATACTAGAAGCCCCACATATTGATTCATCGGGACATATTTGTTGGAGCAATCCCAATGGTCCGCGGGACCATGTGTTTTGGTGTTTGGGCAAAAGGTTTAAGTTAGGTTTACCCTCGTTATTTGATATGTGTACTTGAGTTGTGCAGGACTGCAGGTGACACATGTGACTCAGGTTGATGGCTTCGGGTCCGATGAAGGATGGCATTGAGGACAAGCCGCGGGCTTGAATGCATCTGAGGGATCGTGGACAAGGCAGCAAGGACAAGGGCCGAGGGAAGCGACTTCGAGGCATACGCGAAGGATGGCATTGGAGACAAGCCGCGGGCTTGGATGCATCCGAGGGACGAGAGCCAAAGGAAGTAGGCTTGAAGGCAAGAGGTCAAAGCTGCAAAGAAGAGTCAAGTGAGTCGTGAGGGTCCGAGTGCGAGTGAAATGTACTCGGGATGGGAAACCCTAGGTCATGGGACCAGTCGACTGATAGATAGCTGTTGGAGTGCCGTTGGGCTGGCACCAGTCGACTGGTGCATGGACCAGTCGACTGGTGCATGGACCAGTCGACTGGTAACGGGCAAATCAGCAAGGCTGATTTCCCCAAGCTTTATAAGAAGGAGCTTGGGATGGCCGGCCAACTTGACGAAATTAGACTTGGTTAAGGTCTAATTAGTAGTCTACAAGTGCTCAAGTGTTTGTGGAATCCAAGAGGTCTTGGTGTGTTGTGGTGAGGTTTCTTCACCAACAAGGAGCGACTTGAGATAGCCGGAGTTTCCAGAGGCTAATCCACCGAAGGATCGGGATCGTCCACCTTACGGACAGCCGTGGAGTAGGAGCATCATCTCTGAACCACGTTAAACGAACGTGTATTGGTTTGCTAGTTCTTTTCTTTCTTTAGCTTTCGTATTCATTGCTTTAGTATTTGTATTTCCGCTGCGCAAGCTAACAATAGTGTAGGAAGCTAACGATTTGGGGGTGCCGTCTATCCAACCCCCCTTCAAGCCGGCCACCGATCCTCCAACAAGTGGTATCAGAGCGAGGACGCTCTCCGTTGGACTAACCGCCAAGGAAGCATAAGATGGCCGGATTTATTGTCCCTCCAAAATTTGAAGGAGGAAGCCTTGGGGACATCACCTTTTGGATGGTGAAGATGAAGAGCTTCCTCGACACAGATTGGGACACAATGATGGTCGTCGAAGAACCATTTGAAGCCCCAAGAGACAAGAAAGGGAAGAAGCTCCGACCACGACATTGGACGGAGGAGCAAACCACACGATCGAAGGCAAATTCAAAGGTAATAGCAATTTTAATTGATTTATTGCCTCCTAATGTGATAAATGGTGTAGGTGAGTATAAGAACGCCCATGATTTGTGGAGCAAAGTGAAGAAATTTCCATGGGAGGAATTTTTGTCTACACAAGAAGAAGAAGAAAAATCTGAAGAAAGTGATGAAGTGATCCAAGAGGAGAAGAAGGACCAATCGGATGTGGAGCCCAAGGAGTTGAGCTTAGTAGCTCAAGAAGAGGAGGTGGAGCAAACGGAAGTTGAGTCACGCTCAACATCCGAGGAGGAGAAGGAAGATGAAGCATCATCAACATCCTCAAGGGTTGAAGAAGAATCCAAGACGGATGAAGAAGAGGTCTTGGAGGTCAACCTAGTGAGCACCTCCACCGAAGCTAAGTTAAAGGACCACATTGTATGCTTCGGGTGCAATAAGAAAGGACACTACAAGAGTAGATGTCCTATGGGTAAGAAGAAGGTAATTCCTAAACCCAATCAAGTTATTTTAAATGCTAACATGGGTGGTAGGAATGAAGAAACCCAAAAGAAGAGGATGCACATTATATGCTTCACATGTGGAATGAAGGGTCACTTCCACACCAAATGTCCCAAAAAGGGAGAAATTAAGAAGCTAGCGCATCTAAAAAAATGGGAGAAAAAGAAGAAGAGCTCAAGTCAAGGGGGAGCTTCAAGGGTAAGGGAGGTATACCCTAATTTGAAGTGTAATTCAAATTCAAATTCTTATGTTCCCATGCATGCTAGGAATAATTCTCATTATTTACCCATACAAAATTTTGGATTTAAGTATCATGATAGGAATAGGGTTAATGTAGATCAAAACCCTAGGAGGCCTATGCATGATAGACCTAGGCAAGTTAAATTCTCATTACCTAAGGAGAAGAAGGTAATGGAGAACCAAGGCATTAATCCCAAGAAGGGGAGACACATGCCTAGAAAGGGTAGGTCTAGGAATGTCCAAGGTGGACATGTTGACTCTAGGGTTAGGAACCTAGAGAGGGAAAATCAAGCTTTGAAGTCAAAGCTTGATAATTTGGAGAAATTCCTTAAGAGATTCACTATTGGATCTAAGGGATTAAATATGGTGTTGGGTAGTCAAAGACCCAACAATGATAGATCGGGCTTGGGATACTGATCTAGTCCCTCCAAGGCCAATGAGAGTTCATATGCTAGGGTGGCAAATGATCATGGCAAGGGAGAGTCCTCCAAAGCTAAGGGAAAGTCTTATGCTAGGGTTGCATATGACTATAGCAAGGAGAAGTCAATAAATGGCAAGAGAAAGTCATTTAATGGTAAGAAGAAATTAACCAAGGACAAGGTGTCCAAGGTTAAGAAAGTTACGTTTGTAGGCCAAGTGTCACCGGGGGTGGATCGATGTGGCCTAGCCATTGTGGATGAGTCACCTAGGGAGGTGGCTAAGGCAAAGAGCTCTAGGGGGAGCTCTAAGAGTCAATTTGGGACCCATGGCAAATGGATCTCAGGTGGGTTCTACTTGGGGGTCTAGAGGGGTCATGGAGTGTGCCAAATGGTTTAGAGACGGACTTGAGTCTCAAACCTAGGGATTTGGCACACATGGATTATGTTTCATGCAAGGAAATATGACATTAAGGGTCATATTGCATGATAATTGGTTTTGGATGTATAGATGCCATATAAACCAATGCTAGGGATGTATTGTGGGTTGGTATGGGCAAATACATCAAAAGGAAGGCAAAACTAGGACTTTAGGTCAAGGTTCAATTGAACCATTTAGCTAGTTTTGGATTTTGTGTCAATCTTGGGATTGGTGATAGATACATTTTGTAATATATTTTTCCCAAGTAGACACTGGTACAATAGACCTCTCTACAAAATTTGGGGATTTTTGGAGGTCTAGGGAATTTCTGGTGCATTTTTGAAGTTGGCCTGAAAATGTTGATTTTTTCAGAAATAGGGTACCAGTCGACTGGTACAGATACCAGTCGACTGGTAATAGTGTTTTTCGACCACAGAATGCTTCTGTAAGATTGTGTCGAAGGGGGCAGTCGACTGATACCAATCTGAAATTGTTTTCAGCATTAGTTTGTGACCATGTCAACTCACTTAGATGTATGGGATACAAGGGGGATTAATACATGAGTTTAGGGTTAGTTTGGTTGATAAGTTTTCAACAATTGGGATATTGTTGGAGAACTTTTTGGATGTTAGGCAAAGGGGGAGAAGTAAGGTTTAATTGGGAAAACCTTTAGTGCCTTTACGTAGGGGGAGCCTTGTGATAGGTTCTTAAAAAGCCTTGTGATAACATCCTAGCTCAATGGGGAGCTTAGGTGTAGGGGGAGCCTTGTGATAGGTTCCAATGCTTGGTGCTTGGTGCATTATTTCGGCGGTTGCCAAGTGTGTAGCCTTGGCAATGTAAGTCCATTCGGCGGTTGCCAAGTGTATAGCCTTGGCAATGTAAGTCCATTCGGCGGTTGCCAAGTGTGTAGCCTTGGCAACGTAAGTCCATTCGGCATTATAAGTCCAAGTGTGTAGCCTTGGCATCGTAAGTCCATTCGGCATTATAAGTCCAAGTGTGTAGCCTTGGCATCGTAAGTCCATTCGGCGGAGTAAGTCCAAGTGTGTAGCCTTGGCATCGTAAGTCCATTGTATTAGCATGTTTATTTGCTATTTGTTTTCCCTAACTTAAACGTATTGCCAAACACCAAAAAGGGGGAGATTGTTGGAGCAATCCCAATGGTCCGCGGGACCATGTGTTTTGGTGTTTGGGCAAAAGGTTTAAGTTAGGTTTACCCTCGTTATTTGATATGTGTACTTGAGTTGTGCAGGACTGCAAGTGACACATGTGACTCAGGTTGATGGTTTCGGGTACGATGAAGGATGGCATTGAGGACAAGCCGCGGGCTTGAATGCATCTGAGGGATCGTGGACAAGGCAGCAAGGACAAGGGCCGAGGGAAGCGACTTCGAGGCATACGCGAAGGATGGCATTGGAGACAAGCCGCGGGCTTGGATGCATCCGAGGGACGAGAGCCAAAGGAAGTAGGCTTGAAGGCAAGAGGTCAAAGCTGCAAAGAAGAGTCAAGTGAGTTGTGAGGGTCCGAGTGCGAGTGAAATGTACTCGGGATGGGAAACCCTAAGTTTAGGGTTGTACCAGTCGACTGGTGGTGAGCACAGAAGCTTTCTGTGGGTCATGGGACCAGTCGACTGATAAATAGCCGTTGGAGTGCCGTTGGGCTGGCACCAGTCGACTGGTGCATGGACCAGTCGACTGATAACGGGCAAATCAGCTGATTTCCCCAAGCTCTATAAGAAGGAGCTTGGGATGGCCGACCAACTTGACGAAATTAGACTTGGTTAAGGTCTAATTAGTAGTCTACAAGTGCTCAAGTGTTTGTGGAATCCAAGAGGTCTTGGTGTGTTGTGGTGAGGTTTCTCCACCCACAAGGAGCGACTTGAGATAGCCGGAGTTTCCGGAGGCTAATCCACCGAAGGATCGGGATCGTCCACCTTACGGACAGTCGTGGAGTAGGAGCATCATCTCCGAACCACGTTAAACGAACGTGTATTGGTTTGCTAGTTCTTTTCTTTCTTTAGCTTTCGTATTCATTGCTTTAGTATTTGTATTTCCGCTGCGCAAGCTAACAATAGTGTAGGAAGCTAACGATTTGGGGGTGTCGTCTATCCAACCCCCCTTCAAGCCGGCCACCGATCCTCCAACAATATTGAAAGTACAAGGGGGGATGGTATCTTGGGTCCTGCTCCATCTCCATAAGTTCCTGTAGACTCGATGGCTAGTGGTGATCCATTCTCTAGTTCTGATTCTCATCCGTCTGACCACTCTTCTCCGAGTAGCTCTGATGATGATATTCCTCGATGAATGCTTCCTCTAAGCGATATTTATGCACGATGTCAACCAGTTTTCACTTGTTATCCTCTTCCACGTGCTCTTATCGCTTCTTCAAATTTTGTTGAACCTTCTAGTTTTACACAGGCAGTCAAAGATTCAAATTGGAGTACTGCAATGGCTACAAAATTTGAAGCTCTTCTTCGTAATGCAACCTGAAGCTTAGTCCCTCGTACCCCATCTATAAATATTGTGGGCTCTAAATGGGTTTACCGAATTAAGTATCGTGCAGATGGTTCTATTGAACATTACAAAGCTCGCCTTATTGCTAAAGGTTTTAATCAACAACCAGGTATTGAATTCAATGATACTTTTAGTCCAATCATCAAAATTACAACTATCAGATTGCTACTATCTATAGTTGTAAGCTTCAATTGGCCAATACACCAATTAGATGTTTCCAATGCTTTCCTTCATGGACACCTTGAATAAATTGTTTATATGGAGCAATCTCCTGGTTTCATTCATCCGTAACTTTCAACATATGTATGTCAACTTCAGAAATCTATATTGAAGGGTGCTGAAATTCCATTCTGTTTAAATTTCCCCGTACAAAAATTATACAAGTACAGAACTATTCCTAGCAACCCGCATGTTCGATCAGACATGTGTTTGATCAATCAAGCAAGTTCTTGATGAATCAAAGCACATCTTGATCGAAGTACAAGATCGCTGGCCTCTTAAGTTGATATTCAAAATTGATACAAAGAAAACTCGACTAATTACGCAACGGAATTAAAGAACTAGTTGTAGCTTTTTTTTATAGTTAAAGACCTCTTGATCTTCTACCGTATTCCTCGCCTCTTCTTGGACGATCTACCAAGACAACACCACTCTCCTTCTCTTCTCGATTTCCAAACTGTTGACTATAAAAGGAGACTCTAGGATGGGGCACCTTCTAGTCTTCTTCCTTCTCTTCTCTTCCTCCTCTTCTTCAAGTTGCAGCCCACCAAGGGAGAAGGGGTGTCGGGCCTTAGCAATAGGCGAAGGGGCGCCGACCCTTAGCAATAGGTGAAGGGGCGTCGACTCTAAGCAAAATGGAAGGGGGGAGGGGCGCCAACCACAAGGAGGGAGGAGACGAGGGGCGCCGACCACAAGGGGAAGGATGTGTGCCGCCGACCCTAGGAGGAGAGAAGAGAATTGTGGGAAAATTAGGTTTTAGGGGGCACCACTTACTCCTTTTATAACCTTTGTCGTCGATTACAAAGAAAGAAAAATAACAGAATTCTGTTTAGAAAAAATCTCCCTTTCTTTAACCAAATTAAATCTAACCAAGTTAAACCAAATCAAGTTATGGATGGGTGGATGTGAGACTTTATATAGAGGCTACATCAGGGACTTAGAGGAGGGAAGCTTTATATAAAGGCTACAACAGAGACCTAGAGGAGGAATTGGTTTAGGCCTCCTAATGGGCTTGGGCTTCCTATGTTTGGCTTGAACACCTAACAAAAGTCCATCAATAATAACCCATACCACTAAAGGGTTATTATTGAACTACCGCACCAATCTCATATTACAATATGGGCTCCTTCTTATCATGAGTGCGTTAAACTCCCTGTGTTTAAGATATCATATATCCGTTAATTAAATGAGTTACTGACAACTCAATTAATTAACATCTGATTCTAAGAGTAGTACCACTCAACTTTATTATCATGCTAGACTAAGTCCACCTGCAGAGTTTACATAATAATCCTTATGAGCTCCTCAAGGGGACATCATCAGCCTAAATAATTAGGACACAGATTCCTTCTATAATTAATAACACACCATATAAACAGTATTGTCTCCCAACTCATCGGGCCTATTGATTTAACAAATAAATCTCACCCATTAATAAGTTAAAGAAATAAATACTAAATATGCGTGCTTGTTATTATATAGGGATTAAGAGGATGCATATCTATAATAACAGAGGTTATGTTCTTTTATGTAGTCAGTATAAATCGAACAACCTCAGATGGTCCTGCTCAACACACACATAGTGTACTAGTATAATTTTATAGTCAAGACAGACTAATATCAAATTACACTACAACCGTCCAATGGTTTGTCCCTATCCATCTTGGTTGTGAGCTACTATTTATAATTTATAAGGAACCGATAACATGATCTTCTGTGTGACACCATGTGAACATGAGAACTTTGACAAAATAGCCCTTCTGCTTGGAGTTCTGTTTCCGTCAATGAATAAACTCTTTTGTTCATGTTGTAGTTCAGGCGGAACTGCTCAAAACTCTTGGGCAGCGTTTGGAGAATGGTATTGACCTGGGGTTCCCCATCGATTTTAGCTCCAAGAACTTCCATCTCATTCAAATGAGCCATCATCTTGAGGATATGATCCCTTACGGGTGTCCCCTCAATTATGGTGATCGTCATTAAGTTTCTCATGGCCTCCTACCTGGCAGCCCGATTCTGGTGTCCGAAGAGTTTCTTGAGATTGAGCATCATGTCATAGGCAGTGAGTATGGCCTAATGCTGATGTTGCAGAACATTTGACATAGAAGTCAAAATATAACACTGCGCCATCTCATCCGCCTTAACCCATCTCCTATGTCTCTCTATCTCCTCTTCACTAGAATCTTTATCAGGCACGTTGGGACAGACCTCAAGAAGTACGAACTTGTATTCTTCAGCAGTTAAGACAATGTCCAAGTTTCGTTTCCAATCAATATAATTTGGACCGGTAAGTTTGTTTTCTTTTAAAATAACAGCAAGAGAATTGAAAGTCATTTTGAAAACTTGAGAATCATGCAATAAAATATTTGGTCAAAATTTTAGAATTTAAAATAATATTGATTCCTCAAATAATATAATTTAAATTCACCAATACCTCAAAACACTGTGAATTTCGTATGACATGATAGTGTGGACGTATACTAATTCAAACATTTATAAGAGCAGGTTTTACCCATTAATTTTATTATATTGTCAACCTAACTTTATTACAAATAAAATTAATTGTTGGTTCATCTTCGGTCACAGAAATAATAGCAGTGACTCCGATGGGAATGATACTATTAAATACGCCTAAGTATATACCATTACTTGATACTTAGTTCATTAATTAGAATTGTACCTCTTCAGATGGAGAAAATCACACATACCTAAATAATTTCCTATAATCATCCATAAAGGAAGTTTGATCTAGTGATCCGTAAACAAACTCATCCGATATAGAGGAAGGCATTTAAAACCAACGCGCAAGTTTAAGTGCATCACTTATAAACCAGTAACAGAGACCGTGGAATTTATTTAAATAATACCTCTCCTACTTAGTTATTTAAATTGAGAAATTTTAACATGCACACACATCACAGCACATAAAAACAGCATCACAACACATAAAAACAGCATATAAAGACAATAAATATGAAAATAAAATTTTCAACTATTATGGCCTCATTATGCCGCCAATGAATCAAGTTGTCGCATCTATCTTGCTTCCTTCTTCGTCACGCCTCCGACCCTCAAAATAGCACCACGCATAACAAGAATACAAGCCGCAACAAATAAAAATTAAAAATTTACATTTATTGATCCTATATTTCACAAAGGAATTTACATGTAATTTAGATCGAACAGAATGTAAAAAAAATAATACAACAACAGACTGTATTTAATTATTACAATCATGCGCACACATCACAACCTCGACATGCCTGAGGTTCAAATCATACATTAACACATAAAGTCATAATAGTTGGATCTAGGATGCCTGCAACTACAGAGTTAATCTTTCTTGCACATCCTACTATTATCCTGCCTAAACTTATATACGAGCAGTGCATAACTTAACCGAAAACCAATCACACAGAACCAGAAAACTTGCTCTGATACCACTTGAAGGCGCTGGAATTTCATTCTGTTTCAATTTCTCTGTACAAAAATTGTACAAGTACAGAACTTTTCCTAGCAACCCGCATGTTCGATCAGACATGTGTTTGATCAATCAAGCAAGTTCTTGACGGATTAAAGTACACCTTGATCGAAGTACAAGATCGCTGTGTTGGTTGGTCCTAGGAAGATCGTACCGGTTCCACTGTACAAAAATTTTATACAAGTGTCGAACCTTTCCTAACAACCTATTGTGTTCTTTAGAAATTAAATTAGGAATCGCAAATGGAACTTAACATTATTGATTCCAAATTTAACTTATCTGTTCTTAATAGTTTAGACTTGGATCGCAAACAATGCTTAACATTATTGATCGAAATCCACCTACGTTATAAATTCAATTAAATATTAATTTAAAAAATCGGCTTCCAGGTTAAACATGGTGAGGCCCTAGGCCTTCTTGGATATGGGAGCAACCACCACTTCCTAGACAAAGCCTTTTAATGAAATCTAATATTTAATTTCCTTATATAACTCTAGGTTTAACCAAAAAGAACAATCGAATCACAAATTCGAAAAACAAAAAAAAATATAAACTCAAATTACAAATTCGAAACCTAGAATTATATGCCTCTTGTATTTGGAATTCATACAAAGAAAAACTAGTATGATGCGGAAAATAATTACTAGTTATACCTTTCTTTGTAAGCAATAACCTCTTGATCTTCTACCGTATTCCTCTTCTTATCTCGGACGTTGTGTGTGCAACGATCTACCGAGATGAGAACCACCCAAGCCCTTCTTTCTTCTTCACCAAAACTCCTCCAAGGATGTAAAGGTTCGGTCACCACCACCAAGCTCCAAGAGATGCAAGAAACTCCTTCCTCTTCTTCTTCTCCAAGTAGGATCCGGCCATCACAAGAGTCTCCTTGAGAGTGATGAGGTTCAACCACCAAAAGGAAGAGAAGAAGAGAAGAGGATGGCCGACCACACCAAGGAAGAAAATAGAGAAAAATAGAATAGAGTTGTTAACCATGAAGGCACTCCTGCCCCCTCTTTTATAATCCTTGGTCTTGGCAATAAGGAAAAATTAAATAAAACCTTCCTTATAATCTTTGCTATGAAAAGGAAAATTTAATTGATTAAAATCAATTTCCTTTTCTTAAATATCATGGTCGGCCACCTCATTGCTCCAAGCAAGGAAAGTTTTAACACAAAATTAAAACTTCCTAATTTGTTTCTGGAAATTTTAAAATAAAAATTTCTCTAATAATTTTTCCCTTCATGGTTGGTTATAAAAGGAATTTTATAAATTAAAATCTCTCTATTAAAACATGTGGATGATTTCCAAAAAGGAAAGTTATCTTTTAAAATTAAAATCTTCCTCTCAATCTACAAATAAGGAAAGATATCAAATATTTTCTTAATCTTTTGTAGAAACTTATAAAAGGAAATATATAATTTTAAAACTCTCTTTTTAAAACATGAACATGGTTACAAAAAAGGAAAGTTATATCAAAAATTAAAATCTTCCTTTTAACTACAAATAATGAAAGATATTAAATCTTTCACTTAATCTTTTGTAGAAAACTATAAAAGAAAAGATTTAAATTTTAAACTCTCTCTTTTAAAACCATAACATCCACATAAGAAAAAATTTTAAAAAATTAAAATGCTTTTAATATGATGTGGCCGACCACACCAAGCTTGAGTTCAAGCTAGGGCCGGCCACACCACTTAACTCATCCTCTTTACTTGGCCGGCCTAAGCTTGAGTTCCAAGCTTGCTTGGCCGACCCCCTTTAGGATGAGTATAAAGGTGGGTAAGAAGTGGGTATCTGGTGGGTATAAATATCTATGTACAAGAGGCTACGATAGGGACCGAGAGGAGGAATTGGTTTTGGTCTCCCAATGAAATTAAGCTTCCCGTGTTCACCCCAAACACCCAACTTAATTTTATCAATAATAATTAATACCACTAAAGAATTATTATTGAACTACCGCACCAATCCCAAATTACATTTTGGGCTCCTTCTTATTATGAGTGTGTTAGTCTCCCTGTGTTTAAGATGTCGAATGTCCACTAATTAAATGAGTTACTGACAACTCTCTTTAATTAATATCTTAGTCCAAGAGTAGTACCACTCAACCTTATCGTCATGTCGTACTAAGTTCACCTGTAGGGTTTAACATGACAATTCTTATGAGCTCCTCTTGGAGACATTATCAACATAGATTACTAGGACACAGTTTCCTTCTATAATCAACAACACACACTATAAGTAATATCATTTCTCAACTAATCGGGCCTATTGATTTATCGAGCTAACTCTCACCCTTTGATGAGTCAAAGAAATAAATGCTAAATATATGTGCTTATTATTATATTAGGATTAAGAGCACACACTTCCATAATAACTAAGGTCTTGTTCTTTTATTAAGTCAATATAAAAAGAACTTACCTTAAATGGTCTTGCTTAATACACTTATAGTGTACTAGTGTAATTTATTAGCCAAGATAAACTAATACCTAATTACACTACAACTATTCCAATGGTTTGTTCCTTTCCATCTTAGTTGCGAGCTACTGTTTATAATTTATAAAGAACCGATAACAAGATCTTCTGTGTGTGACACCACACACCATGTTATCTACAATATAAATTAATTGAACAACTACACTTAGCATAAATGTAGACATTTTGACCAATGTGATTCTTTATTTCAAAACAAATGTTTACAAAAGCTAGGCTTTTAGTATACACTCTAACACGCTGGCCTCTTGTGTTGATATCCAAAATTGATACAAAGAAAACTAAACTAATTACGTAGCGAAATCAAAGAACAAGTTGTACCTTTCCTTTGTAGCTAAAGATCTCTTGATCTTCTGCTGTATTCCTCTCCTCTTCTTGGACGTCATATGAGCGACGATCTACCAAGACAAAAACCACCCTTATTCTCTTCTTTGTTTCCAAACCACCGACCACCAAAAGGAGGCTCTAGGATGGGCGCCCTCTCCTCTTCTTCCTCTCCTCCAAGTCACCAACCTTAAGGTGGAGAAGGAGAACCTTGTGCCGCTGGACTTAAGGTGGAGAAGGAGAACCTTGTGCCTCCGACCCTAAGGTGGAGAAGGAGAACCTTGTGCCTCCGACCCTAAGGTGGAGAAGGAGAACCTTGTGCTGCCGACCCTAAGCAAGAGAGAAGGAGAACCTTGTGACGTCAACCCTAAGCAAGAGAGTTGTGGAAAACTTATGTTTAGGGGGCGCCACCTCCCTTTTTTATAACCCTTGCCGTCGGTTACAAAGAAAGAAAAATAACAGATTTCTATTTAGAAAAAATCTCCTTTTTATAACCGAATTCTGTTAGGGTGGATGCGAGACTTTATATAGAGGCTATAACAGGGACCTAGAGGAGGAATTGATTTAGGTCTCCTGATGGGCTTGGGCTTCCTATGTTCGGCTCGAACACTCAACTCAAGTCCATCAATAATAACCCATACCACTAAAGGGTTATTATTGAACTATCGCACAAATTACATATTACAATATGGGCTTCTTTTTATCATGAGTGCGTTAATCTTCTTGTGTTTAAGATATTATATGTCCGTTAATTAAATAAGTTACTGACGACTCGATTAATTAACATCTGATTCCAAGAGTAGTACCACTTGACTTTATTATCATGTCAGACTCAGTCCACCTGCAGGGTTTACATGATAATCCTTATGAGCTCCTCAAGGGGACATCATCAGCCTAAATAATTAGGGCACAGATTCCTTCTATAATCAACAACACACCATATAAATAGTACTATCTCCCAACCCATCGGGCCTATTGATTTAACGAATAAATCTCACCCATTGATAAGTTAAAGAAATAAATACTAAGTATACCTACTTATTATTATATAGGGATTAAGATCACGCGCATCCATAATAACAGAGGTTCTGTTCTTTTATGTATTCAGTACAAATCGATTGACCTCAAACGGTCCTACTCAATACACACATAGTGTACTAGTGTAATTTTATAGTTAAGACAGACTAATACCAAATTATAGTACAACCGTTCCAATGGTTTGTTCCAATGCATCTTGGTTGTGAGCTACTATTTATAATTTATAAGGAACCGATAACATGATCTTCTATGTGGCACCACACACCATGTTATCTACAATATAAATTAAATGGGCAACTGCATTGACATATATATAAATATAAAATGCAAACATTTAACCAAAGTGATTCTCATTTCAAAATATTTCAAAACAGATGTTCATACAAAACCTAGGCTTATAGTATACATGCCAACATTCGGGTCTCGAATAGAAAGATGTTCCATTCGGTCTTCTTGCTTAACTCGATGACCCTCCGCGGAAGTTGCAGGCTCCTATACTCTTCGTTCGGCCAGTGCCTGTTGTTGATGTTGCTCCAATGTCTTCGCCACTTGAGCCTGTATTAATGCGTCGAGATCCTCTTGTGTCAGCGTCACCATGGTGAGTCGTCCAGCATCTTCCATCTTCTTGCTCGAATGCAGGCTACGTTCCCACAGACGGTGTCAAAATGATCCTGTCCGAAGGCACGAAGCTGGAAAGCCGGGGAAGTGGCAGTTCCGCTGACTGGATGAAGACCTCGCTCTCTGCAAAAAAAAAAACAAAATCAGGGAAGGCGCCCATGGCGTTGGCCTTTCGACGCTTAAGTCAGAAATAAGAGGGGAAAATAGTAAGTACAAAGGATAAAGATTTTTCTTCTTGCTTTTCTTCATACCTGGCATGCCCTTTTTATACCTTTTCTGGCGACCCTCCATCTTCTCCTATTTAATGATGTTGATTACCGATAGAGGATATCTGTGTCTTGTTTTCTTCTCATTTAATGATAGATGAAGTGTTTTATTTGATTTTCTCTTTCCTTTATTAATTATTCGTGGTTTCCTCTCCTAACATTTTATCGATTCATTGTATATAATGCCAACGCTATTCTCTAGGCCAGATCGGTGGCCAAGCGGGTGGCCCGCTCGGCTCAGGTTCCCGGCCTGCTAACTTGTTTTTCTGCCGACCAGGTTAACTATACTCGTTTATTCAGATGGCCGATCGGACAGGATCCCTCCGATCGGTCGATAAACCTCTTCCCACTTGGATGTCGTCGATCCTCGCTTAAGTTCTGGTGTTGACCACCTTAACTTTTACCTACACCATAGTAATTGACTCATGTCAAGTATACTCTTGCTTATCGTCGCATCACCCTACCTATTCTGAGTTGAGACATGAAGTCTGACGACTGAGCAAGATGCTCGATCGGACACCCACGTCCGACTGGCCCTATGGCCAATTTGGACCCGCTTTTATTATTATTGGTGTCTTTAACCACTTCTTGAATTTGACCACTATAGTGACCGATCTTGCTCATTTTAACCTGTTTTTAGGGATACTCCTTTATCATCGTATCACCATTCACATGTGTCAACACACACTTTTAACTAAGCCTCCTTAAAGGTTTCTTAAATAAGTGTAAACCAGTCAAGCAAACTTAAACGAGTCGCGAAGTGAATCATTGCCATTACTATTATTGGATTTCATTTCTCTATTTGATAGACTAATATGTTTACATTAAAGATAAAATAGATATAATGATTTACTTGATATATTAATTATGATTTTATGATATTAGAGGTGAATCGCGTAATTACTATCTGTATAAATAATTACTCTAATAGATTTTTGACTGAATGCATGGTCTCCCCATATAAAAGACCGCTGCTCTCTACAAGAGAAATCAAATCCAGGTAATGATCGAAAGTTAGAAATTATATTTCGCAGACGACGACTTGGTCTTTTCGTTTTGTCATCTACTGCTTTAAGTTTGACCAAAACACCACGTCGGCTGTCATTAAGCTACCGTATAGACGCGTCGGACTGTGGCAGTCATGACAAGTCAAGTCAACCGGCTCTGTTCAAATTGACTTGGAGTCGCGCGGTACTCGCTGCAACCAGAAGGCGAATGGGTCAGGGAAGGAGGCTAAATAATTGAGCCACTGCTGCCTATATAAAGCTCCTTCCTTGTGCATTCCTCTCAATAAGCTAGCTATTGAGAATTTGAGATCACACATCTTCTCCAACCCACATTCAGATCTCAAAAAGAAGAATATGAAGGTACGCCGTACAATTCCCCTTCCCATATTTTAACTTAACAGTCGAGGTTGGTGCTTGAATTAATATCAAAGCATGGTGATCGACGACGCATTTGTCTCTGCAGCAGAAGATGGTGATCAAAGTAGAGATAAGGTCCGACAAATGCCGCACCAAAGCCATGACAGTTGTTGCTTCAGTAGGTAAGTTGCCTGCTAACGTTGACAGTTAAGTTTGTGTGTTTGGCGATATATAAAACTGTAGTGCAATCTTCTTAATCAGTTGGGGTGGTTTCGGTGGGACTGCAAGGGGAGAAGAAGGACGAGCTCGTGCTGGTTGGAGATGGAGTTGATCCTGCTAACTTAACGAGATGTTTGAGGAAAAGAGTTGGTCATGCTGATATTGTTAAGCTGGAGGAAGTGAAATAGCTAGGAGGAAACAGAATCATCAATCAATTGTTCCTTCCAACTTGTGTGTGATACGTATGCTTTTTGTGGGTCATGGTATTTATTAGGTTCCTTTTTTTCCTTTGTATGTGTGGAAGTTTAGAATTTTCCTTTGAAATTATTTGATAAATAATGTGTTACGTTTTTGACGAAATAACAATCTGTTTCATATTAAGAATCTACTGTTGATTCACTGATGATCCGTTTTCCTTTGCACCGCTGTTTCTTTTTTCTACTATTAAATTCTCCCTATCTCCGCCGTTTGCACTTAACGGAGTATTAAAGTAGTAATTTATACAGACAAGTATTTCTCCTTAGATCCTCTCATAATCTTAGTTGGCGGGATCTCCGAGATCGGAGGATGCCGTCCATAGTTGCGTGGACGAATCAGAGACGGACACATGTGACACCGGAACCTACTGGGACCCATAAAACAATGAACCAAGTGCTGGCCACGACAAGTCTTTATATATGTGTCGCCTGATCTAGGAGACACAGTTCGTCTCACCCCCTTGCATGCTGCCACGTGAGAGTCTCAATTTATTATTATTATTATTATTAGTTTATAATTAATCACTGCATGCACAGTGCCTTGCGTGTGATTAGGACTCAATTATTACCTTGTTTATTTTATTTTATTTATTTATTAATTATTGAAATAGGAGGAATATCAAATTCCAGTTATCGAGTACTAGGTAACATTCGGCATAACAAACGCTGCTTTCCTAACTGACCAAAAGTTCACTCGCCACCACTTTGCGGACGATGGTTGGAAGTGGTCGTGGGGCCCGCTCTCCACGCGAGAGGAAGGTGAGGTCGTTGGGCGGGTGCGGACACGACGGGGCGGAACGAATTGTTAACATTATCTCTTCGCAGCAGAAGTGGCAGAGGGTAAAGTGTGGGAGTGCAGCGAACCGGAGGTGAGTTTAAGAAAATGCCGATGGACGAACAGTGGAGTTTGAGAAACTTGCGAAGAAGACGAGAGAGGTAACCTGACCACGCATTTGCTTCGATAAAATAACCCACCGGCCAGTGGCCTACTGCCTGCCCCCCTCTCCTCAGCTTACGTCCCCATCAAGAGAACCTCTGAAGCGAAGAACAAATCGCAAGCCGATAGCTGGTGAGTTCCTCCTATCTGTTCATATTTTGTTGCTTCGATGTTTGCTCTTCAATCAATCTTGTGTTTTGGTGTTCCCTGGTTGTTGTTGTTTTATATATTTTGTTTCAGGATTGGTTGATCTCGTTTTCTTTCTGGTTTGAGGAGTTTGATTGGTTTCCATCTGCGGTTTACCAATTTCTTTCTAGATTTGAGTATCTAAATTACTTGATGGAACGAGTCTGGCATTTTAAGTTTGTTCTGCAATTTTTTTGATCGATCTATTTTGTATAATCCTAATTTAGGGCTTTTGTCCCCTCCGATCTCTGTAGTTTCTTTGAATCGACCTTAATGAAGGTTTGATCCTTCTAAATTTGTCTCCAGGTACAACTTGGATAGGTTCCTAAGCCTGCGATCCGAAAGCTCCCGGTGTCGAATTTCCCAGTCGGGCGGCCATGGGGCTTTCGAGCCTCCCCAACCCATCGGAGAGCGTGCTCACTCTCGTACTCGTCAACACTGCCCTCACCATCTCCATCCTGAAGCAGCTCCTCCGCTCCCTCCGCCAACTCCTCCGCCTCCGCCCGCCGCCTCCGTCGCCGTCGGATCACGCAGCGGGAGATCAGGCGCAGGAGCCGCACAGCCTGACGGAGCGGTTCCGCAGCCGGTGCAGGCCGGTTCGGTTCGGCTCCGCCCTCGGGCGGAGGCGGGAGCAGACCGCCGACTGCCGCGTCTGCCTCGCCCGGTTCGAGCCGGACTCGGTGGTGAACCGGCTCCCTTGCGGCCATTTCTTCCACAAGGTCTGCTTGGAAAAGTGGCTCGACTACCAGCACGCCACATGCCCCCTCTGTCGGACTGCCGTCCTCCCCGGTGAGGAATCCGGCGCTGCCTGCTTCGTTTCGACTTCTTCTTGGCAGTGGTTTTAGGTCATGGGACGTGACGCCCAGCTCCATGGATGCCACAGGTATGTTTATACGTGTCTTGCTACCTCCTTCACAATAGTGTCGGTGTGGTGATAATACTAGTTTTTGTTCTCGACTTCTTGTAGACATGGAACACTGCTCTGTACAGTCGCTATTAATCTATTTTTTTTCTCTTCACTCTCGTCCTCTGATCTGCTTCCAATTTCCGAAAGCAAGAGTTTTTCCTCTTTGCTCGCCAAGATTGTCTCCATATTGCATTAAATTGCTCAGTTCATTTCTCGACGGGAATATGACAGGCTAATTGGATATATAGAACATGAATTGGAAAATTATGGGAAGCAAGCGAATCTATAATGGATTGAGCTTGAGTAGTTGATCTAGTTTACAGGAAACTTATTGTTTTTAATAGTTTACAATAGTTGGCTTTCTTTCGGTGTGCCGGTTGCGTGCTGGCGTTGATATGATTAACAGTCGTTCTCCAAATTACCTCTTGTCGTGAGCCAAAACAAAAAATTTTCACGCAATCTAAACTTACGAGAGAGCAACAAAGCGACGCCATGGGAGACACGAAACAAAGTGCTTTCAACCTCCACCACACTTACCACTAGCGTAACCGAATTAATTTATTTAAAAAATTCGATTAGGTTAATTTAAGGGCAAATTGTCCTAACCTCTCCCTACAAAATTTTAATTTTTATGTTAGTTCTATGTTAGAGAAATATTTATTTCAACTTTCTAATCACCTAATTAACTGCAGTGCACAGGTTTTGAAGAATTGTTACGAAATATATGTATAAAAAGTCTAAAATAAGAGATAAAATAAGAGATCAGTTGTTCAAAAGGAGATAATTTTTCATAAATTCAACATTATTTAAATTCAAATTTAGACTATTTAGTATATTATATATACACATAATTTTTAGGTACATAGTAAAATATACGTATAAGAAGTCTATAATGAGATATAATTCTTTCTAAATTTAGATTATTCATGTGCACATCTGTTTTTAAGTACGTGGCAAAATGTAAGTATAAAAAATCCATAGTAAAATATATTTCTTCTTAAATACAATATGATTTAAACTAAAATATATTATATTTTTTTATCAAATTAAGCACTATTTATAATACAATATGATTTAAACTAAAATATATTCTATATTTTTTTTTTCAAATTAAGCACTATTTATAATAGATAGTTCAACCTCATATATATATATATATAATTCACTTTATTGGATATAAAATATTTGAAATTAAGTATATATAATTTAATTGAGTATAATTATATAAGAAATGTGGAATCGTCACATCAACGATCTCCTAGAGTCGGTCTCACGGATATGGAAGAAGGTAAATATAGATACATAGTTAAAAGCGACGGTACAAAGAATTAAGTGGATTGAGAAATAGAATTTAGTTGGTATAGCACCAACAAATACTTATACAAACACATGTGACAAAAGGCGAAATCGCACGCCCCCAGCGCCCTCGTCGCATCCGACCCAAGGTCATCACGAGGGAGGTAAATCACAGCATCCTAAGCGAGCATGTGACAGGTGGGGTGAGTTGCACAAGGACCGGAGATTTACACCCCGATTATCCTGAGTTTCGACCTCGCGACCTTATGTGACAAGCATCCTACCACATACCAACTCGGAAGACATGTGAAATCAATACTTATACAAACACAACTGTAGGAGGAGATGGATTGATGAGAGAGTTAATATTGAGCAAGACTTCTTTTAGAATCTTCCAACTAAACTTTCCATTAGTGACTGATCCTTCTTTTTTCTCCTTAATTACTTGTTCTTACCGATCTGATCGATTTACAGAAAATTTATTTTTTGATAATAAAAAATGAATCACTTTTAACCGGACAAAATTCATTTTTTGATCGATTAAATCCTGTCCAATCGACTGGACACCTGCAAAATTGAAAATTCGCTTTTCCTTCCTTGCTCACTGACGAAATTCTGTAGTGGCGAGTGGGCCCACGACCATTCCAATCATCGTGCGCAAAGTGGAGGCGAGTGAACTTTTGGTCGGTTAGGAAAACAGCGTTTGTCCGGCGAAATGTTACATAGTATTCGATAATTAGAATTTTGATATTCCTTCTCCTGATTTCAATAATTAATAAATAAAATAAAATAAATAAGATAATAATTGAGTCCTAATCACACGTAAGGTACGAGTATTTTCCCAATAGGGATTTTTAGTCCATAAATTACGAATTAGAGAATAATTATATGAGTATTTTTAATTTAGATAAATTTTATTTTTAAATAAATGGTGTCTATCTAAATTATGGATTAAAAAAATAGATCATCTTTTAATTCGTAAGTGCTCGTATTTTCTGACCGTATTAATTATAAAATAATAATAATAAATGGAGATTCTCACGTGGCAGCATGCAAGGGGTGCGAGGATCTGTGTCTCCTATCTAGGAGACACGTATATAGAGACTTGTCGTGGCCAGCACCTGGTTCACTGTTTTATGGGTCACGTGTCCGTTTCTGATTCCTTCACGCAACTATGGACGGCATCCTCCGACCTCGGAGATCCCGCTGACTAAGATTACGAGAGGATCCAAGGAGAAATATTAATACTTGTCTGTATAAATTACTACTTTAATACTCCGTTAAGCGCAGACAGCAGTGCAAAGGGAATGGATCATCAGTGAATCAACAGTAGATTCTTAATATGAAACATATTTTTATTTCATCAAAAAACGTAACACATTATTTATCAAATAATTTCAAAGGAAAATTCTAAACTTCCACACATAAAAAGGAAAAAAAACAAGGAACCTAATAAATACCATGACCCACAAAAGCATACGTATCGTAACACACAAGTTGGAAGGAACAATTGATTGATGGTTCTGTTTCCTCCTAGCTATTTCACTTCCTCCAGCTTAACAATATCAGCATGACCAACTCTTTTCCTCAAACATCTCGTTAAGTTAGCAGGATCAACTCCATCTCCAACCAGCACGAGCTCGTCCTTCTTCTCCCCTTGCAGTCCCACCGAAACCACCCCAACTGATTAAGAAGATTGCACTACAGTTTTATATATCGCCAAACACACAAACTTAACTGTCAACGTTAGCAGGCAACTTACCTACTGAAGCAACAACTGTCATGGCTTTGGTGCGGCATTTGTCGGACCTTATCTCTACTTTGATCACCATCTTCTGCTGCAGAGACAAATGCGTCGTCGCCGTGCTTTGGTATTAATTCAAGCACCAACCTCGACTGTTAAGTTAAAATATGGAAAGGGGAATTGTATGGCGTACCTTCATATTCTTCTTTTTGAGATCTGAATGTGGGTCGGAGAAGATGTATGATCTCAAATTCTCAATAGGTAGCTTATTGAGAGGAATGCACAAGGAAGGGGCTTTACATAGGCAGCAGTGGCTCAATTATTTAGCCTCCTTCCCTGACCCAGTCGCCTTCTGGTTGCAGCGAGTACCGCGCGACTCCAAGTCAATTTGGACAGATCAGCAGGTTGACTTGTCACGACTGTTGACTTGTCACGGTAGCCTAATGGCAGCCGACGTGGTGTTTTGGTCAAACTTAAAGCAGTAGATGACAAAACGAAAAGACCAAGTTGTCGTCTGCGAAATATAATTTCTAACTTTCGATCATTAGCTGGATTTGATTTCTCTTGTAGAGTGCAGCGGTCCTTGTATAGTTGTATAGGGAGGCCATACATTTAGTCAAAAATCTATTAGAGTAATTAATTATACAGATACTAATTATTAGCCGATTCACTTCTAATATCATAAAATCATAATTAATATATCAAGTAAATCATTATATCTATTTTATCTTTAATGCAAACATATTAGTCTATCAAATAGAGAAATGAAATCCAATAATAGTAATGACAATAGTTAACTTCCCGACTCGTTTAAGCTTGTTTGACTGGTTTACACTTATTTAAGAAACCTTTAAGAGACTTAGTTAAAAGTGTGTGTTGGCACATGTGAATGGTGATACGGTGATAAAGGAGGATCCCAAAAGTGGATTAAAATGAGGAAGATCGGTTAGTGTGGTGGTCAAAATCAAGAAGAGGTTAAAGGCACCAACAATAATAAGGGGGTGTCCAAACTGACCACAGGGTTGGTCGGACGTAGGTGTCCGACCGGGCATCCCACTTGGTCGGACGTGGGTGTCCAACTGGGTGTTTCACTTGGTCGGACTTTGTGTCTCAACTCGGGACAGGTAGGTCATCCTCAGTACCGAGTATTGAAACCCGACAGACGTCCTCAATCGATTGACGATGTGGGCCGATCGGACAAATTTTTCCTTTGTTGCCAAGGAAGAGGAGAAGTAAAGACCGAGTCGACCCATAAGACCGAGCCAATAGCAAAATCATCTTTTAACTCATCGTCTTTACAGACAGGGTCATATGGTAATTAAGCAAGAGAAATAATATTCAAGTGTGACAGATTAAAAATATGTTAGAACTTTCTCTTGTATTGCACAATAATTTTTTTTTTAATGTCTCTCGTACTTGAAGCACTGGGATTACATGGCTACATTCAGGATTAATGTAAGACATGGATACTTGAATTAAAAAATAAATAAAAGCATTTTATATAATGTCTCATGCCCAACAAGTTACCATTTGGATGAACACTATAGGATCGATAATAACCATAACAACTTAAGTTTTAATTAGAGTATGGCAATTGAGAATTCTTATGTAAATGTGATAACTAATTACAATGATAAACAAATTTAGTGTTATATTCATGAATAAAATTCATAAATAATTTATAAATAAGTTTATTTATTAAGTCACGTTAAATTTAATTATAAATTTATCTTTTTTTATTCATATATATATATATATATATATATATATATATATATATATATATATATATATATATATATATATATATATATCACTATTTTCAATATATTGTATCATATTAATATTTAAGAGTATATATGTATTAAGAAGACTTAGACAAGTATATCAATCTTAGTTTGGAGTAATTCTAAGTTATTTAGATGTTGATCTGTCCGGAATCTGAGTCAGACAGTACTTGAGCCCTGCGTGCACTCAGACAAGCACACAGAATGTTAGAGGCCAGAAACTAAGGAAAAAGTCCCCGGAGCAGGCCCTCCGATGCTCAAATCAGGTATTTTTTCACCAGAAGAACAATGTACGAAGGAGAAGGAAAATTAGAAGACAAGTGCGAATGTGCAAGAGAGCATACCTACTCAAGGGAGAGGACCTCCCTTTTTATATGACAATGCGTACCTTTGGGACTTGACTTATGTCAGAGAATATCGGGTGTCAGGACCTGTCTGGGGATGGAGAATGAGTGGCATCCTCTTGTGGACTATAAGAAGGTTTCATTCGTAGATGACCGCAGACTATTGGAATATTCCCTGACATACAGCAGTTATTCTCTGACAGACGGTTACGATTCCCTGACCTTGTTGTCGCGTAGCACCTTCTGTCCCGCCAGGGTATGACTAGGGGCAGCTCGGGATTGTTGGTGCAATATCCCCTGGGTCAAGGTTGTCCAGGTTGATTAGGCTTGAGTTAGCTTAAGCTTGAGTCTTGATGTTTGGGTTTCGATGTTTGACAATACGTGGAGATTGTAGGTGCAATAATTCAATTGGGGAGATTACTGATGCAATTCCCCTCTGGTCAGGATTTGACCAGATTGGTGTGAAGAAGAGTCAAATAGGTCAAGATTGATTGGATACTTGATTGGGAAAGTCCTAACTGGAGGTTAGGCAGTTGGAAGTCCTGGTGAGTGAAGCCAGGTAAAAGTCCCAGTGAGTGAAGCCGGACAGTGTGAAAGTCCTAGTGAGTGAAGCCAGGCAGAAGAAAATCCTAGTGTGTGAAGCCAGGTGAAAATTCTAGTGAGTGAAGCTAGGCGAAAGTCCTGGTGAGTGAAGTCAGACAGAGGAAAATCCTGGTGAGTGAAGTCAGGTGAAAATCCTAATGAGTGAAGTCAGGTGAAAATCCTAATGAGTGAAGCTAGATGAAAGTCTTAGTGAGTGAAGTCAGGCAGATGGTAAGTTTTGGTGAGTGAAGCTAGGCACGTGAAAATCCAGGTGGGCCAAGGTTGACCGGACACCTAGTTGTTAGAGTGTATACTAAAAGCCTAGCTTTTGGTATAAACATTTATCTAGAAATAAGAATCATATTGGTCAAATGTCTACATTTGTGATAAATGTAGTTGTTCAATTAATTTATATTGTAGATAACATGGTGTGTGGTGTCACACACAGAAGATCATGTTATCAGTACCTTATAAATTATAAACAGTAGCTCACGACCAAGATGGAAAGGAACAAACCATTTGAAGGTCGTAGTGTAATTAGGTATTAGTTTATCTTAACTATATAATTACACTAGTATACTTAGAGTGTATTGAGTAGGACCATTAGAGGTCGTTTCTTTTATACTGACTTTATAAAGAAACAAAGACCTCAGTTATTATGGAAGTGTGTGCTCTTAATCCTAATATAATAACAAGCACATATATTTGATATTTATTTCTTTAATTTGTCAATGGGTGAGATTTAGTTCGATGAATCAATAAGCCCGATAAGTTGGGAAATGATATCACTTATAGTGTGTGTTGTTGATTATAGAAGGAAATTGTGTCCTAGAGATACTAGGTTGAGAATGTCCCCAAGAGGAGCTCAAAAGGATTGTCATGTTAAACCCTGCAGGTGGACTTAGTCCGACATGACGATGAAGTTGAGTGGTACTACTCTTGGAGCTAGATATTAATTAAGTGAGTTGTCAGTAACTTACTTAATTAATGGACATTTGTTATCTTAAACACAGGGAGACTAACACACTCATAATAAGGAGGAGCACAAAAATGTAATTTGGGATTGGTGCGGTAGTTCAATAATAGTTCTCTAGTGGAATGAATTATTATTGATAAAATTAAGTTGTGTGTTCGGGGCGAACACGGGATGCTTAATTTTATCGGGAGACCAAAACCAATTCCTCCTCTCGGTCCCTATCGTAACCTCTTATTTATAGAGTACTATACCCACCTATACCTACCTTCATACCCATGAGAAAGGGGCCGGCCAAGCTAGCTTGTGGTTCAAGCTAGGGTCGGCCAAGCCTTGGTTCATGGTTGAACCCAAGCTTAGGTGGCCGGCCCCCATTAAATTAAAAAGAATTTTAATTTTTATTTTTATTATGTGGAAGATATAATTTATTACAGAAAATTAAAATTAAAATATCTCTCTTTAAAAAGATCTACAAAAAGATTAAAAGAAAGAGATTAGATCTCTTTTCTTATTTGTAGATTGGAAAGATATTTTATTTTTTCTCTCTGAAAAATTATTCGCATGTTGAAAATTAAAATTATAGAAATTTCTTTTTATCAACCATGAAGGGATTTTAAAAGGAAATTTTATTTTTTTAAATTTCCAAAGACAAAAAAGGAAGTTTTAATTATTGATTAAAATTATCCTATTTGCTCTACATGAGGTGACCGGCCACATACAATTAATTAGGAAAATTTATTTAATTTTTTCTTAATTAATTGTTGTCAAGGAAAGTTAAGAAAATTTTATTATAAATAAATTTCCTTATTTACCAAAGCCAAGGAATATAAAAGAAGGGGTAGGGGTGCCTTCATGGGGAACAACCTCTATTATTTTTCTCCCTCTTTTCCTTGGTGTGGTGGCCGACCCTTCCCTTTCTCTCTTCTCCTCTTGTTGGTCGAAACCTATCTTCTTGGTGGAGCTTTTGTTTGTGGCCGGATCAAGGAAGGAGAAGAAGGAGAGAAAGCAAGTCTCATCTCTAGCATCCCTTGGAGCATTGGTGGTGGCCGAAATTATTCATCCTTGAAGAAAATTATTGTGGCCGGCCATCCTCTTCCTTTCTTCCTCTTTTGTGGTGGCCGAAACTTATCTCTTGCTTGGAGTTCTTGTGGTGGTCGGATACTACTTGGAGAAGAAGAAGAAGAAGGAGAGAAATCTTGTATCCCTTGGAGCTTGGTTGGTGTTTTGTTCTTCGTCCTTGGTGAAGCTTCTTTGTGTTGGCCGAACCTAGCTAGGAGAAGAAGAAGGTGCTTGGTGGTTTCTCATCTCGGAAGATTGTTGCCCACACAACGTCCAAAGTTAGAAGAGGAATACGGTAGAAGATCAAGAGGTTTTTCTACAAGGTATAACTAGTAATTTTTCTTTCCGCATCATACTAGTTATTTATGGAAATAATATCAAATACAAGAGGCTTACGATTCTAGAATTTCGAATATGTTTTTCGATGTTGTGTTCTTTTGTTTTTTTTTCCTTGTGATTTGATTGTTCTTTTCGGTTAACCTAAAGTTATTTTAGGAAATTAAATATTAGCTTTCTATAAAAGGTTTTGTCTAGTCGGTGGTGGTTGCTCCCATATCCAAGAAGGCCGTGTGCCTCGCCACGTCAGTACTGGGAACCAATTATGGAAATTAATATTTAATGGAATTAATAACTTAAGGTGATTTGGGTCGAACGTGTTAAGTTCCGCAGGAGATCCAAGTCAAAACCTAAAAGAACAAATAGATTAAGTTTTGGATCAAACGTGTTAAGTTCCGCAGACGATCCAAAATTTAATTTAAAAGAACACATGGTAGCTAGGAAAAGGTTCAGATCTTTGTACAAAATTTTTGTACAGTGGAACCTCTATGTTTTCCGAGTAGCAACCAACACTAGTGTTGGGAAGTCCAAGTAGGTCAAAGGATTGACCGAATACTTGATCCGAGGAAATCCAGATGGGTCAAGGGTGACTGGACATCTGGTGGAAATCTAAGTGGGTTATGGAGGACCAGACACTTGGCATGAGACGATAAGTCTAAGTGGGTCAAGGTTGATTGGACACTTGGCACGAGGAGAAAAGTCCAAGTGCGTCAAAGGGATTGACTGGATACTTGGTGAATGAGTCCTAGCAAGTCAAGGTTGACCGGATGCTAAGCATGAGGTTCTAACAGGTCACCGTTGACTAGATGTTGGATTTGGGGACCCTAGACTTGGTTTAAGCAAGTCAAGGGGAGATCAATTGATCAATCGATCGATCGATCGATTGAACAGTGGTTCAATCGATCAGCCTATCGATTGGCACTGTGCTGTGACAAGCAACGGTCCAATCGATCGGTCGATCGATTGGGAGCCTTTGTCGCAGGCACAAAACGCTTCCCAATCGTCAGTCGATCGATTGGGCACCTCCAATCGATCAACCGATCGATTGGGGGCTGGTTTTTCTCGCACGATCGCAAGAAAGCCTAAATCGATCAGTCGATCGATTCAAGCGTTTTCCAGAGAACATAGAAAAAGGTTGAATCGATTAGCTGATCGATTCAACCTCTCCAATCGATCAGCCGATCGATTGGGAGGCGACCGTTATGCAGGATAAAGCCGTTGACGAGCATCTTTCTTCGTAGATCTCCCACTCCACTTCCAACAATCACTCTCAGAGATTCACGCCAGTTCTTGAAGCTTTCTTGGAGCAAAGTGTTGTTGCACTTCCAAGATCAAGAGGCGTTCCACACAAGAAGAAGAAGCTAGGGTTATGGTTTCATGTTGTAAATCTTGTAAGATTTTACTTGTATTTGCTTCCCTTGTCTTTCTTCTTGTATTGAGAGTTTGTACAAGGCTTCTCCGCTTCGGTAGTTACTTAGAAGGAGTGTTTTGATTAGTGGAGTGTGTATCACATGAGGATCCTTGTATTAGTCACCTCTTTTTGAGGTGGATACCAAGTAAATCTTATTGTTAGCATTGTGAGCTTGTTGTGAAGACTATCCGTTGCAAATCATCATCACGGAGCAAGCAATCAAAGCACGATGAGCTATTCACCCCCCATCTAGCACTAAACAACCCTAGTATTAAAGCGAGATCGCTCTTTACCGGAATCATTGCATGAAGGGACAACAAGGCTAGAGGGTGAAGAAGTTGAGGCAAGTTCATCAAAGTCAAAGAATTCAAAAAGCTCAACTTCAAGGTGGACTTAGATTCGATAAAGGGTGCCTCCACCATTCACAATGATGAGCTTCAATTCTTGGAAATCAAGGATAAAAAATTTTCTTATGATGAACATAGAGCAATGATTTGCTCTAATGGAAGGTTTCCAAGCTCCAACAAATAGCAAAGGCAAAATTCTCAAGAAAAGCAAGTGGAGCCAAGAGCAAGTCCAAAGGTGCGAGACAAATGACAAGGTAACCAAATTATTGGTTAGTTTATTGCCAAACATAATTCTATGCAAAATTGGAGAATTTGAAGATGCAAAAGAATTGTGGAGCAAATTGGTCAAGTTTCATGAAGAACCCTCCACTACACTAAACCAAGAGAAATCCAAAGAGGACAACTAATTAGAGCAAGACCAAAAAGAGAAGGACACTGAGGTTGAGAGATGCTCAACATCAGAGAAGAAGAAGCTTCTTCCTCAACAGAGTGCAACAAGAAGGGCAAAGAGAGAGCATACTCTTTATTCCATGAAGAGGATGAAGATGAAGAGGCCTCCACCCCGAGAATTGAGAGGGAGCAACTTTCGTTAACACCGGATCAAGGAGAAGGAGAAGCTTCTACATCCGGGTCAAGTGGAGAAGAAGATGATGCAACCTCCAAAAGTTATGAAGAATCAAATGGAGGATCGAGTGTCATCCCTACACATGAAGGTATAATTAGTTCAATTAAAAATAAAAATCATATTATATACTTTGAGTGTAGGGAACATGCACACTACAAGAGTAAGTGCCCTAAATTGGCCAAGAAAAAGGGTCAAGTGGCACTTAAGGGCAAAGAGAAGCCCAAGGAGATCACCCCCACAATAAAAAAGAGCAAGGAGCACATTGTGTGCTTTTCTTGCAACCAAAAAGGACATTATCGGAGTCAATGTCCTAAGGGGAAGAAAGCGGTCAAAGTCAAAGGAGGAAGCATGAGTCAAGGGGGAGCTTCCAAGGTAAAACCCAAGGTATCATTTATTGAGCCTATCCCTTTAAATTATGGTAAAAAGCATGCTAGTTCTAACGTATATCATTTTAATGCTATTTACCATAAAAATAGGAGACATGATAGAATTAATGAAAATCATGTGGCTTTTCATGCTAAGACTGTTGGTGCGGGAAGCATCCGACGATCGAACTTGTGTTTTGATAATGGCGAAGGATTCAAAGTTAAGGTGTTTTGTTTTTTAACAAGTCTACTTGAGGATTTCAGGAAAGTCCTAGCTGCGGTTAGGCAAAGGGAAAAAACCCTAGGGGGTGGTAACTCTAGGTCATAGGGGGTGGTAACCCTATGCGGAAAGTCTTGGTAGGTCGATGTCTTCAGGCAAAAGTCCTAGGGGGTGGTAACCGTAGGTGGAAAGTCCTGGTGTAGCGAACCAGGTCGGGAAGCGGATGTCCAGCAGAAAGTCCGGAAGCATCGAGTGCTAAGCAAAAGTCCAGTCGATCTGGAGGATCGCACTGGCAACAGGTAAATCTCCTGAGTGGAGTAGGTGAGGACGCGTTCCCCGTAGAGGGAACAGTAGGCGTCGGGTCGACCTAGGGTTTCCGGACGGAAACCCGAAGTCAGGCTCGGATAGTCTGGAGACTATCATTATCACTTCTATTATGCTTTATGTGTTAACTTTGTGCTGCAGGGTATATTTGGGATTAATGCATCTTGCAGGGACCAAAGTGCAAAGACTAATCTCGGATGAACAGTGTCCGAGGCGCCTCCATGGAGCTTGGAGGCACCTCGGGTGCAAAAGCTGACCTGGCTGCGGAGCTTCAATGGAGGCGCCTTGAAGGGGGTTTAAGGCGCCTTGGAAGGCGCCTTAAGCAGATGAAGTTCGACCAGATCAAGTTCAATCCGCGCGGAAGACTCGGCAGCATGGAGGCGCCTTGAACAACCCTCAAGGCGCCTTGAACACCCTTTATAAGGGGGTTTCGACCAGCACTTAAGCAGATCAAGTTCTAAGCTTTCCTTCTTCAACGTGCTGCTAACAAAGTCATTCCGAAGTGCTGCTGCGACATTCCGACGACCCGGAGCTCTAATCTTCTTCTTTCTTAAGTTGTCGGTACAAGTTTATTTCAATAACTTCAGTGTAATTTGTAATTTCTATCGTGCTTATAGTTGTTGCCCACCGGAAGCGATCAAGGATCGCGGGCCTTCGAGTAGGAATCGCCTTAGGCTCCGAACGAAGTAAAATCCCTGTGTCCATCTGTTTGTGTTTCTTTGTTCTAATTCCGTTGCTTTAACTCCGATAAGTTTCACGATTCCGATAAACGTACAAAATAGCCGCGAGCGCTATTCACCCCCCCTCTAGCGCGGTCTCAATCCAACAATTGGTATCAGAGCGGGGTCGTTTTGAATCAGTGCAACCACTATTCAAGACAATTTTCTCGTGGTATTTTTATTTTTTTTGGAGTCGATTAGAATCTAGCCTCATAGCTATATTCTAATTTTTTTTCTCGAATCGATTTTCTGCTCAAAGTTGGTCAATACCACTTGAACTTGTTATTTTTTTTACTTCCTCCCGCACTACTAATCCAAGATACAGTCTTGGAATAGATCTTTTTGTTTTTGCTTACTCAGGTCTAAAATGACCCAACAAGAAGGATATAGCACTGTTCGTCCCCCTCTATTCTCCGGAGAAGACTTCGGATATTGGAAGGGGCGAATGGAGATATATCTGAAGATCCAGTTCGACACCTGGATGATCGTCAAGACAGGACTACAACTACCAACTGACACGGACGGTAAGCCTACACCCTATGAGAACTGGGAGCCAGCCTTCATCAAAAAGGTGGAAGCTGACGCCAAAGCTACCTGCACCATCCAGTGCGGTCTTACCAAAGAAGAGCTCAATAGAGTCGGTCCATTCTCCTCCGCGAAGGAGCTTTGGGAGAAACTGATCGAACTTCACGAGGGCACCTCGGAAACCAAGGTAAGTAAGCGTGATTTGTTACTTAATAAACTATACAATTTAAAAATGCAGGAAGGTGAGACGGCAAGTTCATTACACGCTCGAATTCAAGATATTCTGAATTCCCTTCATGGAATCGGGCAAAAGGTAGAAAATAGAGACATAATAAGGTATGCTTTTAACTCGTTTCCAAGGAGTACATTGTGGGCATCAATGGTAGATGCCTACAAGGTCTCCAAAGACTTATCTTCTTTAAAGTTAGACGAGTTATTTTCTGAATTTGAACTTCATGAGCAAACTAATGCACAGCCATCTGAGAAGGGTATCGCTTTGGTTGCAGGTACGAGTCGAACACGAGAATCAAGAGTACGACGAAAAATTAAATCGGAATCAGAAGACGAATCTGACTTAGAAGATTCAGAGGATGAACTAACCAGTGAACTCGTGAACCTAGTGAAGAAGCTCTACAAGAAGAAGAAGGACTTCAACAAAAAAGATCTGAAGAAGGCAGTTCAGTCCAGGGAGGCCCAACCGAACTCAAAGGTAAAATTCGAAGTCACTTGTTATGGGTGCAACCAGAAGGGGCATATCAAAGCCAACTGTCCCAACCAAAAGGAGGCCAAAAAGCAAAGAAAGAAGGCCCTGAAAGCAACCTGGGACGAATCTTCTTCAGAGGACGACGACGATGAACTTGATCAAACAAGTCTACTCGCACTGATGGCCCGGGACCAGATCATCGAGAGCGAGTCAGAAGCCGAGTCCGAGCAAAGCCACGGATCCACATCCGTTTCAGAAGGGCTAGACTCCAATGTAAGTATTCCAAGGCTTAATAATTTAGTTAATTACTTACTTCGCAAACTAGCTAAATCAAACCTTAGGATTAAATCACTTCTAAAGGAAGTAGCCATCCTTAAAGAAGTGACAAACACTAATTCTTTACCTGATCAAGTTCAAACTGGAAATTCTACTCAAGTTCAAAAACTTGAGGAAGAAAACTCTAGTTTGAAAAATCAGGTAAAAGATTTAAAAAATACGTTAGAACGGTTTTCTCTGGGATTCAAGAATTTGAACCTAATTCTTGGAACACAAAAAGCCGTCTACAACAAAACTGGACTAGGATATAAAAGTAAAAAGAAATATAGATCTTATTTATCCTTAATAAACAAACAAGGTAGTAAATTAGTCCAAGCATGGGTCCCCAAGTCTAAATTAATCAGTCAAGTTGGACTTGGCCAATACTGGGTTCCGAAGGATCAAATACACTACCTCGATAGACCAGAACGAGGCTATGATCCAGGGAAAGCTAAAAGGAAAACGATCTTAAAAACTTAAAATTTAAATTCAAAATTCAAAATTCAAAATTCAAAATCAAAATTAAAAATTTGAAATTAAAAATTAAAAATTCAAAATCAAAATTAAAAATTCGAAATTAAAAATTCAAAATTCAAAATTCAAAATCAAAATTAAAAATTCAAAATTAAAAAATATTCAAAATTCAAAATCAAAGTTAAAAAATTCAAAATTAAATTCTAAAATAGATGGTGGATCCAAACTAGCTGGCTCCTCCAACTGAACTACCCGACAGGGTAACTGAACCTAATTTACCCGAAATGGATAAAACAAGAGTAGATTACCCGGCAGGGTAATTAAGGCTAGCTTAAAAAAGGGCTGAGTTTAACTTGAACCACAGTACCGGTGAAGTTTTTGGATGATAGTACGTTAGGGAAACTTGTGCATCACATGTCTAGGAAGATATGGCTTCGACCTGGTGCATTTGGCCAAGTGGAACTGACCGAAGCTACCCTTAAATGGATCCTAACAAGTTAGACCAAGGATTAGTATTAAGTTCAATGGGTAGGACTATTTGAAAAACCTCGAAGGCATGGTTACTTTAATGAGCTCCGAGTGACTCACCATAGCCCAGAAGTTTATCCAAAGAATGCTTACTTGTTGAACCCAAAGCTAAACCTGAATCTAACACAAAGTTAAACCAGACCCTCAAATTCAACAATAATTCATCTCACAATAATTATAGGATTCCCTTATTGACAATCTAGATTGGGTGAGATGACTAAGAAGTTTAAATTTTAAAATTATATTAAAAAACTTAAATTTCAAAATTATTTTAAAAACTTAAATTTCAAAATTATTTTAAAAAACTTAAATTTCAAAATTATTTTAAAAAACTTAAACTTCAAAATTATTTAAAAAAACTTAAATTTCAAAATTATTTTAAAAAAACTTAAATTTCAAAATTATTTTAAAAACTTAAATTTCAAAATTATTTTAAAAACTTAAACTTCAAAATTATTTAAAAAACTTAAATTTCAAAATTATTTTAAAAACTTAAATTTCAAAATTATTTTAAAAAAAACTTAAATTTCAAAATTATTTTAAAAAACTTAAATTTCAAAATTATTTTAAAAAACTTAAATTTCAAAATTATTTTTTAAAAAAAACTTAAATTTCAAAATTATTTTAAAAAACTTAAATTTCAAAATTATTTTAAAAAACTTAAATTTCAAAATTATTTTAAAAAACTTAAATTTCAAAATTATTTTAAAAACTTAAACTTCAAAATTATTTTAAAAAACTTAAATTTCAAAATTATTTTAAACTTAAATTTCAAAATTATTTTAAGAACTTAAATTTCAAAATTATTTTTAAACTTTAAGACTATCTAATTTTTAAATTATCTTTATCAAAACTAATCTATATCATGGAAGAAATGTGTTGATTAATTCAACCCAAAAAAATCATTGGACACGTAGCATATGAAGGCGCCTCCATCTAAAAGGAGGCGCCCTCAAGCAGCGACGGGAAATTTCCCGCCGCCCACTTAAGGCGCCTTAAGGATTCCTTAAGGCGCCTCTAAGGGCGCCCTATAGAGACCTTAAGACGCCTTAAACCTTTCTTTTTATCACGAACAGATGCATTTTTTTGTTTCTGTTCGTGCTCTGCCGAAGGCGATTTCTTCGGATTCTTCTCAACCAAGGCGCCTTCTACCTATTTCCTTTCCTTTAATTCCCAGCTATGCCTCCTAGGTATAATCTAAACCCTCCTTTAATCGTTTAATTCCTATATTCTTCTATAGTTTTGCAAATTTTTCTTGTATAATGTCAACAATAGAAAACGTTGTATTGTGGATACCACACCAGCTAGGGCCCCTTCCATGGACCCGAGATTCCCCTCGGAACAGCATAGGATAGATTTCTCTAAGTTTACTTTTGAATCAATTAAACCTAGATATATTGGTCGAGAGTTTTTGTCCCAAGTCTGTCAACCCACTATCGAGATGATAAATCACTATCATCTAGATAAACTGGTTGACTGTACCACTACAATCAACCAAGATCTGTGTGCCCAGTTCTATCACAACCTTGAAAAGGTTGATGATAGAACTTATTCCACCAGAGTTGGTGGTACTGATCTTCAGCTGACACCCTCCCTACTTCGCACCAGCCTAGAGCTTAGGGAGTCTGAGTGTACATTCTTGTGTTACCCGAGTAGGACCCTACCCTTTGGTGATCCCTATTCACACATTACATTAGACGATATCTACATGCATTTCTTTGGGGAGGAGAGTGTTGGAACCCCAAGGTTATTTTGGTGTGATCAACAAGTTAAGTTAGGTCCTGTTTGTTTCTAACCTTGTGTCTAAGTGTGCAGGAGCTTAGGAACACAGGTAGTCGAGCGGAAGACGCAGCTAGCGAGAAGGACGGCAGTCCGAGGGACGAGGTGCTGCGGAAGAGTACACTGGACGAAAGCCGGAGCGGAAGATTGCTCGGGGAGCAAGAGACGCAGCTAGCGAGAAGGTCGATGACCGAGGGACGAAGACTGCGGATGAGTACGCTGGCGGACGAGAAGGAAACACACGGCAATTCCGAGGGACGAGAAGCCGGAGGGAAGCCCGCTTGAGAAGACCGGAAGTTGGGTTCGGGTGAGCCCTTTTCCGGATGGTAGAGATCACCCAAGTGAGCGGATCCGGAGGAGAAGAACCGGACCGAGGCGGGACTGAACCAGAGGAGAGGTCCCGGATGAAAAAGTCAACGGCGGTTGACTTTGGGCTCCGGGGCGCTTGGAACAGTCCGGGGCGCCCGGAGCCCTCCGGGGCGCCCGAAACCCTTCCGGGTGCCCGGACCCTGATTTTGACCAAGATCGCGATTTACGCGATCTGAACGTTGGGGGATAAAGTTTTATCCCCCCAAGGCGCCCGGAACCCTTCCAGGCGTCCCGACCAAGGCTATAAATATAGCCTTGGTCCAGGAGCTTTTCATCAATTCAGAAATTGTAACAACACTTGTGTGCTTCCACTGCTTTGATTAGCTTCTTTCTTTTTGTGCCTACACTGCTGTAAACGAGGCTTCTCCGCCTGAAGGAGTTCTTAGTGCAACCATTTTCCTTGGATTAACAACCTCCCCGGTTGTAACCAAGTCAAATCCGGTGCCTCGTTTTTATGCTTTATTTTCTGCTTAATCTATTTTTCAAGTGTTAGCTTAATTGTTCGAGAAAGGGTTGTGTTTTATTCAGGGCTATTCAATCCCCCCTTCTAGCCGGCCCAACGGTCCTACAAGTGGTATCAGAGCCAAGGCGCTTCAGGAGGACTAACCGCCGAACGAAGCAACGAGATGGCCGGACCAAGCATTCACCCGCCGAAATTCGAAGGGCATTTCGCCACTTGGAAAAAACATATGCAGGTATTTCTTACAATAGATATTGAATTATTTTTAACAATGAAACTTGGCTTTCAAGCTCCAGAGGACAAGGAGATAGATAAATGGACAAAAAAGGAGCAGGCCGACTTCGTAGCGAACGGCAAAGCAGAATACCATCTGCTAAGCGTTCTTCCGCCTCAAGAAGTCAACAGGATCAGTAAATACAACTCTGCAAAGGAACTTTGGGAGAAGTTCCTCGAGCTGCACGAAGGAACGTCCGAAGCTAAGCTCGCCAGAAGAAATCTGCTTCACAATCAGCTCACCAGCCTGCGACTTGGGGAAGACGAGTCAGTCGCGCATCTACACTCGAGAATAAAAGAAATTATCATCGGTCTTTCGAATCTCGGAGAAAAGGTAAGTAACCGAGATTCGCTCAGGTATGCTTTAAATTCCTTTCCTAGAAATACCAAATGGGCATCATTAGTAGATGCATTTTACATTTCTAAAGATTTAGAAAAGATTTCATTAGAAGAATTCTTTTCAACATTTGAAGTGCATGAGTCAAGATGTGCAGGAATGAAGGAGCCTAAAAACAACGTCACCCTCAAAACCTTGAGAGACGAACTAGAATCGGAATCCTCTCTCGACGACGAGGAAATGGTAATGATGGTAAGAAGATTCAAGAAACTTTGTAAATCCAAATCTACTAACCATCCGCAGGGAAAGAGGAGAAGAACGATCCGCTGCTACCACTGCGACGAAGAAGGGCACGTCAAGGACAACTGCCCCAAGCTGAAGAACAAGGACAAGGAGAAGGGTAAGAAGCCTATCCAAAAGCGAAAGGCCCTAAAGGCGACGTGGGACGATACATCGTCCGAATCGGAAGTCGAAGCTTTCTCCGGACTCGCACTGATGGCGAGTCATCAAGACGACGACTACGATTCAAGCTCTTCCGAAATGAGCATCGAGAGCATCGATGAAGGGGGAGACACGTCGGAAGAAAGCAGCAGCTCAGGGGGAGAAACAGACAACGAGATCGACAAGGTAAGTCAGGTACGATCTCTTCCTCCCGATAAAATGTTTAAGTTCGTTAAACTTTTAACAAAAGATTGCTGCAAATTAGAAAGTGAAAATAAAAATTTAAAAGTAATTCTAGCTAAGTCTTGTCCCTTAGAAGAATTAGATAAATTAAAACTAGAAAATGAAAAATTGAAACTTGAAAATGATGATTGTAAAATGCAAGTAGATAACTTGAGAAACCATGCATGTTCATCTAAAACCAATGTTAGAAGATTTAATAATTTAAATTGGTACTTTAAATATCACCCTGGACAAATTAGAAACATTTCAAGAAAATATGTTCCTAAAAACTTTTTAGTTAATCCAGTAGGCTGGAACCTATATTGGGTTCCGAAGTCATGCTTAAATTAATTTTAAAATTAAAATTAGCGCTTTAAGTGAGAAAATTAAACAAAGAATTTCTTTATGAGGCTTTGTCTAAGGAAGTGGTTGTTGCTCCAATAACCAAGAAGGCCTAGTGCCTCGCCACGACCTGGAAGCCAAAATATTGAAATAAATGTTTAATTAACTTACTAATAAAGCATTAATACAAGAATTAATTAGTGCTTGAAAAAGGTTATTCAAAATATTTTATTTCAAATTAGAAATTTACTTGCTTAGAAATTTTTTTTTGCCTAAGTCAATTTTTTTTAAAAATATATATATATATACTTAAAAATGTAAGTTAAGATTTTTTTTAAAATTCAAAATTTTTTTTGGATTTTTTTTTACTTAGAAATATTCTCAAAAATTATTTTTTCCTAAGTTAAGAATTTTTTCTTGAAACTAGAAATCTCAGCTTAAATTATTTAGAAATTTTTTTCTAAATCTCTTAAAAACTTAGGAATTTTTTTTTAAATACTTTTTCTAAGTCTTTAACCCTTAGATTGTTTTTCTTAGAACCCCATTTTTTTTGTGATCAAAGGAGGAGAAGGGAAAGTATAAGTCTAGGGGGAGGTAGATAGATTTAATTTGATTTTATCTTTTCTATCTTTTTGCACTTAAATTGAAAATTAAGTTAATTTACTTAATGTTATTTAATGTCTATTTTAACCCTAGCTTAACTTGGGTTGATCACACCAAAAAGAGGGAGATTGTTGAAACCCCAAGGTTGTTTTGGTGTGATCAACAAGTTAAGTTAGGTCCTGTTTGTTTCTAACCTTGTGTCTAAGTGCGCAGGAGCTTAGGAACACAGGTAGTCGAGCGGAAGACGCAGGGACGGCAGTCCAGGGACGAGGTGCTGCGGAAGAGTACACCGGCGGACGAGAAGGAAGCGCGGTGGTTCCGAGGGAGAAGTCGGAGCGGAAGATTGCTCGGGAGCAAGAGGCAACTAGCGAGAAGGTCGGCGCGGGAGAGAGCTGCGGATGAGTATGTTGGCGGACGAGAAGGAAACACGCGGCGACGAGAAGCCGGAGGGAAGCCCGTTCGAGAAGACCGGAAGTTGGGTTCGGGTGAGCCCTTTTCCGGATGGCAGAGATCACCCAAGTGAGCGGATCAGGAGGAGAAGAACCGGACCGAGGCGGGACTGAACCAGAGGAGAGGTCCCGGATGAAAAAGTCAATGGCGGTTGACTTTGGGCTCCGGGGCGCCCAGAACCCTTCCGGGCGCCCGGACCCTGATTTTGACCAAGATCGTGATTTACGTGATCTGAACGTTGGGAGATAAAGTTTTATCCCCCCAGGGCGCCCGGAACCCTTCCAGGCGCCCCGACCAAGGCTATAAATATAGCCTTGGTCCAGAAGCTTTTCATCAATTCAGAAATTGTAACAACACTTGTGTGCTTCTTTCTTTTTGTGCCTACACTGCTGTAAACGAGGCTTCTCCGCCTGAAGGAGTTCTTAGTGCAACCATCTTCCTTGGATTAACAACCTCCCCGGTTGTAACTAAGTCAAATCCGGTGCCTCGTTTTTATGCTTTATTTTTTGCTTAATCTATTTTTCAAGTGTTAGCTTAATTATTCGAGAAAGGGTTGTGTTTTATTCAGGGCTATTCAACCCCCCCTTCTAGCCGGCCCAACGGTCCTACAGAGAGACCCTTGGGCCTGATAGAGTTCAGATCCACTCTTCTTTGGGTTCAGGATTATGCTATATACAGAGTCCTGACAGCTTGTATACTACCCTTATCATCTCGAGACGTCTCGATGATGCGACCATCCCATTCGTTCTTCTTGTACGCCCTCACCCAGCGCCTTGACATAGACATAGCCCTCCATATGTTTCATAACATTATCCTTGCATCCAACACAGTTACATATGGAGCAGTTCATATGCCTTATTGCCACATCCTGACCCAGATATTCTCCAGCTCTGGGATAGACATTACTAGAGGGGTCCTTATCCCACTTACCATTTACGATGAGGTCGGTCAGCGTAGCCTTAGGTTAGCAGGGGCAGAGGTCACTGCCGAGGGGATTCTGGCCTGGAAGGGCCGAGCACCACCAGCTGCTGCCCCTGGTGCTCCAGAGGCCGAGGACGCACCAGATGTAGATGAGGAGTGGCCCGATTTCCTGGCAGAGGATTTTTTCACAGATCCTTCCACCTCTGCTGGACCCTCTACTTCAGTCGGGCCTTCATCTTCAGCACCACTCTCTGTCGAGGACAGACTCACTCGCCTTGAGGTCCAGACCACTTAGACGCGACGGGCTGTACTAGATAGCCATCGCTTTCTTCGATCTATGCGATCCGAGATGGTTGCTGGTTTCGCATCTATCCGAGGCGAGCTTCGGCGTCAGGGACAGCCTCAGCCACCACCCGAGCAGCCTCTAGCTGATCCTCCAGCTGACGACCCACCGGCTTGATTCTGGTTCTTAGATATTTGGGCCATGTCATTTACTTCTTGGATCTGCCTCTCTTACTCATCTTTTTTACTTGTATCCTGGATCTTTAGACTGTTTGGACATGTTATTGAGTACTTATGTGCTTTATTTGAGAGTAGTTATCTCATTTTGTTGTCTTGTGATTTTAATTTTAGGAAAAATAATTTTCAAAATTTCCAATTTCCTAGATTTTTCAAAATTCTGGATTTACTTATCATTTTTCAAATTCTAGAAAAAATAATTTTCAAAATTCCCGATTTCCTAGATTGTTCAAAAAATTGAAATAGCCTAGGCTTTCCCCCTAGAAATCATGTTCCCCTAGAATTAAGCCAGAGCATCTCACAAGCACCTAGGTATACCTTGATTGTAATTAAAAAACATAGAACGGCGTGAGATGCATAGGGTATAGCCTGGACTCAAGAATGCTTATATCTGTGCATCAATATGAGTCTGGGCGTTAAATACGCAACATACATTAATCAAGTTGAGTCATCCAGCTCTAGTCAAATCTAACTGGACCAAATCAACTTGACTTGACTAACCATGTGAAAATTGTTGCCCTATAGGCAGTCAGCAAGTAACTAAAGGTTAGACAGTTGGTAAAGGATACTCAATTTTCTAGTTAAGAATGTTTTGATCCTTAGGGCTCTGATACCTAGTAAATCAATCTAGTGAACATGACTCATGCTTGGACTTAAGGACCAACTGAATTTGAATGAATAACCTTGTCCTGAACCTTAAATATTATTTAAACTTAAATATTCAAACCCTGTTGAACTTAGCTAACCTGTTGAACTTAGTAAATTCTTGTACAATTTTTTTTTCAAAGACTAACAAACAATGTTTCTCTTAAGTAAGAAAGATATAATCACTAACTTTTTAAATCTATCAAAGAGATACACTCCCCAACTGTTTTATAATGTTATTCAAGTGTCTATTATTGCCCATTTTTTTTTATATATGGCAAATGGGGAGAGTAGCAAATTGTAAAATTCAAAATAGTTAAGGGGGAGCAATAGTTAAGGGGGAGCATATAGGTTACTTTAGCAAATTTGCTTTGGTCATTTTTGTTCATCTATACTTAGCAGATTTGCCTGTGTTAAAAATGTTTATCTAATCGTTAAGTAGCAAATTGTAAAATTCAAAATAGTTAAGGGGGAGCAATAGTTAAGGGGGAGTATATAGGTTACTTTAGCAAATTTGCTTTGGTCATTTTTATTCATCTATACTTAGCAGATTTGCCCGTGTTAAAAATGTTTATCTAATCGTTTGTTTACTTAACTTTGAATTTGAGTTGCCATAATCAAAAAGGGGGAGATTGTTGGTGCGAGAAGCATCCGATGATCGAACTTGTATTTTGATAATGGCGAAGGATTCAAAGTTAAGGTGTTTTGTTTTCTAACAAGTCTACTTGAGGATTTCAAGAAAGTCCTAGCTGCGGTTAGGAAAAGGGAAAAAACCCTAGGGGGTGGTAACTCTAGGTCATAGGGGGTGGTAACCCTATACGGAAAGTCTTGGTAGGTCGATGTCTTCAGGCAAAAGTCCTAGGGGGTGGTAACCCTAGGTGGAAAGTCCTGGTGTCGCGAACCAGGTGAAAGACTGGACTAGCCGGGAAGCGGATGTCCAGTAGAAAGTCCGGAAGCATCGAGTGCTGAGCAAAAGTCCAGTCGATCTGGAGGATCGCACTGGCAACAGGTAAATCTCCTGAGTGGAGTAGGTGAGGACGCGTTCCCCGTAGAGGGAACAGTAGGCGTCGGGTCGACCTAGGGTTTCCGAACGGAAACCCGAAGTCAGGCTCGGATAGTACGGAGACTATCATTATCACTTCTATTATGCTTTATATGCTAACTTTGTGCTGCAGGGTATATTTGGGATTAATGTATCTTGCAGGGACCAAAGTGCAAAGACTAATCTCGGATGAACAGTGTCCGAGGCGCCTCCATGGAGCTTGGAGGCGCCTCGGGTGCACGCCTTGAAGGGGGTTTAAGGCGCCTTGGAAGGCGCCTTGAGCAGGGTTTGAGGCACCTTAAGCAGATGAAGTTTGACCAGATCAAGTTCAATCCACGCGGAAGACTCGGCAGCATGGAGGCGCCTTGAACAGCCCTCAAGGCGCCTTGAACACCCTTTATAAGGGGGTTTCGACCAGCACTTAAGCAGATCAAGTTCTAAGCTTTCCTTCTTCAACGTGCTGCTAACAAAGTCATTCCGAAGTGCTGCTGCGACATTCCGACGACCCGGAGCTCTAATCTTCTTCTTTCTTAAGTTGTCGGTACAAGTTTATTTCAATAACTTCAGTGTAATTTGTAATTTCTATCGTGCTTATAGTTGTTGCCCACCGGAAGCGATCAAGGATCGCGGGCCTTCGAGTAGGAGTCGCCTTAGGCTCTGAACGAAGTAAAATTCCTGTGTCCATCTGTTTGTGTTTCTTTGTTCTAATTCCGCTGCTTTAACTCCGATAAGTTTCACGATTCTGATAAACGTACAAAATAGCCGCGAGCGCTATTCACCCCCCCCCTAGCGCGGTCTCGATCCAACAAAGACTACCTCACCTAAGATTAGAAAGGTAGATAAACTAAGCAAGAACACTAAGGACAGTAGTTATAAGCCTAGAAATAAAAATGCTCAAGGACTAAATGAAAAACCAAAATCTAGGGATTTATGGAAAGAAAATCAAGTTTTGAGGTCAAGGCTTGATAAAATGGAAAAGACCCTAAAAAGAATGAAAAATATCCTAAAAAGAAAAAATGAGCATAACCTAGGTCTAGGAGTACAAAAGCTATCCAATGACCATAGAGGTTTGGGATACAAACCTAAGGCTAAGAAGGATGTGACTTCTTACCATAGGGTTCCATATAACTATGGAACCAACTCTAGTCTAGGGGTCAAGTCAAGGATATAAGCGAAGTTATTCCTAGGAGTATCTTTACAACGACAAATGTGACCAAGACTTCTAAGAAGTCTAAGAAAGTCACTAAGAAGGTCATAAGGGAAGCAATCCCTAGAGTTGACCTAGAGGAGGTAACCAAGGATTCTAAGAAGCCTAGGAAGGTCATGAGGAAGGTAACTAGGGAGGTTATCCCTACTGAGTATCTAGAGCATCTAAGAAGCACCAACAGATTTTGAGTTCTTAGGAGCATTTTTTTCTACCCCTTAGATGGGTTAAAAAGTGTCAACTCTAATTGGAATGATAGTTAATCCAACCTTGATGGAGTTGACACTCGGAGAGCATTTTTAAGGTTATTATTAACCTTTGAAAACGAAGTGGTTTATTGATTTACTCTCTGCAAGAGTAAAATGTGCCATAATTTGAGAAATTTGATGTAATTTTAATTGACACAACAAATCAAGAGTAAAAGAAATGCCAAGTTAGGATTTTGGTATTTTCTTAAAGAGTTAAGGGTAAAATTTAGACCTTAATTTAAAATGTTTACTCTTGTAAGAGTAAAATATGTCAAACCTTGAGGAATTATGTTTAATTTAAATTGACAAAAATTAAAAAAAGTAAAAGAAATGTCGAAATTGGGAGTTTGACATTTTCTTGAGAAAAAGTGGGTAATCTAGGATTAAATTTCAGGTTTAGCTAAGGATTAAGGATACTTAGATAGATAATCTAGGTATATTTTATTTATGCTAAAACTTGCCATGATTGTTTGCCCATTATATGCCATGACATCATATTTAGCATTCATGATTATCATGAAAAACGACAAAAAATACCATGGGATGTCATATATACATCATATAGCTATAGTATATATTTTTTTAAATTATTCCTTTTTAATGTATACCATAAATCATCATGCATCTGGAGGCATGAGAGCATGCTCACTTATAACTCACGCTAGGGTGAGAATCTGGAGGCATGAGAGCATGCTCACTTATAACTCGCGCTGGGGTGAGAGTCTGGAGGCGTGAGAGCATGCTCACTTATAACTCGCGCTGGGGTGAGAGTCTGGAATCCCGGCCGAGCGGTCGTTGGTCATGAGAGTATGCTCACTTATAATTTACGCTGGGGTGAGAGTCTGGAATTCCGACCGAGAGGTCGTTGGTTGTGATAGCATGCTCACTTATAACTCGCGCTGGGGCAAGAGTCTGGGATCCCGACCGAGAGGTCGTTGGTCGTGAGAGCATGTTCACTTATAACTCATGCTGGGACGAGAATCTGGAGGCGTGAGAGCGTGCTCACTTATAAATCGCGTTGGAGCGAGAATTTGGAATCCCGACCGAGAAGTCATTGGTCGTGAGAGCAGGCTCACTTATAATTCACGCTGGGGCGAAAGTCTGGAATCTCGACCAGGAATTGTCTGGAAGCCTGATCGGGAATTGGTATGGAAACTTGAATGGGAATTGGTCTGGAAACTTGATCGGGAATTGGTCTGGAAACCTGATTAGGAATTGGTCTGAAAATTTGATCGGGAATTGGTCTGGAAATCTGATCGGGAATTGTTCTAGAAGCCTGACCAGGAATTGACTTGGAAGGGTAGCACTTGTGGCTCAGAAGGAGTTGGACTAGTGGACTTAGCCTAATGTTCTTGCGATCACAAAGTGCATTATATAAGACTTTAGTCAAATTTGAACCTTACTCTGATTCTGAGGATGGGTGGAGGCGCCAAATTTTGATCAACGTTTCCTGTTGTCTCTTGCTTCATTTCCCGAGACCGCCACTTAGAATTTTCGATCCTTGAAACATGGTCTTCGTGAGGTAGGGTGCTCCTGTTTGTATATCACCTCCATGATTTTCCTGTCATGTCCATCATAAATACCCTTTCATAGGGAGTCGACACATGCCCCTTGAACTTTACTTGTGATGATGTCTGATGCACGCTTTCTGCACACGACCCCAGGACGCTTTTGTCCCTTGATCTGACAGTCATAGTATTCTCCACCGTTTCGATTGTCCGGTTCGACTCCTGATGCTCTTTAAGGGGTTTAGTTTAAAAACCCTAAAGGCCTCTCGTAGTGGCTCACTAGCGCATCATCTTCCTCAATCTCTCTTCCCTTACTCATTTCTGCTTGCTAACCTTTCCTTTCGTGTAAGTACTTCTCATTCTTCCTTCATTACACCTTCGTTTGTTGATTAGGTAATGGTTGGAGATACAATAGTGCCCTGGTATGCCTATTTTCATTCAGATTTAGAAAGGAGTGATCTTAAATCTGTATGATCCAACTTGAGGCTATCCGACGCATATCAACTATGCCTCCCTGGGCCTGATGACCATCCATATCCTCCCCCTACCAGTTTCGTGACCTTCTTCAAAGGTCAGCTTCTTGGTGGTCTACAATTTCCCATTCCTTCCTTCTTCATATCCTTGAGTCAGTATTTTGGTATCGCTTTGTCCCAATTTGCTCCCAATGCCTTCCGCACCATGTGTGAAATGGTAATTCTTTGTCGCTTGTATCAAGTTCCTTTGACTTCTCAACTCTTCCACCACTTCTATTCCCTTAAGCGTTCTAAACCCGACATCTTCATGGTGCAATTTAGGACTGGGCATAAGTTTTTTGAGGGCATGCCTTCTTCCAATAAAGGTTGGAAGTCCCACTTTTTCTACGTCCAATTGCCTGACGCCGTGACATGGCCTGTTGAATGGCGCCTCCGTCTTCCTTCTCCATTTGAGCTGCGGGATCATCAACACCAGCTTGCTTACTTGACCGCCTCCGAAAAACTAGAAGGAGTGCAATTGCGGCTCCCTTTTTTGTTGTGGAAACAGCTTATGATATAATGAACAATCTCAAAGAACTCTTTGGGTACCAGAGTCGGACTGCTAGGCAAGAGGCAATGAGAAAGCTAATGACAACCACCATGTCTGAGGGGACACCCGTAAGGGATCATATCCTCAAAATGATGGCTTATCTGAATGAAGTATAAGTCTTTGGAGGAGAAATCGATGGGGAAATCCAGGTCGATATAATTCTCCAAACGCTACCCAGAAGTTTTGAGCAGTTCCGCCTGAACTATAACATAAACAAAAGAAAGTATACGTTGGCGGAACTTCTGACAGAACTACAGGCAGCAGAAGGAATATTTCGTCCCAGTTTTCAGATTTACTATGCTGAAAATGGTTCTACTTCTAAGTCGAAAGGCAAGAAGAAGAAGAAACAGGTCTTTTCAACAACGAAAGTGAATAAACCTCAGGGTATAGGACAAAAGGCTGGAATGAAGAAGCCGAAGGGCAAGTGCTTCATCTACAAGCAGTCAGGACATTGGAAGGTAGACTGTCCTCGTAGGAACCAGAACAATAAAGATATATCTCATGCTCTAGTAGTTGAAACATGTTTAGCGATGTTATCTACCAGCATCTGATGTGTAGATACGGGAGCCACTGATCATGTTTGCAATTCTTTGCAGGGGTTCCAGGAAACCCGACGACTATTTGATGGAGAGATAACTGTCTACATGGGCAATGCTACTAAGGTGGCAGTTGTTGCAGTGGGAGACGTCTACTTATCTTTTGATAGGAATAGAAATTTGATTTTAAGAAATTGTCTTTATGTACCTAGTTTTAGAAAGAATTTAATTTCAATTTCTAAACTGTATTTGGATGGATATTCAGTTTCCTTTAGTAACAATGTGGTTATAAAGAGAAATAAAGTGATTATTTGTTCTGGTGCATTGGTTGACAATTTATATACTTTAAATCTAATTTCTCCCACAAAGCAAAATATGGAAATTAATAACACATCTTCTAACTCTAATAAGAGAAAAGAACCTTCGGAAATGAACCAAACGTATCTTTGGCATCTAAGGTTTGGTTATATTAACTTAAGTAGGATTCAAAGGCTTGTAGCCGATGGACTCTTGGGTTCATTAGAGTTGGAAAACTTTCCAACATGTGAATCCTGCTTGGAAGGTAAAATGACCAAGAGACCTTTTAAGGCCAAGGGTATAGAGCCAAAGATGCGTTAGAACTGGTTCATTCTGATTTGTGTGGTCCTATGTCTATCCAGGCAAGAGGTGGTTATGAATACTTCGTCTCTTTTATAGACGATTATTCAAGATACGGATACATTTACCTGATGCGCCGCAAGTCTGAATGCTTTGACAAGTTCAAATAATATAGGGCTGATGTGGAGAAATGTCTTAGTAAAAGTATCAAGACACTACGGTCTGACCGTGGTGGCGAATACCTCTTTGGAGAGTTTAGGAATTACTTATCAGAAGTCGGGATTCAATCCCAATTGTTTGCATTTGGTACACCCCAGCAGAATGGTATGGCAGAATGAAGGAATAGGACTCTTATGGAAATGGTTAGATCGATGATGAGTTATTCAAAATTACCAAATTCGTTTTGGGGATATGCTCTGAAAACAACAGTGTACATTCTGAATATGGTACCTTTTAAAACAGTTCCTTCTACTTCCATGGAATTATGGAATGGGCGTAAGCCTAGTCTAAATTATATCCGGATTTGAGGTAGTCTAGCACATGTGCCGAAGGGAGATACTGACAAGTTGGAATCACGTACAAAAGTTTGTCTATTTATGGGATATCCTAAAGGAATAAAAGGTGATTATTTTATAATCCTAAAAATCAGAAGATCATTGTTAGAACCAATGCTCGATTTTTAGAAGAAGATTATGTAATGAACCATAAACCCATTAGTGAAATAGTTCTAGAAGAAATAAGAGAGGGCACGTCTACTTTAATACCAACAGTACAAGATGATGTACCACAAGAAACTGCAACACGTGTCTCACATGATACACTGTGAGAGACAGTGTCTCGTCGTAGTGGGAGGGTTGTAACGCAACCTGAGAGATTCATGTTTTTGGGAGAGTCTTCGGACTTGATCCTGGGTAAACATGAACCTGATCCCCGAACATATGACGAAACACTCCAAGATATAGATGCAGTATCTTGGCAAAAGACAATGAATTCCGAAATAAAATCTATGTATTCTAATAAGGTCTGGGAGCTTGTAGAACCACCTGATGATGTAAAAGCCATTGGATGCAAGTGGATCTACAAAAGGAAAAGAAGGACAGATGGGAAGGTAGAAACCTTCAAAGCAAGGCTTGTTGCGAAAGGGTATACTTAGAAAGAGGGAATCGACTATGAGGAGACTTTTTCACCAGTAGCTATGCTTAAGTCTATCCGGATACTCTTATCCATTGCCGCTCATATGGATTATGAGATTTGGCAAATGGATGTCAAGACAGCTTTCATTAATGGAAGTCTTGAAGAAAACATCCATATGAAGCAACCAGAAGGGTTTATTGAAAAGGGCAAAGAGCATCTAGTGTGCAAGCTTAATCGGTCCATTTATGGACTGAAGCAAACTTCAAGATCTTGGAACATCCGGTTTAACAAAGTAATCCAGTCATATGGATTTATTCAGTGTCCGGATGAGTCTTGTGTATACAAGAAGTGTAACGGAAACATGGTGATATTTCTTGTACTATACGTAGATGATATTTTGTTAATTGGCAACAATGTCAAGGTATTATGGGACGTAAGGGTATGATTATCCAAACAATTTGATATGAAGGACTTAGGAGAATGTGCACACATTCTTGGGATCAAAGTTATAAGGGATCGCAAGAAAAGAATGTTGTGTCTATCCCAAACTTTATATATAGATACAATCCTTGCTCGTTTTAGCATGTAAAACTCCAAGAAAGGTTTCTTACCTTTTAGTCATGGAGTAGTCTTATCTAAAGAGATGTCTCCGAAGACATCAAAGGAGATAGAGGACATGAAGGCAGTTCCTTATGCTTCGGCTGTAGGAAGCCTTATGTATGCAATGCTATGTACGAGACCTGATATCTGTTTTGCCGTTGGCATGGTTAGCATATATCAAAGTAACCCTGGACAAGAACATTGGACTGCTGTGAAGCATATATTAAAGTACCTGAGAAGGACTAGAGATTATATGCTAGTCTACCAAGCAGACGATTTGCTCCTTATGGGTTACACGGATTCAGACTTCCAATCAGATAGGGACAATAGTAAGTCCACGTCAGGCTATGTGTTTACTTTAGGAGGTGGAGCCATTGCATGGAGGAGTGTTAAGCAGAAATGCATCTCGGACTCAACCATGAAAGTTGAGTATATGGCAGCCTCTAAGACAACCAAAGAAACTGTGTGGCTCAGGAACTTTCTAATGGATTTAGATGTGATTCCTGGTTTGCCCATGATCATCACAATTTATTGTGATAATAGTGGTGTTGTTGCAAACTCGAAGGAACCACGAGCCCATAAGGCAAGTAAACATATAGAGCGCAAGTACCACATGATATGAGGCATCGTCAAGCGAGGAGAAGTTGTCGTCGCCAAGATTGCATTAGCAAGTAACCTGGCAGATCCTTTCACTAAGGCCCTTCCGGCGAAAGCTTTTGATCGGCATGTGGAGGGGATGGGAATCAAATGTATGGCAACAGATATGACAACTTAGTCTTTTAGTATAAGTGGGAGATTGTTGGAGTGTATACTAAAAGCCTAGCTTTTGTAAACATTTATTTTGAAATAAAAGAATCACATTGGTCAATATCTGCATTTATTTGTTAAATGTAATTGTTCAATTAATTTATATAGTAGATAACATGGTGTGTGGTGTCACACACAGAAGATCATATTGACGGTTCTTTATAAATTATAAACAGTTGCTCACGACTAAGATGGAAAGGAACAAACCATCAGAATAGTCGTAGTGTAATTGAGTATTAGTTTATCTTGATTAATAAATTACACTGGTACACTCTAAGTGTATTGAGTAGGATCATTTAGGTAAGTTCTTTTTGTACTGACTTAGTAAAAGAACTAGACCTTAGTTATTATGGAAGTATGTGCTCTTAATCATAATATAATAACAACCACATATATTTAATATTTATTTCTTTGACTTATCAAAGGGTGAGGTTTAGCTCGATAAATCAATATGCCCGATAAGTTGGGAAATGATATTACTTATAGTGTGTGTTGTTGATTATAGAAGGAATCTGTGTCCTAGTTATCTAGGTTGAGAATGTCCCCAAGAGGAGCTCATAAGGATTGCCATGTTAAACCCTGCAGGTGGACTTAGTCCGACATGACAATGAAGTTGAGTGGTACTACTCTTGGAGCTAGATATTAATTAAGTGAGTTGTCAGTAACTTACTTAATTAGTGGACATTTGTTACCTTAAACACAGGGAGACTAACACACTCATGATAAAAATGAACCCATAATGTAATTTGGGATTGGTGCGGTAGTGCGATAATAACTCTCTAGTGGAATGAGTTATTATCGATGAACTTGAGTTGTGTGTTCGGGACGAGCACGGGATACTCAAGCTCATCGGAAGGCCAAAACCAATTTCTCCTCTAGGTCCCTGTCGTAGCCTCATTAAAGCCTCAAATCCATCCAAAGAAAGGTCCATCTTGATGTCCAAGAAAGGGGCCGACCCAATGCTTGGTGACCAAGCAAGGGCCGACCACATCCTCTTTATAGGGGCCGGCCCTATTGCTTGGTGACCAAGCATATAGGGGCCGACCAAGATTAATTCAAATAGGAGAGGTGTTTTGAATTTTTAAAATCTTCTCTTTGTAGAAAACTATAAGTTTTAAAAGAGAGATTTTAATTTTAAAAGACTTTCCTTATTTAAATTAGGCCACATGTTTTAATAGAGAGTTTTAAAAGTTTTGAAACTTTCCTCTTTTAACCATGCTCATGGTTTAAGAAAAAAAGGAAGATAAGTTTTAAAATTTAAATTTTCCATCATCATGTTAGAAAAGGAAATTTTTAAGAGAAGTTTTAAATTTTAAAACATGATTTTAATTTTTAGAACTTTCCTTTTTTAACTCCTACTTTAGGAAGGAGAGCTTGTAAATTTTATAAGAGGATTTCTTCTTGTAAAATTTAAAAAAATATATTTCCTTATTCTTGATGTGGTGGCCGGCCACCTTGCTTGGAGCCCAAGCAAGGGGCCAGCCAATTATAAAAAAAATCATCATCTAATTGATTTGGTGATTGATTCAATCAAGAGGAAAGAAAAGGAAAATTAAAAGGGAAAAGGAAAAATTAGAGGAAGATTTAAATTTTTGTAAAAATTCTTCCCTTATTTGCCTTGGGCAAGTATTATAAAAGAATGAGTGGGGAGGCTTCATGAGACACAATTCTTATTCTCTTGCTTGGAGAACCTCAAGTGGCCGGCCCTCCCTCTCCCTTCTCTTTTCCCTTTTGCTCTCTTCTCCTTGGTGGTGGTGGTGGCCGGATTTTAGAAGAAGAGGAAGAAGCTTTTGGGTGGTGTTCATCTTGGAGGATCGTCGCCCACACGACATCCAAGGCGAGGCGAGGAATACAGCAGAAGATCTTGAGGTCATTAGCTTATAAAGAGAAGGTATAACTAGTAGTTTTCTTCCGCATCATACTAGTTATTTTCTTTGTAAGAATTCTAAATACAAGAGGCAATTAGATCTAGTTTATCGAATTTATTTTTCGAGTTTGTGTTTTCTTTTTTTTCGAATTTGTGATTCGATTGTTCTTTTTTGGTTAACCTAGAGTTATTTAAGGAAATTAAATATTAGCTTTCCTTAAAAGGCTTTGTCTAGGCGGTGGTGGTTGCTCCCATATCCAAGAAGGTCATGTGTCTCGCCATGTAGTCCTGGAAGTCAATTTTGGAAATTAATATTTAATGGAATTAATAACATAGGTGGATTTGAATCAATAGTGTTAAGTTCCACTTGCGATTCAAATCTAAACTGATCCGATGGTAAGGACGGGGGACCCTCGTTGGCAGGAGGTCAACGACACGTGGAGGTCAATGGTCAAGAGGGTTAACCCCAAGGTCGGGCTGAGTGGACAGAGGTCATGCCGAGCGGACTGGCAGGCCGACCGAGCATCCGGCCGACCGAACATTCGCCCAGGGGTCTCCCAGGCCGGACGAAAGACAACCCGACCAAGGGTCGAGTTTCCAATGCTCAAGGTAAAAGAGTCTCTGGCCGAGCGGACAGGCGTCGAACATGCCGCTCGGCCGAGCCACAGGACAATAAAGCGCAATCCCATCCGAGCACATGAGCAGGGCTTCCTCGCCCGGTCTGAGGTATGCACATTCCCGGAGGCCATGAGCGCCAAGCGGCTGGTCTGCTCGGCCCAGGAACAGGCAAGAGCGCAAAGGGACAGCTGGTAACATCATCCTCGAGACACCGGCCGCCGACAAACAGCATGGTCGGCGGCCGGAGCAGACAGAGTATCGTACGATGGAAGTTTCCACCGTCACATCAGGGATATGCTCGGACGATTGCGGAATGACGTCAGACATACTTTTCTGACACAACCCTACTGAGGTATGTTTGGGGAAGCGTGCACGCATCGAGAAGCGTGCCCGCGGCTCCCCGGGGTCCTATATAAGGACCCCCAGACTTCGACGGAGGTATGCGATTCTCATCACTGTAGCCACAGTAGCGTTACTTTGCTCCTCTCCTTCTTCACTGCCTGACTTGAGCGTCGGAGGGTCGTCGCCTAGAAACCCCTCCCGACTCGGCTTCTTTGTAGGTTCGCTGGAGATCCACATCACCAGTCAGAGATAGCGGAGAGTGCCACGTCCCCAGTGTCCGTCGACTTAGCGCTCGGACATGATCAAATTGGCGCCGTCTGTGGGAACGTCCCTGAATCCGAGTAGAGACGATGGAAGAAGCTGGATACCAACTCATGGTGACACTCTCTCCTGAAGAACTAGACGCGCTCATCCAAGCGCGGGCGACCAAGATTGTCGAGCAACAGCAAAAGGCTCAAGCCGATCAGATAGCGCAACAGGCAACGTCGGCATCAGGCGGTCGGGCGACGCCAGATGACCGGGCGGAGCAGCTCTCAATATGGGGCCAGAATAAAGGTCCGACCGACACTCAAGTGGAAGCCCCGCCCGCCCCGATACCATTCCATCGGGCTCTGTTCCAAACACCCTCGGAAGTCGCACAAGCCAACCTCGACCGAGGCTCTTCGTCCGATGAGGCGCCCCTCCACGACGCAAGAAAGGGCAAAGCGTCACGTACAGACTCGTCCCCCCGAGCAGATCAATAGGCAGTTCTCCGAGGCCATCCTGCGCGACCCACTACCAAGGCATTACGCGCCCCCGGTGATCAAGGAATACAACGGGACCACCGACCCGGACGACCATCTGGGTAAGTTCGACAACACAACCACTTTGCATCAATATACAGATGGTGTGAAGTGCCGGGTGTTCCTCACCACCCTTTCTGGATCGGCACAACGATTGTTCCGGAGGCTACCGAATGGATCCATCACGAGCTTCAAAGAGTTCCGCACGGCCTTCCTCCATCACTTCGCGAGCAGCAGGCGCTACCAGAAGACCAACGTCAGTTTGTTCGCCATCAAACAAGGCTCGAAGGAGTCGCTCCGAGCCTACATCCAGCGTTTCAACCAGGTGGCCATGGATATCCTGACGATCACTTCAGAAACTATGATGAACGCATTCACACAGGGGCTTGTGGACGGTGATTTCTTCCGTTTGCTCATCAGAAATCCGCCTCGCAGCTACGACCACATGTTGAACAAGGCTAACGAGTACATCAACGTAGAGGAAGCTCAGAAGGCGAGGAAAAAGGAAGCACCATCCAAGCCACCAGCTCATGCCGAACGGAAGCCGCCTTCTAATTATCAACCACTGAGGGGACCCCGCGCAGAGGTAGCCCATCCTCATCAGAGGCCGCACGTCGTCCAACAAGTAGCGGCCGATCGGCCTAAGCCAAAAGGGAAGATATGGACTCCCATGTTTTGTTCGCTCCATCAGTCAGCAACTCACAACACCCGCGACTGTCGGAGCCTCCCCCCAATCGCTCATCCTACGCCAAGGAGCTATCGCCGTCGATCACCTTCGCCGAATCCACGACATCAACACCAAAGTCATGGCCGGCGTACAGAAAGGAGATCTCCCGAGCGGTAACATAGCCAGCAGCACAGGGCCATTCCTCGGGTATCGCATGAACGACCCCGACCATCCGCTCGGGAGGAGGAGAATAGAGGCAATGCGTCGAGGGGTGAAATCAACATCATCGCCGGAGGGCCGACCGGAGGCGACTCCAACAGGGCAAGGAAGCCGCATGCAAGGCAGCTTACGATCCATACGGTGGGCTGCAATCAGGAGCGAGCGAACGAGCCCGAGATCAGCTTTGGGCCTAGGGACCTTGAGGGAGTCGAAGTCCCGCATGATGACGCCCTCATCATCTGAGCAGTAATAGCTAACTACACTATTTACCGCATCTTTATTGATACAGGCAGCTCGGTCAACATAATCTTTCGGAAGGCATTCGACCAATTGCAAATCGACCGAGCCGAGTTGTTGCCGATGACAACCCCCCTCTATGGGTTCACCGGTAATGAAGTTTTACCGGTCGGACAGGTCTGACTGGCTATCTCGCTGGGAGAGGAGCCGCTCAGAAGAATGCGGACTGCTAACTTCATTGTAGTCGATGCTCCCTCCGCGTACAATGTGATCTTAGGGCGACTGACTCTCAACGAGTTCCGAGCGGTCATCTCCACCTTCTGCCAGAAAATCAAGTTCCTAGTAGAAGACCAAGTTGGAGAAGTCCGAGGGGATCAACTGGCAGCCCAGCGATGCTACGTAGAGATGGTCCGAGCCGAGGCTAAATCCGCTCGAAAAGTGCCACGAGTCGAGGTAAACGCTATAACCGAAAAGCCACCTTCTTTAGTTTATGAAGAAAAGGAGGAGGTACAGATCCACCCCACCCGACCGGAGGCCACGACTTTCATAGCATCCGACCTGAAGGTAGGCCAGAAGGAGGAGCTGATCGGATGTCTCCAGCGAAACTTCCACATCTTCGCTTGGTCAACTCATGAACTGCCAGGAGTTTCGCCGAGCATATCGCAGCACGAGCTACACGTCCGGCCAGACGCTCGCTCGGTAAAGCAACGGAAGAGGGACTTTAGCACTGAACAGAACGTCATCATCCGAGCGGAAGTCGAGAAGTTGCTGGAGGTCGACCACATATGGGAGGTGCAATTTCCCAGTTGGCTCGCGAATGTAGTACTGGTCTCTAAGCCGGGCAACAAATAGAGAGTCTGCATCGAATTCCGGGATCTAAACAAGGCATGCCCAAAGGATTTTTACCCTCTGCCCCGGATCGATCAGCTGGTCGACTCTACCTCGGGGTGCGAGTTGATATGCATGCTAGTTGCATACCAGGGTTACCACCAGGTGCCGCTCGCTCGAGAAGACCAAGAGAAAGTGAGCTTCGTCACCGCGGATGGCACTTACTGTTACAACATGATGTCGTTCAGACTAAAAAACGTCGGAGCCACATACCAGCGCCTAATGAACAAAGTGTTCCGGGAGCAGATCGGGCACAACCTAGAAGTCTACGTGGACGATATACTAATCAAGTCACTCCGAGCGGCGGATCTTTGTACAGACATAGAGGAAACCTTCCGAACACTGAGGAGGTATGGAGTCAAGCTGAACCCCTAAAAATGTCTGTTCGGAGCAAAAGGTGGGCGCTTCTTGGGATATATCATGACTGAGCGGGGCATAGAGGTGAACCCTACCAAGGTGAAAGCACTGCAATACATGCCGCCTCCTAGGAATCTGAGGGAAGTGCAACGCCTCACCGGCCGGATAACGGCATTGTCGAGATTCATCTCTAAGACAGCCGACCGGAGCTTGCCATTTTTCAAGATCTTGCGCCGAGCAACCAAGTTCGATGGGATCAGGAGTGCGACCGGGCTTTCGAAGAGCTAAAAGCCTATCTCAACTCACTACCCGTGCTGGCTAAACCAAACGTGGGTGAGCCGCTCCGTATATACCTGTCATCAACCGAGCATGCTGTCGGCTCGACACTGGTAAAGGGAGGTGGAGAGGAGCAGCCAGTGTATTTCCTGAGCAACATTTTAAAAGATGCTGAGTCCCACTATACCGATCTCGAGAAGCTTGCTTTCGTGCTAGTCCTGGCCGCACGGAGGCTCCGCTCTTATTTCTTGGCGCACAAAATCATCGTTATAACGAACAACCCGTTAGGAAGGGTGCTTCTTGTTAGAGTGTATACTAAAAGCCTAGCTTCTGTAAACATTTATTTGTTGAAATAAAAGAATCACATTGGTCAATTTCTGCATTTATTTGTTAAATGTAATTGTTCAATTAATTTATATAGTAGATAACATGGAGTGTGGTGTCACACTCAGAAGATCATGTTGTCGGCTCTCTATAAATTATAAACAGTTGCTCGCGACTAAGATGGAAAGGAACAAATCATCAGTATAGTCATAGTGTAATTAAGTATTAGTTTATCTTGACTAATAAATTACACTGATACACTTTAAGTGTATTGCGTAGGATCATTTATGTAAGTTCTTTTTGTACTGATTTAGTAAAAGAACTAAACCTTAGTTATTATGGAAGTGTGTACTCTTAATTCTAATATAATAACAAGCACATATATTTAATATTTATTTCTTTGACTTATCAAAGGGTGAGGTTTAGCTCGATAAATCAATATGCCCGATAAGTTGGGAAATGATATTACTTATAGTGTGTGTTGTTGATTATAGAAGGAATCTGTGTCCTAGTTATCTAGGTTGAGAATGTCCCCAAGAGGAGCTCATAAGGATTGCCATGTTAAACCCTGCAGGTGGACCTAGTCCAACATGACAATAAAGTTGAGTGGTACTACTCTTGGAGCTAGATATTAATTAAGTGAGTTGTCAGTAACTTACTTAATTAGTGGACATTCGTAATCTTAAACACAGGGAGACTAACACACTCATGATAAGAAGGAGCCCATAATGTAATTTGGGATTGGTGCGGTAGTGCGATAGTAACTCTTTAGTGGAATGAGTTATTATCGATGAACTTGAGTTGTGTGTTCAGGGCGAACACGGGATACTCAAGCTCATCGGAAGGATAAAACCAATTTCTCCTCTAGGTCCATGTCGTAGCCTCATTATAGCCTCAAGTCCATCCAAATGTAAGGCTCTTCTTGGTGTCGAAGAAGGGGGCCAGACCATTGCTTGGTGACCAAGCAATGGCCGGCCACATCCTCTTATAGGGGCCGACCCTATAGCTTGGTGACCAAGCTTGTAGGGGCCAACCAAGATTAATTCAAATAGGAGGGGTGTTTTGAATTTTTAAAATCTTCTCTTTGTAGAAAACTATAAGTTTTAAAAGAGAGATTTAAATTTTTAAAACTATCCTTATTTGAATTAGGGCACATGTTTTAATAGAGAGTTTTAAAAGTTTTAAAACTTTCCTTTTTTAACCATCCTCATGGTTTAAGAAAAAAAAGGGAGATAAGTTTTAAAATTAAAATTTTCTATTATCATGTTAAAAAAGGAAATCTTATAAGAGAAGTTTTAAATTTTAAAACATGGTTTTAATTTTTAAAACTTTCCTTTTTTAACTCTAGAAAAGAGAGCTTATACAATTTTATAAAAGTTTTCTTCTTGTAAAATTTTATTAAAAATATTATTATTTTTCTTTCCTAAATATGGTGGTCGGCCACCTTGCTTGGTGTCCAAGCAAGGGGTCGGCCAATCCCAATCCTAAACCAAATAGGATTGATCACAACCATTGATTGGTGATTGATTCAATCAAGAGGAAAGAAAAAGGAAAAATTAAAAAGGAAAAGGAAAAACTCTTGGATGATTTTATTTTTTGTAAAAAGTTTTTCCTTATTTGCCTTGGGCAAGTAATATAAAAGAAGAGGTGAGGGGGCTTCATGAGACACAACTCTTATTCTTTTGCTTGGGTGATCTCTTGGTGGCCGACCCTCTCCTTTCTCCCTTTCCCTTTGCTCTCTTCTCCTTGGTGGTGGTGGTGGCCGAATTCTAGAGGAAGAGGAAGAATTCTTTTGGGTGGTGTTCATCTTGGAGGATCGTCGCCCACACGACGTCCAAGGCGAGGCGAGGAATACGGCAGAAGATCTCGAGGTCATTAGCTTACAAAGAGAAGGTATAACTAGTAATTTTCTTCTGCATCATACTAGTTATTTTCTTTATAAGAATTCTAAATACAAGAGGCAATTAGATCTAGTTTATCGAATTTGTTTTTCGATTTTGTGTTTTCTTCTTTTTCAAATTTGTGATTCGATTGTTCTTTTCGGTTAACCTAGAGTTATTTAAGGAAATAAATATTAGCTTTCCTTAAAAGGCTTTGCCTAGGCGGTGGTAGTTGCTCCCATATCCAAGAAGACCATGTGCCTCGCCATGCAGTCCTGGAAGCCAATTTTGGAAATTAATATTTATGGAATTAATAATCTAGGTAGATTTGAATCAATAGTAAGTTCCGCTTGCGATTCAAATCTAAACCATTAAGAACAGATAAGTTAAATTTGGAATCAATGATGTTAAGTTCCGTCTGCGATTCCTAATTTAACTTCTAAAGAACACAATAGGTTATTTAAGGAAAGGTTCGACACTTGTACAAAATTTTTTTATATAGTGGAACCGGTACGTTTGCTTAGGATTAACCAACACTTCTAAATCCAGAAGCGTTTGGGCGGCTCATTAAGTGGATGACGGAGCTCAGTGAATTCGACATCTAGTATCAGCCCCGCTCGGCGGTTAAGGCGCAGTCCTTGGCAGATTTTGTAACTGAGGTACAGAATCCCGAGCCCGAAGCTTTGTGGAAAGTATTTGTGGACTGATCGTCCACTCGGCTCGGGAGCGGAATAGGTATTCTACTACTTTCCCCTCAAGAAGAGCGAATGCACCTATCTGTCCGTCTGGATTATCGGACAACAAATAACGAGGCGGAATATGAGGCCCTCATAGCCGGCTTACAGACCGCGCGGCATATGGGAGCCCACCAAGTGATACTGTACTTTGACTCCCAGTTGGTCGCTCAACAACTCTCGGGGTCCTTCGAGATAAACAGCGTAAGGCTCCTGCTCTACGTGGAGGCCTTTGAAAAGCTCAGAACTAACTTCACCGAGGTTGTCATACAGAAGATCCCCCGAGTCGAGAACCAGTCAGCAGATGAATTAGCCAAGCTCGCTAGCTCAATATCACCGATCGTCATCCAACAGCCAATTGAGCAGGTGTCCTTGGTGGCGCACATCGACCGGATGGAATGCCTCACATTCCCGAGCGATTGGAGAACATCTATAATAGAATTTTTGCGTTCGGAGGCCACACCATCCGATCGGGAGGAAGCCCAGCTACTGAGGAGGAGAGCCGGCCGGTTCATACTCATTGGGGACCAACTTTACAAAAAGGCGTTCTCCAGCCCGCTGCTGAAGTGTGTCAGCTCGGAAGACACATAATATATTCTCCAGGAAGTACATCAAGGATCCTACGGAGGCCATCCGGGCGGGCGATCGTTCGCTAGGAAGATCCTGTTCGCTGGATACTTCTGGCCAACTCTACAGGAAGACGCCGCTCGGACCGTCGCTACCTGCCTTTCCTGTCAGAAGTTCCACAGCTTCTCCCATAGGCCAACGGAGAAGATGAAGGCGTCTACCGTGTCCTACCCGTTCGACCAGTAGGGTATGGATATAGTGGGGCCTTTCTTTATGGCGACCGGGCAACGGAAGTTTTTATTAGTGGCGGTCGACTATTTCTTCAAGTGGGTCGAAGCCGAACCACTGGCCAAAATAACCAAGCAGATGGTCAAAAAGTTCATCTAGCAGCATATAATTTGTCGGTTCGGCATTCCTTGTCGGCTCATTTCGGATAACGGGCGACAATTCTTTGGTTAGGAGCTCGGAGAATGGTGCAAAGGATATGGTATCGAACAACACTTCACTTCCGTGGCGTATCCTTAGAGCAATGGTCAAGCCGAAGTAGCCAATCGGGAGATCCTGCGAATACTTCGGGTTCGGCTCGATCACATGGGAGGAAGCTGAGTGGACGAGCTGCCCGGCGTGCTATGGGGCATTCGCACAACCCCAAAGGAGGGAACGGGGGTAACACCGTTCCACTTGGTATATTGGGGTGAAGCGGTCGTCCCAGTCGTGATCGGAGTCGAGTCCGATCGGATCTAGAACTACGATGGGGACAACGCCGAGCGGAGAGAGCTGGAGTTGGACCTAGTTGACGAAGCACGAATAAAGAAGTCGTCCGGTTGATGGCGTACCGACAAAGAATGAAGCAGAATTACAACAGGCGTGTAATTCCCAGAGCATTCCAGGTCGGCGACCTAGTATGGAAGAAAGTGAAGTCGGTCGGTAATGTGGGTAAGATGGAAGCTCCCTGGGCGGGGCCCTTCAGAGTCGTCGAGAAGCTCCGATCGGGTGCATACTATCTAGAAGATGAGGACAGACAGCGGCTAGAACGACCATGGAGCGCAAACCATCTCCAGCCGTACTGAGCGGGGTAAAAGGTGTGCCGGTGTAATTTATCTCATGTATGCCTTGTTCGTCTGTATCCTTTGGCTGCAGGAGTAAAAATTTAAAAAGATAAAGGATATGAGCATTTGTTGCCTAACGACAAAACTCCACGAAGACCGTCGAGCGGTGACGTTAAACTCTAGAGTCGAACTGGCGACTATAAACCCCCCGGTCGGAAGACCGTCGAGCGACGACGTTAAACTCTAGAGTCGAACCGGCGACTATAAACCCCCCGGCCCAAAGACCTTCGAGCGACGACGTTAAACTCTAGAGTCGAACCGGCGACTATAAACCCCCCGGTCAGAAAACCGTCGAGCGGCGACGTTAAACTCTAGAGTCGAAGCGTGATTATAAACCCCGTCCAAGAGGCCGTCGACGGGACGTTAAACTCTAGAGTCGAACCGGCGACTATAAACCCCCGACCCAAGACCGTCGAGCGACGAAACTCTAAGTCAACGACTATAAACCCCTGTCGGCCTAGCAGCGACGTTAAACTCTAGAGTCGAACCGGCGACTATAAACCCCCCGACCCGAAGACCGTCGAGCGACGACGTTAAACTCTAGAGTCGAACCGGCGACTATAAACCCCCCGGTCGGAAGACCGTCGAGTGGCGACGTTAAACTCTAGAGTTGAACCGGCAACTATAAACCCCCCGGCCCGAAGGCCGTCGAGCGGCAACATTAAACTCTAGAGTCGAACCGGCGACTATAAACCCCCCGGCCCGAAGACCGTCGAGAGCGACGTTAAACTCTAGAGTCGGACCGACGACTATAAACCCCCCGGTCCGAAGATTGTCGAGCGGTGTCGTTAAACTCTAGGGTCAGACCGGCGACTATAAACCCCCCAGACGGGACAGCGTTGCGCCGATATACTAAGGCCCAGCGTCTAGGCCCGATGATCAGCAAGCCTTGATCCTAAGGACAATGAGAAAACAATGGCGTGCGCCTACCAGCGCCGGCCAGCGAAAAGCTAACGGAATGGAAGGTCGTTCGACCGAGCGGCGCAGTTGAGAAAAACACCCCAACGAAAAACTAATAGAAGTTCCATGCGGAATGAAGGTCGTTTGACTGAGCGGTGCAGTTACAAGAAACACTTCACTCAAGATAACAGAGCAAAAATTGACATTCCAAAATTACAGTTATAAGTTCGTCGATCGGGTGAATTACAGAAAACACTTCATTCAAGATAATCGAAAACATGCTTCGGAATGGTGGTGAGAAGCACCGCATGCTCCGTAGCAGGGATGACCACGGATTCAGGGAGCTGACCCTTGGACTTCAGATAGTCCGCTGTGGTGGTGATGGCTAACTCGAAGACAATGACCATCCGGTAGCAGACCTTCTCAACAAATTCCATCGAGCGGATGTACTTCTACCTCAAGGTAGCGACACGGCCTGGCTCCGCCTCCTGATACTCTTTGAAGGCGGCGCGGGAAGCATCAAGAGCCTCCTGCAAGGCCTTCAAATCGTCCTTGAGAGCCGTTGCCTCGACCAAGCGACCCTTCTTTTCGCGGTCCAGCATATCCGCCAACTCCTTTACCCATTGTTCCAGGGCGCGGGCCTCCACCTTCTTCGCTTCCAGATCTGCGATAGCAGTATTTTTCCGAGTGGTTGCGAGTTCTATCTTGTGATAATAAGTTTTGACCTGCTGTTCGAGCTGGGCCAGCATGTATGCCTGGTCAGCCGTCTTCTTCCGCTCGGCCTCCAGCAACTCCTTAGTTTTTGCAAGCTCCTTTTGCAGCTCGGCATACGAAGGGCCTTGAGAAGAAGACGAGCCGCCCGAACTCTTCAGTCTCTTCAGCTCCTCCTCCACCATGGCCAAGCGGTTGGTGACAGCGATGTTTTCCACCCATCTCTAATGTACGCAAAAGTGTTAAAACGCCGACCGGGAAGACTACATAAAAGAGCAGAAATGAGGCTTACCCTTGTGGACTGCTGCATGTGGCTGTCAGCCAGTTTGTCGAGCGGTATCATGGCAACACGGGCCCGGGCGTCCGCCCACATCTCAGCAAGGGGCCCCTTGATAGTGATCATGTGTTCAGGAGCCGTCGGCTGATCTGACTCGGCCATAAACGCCTCAGTAGGAAGGTGCAGGGTGGCCTTAATAGTGCGGCGCTGGCCCGGAGTCATATGAGCGGATGCCGAGGGATCGGAGGCAGGGCTGGACATCGAGGACAAAATGCCCGAGCGGCGGACTCGGTGGGCTACGGGAGGAAGAGAGCTGACCGACACCGCTTCGATGGGGTCCGCGGGCAAATCCAGTTGGGAGGGGGTCCAGTTGGAGGAGAGCATCTTGACCGATGGAGCTTTGCCGCGGGGAGATGCGGTGCCCGTCCGCTTGGACACTTGCACTGCGGAGGTGGCCGAATGGAGGGGCATCTCAACACGCCGTCTTTTCCTGTTGAGCAGGAGTTTGTCCTCCAGATCGGAGTCTTCCTCCCGAACGGTCGATTCCTTGCTGGAAGTTGCACCACCAGTCGCATCCGCAGGTGAAGCTTGAGCGGCCGAATCCCCTGCATTTGCCTCACTCTCACCCTCGTGAGAGCCGACCGGAGCGAGGCCCAACTGCTCCATTTCCTTAGCAGCGGCCGCCTCGAGCGCCGCCGCTTTTCTCTTCAAAATCATGAACAACACAGACTCCATTACGATGTTCGCTGCAAGGAAAAGAGAAGAAAATCAGTTAGAACTCAAGGCAAATGCACAAGTAAATTTCTTACCAAAGCTGCTCGGGAGGGGGGTCCGGCTCGGACTCAAGCCAAATATATACATCACGCCTTCAGGTAAGAGCTTGTTGATGTCAAGCTTCAGACCGGCTAGCATATTCGCCGCTTGAAGGTAGCCCGATCAGGTTTTATACTTCTTCAGCTTGGGGGAGGTGGGTGGTCCGACCTGCCATTGAGTACGGAAAGGGAGCCGCCCGGGAATACGAAGAAAGTAGAAGTTCTCTTTCCAATGTTTGTTGGAAGAGGGCAGTTTATCAAAAAAGACCAAACCAAGCCGAGCCTGAAACAAATAAGTGCCCAGCTCGGACTGCTTGGGATAGTAGAAATAATAGAAGACTTCCGGGCAGAGGGGAATGTTGTGTATCTTAAATAATACCACAACTCCGCACAGAAGGCAAAAAGTGTTGGGAACCAACTGGGCGAGCGGAATGCCAAAGAAGTCGCAAACTTCAACGATGAAGGGGTGGAGAGGAAATCGCAGACCGGCTGTGAATTGGTCGCGGAAAAGACAAAAAGCGTCGCGCGGAGGTTTGTGCGGCCGAGCGGAAGGCGAAGGTAAAATCAGTTCGAAATCAGAAGGGATGTCAAAAGCGTTAATTAGGCTCTCGGCATCACGCCGATCGAACCGCGACTCCATGGTAGTATACCATGGGCCAAGAGCAAGGTCCGCGGGCTGGGAAGAGCTGGCCATCACCGGAACAGTGGAGGAGGCAGAAATCGGGAGAAAGCACAAGGGCTCGAGGGAGATGAACGGAACAGTAACCAAAAGGTGAGAACGCGACAAAGAATGTAAAGAAAACACAGAACCGAAAAGAGAAAGGCAGAGAACCTTACAGAAAAGATGAGGATTGAAAGAAGAGGGCAAGGGGTCGCCGGAGGGCCGAGGAACGAGGTCACTGGAGCAAGGAGCGCAGGAAAAGGCTTCTGAGCACGCGACGGCGAAAGTGCGGCGGAAGAAGGCGACGAGAGCTTTATAAGGATGGGCTTGATCCACCCAAGCCGTTAGATGCAGGTCACATAACCCGAGGCCCGCATCCAACCGTCCATTTCAAACCGATGAACGTCGCATCCGGCGTAAGGCGGCGGTCGTACAATGACGTCAACAGCGCCACGTGGCGCTCGGTCAGAGGAGGGCATTTAATGAGCCCCATCACGAGGCAAAACCCTCGTGCTCGACCATAATGGCGGAGATTTGCATGCATTTCGAGAAGATCCCGCGGACATCATCACAGGCCATCGACAGGCCAGTGGGGCAGCCCTCGGCAATTAGCCGACCAGAGCTATTCGACCCCATAGTGGCCGAGCGGAGGTACACTTTCGGGAGTGGCAGGATGGCTGTCGCTTGGCCAAACTCATAGTCCAGTCAGTCGGACTTAGCGCCTCCTTCGACTAGACTTGAGGGGGAGGCATGTGATCCGGTGGTAAGGACGGGGGACCCTCGTTGGCGGGAGGTCAACGGCACGTGGAGGTCAATGGTCAAGAGGGTCAACCCCAAGGTCGGTCCGAGCGGACAGAGGTCATGCCGAGCGGACTGGTAGGCCGACCGAGCATCCGGCCGACCGAACATCCGGCCAGGGGTCTCCCAGGCCGAACGAAAGATAGCTCGACCAGGGGTTGGGTTTCCGATGCTCAAGGTAAAAGAGTCTCTGGCCGAGCGGACAGACGGCGAACATGCCGCTCGGCTGAGCCAAAGGACAATAAGGCGCAATCCCTTCCGAGCACATGAGCAAGGCTTCCCCGCCTGGTCCGAGGTATGCGAATTCCCAGAGGCTATGATCGTCGAGCGGCTAGTCCGCTCGGCCCGGGAACAGGCAAGAGCGTAAAGGGACAAAAGGGGCAGCTGGTAACTGTTGGTTGCTACTCGGAAAACCTATTGGTTCCACTGTACAAAAATTTTGTACAAAGGTCTGAACTTTTTCCTAACTACCATGTGTTCTTTTAAATTAAACTTGGATCGCCTGCGGAACTTAACACGTTTGATCCAAAGTTTAATCATTTGTTCTTTTAGGTTTTGACTTGGATCTCCTGCTGAACTTAACACGTTCGATCCAAATCACCTAGGTTATTAATTTCATTAAATATTAATTTTCAAAATTGGTTTCCAGTACTGACATGGCAAGGCACATAGCCTTCTTGGATATGGGAGCAACCACCACCGACTAGACAAAACCTTTTAAGGAAAACTAATATTTAATTTCCTAAAATAAATTTAGGTCAACCAAAAAAAATAATCAAATCACAAGGAAAAGAAAAACAAAAGAACACTATATCAAAAACAAATTCGAAACACTAAAATCGTATGCCTCTTGTATTTGGTATTATTTCCAAAAATAACTAGTATGATGCGGAAAGGAAAAATACTAGTTATACCTTCTAGAAAGACCTCTTGATTTTCTACCGTATTCCTCTTCTAACCTCGGACGTTGTGTGGATAATGATCTTCCAAGATGAGGACCACCAAAGCACCTTCTTCTCCTCCTTGCTAGGTTCGGCCAAATCAAAAGCTTCACCAAGGATGAAGAAAAACACTAACCAAACTCCAAGGGATGAAAGTTTTCTCTCCTTCTTCTTCTTCTTCTTCTCCAAGTAGTATCCAGCCACCACAAGAGCTCCAAGCAAGAGAGGGTTTCGGCCACCACAAAGAGGAAGAGATGGAGAGAGGATGGCCGGCCACAACACCAAGGAAAAGAGGGAGAGAATAATAGAGGTTGTGTCTCATGAAGGCACCCCCAACCCTCTCTTTTATATTCCTTAGCTTTGGTAAATAAGAAAATTTAATTACAATAAAATTTCCTTAACTTTCTTTGACATGAATTAATTAAGAAAAATTAAACAAAATTTCTTAAAACTCCATGTCTTGGCCGGCCACATCAACAAGGGCAAACAAAGCAATTTCAATCAACAATTAAAATTCCTTATTTGTCTTCAGAAATTTTAAAAAATAAAATTTCCCTTTAAAATCCCTTCATGGTTGATAAAAAGAAATTTCTATAATTTTAATTTTTCAACATGTGAATAATTTACAAAGAGAAAAAATAAAATATATTTCCTATCTACAAATAAGGAAAGAGATCTAATCTCTTTTCTTAATCTTTTGTAGAAGAGATATTTTAATTTTAATTCTCTCCAATAAATTATATCTTCCACATAAGAAAATTTTAAAATTAAAATTCTTTTAAATTTAATGGGGGCCGGCTACCTAAGCTTGGGTTCAAGCTAGGGCCGGCCACCTATGAACCAAGGCTTGGCCGGCCCTAGCTTGAACCACAAGCTAGCTTGGCCGGCCCCCTTATCATGGGTATAAAGGTGGGTATAGGTAGGTATAGTACTCTATAAATAAGAGGCTACGATAGGGACCAAGAGGAGGAATTGGTTTTGGTCTCCCGATAAAATTAAGCATCCCGTGTTCGCCCCGAACACACAACTTAATTTTATCAATAATAATTCATTCCACTAGAGAACTATTATTGAACTACCGCACCAATCCCAAATTATATTTTTGGGCTCCTTCTTATCATGAGTGTGTTAGTCTCCCTGTGTTTAAGATGTCAAATGTCCACTAATTAAGTGAATTACTGACAACTCATTTAATTAATATCTTCATCCAAGAATAGTACCACTCAACCTTATCGTCATGTCGGACTAAGTCCACCTGCAGGGTTTAACATGACAATCTTTATGAGCTCATCTTGGGGACATTATCAACCTAGATTACTAGGACACAGTTTCCTTCTATAATCAACAATACACACTATAAGTGATATCATTTCTCAACTTATCGGGCTTATTGATTCATCGAACTAAATCTCACCCATTGATAAATTAAAGAAATAAATATCAAATATGTGTGCTTGTTATTATATTAGGATTAAGAGCACACACTTCCATAATAACTGAGGTATTTGTTTCTTTATAAAGTCAGTATAAAAGAAACGACCTCTAATGGTCCTACTCAATACACTCTAAGTGTACTAGTGTAATTATATAGTCAAGATAAACTAATTCCTAATTACACTACGACCTTCCAATGGTTTGTTCCTTTCCATTTTGGTCGTGAGCTACTGTTTATAATTTATAAGGTACTGATAACATAATCTTCTGTATGTGACACCACATACTATGTTATCTACAATATAAATTAATTGAACAACTACAACTAAATATAGACAATTTAACCAAATGTGATTCTTTATTCAAAATAAATGTTTACAAAAGCTTAGGCTTTCAGTATACACTCTAACAGTAACATCATCTTCGAGACACCGTCCGCCGACAAACAGCATGGTCGGCGGCCGGAGCAGACAGAGTATCGTACGGTGGAAGTTCCCACCGTCACATCAGGGATATGCTCGGATGATTGCGGAATGGCGTCAGACATGCTTTTCTGACACAACCCTACTGAGGTATGTTTGAGGAAGCGTGCACGCATCGAGAAGCATGCACGCATCGAGAAGCGTGCCCGCGGCTCCCCGGGGTCCTATATAAGGACCCCCAGACTTCGACGGAGGTATGCGATTCTCATCACTGTAGCCACAGTAGCGTTACTTTGCTCCTCTCCTTCTTCACTGCCTGACTTGAGCGTCGGAGGGTCGTCGCCGGGAAACCCCTCCCGGCTCGGCTTCTTTGCAGGCTCACTGGAGATCCACATCACCAGTCGGAGACAGCGGAGAGTGCCACACCCCCAGTGTCCGTCGACTCAGCGCTCGGACAGGATCAAATTGACGCCGTCTGTGGGAGGCATGTGATCCGGTGGTAAGGACGGGGGACCCTCGTTGGCGAGAGGTCAACGACACGTGGAGGTCAATGGTCAAGAGGGTCAACCCCAAGGTTGAGCCGAGCGGACAGAGGTCATGCCGAGCGGACTGGCAGGCCGATCGAGCATCCGGCCGACCGAACATTCGGCCAGGGGTCTCCCAGGCCGGACGAAAGACAGCCCGACCAGGGGTCCGGTTTCCGATGCTCAAGGTAAAAGAGTCTCTGGCCGAGCGGACAGGCGGCGAACATGCCGCTCAGCCGAGCCACAGGACAATAAGGTGCAATCCCATCCAAGCACATGAGTAGGGCTTCCCCGCCCGGTCCGAGGTATGCGCATTCCCGGAGGCCATGAGCGCCGAGCGGCTGGTCCACTTGGCCCAGGAACAGGCAAGAGCGCAAAGGGACAAAAGGGACAGCTGGTAACATCATCCTCGAGACACCGACAGCCGACAAACAGCATAGTCGGCGGCCGGAGCGGACAGAGTATCGTACGGTGGAAGTTTCCACCGTCACATCAGGGATATGCTCGGACGATTATGGAATGGCATCAGGCATACTTTTCTTACACAACCCTACTGAGGTATGTTTGGGGAAGCATGCATGCATTGAGAAGCATGCCCGTGGCTCCCCGGGGTCCTATATAAGGACCCCCAGACTTCGACGGAGGTATGTGATTCTCATCATTGTAGCCACAGTAGCGTTACTTTGCTCCTCTCCTTCTTCACTGCCTGACTTGAGCATCGGAGGGTCGTCGGTGGGAAACCCCTCCCGGCTCGGCTTCTTTGCAGGTTCGCCGGAGATCCACATAACCAGTCGGAGACAGCGGAGAGTGCCACATCTCCAGTGTCCGTCGACTCAGCGCTCGGACAGGATCATAAACCATTAAGAACAGATAAGTTAAATTTGGAATCAATGATGTTAAGTTTCTTCTGTGATTCCTAATTTAACTTCTCAAGAACACAATAGGTTATTTAAGGAAAGGTTCGACACTTGTACAAAAAAATTTTGTACAGCGGAACTAGTACGTTTTCTAGGACTAACCAACAATAGATGAGAACCACCAATCACCTTCTTCTTCCTTCTGTACAAAAATTTTGTACAAGTGTCAAACCTTTTCTTAAATAACCTATTGTGTTCTTTAGAAGTTAAATTAGGAATCATAGACGAAACTTAACATCATTGATTCCAAATTTAACTTATCTGTTCTTAATGGTTTAGATTTGAATCGCAAGCGGAACTTAACACTATTGATTCAAATCCACATATGTTATTAATTTCATTAAATATTAATTTCCAAAATTAGCTTCCAGGACTGCATGGCAAGGCACGTGACCTTCTTGGATATGGGAGCAACCACCACCGCCTAGACAAAGCCTTTTAAGGAAAGCTAATATTTAATTTCCTTAAATAACTCTAGGTTTAACCAAAAAGAACAATCGAATCACAAATTTGAAAAATAAAAGAAAAGAAACACAACTTCGAAACAAATCTGAAAACTCTAGAATCATATGCCTCTTGTGTTTAGTATTTCCAAAAATAACTATACAAAGAAAACTAGTATGATGCGGAAAATAATTACTAGTTATACCTTTCTTTATAAGCAAATAACCTCTTGATCTTCTACCATATTCCTCTTCTTATCCCGGACGTTGTGTGGACAACAATCTACCGAGATGAGAACCACCCAAGCCTTCACCTTTCTTCCAAGTTTCGGCCACCTTCTTTTCTTCAAGGGATAAAGAACTTAGACCTCCAACCAATCTCTAAGAGATGCTAGGAAACAAAACCTCCTCCTTCTTCTTCTTCCTCAAGTAAAATCTGGCCACCAACCAAGCTCCTAGAGAAGTTGCCGCCGGCCACAAAAAGAAGAGAAGAGGGAGAAGCTAGAGCCGACCACCAAAGAGGAAAAGAGAGGAAGAATAAAATAGAGTCATTTTCCATGAAGGCACCTCTACCCCCTCTTTTATAATCTTTGGTCTTGGCAAATAAGGAAATTTAAATAAAATCTTCCTTAATTCTTTTGCCATGAAAAGGAAAATTTATTTAATTAAAAATAATTTCCTCTTCTCACATTACATGGTCGGCCACATCTATAAGCTATAAACAAGGAGAGTTTTAATTATAATAATAATTAAAACTTCCTAATTTGTCTCCGGAAATTTATATAAAAAATTTCTCTAATAATTTTTCCTTTCATGGTGGTTTGTAAAAAGGAAATTATATAAATTAAAATCTTTCTTTTAAACATATGGATGATTTCCAAAAAGAAAAGTTATCTCTAAAAATTAAAATCTCCTTTTAATCTACAAATAAGGAAAGATATCAAATCTTTTCTTAATCTTTTGTCGAAACTAATAAAAGAGAATATTTAATTTTTAAACTCTCTTTTAAATCATGAACATGGTTAAAAAAGGAAAGTTTTTTCAAAATTAAAATATACCTTTCAATCTATAAATAAGGAAAGATTTCAAATCTTTTCTTAATCTTTTGTAAAAAACTATAAAAGGAAAGATTTTAAATTTCAAACTCTCTTTTAAAACCATGATATCCACATAAGAAATAATTTTAATAAAAATCCCTTTTTAATATGATGTGGCCGGCCACACCAAGCTTGGGTTCAAGCTAGGGCCGGCCACACCAACTCAACTCATCCTATTTACTTGGTCGGCCCAAGCTTAGGTTCCAAGCTTGCTTGGCCTGCCCCAATAGGATGGGTATAAAGGTGGGTAAGAAGTGGGTATATGGTGGGTATAAATCTATATATACAAGAGGCTACGATAGGGACCGAGAGGAGGAATTGGTTTTGGTCTCCCGATGAAATTAAGCTTCCCGTGTTCGCCTCGAACACACAACTTAACTTCATCAATAATAATTCATACTACTAAAGAATTATTATTGAACTACCGCATCAATCCCAAATTATATTTTGGGCTCCTTCTTATTGTGAGTGTGTTAGTCTCCCTGTGTTTAAGATGTCGAATGCCCACTAATTAAATGAGTTACTGACAACTCACTTAATTAATATCTTAGTCCAAGAGTAGTACCGTTCAACCTTATCGTCATGTCAGACTAAGTACACCTGCAGAGTTTTAACATGACAATCCTTATGAGCTCCTCTTGGGGTCATTCTCAACCTAGATTACTAGGACACAGTTTCCTTCTATAATCAACAACACACATTATAAGTAATATCATTTCCCAACTTATCGGGCTTATTGATTTATCGAGCTAAATCTCACTCATTGATAAGTCAAAGAACTAAATACTAAATATATGTGTTTGTTATTATATTAGGATTAAGAGCACACACTTCCATAATAATTAAGGTCTAATTCTTTTATAAAGTCAGTACAAAAAGAACTTACCTAAAATGGTCCTACTCAATACACTTGGAGTGTATCAGTGTAATTTATTAGTTAAGATAAACTAATACTTAATTACACTACGACTACTTCAACGGTTTGTTCCTTTCCATTTTAGTCGCGAGCAACTGTTTATAATTTATAAAGAACTGACAACATGATCTTCTGTGTGTGACACCACACACCATGTTGTCTACTATATAAATTAATTGAACAAATTACATTTAACAAATAAATGTAGATATTTGACCATTGTGATTCTTTATTTCTAAATAAATGTTTATACAAAAACTAGGCTTTTAGTATACACTCTAACAAGTGTACTATATGTTAGAGTGTATACTAAAAGTCTAGTTCTTTATAAACATTTATAAGAATCACATTAGTCAAATGTTTACATTTATGCGAAGTGTAGTTGTCCATTGAATTTATATTGAAGATAACAGGGTGTGAGAAGACACATAGAAGTTCATGTTATCAGTTCCTTATAAATTATAAACAGTTGTTCATAATCAAGATGGAATGGGACAAACCATTGGAGTGATTGTAGTATAATTAGGTATTAGTTTATCTTGACTAATAAATTACACTAGTACACTATGAGTGTATTGAGCAGGACCATTTGAGGTAGTATCTTTTTATATTGACTATATAAAAGAACAATACCTCTGTTATTATGAAAGTGTGTATTCTTAATCATGATATAATAACAAGCACGTATACTTAATATTTATTTCTTTGATTTATCAAAGGGTGCGATTTAGCTCGTTAAATCAATAGGCCCGATAAGTTAGAAATTATATTATTTATATGGTGTGTTGTTGATTATAGAACGAAACTGTGCCCTAGTAATCTTGGTTGATGATGTCCCCTTGAGGAGCTCATAAGGATTATAATGTAAACTCTGCAGGTGGACCTAGTCCGGCATGACAATGAAGTTGAGTGGTACTACTCTTGAAGCTAGATATTAATTAAGTGAGTTGTCACTAACTCATTTAATTAATGGACATTCGATATCTTAAACACAAGGAGACTAACACACTCATGATAAGAATAAGCTCATATAGTAATATGGGATGGTGTGGTAGTACAATAATAACTCTTTAGTGGAATGAGATATTATTGATGAACTTGAGTTGGGTGTTCGGGGCGAACACGGGAAGCTCAAGTTCATCGGGAGACCAAAACCAATTCCTCCTCTCGGTCCCTATTGTAGCCTCTTATTTATAAAGTCTTATATCCACCCAAACCCAACTTCTTACCCAGCTTAAGGTGGCCAGCCAAGCCAAACTTGGAGCCCAAGCTAGGGCCGACCAAACCAAGGTTAGATGGGTTCAAGTTGTGGCCGACCCTAGCTTGGAGCCCAAACAAGGGTGGCTGACCACATTGAATTCAAAAGGAAGTTTTATTTTTGTAAAATCTTTCCTTTTATAGAGATCCATTAAAAGGATTTAAAAGGATGATTTTAATATAAAATTTTCCTTTTTTAGATCGGTCATGAAAGGAAATAAAAGGAAGTTTTTATTTTGTGGAAAACTTTCCTTTTATGTTGGTTTTAAAAGAGAGTTTTAAAATTTTAAAATCTTTCCTTTTATAGCTTTCTACAAAGGAATAAAAGAGAGATTTGAAATCTTTCCTTATTTGTAGTTATTTATAATGTGAAAGAAAGATTTTAATTTTTTGATAAATTTGTTTCTTGAAACCATGTTTTATTTTAAATCTTATCTTTTATAGATATCCATAAAAGGATTTAAAAGAGAAAGATTTTAATTTATAAAACATTCCTTTTAGAACTATCCACAAAAGAGATTTTTAAAAGAGAGATTTTAATTTTTGTTTAAAATCTTTTCTTGCTTGGAGAACAAGCATGCGGCCGGCCATGACAAGAAAAAAAGGAAGTTTTAATTTTTTATTTTAAAACTTTCCTTGTTAGTCATTGGCAAGAAATATAAGGAAGTTTTAATTATGTTTAAAATTTTCCTTATTTGCCAAGACCAAGGAATATAAAAGAGAGGGTAGAGGTGTCTCACCTCATAAGAACAATACATCTTCTATTCCTCTCCTCTCTTCCTTGGTGGTGGTCGACCCTTACTCTTTCTTGCTTTTCCTTTGTTTTCCCTCTTGGTGGCTGACAACATATTGGTGTGGAGATCCATTGATGGCCGGTTGCTTGAAGGAGAAGAAGAAGAGAAGGAGGTTCTCTTGTCTAGCATCCCTTGGAGGAAAGTTGGTGGCCGAATTTCATCATCTCTTGGAGAAAGTTGGTGGCCGAAACTTGGAAGGAAGAAGAAGGCTTGGGTGGATTCTCGTCTTGGTAGATCGTCGCCTACACGACGTCCGAGATAAGAAGAGAAATACAATAGAAGATCAAGAGGTCTATAAGATACAAGAGGTATAACTAGTTATAAGTTTCCGCACCATTACTAGTGCATCCTTTTGTATAGATCTTGTAAAACCAAACACAAGAGATTATCAATTTTAATTATCATTTTTTTTAATATTTGTTTCAATTTCATATTTAGATAATGTGTTTCTATTGATGTCTCAATTGTTAAACCTAGTTTACTGTGAGAAGTTTAAATATCCGATTTCTTTAAAAGGCTTTGTCTAGAAAGTGGTGGATGATCCCATACCCAAGAAGGTCTAGTGCCTCTCCACGTTTGACCTATAAGCCGATCTTTGAAATAGATATTTAATCAACTTATGTAATATGGTTTAACTTAGGAAGATCACATCGGTTGAACTTGAAGTAAGAATGTTAAGTTTCGTTCCCAATTCAAGTTTAACTTCTAAAGGGAAAATTTGGATTAATAATGTTAAGCATCATTTGCAATCCAAATTTAACTTTAGTAGAACACATGGGTAGTTAGGATAGTTCTATGCTTGTACAAATTTTTGTAAGGGGAACTAGGACGGTATTTTGAGTAGCAACCAACAAGTGGTATCAGAGCTAGGTTTTAACCTCTGTGTGTTTGGTTTTAGTTTAATTATGCACATGTCATACATATTTTAGGCAGGATAATAATAGGATGTGTAAATAAATTAACTCTATGGTTGCAGGCTCCAACTATTATGACCTATTGTGATTGTGTGTGATTAGACCCTCGGACATGTCAAGGGCATTTATGTGTGTGCATGATTGTATGTATTAAATACAGCAGGAGCTATATTAGTTTTAGGATTTTACATTATTGTTCGATCTAGACTCTATGTACATTCCTTTGTGGGATATAGGATCGATATATATAAAATTCTATTTTTATCGCGGATCGTATCCTTGCAAAGCGTGGTGCTATTTTGAGGACCAGAGGCACAGCGAAAAAAGAAGCAAGATAGATACAATGACTAGACCCGATTGCGGTGGCTAAAGATGGCAGCAGCTAGGATTGGCAGCACACGGAGGACAGTGATTGAAGAGGCCATAATAGTTGGAAAATTATTTTTTCATATTTATTGCTTTTATTTGCTGTGATGTTTGTGTACATGATAAAATCCTCATCTTAAAAAACTAAGTGGGAGGGATTAGTAAATAAATTTCACGGTCTCCATTACTGGTTTGTAAGTGATGCAACAAACTTACGTGTTGGCTCTGAGTGCCTCCCTCCACAACGAATGAGTTTGTTTGCGGATCACTAGATCAAACTTCCTTTATGGATGGTTATAGAAAATTATTTAGGAACGTGTGATCTTCTCCAACTGAAGGGGCACAATCCTATTTAATGGATTAAGTATCAAGTAATGATATACACTTAAGCGCATTTAATAGTATTATCCCCAACGGAGTCACTGCTATTATTTGTGTGACCAAAGGAAAACCAACTATTAATTTGTCATAAAGCTAGGTAAACCCTCCTCTTACAAATGCTTGAATTTGTATACGTCCACACTAACATGGAATATAAAATTCATGGTGTTTAAGGTAATTTTATTTGTCATAAAGTTAGGTTGACAAAATAAAATTAATGGGTAAAACCTCCTCTTACAAACAATTGAATTTGTATACGTCTACACTATCGTGACATTCAAAATTCATGGTGTTTGAGGTAATTTAAGGTTGACAAGATAATTAATGGGTAAGACCCTCCTCTTACAAATGTTTGAATTTATATACGTCCATACTAACGTGGTATACAAAATTCACGATGTTTGAGGTGTTGGTGAATTTAAATGATATTGTTTTGAGGAATCAATATTATTTTAAATTCTAAAGTTTTGATCAAATATTTGATCAAAGACAGACCAACTATTAATTTTATTTGTCATAAAGATAGGTTGACAAGATAATAAAATTAATGGATAAAATCTCCTCTTACAAATGTTTGAATTTGTATACGTCCACACTAACGTGACATACAAAATTCACGAGGATTTTGAGATGTTGGTCTTGACCAAATATTTTTGTGATTCTTAGGATTTCAAATGTTTTTCAATCCCCTAGCTATTATACTATAAAATAGACTTAGTAGTCCCAATTATAATGATTGGAAACAAAACTTGGACACTAAGGTGGACTGTCCTCTCAGAACTGAGAACAATAAAGGTGTATTTTATTCATTAGTTGAAACATGTTTAATGATGTTATCTACTAGTACCTGGATTGTAGATATGGGAGTCACTGATCATGTCTATAATTCATTGCAGGGGTTCTAGGAAACCCGACAATTATATAAAGGGGAAATCACCGTCTACATGGGCACTGCTACAAAAGTAGTAGCTGTTGTAGTGAGAGATGTTTATCCTCTGATAGGAATAAAACATGGATTTTGAGAAATTGTCTTTACGTATCAAGTTTTAGAAAGAACTTGATTTCAGTTTCTAAACTATTCAAAGAACTTGATATTCTGTCTCTTTTGATAACAAAGTTATTATCAAGAAAAATAGGAAAGTTATCTGTTCTGGTACGTTGGTTGACAATTTATATAAATTCAATAACTCCCACGATGCAACAAATGAAAATTAATAACACATCTTCTAACTCTGATAAGAGAAAGTAACCTTCGAAAATGAACCAATCATATCTTTGGCATCTAAGGCTAGGTCATATTAACTTGAGTAGGATTCAAAGGGTAATAGCCGATGAACTTTTGGGTTCATTGGTGTTGAAAAACTTTCCAACCTGCGAGTCTTACTTGGAAGGAAAAATGACCAAGAGGCCTTTTAAGACTAAGGGGTATAGAGCCAAAGATGTGTTGAAATTATTCTGATTTGTGTGGACCTATGACTATCCACACAGCCAGAAGGGGCAATGAGCTAGAGGGAGAAGAAGTTGAAGTAAATTTCAACAAGTTGAAGACTTCATCAAAGGCTCAATTTCAAATGGAATTCCAACATGGACTTGGATTCGACACAAGGATGACTCCACCATTTATATCAATGAGCTTCGATTCTTGGAAATCAAGGATTAAAAATTTCCTCATGATAGAGATAGAACAATGATTTGTTCTAATGAAAGACTTTGAAGCTCCAAAAGATTCAAAGGGCAAAATGTTGGAGCAATCTCAATGGTCTATGCAACCATGTGTTTTGGTGTTTAGGCAAAGAGTTTAAGTTAGGTTTACCCGTGTTATTTGATATGTGTATGTGAGTGTGCAAGTTTGTAGGATACACATATGACTCAGCTTGATGGCTTCGGGTCCGGTGAAGGATGGAGTATCCGATGGACCATGGACAAGGCAGCAAGGACAAGGGCTAAGGGAAGCGACTTCGAGGCATACGCGAAAGATGACATTGGATACGAGCTACAGGCTTGGATGCATCCGAGAGACGAGAGCCAAAGGAAGTAGGCTTAAAGGCAAGAGGTCAAGGGTACAAAGAAAAGTCAAGTGAGTCGTGAGGGTACGAGTGCATGAGAGATCGTACTCGGGGAAAATTTTTCGGGGGGTACTGTAACAGTCAACAGAGTACTGTAGCGGTTACTGTAACAGTCGACTGGTGCACTGTAGAAATCGACTGGTAGAGAATCGTTGAGAGAGCCGTTGGGCTAGCACCATTCGACTGGTAACGATAAAATAGCAGGGTTGTTTTCTTCCAAGCTCTATAAGAAGGAGCTTGGGATGACCGACCAAGGTGACGAAATTAGACTTGGTTAAAACCTAATTAGTAGTCACTAAGTGCTCAAGGTTTCCCTCGTGTCCAAGTGTTTTGGTGAGTGTTGTGGTGAGGTTTCTCCACCCACAAGGAGGTTTGAGCTGGTAGGAGTTGTTGGGGTCGAAAAGTAGCTAGAGGGGGGGGGTGAATAGCTCGTCGCGATTTCATGCTCGTCGTTGCTTGCTTCTTGTGATGATGTGCAGCAGAAAATACAAGAGCCAAACACCAACAACGCTAACTCTAGGGATTTACTTGGTATCCACCTCAAGAAAAGGTGACTAGTCCAAGGATCCACACACTCACGCACCCTCCACTATGAAAACACTCCTTTATGGTGATTACCGTAGGCGGAGAAGCCTTACAAGCTCACAATACAACAATGAGAAAGAAAGAAGCAAAATACAAATGAATCTTACAATATTACAATGAAAACCCAGATGTCTGGTCAACCTTGACCCATCTGGATTTTCCCCGTGCCTGGCTTCACTGACCAGGACTTTCACTTGGCTTCACTCACCAAGATTTCCAACTGCCTAGCTTCACTCACTAGGACTTTCACCTGGCTTCACTCACCAGGATTTTCTCTCTGCCTAGCTTCACTCACTAGGTCTTTCACCTAGCTTCACTCACTAGGTCTTTCACCTAGCTTCACTCACTAGGATTTCCATTTGCCTAGCTTCACTAACTAGGACTTTCCAGCTGCCTGGCTTCACTCACCAGGACTTTCACCTAGCTTCACTCACTAGGATTTTCACCTGGCTTCACTCACCAAGATTTTCTTCTGCCTGGTTTCACTCACCAGGACTTTACTTCTGCCTGGCTTCACTCACCAGGACTTTCCTTCTGCCTAGCTTCACTCATTAGGACTTTCCAGTCAAGTATCCGGTCAATCCTGACCTACTTGGCTCTCCTTCACATCTCAACTGGTCAACCTTGACCAAACGGGAATTGTATCAACAATCTCCCCAAATGAACAACTGCACCTGCATTGTCCATATCATCTAAACCCAATATATTGTCAAACATCAAAACCCAAACCAAGACTCAAGGTCAACCAGGTCAACCTTGACCTAAGGAATATTGCACCAACATAGACAAGCACGTAACTTCTGTCATTGCACCAACAATGACTTGGAATCCCTAAACCTTTAGGAAACCTAAATTTAGAAGTTTTGAGGTTCAAAAATTCAATATTGAAACCTAAACCTCTACTTAGTCTTCCTTGACCAATCCATCCTTGTTTTCATCATGAAAACTCCCCCTAAATGTATACAAATGTGTTTTGAGAGGTTAGGAATGATTTTATAGACTAAAGGTGGTTCAAAATGCTAAAATCAAGCTTTCCCAGCCAAAATCAGCATTCCCAATCGATTGGAGTTGGGTCCCAATCGATTGAACCTGCTTGAATCGATACAATGATCGATTCAGCTAGTGTGGATCAATCCAGTGAGCTTCTGTTTGCAAGAAGCTCACTCTCAATCGATCACCCGATCGATTGAGACCCTTCAATTGATCGGGTGATCGATTGAAGGTCTGAAGTTACTGAAATTTCATTTCAGTCAACTTTAGAAACTTCTAGAAAATTCTACAGAATTCTAAAAATCATGAAAATCGTTGTAGACATTATTTAGGGCATATAGTATCAAGGAAAAATAGTTTTCTATAAAAACACTTTCTATTTTCCAAGATTGACACAAACTTGAAAAACTTATAAAAACTTTAATGTTTTCTTCAAGTTTGTGCCTAACTTTTCAATGATGATTACTATCAAAAGATAGTCTTCAACAAGGTTTTCTAAAAGCATTTTAAAACCTTTTTCAAAATCAATATCCAACCATGTTCCTTGGGCTCAATGCACATGACTTGTACATTAGCTTTCCCAATGATTGGAAAACACATAACTGTTAATTAATCCTAGGAAAACGTACCGGTTCCACTGTAAAAAAAAAATTTATACAAGTATTGAACCTTTCCTTAAATAACCTATTGTGTTCTTTAGAAATTAAATTAGGAATCGCAGACGGAACTTAACATCATTGATTCCAAATTTAACTTATCTGTTCTTAATGGTTTAGATTTGAATCGCAAGCGGAACTTAACACTATTGATTCAAATCTACCTAAGTTATTAATTTCATAAATATTAATTTCCAAAATTGGCTTCCAGGACTGCATGGCGAGGCACATGGCCTTCTTTGATATGGGAGCAACCACCACCGCCTAGGCAAAGCCTTTTAAGGAAAGCTAATATTTATTTCCTTAAATAACTCTAGGTTAACCAAAAAGAACAATCGAATCACAAATTCGAAAAAGAAGAAAACATAAACTCAAAAAATAAATTTGATAAACTAGATCTAATTGCCTCTTGTATTTAGAATTCATACAAAGAAAAATAACTAGTATGATGCGGAAGAAAAATACTAGTTATACCTTCTCTTTGTAAGCTAATGACCTTGAGATCTTCTGTCGTATTTCTCACCTCGCCTTGGACGTCATGTGGGTGACGATCCTCCAAGATGAACACCACCCAAAAGAATCCTTCCTCTTCCTCTAAAATCCAGCCACCACCACCACCAAGGAGAAAAGAGCAAAGGGAAAGGGAGAAGGGAGAGGGCCGGCCACCAAGAGGTCTCCAAGCAAGAGAATAAGAGTTGTATCTCATGAAACCCCCTCACCCCTTCTTTTATATTACTTGCCCAAGGCAAATAAGGAAAAACCTTTTACAAAAAATGAAATCATCCAAGAGTTTTTCCTTTTTCATTTTTATTTTTCCTTTTCTTTCCTCTTGATTAAATCAATCACCAATCAATGGTTGTGATCAATCCTATATGGTTTAGGATTAAGTTTGGTCGACCCTTGCTTGGGCACCAAGCAAGGTGGCCGGCCACCATATTTAGGAAAGGAATAATTAATTTTTTTTATAAAATTTTACAAGAGAAAAAACTCTTATAAAATTTTACAAGCACTATTTCCTAAAGTAGGAGTTAAAAAAGGAAAGTTTCTAAAAAACTTAAAATCATGTTTTAAATTTAAAAACTCTCTTATAAAATTTCCTTTTTTAACATGATGATAGAAAATTTTAATTTTAAAACTTATCTCCCTTTTTTCTTAAACCATGAGGATGGTTAAAAAAGAAAAGTTTTAAAACTTTTAAAACTCTCTATTAAAACATGTGGCCTAATTCAAATAAGGAAAGTTTTTTAAAAAATTAAAATCTCTCTTTTAAAACTTATAGTTTTCTACAAAGTGAAGATTTTAAAAATTCAAAATACCCCTCCTATTTGAATTAATCTTGGCTGACCCCTACAAGCTTGGTCACCAAGCAATAGGGCCGACCCCTATAAGAAGATGTGGCCGGCCATTGCTTGGTCACCAAGCAATGGTCCGACCCCCTTCTTGGACACCAAGAAGAGCCTTACATTTGGATGGACTTGAGGCTATAATGAGGCTACGACAGGGACCTAGAGGAGAAATTGGTTTTGGCCTTCTGATGAGCTTGAGTATCCCGTGCTCACCCGAACACACAACTCAAGTTCATTGATAATAACTCATTCCACTAGAGAGTTATTATCGCACTACCGCACCAATCCCAAATTACATTATGGGCTCCTTCTTATCATGAGTGTGTTAATCTCCCTTTATTTAAGATTACGAATGCCACTAATTAAGTAAGTTACTAACAACTCACTTAATTAATATCTAGCTCCAAGAGTAGTACTACTCAACTTTATTGTCATGTCGGATTAGATCCACCTGCAGGGTTTAACATGGCAATCCTTATGAGCTCCTCTTGGGGGCATTCTCAACCTAGATAACTAGTGTAGGACCGTTGGGCTGGCTAGAGGGGTTGGTAAATAACCTGTCAATTAAAAGCAAATAACCCTTCCTCGAACGATTAAGCTAACACTTGTAAAATGAATTAAGCTGATAAATAAAAGCATAAAAGAAGAAAACGAGGCACCAGATGTTTACTTGGTTACAACCGATGTGGTTGTTAATCCAAGGAAGATTAAGCTCAAAAACTCCTTCAGGCGGAGAAGCCTCTTACAGCGTTTAGGCACAGAAAACAGAAGCTTAACTACAACTAAAGCATACAAGTGTTTGGAAATAGAATGATCGTGATTGTTGAAAAGCTTCTGGACCAAGGCTATATTTATAGCCTTGGTCGGGGCGCCTGGATGGGTTCCGGGGATACAATTTATCCCCCAACGGTTGGATTGAGTCAAAGCTCGATCCTGTGAAAAAGTCACTTCCGGGCGCCCCGGACAGTTCCGGGCGCCCCGGAGCCAAAAGTCAACCCAGTTGACTTTTGGTCCGTGCTCTCTTCTCCGGTTCAGCTCGCCTCTGGTCCGGGTCTTTCTGCTCCGGCTCCGCTTGCTTGGGTGATCTCTGACATCCGGAATAGGGCTCACCCGAACCCATCTTCCGGTCTTCTCGAGCGTGCTTCCCTCCGGCTTCTCGTCCCTCGGAATTACCGCGTGTCCCTTCTCGTCCACCAGCGTACTCATCCGCAGTCTTCGTCCTGCGTCTCTTGCTCCCCGAGCAATCTTCCGCTTCGTCCCTCGGAACCACCGCAACTTCCTTCTCGTCTGCCCGTGTACTCTTCCGTAGCACTCGTGACATCGTCCTTCTCGCTAGCTGCGTCTTCCGCTCGAGTACCTGTGCTCCTAAGCTCCTGCACACTTAGACACAAGGTTAGAAACAACGCAGGACCTAACTTAACTTGTTGATCACACCAAAACAACCTTGGGGTTCCAACAATCTCTCCCTTTTTGGTGTGATCAACCCAAGTTAAGCTAGGGTCAACAATAGATATGAAATTAAACAGTTTATTGCAATAACATGCAACATGATAGAAAAAATTAAATTTCAAACATTTTAATTTTCAATTTTGTCTACCTCCCCCTAGACTTATACTTTCCCTTCTCCCCCTTTGATCGCAATAAAAATGGGGTACAAACGAAATCTAAGGGTTGACATTAAAAAAAATTTTGAAACTATATTTCAATAATTTTCAGGGAAATATTTCTAAGTCAAGACAAATTTCTAAGTCATTCGACATCAAGATTAAGAAGTTTTTAAACAGAAAGCTTTATGCAAGAAAATTTTAGAGAATTAATAACATAAAGAGAAATTTTCTATGCATTTATTTATTTATATATTTTATGCTTTAATCAGAAGGTTTAAATTTCCATTTTAATTTATCAGAAATTCTTATGTCACACTTTTTCATATTTAAAGCAAAAAATATTAAACATGCAACAATTTGTATCATGTTAATTTCTATTATTTTTTGAATTTCAAGTTCACAAAAATATTTCGATAGCATAGATTCTAACTTGATAAAATTTTCCGACGCTATAAAAGATTCTTTCGACAATGTGCAAAATTTGTTTGAAAGAATATTTTGTAATTTGCAAGAATTTTTTAATAAAAATTCTAATTTGCAGGAATTTATTAATAATAGATTTCTTAATCCGAAACATTTTTTCGATGACTCATTTTCTGAATTGCAAAACCCTTTCGAGAAAGTAATTTGTAATTCGAAAAAATATTCGAAGAAAGTTTTTGATATCATTTCTAATTTGCATAATTCTTTTGAAAAAATATTTTGCAATTTACAAAAGTTTTTCGACAAAATTTCTAACTTGCAAAATTCTTTTAATAATAATTTGCAAGGCAAGTTTGATAATTGATTTTCTAATTCGAAAAATTCTTTCGATGATTCAATTTCTGATTCGAAAGACTCTTCAGGCAATTTTTCGATTGAATCATTTAATTGATCAGAGGTTCGAGTCCATACCTGACTTACCTTGTCAGTAATTGATTCTCCCCCTATCGAGTTGCTTTCTTCCGAAGATTCTCCCCCTTCATCACTCTCGGGATGTACTTCGGCTGTTGGGGCTGTCTCGGTAATTTCTTCCATCTCAGACTGTTCTGTCGGCAGCTCGGTGTCTATCAAAGAGTCGGATTCGGCTTCAGTTGGTTCTTCGTAGAGTTTTAAGAACTTTTCCCAAAGTTCTTTTGCGCTGTTGATTCGCCAACTCTATCGAAATCTTCATTTGGTATTGCGGTTAGAATGTGAAACTTTACACGACCGTTTGCCATTGACTCATCACGCTGCTTCTTGTTCCAGAGGCGTAGATCGAGTCTTTCTCCGTTCATGTTCTTCGGTGCTTCATAACCTGTTTTCATTATTAGAGAAATACCAATATCAGAGTTAAGAAATACCGTCATTTGTTGCTTCCAAGAAGCAAGCTCCCCCTCGAATGCTGGTGGGTAGTCGCTAGCTCCGGCCATTGTTTTGTTGCTTCAGACGGCGATTAGTCCTTCTGAGGCGTACTCGGCTCTGATACCACTTGTAGGACCGTTGGGCCGGCTAGAGGGGTTGGTAAATAACCTGTCAATTAAAAACAAACAACCCTTCCTCGAACGATTAAGCTAACACTTGTAAAATGAATTAAGCAGATAAATAAAAGCATAAAAGAAGAAAACGAGGCACCAGATGTTTACTTGGTTACAACCGATGTGGTTGTTAATCCAAGGAAGATTAAGCTCAAAAACTCCTTCAGGCGGAAAAGCCTCTTACAGCGTTTAGGCACAGAAAACAGAAGCTTAACTACAACTAAAGCATACAAGTGTTTGGAAATAGAATGATCGTGATTGTTGAAAAGCTTCTGGACCAAGGCTATATTTATAGCCTTGGTCGGGGCGCCTGGATGGGTTCCGGGCGCCCTGGGGGGATAAAATTTATCCCCCAACGGTTGGATCGAGTCAAAGCTCGATCCTGTGAAAAAGTCCCTTCCGGGCGCCCCGGATGGTTCCGGGCGCCCCGGACAGCTCCGGGCGTCCCGGATAGTTCCGGTCTCTCCTGGTTCAGCTCGCCTCTGGTCCGGGTCTTTCTGCTCCGGCTCCGCTTGCTTGGGTGATCTCTGACATCCGGAATAGGGCTCACCCGAACCCATCTTCCGGTCTTCTCGAGCGTGCTTCCCTCCGGCTTCTCGTCCCTCGGAATTACCGCGTGTCCCTTCTCGTCCACCAGCGTACTCATCCGCAGACTTCGTCCCTCGGTCGCACCCCGTTCCTGCTAGCTGCGTCTCTTGCTCCCCGAGCAATCTTCCGCTCCGGCTTTCGTACCTCGGAACCACCGCGCGCACTTCCTTCTCGTCCGCCGGTGTACTCTTCCGCAGCACCTCGTCCCTCGGACGCACAGCGTGCCGTCCTTCTCGCTAGTTGCGTCTTCCGCTCGAGTACCTGTGCTCCTAAGCTCCTGCACACTTAGACACAAGGTTAGAAACAACGCAGGACCTAACTTAACTTGTTAATCACACCAAAACAACCTTGGGGTTCCAACAACTAGGACACAGATTCCTTCTATAATCAACAACACACACTATAGGTAATATCATTTCCCAACTTATCGGGCATATTGATTTATCGAGCTAAACCTCACCCTTTGATAAATCAAAGAAATAAATATTAAATATATGTGCTTGTTATTATATTAGGATTAAGAGCACACACTTCCATAATAACTCAGGTTTAGTTCTTTTACTAAGTCAGTACAAAAAGAACTTACCTAAATGATCCTACTCAATACACTTAAAGTATATCAGTGTAATTTATTAGTCAAGATAAACTAATACTTAATTACACTATGACTATTCTGATGGTTTGTTCCTTTCCATCTTAGTCGCGAGCAACTGTTTATAATTTATAGAGAACCAACAACATGATCTTCTGAGTGTGACACCACACTCCATGTTATCTACTATATAAAGTAATTGAACAATTACATTTACTAAATAAATGCAGAAATTGACCAATTTGATTCTTTTATTTCAACAAATAAATGTTTACAAAAGCTAGACTTTTAGTATACACTCTAACAATCTCCCACTTATACTAAAAGATTAAGCTGCCATATCTGTTGCCTTACATCTGATTCCCATCCCCTCCACATGTCGATCAAAAGCTTTCGCCGGAAGGGCCTTTGTGAAAGGATCTGTCAGGTTATCTTATGATGCAATCTTGGCGATGACAATTTCTCCTCGCTTGACGATGTCTCGTATCAGGTGGTACTTGCGCTCTATATGTTTACTTGCTTTATAGGCTCGTGGTTCCTTCGAGTTTGCAACTGCACCGCTATTATCACAATAAATTGTGATGATCTTGGGCAAACCAGGAATCACATCTAAATCCATTAGAAAGTTCTTGAGTCATACAGCTTCTTTGGCTGCCTTAGAGGCTGTCATATACTCTGCTTCCATGGTTGAGTCTGAGACACATTTCTGCTTAACACTCCTCCATGCAATGGCTCCACCTCCTAGAGTAAACACATAGCCTGACATAGACTTACTATTGTCCCTATCTGATTGGAAATCCGAATCCGTGTAACCCACAGGGAGCAAATCGTCTGCTTGGTAGACTAGCATATAATCTCTAGTCCTTCTTAGGTACTTTAATATATGTTTTACCGCAGTCCAATGTCCTTGTTTAGGGTTACTCTGATATCTGCTAACCATGCCCACGACAAAACAGATATTAGGTCTCGTACACAGCATTGCATACATAAGGCTTCCTACAGCCGAGGCATAAGGAATTGCCTTAATGTCCTCTATCTCCTTTGATGTCTTCGAAGACATCTCTTTAGATAAAGCTACTCCATGCCTAAAAGGTAAGAAACCTTTCTTGGAGTTTTGCATGCTAAAACGAGCAAGGATTGTATCTATATATAAAGCTTGGGATAGGCACAACATTCTTTTCTTGCGATCCCTTATAACTTTGATCCCAAGAATGTGTGCACATTCTCCTAAGTCCTTCATATCAAATTGTTTGGACAACCATACCCTTACGTCCGATAATACCTTGACATTGTTGCCAATTAACAAAATATCATCTACGTATAGTACAAGAAATGCCACCACGTTTCCGTTACACTTCTTGTATACACAAGACTCATCCGGACACTGAATAAATCCATATGACTGGATTACTTCATTAAACCGGATGTTCCAAGATCTTGAAGCTTGCTTCAGTCCATAAATGGACCGATTGAGCTTACACACTAGATGCTCTTTGCCCTTTTCAATGAACCCTTCTGGTTGCTTCATATGGATGTTTTCTTCAAGACTTCCGTTAAGGAAAGCTGTCTCGACATCCATTTGCCAAATCTCATAATCCATATGAGCGGCAATGGATAAGAGTATCCGGATAGACTTAAGCATAGCTACTGGCGAAAAAGTCTCCTCATAATCGATTCCCTCTTTCTGAGTATACCCTTTCGCAATAAGTCTTGCTTTGAAGGTTTCTACCTTCCCATCTATCCCTCTTTTCCTTTTGTAGATCCACTTGCATCCAATGGCTTTTACACCATCAGGTGATTCTACAAGCTCCCAGACCTTATTAGAATACATAGATTCTATTTCAGAATTCATTGTCTTTTGCCAAGATACTGCATCTATATCTTGGAGTGCTTCGTCATATGTTCGGGGATCAGGTTCATGTTTACCTAGGATCAAGTCCGAGGACTCTCCCAAAAATATGAATCTCTCAAGTTGTCTCACAACCCTCCGACTACGATGAGGCACTGTCTCTGGCTGTGTATCATGTGTGACTCGTGTTGCAGTTTCTTGTGGTACTTCATCTTGTACTGTTGGTACTAAAATAGACGTGTCCTCTCTAATTTCTTCTAGAACTATTTCACTCATGGGCTTATGGTTCATTACATAATCTTCTTCTAAAAATCGAGCATTGGTGCTAACAATGATCTTCTAATTTTTAGGATTATAAAACAAACCATCTTTCGTTCCCTTAGGATATCCCACAAACAGACAAACTTCTGTACGTGATTCCAACTTGTCAGTATCTCCCTTTAGCACATGTGCTGGACTACCCCATATCCGGATATGATTCAGACTAGACTTACGCCCATTCCATAATTTCATGGGAGTAGAAGGAACTGTTTTAGAAGGTACCATATTCAGAATGTACACTGCTATTTCTAAAGCATATCCCCAAAATGAATTTGGTAATTCTGAATAACTCATCATTGATCTAACCATTTCCATAAGAGTCATATTCCTTCGTTCTGCCACACCATTCTGCTGGGGTCTACCAGGTGCAGACAATTGGGATTGAATCCCGACTTCTGATAAGTAATTCCTAAACTCTCCAAAGAGGTACTCGCCACCACGGTCAGACCGTAGTGTCTTGATACTTTTACCAAGACGTTTCTCCACATCAGCCCTATATTCTTTGAACTTGTCAAAGCATTCAGACTTGCGGCGCATCAGGTAAATGTATCCGTATCTTGAATAATCGTCTATAAAAGAGACGAAGTATTCATAACCACCTCTTGCATGGATAGACATAGGACCACACAAATCAAAATGAACCAGTTCTAATGCATCTTTGGCTCTATACCCCTTGGCCTTAAAATGTCTCTTGGTCATTTTTCCTTCCAAGTAGGATTCACATGTTGGAAAGTTTTCCAACTCTAATGAACCCAAGAGTCCATCGGCTACAAGCCTTTGAATCCTACTTAAGTTAATATGTTCAAGCCTTAGATGCCAAAGATACGTTTGGTTCATTTCCGAAGGTTCTTTTCTCTTATTAGAGTTAGAAGATGTGTTATTAATTTCCATATTTTGCTTTGTGGGAGAAATTGGATTTAAAGTGTATAAATTACCAACCAATGTACCAGAACAGATAATCACCTTATTTCTCTTTATAACGACATTGTTACTAAAAGAAACTGAATATCCATCCAAATACAGTTTAGAAACTGAAATTAAATTCTTTCTAAAACTGGGTACATAAAGATAATTTCTTAAAATCAAATTTATATTCCTATCAAAAGATAAGTAGACGTCTCCCACTGCAACAACCACCACCTTAGTAGCATTGCCCATGTAGACGGTTATCTCTCCATCAAATAGTCGCCGGATTTCCTAGAACCCCTGCAAAGAATTGCAGACATGATCAGTGGCTCATGTATCTACACACCAGGTGCTGGTAGATAACACCGCTAAGCATGTTTCAACTACTAAAGTATGAGATATATCTTTATTATTCTGATTCCTACGAGGATAGTCCGCTTTCCAATGTCCAGACTGCTTGCAGATGAAGCACCTGCCCTTCGGCTTCTTCATTCCAGCTTTCTGTCCTGTACCCTGAGGTTTATTCACCTTCTTTGCTGAAAAGATCTGTTTCTTCTTCTTCTTGCCTCTCGACTTAGAAGTAGAACCATTTTCAGCATAGTGAATATGAGAACTGTGTCGAAATATTCCTTCTGCTGCCTGTAGTTCTGTCGAAAGTTCCGCCAACGTATACTCTCTTTTATTCATGTTATAGTTCAGGCGGAACTGCTCAAAACTTCTAGGTAGCGTTTGGAGAATTATATCGACCTGGGTTTCCCCATCGATTTCTCCTCCAAGGACTTGTATTTCATTTAGATAAGTCATCATTTTGAGGATATGATCCCTTACGGGTGTCCCCTCAGACATGGTGATTGTCATTAGCTTTCTCATTGCCTCTTGCCTAGTAGTCCGACTCTGGTGCCCAAAGAGTTCTTTGAGATTGTTCATTATATCATAAGCTGTTGGTAAATCTTGATGTTGATGTTGCAATACATTTGACATTGACGTCAAAATGTAACACCGTGCCATCTCATCAGCTTTTACCCATTTCTTATGATACTCATGTTAGAGTGTATACTAAAAGCCTAGCTTTTGGTATAAACATTTATCTAGAAATAAGAATCACATTGGTCAAATGTCTACATTTATGATAAATGTAGTTGCTCAATTAATTTATATTGTAGATAACATGGTGTGTGGTGTCACATACAGAAGATCATGTTATCGGTTCCTTATAAATTATAAACAGTAGCTCACGACCAAGATGAAAAGGAACAAACCATTGGAAGGTCGTAGTGTAATTAGGTATTAGTTTATCTTAACTATATAATTACACTAGTACACTTAGAGTGTATTGAGTAGGACCATTTGAGGTCGTTCCTTTTATACTGACTTTATAAAGGAACAAAGATCTCAGTTATTATGGAAGTGTATGCTCTTAATCCTAATATAATAACAAGCACATATATTTGATATTTATTTCTTTAATTTATCAATGGGTGAGATTTAGTTCGATAAATCAATAAGCCCGATAAGTTGGGAAATGATATCACTTATAGTGTGTGTTGTTGATTATAGAAGGAAACTGTGTCCTAGTGATCTAGGTTGAGAATGTCCCCAAGAGGAGCTCATAAGGATTGTCATGTTAAACCCTACAGGTGGACTTAGTCCGACATGACAATGAAGTTGAGTGGTACTACTCTTGGAGCTAGATATTAATTAAGCGAGTTGTCAGTAACTTACTTAATTAGTGGACATTTGTTATCTTAAACACAGGGAGACTAACACACTCATAATAAGAAGGAGCCCAAAATGTAATTTGGGATTGGTGCGGTAGTTCAATAATAGTTCTTTAGTGGAATGAATTATTATTGATGAAATTAAGTTGTGTGTTCGGGGCAAACACGGGATGCTTAATTTCATCGGGAGACCAAAACCAATTCCTCCTCTCGGTCCCTATCGTAGCCTCTATTATATAGAGATTTATACCCACCGCATACCCACCTTCTTACCCATCCAATGGGGCCGGCCAAGCTAGCTTGGAACCCAAGCTAGGGCCGGCCAAGACCAAGTGGATGAGCCATGTAGGTGGTCGGCCAAAGCTTGGGTCCCAAGCTTAGGTGGCCGGCCACTAGAATATTAAAAAGGATTTTTATTAAAATTATTTCTTATGTGGATATCATGATTTTAAAAGAGAGTTTAAAAAATTAAAAATTTCCTTTTATAGTTTTCTACAAAAGATTAAGAGAAGAGATTAATCTCTTTCCTTATTTGTAGTTTAAAAGGATGGTTTTAATTTTTGGTTAAAAACTTTCCTTATTTGTAAATCATCTACATGTTTAAAAGAGAGTTTAAAATTTGAAATCTTTCCTTATTTGTTGATTAAAGGAGGATTTTAAATTTTAAGAAAACTTTCCTTTTTAACCATGTTCATGATTTAAAAGAAAATTTAAAACTTAATAATTCTCTTTTATTAGTTTCTACAAAAGATTGAGAAAAGATTTGATATCTTTCCTTATTTGTAGATTAAAAGAGATTTTAATTTTTAGAGATAACTTTCTTTTTATCCACATGTTTAAAAGAAAGATTTTAATTTATTAAATTTCCTTTTTATAAACCAATCATGAAGGGATTAAATTATTGAAGAAATTTTATAAATTTCTGGAGACAAATTAGGAAGTTTTAATTAATTAAAACTCTCCTTGTTTGTAGCTTTTATGTGGCCGGCCAAATAAAATTGAGAAAGAAAATTATTTTAATTAAATAATTTTTCCTTTTCAATGGAAAAAGAATTAAGGAAATTTTTATTAAATTTTCCTTATTTGCTAGGATCAAGGATTATAAAAGAGGGGGTAGAGGAGGCTTCAAGGCTAACGACTCTATTATATTTTCTCCCTCTTTTCCTTGGTGGTGTGGCCGGCCCTATTTCTCTCCTCTCCTCTTGTTGGCCGAAACTTATCTCTTGGTGGAGCTTTTGTTAGTGGTCGGATCAAGGAAGGAGAAGAAGGAGAGAAAGCAAGCCTCGTTTCTAGCATCCCTTGGAGCATGGTGGTGGTGGCCGAACCTCTTCATCCTAGAAGATGTTTTGATGGCCGAAACTTGCAAGGAAGAAGAAGGTGATTGGTGGTTTCTCATCTCGGAAGATCGTTGCCCACACAACGTCCGAGGTTAGAAGAGGAATACGGTAGAAGATCAAGAGGTCTTTCTAAAAGGTATAACTAGTAATTTTTGTTTCCGCATCATACTAGTTATTTTTGGAAATAATACCAAATACAAGAGGCATGCGATTCTAGTATTTCGAATATGTTTTTCGATGTTGTGTTCTTTTATTTTTTTTTTCCCTTGTGATTTGATTGTTCTTTTCGGTTAACCTAAAGTTATTTTAGGAAATTAAATATTAGCTTTCCATAAAAGGTTTTGTCTAGTCGGTGGTGGTTGCTCCCATATCCAAGAAGGTCATGTGCCTCGCCACGTCAGTACTGGGAACCAATTATGGAAATTAATATTTAATGGAATTAATAACTTAAGGTGATTTGGGTCGAACGTGTTAAGTTCCGCAGGAGACCCAAGTCAAAACCTAAAAGAACGAATAGATTAAGTTTTGGATCAAACGTGTTAAGTTCCGCAGGCTATCCAAAATTTAATTTAAAAGAACACATGGTAGCTAGGAAAAGGTTCAGACATTTGTACAAAATTTTTGTACAGTGGAACCTCTAGGTTTTCCGAGTAGCAACCAACAACTCAATCTCCTCTGGGGTAGAGTCACCGTCAGGTGCATCAGGGCAAGCCTCAGTTAGTACAAACTTATAGCTCTCAGCAGTAAAAACAATGTCCAGGTTTCTTTTCCAATCAATATAGTTGGGACCAGTAAGTTTGTTCTCTTTCAGTATAATGGCCAGTGGGTTGAAAGTCATCCTAAGAATCACAAAATAAACTTTGGTCAAGACTCTAAATTTAGAATAATATTGATTCCTCAAACAATACTATTTTAAATTAACCAACACCTCAAATCACCGTGAATATTGTATGCCACGTTAGTGTAGACGTATACAAATTCAACATTTGTAAGAGGAGGGAGTGACCCATTAATTTTATTATCTTGTCATCCTAACTTTATGATAAATAAAATTAATAGTTGGCTTCACTTTGGTCACACAAAACAATAGCAGTGACTCCGTTGGGGAGGATACTATTGAATGCGTCTAAGTGTATACCATTACTTGATACTAAGTCCATTAAATAGGATTGTGCCCCTTCAGTTGGAGAAGATCACACGCTCCTAAATAATTTCCTATAACCATCCATAAAAGGAAGTTTGATCTAGTGATCTGTAACAAACTCATCCGTTGTGGAAGGAGGCACTCAGAGCCAACACGCAACTTGTTGCATCACTTACAAACCAGTAATGGAGACCATGGGATTTATTAAAATCCCTCTCCCACTTAGTTATTTAAAATGAGGGTTTTTAAACTATCCTAGCATACATCACATGCATATAAACATCACAGTAAATAAAAGCAATAAATTTGGAAATTAATTTTCCAACTATTATGGTCTTTTCCATCACTGTCTTCAGTATGCTCCAACCCTAACTGCTGCCATCTTTAGCCACCGCCATCGGGTCGAGTTGTCGCATCCATCTTGCTTCTTATTTCGTTGCGCCTCTGGTGCTCCAAAAGTACCACGCCTCGCAAGAATCCGATCCGCGACAAAAATAGAATTTTATATATATCGATCCTATATTCAAGGAGGGAATGTACATGTAATCTAGATCGAAAAATAAAATTCTAAAAATAATACAGCTCCTGCTGTATTTTATACATACAATCATGCACACAAATAATGCCCTTGACATGTCCAAGGGTCCAATCACACACAATATCAATAAGCCATAATAGTTAAAGCCTGCAACCAAAGAGTTAGCACATCCTACTATTTTCCTGCCTAAATTATGTATGACATGTGCATAACCTATTTGAATTCTAAAAATACACAGAGGCAAACCCTAGCTCTGATAGCAATTGTTGGTTAATCCTAGGAAAACGTACCGGTTCCACTGTACAAAAAAAATTTTGTGCAAGTGTTGAACCTTTCCTTAAATAACCTATTGTGTTCCTTAGAAATTAAATTATGAATCGCAGACGGAACTTAACATCATTGATTCCAAATTTAACTTATATGTTCTTAATGGTTTAGATTTGAATCGCAAGCGGAACTTAACACTATTGATTCAAATCTACCTAAGTTATTAATTCTATAAATATTAATTTCCAAAATTGGCTTCCAGGACTGCATGGCGAGACACATGGCCTTCTTGGATATGGCAGCAACCACCACCGCCTAGGCAAAGCCTTTTAAGGAAAGCTAATATTTATTTCCTTAAATAACTCTAGGTTAACCAAAAAGAACAATCGAATCACAAATTCGAAAAAGAAGAAAACACAAACTCGAAAAATAAATTCGATAAACTAGATCTAATTGCCTCTTATATTTAGAATTCATACAAAGAAAAATAACTAGTATGATGCGGAAGAAAAATACTAGTTATACCTTCTCTTTGTAAGCTAATGACCTCGAGATCTTCTGCCGTATTCCTCGCCTCACCTTGGACGTCGTGTGGGTGACGATCCTCCAAGATGAACACCACCCAAAAGAATCCTTCCTCTTCCTCTAAAATCCGGCCACCACCACCACCAAGGAGAAGAGAGCAAAGGGAAAGGGAGAAGGGAGAGGGTCGACCACCAAGAGGTCTCCAAGCAAGAGAATAAGAGTTGTATCTCATGAAGCCCCCTCACCCCTTCTTTTATATTTCTTGCCCAAGGCAAATAAGAAAAAACCTTTTACAAAAAATAAAATCATCCAAGAGTTTTTCCTTTTCCCTTTTTATTTTTCCTTTTCTTTCCTCTTGATTGAATCAATCACCAATCAATGGTTGTGATCAATCCTATATGGTTTAGGATTAAGTTTGGCCGACCCCTTGCTTGGGCACCAAGCAAGGTGGCTGGCCACCATATTTAGGAAAGGAATAATTATTTTTTTTTTATAAAATTTTACAAGAGAAAAAACTCTTATAAAATTTTACAAGCTCTCTTTCCTAAAGTAGGAGTTAAAAAAGGAAAGTTTCTAAAAATTTAAAACCATGTTTTAAATTTAAAAACTCTCTTATAAAATTTCCTTTTTTAACATGATGATAGAAAATTTTAATTTTAAAACTTATCTCCCTTTTTTCTTAAACCATGAGGATGGTTAAAAAAGGAAAGTTTTAAAACTTTTAAAACTCTCTATTAAAACATGTGGCCTAATTCAAATAAGGAAAGTTTTTTAAAAAATTAAAATCTCTCTTTTAAAACTTATAGTTTTCTACAAAGTGAAGATTTTAAAAATTCAAAACATCCCTCCTATTTGAATTAATCTTGGTCGGCCCCTATAAGCTTGGTCACCAAGCAATAGGGTCGGCCCCTATAAGAGGATGTGGTCGGCCATTGCTTGGTCACCAAGCAATGGTCCGACCCCCTTCTTGGACACCAAGAAGAGCCTTACATTTGGATGGACTTGAGGCTATAATGAGGCTACGACAAGGACCTAGAGGAGAAATTAGTTTTAGCCTTCCGATGAGCTTGAGTATCCCGTGCTCACCCCAAACACACAACTCAAGTTCATCGATAATAACTCATTCCACTAGAGAGTTATTACCGCACTACCGCACCAATCCCAAATTACATTATGGACTCCTTCTTATCATGAGTGTGTTAATCTCCCTGTATTTAAGATTACGAATGCCCACTAATTAAGTTACTGACAACTCACTTAATTAATATCTAGCTCCAAGAGTAGTACTACTCAACTTTATTGTCATGTCGGACTAGGTCCACCTGCAGGGTTTAACATGACAATCCTTATGAGCTCCTCTTGGGGACATTCTCAACCTAGATAACTAGGACACAGATTCCTTCTATAATCAACAACACACACTATAGGTAATATTATTTCCCAACTTATCGGGCATATTGATTTATCGAGCTAAACCTCACCCTTTGATAAATCAAAGAAATAAATATTAAATATATGTGCTTGTTATTATATTAGGATTAAGAGCACACACTTCCATAATAACTAAGGTTTAGTTCTTTTACTAAGTCAGTACAAAAAGAACTTACCTAAATGATCCTACTCAATACACTTAAAGTATATCAGTGTAATTTATTAGTCAAGATAAACTAATAATTAATTACACTACGACTATTCTGATGGTTTGTTCCTTTCCATCTTAGTCGCGAGCAATTGTTTATAATTTATAGAGAACCGACAACATGATCTTCTGAGTGTGACACCACACTCCATGTTGTCTACTATATAAATTAATTGAACAATTACATTTAATAAATAAATACAGATATTGACCAATGTGATTCTTTTATTTCAACAAATAAATGTTTACAAAAGCTAGGCTTTTAGTATACACTCTAACAATAACTATGTGTTTTAATGAACCTAAAACTTAAAGAAATGCACTAAATCAACATCTTAAGTTTTTGTCATCATCCTAACATCTCACTTGTATCTAATGTGTACTAAAACACATACAAGTCACCTTATAGTTCGTGTGAGATGTAAAATTTTGGTTTTGCCCTAATCTAGGGATCATGCATATCTATCTAGGTATTTTGAGGTTTTGAACATCCACCAAGGATGTTACTCGTTAGTAAATGTCATTTGTCCTTAATTGCAAGGAATTCAACATAATGCATGATATGTTATGGCATACATCAAAAAGAAATAATTTTCAAAAGAAAATTTCCTATAACTACATGATGTATATATGACATGACATGGTATTTTTGTATTTTTTATAATAAAACATGAATGCAACAACATGATGTCATGACATATGATCAGCAAACAAGGCATGACAAATTAGCATAAATAAAATACCTAGATTACCTATCTAAGTATCCTTAAACCTTAGCTAGTCTTAAAATTAAAACCTAGATTGCCCATTACTTCCCAAGAAAATGCCAAAATTCAATTTTGACATTTCTTTTAATTTTTCTAATTTTGTGTCAATTTAAATTAAGCATATTCCTCAAATTTTTGGCACAATTTACTCTTCCAAGAGTAATTAATCAAGTTAAGGCTTAAGTTGCATTTAATTTCCTAAGAACATACCACAATCCCAACTTGGTAGTTCTTATGATTTTTCCAAATGTGCCAAACTAATTGTAAAATTTAAATTTCTCACATTATGGCACATCTTACTCTTCCCACGAGTAAGCCTTTAATCCTTATCATTTTCAAAAATTAACAATAACCTTGAAAATGCTCTTAGAATGTCAATTTCATCAAAGTTGGGTTAACTACCCTTCCAATCAAAGTTGACACTCTCTAACTCATCTAAGAGGTAGAGAAAATGCTCCTAGGACCCAAAACTTACTGGAGCTCCTTGGATGCTCTAGGTACTTGTAAGAGTGTATACTAAAAGCCTAGCTTTTGGTATAAACATTTATCTAGAAATAAAAATCACATTGGTCAAATGTCTACATTTATGATAAATGTAGTTGTTCAATTAATTTATATTGTAGATAACATGGTGTGTGGTGTCATACACAGAGGATCATGTTATCAGTACCTTATAAATTATAAACAGTAGCTCACGACCATAATGGAAAGGAACAAACCATTGGAAGGTCGTAGTGTAATTAGGTATTAGTTTATCTTAACTATATAATTACACTAGTACACTTAGAGTGTATTGAGTAGGACCATTAGAGGTCGTTTCTTTTATACTGATTTTATAAAGAAACAAAGACCTCAGTTATTATGGAAGTGTGTGCTCTTAATCCTAATATAATAACAAGCACATATATTTGATATTTATTTCTTTAATTTATCAATGGGTGAGATTTAGTTCGATGAATCAATAAGCCCGATAAGTTGGGAAATAATATCACTTATAGTGTGTGTTGTTGATTATAGAAGGAAACTGTGTCCTAGTGATCTAGGTTGAGAATGTCCCCAAGAGGAGCTCATAAGGATTGTCATGTTAAACCCTGCAGGTGGACTTAGTCCGACATGACGATGAAGTTGAGTGGTACTACTCTTGAGCTAGATATTAATTAAGTGAGTTGTCAGAACTTACTTAATTAGTGGACATTTATTATCTTAAACAGGGAGACTAACACACTCATAATAAGAAGGAGCCCAAAATGTAATTTGAGATTGGTGCGGTAGTTCAATAATAGTTCTTTAGTGGAATGAATTATTATTGATGAAATTAAGTTGTGTGTTCGGGGCGAACACGGGATGCTTAATTTCATCGGGAGACCAAAACCAATTCCTCCTCTCGGTCCCTATCGTAGCCTCTAGTATATAGAGATTTATACCCACCGCATACCCACCTTCTTACCCATCCAATGGGGCCGGCCAAGCTAGCTTGGAACCCAAGTTAGGGCCGGCCAAGACCAAATGGATGAGCCATGTAGGTGGCCGGCCAAAGCTTGGGTCCCAAGCTTAGGTGGTCGACCACTAGAATATTAAAAAGGATTTTTATTAAAATTATTTCTTATATGGATATCATGATTTTAAAAGAGAGTTTAAAAAATTAAAAATTTCCTTTTATATCTTTCTATAAAAGATTAAGAGAAGAGATTAATCTCTTTCCTTATTTGTAGTTTAAAAGGATGGTTTTAATTTTTGGTAAAAACTTTCCTTATTTGTAAATCATCTACATGTTTAAAAGAGAGTTTAAAATTTGAAATCTTTCCTTATTTGTTGATTAAAGGAGGATTTTAAATTTTAAGAAAACTTTCAATTTTAATCATGTTCATGATTTAAAAGAGAGTTTAAAATTAAATATTCTCTTTTATAAGTTTCTACAAAAGATTAAGAAAAGATTTGATATCTTTCCTTATTTGTAGATTAAAAGAGATTTTAATTTTTAGAGATAACTTTCTTTTTATCCACATGTTTAAAAGAAATATTTTAATTTATAAAATTTCCTTTTTATTAACCAATCATGAAGGGATAAAATTATTGGAGAAATTTTTATAAATTTCTAGAAATAAATTAGGAAGTTTTAATTTTTGTTTTAATTAAAACTTTCTTTGATTTGTGGATTGTGGTGGCCGGCCAAATAAGTTGGAAAAAGGAAATTAATTTTTAATTAATTAATTTTTCTTTTTCGTGGCAAAAGAATTAAGGAAGGTTTTATTAATTTTTCCTTATTTGCCAAGACCAAGGATTATAAAAGAGGGGATAGAGGAGGCTTCATGGTGAACAACTCTATTCTTTTTCTTCCTCTCTTTTCTTCTTTGGTGTGGCCGGCCCTATTTCTCTCCTCTCCTCTTGTTGGCCGAAACTTATCTCTTGGTGGAGCTTTTGTTAGTGGCCGGATCAAGGAAGGAGAAGAAGGAAAGAAAGCAAGCCTCGTTTCTAGCATCCACTAGTAGAATTTCCTTGATTTACTTCACATATTCACCGAAGTAGTAGATAAATAATTACCGAAGTAGACGCACGTGAAGTAATAGGGAACTATATTACTTCAGATATTAACCGAAGTCGTAGATAGGGTTTTTGACGAAGTCTTTGTTCGGTTCAAGGAGGAAAAATTGATTCAGAATTGGACCAATGCCGAAGTAAAAAAATATCTTTTACTTCATTGATTTTGTAATGTGCCAAAGTAATAGATATTTTATTACTTCACAATTTACATTGATTACCGAAGTAAATGCTTTCTTTAACTTCGAAATTATGCTGGTTTTATTTATTCACCATATAATTTTAGTATTGAAGTATATAATCCAATTTTATTGCAACACAATTTTAACAAAAAAAACACAATTTTATTGAAACACAATCCACAAGTATATATCCACAAATCTTAAGTATATATAACCAAAATGTATATCCACAAGTACATGAAAAAAATCCACAATGATCCCAAATATGTATACCAACATACACGACCTATACATACGAGTAGACAAATTTGCTCTATTTCTGGCTTCATCATATTGAGATTACATTGAAGAGCGTGTACTCTGACCAAGAAAAGAAGACTGCATCATAAATCACAAACCAAAATTAGCATACTACAAAGAAAATTGGGCTTATAGATTTAGCAAATCAACTAGAGTTAGCGTTTATCACTCATGTGCTAGCAAAATTAACACCAGATCTGATAGGAAAATGATAACTTAAATACAATTATAAAATCCTACATGCATGGCCAAAAGATATATACTGAAGTCTGAATATAAGAAAGAGAGCAGTATAGTGATAACACTTGCTTTTTCTCCTAAATCTTATACTTTTGAACTTATAGGAAATTGGTAATGGAGGCTAGCAAACTTGAAATTATTTGTGTACAAAACCTTAATTTGCCTACACTTTACCAAAAAGTCACAATACAAATATGAATATCAAAAGCTCAAGATCTACTGCAAAAGAATCACATCGCACCTTGGAAGAGCTGTTGCTTTAATTTATGTCAAAAGAAAACCAAAGTGAGCTGCAAGCATGAGCGAAAGCATTAAAAAGAACAAAATTAGTGTATAAAAGTAATGACATGAAAACTTTGAATACAAAAGCTAAAAAGGTAATTTCTATACATACATGTTGGTTTTAATCTCTCTTTTTTTTTTTGTTTCAGGAGCAACAGTCATGTTCTTGATAAGACCAAAACTCTCTCTGGAATGCTCAACATCTATGAGGGAATCAAGTGCAGGTTCTTTTTATTCATATTGAAAGTTTTCTTATTAATAAATAATTTGCAACATGCTAATAACAACTCCACTAAGAATTTTAAGAACAAAATTATTGAAATAATAAAGTCAAGACATTCAATTATTCATTAATTGTCTTGCAACATATGTGGGCAAGACATAAGTAGCTTGCTCAACTTTATTTTTGATAGTCAGGAACAAAAGATTCATGTCATGTTTAGAAAACCCAGGTAATAAAGCTCTCACTACATATGTGCTATAAACAAGACAACAAGCACTAAATATGATTTTTCCTAAAAAGAATAAGACCCTAGGATATGATTTTGATCTTACAAGGAATTAAAGTTTCGTAAAAAGGATAAAGTATACATGGTTGACCAGTTGCGATGCTTCATCTAGCCCGCCATACCTATGTTGGAGAATCAACTCTTTTAGACCAACACTCTGGCTCCAAGTTTATGTGCAAAAGCTTATGTCAAATAAGGTGTGGGCATACCCATGTAGAAGTAAATAAATTACTTGAACAATGTTTAGAATAAACATGAATATGGAAACAATGTTTAGAATTTTAAACAAGTTTAGAAAATTTGTTTATTTTGTGAGGATTTTGATAATTTTAGAACAAAGAACACAACATTGATAGACAGACATAAAGAAAATGAGAAAGAATGAACAAATTTCAAACCTTTGTGAACTGGAAACTCGAAGGTTAGCGGGTGGTCGGAGTAGCAACAGGGATCGCGATCACGATCTTGTTTTTAGAATGAACAAATTGAAACTTGATCTTTGGTCAGAAATCTGGAAATTGGCTCAGATCCCAAAAGGCTCCGGGGAAGGCACGGTAGGAGTGGAGAGGTGACGGGGCTATTGTTGATGAAGTTGTTGTTGACGAAAATTGGGCTCAACTCATGGAAGAAGCTAATCACTCCTGGATCGAACCCTGGAGGCATGAAAAGTGTGGGGGAGATGGACAGGAGCGAGGCCAGCACCAGCGACAAGATCCCAAGGAAGGAGGTGGTCCGGTCGAGGGTCGGTCCACCCTCGATATCCTTGGCCTCCCTCATGTGTGGCGTTTATGCAGATGCCGATCTCTCGAAGGAGGCGATGAGGGCGATGGGGGAGATCGCCCTGGCCGGGGGTCAGAGGAAGCGGCGTAACCAGGAGGGGCGGATCGACAGGGGAGGAGAGGGAGTTTAGGGTTTGTCGCAGAAAGATTTTGGAGGAGGGTTTCATGGAGGAGGGTGGAGGAAGATAGATGAGGGTTCTCGCCGCAGATGAAGAAGATGACGGAGGAGGGCGGAGGATGGTAGATGAGGGTTCTCACCGCAGATGAAGAAGATGGCGGAGGATGGTAGATGAAGGTTCTAGCATAGATGAAGAAGATGGCGGAGCAGGGCTGAGGGCGCAGATGAAGAAGATGCTGGTGGTTTCTTCTCGTCGCTTCGCTAGGTTAGAGAAAAGAACGGGGCGCGTGTTGATAGTTTGGATGCTCTTAGTTTTTGGGATTTTGTTCGGTGCAAGGTTAAATTATCCTGTTCATCATTTTACTTCATCAAATTTCTTTTCGAAGTAATAGACTACCAAAAATAGGTAGTGAAGTCCGCATTTTTTAAAACATGAAGTAAAATATATTTTTTTACTTCTCCAATGTTATTGCCGGAGTCGTTTATTATATACTACTTCGAAATCTCTAATTCCCGAAGTAATGAGTGCCGAAGTAAAAAATGATTCTTCTACTAGTGCCTTGGAGCATGGTGGTGGTGGCCGAACCTCTTCATCCTAGAAGATGTTTTGATGGCCGAAACTTGCAAGGAAGAAGAAGGTGCTTGGTGGTTCTCATCTCGGAAGATCGTTGCCCACACAACGTCCGAGGTTAGAAGAGGAATACGGTAGAAGATCAAGAGGTCTTTCTAAAAGGTATAACTAGTAATTTTTCTTTCCGCATCATACTAGTTATTTATGGAAATAATACCAAATACAAGAGGCTTACGATTCTAGTGTTTCGAATTTGTTATCGATATAGTGTTCTTTTGTTTTTCTTTTCCTTGTGATTTGATTGTTCTTTTCGGTTAACCTAAAGTTATTTTAGGAAATTAAATATTAGCTTTCCATAAAAGGTTTTGTCTAGTCGGTGGTGGTTGCTCCCATATCCAAGAAGGCCATGTGCCTCGCCACGTCAGTACTGGGAACCAATTATGGAAATTAATGTTTAATGGAATTAATAACTTAAGGTGATTTGGGTCGAACGTGTTAAGTTCCGCAGGAGATCCAAGTCTAAACCTAAAAGAACATATAGATTAAGTTTTGGATCAAAAGTGTTAAGTTCCGCAGACGATCCAAAATTTAATTTAAAAGAACACATGGTAGCTAGGAAAAGGTTCAGACCTTTGTACAAAATTTTTGTACAATAGAACCTCTAGGTTTTCCGAGTAGCAACCAACAGTACTCACTAGGGATAACCTCCCTAGATACCTTCTTAATGACCTTGTTAGTCTTCTTAGAAGCTTTGGTCACCTTTTCTAGATCAACTCTTGGGATTGCCTCCCTTGTAACCTTTTTAGTGACTTTCTTAGACTTCTTAGAAATCTTAGTCACGTTTGTTGTTACAAAAATACTTCTAGGGATAACTTTCCTTGTATTTTTGACTTGACCACTAGGACTAAGGTTAGTTCCATAGCTATATAGAACTCTATGGTAAGAAGGCACATCCTTTTTGGTTTTAAATTAGTATCCCAAACCTCTATGACCGTTGGATGACCCTTGTTGTCCTAAACCTAGGTTTTGCTAATTTTCCCTTTTAGGATATTTTCCATCCTTCTTAGGGCATTTTCTAGTTTATCAAGTCTTGACCTCAAGACTTGATTTTCCATCATTAAATCCTTAGTTTTTGATTTTTCATTGAATCCTTGAGCATTTTTATTATTAGGCTTGTAGCTAAAATCCTTAAAGTTCTTGCCTAAATTTTTATCTACCTTCCTAACCTTAGGTGTGGTAGTTTTAGCATGAAGGGCTACATGTTTTTCCTTAATACTATTATGTTTTCTATTTTTATGGTAAATAGCATTAAAATGATATAAATTTGAGCTAGCATGCCTTTTACCATAATTTAAAGAGGTAGGCTCAATAAATGATACCTTTTGTTTTACCTTGGAGGCTCCCCCTTGAGTTGTGCTTCCTCCTTGAGCCTTGACCGCTTTCTTCCCTTTGGGACATTGACTCCGATAGTGTCCCTTTTTATTGCAAGAAAATCACACAATGTGCTCCTTGCTCTTCTTTGTTCCGCGAGCGGTCTCCTTGGGCTTCTCCTTGCCCTTTGGTACCACTTGACCCTTCTTCTTGGACAATTTAGGGCATTTGCTTTTGTAGTGCCCATGTTCCCTACACTCAAAATATATAATATGATTTTTATTTTTAATTAAAACATTTATACCTTCACATGTAGGGATGGCACATGATCCTCCATTTGATGTTTCTTGATTTTTGGAGGATGCATCATCTTCTTCTCCTCTTGACTCGGATGTAGAAGCTTCTCCTTCTTCTTTATCCGATGTCACCAAAGGTTGCTCCCCCTCAATCCTAGAGGTGGAGGCTTCTTCATCTTCCTCTTGTACATAGAACAAAGAGTATGCTCCCTCTTTGCCCTTTTCATTGTATTCCTTTGAAGATGAAGCTTCTTGGACCTCTTCTTCAGAAGTTAAGCATCTCTCAACTTTGAAATCCTCTTCCTTTTGATCTTGCTCCATTGAGTCGCCCTCTTTGGATTTTTCTTGGATTGGTACAATGGAGGGTTCTTCATGAAGCTTGGCTAGCTTGCTCCATAGCTCTTTGGCATCCTCAAATTCTCGAATTTGAGCCAATATATTGCTTGGCAACAAATTGACCAAAAGCTTGGTCACTTTATCATTTGCCTCGCTCCTTTGAATTTGCTCTTGACTCCATTTGCTCTTCTTGAGGATCTTGCCCTTTGAACTTGTTGGAGCTTTGAAGCCTTCCATTAGAGCAAACTATTGCTCTATCTCCATCATAAGAAAATTTTCAATTCTTGATTTCCAAGAATCGAAACTCGTGGATACATATGGTGGAGACACCCTTGTGTCGAATCCGAGTCCATCTCGGAATTCCATCTTGAAGTTGAGCCTTTTGATAAAGTTTTTGACTTAATGAATTTTCTTCAACTTCTTCACCCTCTAGCTTTGTTGCCCCTTCCGGCGATGATTCCGGTGAAGAGCGACCTTGCTCTGATACCACTTGTTGGGGTCGAAAAGTAGCTAGAGGGGGTGAATAGCTCGTCATGATCTCATGCTCGTCGTTGCTTGCTTCTTGTGATGATGTGCAGCGGAAAATACAAGAGCCAAACACCAACAACGCTAACTCTAGGGATTTACTTGGTATCCACCTCAAGAAGAGGTGACTAGTCCAAGGATTCACACACTCACGCACCCTCCACTGTGAAAATACTCCTTTACGGTAACTACCGTAGGCGGAGAAGCCTTACAATCTCACAATATAATAATGAGAAAGAAAGAAGCAAAATACAAATGAATCTTACAAGATTACAATGAAAACCCTAGCTTTTTCTTCTTCTTGTTGCAACTCGCCTCTTGACTTGGATGAACATCCAAGAACCTTCAAGACCTGGCGGCGAGGAAGAAAAGATCGCTGTGGAGAGCTGCTGTGATCGCTTGTGGAGAAGGCATGAAGCACTATCAAAGAAAACGCTCGCCAACGTCTATATTTGCGCCAATGGTCGAATCCCAATCGATTGGATTTCTCCCAATTGATTGGGAAGGCTTTGGATCGATCGACGGATCGATCCAGAGTGCCTCTGAGCTCTCTGGAACGCCCTGAATCAATTTCCCGATCGATTCAAGGCTTCTCGAGTGATTTCCAGCGCTCTAATAGATCGGCCGATCGATTGGAGGTTTCAATCGATCAACGGATCGATTCAGAAGCTCACTGTTCGCTCAAAAACTCTCCCAATCGATTGACCAATCGAATGAACCCCCCAATTGATTGGCCAATCGATTGGAAAGTAGAAAACTAGGTATAACTTGAAATTAGCTTCGTTTCGCATCCGAGATCACCTCATTCTAATGTCCGAGTCAAAAGTTATGGCCTTCGGAAGTTTACTACATCCGAACTTCCTAGTTCCATGCCAACTCCCTATTGGACTTACGACCGCTAAGAATTCGGTCAACTTTTGACCCATCTGGACTTTCTCTTTGTGCCAAGTGTCCGATCCTCCATTACCCACTTGGACTTCCTTCCACCAGATGTCTGGTCACTCTTGACCCATCTGGATTTCCTCGTGCATGTCTTCACTCACCAGGTCTTTCCATCTACCTACCTTTACTCACTAGGTCTTTTACCTGGCTTCACTCACCAAGATTTTTCCACTGCCCGGCTTCACTCACCGGGACTTTCCATCTGCCTACCTTCACTCACCAGGACTTTCACCTAGCTTCACTCACTAGGATTTTCCATCTGCCTAGCTTCACTCACCGGGACTTTCACCTAGTTTCACTCACTAGGATTTTCACCTAGCTTCACTCACTAGGATTTTCCAGTCAAGTATTCAGTCAACCTTGACCTACTTGACTCTCCTTCACAAACTCCCCACATGAACAATTACACCTGCAATCTCCATGTGTTGTCTACATATATTGTCAAATATCGAAACTCAATCATCAAGACTCAAGCTTGACCTAATTCAAGCTCAGTCAAATAGGTCAACCTTGACCTAGGAAATATTGCACCAACAGGAGTTTCCGGGGACTAATCCACCGACGGATTGAGGGATCATCCACCTTATGGACAGTCGTGGAGTAGGAGTAAGTTATCTCTGAACCACGTTACATCGACATGTATTGGTTTGCATTTCTTTCTTATTTATGTTTGTATTTGTATTTGTATTTGTATTTGTATTTGTTATTGTATTTCCGCTTGCACACTAACAAATATGTAGGAAGTAATCGATTTAGGGTGCTGTCTATCGAACCCCCCTTCTAGCCGGCCATTGATCCCCTACACAAAATTCTCAAGAGGAGCAAGTGAAGCCAAGAGCAAATCCAAAGATGTGAGGTCAATGATAAAATGACCAAGCTATTGGTCAATCTATTACCTAGCAACATCTTGAAGCAAGCGGGAGAATTTAAAGATGCCAAGGAGCTTTGAAGTAAATTGGCAAGGATCCCCTCCACTGCACTAAATCAAGAAGGATCCAAAAAGTGTGACTCATTGGATCAAGATCAAGAGGAAGAAGACTCCGAAGTTGAGAGATGCTCAACATTCGAAGAAGTCTAAGAAGTTTCATCTTCAAAAGAATACAACGAAAATGGCAAAGAGGGAGCATACTCTTTGTTCTATGTACAAGATGAAGATGAAGAGGCCTCCACCTTCATAATTAATTTAGGATAAAATTAAATATAAAAAATAAATTAAATTTAATTAATGGATAACTACTTTAAAAAACTTTAATTTTATTCTCTCCTGCATCACTTACTCATTGCTTTTGATTTGAAGTAATTCGGAATTCTTTCCATGAGTTTCATCCAAAATGATTGATGAATCTATATCATTCAAAAATTTAAAAACTTAATATTTTTCAAACACAAGAAGTTCTAATAATCCATTAGTTATGGAATATAATTTCCATAGATCTTAGAATAAGATTATAATAAATTTTATCAAACTTTTATCAGTTTAAAAATTATTATTTTTAATTTATTCTATAAATTTAAATTTATAGATATAAATATATTAAAGAGATTTACCAAAGTACATTGTTTTTAATTTTTATTTAAAGTGATTTAGAATTTTCACGTTCATCACTTAATTTTTATGAAAAGAAAGTGACAGAAAGAGAAAAGGGCATTTCTCAAGTATAGATCTTGATTTGTGATTTGTGATTTGTGATTTGGATATTATAAAAGTTAGTTAGGCAATATGAGACATTTGCATGTGCGAATTAGTAAAATGCCTCCGTTGAAATTAAAGATTTTAGAGAAGGATTGTTCAGATGTAACTCACGATGATAAAAACTGATTATGTTTATCCCCAATGTCTCCGACAATTTATCCCAAGATTTTACGATGAGAGTACCTCGTACACTGTCAACTTGGGACCATCCCGAAAAAACTTCCTAATTAACTCACGATTGTGAAATCCGGAGAGAAGATATCAATCTCCCAAGACAAGACTGACGGGCGGCCATGGAGATGGAGCTCCAAGTTCTTCCCCCATCACTGTTATTAGCCTTCTTGTTCCTTCTTGCACTCAAATTCCTGCTCAAGAGTCGGCAGTCGGACTCCAAACCCAGACAAGTACTCTCACCGGAGCCGCCTCTGCCTCCCGGCCCCTGGCGGCTGCCCCTCGTCGGCCACCTCCACCACCTGGTCGGCAAGCCCACCCACCGCTTGCTGCGCGACCTCGCCGCCGTCCACGGCCCCGTCATGCTCCTCAAGGTCGGCCAGGTCGACGTCGTCGTCGTCTCCTCCACCGCAGCAGCAGAGGCCGTCGTAAAAACCCACGACGTGAACTGCGCCAACCGCCCGGAGGTCGCCGCCGTCCGCATCGTCGCCTACGGCTGCACCGACATCGCTTTCTCCTCCTACGGCCCCTACTGGCGCCAGATGAAGAAGGTTTGCATCGTCGAGATGCTCAGCGCGCGCCGTGTCAAGTCCTTCGCCGCCGTAAGGGAGCGCAACATACTCGACTTGACGAGGAACATGTCCACCGGATCTCCAGTCAACGTCAGCGAAAAATTCATGGCCTTGAGCAGCAACATCATCACCGAATCCTCCGTCGGCAAGATATACGACGGCTTTCTCCCGGTGGTGAGGGAGTTGATGGAAACGATCACCGGATTCAGCATCGTCGACTCCTTCCCGTCCTGGAAATTCCTAGACGTCCTCACCGGAACAACCTCGCGGTTCTGGCAAATCCGACGACGGCTCGACAAAATCATGGATGAGATCATCCAGCAGCACCAGACGGAGAAGAAGAGCAATCAATCAGAGGAGGACTTGATCGACGTGCTTCTGAGGATTAAAGAACAGGACGATCTGGAAATCCCCATCACACTCGACAACGTCAAAGCCTGTATAGTGGTCTGAATCGACAATCAAATCTCATCCCCGTGTTGTATCTGAACTGTATACTAATCTGTAGATTACAGGATATGTTCGTGGGAGGCACGGACACCACAGCGACGACTCTGGAATGGGCGATGTCGGAGTTGATGAGGAATCCCGAGGTGATGAACAAAGCACAGATCGAGGTGAGGGAGGCACTGAAAGGCAAGGCAGGAGTCGAAGACGGCGACGTGGAGAAGCTGAGCTACTTGAAGATGGTAATCAAGGAGACGCTGAGGCTGCACGTGCCGATCCCGCTGCTGCTGCCGAGGATGGCAAAGCAGAGCTGCAAGGTGATGGGATTCAAGATTCCGGAAGAAAGCAGAGTGCTGATCAACGCGTGGGCCATGGGGAGGGACCCTGAGTACTGGGAGAACGCGGAGAGCTTCCGGCCGGAGAGGTTCGCCGGAAGTGGGACGGACTACAAGGGGACGTACCTTGAGTACGTGCCGTTCGGCAGCGGGAGGAGGTTATGCCCGGGGTACCAGTTCGCCATGGCCACCATGGAACTGGCGTTGGCGCAGATGCTCCTCTGCTTCGACTGGGAGCTGCCTGGCGGGATGAGGCCAGAGGAGCTGAACATGGAGGAGATGTCTGGGGCGACGGCGTCCAGGAAGTCGGCCTTGTGGCTGATTGCTACCCCTCGATTTCCTCCGCCCGCTTGAGAACGTATCTTATCTTCTAAGCATGTTATTTATACTTTCCTCTAATTTGTATCAGTGCTAATTATTGCTGTGTTCTAAACCCCAACTGGTGGTTTAAGCTTAATACAGTATTACAGAATCTAAACTCCAAGTTGTTCTGTAACAATAATATATATCATAGTACATTGGGACGCTCAGATCATCTCCAGAAAGGATTCTATATCATAATACAAGTTTGTTCTAAATCCTTTTGCAGATATTTTTATATGCTCACACCTCCATTTTGCCAATGGCATTTCTTCAAAATGAATATTCCTTGAGATCGCCCTTTGAATCTCCCAGTTCCAAGTCTGCTAGACATTCTTCTGCAGTTAGGGGAGGAAGTTGCCTTGTCTTTCGCTTTAGGTTGTGCTTGTGCCAGTCAGATTTGAAGTGTTCTCTATATTGCCTAGCATCTGATCTGCTTGGCCTGTTCTTGTCCGCGACTATCCCCTGCAGAAATTTCTTGCTCGTGCAACCTCTCGCCGAGTTGAACGACGGCGTCTAGCTCCTTTGATGAACTTGAAATAAATTCTTCAGTATCATACTGGCTGACATGAGCATCCCCTTCGGTGTGTACTGATACGGCAAGTATTTCCAACCTCCCTTGCAAGCTCCTCATCATGGCATCACAATCCCGAAAAAGGCCAGGTTCTAACTCGCAAACCTTCACAATTGAGGATTGGATTAGAGCCAGAATGAATAGCACTTGACTGGGGGAACCAAAACAAAATTTGATGTTTGAGTTTGATCGATAGATCCAATACATCACCCTCTATTACAATAAATTAGTTGTACGAGTGCATAAAACCTCACTATTAAGAAATTCAGTCTCACCCCTTAGTATTTGATCCTAAAATTCGAAATACAAAGATAGAAATGAACTTTCAAGCTTGCTTTGAACATTCCTTCAATATATCCAGCAGCCTAAATAGCTTTTAAGTTGGTTATTTTATCCTAACACCTAGGTGCACTTACATTTCAATTTAACATCGTTTAAGGTCCAAAATGGTAATGGAACAGTAGGCAAGAATGTCCAGTGAATTTCAAATAAAGGAGTTAAAAGCAAATGACACAGTGAAACATGTATAACAACAAAGGCTAATACGTATGTAGTTTCTAACCACATTACTTACAATAGATGGCTCATTTCCAGACTCATCCTTTGAAGTAATATTAGCATTCCAATCACCGAGTTTCTCCATAAGAGTAGAAAAGCTTTTCTCTGGTACAACAAGACGCAATCTCATGGGGGATCTTTTGATAGGGAAATGGTTCTGAAGCTCCCTAATAACTTCCAATGCCTACCAAAGGAAAAAAAAACACAAAAAAAAAAGTAATGATGCCATTGTTATTCTTCAAATTGATATTGAAGACGTGACAACTTCATGGACCAAATAATAATAATAATAATAATAATAATAATAATAATAATAATAATAATAATAACATTTTATTTCATTTTTAGGGAGTCTGAAATATAATTCATCTACAGTTCTGTTCTAAATCATCGTAGATATAAATACATCTTACAAAAGTCTCATAGGCAACAATTTGATAGGATAAAATTCTTTGGCCAAAAAAAAATATGTTTGTGTTGGAAAAAAAAGTGATGCAGCAAAATTACTAGATAAACATGAACTATGATGTTTGGAGTTTTAAAAAGTTTTAAATAAACAAGCTACCTGCTTTTTTGAGCTTTGATTCGGATCTACTGCAAAATGAATCTCATGCATAAGTCGCTCAATCATGCTAATTGTATAGGGATGATGAGTTTTAGGGTTGATCGTTTCTGCATCACAATAATTGCAATATCCCGGAACTGACTAGATAACTGAGATTCTGTCTCCTTCCCAGCAACTTGAAGCTCTCCTTTTTCCAAGATCTATCAATCATCCACATTTTAAAGATCTTCCAAATTTACAGGAACTCAAAAGCTTTTTTTTCCTTTATTAAACATGAAGAATATAGAAGGAACCAACATTTTAAAAATAAAATTTGCATCAATTGTTCAGAATAAGAGAATGTTAGCGATGTATTTATCATTAGATGATATCGGATTTACTTCCGGGTCAAGTGAAGAAGAATAAGATGGGGCATTCTCCAAAAATCAAGAGACATCAAATGGAGGATCAAGTGTCATCCCTACATGCGAAGGTATAAGTAGTTCAACTAAAAATAAAAATGATATTATATATTTTGAGTGTAGGGAACATGAGCACTACAAGAGTAAGTGCCCTAAATTGACCAACAAAAAAGGCCAAATGGCACCAAAGGAAAAGAATAAGCCCAAGGAGACCGCCCCCACAACAAAGAAGAGAAAGGAGCACATTGTGTACTTTTCTTGCAACCAAAAAGGACATTACCAGAGCCAATATCCAAAAGGGAAGAAATCGGTTAAACCTAAAGGAGGAAGCTCAAATCAAGGGGGAGCTTATAAGAGCAAACCCAAGGTATCATTTATTGAATCAACTCCTTTAAGTAATAGTAACAAGCATGCTAGTTCTAATTTATATCATTTTAATACAATTTACCATAAAAATAGGAGGCATGATAGACTTGATGAAAATCATATGGCTCTTCATGCTAAGACTACCTCACCTAATGTTAGGAAGGTAGATAAACTAGGCAAGAACTGTTGGTGCGGGAAGCATTTGACGATCGAACCCAAGTTTTGATAATGGCAAAGGGATTCAAAGTTAAATTGTTTTGTTATCTAACATGTGTGAATGAGGGTTTTCAGGAAAGTCCTAACTGCGGTTAGGTAGATGGAAAACCCTAGGGAAGGTAACCCTAGGTCCTAGGGGGTGGTAACCCTAGGTGAAGGAAAACCCTAAGGGGTGGTAACCTTAGGTCCTAGAGGGTGGTAACCCTAGGTGGAGGAAATCCTAAGGGGGGTAACCTTAGGTCCTAAGGGAAGGTAACCCTAGGTGGCGAAAAACCCTAGGGAGTGATAACCCTAGGTCCTAGGGGGTGGTAACCCTAGACATAAAGTCCAGTAGGTCTGGAGGATCGGACTAACATCAAGTATGCTCTCCTGAGTGGAGTAGGTGAGGACGCGTTCCCCGAAAGAGGGAACAATAGGCGTCGGTTCGACTTAGAGTTTCCGGTCGAAAATTCGAAGTCAGAACCGGACAGTCCGTGACTGTCAAACTTTCATATTCATATATTTATTGTGTGTGCTAACTTTGTTTTGCAAGATATGTGGTTGGTTTATGGACTAACATGTTTTGCAGGGACAAAGGAGCAAGATTAGCCTCGGATGAACAGTACTCAAGGCGCCCTCATGGAGCTTGAGGCGCCTTGGGTACAAAGGAGAAGAGTTTGCGCGTAGCGGAGATGGAGGCGCCCTCACGGTGACTTGATGTGCCTCGGACAACATTGGAGGTGCCTTCAAGGCTTATGGAGGTGCCTTCAAGAGGATAGGCGAAGACCTCTTCTCAGCTTATCCACGCGCGGCTGACTCGGCGGTTGGAGGCGCCCTCAAGGGGGGTTGAGGCGCCTCCAACAACCCTTATAAGGAGCACTCGACCAGCAGCCTTCAATCAACTATTCTCAGATGTTCTGACTCTTGTGTGCTGCTAACAAGGTGACCCAGAAGTGTTGTTACAAGTCCCCGATGACTCGAAGCTTCAATTTCTTAATTCGGTTGTAGGTATTATTTAATTTTCAGCTGTACTTATTTCATAATTGTACTCTTTCGCGATATTATAGTAATTGCCCAAAGTAAACGCTCAACAAACATGAGCCTTGGAGTAAGAGTCGCCGAAGGCTCCGAACCAAGTAAAAATACTTGGGTCCTTCTGTGTGTGTGCATTTTATTTTATTCCATTGCGTTACTCATCGAGTTTTCGATTACATCAAGTGAAAGTCACGAGCGCTATTCACCCCCCTTTAGCGCTTCTCGATCCAACAATTGGTATCAGAGCGGGGTAGTTTCGATTTGGTGTAACCACCAATCAAGCATTCTTTCATAGTGATTTTAGTTTTTCGGAGTCTATCGGAATCAGTATTCTTGCCGTCTTCCTATCTAGTTTTTTTGTAATCATATATTTTCTCGAAGTTGGTGCAACACCACTTGAGATCGCGTAATATTCTTCTTTTAAACCGCACTGCTAATCCAGGATCAAGTCCCGGGACACGTTTTCTTTTTCGTCCTTTCGTGCTAGATCTTCAATGGCTCTCCAAGAAGGTTATAGCACCGCTCGCCCACCACTCTTCACCAGAGACGACTTCGGTTACTGGAAGGGTCGGATGGAGGCGTATCTCCAGACTCATTTTGAAGTCCGGATGATCGTCAAAACCGGACTCGAACTTCCAACTGACAGCGACGGCAAACCGATACCTTGCGAGAACTAGGATACATCCCTAATCAAGAGGTAGAAGCAAATGTCAAAGTGACCTACACCCTCCAGTGTGGCCTGACAAAAGAGGAACTTAACAGAGTAGGACCTTTTTCAAGTGCAAAGGAGCTATGGCAAAAGGTGATCGAACTACACGAGGGTACATCAGACACAAAGGTAAGCAAGAGAGACCTTATTTTAAATAAACTATATAACATTAAATTGCAGGAAAATGAAACGGCAAGCCAACTGCACGGCCGCATACAAGACCTATTGAACGGACTCCACGCAATCAGCCAAAGGGTGGAGAACAGGGGCGTTATAAGGTATACACTCAACGCCTTTCCTAGAAATACCTTGTGGGCATCCATGGTAGATGCTTACAAGGTATCCAAGGATCTTTCGTCAATAAAGTTAGATGAAATTTTTTCTGAGTTTGAATTGCATGAGCACACTAATGCACGCCCAGCCGAGAAAGGTATAGCTTTGGTTGCAAGTACAAGCAGAAGACGCAGAACTAAACCAGAGTCGGAAGAAGAACCGGAGTTGGATGACGACGACGACGAGTTCACGACTGAACTTGTCAACTTGGTGAGGAAACTCTATAGAAAGAAGAGGGGCTTCAACAAGAAGGATGTCAAAAAGGTAATCCAATCCAAGGAGGCCCAACCAAAGTGAAGTTCGAGGTGACGTGCTACGGATGCAATCAAAAGGGGCACATCAAGGCCAACTGCCCGAACCAGAAAGATGTGAAGAAACCAAGAAGGAAGAAGGCCCTGAAAGTGACTTGGGACGAGTCTTCTTCAGAAAAGTCCGACGATGAAGAACTCGAACAGACGAGTTTCCTCGCAATGACGACCCGGGACCAAATTAACGAATCTGGAAGCGAGGACGAATAGGAAGCTGAGTCTGAGAGAAGCCACGGATCCGTATCCATTTCCGAAGGGCCGAACCCCTCTGTAAGTACATTTCATTTATATAATTTAATAAATTACTTAATGCGTAAACTAGCTAAGTCTAATGTTCGGATCAAGTCGCTTCTAAAGGAAGTAACATCACTTAAAGAAGTGACTAATACCGAATCCTTGGCTGACCCTGTTCAGACTGGAACCTCAACTCAAGTCCAAAAACTTGAGGAAGAGAATTCCAACCTAAAAATTCAAGTCAAGGATTTGAAAACTATATTGGAACGGTTTACACTGGGTTCCAAGAATCTTGACTTGATTCTTGGAAAATAGAAAGTCGTATACAATCGATCCGGACTAGGATTTAAAGCTAAAAAGAAATATCGATCTTATTTATCACTTGTTAACAGACCGAATAGAAAGATAGTCTAAGCATGGATATTTAAGTCCAACTTGGTCAATCAAGTTGGACTTGGTTAATATTGGGCCCCCAAGGATCAAGTACATTACCTTGATAGACCATATCGAGGCTATGATCCAGGGGGAGCCAATAGGAAAACTATCTTTATAAATAGATAAAAATTGCTTGATGCTTATTTATTTTTTTCTTGTAATAAGCATGTTTAGACTAGGATAGATTAAGGACCTAGGTGTAATTTACATTTGTTTAGTTAAACCTAGGAGTTTCAAAAGGGAAATTAAATATATATTTTCTTTGAAAGGCTCTGTCTAGAAGTGGTGGATGATCTCATATCCAAGAAGACCTAGTACCTCGCCACAGCCTGGGAGCTAATATTCGAAATGTATATTTAATTAACCAATTGGAAAACCTAAGTTTAACTCAAATGTAAATTAATCCTTAGAAATAATCTAAATTAAAGATAACCATCTCACAAAACTACTTAAGGTTACCTGATTGATAACTTAAAAATGAATGAGATGGATCTAACAATCAACTTAATTAAATTAACTTAATCAAATTTATTTAACTAAATTAAATAATTTAATCTAATGCAATCTTTTAAACTTAACTAAGTCAAATATTTGATTAACTAAAACTTATTTAAAAATCTTTTAAAAACTTATCTTTTAAACAAAAACTTATTTAAAAATATTTTTAAAAACTTATTTAAAAAAAACTTTTAAACTTATTTTAAAAATCTTTTAAAAAACTTATTTAAAAAATCTTTTAAACACTTATTTAATAAAAAAATCTTTTAAAAACTTATTTAAAAAATCTTTTAAAAACTCGTTTAAAAATCTTTAAAAAAAACTTATTTAAAATTTTTCAACTTTATAATTAATTCAATTAACTTAACTAACATCTAATTACCTTAATGAATTAACTACATTTAATTACTAAACTAAAATTCTATATATATATATATAAAAGACACGTGGGTGTATCTTGGAGGTGCCTCCCACACAAGGGAGGCACCCTCAAGAAGCGGCAGGAAAAGTCCCGCCAACTTGTCTTAAGGCGCCTCGAACCATATCCAAGGCGCCTCTGACAACGCCTTCAGGGCACCTTCAAGCTCGTTGAAGACACCCTCAACATCGAATTTTCTCATGAACAGAACAGATTCTGCTCGTGATCCTCATGCACCAAAACGGTGATTTCTCCCTTCCAAGGCGCCTTCAACCCAAGTTTCCCTCACCTAAACCTAACAATGTCTCCTAGGTATACCCTAATCTATTTTAAATCATCCTATACATGTTTGTTATGCTTGTTTTGCTATATTATGTGTATATGGTTAAAATTAGGAAATGATGCAATGTTGTGTCCACTTCGGGCACTGTCCCCTCTGCCGATGCTAGATTCCCCCACAGAACAGTATAGGCTTAGTTTCATTGAGCATACATACTCTGTAATCAAATGTAGATATTTAAGTAGGCCATTTTTTTACTAGTTATTGCCAGCCTGTCATTTAGATGATCGCACACTATGAGCTTGATAGATTGGTTTACTGCAGTAATGCAGTTAACCAAGATTTATGTGCCCAGTTTTACAACAACCTTGAGAGAGTTGATGATCTGACATATTCCGCCAGAGTTGGTGGAAAGGATTTTCTGTTTACCCCTACCATGATACGCACCAATTTAGGTCTTAGAGAGTCAGCATGCCCCTTCTTATGCTATCCCAGTAGGGATTTGCCTTTTGATGAGCCCTACTCCCACATCATTTTAAATACACTCTATGTGTATTTTTTTTTTTTTTTTTGGGGGGGGAGACTTCATGTCGATCTCTCTTAGGGTCCAGGACTACGTCATGTATAGAGTCCTGACTATATGCATTCTGTCCATCACATCTCGAGACGCCCCGAAGATGCGTCCATCTCACTCTTTCTTTTTATATGCATGATGTCATCATCTAGACATAGACATTGCATTATATATGTTTTATAACACTATTCATGCGGCTAGTCTCGTCACATCCCGAGTAGTCCACATGCCCTATTGTCATGTGTTGACTTACATCTTCTCAACTATAGAGGACATAGATGTGACTCGGGGGACGACTATTCTCCTTACACCTTATGATGAGTTTGGCCAACGTCATCTTAGATTAGCACATATAGATATCACTGCTCAGGGGGTCCTAGCATGGAGAGGTGGACCATCGCCAGCTGATCCAGTTGAGGATGAGCCAGTTGCTCCAGTCGAGGGATTTGGCCTAGCCCCAGATGAGTTCTTTCAGCCATATGAGGGACGAGAGGAGTTATTTGAGTTTACTCATGAGATATTTGGAGAGCCTCTCGATCCATCCCAGCCTTCGACATCAACTCAGCCTTCCACTTCCTTATCCATTGAGGATAGACTCGCTCGTCTCGAGCGGTCCTCCGCGCTGACACATCAGCTGGTCTTGGACGGCTTCCATATACTACGGACCGAGGTCACTTCTCTCCAAGAGGAGATTCATCGAGCGTTGCATATACCTGAGCGGCCTCCATCACCTCCTCCAACTGTCGACCCTCCGATTTGATCCTCTTTCAGACTTGCATTGTATCTATTATACCTATACTTACTTCATGTATGGATGATTATCTTTTGGTTTGTTGTTATGCTTAGTAGATTAGCACTTATTTCTACTTATACTAAGGTCTTTAAATCAGTTTGTTGTCTATTTTGGCTTTAAATCCTAGGAAAAATAATTTTCAGAATTCCAATATTTTTTAGTTTTCCAAAAATCTGGTTTAGCATAGGATTTTACCCCCTAGAAATCATGTACCCTTAGTTTCAGCCAAAGCATCTCACAAGCACACTAGGATTAACTTGCTTATGTTTGAAAAATACTTAGAATGGTGTGAGATGCATAGGGTACTGCTTGGACTTCAGTGTGCTTATGTCTGTGCATCGACATAAGTCTGGGCTATAAAATACCTAACTTACATTAATCAAGTTAAGTTATCCAGACTTAGTCAAATATAACTGGATCACTAACTTAACTTGACTAACCAAGTGAAAATTGTTGTCCTCTAGGTAAGCAGCTGGTAGCTAATGGATAGACATGTGACCAAGAAAATTAAGTATTGAGTGTTATTTTGTTACTCATGCTTGGACTATAGGACTTTTTGAATGAGGGTGACTTTAGTTAAAATTATTAAAATCAAGTGGTGGTACTAAAATTTAAGCTAAATTTAAATCAACTTTTAACCCTAAAAGAGTTCTTTTCTAGAAGATTATTTTAACATTTTATACTTTAAAGTTTTATCATCTATTTTTACAAACTTTTTAGCTAAGTTACTTTTCAAATCAAAACTCTCCCTTAGCTAAATCTATTTCTAAAATTAAGTTTTGAGATTTTGAGTTCACTTGGCTAAAAAATCATACAAGAAAATTTCCTCTAAAATGCTAAGCCTTCTTGCAAAAGTTTTTAAAATTTGGCTAAGTATTTTTCAAAAGCCTTTCAAATTTATCTAAGTTCAAAATTTAAAAGAAAAAGCCTTTTTAAATTTATAATAAAACTTTTGATTTCACTTGGCTAAAAGTGTTACAAGGAATTTATTCTAAAAAGCTAAGTGTTTATCAAAGTACTTCTAATTCTCTATTTTAACATTCTAAAAAGACAAATTATCTTTCAAAAAGAAGTTATTCTTAGCTAAGGCCATTGATCACCTTCCTAATTTTTCTTTACTTTCTTGCTTATTTTTGATATATGGCAAAGGGGGAGAGTAGAAGAAAATTCAAAAGTATAAGAAAATTCAAACAACAAATTCAAATTAAATTTCTAAGAGGAGCTTTTATTAAGGGGGAGTTTTTTTTAGAAGTTTGCTTGTCCTATTTTTACGCTTACGCTGTCTTTGAAACATTATTTTACTTAACTTTGAATTTTCATTGTCATAATCAAAAGGGAGGGATTGTCGGTGCGGGAAGCATCCGACGATCAAAGCTAAGTTTTGATAATGGCAAAGGGATTCAAAGTTAAGTTGTTTTGTTATCTAACATGTGTGAATGAGGTTTTTCAGGAAAGTCCTCACTGCAGTTAGGCAGGTGGAAAACCCTAGGGGGAGGTAACCCTAGGTCCTAGGAGGTGGTAACCCTAGGTGAAGGAAAAACGTAAGGGGTGGTAACCTTAGGTCCTAGGGGGAGGTAACCCTAGGTGGCGAAAAACCCTAAGGGTGGTAACCCTAGGCAGAAAGTCTAGTAGGTCTGGAGGATCAGACTACATTAGATATGCTCTCCTGAGTAGAGTAGGTGAGGACACGTTCCTCGGAAGAGGGAACAGTAGGCGTCGGTTCGACCTAGGGTTTCCGGTCAGAAATTTGAAGTCAGAATCGGACAGTTTGTGACTGTCAAATTTCATATTCATATATTTATTGTGTGTGCTAACTTTGTTTTATAGGATATGTGGTTGGTTTGTAGGCTAACATGTTTTGTAGGGACAAAGGAGCGAGATTAGCCTCGGATGAACAGTACCTGAGGCGCTCTCATGGAGCTTGAGGCGCCTCGGGTGCAAAGAGAAGAGTTTGCGCACAACGAAGCTGGAGGTGCCCTCACGGTGGCTTGAGGCACCTCAGACAGCATTGGAGGCGCCTTCAAGGCTTATGGAGGTGCCTTCAAGAGGATAGACGAAGACCTCTTCTCATCTTATCCACGCGCGGCTGATTCGACGGTTGGAGGCGCCCACAAGGGGATTTGAGGCGCCTCCAACAACCCTTATAAAGAGCACTCGACCAACAACCTTCAATCAATTATTATCAGTTGTTCTGACTCTTGTGTGCTGCTAACAAGGTGACTTAGAAGTGCTGTTACAAGTCCCCGATGACCAGAGCTTCAATTTCTTAATTCGGTTGTTGGTATTGTTTAATTTTCAGCTATACTTATTTCATAATTATACTTGTTGGTTGCCACTCAGAATATCGTACTGGTTCCCATGTACAAAAATTTTGTACAAGTCCTGAATCATTCCTAACAACCTATTGTGTTATTTAGAAATTAAATTTGGAATCACAAACAGAACTTAACATTATTGATTCTAAATTCAACTTGGATCGCAAACGATGCTTAACATTATTGATCCAAATCCACCCATGTTACAAATTCAATTAAATATTAATTTCAGAGATCGACTTCCAGGTTAAACATGGCAAGGCACTAGGCCTTCTTGGATATGAGAGCAACCACCACTTCCTAGACAAAGCCTTTCAACGAAATTTAATATTTAATTTCCTTATAGTAACCCTAGGTTTAACCAAAAAAAACAATCGAATCACAAGTTCGAAAAACAAAAGAAACACAAAATCGAAAACATAAATTCGATTACCTAGATTCATTAGCCTCTTGTATTTGATATTTCAAGATCTAAATAAAAGGATGAACCAGTTATGATGCAGAAACTAATAACTAGTTATACCTTTTATAGCTTATAGATCTCACGATCTTCTATCGTATTCTTCTTCTTATCTCGGACGTCGTGTGAGCGACGATCTACCGGGATGAGAATCCACCTAAGCTTCCTTCTTCTTCTTGCAAGTTTCGACCACCAAGAGTCTTCTAGAGACGAAGAACTTTTGCCACCAACCAAGCTCCAAGGGCTGCTAGGAAATAATGCCTCCTATCTCTTCTTCTTCTCCAAGCAAAATCCGGCCAACAAGATCTCTCCAAGAAGATGATGCCGCTAGCCACTTAAGAAGAAGAATAGGGAAAGAGGAAGAAGAGAGGGTTGGCCACCACCAAGAAAGAGAGGAATACTAGAGGATATCTTGTTGTAAGGTGAGGCACCTCTACCCTCTCTTTTATATTCCTTGGTCTTGGTAAATAAGGAAAATTTTAATAAAAACTTCCTTATTTTTCTTGCCATAGAAAGAAAAATTTAATTAATTAAAAAAATTCCTTTTCTCTATCAATGTGGCTGACCACCTTAATTCCTCCAAACAAGGAAAGTTTTAAATACAAAATTAAAACTTCGTAATTTGTTTCCGAAAATTTTTAAAATAAAATTTTCTCTTTAAAAATTCCCTTCATGGTTAGTTATAAAAGGAAACTTTTATAAATTAAAACCTCTCTATTAAAATATGTGGATGATTACAATAAGGAAAGTTTTCTCTAAAATTAAAATCTTCCTTTTAACTACAAATAAGGAAATATATCAAATCTTTCTCTTAATCTTTTGAATAAAGCTATAAAAGGAAAGATTTAATTTTAAAACTCTCTTTTAAAATCATGAGAATGGTTACAAAAAAGGAAAGTTTTATCAAAAATTAAAATCTTCCTTTTAACTACAAATAAGGAAAGATATCAAACCTTTCTCTTAATCTTTTGTAGAAAACTATAAAAGGAAATATTTAAATTTTAAACTCTCCTTTAAAACCATGGCTTCCACATAAGGAAAGATTTTAAAAAATAAAATCCTTTTAATTTAATTATGGCCGACCACCTAAGCTTGGGTTCAAGCTAGGGTCGGCCACCTACTTAACCCATCTAACCTTGGTTTGGCCGACCCTAGCTTGGGCTCCAAGCTAAGCTTGGCCGGCCACCTTAAGGTGGGTATGGGTGGGTATAACACTTTATAATTAAGAGGCTACGACAAAGACCGAGAGGAGGAATTGGTTTTGGTCTCCCGATGAACTTGAGCTTCCCGTGTTCGCCCCGAACACCCAACTCGAGTTCATTAATAATAACTCATACCACTAAAGAGTTATTATTGAACTACTGCACCAATCCCATATTACTATATGAGTTTCTTCTTATCATGAGTGTGTTAGTATCCTTGTATTTAAGATATAGAATGACCACTAATTAAATGAGTTACTGACAACTCACTTAATTAATATCTAGCTCCAAGAGTAGTACCACTCAACCTTATCGTCATGTCGGACTAAGTCCACTTGCAGGGTTTACATGACAATCCTTATGAGCTCCTCTTGGGGACATTATTAACGTAGATTTCTAGGGCACGGTTTCCTTCTATAATCAACAACACACACTATAAATAATATTATTTCCCAACTTATCGGACCTATTGATTTATCGAGCTAAATCACACCCTCTGATAAATTAAAGAAATAAATACTAAATATATGCACTTGTTATTATATCAGGATTAAGAGCACATACTTCCATAATAACAAAGGTCTTGTTCTTTTATGTAGTCAGTATAAAAAGAACTTACCTTAAATGGTCTTGCTCAATACACTCAGAGTGTACTAGTGTAATTTTATAGTCAAGATAAACTAATACCAAATTACACTACGACTATTCCAATGGTTTGTTCCTATCCATCTTAGTCGTGAGCTACTATTTATAATTTATAAGGAATTGATAACATGATCTTCTGTGTGTGACAGTACACATTATGTTATCTACAATATAAATTAATTGAACAACTACACTTAGCATATAAATGTAGATATTTGACCAATGTGATTCTTTATTTCAAAATAAATGTTTACAAAAAGCTAGACTTTTAGTATACACTCTAACAGTACTCTTTCACGATATTATAGTGATTGCCCAAAGTAAACGCTCAACGAGCATGAGCCTTGGAGTAGAAGTCGCTCAAGGCTTCGAACCAAGTAAAAATACTTGGGTCCTTCTATGTGTGTGCATTTTATTTTATTCCGCTGCGTTACTCATCAAGTTTTCGATTGAAAGCCACGAGCGCTATTCACCCCCCCCCTCTCGATCACTAAGGACCTTAGTTATAAGCCTAGAAATAAAAATGTTCAAGGATTTAATGATAAACCAAAATCTAGGGATTTATGGAAAGAAAATCAAGTCTTGAGGTCAAGGCTTGACAAAATTGAAAAGACCTTAAAAAGGATGGAAGGTATCCTTAAGGGGCAAAAAGAGCATAACCTAGGTTTAGGAAACCAAAAGTCATCCAATGGTCATAGAGATTTGGGATACAAACCTAAGGCTGAAAAGGATGTAGTTTCATATCATAGGGTTCCATATACCTATGGAACTAATCCTAAGATTAGGAGTCAAGTCAAGGTTACAAGGGAAGTTATTCTTAGGAGTATCTTTGCAACAACAAATGTGACTAAGACTTTTAAGAAGTCAAAAAAAGTCACCAAGAAGATCACAAGGGAAGTTATCCCTAGAGTTGACATAGAAAAAGTGACCAAGGCTTCTAAGAAGCCTAGAAAGGTTATTAGGAAGATATTTAGGGAAGTTATCCCTAACAAGTACCTAGAATATCCTAGGAGCACCAATAGGTGTTGAGTTCCTAGGAGCATTTTCTCTACCCTTAGATGGGTTAGAGAGTGTCAATTCTAATTGGAAGGGTAGTTGATCCAACCTTGATGTAGTTAGTACTTGAAGAGTATTTTCAAGATTTTTGATAATCTTTAAAAATAAAATGGATTAATTATTTATTTTTTGAAAAAGTAAAATGTGTTAATTAATGATCAAATCAAATAATGTTCTTCTTGCTAAGCAAGAAAGCTATATTGTGTAATTAATCCATTCACACTGCCTCTAGCATTTTTCGAGAAAAATTAAAATATGAGGAGAACATTGCATCATTTTTAATTTTATTCATCAAGTAGCTCTTTCTCTAACCTTAAAGCAGGATAAACATCGGTTATACGGACACAAAAGTAAATGAACAAAACTACTACACAAAAGTTATACGGACACATGTTGACCTTACTACAAGCTCTCCATTATTTATGTATAGTATCAAGATCAGCATCATCTGTGGACACAAAAGCAGGATAAATAATTAAAATACAAAGTAAATGAAAAATAAATATAATATATACGGAGATAGTTAATTATGTGAATACATATTCAATAACATTAGAACGATGCAGGAAGAGCATTTTAGAAAATATCAGTCAATGCCAATCATTAAAACCGTCATTCTGCCTGCGTACCTATGAAGCATTTACAATTTAAAATGAACAAAGCTACTTATTCTCATTATCGAGTAATAAACAAGAAATAATAAAAAATTAAACTAACTAATTTAACCTTAAATAGTATGAAGTCGATGTAATCACTTGCATATTAGGCAGTAAAATTTTTAGAATCAACTCCTTAAAAGTTTTAAATTTAGATTCCATATTAATCATTTTCTCACGTGGTGTGACATTTTCATGATAAAATTCTTATTTTGAAACAGCAGGTCCTCTTACATCATTAGGCCTCACTCTTCTATAGACAAAAATATGATCATATTGTTGAGGTCCAAAATATTTCTCAACAAATTGAATATTTGACAATGAAGAAACTTTTCGAACAACCTCACAAATCTGATCCTTCAATAAGTTAAAAGATTTTGAAATTTACGATGAATCAAATATCATGTGAAGAAATGAATTAAAATATATATACTCACATATGTTTCCATTGCATCAAGATCAACAATATGGTCTCCTTTTTTTCTGTTTTAAAAAATATTGATGCAAAATCTGAATGTTGTCGTCTTTTCCCCCCTATTAATATTAAATAAAACATAATTTTATGTCTAAATTAATATAAAATCCTAATAATATATGTCCTACCATTTCATATGGCAATTGCCTAAAAGACTTACTTCCTCTTCCATATGGCATAGATTTCAAGGATCTGTTTTTTGCATTTGTTTTACTCATTTTTTACAATTATAGTAATATTAGTATAATTTTACAAAAAAATAGACATTTAATTTTTTTTAAAAAAATAATTTATAACATAAAAAAGATGGGATAAGAATAGTCAATCATTCCCAATCTTGTTTATCCATTCCCATAGAGAACATTTTGTAAAACTTCTTAACGTGTTTGCATGATTTTACAAATTTGAAGTTCATCTCGCATCTCTAATTTTCTCATAATTATTGCATATGTTTAAGGGTTTTCTTATGATATAGCTCAATGTTATCATTTTTGAACTTATAAAAAATTTGGTAAGTATATAATAACAAGATATTTCATATAACAAAAAAATATTGGTTAGTATTAAATATTTTTAAAACAATGTAACATAACTAGACTTATATTGGCTAATATATATGAGTCCAGCTATATTATATTGCCATATAATATAGCTGGACTCATATTGATAAATAAGAAAACATATAAAATTAAAATACATGAAAGAAATAATCTATGGCATATGAAAATGAATATCGAAACCTCAGAGATCCTCTGTTTACAAACATGAAGGATAAAAGGAAAAGTGGAGAAGTGAAGAGTGGAGAGTGAGCACACAAGTGTAAAATATAAGGTATATAATCGACGGACTAAGATGGCGATCCAACTATAACAATCTTAATTAATCGAGCAGCGTTTGAATTTTGAGTATGAAGATATTAAAACTGTGAAAGATTCGATTGGATTTTGTCTTGTTGGTTGTTTCATGAGAAGGCATCCAGGAAAGAATGACGTCTCTTTCATTGCTTCTAAATGGAGAGTACCTTATAAATTTTACATGCACAAAAGTGGTTGGGTTGTATATCATTTTGATACAATGCAAGATCGTGGCAAAGTTCTACTTGGGGGATCGTATTTTGCATATGAGATTTCTTTGTTTCCAAAGATTATGTCGCATTGCTTTTTGTTTGATGAAGATGGACGGTATATCCCCGCTTGGGTACAAATTCATGGATTGCCACCGAATTATTGGTCCCCCAAAACTCTTGGACTCATTGACTCAGAGATAGGGAGATCGATGTACACCGACAAATTGACCCGTACAAGAGAAAGATTGACATATGCTAGACTTGGTGGAGGACTCGGTTCATGATGAGAGAATAAGAGAGGTCCCAACTACATTACATACTGGTGTTCAACTTGACCTCCGGATCATCTATGAAGTCATGCTCGATTTTGCGATGATTGTCGAAGACTTGGACATTGTAAGAAGGATTGCAAGAATTCTGGCCACCATCATCCCAATCGATCACAACCTACAAGAGGAAGACAACAATTTCAATATAGGAAAAAACAATCTTTTCCTCCTCAAGGGCCTCCACAAGTCGTTGGTGATCGACACTCCACCACCAATGGATTGTGTTCCGAAACAAGATCCTGTAGTGGTTGCAACGGTTGCTGAAGAATTGGTTCCAAAGGAGATACAATCATCACCCCTCCCAAATGTGCTCGATCCTCTTTCACAACCGGTTGTGGTATCACCCCTTCCATCCGAGAACAGTGTGGCCTCATCATCAAAATCAACCGATACTCAAGTCGATGGTAAGAAGGTTACTACATTTCAAGAACAAATTGACTCAAGTGAGGCTACTTCTGTCACTTTAGGCATGGAGGACACTATCATTTCGCACAGCACCTTCTTCTCTCATTTAATTCCGGGACCTATTGTGGAAGCAGAACTACCCCCTTCACCAACTTTAACTTCAGCACATGTGGATACTTAGCAAAACAAAATGGGAGGAATTTACGGGTTAGAGCAGCCCGGCCTTCTTGTGGACGATGAAGATTACATCTTGGAACATTAGGGGCTTCCATAAGCCCCTAAAACATTTGAGGTCATTCACCTTCTCAAGCAAAAGACAATTCAAGTTATAACACTCATTGAAACTAAGCTTAATGAGGACTCCTTAGATGTTATCATGCGAAGAAAATTCTCAGGTATGGGGATGACAAATAATTTTATTTATTCTAATAGAGGTTGTATTTTGCTTCTATGGGATATGAACAGGGTCAATTTGGATGTTCTTGACACATCGGATCAATATATACATTGTTGTGCTCGTTGTTCTATTACGACCCGGTCTTCATTGGTGACATTTATATATGGATTTCATTCTATCATGACAAGGAGACCCTTATGGACTTCTCTTACCCTCCTTGGAGAAATGATTGTAGAACCTTGGCTCATTATGGGAGATTATAACTCACCATTGGCAATTCGATACAAAGAAGGTGGAGAATCGATTTCTAATTATGAGATACATGATTTGGAGTGTTTTGTTGACACTTGTGGTTTGGTTGATTTTCGTTCTATTGTGTGTCATTTGACATGGACAAATGGGTGGGTTTCTTGCAAGCTAGATGTGCTATGGTAAATTCACAATGTCTTGTTGCAGACTATGAAAGTTACGTGGAATTTACGCCCCTGGGTTGTCTATCGGACTACTCTTGCACCATAGTTTCAACTTGTGCAAGAGAGAGAGGTTCCAATAGGCCCTTCAAATTTTATAATATGTGGACTTTACATGATGGATTAAAAGATTTGGTGGCAAATACATGGGAGACACCCATATATGGCAATTCACAATTTACTCTCAAGACAAAACTTACACGGTTGAAAGGTAAACTAAGGGAACTTGATACGCTTCACTTTCAACATATCAAAGAGCAAGCATCAAGAGCAAAATTAGAGTTAGAGGTTGTTCATAGAACCCTTCTTGATGGTGGAGAGCCCTCAAGTGAATATGACACAATAAGGAAGAAGGCAATTATGCTAGCGGAGGTGGAAAGACTCTTCTATCAACAACGTGCAAAGAGTATTTACCTCAAGAATAGTGATAGATGCACCAAATTTTATCATGACTTGGTGAAGCGAAACAACAAAAGAAATGATATTATTACACTCATCAAACAATCCGGGGAATAAACAACTAGTTTGGATGAAGTCGCCGTGGAATTTGTGAAATATTTCCAAAGCCTATTGGGTGAAGTCGGTCAAAGCTCTCCAATTGATGTTTCTTCCTTGCATGGGACTAAATTATCTCAAGCCCAAGCATCATCCCTCAAAGCCACAATCACGGAGGAAGAAATCAAGAAGGCTCTATTTAGTATAGGCGTCGATAAAGCTCCCGGTCTGGATGGTTATAATGCAAAATTCTTCACGGCGGCTTGGGACAATATTGTTGGTGCGGTTAGCACTAACGGTCTAACTTAGGTTTTGATGAATGACAAATCAGGTTAAGTTAGGTTCATCGTTATCTAACACTCTGATCGAGTGTGCAGGATAAGTCCAGACAGGTCGACGGGCTGACCGGATGTCTGGCACAAAGTCCAGCTAGGTCGACGGGCTGACCGGATAGCTGGCGAGAAGTCCAAGCGGGTCGACGGGCTGACCGGACGCTTGGCGAGAAGTCCAGCTAGGTTGACGGGCTGACCGGATAGCTGGCGAGAAGTCCAAGCGGGTCGACGGGCTGACCGGACGCTTGGCAAAAAGTCCAGACGGGTCGAAGGGCTGACCGGACGTCTGGCAGGTAAGTGAGGTAAGTCACTGGAGGGGAGTGACTGCGAGGACGCGTTCCCGGGAAGGGAACATTAGGCGTCGATCCGGCTTAGAACCATTTCGGATGTCTAAGTCGAGATCATGACTAGATTCCGGTCTCGGAAAGACGGAATCTAAGTCATACTACTTGTGCTAATTCCTACTATGATAAAATGTGCTAACAATCTGTTTTGCAGGATATATATTGCCTCGGACTAACTTTGTTTTGCAAGATAAAGGAGATTTCTGGAACAAGGTGGTTCGGGCGCCCGGAAGGGATCCGGGCGCCCGGAAGGCAAATTCTATCTAGCCAAGTCGTCGCCACGTGGAGCATCTCAGTTTGAGCAGCTACGTCACATTCCAGGCGCCCGGAAGGAATCCAGGCGCCCGGAGCAGCATATAAAAGAAGCCCCAGGCAGGTCTGAGAACTCTTCTACTACTGGTCTTGCTGCTCAACGTTCAGTGCGACATCAACAACGCTCCGACAAAGTGCTCCTTCAGCTTTTATTTAATTTCCTTGTCGGTATTGCTTTATTTTCACTAGCATTTCCTGTATTCATTCTGTAATCATATTTCGACCTGTTAGTGATTACCCAACGAAAGTGTGCAAGGACCACGGGCCTTCGAGTAGGAGTCGTCACAGGCTCCGAACGAAGTAAAAAATATTTGTGTCTATTTTACTTTTCCGCTGCGTTTATACTCTAAAATTTCTAATCGATATTCACCCCCACCCTCTATCGAATCTAACGGTCCTACAAGTGGTATCAGAGCAGGTACCGCTCTGATTTGGTGCAACCACCAATCAGACTGGGGGTGAAATTTTTTTTGTTGTTTCCTTTTTTTTCAGTTTTCAGTTTTACACTTAAACTCAAAACTGGTTTATCATTTTTTTTAAATATTTTTTGTTGCAATTAAAACTAAATTGGTGCAACACCAATCTAGATTTTTTTTATTCTCTCTTCCCGCACTACTAATCCAAGACCAAGTCTTGGGATTTTTTTTTTGGTTATTTATCTGTGTACAGGATGTCCCAACAAGAAGGCTTCAGCACAATACGACCTCCACTTTTCAACGGGGACGATTTTCCGTACTAGAAGAAGCGCATGGAGGTCTACCTCAAAACAGACTTCGACCAGTGGATGAGCGTTACGAGGCCCTACAAAATTCCAACAGACACTTCCGGGAATATACTGGATCCTGAAGACTGGACAGCTGATTTGAAAAAGAAAGCATCAACAGAAAATAAAGCAATCAACACTCTATAGTGCGGATTAACAAGAGAAGAACTAAATAGAGTCGGTCCACACAAAAACGCTAAAGAGCTGTGGGACAAATTGATCGAGCTGTACGACCAAGGTAACCAAACGAGACTTGCTCTTGAATAAAATTTTTAATATAAAAATGCAGGAAGGTGAAACGGCGAATCAGCTTCACGCGAGGATCAAGGATATCCTCAACGGGCTTCATGCGATAGGCCACCAGATGGATAATAGAGACTTAATAAGGTACTCATTAAACGCCTTTCCACGTAATAGTCTGTGGGCATCAATAGTGGATGCCTACAAAATTTCTAAGAATCTTTCTAAATTAAAATTAGATGAGCTTTTCTGTGAATTAGAATTACACGAACAAACTAATGCTGGAGCCGAGAAAGGTGTAGCTTTATTTGCAGGTTCCTCCAAAGAAAAGAAAAGAAAAGCAAGCCTGAATTTGAAGAAGACTCCGACCAAGACTCCGAAGACGAAGAACACTTGGTGAACTTGGTAAGAAAAATGTTCACCAGGAGAAAGAGGAGCTTCAGCAAAAAGGATCTTCAAAAGATCAGTTCTCCCTCAGAACAAAAGAACGTGACTTGCTACGGCTGCAATAAAAAGGGACACTACAAGAACGAATGCCCCAAACTGAAGTTCGACAAACCAAAGCCAAACAGAAAGAAGGCACTCAAAGCAACGTGGGACGACTCCTCGGACGAATCAGAGGAAGAAGAGCAGAAACATCAGAGCCACCTCGCACTGATGGCCCGTGAAGACGAAACAGAAGACGAGTCGGAAGATGAAACACGAGTCCGTACTCGTTTCCGAAGGCCCGAATGAGGTATATTTTAATTTAAACAAAAAATTTTTTAGAATTATTTCCTGTTTAAATAGTAAATTAACCAAAATAGAAAATGAAAACAAATCACTTCTTGAGGAAAATCAAAACCTCAAGGAACAAATCAAAAATTCAGATCCAACTCAAGATCTAACACTTTATGAGGAGAATTTATCACTAAAAAATGAGATCAACAGTTTAAAAGGAATGTTAGAAAAATTCACAACAAGATCAAAAAATCTTGACTTAATCCTGAACAATCAAAAAGCATGTTATAATAAAACCGGACTCGGATACAAGTCAAACTCAAATAAAACTTTTAAGTCGTTAATAACTCAATACAAACCAACTAATCAAGCTTGGATTCCGAAAGCGTGCTTAACTACGCAAGTAGGACTCAATCAATATTATATACCTAAAGAAAAAATACATTATATAAAATCAAATAAACCAAACCAAAATTCAAAATACAAATCCAAATCAAATTCAAAATCTAAACACTTTAAAAATCAACAAAATTATCATCAAGTTAACCATAACTATAAAAAGAATCGACACAAACCAAAAAAATCAAAATTTAAAATAATGGCCAATAATTCAGGGGGAGGCTCCAGAATAGCTGGCACCTCCAAAACTAACTTACCCGACAGGGTAACCCAAAATAAACTAACCCGGCAGGGTAATTAGGATTAGAGACCAAGTTTAACTTGAATCATGGTACTGGTGAAATTTTTGGATGATAGTACGTTAGGGAAGCTTGGGCATCGCATGTCTAGAAAGATATGGCTTCGATCTGGTGCATTTGGCTAAGTGGAACTGACCGAAGCTACCCTTAAATGGATCATAATCAGTTAGACCAAGGTTGAGTACTAGGCTCCGTGGATAGGACTATTCGGAAAACCTCGAAATGTTGGTTACTTCTAATGACGTCCATGTGACTCACCAAGCTTAGAAGTTTATCCGAAGAATGTCTGTTTGTAGAGACCAAAACTAAACCTGAATCTAATGCTAGTTAAACCAAACTCTGTAACCAAACCAATTTCATCTCACAAAATCATAGGATTCCCTGATTGATAATATAGATCGGGTGAGATGAATAAGGCTAAAATTTTAATTTTAAATTAATTTCAAATTTTTAATTTTAAACTTAAAAATTAATTTCAAAATTTTAATTTTATACTTAAAAATTAATTTCAAAATTTTAATTTTAAAACTTAAAAATTAATTTCAAATCTTTAAAACTTAACTTAAATAAGGTCTACTTAAAAAGACTAACTTTAAATCCCACTTACTGTAGGAAACCAAGTGGATTTTGGACAGTAGTTGCTCCAAACATATGACTGGAGATCACACCAAGTTCACTCAATTCACTTACAAAAGCCTAGGAACAGTTGCCTTTGGAAACAACGGCAAACTCAAGGTAATTGGTATAGGTAATATTGAATTAAAATTAGACTTTATAATTACAAATGTCTTACTTGTTGAAAATTTTAAATATAATCTTCTGAGTATAAGCCAATTATGTGATACTAGGTATAAGGTGAAATTTCTATCCACAGAATGTTTAATCAAACATCTAGATAATCCTACCATAAGCCTAAAAGGTTTTAGAAAAGACAACATCTATGCCATCAACTTAACCATTTCTCCCATTAAATGTTATTTAACGCAAAAAGAAGAAACTTGGTTATGGCATAGGCGAATGTCTCACACCAACTTCAGAAATATAAGTAAACTAAATGGACTTGTGAAAGGCTTACCAAAATTACCTAACTTAGATTCAACCATATGTAATGCTTGTCAACAAGGCAAACAAACTAAATCCACTCACAAACAAACAAATCAGCCACAAACTAACTCAATTTTAGAACTTCTACATTTAGACTTTTTTGACTCCCATGGAGTCAAATCTATAAATGGAAACTTATATTGTTTAGTAATTATAGATGATTATTCTAGGTTTACTTGGGTAAAATTCTTAAAACATAAAGATGAAACTTTTGAAATTTTTACAAATTTTTGCAAACAAATTGAGAACGAAAAATATATTAAAATTAAAAGAATTAGGAGTGACAACGGGGGAGAATTTAAAAATCACAACTTTAACAGTTTCTGTCTTGAAAACGGTTACCACCATGAGTTCTCATGCCCTAAAACCCCCCAACAAAATGGGATTGTAGAAAGAAAAAATAGAACCTTACTTGAAGCTTCTAGAACAATGTTAAATGAGTATAACCTACCTAAATACTTTTGGGCAGAAGCCGTTAGTACAGCCTGCTATGTACAGAACAAAACAACAATAAATAAAACCCATAACAAAACAGTCTTCGAAATGTTTTATAATAAACAACCAAATATAAAATATTTTAAAGTATTTGGATGCCCAGTCTTTATTTTAAATACAAGAGAACACTTAGGAAAATTCTTCTCTAAAATTGAAAATGAAATTTTTGTAGGATATTCCCTAAATAGTAGAGGTTATAGAATTTACAATAAGGTTACCTTAAAAATTGAAGAAACAACTAATGTAAAATTTGAAGAAACTAAACAAGACTTAGAACTTACACAACCACCTGAATTTGTTCCAGAAACCAACCAGACTCTAAGTCATGAAGAAGAGGAACAACATTAAGAAAGTCAACCCACTAGAACAATAAGGGTTAACCCAAATCACCCAACTGATCAAATAATTGGTGACCCAGACTTGAGAGTTCAAACCAGATCATCTTTTAGAAACCTAAGTCAAATTTTTTTAATTTCAAAAATTGAACCCAAAACTGTGGATGAATCCTTACTAGACCCAGACTGGATTATAGCTATGCAAGAGGAACTAGCCCAATTTGAACGTAATGAAGTTTGGGACCTAGTACCACCACCTAAGAACAAGAAAATAATAGAAACAAAATGGGTATTCAGAAACAAATTAAGTGAAACTGGAGAAATTACTAGAAATAAAGCTAGACTAGTTGCCAAAGGGTTTAGTCAGGTTGAAGGACTTGACTATGATGAAACCTATGCCCCAGTAGCCAGATTAGAATCCATTAGAATGTTACTAAGTTATGCAGCCCACAAGGGATTTAAACTATACCAAATGGATGTTAAGTCTGCCTTTCTTAATGGACTATTAAAGAAGAAGTTTATGTAGGTCAGCCTCCTGGGTTTGAAAGTTTAGAACACCCTGATCATGTTTTCAAGTTAAAGAAAGCTTTATATGGCCTTAAACAAGCACCCAGGGCATGGTATGAAAGACTAACATCGTACTTAACATCTAAAGGATTCAACTAAGGTCAAATTGACCCAACCCTGTTTGTTAAATCTTTAAATACAGACATATTTATTGCACAAATATACGTAGATGATATAATATTTGGATCAACAAATTCAGAATTTTTAGAAGAATTTATTAATCTAATGGAAAAAGAATTTGAAATGAGCTTAGTAGGAAAATTAACTTATTTCTTAGGATTACAAATCAAACAAACAAATGAAGGAAATTATATTTATCAACATAAATACACTAAAGACTTACTTAAAAAATTCGGAATGGAAAATACAAAAGAAATAAAAACACCTATGGCAGTAAACACAATCTTAGACAGTGACCCAAATGGAAAACCAATTGACTTAAAACATTATAGGAGTGCAATAGGTAGCCTACTGTACTTAACTGCAAGCCGACCTGATATTTTATTTGCAGTTAGTATGTGTGCTAGATATCAAACTTGTGCTAAGGAATCCCATTTGACACAAGTTAAAAGAATTTTTAGATATCTTAAAGGAACAACAAATGTAGGAATCTGGTATCCTAGGACAAATAATTTTGAACTAATAGGGTACTCTGACTCAGATTATGCTGGATGTAAATTAGACCGCAAAAGCACAAGTGGTGGATGCCAATTACTAGGTACATCACTTGTTAGTTGGTTTAGTAGAAAGCAACATTGTGTTGCTCTATCTACAACTGAGTCAGAATACATAGCTATAGGCGAATGCGTTGCACAATTATTATGGATGATGCATACTCTAAAAGATTTCTACTTAAATATCACAAATGTAAAATTATTAATTGACAATATAAGTTCAATTAACTTAACCAAGAACCCTGTGCATCATTCAAGAACCAAACATATTGAAATTAGGCACCACTTTATCAGGGATCATGTTACTAAAGGTGATATTGAACTCAAATATATTGAGTCCAAATCAAATTTAGCAGACATTTTCACAAAACCACTCCCTGAAAGTGAGTTTAGCAACTTACGTCGGAAATTAGGGATGTGCTCAATAGACTAGAAATCTTAAATTTCAAAAATACTTTCAAAAATGGTTTTATCAAATTATAAGTTAAACTTGTTTGTTTTCAAAACTTTCCATTTTTAGACTTTCAAAAACAGTTTTTGGCCTTAGACTAGTTTTGAATCCTTAGAAAGCATGTACCCATAGGTCTAGTTTTTGAGCATCTCACCAACACCTTAGGTTTACCTTGCTTGTGTTTGACAAACATAGAAAGGGGTGAGATGCATAGGCCAATTGTCTGGACTTAAGATGCGTATTTCAGTGCATCAGCATAAGTCTGGACGTTAAATACAACTCAGATATTAATCAGACTAAGTTGATCAGTCAAGTCAACTTAATCTGACTAACCAAGTGAAAGCTACTATCTTCTGATAGTCAGTTAGTACCTAATTGGTTAGACAGCTGGTTAAATTTAAGTATCAAGTTCAGGGGGAGAAATTAACTAAAATTTTGTGTGTTTGAAAAATATTTTTTAAAACTAATTTATGTTTACAAAAAGTTAAACTTAACTAAGTGTTTGAAAAACTTGGAAGGTTAATTCCACCTAATTTTCAAACCTGATTTAAAAAGTTGACTATTAAGCTTTACAAATTTAACTTTTATCAAATTAGCCTTAAAAATTTATTTTGGCAAAATTTAATCTCACTTAATTTTTGCGTTGTTTTGAAAAAGTGAAATTGAAAATTTACCTTTTGAGAAGTAAAAGTTACTTAAACCGGAAAATTTTTTTGAAAAGTTGAAAAACCTTATTTAAAAATTTTACACGCCTGAAAGGTTAAAACTTGATTAACTTTATACTTTTCAAAATTCAACTTGTCTCCCCCAAGACAACTTGATTAACTTTATATTTTTACTTGGATTTTTTCTTGAATTTTTGAACCAAACTCAGATATTTTTCAGCTGTTTTACAGTAACTCTACACTATGTTTACTCTTGTTTTTTTTTTTTTTGATGAATGCCAAAGGGGGAGGGTTAGGTGGTTAAGTTAGAGGAATTAAATGCAAACTAAATGCAAACTTGAAAAACTAACTTAAAAACCTCGAAAATCATGCTTGATTTTTTTCATATATTTATCACTAACTTAACCAGGTTGTCATTCCATCAAAAAGGGGGAGATTGCTGGTGCGGTTAGCACTAACGGTCTAGCTCAGGTTTTGATGAATGACAAATCAGGTTAAGTTAGGTTCGTCGTTATCTAACACTCTGATCGAGTGTGCAGGATAAGTCCAGACAGGTCGACGGGCTGACCGTAGAATGACAGTCAAGGGTCCTTGGTACAGTCACGCTAAGCTCGAGAAGTCCGACAGGACAGGGAAGTTGGATAGGAATTAGCGTTGATGTGAGTGCACGACCTCCACGAGCTCGAGCACCAAAAGTCAGACTGCCCGTCAAGGTGGCCTCAGGCGGTAAGTGAGGTAAGTCAATGGAGGGCGAGGACGCGTTCCCGGGAAGGGAACATTAGGCGTCGATCCGGCTTAGAACCATTTCGGATGTCTAAGTCGAGATCGTGACTAGATTCCGGTCTCGGAAAGACGGAATCTAAGTCATACTACTTGTGCTAATTCCTACTATGATAAAATGTGCTAACAATCTGTTTTGCAGGATATATATTGCCTCGGACTAACTTTGTTTTGCAGGAAAAAGGAGATTTCTGGAACAAGGTGGTCCGGGCGCCCGGAGGTCCGGGCGCCCGGAAGGCAAATTCTATCCAGCCAAGTCGTCGCCACGTGGAGCATCTCGGTTTGAGCAGCTACGTCACATTCCAGGCGCCCGGAAGGAATCCAGGCGCCCGGAGCAGCATATAAAAGAAGCCCCAGGCAGGAGCTTCAGGATCAAGAATTAATCTGAGAACTCTTCTACTACTGGTCTTGCTGCTCGACGTTCAGTGCGACATCAACAACGCTCCGACAAAGTGCTCCTTCAGCTTTTATTTAATTTCCTTGTCGGTATTGCTTTATTTTCACTAGCATTTCCTGTATTCATTCTGTAATCATATTTCGACCTGTTAGTGATTGCCCAACGAAAGTGGTCAAGGACCACGGGCCTTCGAGTAGGAGTCGTCACAGGCTCCGAACGAAGTAAAAAACATTTGTGTCTATTTTACTTTTCCGCTGTGTTTATACTCTAAAATTTCTAATCGATATTCACCCCCCCCTCTATCGAATCTAACGGTCCTACAAATATAGGGGTTGATTTCATCGAGGCGATAAAGGAATTCTTCACTAATGGCCATCTCCTAAAACAATGAAATCACACCTTGATAGCCCTCATTCCTAAATCTGATCATGCTCCAAGAGTTACGGATTTTAGGCCCATCTCATGTTGTATGGTTTTCTACAAGGTTATCGCTAAAGTATTGGCGGCAAGATTGGCAAATATTATGGATATATTGTTGGATCCGGCTCAAATGGCTTTCATCAAAGGTCGGTCTATAGGTGACAACATTCATTTAGCCCAAGAATTATTGAGGAAGTATGCTCGTAAACGGGTTTCTCCAAGGTGTATGATCAAAGTTGATTTGCGCAAAACTTTTGATACAGTTGATTGGAGTTTTCTTATGTTCACACTTGTTGGTTTTGGTTTTTCCCAACAATTTTGTGGATGGATAAGGGAATGTATAACCACGGTCTCTTACTCCGTTAGTCTAAATGGTGGATTGCATGGTTTCTTTAGTGCAAGAAGAGGCTTGAGGTAAGGTGATCCTCTCTCTCCTTTATTATTTGGCCTATGCTTAGAAGTTTTCTCACGTTCTATGAAAGTTGTTTCAAGGTTAAGTGCTTTTCATTATCATTCAAAATGTAAATAAGTGGAACTCACACATATAGCATATGCCGATGACCTCTTGTTGTTTGCAAGAACCGATGCTTCTACTCTTAATCTTATTATGGATTGTCTAACGATTTTTGGTGATAAAGTGGGCCTCCGAGCAAATCCGTTGAAATCCAACTTATATATGGCCGGGGTTAGTGAATATGGGAGGAGCTCCTACACATAACCGATTTTCAACAAGACACATTTCCCTTCCGATATCTTGGCATTCCTTTAGCAACGGAGAAATTGAGGATTGCAAATTATGGGGCACTTCTTGACTCCATAAGGAAGAATGTTGTATCTTGGCCGAAGCACACACTTTCTCATGTCGAAAGGTTGGAACTTGTGCATGCGATCGGTACTTCAAGGGGTGTAATGTTTTTGGTTGTCTATCCTTCCAATACCAAGTGGTGTTATTGACAAGATTTATGGCATCTCTCGTTCCTTTGTATGGTCAACAAAACATCCACCAATCTCATGAGCTTCTATATGTCTACCCAAAGAAGAATGAGGATATGGTTTACGTGATTTGCAAACATGGAATATGGCTCTCTTATGTCGGATTCTATGGAATATTCAAAGTCGACGTGAGTCTCTTTGGGTTCGATGGGTTCATCATCACTATCTCCGAAATATGGACTTTTGGCAATGGAGGAGTAAGCCTTCGGACTCATCCCTTATTAAACGCTTACTTTTTATTCATGATGAACTTGTACGGCGAACTACCTCCATTGGCGCCGCAAACATGAAAATGATAGAGTGGTTTACCGGGGAAAATAAAGGATCGGCTTTGGCATATGAGTTTTTTCGTCCAAAAGCGGCTAAAGTGGATTGGTTTTCGGTGATACGGAAGCCATATATTTTGCCCAAGCATAGGTTCACATCTTGGTTGCTTGCTCATGGAAGACTAAGAACTGCGGACACCATCTCTTATGAGTTCAACAAATTATGTGTGTTGTGCCGACAACAAGATGAATCCAATAATCATATTTTCTTTGATTGTGAGATTGTCAAGCCTCTACTTGCTAAAGTCAAGACATGGATGGGTATCACATTTGACATCACAGACATGGCCTCATTTCTTGATACATTTCGACAACATTACAAAGGTAAAAGGCGACAAATGAAAGCAAGGCATCTTGCCTTATCTTCTATGATTTATCCTTGCTTTGAGAAGATATTTCACAAAGTCCAAGTTCATGTTTGGCGCTTTGTAGATATCAAGTAATTCTTTTATAATGTGTGGTAATGCTTTGTGATATGCTCGGGTATCATACAAAGTCCAAGTCATGATTAGTACTTTGTAGATACTAGTGAGGTCTTGATGTGTGATGTTATGTATGGAGTTTGTTTAATGATGTCATACAAAGTCATAAACCTCTTATGCACTTTGTAAACATCATATGATTATATTTTGTTCTTTTTGGGAGTATAATACATTTACCTTCCCCCCCCCCCCCCCCCCCCCCCCCCCCCAAAAAAAATGGACAAATTTAACTACAAATAATTTTGGACATGCAACTCTGTCATGAATGAAAAGATACGTTGAAATATTAGAGGTCTCACTTGTGTCAAAATAAATATACTAGTAGATTATATATATTATGGGGAAAAAATATAGGTTGGATGGGATATCATTAGTCTAACACAAGTACTAAAAGCATTATTATAACATCATAATTCTCAGTCAGATACAATTAAATGTTGAAATAGGAAGTACATAATACAAATGGATTCATTTAACTACTCATACAAAAATTACAAGGATGTATAGACTCATATATTTGCCAAGTGAATCATATCCCAAAAAATTCATATATTCATTTAGCTACTCGTCCACCTATATCTAAAGGACCAAAAACTTTTAACATGATACTACATATAACTGATTAAATCATCTAAGGTGGCTATTATTTTTGGAGCTTTGTTATTTATGTATATGTTCAAGTAATCAGATTCTAAGGATCCTTATAGTATAAAATGAAGAGGAAATGGAAAGGAAGTAAAATATCTCACCTGAAAAAGAAGAAGCATAAAGTTTATTCTAATTTTATGCTTTCCTCTTCGTGTATAGTTTCTTATTTCTTACAACACTCAAATGGTTCAAAAATAAATTAATGTGCAAAGTGATCAAGTAATTTAAATAACACATTCCGTTGAAATATGCAGCTGTGCAAGTTCTAGTAATTACCAGAACTTCCAAATCATTTTTCACATGAAACTTGAAAAGTACGAATGATGTAATTTTGCACTACACTAACAAAATCCTTAGTTTGTTATGTTTCCACAACCATCTGTCTCCCTGAATGATGATGAATAATTCATGAACAAATAATTCGTCTATTATAATAAATGCACCCATTTTTCTTTATAAAAAAAAGTAAATTTAATGATAAATTTGGTACTAAATTGGCCTATCAGCTTTCATTCTACAAAAAACTAATTGAGAATAGTGAATATGAGAAATTTCCAATTGTGAATCAAAATTAAGTTTCTTTTTTCAAAGCAACATCAAGATCCCATTTTCAGAGACTGAGAATTTAAGGATACTGAATTATCACATTGGATGAAAAAAATTAGATGATTATCTCAATAGGAAAGCATTATTATTTATACAATAAAGTAAACTATTGTTTACACCGAACTGGTTAACACAAGAAGAAGCAGGAGTTTTCTAGTGCAAGTATTATTTGAGAAATTGGAACAAAATTTTAAACAAGAAAATGATGGAAAGGAGAATAAACTAGACAAAAACCTAGCTTTAATTACCAGGAAGGCATCCTTTGACTTCTCTAAAAGAGCCTTAAATCAATTTCTTGATCTTCTCTGCAACGGCAGAACTGCGGAGAAGGTGAGGAGTTGTCGTTGCGTGCTCAAAGCCCTAAAGGCGGAAGGGATACGAAACTACAGGGAAGGTGTGCAAAGTCATTGCAGGGATAGGGTTTCTTTGCTGCCCGTCGGACCTGATCTCTCGGGATTAAGGGTTTGACAAATCATTTTATTTTATTTGAATCCAAAAACAGTTAGATTAAGAGATACTTTGGTGTCTTTGGTTGACCATCTCAACCGTTGATCAGGAGATAGTATTGTGTATTTGATTTAATTTAAGTTAAAAATTTTGATCATCTCAACCGGGATAAGGAGATAGTTTTATGTCTTTAAGTTTTTTATGCAAATTTGACAAAGTAATTTTTTGAGGGCGTAACTTTTGACTCAAGATTTAGAATCAGACTATCTACGCTCATGTATGCATAATTCAAAAATCTATATTTATTAAAGGAAAACTAAGTTTTGGGCTAAAAACATCATTTGGGCTCTTTTTAGAGCATTTGAATAATTTTTTATTATTTGTAGTAATTTTATATTTTTGGTATTTTTTCTTGCAAGTAGGGTATTTGATCTATTTAAGCGTCATGCTTACTATTTTATTAATACTATTTTTATGTCGCTTCTAATATTTGTGTGCGAATGAACATAGCTGATATTATCCACTGCGTCAGTTTTTATTAAAAAAATTCTTAACCTATTACAATATTGCAATAACGATAGGAGTTTCCTCCCGTCATTAAAGATATTGCAATAACGATGGGAGGAAATCTCGTCGTTAAAGGCATAACATTAACAATCAAAATAACAAACACGTTCGTTAATGACAAAGCATCAATGACATTGATAAATACAGTCATTAATGCGTATGCATCAACAAAGAACACTAAATTCCGTCATTGTTGAACTATCAATAATGACGGTATTTGATATCGTCGTTAATATTCATCGTTAAAAACAACTTTTCTAGTAGTCAACAAATTAAAAATCACTGTTGCCAATATAATATGTCAAAGTAATGTTTGAGGGATTATATTTATTAAGGAGACTTAGACAAATAGGGATAGAGACAAGGGGGGAGGCGATGGTGATAACCACCCTTCTCACCCTCAATTTTTTAGTATAAGAGGTGTAGGGATATAGAAATGAAGGGTGTATAAAGGACGAATGTGAGCAATGACATGGTCGCTCTCTTCAGCGTAAGCACATATCTTTCGCTCCTCCAATATTAAATTCCTCGCTCCGTCCCTATAAACGAGTACAAAGATCTTTGGTTTGAAGTGATTCGGCTAAGTCCATTTGTTGATTTTATTTAAAATTAGTTGATGGACCTAGAGAACTCCGAATTACTTCAAACCAAGAATGATATATTCACTTAAGTCTTCTTAATATATTTATATTCTCAAATATCAATTTGACATACTATATTGAGAGTTATAATTTTCAACTCATTTTTGATCAAGCTATATTCCACCAATTGATTATTATACTATAATAATGGATTGGTGGAATGTTACATGACCACAAAAAATTGCCAATCGATTGGGAATAATAAAGGAGTAAAAGGGTTATTGGGTACATGATTTGATAATTTTAAAAATTAGCTATGTGATTTAGGTATTCAGAAACTTTACTACGTGGTTTAGTAATTTGACATTAAAATTATGTTATAACTTTCTCTTATGTTAGAACTTTGCAATGAAAGCATTATATAACGCCTCCCGTGTTTGAACCATCAAGACTGCTTGACCATTGTGTAAATTTTCACTTGTGCTTCCGAATTTACTCTATTGGTCAGAGAAAACCTTCTATGAAATTAGACTGATCACATCCAAGATTAGTCGGATCGTCAACCATGAATACCTTGCCTATAAAAAAATTGAGGCAGCGTTTGGTTAAATGATGGGAATGACTATGGGTATAGGTTTGATAGTAAGGTGGAATGGGAATATGAATGGAAATGAAACCCACTTAGTTATATGAGTTTTGTTGATTCCCAAAAATCTAGAAATCATTCCCAAATTGACATTTCTAACCCCACAAATCAAACACTATCTTTTACTATCATTCCATTCCTTCATTCCCAAACCCATCAACTAAACACCCCCTGAAAGATGCACAACAAGAACATTTAGACTAGTAATAGATTAACCATAACTACTTGGTTTAATTAAAGTGTGGCAATTGGGAATTCTTATGTAAATGTGAGAACTATAATTGCAGCCATAAAAATGGATCAAAGTTCATAACAAATTTATTATATTCATGAATAAAATTCATAAATAATTTATGAATAAATTTATTTATTTAATCTATAAAATTTAATTATAAATTTATCTTATTTTTATTCAAATATATAAAAATATTTTTATTTATAATTTCAAATTATTCATTATATATATATATATATATATATATATATATATATATATATATATATATATATATATATATATATATATATATATATATATATATATATATATATATATATATATATATATATATATATATATATATATATATATTCATCATATTCTTTTAAAATATATATATATTTTAGCATTATTGAAGTTGCTTGTGAAGTAGAGGTGAAATTGCAATTTTATAAAAGTAAAAAAGAGATAATTCAGAAAGTATTGGGCCAAAATGAAAGTTTCTCCGTGGTACTAAAATAGAAGCCATTTACATTTTGGCCCCCCTCGGGCGGCCCCCCGGTCTAGAGCGTTTCCGCGTTTGTTGAGATCTCGATTAACCTACGCCGCTGGTCACTGCGGCGCACGATAGACCGATTCCCTTCTTCCTCCAAGTTTCCACCCTTCGCCGCCGACGATGGCGTCCCCCACCGGGAGCCCCAACACCTCCGCAAACTACGACACGCAGGCCCTCTTCAAGCCCCCTAACCCCAGCCCTAGTCCCGGCGCCATTCCACGGCAGCCGTTCCCTCCTACTTCTGCCTACCCGTCTCCGCTACCGCCGTCGACGTTTCCGGCTCCGACGCATCCCGGAGGCTTCTCGTACCCCCCGGCTACTCCGCCTTTCCACCACCATCCTTTCCTCCACTACCCCCAGGAATCCCTCCACCGTACCCCAGCCATCTACCCCCCTGTGTCTCCCCATCTTCCGAACCCCAATCCCAGCACTAACCCTAGTCCTAGCTCCAACACCAATCCCGGTGCTCGCCTTATGGCCCTCCTGAACCCTCCCGCAAGTTCCCAACTCGAATCTGCCGTCTCGATGCCGCCTCCTTCTTCCACTCAATTGGAATTCCTCACCCCTTCCGCTATCGGCGCGCTTTACCCTGTGCCTTCAGCCCCACCTGCTGCGCTGGCACAGCCAGCGCCAACGAGGATGTCGAGCAACAAGTTGCCTAGGGGTCGGCTTCTCAGCGCAGGGTCACGTGCTGTCTATGATGTTGATTCACGTCTGCCGGGAGAGAAGCAGCCGCCTCAACTTGAGGTGACACCGATCACCAAGTATACATCTGACCCAGGGCTTGTTTTGGGGCGGCAAATCGCTGTCAATCGAACCTACATATGCTATGGGCTTAAGCTTGGTGCTATTCGGGTGCTCAATATCAACACAGCTCTGAGATCGTTGCTAAAGGGGCATTCTCAGGTGGATCTTAAGAAACATTGAACTAGACTTAGCAATACTTTCTACTGCTGATCAGTCAAAAATTCCATCCTGTTTAAGTGATGGAATCATATCAACTTAGTGAATATGCATCATTGGTTTATTAAGATATCATTATAATCAGGATATTGTACTACATATAGTTTATACATGAAGATAAAGTTTGTCCTTGCAGATCTGAGCCTGGCCAACTTGAGTGTGGATTTTATTGATATTCACGAATCCTAGGTTAAATATTTTGGAGTGTTAGATAAGTCAGTTTTTGCATGCTAAATGGATTTGTTTGTGCAAGAGTTTTAATTGAAAACTTGTACTTTGTTTCTCAGCCATAGTTTATGTTCTGGACATCTTTATCCATCTTGACATCTGAATTTTTTTTGGCTGAAACAGTTAAATTTGTGCTTTGACTGTCATGTTGGTTGATGGAACATGGATTAAAATAGATGGTCATTTCCTCAATGTGGTGTTGGCTATGTAATCAATCATATGTTAATTATTCAATGTAATGTTTGTTGCTTTTCTGATGCATAGCAAAGATCTTCTATTGAAAATGTAAAATTATTCTGTATGTTGAGCATGGTAGACAAAGAAATTAAATGTTTACATTGGTTACTTGTTACCTAATTATGTTGGCAGGTCATTTGACAATAACATTATGGAGTTGTCTCTGATTTACATTGATAAACTAGTTTCTACAAATGTATATTGGCAGACTAGTGTCCCTAGGCAAGCAAGTTATGGAGTACTAAGTTTATTACTCATTAATGGTAAATTAATGAAACAGAACTGTTCACGCCAGATGGCTCATGGATTCATACCTTGTAGAACCTAACAAAATCCATTGTGTTTGCTAATACTCTCTTTCCTTGGACTCGTGTAATAACATATACCAGATTTCCCAACAATGATTTCCCATGCACGATGTTTCCCTAATTTGACTCTCACATATCATCCTTTTTTTTTTTGTGGCAGTACATGCCATTCATAAATATAGTTGCTTCCTATTCATTGTTATCTATGTACAGAATTGTTTTGACCTTCTGCTTATTTAGAAACATTCTTGCGATATCTTTTATGTGTTTTGTCTTTTTTGAAATATTACTCAATCATTTTGGAGGCACAGTCTGGAACTTCTTATGGTGCAACTTTGCTTTTATTTTATTAAGGCTTTTAGATGATGTGATGTTTGACTTTTGTAGAGAGTTACAGACATGGCTTTCTTTGCTGAAGATGTGCACCTTTTAGCCAGGTACTTGTGCGGTTTTCTGTTTTTTCCCCCTTCTCTTGCCTTAACATTCTGCTCATTTCATTTATTGCCAGTGCAAGCATTGATGGAAGGGTTTTTGTGTGGAAGATTGATGAGGGGCCCGATGAGGAAAACAAGCCACTGATTACAGGAAAAGTTATAATGGCTATTCAAATTGTTGGCGACAGAGAGTCATATCATCCCCGAATTTGTTGGCACTCGCACAAGCAAGTAAGACTATCTTTAAAGTTTGTGCGATCTTATTTGATACAACTATGGTTGTTAACAAGGTCTTCAAACTTTTCTTAAATTTACCAATGTAGGATGCATCTTTTGCTACAGCTTATTTTCCATACTTTTTATGTCTTGGTGTTCTTGTTAATCTTACATTTCCCATGCAGGAAATTCTGTATGTTGGGATAGGGGTTTTAGTGCTAAAAATTGATATAAATAAAGTTGGAAGAGGAAAAGAATTTTTGGCTGAGGAGCCACTCAAATGCTCTATTGAAAAGCTTATAGAAGGAGTGCAAATTATAGGTAAACATGATGGAGAAGTGACAGATTTGTCCATATCCCAATGGATGGTCACTCGTTTAGCGTCATCCTCAAAAGACGGCACGGTTTGTACTTATGTTGTTTGAGTGTTTGATCTTTTAATACTTTGTGTTTTTGTGGGCAATACGATGATTCATATTTGATTGATAAAATTCGCTTTGTAGAACTTGCTGTTACTTGTTTCTTGACTGCTTGCTAGTCTATTATACAAACACATTGTTTAAGGTAAATATTGCATATGGGTGCAAAATCTGCAATAATTTGTTTAATTCCAACAGAATTTCCTTTGTTAGTGTTTGCATGCCAGAAAAAGTACAAGAAAACTAGTGTCACTCCAGAAGACATGATGCACGCGCATGTAATACCAAAGATGAGAAAACTAATAATAGATGTGTCAGTTGTGGATATTGGAGATGGCAGCTCTCTTTTAGCTTGCATAATTTCTTTTAAAGGTGCCAACATAAATAGCTAGTCTCTAGTTCTATAATGTTGCTTTGTTGCTCTAAGTTAGCTTTGCATGATATTAATTCTTAGCCTAACGTTTTGTCTCAATGGGGCATGTGCCCAGCTATTATCTAATGTGATTATATAGAGATTTTATTTAAGCATTTATGCCTCTATTTTCTCTATCATCTCATCAGTAAAACGTTAAATCTCACAAGAGATGCATGTTACTAAAGATAAGGCAATTAAATGGCATATGTTTCCTTTAGAATTAAGATCCATGCTTACAGAGTTTAGACTAACAAAACCATCAATCCTTATTTTATGGACTTGATACTAATTGGTGGTTTGATGATTATAATGACTGTTTCCTTTTGGGTTCTTTGTTACTGGATTTACAGTAATGTTATTGTTTTTGGATGCCATGATTTGTTCTCATTGTTTTTCCACTGCTATTATCATTTTCGTGTCATCTCACAGGTAAAGATCTGGGATGACCGTAAAGCAGTGCCCCTTTCGGTTTTAAGGCCACATGATGGCCATCCTGTCAACTCAGTGGAGTTCATGACAGCACCTAACCACCCTGAACACATCAATCTCATCACAGCTGTATGTATCCAATTGTTGTGTATTTAAGGATGTCTATATCACCAGCTACATTTTGCCATACTTGTTTTTCTTAGTTATCATTCTTTTGCCCTAGACAATATTTTGTCCACAGTATGATGATCATTTAGATAATTTTGAGATGAATGACAAGCTTCATTCTTAAGTTTGTTATGATGCAGTTGGAGGTTGAGATGAGACAACCTTCATTCTAAAATGATATTTTTTTATTCTTTACATCTTTCTTTACAATGACATTTGTGGCTGCATAATTATCTATGGCAGGGACCTTTAAGTCGAGAAATAAAAATTTGGGCCTCTGCTAGCGAAGAGGGTTGGCTATTGCCTAGTGACTCTGAATCATGGCATTGCACTCAGATGTTGGACTTGAGAAGTTCCTCAGAACCTCGGATGGAAGAGGCTTTTTTCAATCAATTAGTAGTGCTGTCTCAAGCAAGCCTTATTATAATTGCTAATGCTAAGAAGAATGCTATTTATGCAGTGCATATTGACTATGGTCCATGTCCTGCTTCTACACACATGGACCATATAGCAGACTTCACTGTGGCAATGCCTATTTTGAGTCTTACTGTAACGCATGATATCCTGGCTGAAGGAGATAAAATTGTTCAAGTCTACTGTGTACAAACACAGGCAATTCAACAATATGCTTTGGATTTAATTCAGTGTTTACCACCACCGATTGCTAATGCTGGGTTAGCAAAAGATCCTTCATCCCATGTAATCGAGGCATCTAATTCTGAAGGATTACCTGTGCCAGAGTTGTCTAGTGAACACTACAGAACTAATACTGCTATGGAAAATGCTTCACCAGAAACCCTTCTTACTGATGGTAGTATGGATGGTGCATCTGCAGCTCCAGCTCTTGTAACCACAGATTCTTCTGAGGCCACTGGTATTAATGAATCATCGACATCAAATGTTGAAGTTAAACTCATTTCTCCACTTCTGAATGTGGATGCAGATGCAATTCATGTTGCCTCATCTTCAGGTCCCTTTAACATAGATATAACAGGAAGTTCACCTTCTCTAAAGAGCCCTGCGAAAACTTCTGAGGATGCACTGTCCTTAAGTGGTCATGAAACTGATCACTCCAGTTTTGAGCATGCAATTGACAGGGGAGTATACAGTGTTGTAACAAAAGAAAGTACAGAAAAGGATGGACTTAATACTGGACAGAATGATATATCCATGATTTTTAATCCTCCTATGATGTTTAAACTTGGTGGAAACTCAACTCACCTAATTACTCCCTCTGAAATTTTATCTGGTGCAATATCTACTTCTGAAAACAGTAATGTCAATAAAAAACTTACTGAGGAGGTGAAGGGGAAAGACTTAAACACTGGTGACAGCATTATAAATGCTGAAGTGGTTGAGGGTACGACAGTTCAACAAGAAACCAATACTCAGAAGGTGCCTCAAGATTTTTCTGCTCTGGAGCTATCTCCCCAGGTTTCTATAGCTCACTCGGAGGTAGATGATGAGGCTCCTACTGTAATAGAAACTTCCTTTCAGGTAGAAAGTCACCCAGCTGAGGACATTGCTATTGTTGAGGCAAAGAAGCACCTGTTAACTACTGCTAAGGAAGAAGGACAAGATAGAACAATAAATGCAACAGAAGATATTGCTGAACCTGGTGTTACTTCAGTTTCTGAATCTCTCCTGGTTTCCAAAGGTAAGAAACAAAAAGAAAAACAACGTCAAACATCCAGTCCTTCATCGTCTTCCTCTAGCCTTCTCCATTCCACCTATTCCTTGAATGAACCAGCAGTCACTGAGAGTGTCCCTTCAGCTGATCCTGCTTCCCTGGATATTCTTGCTTTGCAGGAAATGCTGAGCCAGGTAAAAAATCATTTCACTTAAAAATGAAATTGCTTTCAAAAATGGTCTTATTGCTCACTACATATCTATGGATTCTTTTATTAGGGATTGACTTTCTATTGCCCATAATCACACTAAAGGCAATGAATTATTGCCCTTTCCTCTTTATTCTTATTGACGTGATTTACATGGTCCATTTTCATCACCTTCAGATTGGATCAATCTGAGATTAATTCGTGGTAGCATTCAGGCTTGATTATTTTTATAAGGGTTGGTTTGGTATTTTGAGGCTGCATACATGTTTCTTCCCCTCTGATTAGATCAAGACTAGCTGATTAGTAGAATTGTTTAATAATAGGAAGTAGACTTGTGTAATTTTTTTGCATTTATATCTTCAGGAGTGAATTAATCACAAACTTCATTTCCTTGTATGAAAACCAGTGCCTGAAATGGTCGATACCTTAGATTCCCTGTAGCTAGTGAAATTCAATACTTTGATAAACTTTCACCTATATGGTGCACGAATAACAGGGTTTTCTGTGCTTTCTTTTTTTTGAGTTGCTCCGCCTTCCATTTCAGTCGTAACATCTATTGCCATTAATTGGTTGGACTTAATTATGGCTTTTAGATAACATGTTTTATTCCTGTGGCCATAATTTACAAAACCACATGACTATGTTCTGGATTAGATTAACAAATTTAACCTGAAATTTCTAATAACTCAAAAACGGTACTCAAAATGAAGAGGAGGAAAATGCTGCAACAAAGGTTTCATTATTTACAAGGGTTGGCATAATGGGATAGCATGTTAATGGCTAATGGGTTAATAATTTTTTAGGTTCCTAATTGAGATAATGGTGTTAATTTCATGAGGCTCAATGATTAAGGGGGCCGTATCCCACTGATATACTTGCTAACATGAGCCTCAAGAGAGTTTTAGTCCCTTAACAGTATTGTTTATAACTGAGATGATTGTGTGCCTATTGTCATTGTCGATTCTAGAACTAATTTCTCTTGCTAGTTTTTAATTCCTTCACGAATCTTTAGATAAAATTCAGTTTTATGATTTCTAATTCCTGTTGTTTCAAACTTACTGCACGGGAAGTTTCTTGTTCAACAAATTGTCATTGTCTACTCTTGTAAAAGCTGCCATTATCCATTCAGAGTGAACAACTCTTTGGTCTATAATTTCTGTTTTTATGTTTCACTTTTTTCTTTTGAGTTTGTCTGCATTCACATCTTAGGTTTTTGGTTCTTTGCAGGTAGTGAATATGCAAAAGGAACTGGAAAAGCAGATGGGTCTAGTTGTGGCTGCTCCTGTAGCAAAGGAAGGAAAACGGATGGAGACTGTCTTGAGCCGAAATATTGAGAAGATGATTAAAGCTAATGGAGATGCTTTATGGGCACGTGTTCAAGAAGAAAATGCAAAATATGAGAAGTTTGAGAAGGAACGGATGCAGCAGATCACCAATCTAATTACCAACTGTGTGAGTAAGGACTTGCCAACCGTTTTAGAGAGGGCAGTGAAGAAAGAACTTTCTACAATAGGGTCCACTGTAGCTCGTTCAATTGCACCTTCTATTTCTTCAGCTATAGCAGAGTCATTTCAGGTTATCTTCAGATTGTGTGCTTTTATTTGAACCAAAACTTTGTGAATTTATCTCACATTCCACATTCTCTTGTTACTAGAGGGGGGTTGGTGATAAAGCAGTGACTCAGTTGGAGAAGTCAGTCACTTCTAAACTTGAAGCTACGGTTGCAAGACAAATCCAATCACAGTTTCAAACTTCTGGGAAGCAGGTTCTTCAGGTATGATGTATGCATTGTTTCAAGCAATGATTTATGTGTATGCATCTGACTATTGAATTGAAGTGAAAAATGTATGTTAGATTAATCATACAACTTTTATTGTCATACATACACTATAAGCTAACTTTAGGTCGCTGTACGTTCACCATTCTTGTTTCAAATGAATTTGATCCCCCGATGCTGTTCAACAGCACAAATTGTGAAACTTATTTACAATATAACAAGTTGGAAATTAATTACAATATATAAATGTGCGTATCAGTGTTCCCTCATTAACATGGATCTTACATGTGTTTATGGAATAAAACACACTTGGTGGATCACTTGTTAGGAATGGTCAATGATCCTGTTTGAAAACTGAAGAGATGGTGCGCTGAGAATGGTGGCTTGGTTGTTGACTGAAAGAAGACTTTTTACTTTACTGTCCTTTGATCCTGTGCACACTCAGACGAGCCAACAAAACGTCAGTGCCCCAAAACCAGAGAGAGTCCTAGCGAAGGCCCTCTTAAGTCAGTACAATTCTAGTCGGGTGTATGAAGAACAGAAGAGCATTAAAAAATGTGCGCGCAAGAGTAAGTTTCAGAAGAACATACTTTGCCAACGGAGAGGACCCCCTTTATATACCACCTCTCATAACCTCCGCAATGATAAGGTGGCTAAGAATGTCAAAGGTTGTTGAATAATGGAAAGTATACAACCTAGGTAATGTGCAATAATTGTCCGACGAAGCTACCATTGAAGGAATATGTTGTTATAAGTGACTGGTTGATGAGAGACACAATAATCCTTAAAGAAAGTTCCAGCAGAATATTCTCTGACAATGTGATTGTCATTCTGACATGTTGTTAGGATTCTCTGCTCTTGTTGTGAGTATATCTCGGTCGACCCATAAGGCTAGCCATCTTTATGTCCGTCTTTGCATTAAGTTGCTCAGTTATGTTCTACATAATATTAGCGATCCGTTCGGAAAATAATATGATGCATTGGGTGTGCTGAAATCTGTTCAAGAAATCATATGACGAACTGTGTGCTAGAAATCCATTTGGGAATCAATATGAAGCTAAGTGTCTTAGGCCCGGCCAATCTTTTATTTGGCCAAGCATGCAAAGAGATTTATGAGTCTCGGGGAGGCTGACCCTTATTCTGGCCATACATATGGCTGGTCAATTGTGAGGTGGGTCGGACATTCCAGCCGACCTATAAGACTTGTCGTCTTTAAACTCGGTCGTCCATTGAATGACCGGACATGCTATCTTTCCATTTTAAGAGACACTAAACCCCTTATGCTCAACCAACTTAAGAGTCGATCGACTCTCTCCCGCCTGGGTTGTAATTCGGTTGCACTGGATTTGAGAGCCTTATCGTTGGGTGATCAACGAAGTTAGGTGGGGAATGCTCTCTTCCCTTGGCATTGACTGTCATGTCACTTTAACTTTGACCATCACATCACCTTACATCTTCGAGTCCGCTCGTCACAACCCATATCAGTCAATTTGGTATACCTTTCATCTATAGCACATTTGGTCCATTTAACAATAGCAGCTGGATTTGCATGGGGCACAACCTAACAGATCGATATGGAATGCATGTTTGATGGGTTACTATCACCCTAATTGCCAGACAAGAGTATAATTAAAGTAATATATCTTGCATCACTTTATTTCTACAATGGGTATGTATCGATCTGGATATTACATACATCATCACAAGTACGAGGCACATACTAGAGGTGGCTACGGGCCATGCTTGTGCCAACCTGTTAGAAGACATGCCAGGCCGTACACAGTACCAAGTGTTTATGGCCACGCATAGCATGAGCATGGCCTCGCATTGCTTATTTTTGTTAAATATTTACATTTTTTGAAATTACTTCAAAATTAATCAAAAGTATTTAAAATTAATAAAAAGTATTTTAAATTAATATAGTAATATTTAAAATAATATTTTTTATAGATATTAATAAAATATTCAATATCAATAACTATTATTAATATTATTATATAAAAATTTAGTAGGTTAAACTTGTCTAATGGGTTGTGTTGGGCTTGATTTTTGTGTCGAGCCCAGGCTTGCAAGTTGCGGTCCTCATGCTTGGCATGAAGTTGCAGCTAGTCTTGAGCTGAGCTTGGTCTTGTTTGCTATGGGCTGAGCCAGTCTTGGCTTGGACCATGCTAGGCTGGGCCATGCGACAGGCGGCCTAACCCACTTCACACCTCTACCCTTTCTTTTGATGATTTCTCAAGTTTGTTATGTATGCATGTTATGGAGACGTGGAACATATTTTTCATACTGATGCCCTTTTGCTCTTAACTTTGGGCAATTGTGTAACATACTTGCACTATTTTTTCCAAGTTTTTACATGCATGGACACACAGTAAGCGGCTTCAATAAGGCAAAGAGTTGAACGTAAATGCTATTAGTTCCTTAGTTGTCAATGGTTTAGGGATGCCATAGGTGAGGGTGCTTGAAGGTGTAAAATTCTTATCGTTCTGTATTGAATTTCATGCAACAAAGGAAAACATGAAATGTGCAAGTAATGAGGTGGGTAAAACTCATTCCATATTCAAAGTAAGTTGGTGTCAACCTGAGGTAGGGTAGATCAAGCTAAATTTAAATGATCTTATGACTCAAACACATGAAGGGGATTATTAAAGGCATTATAATGCTTCACTGAAGGTGGTGGGATGTAGGTATATAAGTAACAAATTAATTGTGGAACAAAAGGAACTATAACTATGGTGGATGGATTGAAGGCTGCAACGAGGGTGAATATTGTTAAAACAAAATCCATGACAATGAATTGTTGACTTAATACATAAAGAAAATCAAAGCTTCACCCTGGATTGCAATCAACATGTATGACATGTGGTCAACTTAGCGTTTTTGATGACATAAGAGTTTCTCGTATTTTTGATTGAATAGAGCAATGGAATGAATTGCTCATTTGCCCATTCCTCTATAGTATCAAAGCTTTTATCTTGATGTTTCTACTAACTGTAGGGGCTTTTACCTATGATATAAAAAAAAAACTATGATATAAGCAGTGATGTGCACAACCATTCTTAAAACCATTCTTGTTAAACAACGCGCCAACCATTTATCCTATCACACCATATTCTGTATGATATTCCTAATCCTAATGACTGCTTTGCTTCATATCAAACATCCTAAAATTCCTTGTGTTTTGATGTTATTTGATGTTGGGTGTCAAGTAATAATGATCCCTCTCTACCTTTTCCTTTCTGGTTTGAGATAAATATTGGTCATATTAAAGCAAGCCTTGTGTGCTTGATCTTGTTTTAGACTGGATGACTGATATTTATTTCATAGTCTCCTTGTTATTTAAGGTTGACTCATGGATCTTATCCAACTGGCCATATTATCAGCAATGATTTTTTGTGATGGTCCATCTTTGCAAGAAAACAACCATTCTTGTAAGATTTTTGGTTGTGAATACTTGACTTGGAATAGTGGCAGTTTCAAATATGAAATTTATTTATTTCATGTTATTTGTTTATTCTTTGTGGGTATGTGCGTACTTGCAATTGGAAAATGATGTAATCCAGTTTAAAACATTTTTCTATCTGAAACATGCAGGATTCTCTTAGGTCCTGTTTGGAATCATCAGTGGTTCCTTCTTTTGAGCAATCTTGTAAAGCAATGTTTGAGCATATTGAAAATGCATTCCAGAATGGAATGAGCGAACACACTGCTGCTGCTAGTCAGCAACTTGAGGCAGCAAATACACCTTTAGCAGCTACTTTGAGGGTAAGTATGCCAAATCATCATCATCATCATCATTCTTGTTGCTGTTGCTCCTGCTACTAGCCTACTAAGACATTTTTTTTACTGTCTAATGGTCTTGGTATCTTTTGTTTGGCATGCAATCTCTGTTATCTGCAAGGTAAATCCTTTTATTTTCAATGAAAATTTTATTATTCATGCAGGAAGCAATCAACTCTACTTCTTCAATCACCCAAAACCTCACTACTGAGTTAATTGATGGTCAACGCAAAATTTTGGCTCTCATTGCGGCAGGAAACACAAAGGTTCTAAACCCTCTGGTTTCTCAGCAAGCTAACGGCCCTACAGCTGGTCTTCCTGAGATGGTAAAACTTCCATTCTGGATCCCACGGATTCTCCGTAGCTTATGGGGACTTTGTCTTCTATTGCTTTAGTTGCATCACTTGGTTTCCTTGTAAGTAACAATTCAGTAATGCTTCATGCTATTCACAGGAGGCCTTTCTGTCTGTTCTGCAGGTCGGTGCACATCTGGATCCGACAAAAGAACTCTCGAGATTAATTTCAGAGCGAAAATATGAGGAAGCTTTCACAATGGCACTTCAAAGAAGTGATGTGTCAATAGTGTCTTGGCTATGCACACAGGTACTCAACTACTCCTGAGGAACCTAACTGCTGAGCCGGTTTGACATTGATGTCTTCATGTCAACCTTTACACTGATGCAAAGTTCTCTATTCCAATCCTTACTGTTCGTCCCTTCTTCGCTTATACTTAGCATCATACTGCAGGTGGATTTGCAAGCAATTTGTTCCATGGTGCCACTTCCCCTGAGTCAAGGGGTTCTTCTAGCACTTCTGCAGCAACTGGCCTGTGATATCAGCAATGAGACATCCAGAAAAGTTGGCTGGATGACTGATGTTGCTGTAGCAATCAACCCGGCTGATCCAATGATTGCATTACATGTGAGGCCAATCTTTGAGCAAGTCTACAGCATGTTGGGTCGCCAAAGATCCCTTCCAACCACTGCCGCCCCTGAGTCAGCCAGCATCCGCCTATTGATGCATGTTATAAATTCTGTGCTTACCTCCTGCAAGTGATTTACTCTCTGAGTTTACACACATGTATAGAAGGAATTGAAGATAAAAGAAGTGTTGTTGTGTATGTAGATTATAGAGGATGCAGGAATGGTTCGACATCTCCTTTTCTTTCTTCGGCTTATTTCTAGGTTTTGAATGAACATTTGTATGTCTAGGAATTCAATTTGGTCATGCATCATGGATTTTTAAGTTAAGGTTTTGATAGTGTTGGGATTGCATAATCCTTGTCTTGACTTCTTGGTGCTTATATGCAAATAAGATAAAGTCTTTATGCATGAACAATTTTTCAGCTTACTTTAGTATATACCCCTTTTAGTATAAAAGACATGCAGTGAGAATTGATCCTCAAATATTATTGTCCAAAATAACATTTATTGTACATGGGTAAATATGCATTTAATTTTTATTTGTTTAAACATTATAATGTGTAATGTTTAGTTATTGTATGTTTTTTTTTACTGAATCAGTAAATCTTATTCCATCCATTTCAAATAAGAAAAAATTAATTTTTTTTCTCTTTAATTTAAAATTGTAACTGTGGGAAAGGTAATAACCAAATTTGAAGAGTTGATTTAGCTAGTTATGAAACTTTCATTATTCTTCAATGTTAAAGAGTTTCTATGTTATATTTCCTTAAATAGTATCACATTTTTAAAAATTTAAAGAGTTCCTATGTTATATGCATTTATTTCTTAAATAATATCCTCGTAGCAAGTAGTTTTTCAATTGGATAAATTTGTTTTAAATGCACTCCATTTAGCAGTGTAGTGCTTGACATTTATGTAAGCAATGATTATTATAAAAAACTAATTTAATTTTTATATCAAATATTAAATTTATAAGAATAAATATTATATTTAATCATAGTTAAAAGTTCCAGAAAAATTTTCTTTTTAATATCACCGTCATATTTATAAAAAATAAAAAAAGTATACTATATTTAGAAAAAAAAATATCAACATAATTTTATGGGTAATGTTGCATGCACTTCCCATTGGTAAACAAAATTTTACATACAATCCCTAGTGATGAAAAACTTTATTTCCACTCCCTAGTCAAATATGTTTACCTAATTGCCCATGATATTTTTGGGTATAAAAAGTCCAAAAATCAGTATCATTTCTCTTAAATTCAGTACATTAAAATTAGAATCCAGTATATTTTCTATCAAATTGAGTACGATTTTTTTTTTCACTTCAATTAGATGGAAATTATACTAGATTTTCTTTAAATGACTCAATTGGATGAAAAATTTACTAGATTTTCTTTAAATGGTAAATGATGTTGAATTTTTGAGTAATTATATTAAGTAGGAAAAATATTGTACTCAATTTAATAGAAAATATACTCAATTCTAATTTAATGTGCTGAATTTAATAGGAATTATACTTATTTTTAAAGTATTTGTACCGAAAAATATGAGGGTTAATTTTGATAGAAAATATATTCAATTCTAGTATAAAGCACTGAATTCTAGTTATAAAGTACTGAATTTAATCAGAATGATACTCGTTTTTAAACTTTTTATACTTAAAACATCTGAGGGCAATTTGGTCATGATATTTACATGAGGGGAGTTGAAGCAAAGGAAACTTTGCATGTAGGGAGTGGAAATAAACTTTTTTAGATAGGGGGACTGCATGCAAAATTAAGAATGGAATTGAGAATTTTTCTCCACTTTACCGTAATTTTTTTATTTCAGATTTCATCAAAATTAATCATGGACAGAGATTTTTAATTTAATAGCAGATAACCGAAGACATAAAAGTGGATAAGGATTAAAGTTCAAATATAGATTGCAGATTAACACAAAACAACTGATCACATCCATTCATTATTGCAACATTTCAAAACGAACGCAAACCTTAACTCGATTCCTAAGCAAGCAGAGTTCTTTAGACTTTATCTATGCGGATTTCTTCCGCGCCGTCAGATTAGAGAATCTATGTGGCGGTCAACGGGCAGGAGTTTGTTGTCGGTCTGGTTACCTTCGTTTTTTTGGGACCGGAATCAAGCCCGCCGCCACGTGTCCGTACGTTACTATTTTTAGGTAGAAATCCACAGTGGAGGCGTGGACATATCGGAGGATTCTATTTAACGACTCCGTCCGCGCGTGCACGCCGCCACGCCGTACCTCCGTACAACGACAGCGACCTCTGCCACGGGCCGCCGCCGATCGAATTGGAGATATGAAATGGAGATGATGGAGACGTGGAAAGAGACGAAGACGGAGGTGTCGATCGTCGGCGCGGGCCCTTCTGGGCTGGCCACGTCGTCATGCCTCAACGTGCTGTCGGTCCCCAACGTCGTCCTCGAGCGCGAGGCCTGCACCGCCTCGCTGTGGAAGCTGCGAGTCTACGACCGTCGACCGCCTCAAGCTCCACCTGGCTAAGCGCTTATGCGCGCTCCCGCACATGCCCTTCCCTGCGGACGCCCCGACCTTCCTCCCGCGCCGGCAGTTCGTGGCCTACCTCGACGCCCCGATCGACCTTCACCAAGATGGGCATCGTGAGGCCCTCCAAGGGGCCCTTCGCCACCGGCAAGTCCTCCGTCATCGACGTCGGCACCGTCGCCAAGATAAAGACCAGAGAAATCAAGGCAAGATCTTTATATATGACATACAATCATAGTAATAATAATAATTATAACCATAAATATAATAAATTTAAAAATATTCTTTGATTACAATACAAAATATAAAAAATCTTTATTGATTAAAATCAATTCAAAATTATTTTTTATAATTATTTTTTTTATTATCATTATTTTTGACAAATATAACCAGAGTGTTCAAACATTAAATTTTATTAATAAGTTAAGTAAAATCTTACTATTTTATTAAAAATCTCCCCCTTTACTAACTAATTTTGGTGAAACCTAAAATGTATTTACGTTAATATCATTTTTTCTATTTACACTAAAAATAATTCCAAGATTTATTAGTAATTCAAGAAGCGAAACAATCAATGATCTAGAGTTCGAGACTCAGCTACAGCGTATTATTATGAATTTTTCTCATCATTAATTTTCTTTGGTTGTTTTATATAAAAAAAATATAGTTCTCTTTAGTCCCATATTTTAGAATTGATAACAATATGATCAAATAAGCTTCTATAAATATTTTAGACCGACGATGTTAAAAAATATACATTTCTTAGTTTTTTTTACTAAGACAAGTATAATATTAAATTAAAATATTTTTCTGAGATTCTCTAGCGTCACTATTCGGATTTTCAAAGACCCAAATAATTTGTATATTATTATATTACACACGTAACGCGTGTGCACGATCATAGTATTATATAAATAATGGTCGGGTGAATATATGCATTAGTAATTTGATTTCTATAGAAACTTAAAAAATTGAAAATTATGGATCGATTGAAATAAATTCGAGATTATTTTTTATATGAAGATGATCAAGTCCGAGACGAAGAACATATCAAGGACAACAAGCTCAAGCTCGAGAATGGGGAAACCAACTACTACGATCATATCATCTTTGCCACCGGCTTCCGGAGCACTGCCAAGAACCAGCTTAAGGTAAATTAATTTAAAATTACGTGTGTGCCTATATATATATGGATCGATCGGTCAGACTAATTTAACGATCAAATTGAATGGCAATTGGCATATGTAGGATGGCGAAGCACTGATGGACGATAAGGGAATGCTGAAAGAGAAGGCCCCGCGGCTCTGGAAGGGAAAGAACGGCCTCTACTGCGTGGGCTTCGGTCAGGCAGGCTTGGCAGGGATAGCCCTGGACGCCCAGAACGTGGCCAACGATATCAAGAACCATTACGTATAAAAAAAAAAAGATCTTTAGACTAATCAACTAACTGTTCTTTTGTGATCATTTAGTTTAGGAGAGATATAACAGTGTTAATTTTATAAATAATGATGTTTAATCTGTTTTAACTTTTTGTATATATATATTTCACACGACTGTTAAAGTATTAATTCCGGATGAGTAAGATTAGATTTAATTTGTGACTTTGTGTTTGTTGTTTATTTACTGCTACTTAATTTCAAATAAATGATTCATAGTTTTTTTATTAAAAAAAATTATCTTCCTAAAATGAAGAGGTGGGGAAAAAATTAAAGAGAGAGATTATTATGATAGATATTATTTGTTCATTTTTTAAATTTGTTTAATTTCTTTCTTTAAAAATATTAATTTCCTTTTTTATTATTACTACTTGCTTTAGTTTTCGATCGGGCACAATATTAATTGCATGGATAACTTAAAATGACTATATAACATTTTTGATTCATTTGATCACTTTTTATTGGGAAACTTTTGAGCTAAAAATAATTATATTGTTATTTTTTATTCATTTTGATGATCACTTTGAAAGCATTGCGTCAAACTTCAACTACCTCTTACAATGGATCTATCTATCTAGGTTTAAAATTTAAAGAGAAAATGACTATATATTTATTTGGAACAAAATTATTGCATAATTATTTTTGAGTCATTTGATTACAAAAATAATATTTTAGATGCAAATTATTACTATTAATTACATTAATGGTAAAAGAAAAGACAAAAACAAGTGTTCTTATTGTCCTCTTTTTGTCACTTTCAGTACTGTACTTGTTTCGCACTCCAATTAATTATCTTATCAGAAAATATATATAAACACAGTTAGTCTATTGAGTATATCTAAATGACTGATTCGGCTCCATAATTTTTTTTTCACAAATTATCAGTGTAAATTAGGAAGTCTGCGAAGAGGATAACATAAGAATCTAATATCCTTTGATAATAAAATGATAATCTCAATTAATTTTATTGACTATCATGAGATGATCGGCCCGATCCTAATATTTCTATCGACCACTAGGATAAATCGAAAAAAGTACTCGGCGAATAATCTCGACGTTCAATATCCTTTGGTTGCGCGTCCTATTTGAAAGAAAAATTCTTATAAATATATCATAACTAAGAATCGAACCGTAAATATATGAATGACAATCTGAATATCTATCGGGACACAATGCCCAGGGGACTATCTTATCAGAAACAACTAGCAAATTGCCTACCAATTTCTCAAATTAAATAAGTGATTGAAATCGATATCCAGTCTTGTTTTAATCTATTTATAAAGTTGAATTATTGTTTTTTTTTCTTACAAACAAGGGGTGAAGAAGAAGAAGAAGAAGAAAATCACAAAGAAGGCTGAGAAACTAATTAGTTTTCACTCGTAGTAAACAGGGAAAAGAGGAGGAGGGAAGCGCCTAGAGGTAGATGACGAAGCGCATGGCCTCGCCGACCACCAAATCGCCCAACTCGGCGGCGTGGCGTCGACCCGCGGCGTCCGCCTCGTCGGCGCGGCAGGCGAGGCAGGACGCCGCGGCGAGCGGCGCCGCGCGAGCCACGGCCAGCAGAACCTCGAGTCCCCCGCTCCAACTCCACCGGCGGCCCGCGGCGTTAGCGGAGGCGGCGGCCGCCGCGGCTTCCTCCTCGGGGGCACTGAGAGCGAGCGCCGCCTCGTCGAACACCCGCGCGGTAAGCCGCCTTCGCCGCCTGGGCCAGCGCGGGAGCCTCCGCCTCATGGCCGCCAGGAGATGCAGCATCGCAGTCGCAATCGCAGTCGCAGAGGAGGAAACTAACGGCGAAGAAGAGGATCCATGGCCATGCCTCTCTGCTTTGCCAGGGGGGACCTTTTAATAATACGCCTCGGTGGCCAACTTCAAATTCTCAAATATTAATTAATTAATAAATCAAATTTTAAATTTAAAAAATTAAAAATTAAAAACATCACAATTAATTAGCTAAGACGATTTGGATGGATCACTAATCCAGCTTAGGAGGCCAAATGGAATGCAAAAGATTAAATAAAGTAGGCGATTAGCCAAACGAATAAGACTATATGGATGGGACGAATAATTTTTTTTTTTTGTTCCATTTTATCCATACAAAGCACAACCTATAAATGTAGGAGCTAAATGGATGGGTCTAGTTTTTCAAATGATAAATTAACTAATTAATAGAGTAGTCATTTAAGGGATAAAATAAATGATACTTCGAGAAGTTAGAAATGACCCTACCACCTTTTTATTTTGTTTTTTTTTTTGTTTTGTAATATTAGCTCCGCATTATAATGTATGATGGTGGACTCTAATTCAATCCTCTTTAAGATGCTCAATTGTAAAATATAAAAATATATATTTATTATGAGGAAAATCATAATTGTTAATTTTTAGAACCAAATTTTACCCTTTAGACTATTTTCAAAACTCTTTTATTATTTTAATAATTTAGAGTATTTTTTTTTTAAAAAAACATTCCTAATATTTAGGGATTAAAAATTATCTATATTAACGTTCTATTTTATTAATTTCTATCTATTACAACATTTTCTTTTTTAATAAGATCTTTCCTTACAAGATTAAAATTGAGGTCTAAAATTTAATTTAATTTTTTTTTTAAATCTTAGGATCCAAGGTCTAAATAATACCTATCACTTGCACGAAGAATGTTCCCTTCTCATCTGTCTACAGGATAATCATTATCCTATTTGACGTCAAATCATCTATGTAAATTTTTTTATTTTGTCCATTAACATCTATCACTCTATCCAATCCATCTTTAATTCCTAATATCAAAATATTTTCTCGACTATGATCAACCATTTGGGGAGAATAATATCTAAGATACTTTGCTTGTACGAGTGAAGAATGAAAAGTGATGTCCTTGATGTTGTTGTTTTTTATTCTCCCTTCTACCCATATAGGATTGGTGTTGATTCACTCTCCACCATGATGGTGGGCTCATGGCTTTAAAAAATTGAAAAATCCAATTGAGGTGGACCATGAACTCCAATTAGCTAAAGGTCAAAGAGCATTTAGTAGGCAAGGTCAAGCACTAACCAGGCAGGAGGAATAATGGAATACACTGAACGTTCAGTCTGCACCACAAAAAAAAAAATGAAATGGAGTGTTACAAGTGCATCACAAATTGACAGTTCTCCAGTTATATATATATTTTTTTAAAAACTAAATTTTCATATTAACTGAGATCTCGCTCACCTTTATCTCTGATCTGATCTGATGCCTTGTAAATCTTGCATGATGCTGCTCCAGGAGATCACGAGAAGATCTTCCATCTCTGATGGCAAATGATGCTTCAATTAAATGTTCAGATTCTTCTTTTTTTTTTTTTGTTTAATTAATTTTCTTTCAGCACTTATTTCTTTTTTTCCTTTCCAGTTTCTGTGCTTGGATCATCATGCCCGGCTATTGGCACCGAGACAATGATATGCCCAGCTATTGGCCAAAAGCTTGGTATGCATCCAGCTGTGATTGGATTGGTTTTGCAAAATGGATGGATTAGTGTGGTGACAAAGGAAAGCAGCTTTCAGAGCATTCTTTTTACCTGCATTTTGTGTGATCTCGGACGCTTCTCGTCCTTTATTTTATTAAGAATGGGTTCAGGTGGGAGGTAGCAATGCTCAGCAATTTGTTTGAATGCCCATCAAAGAAACACTCTTTTCAAGCCATTAACAAAATATAATAGTTTTAAAAAAGAAGAGAGTAGTTACCTGGACGATATGATTTTTGTTACTTTTGGAAAGGGCGTGGCTATTTTGATAGTGTTGCACAAGTTCCTGAAATCAAAAAGTAGCATTTAAATAAATAATAATCCACAATTTTACCTTCTACATAATTAGCTGTAAGTATGGTTTCAGCCTGAACAAGAATAGAAGATCAGACCTGATAGTTATTCAACTGATGGAAGAAGCTAAAACTATAGTTGGACATTCCTTAAAACTGCAGAGCAACTCTCTTTTGGAGATAGAATTACAACGTAGACTATACAAAGAACCGAATGAAAACCAGTTATTTCTCATCTCATCTCATCACAGTTATATATCTTCAAGGTAAAACGCCTGTGCAACAGGACGACAAGATTTTGTGCTTTGTGGTGTTTAATTTGGCTTTCACTTGCACCATACTTCTTGGAGGAGCCTATACCTTGAATTAGCTTGTGATCTCTCTTTTTGACCACCATCTACTGTCGGAGATGGTGAAACTGGTGGCGTCTTGTCCGTGATTGCTGCAAGGGGGCTGTCTAGTTCATCCAAGTCCTCGTCGCTAGTGTATCCCTTCCTTTGTATCACGGATGCTCTCCTGTCCAGCTCACCTTTCTCACCAACATCGCCCACCTTCTCTGCCACATCTCGGAACAATGGGGGTGAGTATACCACAGGAGCAGCCGCACAAGGGAAGCCTCCAATAAGTTCCTTCTCGGACGATTTCCGATCCAGAATGCTCTGCATTCGATACCAAATTGACACATTATAGCATACCAAAAGCCATAAGTTATAGCAACCTCAAAGATACTTCTCTGCTCGCTCTTCACTTACCTCAATGTTTAATTCCTCAAGCACAACACCTGGGACAGGATCTGGACAGAACTCATCTGGCGTAAAGTTGCAGAGTATCCGAGTTATCAAGGGAAGATCAATTGAAGGACAAACCTTGAGTATTTCCAAATCAATCAAAATAGTCAAAGAACATTTGTGGGATGAGGAATTTACAAAAAACTCAAGAAACCTATGTTAAAAAAATAGCTAACCTCTTTTCTGACAGTGTTTTCAAGTAGCATATCCTTGGGGAGCATCAGAAGATCACTTAATTCATTAAGAAGTCGAAAAGACTTTGATTGAGTTCCCCACTCTCTGTCATCATTCCCATCAGTGTCTTGGTCTTGGTCTTCTCTTGATGAATCATCATCATCCATGCCAAATACATTTGATAACCATCGAGACCAATTTCCTATCTGTATAAAAGTTTATAGCTTATAATATATATTAGCAGAGAAAACTGACTGCAGATTACAACCAACATCGAAAACTACCTTATTATAACAAATCAGAAGGTATTAACGACCTATTTTTCCATGCCACTTTTTATCTTCTAAATTGAAAATGTTCAGATATATACAAAGGTTAAGCTAATCAAACTGTTATTAAGTATCTGAATCAAGGGCAAGTAGGCTTGATGTCAGTAATCAAGGTGACAATATCAAGTGGGTACAAACAGGAAGACAGTTAAGCTACTTATTAAGGCGACAATGAGTTTCATGTTTAGCAGTCAACTTGTCACTTCATACAGTACCAGTGCAGGGAGGAAAGATGAAAAAAAAAGAACTGATACTATAACCGAGTAGTTTATAATGGAAGATGAATAAATACTGGCAAACAATCAATACCATTTTTTGAGAGAAACTAATATTACAATACAAACAAACACCTAATGGTATTGCTCAATAGGAAATGACTGATCACTCAAAACTGAAGGAATATGATCAAAGCATTAGCAGCATGTGATTCTTTTCTGAAAAAGATGTGTGAACAAAACGTTCACGTGGAGGTAGCAGTTTGCCATCCTGACATTTAGTTCAGCAATATGGCCATCATACTCGACAACACAAAGATTAATACAGGATGAACAAAAGTATACAGAGAAACAAATTTTGTCCAAGCAGAAGTAAATACTGGTGACCTTCAATTAACAATGGAACTAATACAATATTTTATTATTAGTCAGATAAAGAATACTGGTATTCATGAATGGAAAATGTATTCAAAGTGCAACTATTTTTAATATAAAACTCAAAGTCAGCTATGCCATTTGTTTAAATGGGATTATTAGTTTGCCTTTTCCAGCCAAGTGTCATGATTATTGTTCAACAATTGATGAATCAGAAAACAGAAAAAATTTTAAATCTTACTGATTATACCAATAAGAAACAGCTTAGGCAATCAGTCATTTTAGAATTAGCAAATTCCCTCTATCTAGATATGAAGATAAAATGGATACAGTGGTTCTTACAGAATTTTTTAGTTGTGCACCAGATCCGAAACTTAAATCCCCAGCGGGAATTGGCAAGACTTTTGGATCAACAATTGGATCTGAGACAGGATCAGTAGGAATCTGATGAGCTGACTCACGCAGAATAGCATTGAACATAGCAACATCTAATCTGGATACACACTGCTCCATCACCTAATCATATGAATGCAAATGATCAATCATCCAATAATTTGTTCACGGAAAACTTCATATCAGAATCAATCAAGGAAAATACAAAAGACATAAGAGAGTAATGTCCAAACATACCTTTCTCGCCAATACAGGTAAGCAGCCGCACTCATGGCCACCAGCACGGACTGGACAAATTCTAGTGAAGGCATCACGAAAAGCACTTTTCCATAAGTTGATAGAAAAAAATCCTTGGTGTTGATCGCCCAATGCCGGTCCTAATAATTTCCCTGAGCTTCTTGGAGTGCACAAGTTATCTTCCGGTGGTTGCATGTGTGGCGTCAATGTCTGAAATATGAAATGACATATTAAAAACGAAAATGAAGTTGTTAAACAAGTTCCCATGAAGACAACAGATAAAGCCACAAAATCTCATAACATAATGAACATCTAAATAAAATGACAAAATGTGCTCAAACTTAAAATAACCAGCACCAAAACAGTACACATAATGAAATGGTCAGAGCAGTCCTCTCATTTTCATTGCTACCACAACCGCGATCACTTGCATGATGACAATCCAAGGATATATTGATAGGCATGGTACTGGTAGTGTACGAATAGTCAACATGTCCAGCACAATGGCAAGGAAAATCATACAAAGAAGATAAAAGTGATCTCTCTCTCTATTTAATGAGTGATTCATTGTCTTGATCAATAGGGCCCCTTGATAAATTTTTGGTTACCAAAATTGAAATGGCTAATGGTTGAACTTAGGATGTGGATGAGGGACATATGTTCGCTGTGTTCAGTTATTATTGATCATGAAGGGTGTTAACATAAACATCTTACAATTGGATGACAAACAAGATGATCAGTTGGCTTCTCTGCTAGTTCACACCAGAAAAACAGTGATTATGAATTTATTATAACAGCTTGCACCATCTGCCTCCACAAAGCAGTGCTGACTACAAATTGATGTAGGCAGTATTTCACCTGGTGCATGATATATACAAGGTTGTACACAGTACGTACTGTATGTAACTCCTGATATGCGTTGTTACTGACAAAGGCCAGAAATTAGGCAATTGGCGTACCAGTAAACTTCAACCATACCAGGAAATATTGCAATAAATTGGAAACCTTGAACATTGATAACCCACTCCTTTGGACATGGTATTGACTAAAAGATGAACAAACAAACGTTCAGTGTAACACCAAGCTAATACGCCATTAAACCTCAAAGAAAGTGAAGCCAGAAACTAGAGATTTGACACAGAATACCATTACAACAGCAATGTTTGAATTAGAATAATCACAAATGTTCATCTCAAACAATGAGGACCAAAATGCAAGTGCATGTGCATAGTTGGGTTAAAGGAGCACCATCTGATATACCTTGCTGCTCCAGATAATCCAAACAAAAAAGTTTCAACAAATTAAATTAACACCAACCAAATACACTCTGAGTTGAATTGTTATTTTCCCAAACTATAAATTTTATTATGGAATGACAGAATTTTTTTATCACAAATTACAATGTGGTTAAGGTCCAGGATAAACAATAATGAAACTCATGAAGAATTATCATTTAGAGAATAGGTATCCTAGCATTCCAGATCCTGTGGTTCTATATACTTGCTAACTAGCTATCCAAATAGTCAAGACGACCTCCCTGAATTCAATCAAATGACTGAGAGGCATTCTCATCTCAAAGCACTTTGCTTATAATCAATAATGTACCCCCACGGGTTAGCCCAATATGCAAGAAATGGAACCATTAACAAGTTCAAGCAGAATACTAAATTGCACAGACAACCAAAGGATACTACACTTCTCATCAAGAAAACTGCGCCCCAGTTTACTTGTGCATCAATGCATCATTAGTTACAACAAACAGCAACATCCTCACATTATCTCAAATGAGGTGAGGGCATGAAAACAAAAAAATTACCTGCCACCATAGTGATTCAACAACCCGGGAGAATATCCATGACTCGATCTTCTGCAGTGCCGACACATATGTGTTTGTATCCTGCCAGTCATTTGTCTGCTGGACAATACCAAGTATTTTTCCCTGTTTGTTGTTGAAATTGTTTTTCCATTTCATCAGTATATGTTGCTCGTCAATTTTCCTTCCACCACCATTCGATGCAACTGTCTTCCTTGTTGTATTGAAATTGGACAAGTTGCTAAAAGTTTGAGAAATAATTGCCCTAAGGACAACTGTGTTTGACAACCAGAATGTCAACCTAATAAAGGAACCAAATTATTAGTTAATTGATAAAAACATGAGTTTTGGCTCTTATGTACGCAACTTAGGTACCTTGGAACATCATTACCACATGACTTTGCAACGAGTACCAGCCCTGACACCGTATTCTTCGCAATTGTAGCCTTCTTGTCCTGAGTCCAATATTTACAAGCATGAATATATAGCCTAGAAAGACGCCGAGCTGGTGTGTGAACCTTATGTGACGAACTACCATGCTCTGGTATAACAGAATATAGAGAAATTTCAAGTGCAGCAACTTCTCTGAGCTCTTCCTCAAGTTTTTCAATTCTAGTCTCCATCTCTTCAATCTTCTGATATACTTTTGCCTTGTCGTCATCAAGGGCATCCTCGTCTGCCTCAATTGTTTCATCATCTGTCCCATTGCTCCGATCACATATTGGAGCCTCGTCCATCACATCAATTTCCTTAACCTCCTCATTGGTTTTGTCACTAGATTCTTCAGACATCTCTGATGAACCTCTAGAAGAAACATTTGAATTCTCTATCTTTTTGTTCATAGGACTTTTAGTTGATACTGCTGCTCGCATAGGCTTTTGAGCTTTAGTTTGACTACTATTTGATGCTTTGAATTGCAGTCTGCCATGTTCTTGATGCTTGATACTTCCTCGTGATGTACGAGGACTACTCTCTAATTGTTCCTTTTTGGCAAGCTTCTTTGGAACCCTTGATGCTCTTTTAACTTTGTTATCATCATTAAATGGTGTCTCCCCTTGAGATGAAAGTGAATCCCTTGCTGGTTCATAATCTGATTCACCTTCTTTGCCATGCTTTATATCTTTTTCCAAATCGTTTGTCCGATCATCTCTTTCTTCACCATTCTCTTTGGCACCCATTTAGCAGCTTGAATAACAGCAGCTTTTCAAACCTGTACATTGACTAAAATTGTCTTAAACTGATTTACACTTCCACAAGTAATCTTTAGAATAATGTAAACGGCAATTAGTTTCATTTATGTTACCTGATGAAAGTTCTTAACCTTTAAGCCTTAAGGACTGTAAATTAGTTTGAATAATAGATGCTCACACAGTTTCATACACAGTCACCTACCTCATAACTAGCAGTAAGAATTTCCACTAATCCTCTATGAAGGTTAAAAACGGATACCACACATTTATCTTATGGTTAAAAGGCGAGTATCACTCTACTTGGTCAGTAAAATCATATTTTGCTATCCATATATAACCTAATAAACCGCTAACACATTTCAAATGCCAAGGCTACTATCATCACATTTGATATGCCCTGGAGACATCAAGTTTCGTAAGTTTCTTCAAGAGCAAAGAATTATGGCAAGCGAGGTATGAATTATGGTAGGGGTTTAGGATGCAGTGAAACACAACAAACAACAACAGCAACAAAAAGAGGCATACTAGTAAGATCCTCAGTAATAGCTTCATAGACAATCCATTATCCATGCCATCTAGAAAACCAATACAGCCGACACTTTCCCCGTCGATCTGGCATAATTGGTTGAAATCCACGAAGTCTAGATCCGTATCGATAAGCAAAATCAAAACAGAAAATTGATTTTGTCCAAAAGCACAACCGACATTGGATCACAGAAAATTCAATCCGCCAAAAGACAAACGAATAATAACCCAAGCAATCGAACACAAAGAGAATGCACAGAACACTAAAAAAAAAAAAAAAAAAACTAGCTTCATTAGGATGCTGACCTTTCCATCACCTACTTCACTAAACTAAGAAGACTACATCTAGATCTCGACAAAACAACAAACCGACCAAAGGAATGCGCTTTCCGCCCGACGATCGCCCGCCAAACAAGATCCGGCCCAACTCCCACTACCAAGAAGACGAAAACGAAATGCAAATGTGCGCACTCAAGTGGACATTTTCCAGAAAGGAGAAAAAAAAAACACATCGGACCACACGATAAGCGACGGAAAGAAGGAGAAAGAGATTACTCACCGGAAAGGGTCCGCCCCTCCTCTCGCCGTCGAAGAGGAAGAAAGAATGAGGCAAGAGAACACCGCCCTTCCACCCAATTAACTGCGCACGAATCCCAATGGAGACTCCGCCGGGGATCGCCGAACTCAATCTGATACGGGAAATGCGATCCTACCGCACCGTCCCTCTCCCTCCCTCTTCCCCGCACCTTCCTTCTCCGACTCCCCTTGATCTACGTCCGCTGTGAGTAGTTTAAAGCCCGCAGCAGTGGACTGGTGGCGATAGCGGTGGGAGATGCTTCAAAATCACGGCGGTGAAACCACCGACTGGTGAGATTACCGAACGCGTCTGGGTTCTAGAAAAAATGATTAATCATTATTAAGGGAGTTCGGTCTGCGCGTGGCGTGGGATCGTAGTCAAGGTGGAAGGTCCCACGCCACGTGTTCCCTCTTAGTGGGGCCCTCGACCGCATAGAAGCATCGGTACACGTACGACACATTGAATTCTAAATATAGTTGTATAATAATAAATGAGTTAGGATTCTCTAATATTAACATCAATTTTACCATAAATCATTTTGGATCAATTTTTTTTTTATTTATCAAAAATTTTAATTTCTTCTCAAACTTTTTAATTTTATATTAAAAATTATTTTTAAACAAAATTGAACTCCCAAACGCACAGCGTGTGATGAATTTATTTGTCGGATTGCCAGCGTCGGCAAACCATTATTTTGATGTCTCCGATCTGCGCGTCATCCGCTATTATGTTCGTGGCTCCCGTCCCCCGCACAGCTAACCCACCATTATGCACGACCCCAGAGGCCAGGGGCCAGGGGCCAGGGCCCACAATCAAGTCACTCAATTGGACCACATTGCGGGACCCTCGAGTAGGTTGACGAAGGTGGAACACGGAGTAGGTTCTCTAATTTTTAGTATTACGTTAAAATATATTAAAAGATGTTTTTTTAATAAAAAAATAAATCAAAATATTTTTTAGTAGATAAATAAAGCATTGCTAATAATTTTATTCAAAATTATTTTAATATTAATTAAAACTCCTTTTACCAGGATTGAAACTAATCAAACTTAAAAATATTTCAACATTATTATAATATTTTTTTGTCATTTTCAAGGATACCAAACAGCATTCTTTTATTTTTACACAATTAATTCTGTTACTGATTCGATTAATCTAATAAATCAATATTTAACAACATCTAAAGTCCTCTCACAAACTGCAAAATATTTTTTAGTGCCTTATTTGTGTGCAAGTAGCAAGGACATCTCTAATAATTAAAATTTTACATAAGCTTTTTATATAATCCCAATATACCACATCAATAATATAAAAATTTATTAAAACATCTCTAATAAGAACTTTAAATAAACTTTTTTTATGATTCAATTCATAGCATAAATTACATGAAGAGCATGACTGAATTTTCACTATATTTCAAGACTTTTTATTTAACTTTTTAAATTTTACAAACCTTTTATAAATCTTACATTAGAGATGCACTTAAGTCATTGCCCCAAGTTGCAAAGCAGCCTCTGCCAAGCAATTTAATTCTGTAAAGTCCAACTTCAGAAAATCATATGCAACTTTCATATCACAATCTTATATCTGATATGAATCCTATTCATCTATAAATAAATTATCTTGGACAAACTCAACATAACAAAAGAAATTGGATGATTCAGGTGCCACACATATTGCTTTCATTACATAACTGAATCATGATTCAAGAAATTAATGCTTTGTGAGTATGCGTAAAGAACAAAGTGGATAAAGAACAAACCCAAGATTTAGATTCACCACTTCTCCCACCAGGCAAAGATAGACAGGGATGTACACGCAAGCAAAGAGTAAAGAGTGGATCAGACCAAATATACACTTGCCTTGAATCAAAAGACATGCTTTTAGGAAAGTTAGTTCTACATTGACTGATACAATCAAATTGAAAGGAAGAAGATTGGAACTTGGTGGGTGATGAGGCAATTCATTGATGGGGTTAGGATAGGGGCCCAGAAATCATAATTTGTAAGGAAAGGAAAAAAAAAACATCAAGCAGGTAGCTGTCTGTCACTGCAGGCTACAGCTGTTAGACCTTAATAGTCATCATCATACACAGCCATTGGGTACTAATATTGCTTGTAAATTAGATAACATCATAGCACTTGAGATGCACTGCAAGAAAGTGCCAAGCTAGTTGACAGTGATCAATTTGAATGTTTATGGATACAAATATATATATGCAGGTCTCTTGGTAAGCAAACTAAGTCTTCTAATCGAATTAGTCTTCAGCCGTTTCTTTCAGTATCTTTTGCTAGTTTGTTCTGTAGTGAAGGAAAGACCTTTAGTTGTTTACAGGCTTCTAAACAAACAATTAATATGTAGAAATGATGTTATCGAGCACCTTCTCCCACTAGATTTGTCCAGGCATGCAGGCCGAACGTAAACTATTGTTAGTTACTCTGCTACGGAGTTATACGATTAGCTTCGACACTAAACACATGTTGTCGACATGGCATAAACATAAGCTGGATGAAGAATCCAAGGTGGTTGTAGAGGCAACAATACCTGAGTAGCAATCTCATTCAGAAATGATCATCTCATCTCACATCGTATGCAGTTGCTTTGAGGCTAAGGCTAGTGTAGTGCTCGGTGTTCTGATGCGGCACTTGACAACGATGCACTGATGGAATCCTGGGCTGGATTAATATTATATAAACTACTAACATGTGAGCTAGATACTATCAAATACTATCAATACTAGTAAGCCATCCATGTTGCTTTGATGGTAAATTTAGATATTGTGTAAGATATCAAGATGAATTCATTTTTCTTTTTTCTAAAGCCAACAAAAAAGAGGATAGCTTAGGCCTTCACTATAGATCACTATGAAGATGTACAACTTCCATTGATAAATTTTCAATCTCCTTAGTTCATCGATCATCTCGATTAATTAGAGAATGAGGTTAAGGTAACAAGCTCGGAAACTAAAAGGTCAGACTAAATACTAGCCAAGGGACTATTCAATAGCAGAACTGCAAAAAGTCCATTTAACACATTGCACACATAAACTACACAAGAAGACTGACTCACAAACTCCTAACTCATTATATGAGCATAAAAGCAAGACGTTAGACAATATAATGCCCATCAGCAAAATAAGCAGCAATGCTGAAGAACAAATTAATAAGGATGAGGGGGAAAAAATGCAAACCTACGAACAAATCATAAAATACAAACATAGTTGTGTTCAGTAAAAACGAGAGAGAATTTCATGTTGACATGGAGTATATGTTTCGTTGGTCGGGGCTGTCCAACAGAAATGGGAGATACCTAAAACAACTACAGACTAATAGTACAAATTAAATTAATCAATTTCAACAAAGACTAATCCACTTCCTTGACCTACAACTAGTCATCAGTTCCAACAAAAGGCACAAAGTTCACTGAGTTGCTGGGAAAGCTGGAGATGCAGTATGGAAACCTATTCCGTCCATCGAATGGACAAGAGAATGAGTAAAAATTGTTCTGTGGATAGATTTAGACTCTATCCGCACAAAATTTTTACATTAAGTAAACAAGGAAAGTTGTATCAACTGTCATGCAATTTATCCTTCCCCTCGTCCATTTTTGAGGTAAACAGAGCATATGTGCCTGCATTTGATATAGTTAGCAGGCACTTATGCTTTATGCCAACATTTGGCTAAACTAGTAGTTATCAGTAGCTTCTCTGAAAACAGCTACATCCATCCTTTATTCTGAATCTCCTTTGTCTTCCAAGGAAAAACCATCAGGCAAATCCCAAACAATCACGTATTAATTAAATCTCAGTTTTTTCAGTTCAAATACAGAGTTCTAAAACCAACCAATTGAAAATCCAACTCAACAGAAACAAATTGATCCCTTCTTCTAAGGTTACCCATTAGACTACCTTTCACATTTTGTTTTTCGAAACATTGATCACGAGGAAGATGCCATTAGTTTTCTGTTTGGACTGTCAAATGTGTAAGGAATATCATCTCGTTATCAGCAGCTTGTGCTGAGATGGAGTTGAGTAGGATGTGATGCAATCGGTTCTCAGACTCAGGCATGTGGAAATCCAAGCAATCTACTTCACTTTATTCCACAAAACTAAGCTGCTGATCTAAAAAAGAGTTTTTCTTTTATTTGGGCTCCTTTATGTAAGTAGACTGCCCTTATCGAAACCGAAGGTACTAATGTCAAAACGGGTCTATCAGGCCCAGCATTGCCTGCACCCGGTCAACCTGTTCTGTACCATGTGGTGGTTTCAACTTTCAACCTATCTTCCTTGTCTATCTATCTTTTATCAAACAATTAATCATATTATTCCAACTGTTTACTCCACTCACCGCTGGAAAATTCAAAAGAAAAATAAATTAAATCCAGGGAAAAAATTGACATTGGAGTGAAGCATCTGATTCCGACATGAACAATTTTAACTTCAAGAGCAAGTTTAGAAAAAGGCTTTGATGAAGCCAGTGAAAGGAAGAATTACAAAACAAAAAGTTATGGTGGCCAAGACAAAGAAAACTGAAATAATGGGTGAAAGATATTCTAGATGCAAAAGAGGAGCATAAGTTCAAACTCCATTAGTAGGGCAGCGTAAAAATTCAACAGCATCTAACATATATTCCAACATAAAGGAAGAAGCCCAACCACAGCATATTCCTATTTTCATTGCCATTGCATATCTACCTTTTGGAATAATCAACCTTCATCTACAGGTATTCATGTGCACAGGCTGCTTTTCAAATTACTCCAAGAAAGATTAACTTTACTGACAGTTTACCTTGAACATACATTTCCTAATTATGCAAAGCAATTCCACAGTGAGGAGCTTGGTCAAATGAACTATTTCTTCATGTACCACTTTTTCCAGTCAATTCACCATGCTTTATTAGCTTATGTAATTAGTGTCTAATTGTCCAAGTTGATAATAACTATGGTTGAAAAACAAGGGGTAAAGATATCGCTGAGTTCTAGCAAACAAGCATCAAGGTACCATTAAGCATCTTAAACCAAAGATCATTAGCAATTTATAGTGGAATAGTGTAATCACATAACATCAGATTAAATACCATCTCGCGCTGTGAAGATTAGCTCAAAACTCCAAATCACAACTTGGATCTTTTGCTCGAGTTGCTTGATGTATCTAGCATTTCAGTGCATCTAAATGAGCTGCACCAGTGAAATAAATACATGAGAAGAAACAAAAAAATGAGATAAGGGCATGATAACCGCTAAGGACTTTACGGTACTTTTCGACCAACGGTGAGAGGTAGTTGATGCTTTCAATTAAAAAAAAAAACTCATTTCGTCACCTTTCCACCAAGCTTTAGCTTTTGCATGATCCTATCCTTCAATGGATTCTTCCTTACTCTTTAAGTAAACCCCTACTCCTCCCCCCTCCTCCTCCTCCCATTATCGCCTACCCTTTTTCAGTTTTCTCTCCATCTCAAGAAACATCGAGAGCCAAAGTAAAACAAGCACCTCTTCATCCACCAAATAGTATGACTGAGCCACAGACTAGCTCAATTCTTCACCCCTCCAAGCTTCCAATTCCCAAGCTGAAAACACCTCCAAAGGCCCAAAAAGCCTCATCGATAGCCTTGTCGGGCATCCTCTACAAGCTCATCTTCTTCATTGTTTTGATAGCCATCCTCCCTCAATTCCCCTCCCAGGCGCCCGAGTTCATTGGAGAATCCATCTTCACCAGAGTATGGGAGCTTCTTCATCTCCTCTTCGTAGGGATCGCAGTGTCCTACGGCATTTTCAGCCAGCGCAACGCAGATACGGGGATGGAGAAGGATTCACAGCAGAAGGATGAGAGCCCCCGGTCTTTTGTTTCACAGATGCTTCAAGTTTCGCCAGTCTTCGAAGACGAAGATGATAGTGGTGTGGTTGACAGCAAGCTGCAGACTTGGAACTCTCAGTTCTACAGAAATGAACCAGAAACTCTGGTTGCCAAAGAAGCCGGCATCAGCACTAAGCATCGGTTGTTGCCCGACCGGAGCATAAAACAAAGGAACCAAGAGATTACCGGACGATTCAACCAATCTAATTACGAATCCAAAGCCCAGTTATGGGAGCCAAGAACGGATTCCGTCGTCCTCCCCTCTCCAATCCCCTGGAGCTCGCGATCAGAGTCGACGGCGAATAAGGTCGAACAGGTGGTCGGCAGCAAATCTACTACTACCCTTCCGCCGCATCGTCCATCCTCCACTTCGCCTTCCCCAAAGCGGCTTTCTCCCTCGCCGTCTCTCACATCGGACGCACCGACGCCAAAGAGCATCTACAGCGACAACAACAAAGCCAGTCCCCCACCAGCGCCGCCACCGCCGCCGCCATTCCCCCCAAAGAGAAAGGACCCAGCAAAAACATCCAAGGACGAATCGAAGGACTCGAGGCGCAAGGGTTTGGCCATCGTCAACGACACAGTTACCGATCTTCCCTCACTCAAACCAAGCAACTCCCAGGAGGGTCCTTCGACCGGGAGGTCAGTGAGAACATTTAAGCCCAAGCAATCCCATGGCACCGCCATGGAAGGGGCGGCATTGGCAAGAGCAAGCGAAGAGCAGCGCGACGGCGGAGACGAAGAAGAGGCACCCAACTCTGGATCAGGATCGGAAGAGAACGAGGTAGATAAGAAGGCGGCTGAATTCATAGCCCGATTCAGAGAGCAGATCAGGCTCCAGAGGATCGAGTCGATCAAGAGATCCACAAAGCCGCGGAGTAACAGGAATCGTAACTAGCTCTTCGATACGATCGCGTGCTGTTCATCAAATCATTCTTGCTGAACAGATTTCATCCTTCATCATGTTTTAGTCCCTTTTTATTGTTTCAAAGCGTTGAATTATCTTGCAAGAATGAAAGGAATCGAATTTAGAGACTTGAAACAATGAGATCACATTTGAGATTCCTAATTAGATTGTGCAAGGAACACTAATGGAGAGAACTGGATCAAGCAAATAAACTAGCAAATCAAAAGAATTACAAAGAACACTAATCTGTCCGAAAGTCGATAAGATGGTTGCTAGGATGTAGTGTTTCTGTTGACCTCCGATGGACTTCACTCTGACCTGTAACACAAGCAGCGTCAGTGTCTAGACAGGAAAGGGATCTCCGATGATGACCCTCCAACACTCAAGTTAGTCAAGCAAGAAGAAGAAACAAGGATGAGAACTGTAGCGCAACAGTAAATATCACATGTAACGTATATCTCCGTCGATATTTGGACCCCCTTTATATAGAGTTCATGTAGCACGCGTGCACACTTCTCAAGGCAGGAACACATCTCAAAGCTTTTTCTGAAAAGACGTGTCAGTAAAATGTCTCTGACACAATATCTTAATGGGTCGAGCATATCTCTAAAGTGACAGTAGAAGCTTTCGTCATACGATCCTCTATCTGATCATGCCGTCTGTCAACAGCACTAGCTCCCAAAAAGATGTCAAAAGATATCCTGTTGTGTCTGTTACTTGGCTGAGCGGAATTGCCGCTTGACTAAAATTTGACTGTCCACATAATGTCTATTGTCGAGCCGAGTGAAATGACCGCTCGGCCAGAAGTCTACTGCCCAAGTGTTGCTTATCGCCGAGCCGGGCGTGATGGCCGCTCGATCGGAAGTCCACTGTCCCAGTGCTCAGCTGACGTCAAACCAAACCGAGCGAAAGAACCGCTCGGCCGAAGTTGAACTTTGTCGATGTCAGGCCTCGCTACCTAACCGAGCGAGGTAACCGCTCGACTCAACTTCTACACATCGTCCCTTGAGCATTGGACGTTTGAAATGCTCGTGTCGAGGACGGTGGGTCGAGTTAATCCCAAGTCAGAGTGTGATTCGCTCGACCGGCCAATATCATCCCCCATTGAACGTCGTGACTTTGACTTCTTTTGACCTCTACCATGACAGTGGGGTAGGACCCCTTATCATCAACGCATAAAACACAAACTAAGCAAACTAACAAGTGTCTAACAGGATAGTTTGAGTAGAAGAGCCAAGTGAATTGAATAGACCATGTGAGATGCTGAGTTGCTCAACCATTTCAAAAACCAAGCAGACCGAATGAATAAAGAACTGGGAATTTAAACTTATGGTAAGTTACATAATTGATACAAAACTACCATGGCACCATTGGAGCCCTACAGAAAGTTACAGGAACAAAATCGAAACAAAATTGGTAAGTCTGTTGTCGCGCTACAAGTATTGCTGAAGGCTTTCGCCGCTGAGCGTCTCCATTTCCTTCAGAATTTGTTGAGCCAGCGTTTTAACGGGTAGCTCAACATCCTCAAGTAGTTCTCCCAGAAATGGGATGGTCTCAGGCAGCAAGACGAGGTATTCTTCTTTCAAACGTTCTACCAAATACTTCACAATTCGGAGACCTAGTATCTTCGGACGAGTCTTCTCGCTTCTCGTCTGCATCAGCACCTTTACAAATAAAAGAAAATGGCATCATAAACTGTCATCCTAATGTAGGTACCTAAATTCTAGTGTATGAATTGAAAATTATAATGCCATGGTATATCCATAAAATAAATGATGATTTTAACAAAGTAAGCATGATATATAATCCAACTTCTATTTGCTTTCTACATAAAAGTTTTATAACTCAGGCCTCATAAATTGGTTAGATCCTGCATCATAACATGTTGAGGATTCAAGAAAGAACCCATTAAGAATCAGGATTATTATCATATGATGCTCAGATTATTAATACTTTGCGTATTATAATAGGTCAACATGGAAGAACCTTATACTCACTTCATGGTTCAGTGGCTTCAAAAGAACATCAGAGTGAGCTGTGACAGCCATCTGACCAAGGCACATAACAAGTGATTCATCAACTTCATCAACCGTAGGTACTTGTGAGTGTTGCTCAAGAAGCTTTGGAGGTTCAACTACAAGTTGGTAGGTGATGGGCTTCAGAAGCACCTAATACAGAAGATTTAAATATGAACACCAAAACTAACATGCCGGATAGATGATATAAGAATGGAAACAAGATGAGAATAAGAGATTGAACAAAAAAAAATCCATTTAAAGATGAGTGGTTTAGGATACAAATACCCAAGGAATCTCTAGAGATAAATCATCACAAATTTGTTTTGTAGAGTGGCAAAAATGAGTTTACTCAGAAACATACAAGTACATAATACACATAGACATACTGTAGAGCTTCATAGAGAGAAATGAACGATACAGCTAAATGGAAATATGCTTATTGTTCTGTAGTTATTCAGCAACAATTACAATGGAAGATAATTCACAGGGTAGCGAGATGAGATATGAACCATACCCATGTTCCAAATGGCTTTCAGCAAGTTTCTCTCTTTGGCACAAGAGATCCTTATCTCAAGCACATGTATATAAAACAGATATTGAAGCATTTATATTGTTCCAAATGGATTTCTAGTTTACATTTGGAACTTATGGTAGAATGCAAATTGCATTCTGAGTCTCAAAGCTTTTGCTAGTAAAATGAATGGCTGTCCTAGTACTACAGAGTTATGTATGTGAGAGAGAAAACAACAACGAAAACCGAGCCCTTATCCCACTAGGTGAGTCGGATTATGTGTGAGAGAGAAACTAAACAGAGACTATTTGTATGCAAAATAAAATGATCAATTACAGAACAATAGATATTTCAAGAGATGAGAAAATAACCTGAAAGTTGGTTGAATCCAAAAGTTTCTGATTGGTATCATAGAGAAAGCACTTGTACAGTGATTTCAAAATTACTGCTTTTAGATGCCATTGCTCAAGTGACAGAAATTCATCATATGTGGACACGACAGCACCTGCACCATTTGCCATCTTCCTTTTTTTAACCAAAGGTGCATCTACATCTTGAGTATCAGTTAGACATCGTACACAACCACCTAGCAAATGCTTAAAATATGGCACAAAAATTGATCTGCATAAACAAGACATGCTATTGTTAACATCACCTAAAAAACAAAATGTCTCCTCTAGGAGCTTAAATAACAATAAGACATCGAAAGTCCATTGCAAAAGCTAAAGTTATTCAAATCCTGCAATTATTCATCTCATCACAAGTTGTAAGACCATTGTTCAATATTTAAACAATAGAATTTGAACCATATGATTGTTGATTATAGGAATTGGTTCAATAAATTTGAATACTCTAGGTCAATGATGGTTAGCTAGACAGATCATATGCATCTATTAAGCTCTGTTCAAGGTTCAAGGCTAAATAACAAGAAATATTCAAATTAGTTAAATTATTGTTATGTCATTAACTAACTTCTTATTTGAACACCCACTACTTTAAACCTTCCACTCTAAACAATTCAACTCATTAACTATATGACCTTGATATTTAACCTATTTATTAATTTTAAAATAAACTAGAGCTACACCTAATTGCCCGCTGACTAGTATTTTAATTTTCTCTTTCCAAATAATTAAATATAGATGAGAATATAATAGGGGATTAAGTACAATGGCGTAGAAGAATTCATATAGCCAATCATACTTTAATGGGATAAAGATTTGATTGTTGTTCTTATTGTTGTCTCTTTCCAAGTAATTCCAAACATGCATCTTAGCATTCCCACTACTGATATATTAACTTTTAGTATGTATTGCTTCCCAACATCCCACCATTCCAAACAGTTCAACGGACATGTAATGATTGCATAGAAATCCAAAAGATCCTTCACTAGCCACCATCCATTCTCAATCCCATGTCAGAATGCATAATGTAGAATAAACACAAGACAGTATTGCAAATCTTCAAATATCGCACGATGTTGCAATTCAACAAATGGTTAGCACACTAAAAATTCTGAACATTGATGATCAGTGTAATACCCACCGTTGATGTGTCAAAAGCTCATTGACCAAATAGTAGAAGGAAATATTTCGGTTCAAACTTCCAGTTTTAACCAAATCACATTCAAGTTTCAAATCTGCCCACTCAAGACTTTGGAAGAAAAGAGGGCTAAACATCGGCTCAGTAAGTTTCATGGAAAGCTTGATCATTGCTTGAATTACACTTTGTTCCACCATGTTTATGTTCTTAATTGACTTTGGGGGTTGACGTCGAAGATCCAGTGCTACCAAGCAATGTTCATATATCTTCACATGATATTTTCCTATAGCTGGCATATCCATTGAACTAATCATGTCAGAAAGCATACCAAAGACCAACGACAGGCTCCATTCACCACATTCAAGAGCACTAGAGTATATTTGTAGCAGAGGTTTGATAACAAGTCGGGCCTGCAAAGATTAACAATATGAATTGAGTACAAGCACATAGACAAAAACTTCCAAGATTTCAAAGAAATCATTACAACTCACGAGCAACCATGTAGTTAGAGCAAAAACTTACAGGAACTGTGACCACGAACAGCTTTCTCACAGCATCAGCTTTCATCTTTATCTTCGAATCTACACTGAGAGCATATACTGGACGAAGTACTATAAGATCTAAGATATCATTGAGATATGGATTCAAAGCCCCCCCAAGTTCATTTATAACTGCCTCTAAGGCATTGAGGACAGAAAGTAACATAGATGACTTCTTATCAGAATCCCCACCAAGTGCCATTTTGTGTGTATTTTCATCTTCCATAATGAGGCAGCTTAAAATTCCATGAGATTGTTTCATTATATTCTTCATAATAAGAGGTAGTTGAGGCAATGCTTTTGACCCAAGAACACTAACTAGAATCCCAGCAGCTTGTATGCATACAGAAGAGAGAGCCAAGTCATCAAAACCAATGTACTTCACAATAGTTGCAAGGCATGTTTCAAATACTGTATTTTCGGCTGGATATTTCTTACATAATGCCTCTACTGAAGAAACTGCTGCTAGCTTCACTCTGGTGTCTGAAGTATCTAGATCACCATCAATCAACTGGACTATTTTTGAACACAAGTTGTCAAAGAATGGTTTGACATCTTCACCAATAACTGGCGGGAGGCTAAGCTGTGATTGTTTTGCTTTCCTTTTCTTCAGAACAGAATTTTGGTTCTTCACTATCTCACATAAAAGCCCCAGTGTCTATGAAGTCAAAATAAAATTAGAAAACCATTAAAAGATAACAAAATATTAGAAAAACTACAAGCTACAGTCAAAATCAAATGTCACATACCATATTTTCCATGACTAATAAAAGAAGCCCAAAACATAAAGTTAAGCAACAAATTTACCTGCTTTTTCACGTTGTTATCTGTGTTTTCCAATAACTTAGTGATGCTTATAAAGTAAGTAGATGGAGCCATCCAATTTGCAGTGAGATTTAATATTTTGTCTGCAGACCTTTTTAGCCCCTTTATCCTATCTGAAGCAATGTTATTCATTTTCCTCTTGTCTCTGATATGTTGCAAGTGCAATACAACCTCCTGCATTAGTGCTCCAAGTGTCGTCTGTAAAAGTACATTGCAGGTTGAGATAGCATGTGGAAGTATAAAGCACAATTTACATACAAAAGTAGCGTTCATTTCTCTACCAAAAAGTGTAACCAATAGTTTCCACAATCCAGAAGCATAAAGAAGGCATCCAAACTCCAGTATAGTACAAGATTATCCAATCTTAGACAAGAAGAAGGGCAATGTTGAATATCAATCCAATTGTTCAAACAATGGAACCTATATGATGTATGGTGGTTGGCCAGGGCTAAAAAGAATGTGAACAATTTCTTGTTATATATTGCAAGGGAAAAATTATGTTGCAAAAGTAAATTGAAACATCATGACATTATAGTTGCATTTGCATGTAATTTATTATCTAGTAATTAATGTTTTGATTTAAATGTTATGTGTGGCATATGGTAATGAAAATTTTATAGATTTGATCAAATTGTACAAGAAATTGGCATCACAAAAATTGATATCAATTTCGAGAAGTTATGCTATGAACTATGAAGAATTGACCATATAATGGACTTCCAAGACATGTTAGCAAGGTTTCACATTTCTTTCTGTGTTAGATTTTCCATCTCCGATCAGAACGACAGGATTTTTTGTATGTGTAATGCTCAACACACTTTCTTAGAAATTTCAATGAAAGCTTGGCAATCAAGTTAGTATATAAGAACACCCAATAATATAAAACTTATACAGAATTTATATTTATGAAAGTTTGCATCTTAGATTAAATTGAACTACGACTGAGGAAATATTTCAATAGATTATTACCCTAAGAGGGTTTAAGACAATTGTTAATGAGAAGTAAGCAACTGCAGCTCCTGTTGGGTTCAATGAAATAAGGCATAGCACCTTATCAAGAGAAGGAGATTCCGTGGAAAGTTAAAGGATTTCAAACTAATTAGCCTAGTGAAGCTGCCTAAGCTGCAGTTTGAGGCGGAGCATCAGTTGTAGCATACACTTTGTTCAGAACAAACAACCTCGTAGAGTGGTTGTGACAGAATTCGATTTAACTTGCATTTTGAGTGGTACAAAAGTGGTCAATCACCTATAAGTGACTGTGTTTCCTAGAAGGATGAGGATGCCAAAGAACCAAGGAAGAAGAGGACAACAAAACAAATCAAGTGGAAAATGTCGCTAGCCTTTCCTCACAAATGGCTCTGCTTCTTAACTCAGTCACAACCTCCATTACAGCAACACAGACATCCTAATCTTGGAAAATGTCTTGAGCCTTTCCTCCTAATGCACTCCACCTATAATTTAGCCCCCATCCCAAGCACATGAGCATCCTAATCATCAATAGCAAAGGGCAAAGTATTGACCATGGAATCGAACTCGTATTGTAGAACCATGACAAAAGGGAAGGTAGAACTCTTATTGAAGATACTTACTTGGTAAAAGTTATAGATGAGGAGGAATCCAGTGAAAAGGAGAAAAGGAATGGGATTTCAAAGGACTTAGGACAATGTTAGGATGTCAGATGATATTGAAATGATATATCTCAGAAAACAAAGCCCCAAGTGAACAAGATGACTAATCTTAGTATTTGTAAAAAGGAACACATATCCTAGTGCCTATTTTAGATAATATATACAAACACATATATTTGTTTAATATTTGTAATACAAAAAGGGTTGTGATTGTAGGAGTGGAATTACAGAAGATGGGAGAACTGCACTGTGCCAATATAGTTCAGTGCACCTTCACAACATATAAAGAAGCAAAAGACAATAGAATACTACAAACAATCAGTTGCACAAAAGATGATAAAAAAAAATATGGAGAAACAGATGTCAAGGATCACCAATAAGAACTTAACATCTAAAAGTAACCACAATGTAAAACGAAATTTTGGAAGCCTTACTAGCCACAATGCACAACAAAATGATGAAAGCCTATTTATATACATAGGAGCATGTACTGGTAAAAGAATCTCGATGCTTGGAAACAAATAATATAACCTTTACAGCATACCCTACATGAGAATATCCATGTATGAAAATTTTGGGCAGCCTGCTGTATAAAACATTAAACAGCACGAGCAATAGTCATTTACTGAAAACATTAGTGCCAATGCACTGCTGGCATGCTAGATTATTACCAAGGTCATATAAAAGGTTAATAATGTGTGAAATGTACCTGAAGATATCCAACATCTTCCAGAGCCTCAAGATCAAAGAGTAATTTAGGATCTTGCAGTTTAAGCAAAGTAAACTGCATTATCAAATGTAACTGAAAGAGAAATTCTTCTTCATTATGTGCTCCAAGTTGTTTGAAAAGCTTTACTAAACAAGGAAACCATATCTGGCAGGAGTACTGACTGCAGATTTCTACTGCAAAGGAGTATTCCCACTCACTAAGGGTAGCAACAGAAAAGAAATCATTCAAATTCCTTCGAGATTCAGGAATCTTAGTAAGCCGCAGTACCAATGAATGGAATAGATGGAAAATAAGAATGCCTAAGCTGCGCTCTTCTTGTAAGACTCTGCTAGCAGGTCAATACATGAGAAAAGATAATAAATAAGATGGTTAAATGAAAGAAAGATGTTTCAATTAGTGACAAACCTCAGAAGATACACCATCAGAGTCAAGCGTCGGGGTTCAGCAAACTCTGGAAGAGCTCTTATAAATATCTGGAAAAAATTACTTCATGAAAAATAATAATAAGAAGAAGAGGAAGAGGACATTTGGTAGGCATAGACCTAGTACCTGTAGCAACTTATCCATACTTTTGGCCTTCGACATCCAGCAAGGCACCATAGTAGATATGAGATCTTCAAGAACATGTTGTGAGTGGCTATCATTCTTTTACATAGGTAAGAAATTTAAACAAATTGTTAATATTTGCAGAAAGATCCAATGGCACTATTCTATATAACTAGAACGTATAGGAAATGAGCATGAAATTCACTGCTGGAAATCATTTATGAGGTTCCAGCATAAACACCAATAAGAAGGATTCATGTTGACTTACAACTAAAAATTCAATAGAGCATGCACAAAAACAGTCCAGTAAAATAAAGTAACTAATTAATGGGATTTCATTTCCACAAGTCTATTAATTAACCCTTGTTCTAGAAGTACCAAGCTGTGGTTGTGTCAGGTATTTTAAGATAACTAGTGTAGACTCAAGAAGCTTCTCCACATAAACCAAGGCATAAGTTTTAAAGATGCCCTAAATTGCTCTTTGAGCTTGAGGCTATGGCTGTATGTTTTAATAACTAGTGGTTATTTATTAACATTTTTCAATGAATATGGTCTTCAAAGAATTAGAAAATGCTCATAGTGTTCTCTTCTTATCACCATTATTTTTATTTAAATAAACTGTCTCCTCTTAACTAAAGCTACAAGTAAACAAAGAGAACCTTTTTGTGAAAAAATAAAATAAATAGGATAGTTACATTTCTTTGTTCGATAATTCAAGTTACTAAATTATATTTATCTAAAGATTTTTAAAAGACATAGAAAAGTGCACCTGTAGACAAGAAGGAAGAGAAAGAATGTATTTAGATTGTATAGGCATAATATGAAGACTGCAACATTAAATAGGGAGGAAACCAACAAGTTATTGAAGGGACTTTTGACAAAATTAATCCAACAAAATTGAAGTGTCCTGATAATGATGCTAACTTTTATCTAAAAAATGCCAACCTGTTTTAATGCAGATTCCCCAATCACAGCAAATACATCAGAAATGTGTTCTGAGATCCACCCAGATGAGACCTTTGTGATAGAAGATAGCAATAAGAATACATGGTTACGGGTTGTGACATCTATAGTAGATCTTGCAATTTGAACTAAAAGGCCTATATTGACATGGGTAAATGTATAATCCTGCAAAAGAAATATATGCATATATTAAGATCTTCCGGAATAAAAATGGGTGAATTTAGATGTTTAAATTTTCATGAATTTAGAAACACTTACAGCAAGAGGAAGATTTGTCAACAAGGAATCAGTAATATCCTTAAGAACTATTAATATTGCATGACGAGCTTGGTAAACAGAAGTAGTGACATCATCGCACCAATTATCATAAAAGAGTTCCTCTAATATCGTGAAAAGAGATTTGACTAGAGAAGGCCTACAAATGTGAATGCAATTTGTTAATCAGGCTCAAACATTTTAATAAATAAAATAAAAAGTAAACAGACACAAGGATATTGGATCATCATCACAAACCTTTCATTTAAGTTTTTTTTCAGAAGCAAGATGTCCAGTAATGAGATAAGAACAGAAAGTCTTGATTCTTGTGTAGATAATGCAGCTTGATGAAGAGAAGAAGCATGCTCAGTTGGATGCTTATTCCTCTTAAATCTTTTTGATGGTACAAGCTTATGATCTTGGAGATGAATTGATTCGAGTAATGAAACTATGGAAGAGCAATTAATCTGCCAAAAAAAAGGCTTAGTAACTTGTAAAATATAATAGTAATTAAATATTCCAACATAAACAATTAACTGAATTGCCCAACTCCAGTAGCTAATTGACCTAATTTCAGTTGAACCTTCAAGTGCAACTGCTGGTAAAAAAAATTGTAACACAAAATAATGTGTATCTGGAGAGAATGAAGAGGAGACAAAATTCTGCAGAGAAGAAGAGGTAAGATATCCTTTTGTTGTGGGTGGAACATGAGAATGCTACTTTTGTTCATGCAGAAGCAACATTGCATGGCAAAGGAAGAAGGCAGTGGCACAATAGATGTTTTTGTATTGCAGGCAGTTATGGATAGGAGAAAAGGTAATGTGTGCAAAGAGAAGGCGATGTAGAACAGAAATGAAAAGGGTGAAGAGGGATTATGAAGGTTTTGATACCAATCATGGCACTCTAGTTCAGTCCCAACTGAAGTTGTCTAATAAAGAGAGTTTATAAGCTTAGATGATAGTGTTAACTTGAACTCAAACATTTGAGCTAATGGTTGAGCCTAACAAGTTAGTGGGTCCATTTTCATTCTAAGCATGTCATGACATTTAATTCTAGACCTTACTAACTCAGGGCTTAAGCATTTGGGCAGCAGGTAAGCCTAGCAAGTTAATAGTCAGTTCTATCAATAAGTTGGTACATGACACCGAATTAAGAGGAATCACTTGGAACATAATCACAATTGAACAGAAGGGACCTGATTAGAATATAGAATTAGTAAGCCTAGCTAATAAGGGAACTATTCTAACATCAAACAAGTCTATGAACATTTAATAGCATCTAGCTTGTAAGTATTTTAAGTAATCTACATGCAAATTTACAACAGCAGCATGTGGTTAGTATGGTGTTTTTATCCATGGGGATGGTATGAATAAGTATTTATTTGTAATATATTTTATTCATCAATAATACATATAAAGACTGTGCTAGCTGGGGTTTTGAGAAGAGGAACCCTAAGTTTCCCCAACAAGGAGTCATAGCCCTCCTCTCTCCTACATCGAACATCCAAGTCTCTCAGCTTCAATCTTCTTTGCACAAGGTGTGCCAACTCCTCAACATCTTCCCCAAACTGATATGTGCTGTTTTCCCATTGTTGGATCAGTGTACAACCTTTGTTAGAGTTCCCTCTGCACACATCCTGTCTGAGAGTGCACCCATTGGCCACACTCGCCATGCGCGCCCTTCATGTGATCACACCAACCATGTGCGTCCTCCGTACAAGCTCCCTACACTGCCTTCTCATATCACAGCCACAGCCAGTGCAGTCGTTTCTTGGATCATCGAATTGATAGCCTTCCTCCTCTCTCCGCTTGCATCTTTCCAAGAATCTCAATCTATTGTGCCTAGCATTTCTGGTTGCCTCATTCCGAGATCTGAAGTCGGCAAATGTTTCTCCGTGTCCATCATTTAGCAAGACTTAAATTGAATTAGTCTTCTTTTCTTCACATGAATCATTCCATGGATCTCAAGTTAGATTAGTAGTCTTCTCTATGCATACGTCAGTTCATGGGAACTAGTCATCGTCTCTCCACATGTATCATTCCATAGAAATGAATCGGGAATCATATCAATCCTTTGTGTGTGGCATTCCACAAACATCTCAAGCAGGATGTATCTTCCCTCCACGTGTGTCACTCCACATAGATATCCTCCCTCCACATTCATAACAAATTGGTCTTTATAGTATATTCAAACCAGCTTAAGTTGTAATATCGTCTATTTATCAATAATAAACACACACACGCACATATATATACGGGGTTATTTGGAATTCTGATAGAAAGATGAATCCTAATTAATAATTAGTTACGTAAATAGTAACAACTAATAATTGATGAATCTAAAAATTTCACACAATTTCTTAGTTGTATAAAACTTGCAATATCTCATTTTCCAATTGAACAAAATTGAAAAGAAGCCAAAGCACTTTGCAGGATTTCATAGCATTCAGGACTCAGGAGTCTACTACGCATATACCTCAGATTGCAATTGAAATAAAAATTCACACTGTTAACAGAAGAGGATTTCATGGTTTCAGCTAATATGAGCATGCTCCGACTACATGACCCTAACGTAGCAAAAGAATTATCAACTTCAATATTATATGTAAGCGACAATTTAAAGCAAAATCTATCTATTGAAAAGGAGATAAAAGAAGTCACATAGTAAAAAAAAAGGAATAAGCTAAAAATGAGCCTGTGTATGAAGTGGCAGGTCATACATTTAACCGCAGAAGAGCATCTCTACTCGCATTTCGCAAATCGCCATTATCGCTCCGGAATAAAATAACCAGGTTCCATAAGAGCTCATCCTGTGAGGTGGCAATCATACATTATTATCACATCAAACCACATAACAGCTAGAGTACTAGACACAATAAAACAACAAAATAGTGATCACTCACTCAATAACTTATAATCTCTAATAATCTAAACTCTAAAGATAAATTAAACTGTAACAGCAAAGCTGTCTGTGAAAGAAATTAAGCATTCAGAAGGCATTCAGAATGTCCAAACAGAAGGCATGCACCATAGAATTAAGCATTCAGCTGGCTAACCATCAAAATAAAAAGATGTTAAGTATACAATATCATTCATGAGTTGATGACAGAGAAAGACAAGAAAATAATGCTAAGTTGCTCAACAATTATGCAGTTTTTAGAAGATGAAACATAGAGAATAGACTAACAACACCAGGAAAATCATCATAACATATTAGGAACATTTATTTAAAAAAACACAATTATTAAATTGTTGTCATATAAGAATGGCTGGATAACAAGAATGAGAACAAGCTCCATAAAAAAGAACAAATCTTATTCTGGCAACCTTTGGAAATGGTAACCAGAAAAACAGATTTTTGATAACCTACACATCTTCTGAGAAATGTAAGTATAACAGCTTTAAAAATGTATATATATGACTATTAGAAAAATTTTGAGATTTGCAGACCACAAGTGATAAGTAACAATTGCTTCAACTAATATCTACATGAAATGAATGAAACCTCAACAATGTGCAACTATTACTCTAAATAAGTTTGCAGAATGGTAATAGAATTCCAACCTGTAGCTCTCTCTTCAAATTTTCATAAAAAGTTGAAGTTAACATCCGAAGAACCATTAAACAAGGAGCCAAAACAGCTGGATCACCTGATGCTAAATCATCCATCTGAATCAAAAATACATTTTAAGATGAAAGAATACAGTAAACTTGAGAGAATTTCTACTAGATGAGAAAATGTTAACGTGTATATTAACCAAAAACCAAATTAATTTGCAACTTACTCGTAAGGCTCTCAGTAGGTAATCTATGATGTCTGAATCAAGATATATAGAACTTGATAAAGGGGAGCAAATCTGAGGATTCAGAAAGAAATAATATTATTGAAATTTACAAGAGAACATGCTAAATAATAAAAAGACCATAAGGAAGTATTCTTCCTACTGAGTGCAAGTGAACAAACAGGAGAAAGAAAAGAACATAATGGAAGAGGACGGGAATATGGTTTAAAAAGGTAAAAGAATTACTGCTAATTAAACGACATACTTTTTTAATATATGAAAACTATTTTTTACCTTGCATGCCACTAGTCAGAGTACCTACAAATGGAGATAATCATCATATTTCTTAAGGCTAGTCATGTACAATCATACGCAATATGGCTTTGCAAAGGTTATGTCAAAAAAGAGTGCACACCTTTACATGATATGTATGGGTTCAGAAAACATTAAAAGGGAGAAAGGAGCACAGTGAGCACTTTCACAGCTGGATAAAGCATATGCTTAAAAAAGCTGGATACTAAAGTAGCAAAAAGATCTGAATGTGAATACAGAAGATATTACAAATAAGAACAAGCTAGATACCTCTAAAAGCAAGCATAATAACTGAATTTCATTCTTGGAAAGCGTTTTTTGCAATGAATGAGCCCCAGAGTCATGCTGACTATATTTTTCCATGAGCTCAAATAGTAAAGATTTAACCGCTCCGACAGACAGTAATGATGCTCCCATTCCTTTGAATAATGATAATATCATTAGCTGCAAAAAAGGCACACAATTAATGAGCATTCATTCAATATACGACTATGAGAAAAAAATGAAAATATACGTTGGGAGGGGAGGGGGGATTGATTGCCATGGTAAAACAAACCTTTCTATACGAGGATCCTTTAAGTGCAGACTGGAAAATATAGAGCAATATAGCATCTTTTTCTGCTGGACCAAATCTGAAAGAATTTATATATATGAAAAAGGCAATCAACCAATCAATGAATCCCCCAGAATATAACACCAAAAGGCACATGCACAAGATAAAAGACATTTCCTTGTAAGCAGCTAAAATAACCACAAGAAAAAAAGGCACAAGATATAAGTATTAAATATACGGAATACATAAAATAAAATAAAATTAGTATGCCAAAAAATACACAATTTTGAATATAGATACAAAGGGCATCAATACAGTTCAAGAAGTATATGAAAAAGAATGCCAAAACAATAAAGTAGCTAACACCCACAAATAACTGCACAAACAAGGCACGAATGAAATTGACCGAAATCACACTTCCACAGCTGACAGTTTAATATTTAAAACGTAGTGGAATACCTCTTTTGACTGCTATTAGGAGCTAAGAGATCATTGCTTGAAGAACTCAACATTGACTTCAAATATGAATGAAGAAAATTGATGTCCAAGGACATCAATGTCTTCTCATTTACCAAAGCCTCCAAAAAATCCCAGAAGGTTGGAAGTGATAAGCTCATAGAGATAAAGATACCATTCCCTGCAAATAAAAAAGCATCAATTCAAGTAAATAATTGCATTAATATGTTAAGTTATAAATGAAACTTACACGATCTGGCAAATACCTTTTTTAGGTTGAGAAGCATCAATTCTACCACTACCATACATCTTGTAGAACTCTTCAATGCAATGAAGTGCAGCTGTCCGTACATCCTATAAGTTATTATATTCTATTATTATTAACACATAGAGAAGCAACGCAACAAAAATAGGCAAGAATAATCTTATATTTAAATAGTAAATCAAACCTTATCATGATTAGCAAGTGGAACAAGAAGAGAAGGAAATTCAGCTAAAGGCTGTAAATAATTATTCTCATCTGAGTTGGTTCTCTCAGCTGATGCAAATATCGAGCAAATCGTCTCAAACAACTGCAGACTCTGAATTTGAACTTCCTTACTGTAGCCTACAAGCAGAACTTCCATCAATTTTTCAGTTCACAAAAGGTTCAACATAGGCATGATGCATAAGCGAAGAGTCAGCAATCATGTTGCTAGTGAAATAGAAAAATTGAGCTATGCAGACAAATATACATTATAAAAATTCAATCCCCTAAGGATTAATGTTAAAATAAGAGGAATCTCATCATAGATTCATCAGAATGTGACTATTTTATATTTCATTATGAGAATACTGAGTAAAATGCTCTTTCATTTCAACAATTCAACTATACAAAGAAGTTTAGTTAGCTATGGACGCTACAATTTTATCAACTAAATAAGCCAAGTGTTTGATGTGTTTAGATGATAATGAATACGACAGTAAGGAAAGACATCAAAAAGCTCCTAATCACTTAAACTTGATCCTCATAGACAAGAAGGTGAAGGAGATCAGAATCCATCTTAAAGTAATTGCAATTTAATATGATTATAATATTAGATGTTATTTTCCAAGTACAATAATATGGTTAGCAAGTTATAAACATGGTTAACTCATCCGTGACATATTCATAGTAGTTATGGTCATATGGATCCAGCAATAAGAGAATTTCAACATGCAGAAGGGATAAGTTGAGTAAAAAAAAGCTATATTAACCAAAAAATAAAATTAATTGATCATTTCTCTCTGTAAAATCTAATTCTTTTCTGATCACTATTATCAACCTTCTTTCAACTTTTGATTATTCATATGATATTCACATTCATGATTGACTAGAAACAGTCAAAGCCATTTAGAGTTTGCCCTCTCAAGTTTCAACCTCTTCCAAAGATTATTTACCCTTTTGAGTTTCAATATTACTGAATCGCCATTCCAAATATTGCATTCATTACTGGATGCCGGGAAATAGATTAATGCCAAATCATATGACAAGATGGGGTCTGCACTAGCATATCATACATTATATGGCAATAATCTCTAGACTCCCCAACAACCTACAGTTCTATACTTGCTCTCTCTTATCAAAATATACTTATACACAATAATTTAACGATAATTCAATAAAATAAAACTATAGAACTCTCAACTTTCAAATTCTTATATAGCCGAAACATTAGATCATTCTTCTTATGATGTATGTACTAGTGGAATCAAGATTTTCTCCTCAGTAGCTCACTAAATATGACAAGAAGTTTACAGATATCAAGAAGACAAAGGGAAAAGGGAATTGTTGAATTAGGACACCAAAATTTATTATCACAAGAAAATAGAGTAGAGAAGAAAATAGAATACAAGGTTAGCTCACATTATGTTTAATCAAAGTATAAAGAATAAACAAAATGAAAATAGAAACTCTCGTAATTCAAAAAAAATGTGAAACATAGGGCAGCTCCCGAAGAAGAATCCCGCCATGCAGGGTCCCGAAGAAGAATCCATTGTACGCAGCCTTACCCTGCTTTTTGCAAGAGGTTGTTTCCAAGATTCGAACCCGTGACCTTTAGGTCACAAAGCAACAACTTTACCGTTGTGCTTAGGCTCCCCTTCCGTGATAAACATAACAAATAGTTATTTTATGATTAAGAATTTTTTATAAAAAAGCAAGGAACTCGGATACTATACTATTCCCATGGAGTATGAGCAAATTATTTTGATGGACTTATTATTTTTCTTTAGAAATTGAATAATGTAAATTTTTTTTGTAAGCACTGCATATGCACTTGCTAAAAATATATGCACTAAATGATGACCTTACCACGCACATACTCTTATGGAAGCTTAGAACAGAAATGATTGCCAAAATAATGACCCTACCATATGCATTTGCTAAAAAGTCGATTCTTTGATGTTCTGATTTGTATTTCTTTTTATTAACTGATAACAATTTCATCTCAAGTAAAAAATGGAGGGAAAAGGCCATCAAACATGAAAACAATACAACATTTTCACTACAATACAATCAAGTGAATCTATGGGCAGAACATTATCAACACGAACCTTCTTCAGCAAAATATTTTGATAGAAACTCAAAAGGCACTTTGCAACAGTTAACCAATAAAAATTTCAGATGATCACCGAAGAGTTTCTTATGATATGATGTCACAAAGAAGAGAAACAGTTCATCCATTATGTTGAAACTCTCGGAGCTATTTTCCTGTATTTCAAAGGAATAATAGTTCAGAAACGTGTATGAGATAAAGAAATCAAAGTTAAAATCTACACTTTTCGTGAGGAAAATTGCTTCTGTTGCCCCTATTACAAAATGTGGAAGTTCCCTTAAGCCACTTACTAATTTATTATGGTTAGCTGCTTCATTGAATGATCTTAGTAGACTCCAGAAAATGCAAAGTAGGAGATTTCGATTAAGTATTCCAACATCAGCAGTAAAGAGCTGGTTAGCTAATTCAATATAATAGTCATCACTTCTGTGTAAATTGAACTGCAAGAAATTTATTTAAAAAAAACACTCATAATCATTTAGTTCCATAAGATATAACAAAATTACCAGTATAAAGGGTATACAGAACATTAGAGCCAGAGGCATACCTCTTCGGAAGTAGGACCTCCTGACTGTTCAATTTCATGCCACTCTTTTTTTAGCGCATAAAAACAAGTCCTATATATCTTCATAGGGCAGCCAGACTCTAGAGAATGAAACAGTTAACGAAAGTAAAATTTTGGAATATGAAAGTATAAAAGCTAATGTGGCGCTGTCATATTAATTGAATCTAAGTTGAATAAATTAGATATCCAAGCAAACTTGGGCAACATTATAAAATATAATAAAAATAAAATTGTTTCCTTGGGTAGTAAAGGTAAAAAAATTTGGAGAAAAAAAAGAAAGATAAGAGTATAAGCCTAGATACGAAACATAGTGTGTAGTGTTAATACATGGTTCCTCTCTAAGATGAGGAACTTATTAATTGTGTTAAGAAGAAACCTGCGTATTAAATGCTTCCTGACAAAAGGTAATTATAATTGGAGACGAATTTAGTTAGAATAAACTGAGCTATTTTAGATACTAGAGGATTTAAGTTGGATAGATACAAGTTTGAATGCATACAATTAAAGCTTTGAATAAAAGAAATAAGTAAGAATTTTAAGCATCAAAGGATAAATGCAAATTAAGAGGATAAATATAAGCTTCAGTACATGAAATGCAAGTTTGGAATGGACAAGAAGATTCTAAAAGTAGAAACTGCCAAGCTGTAGATATCATTAGTATTTAAAATAAAAGAATTCTAGTGACTGAATAATACATGGTACACTTAAAATTAAAAACTTTATAATGCAATGATAATTGCAGCAAGCACAAACAATGGCAGCAACCACAAACAAGAACAATAATAAGGTAGAAATAAGCTAACAATTTTCTAGAGTTGGAGGTAGTACATCAACTATGAATAAAATGGGGAAAAAATAGGTTAAGAATTAAGATGGACGTGTTCAATAACAATGATATATTCTAAAGACAGTCAAATTGAACAAATTAGAATTTAAAGACTTTGAGTATGAAAGCTTTACTCGCACCATGTAAGAAAAAATCAAATAACTCATGGAATTTGGTGAGAATTAAAATCAGTTATACCATGTAGAAAATGGCATAGATGCTTCACATAATTATGAAATTAGATAATACAAACCCAATCGGGCAAGACAACTGAAACAATTTCAACTACTTATACCTGCATTTACAATGTTCAATGCCTGCAAAATGATGAAGAAAAATAAACTCTTAGAAAGTCCATTGTATCTGTTGCACTCAATCAACCACTCAATCTTCTCAGGAGGGCTCGCAACAAATACTTCAGCCAAAGCTTTAATAGTTCTTAAATTGATGGAAGCAGCATGATCAGAAAGATAACTCTGCATCATTTAATGCATTTACCAATTAAGTAAACATTGTTCAAGTGCCAGAGAAGTATAGTGAAAGAAATAAGGGACTGGTGGGGTGATGGAAGCACAAAAACCTAGCAGAATATGCACTCAAGAAGCAATGCTCAAAGTTGCTATCCACAACCCAATATCATCACCAGTCAACTATAACTATTAGCTAGTCATACAACCAATTGAATTTTCCATACAAACAGATAAAGCAGATGATTCACCAAACAAGAGAATGTTTTAACTTTTAAGTTGTTATCTCAGCAATCCCATATCATTAATAGTTAAATATGGATAGTCATACAACCAATTAAATTTTCTACATTTAATTAAGCAAGAAAAACCACCTTAGCCATGAAGTTTTAGTTGAATGTCAGAATCTTCCAGAGCAAGGAATTGTTAGACAAATTAAATAACATACACAATTTGTTGTCCACTTGCCACCAATTAGTTATTGGTTGGCTATGTGGCCCACTAGTTGTAAAAAAAACTGCAAAGTAGGCATTGGAATATACATGATTTACTAACCTGAAAAACATAGATACTTTCTTTGTGCAACATCAATCAATACTGTCAGAACACCTATAAACAATATATTGTAAAAACAAAATGCAAAGTCAAGAAAGAAAAACTCTGTACTCTGCTAACCAGGTGTGCCCTGTAAGATGGCAGTAGCAGTCATCCACCTTCAGGGGATAGAAGGCTACCAGTATTCTAGGAACTTTAGCCTATGGTTTTCCTTCCTCAAACCCAGAGCAATAGAAGTTCCATATCATTAGGGTAAGGAAGGGAAAAAAATGCAGATGAAATCTATTCATCTGTATCTTCATTATCAACTAAATCCTCTAATTGACTAAGACTAACTCCGGGTTTCAGAGAAATTATCTCATTTCCATCATTTAGAGCATCTCAAACATATGTTTCTTCATTATCAAAATGACCCTTTATTAGCTCACTATCTACAGAACCATACAAATAGATTTAGCAATGTATAGCCACTCCACCTTTCCAACAAGGTAAAAGTCTTAGCATGATGCTGTGTTTTGAAATGTGAAATATAGATTATAGAATTGGAATAGATATCTGAAATGTTTATGGGTATGTCGACAGCAAATCAAATTTAACATGGTAAGATAGGTCACCTATTTGAAGTCTAAGTTTCTGTATCTACATGTGCATATAGCCTAGTAGTTAACTTATGTAAGACTCCAAACAAATGAGCCTACCCACATGCGAGAAGTGTATAAGAATATAAATTAAAGATTGAACTTTGTCCACTTAACTTAAGCTTTAGATAGACACCATCTAATGGTATTTAGGAATGTGCATAACAAGAATATAATTAATTCTGAAATTTAATCTTCACAGAAGAGCTACCAGTTATCATAACCGAAAGAAAAGGGAAGAAAATTGGGAAAAGTAGGTATAATTATTAACAGTAAGACGTGTCCAATGACTTCAACTCGTTGCATCAAATCAACACCCATTTATCCAACTTATTTGTCAAATGCTGATAAATCATAACAAGGAAATTAAAGCATGTGTCATGAGTTCAAATCGTGGTTCGCCTTTCATTATTTTGTGCTTGTGTGCCCTGTGCCCTATGATCACCAATCATACAGCATACATCCAAAGAAAATGTGTATTAGGCCCTTTGGCTTGTAATTCAATCCAAGACTCAAGATATATCATTACCCAACAAAATTTCGACAATAATAAAGAAAATATAGTCAGAAATGCATAGTTTCCTTGTAAGAAATCTTCGCTCTACCCATGATTTTACCAGTCACCTGTCTGTGTCATGAAACTTTTCTATCTATCCAAAAGGCAAATACCCATGATTATGCAGAACATGCATGAAGTTCTTATATACTGAATCAAATGAAGTCCAATAGTTATCAAATTAAACACAAACAGTTCAAATAAATATTCGCTCTTGACATGTTTATTACCTTCATGTGGTCAGAATCTGTTATAGTTTGCCCAATAGCATCAAAATAAGGCCATTTTAATTCCTTAACTAGCTGCAAAGCTTTCAAGTTCAATCTCCATGTCTGTGGAGTATCACAAAAGGAAAATCATTATCTCTTTCAAAATTGGGAATTGTAGAGAATACAGGAACAAAATCCAAGAGAGTTTAATTATACCTTTGGACGAACAAGAAATAAAGGGTAAAACATTTTAGCAATTTCTTTAGTACAATTCATGTGTTCCAATTGGAATTCTTGCACCAAGCGTTCAAGGCATGATATGGCTACATCACATACTACAGATGTTCTGGAAGCATCTGTTGAAGGGGGAAAAAATTGAAAACTAAAGAAGGCAAGGATGTAGACAACAAGAAGTATAACAAACAAGCTGGTATAACAACCACTTAAAGAGAAATATCATAGATCTAAGAATTCCATAGCAACTATGTAACTTTTAAGTTAACAGCAAATAGAATTAACCAATTTAGTTGTTAATAAACAGAACCCCAGTAAGCCATTAGTCATGTGATTCCCTCAAGTAAGACCATTATATAAACTAAGGGATTATTGTGTGGAACATATTTGCATTTTAAAGTTCTATAGAAAATAAATTCTAGACATAATTCATTTTCCCCTAATTTGTATCCATAGAAAAAATCCTCTACAAATAAAACAACATGACAAAAAAACATCGTACTTTAAACATTGATGGAAAAAAAACCAAGTAAAAGATAAAGCAGCTTACTCTGAATTGCACTGCACCAAAGAAACAGACAAAATTGACAGATGAAGCATAATTATGAAAGTGCTTAGCAGCCCAAGTTAAGGATAAGGAAACCAAAAAAAGGTAGATGATTATAAAAGAGCAAGATCCATAATAGCAACTCACCTCTCTCAATTACATCAGTGCATCTAGATAGTATATCATTATATGTGTCAAGAAGTTGACTAGGAGTTGCAATTCTGGCCATCCCGTCTATAGACAAGGCTGCCCGTACAACATGTAAATCCTCATCATGTAGAGCACGCATAATTGAATCTTGTACATTCACAAGTTTCTAGAGAGGGAAAACAGGCAAAGGATTAAAAAGGACAAGCAAATATTTACATGTTGATATAGCAGCCAAACTAACCAACAAATGTACAAATTTTTAATAAAAAGTATGAGCACTTCAGAGTAAAACTAAGAAAACCACCTGTTCATCGGCAGAAATGGTTTTCAACATTGCCGATGCAGCTATATTTGCCAAAGCAGTCTGACGAACCACAGCCTAAAAAAAGCACACCAAATAAAATGGCAATTAAGATTATATTTGGAGATTGAAAGACCAGTTGCCATCTGAGACAAATAGTTAAATGAAGAGACTAGATCAATCTCAAACTTAAAGTAATTGAAAAATCTGGCAAAAGAGAAAAATAACAAACAATTATTAAAGACCCAAATTCCAATAAACATATGCATTATACTACTAATCTCCATATTTAATACCTTAGGATGTTCAAGCGAAAACCATAGTTTTGAGTCAGATATCTCTGTTGGCCTATCCAATGTATCATCAAACATCATGCACAACCTTTGAGTAATGTTTTCTTCTTCCGTTGCATTCATCTTACTATCCTAAGAAATGAAAAAACAAAAGAATCATACACAGTAAGAAGAAAAAACCACTCATTAATCCAGATGAATGAAATGAAATGAAAACTACAGCAGGTAGAAACCTCAAGAAATCTTCGAATAGCTCCACGCAATTCACATTTATAATGCTTATCAAGCACAATGAGAATCTTCCTTCCCCAATTACCTGAGACAAAAAAATAGTAATGTATAGATGTCATAAACATTAGTACAAGAACGTTATGCATAACAATCTAGAAGATACATGGGTAAACAACTAAATACAGGCCAGAATACTAGTGAATCAGGATCTGACACCGACGTCGTGCAAATTATATTATCGCACCCACACAGACTACCTACATCCAGACTCTAAAGTCACAACTTGGAGAATGAATCCTACCTGCTAGATTTAGATCTGGTGAGTCCACCTTCTGCAACAACTTCATACACCTTGCAAGAATCTTAGGCACGAGAATCTCTATAACATCCTTAACAGGAAGAACCTCAACAGCAACTTCTAGGGTTTCAAGCAAAGAGTCCTCATATAAACTGGAGCAAAACACATGAACAAATTTTAAATAAAAAAGCACAGACAGCTAAGTGATACAGAATCAAAACAAAAGGTACCTATATTCCACCAGTGATTCTATGTAAATGTGGAGAAAGTTCCGGACATTAAACTCATTATTCAATCCTGCAAGTACTCCAGGAAAGTCCCTTTGGATAGAAATAATCTGATGGTAAGATGATGCTGAAGAATTTAAAAAATTCAATAAACTTTTTCGAATTACCTTATTTTTTGTAAAACCATAACAGCCTTCTTCGGAAGCATCAGTATAGACTGTGACTGATAACAGGTAACCAAGTAAAGCCAAAATTGGATCAGCGCAAGAAAATATATAAGTGCAACAGGTGCATAAAACAAAAACATGGAGAAAAATTGATGCTAAAATTGTAAATTTAGAATAAAAGAATGAATTATGCACATAGTTATACCTTAAAATTATCTAACTCATCAATCAATTTCAAGGAAATTAAAATAATTATAGATCAGTGGACAAATAAATATAAGTGATAAGAGAAATTACAAATCTATAGCTTGCAGTGATGACAGCTGAACTCCAATGTTGTTTCTCAACAATATTGAATGCTTAGCAGTATATGCACACAAAAGGAAATCCACAAAACAAGTAAGAATAGATGTAAAGAAGGCATGCAGCACTATAATGAAGCAATCAGACTACAAAGTGACTTCAAATCACAATTTCCAAACCTGACTAGATAACTTTTCTCTCTACATGAACTATAAGACACTGTCAACTAAAATGGTCTGGCAGGAGCTCCATCTCATATTGTAAACACAAGGCAGGCCTGATGTTATTCTACTCCAATTATCATAAACTTAAACAGAGGCGCCAAACTTATATATCAAAACATACAGAAATGAGTCTCAGAAATACAACCAGCAATATCATCCATGCATTAAAAAAAAAAACTAATTGACATGAGATAAAATAATGATGAGACTTTTTGACTCTAAAACACGAAGATCGAATATTCAAAGGTAATACATGACATCTATATTTACAAAACAATTTGCTAGAATATAGTTTCTAAATTTATTCTGCAGGTAGTATTGCACCAGTAATGGATTGAGAATATCTTTAATACTGCTCAAGTTTATGCAAAAATATTAATTTTAATGAAGGGTTATCAATTCACCAGTTATGCAAAGAAAATAAAGCTTGGCGATGAAGGTTTCAAAGAAGTTCAAAAGCATTTATATGCCCACACTTATCTAGCAATCCCATCATGTCAACTGTCTGCAACTTGTGCAAGCAAAAAACTAAAAATATATATATCACATTACAGTAAAAACACAGAAAGAATAAGCACAACGAGCAGAAGGAAAGTTTAACATATGTAAAGATTAGGTCTGACAATAACAGTAAGAAGAGTATAAAATAAGCAACAAACAGCCGTATCTGGATATATGGTTAAGATGGGCTCATCTTAGTTATAAACGAAACAGAAAGAGAAAAATAAGAGTTAATGAACCAAATCTTTCTTTTCTAGGTAGTAGCAGAATTTTGTGATCAACCCCCCGTGTGAAAATGAGCAATATCTAGAAGTTGCAGATACTTTTTATTTGGGACACATGTATTGTTAAATAATAAACCACTAAAAGAAAAATAAAAGATTTTTACCTGCACAAGAGTAACAAGAGCAATTATTATTGTTCGAAGCCATGGAAGATCCACGGGTTTGTTTGCATCATGTTGAGCCATTTGTAGAATGGAGGACATCAAACTTTGGATAAGCTTTGCGGCTAGTGTTGCTCTAGTAGCTAGCAAACCAATTACCATTAGAGCACCAGCCTGTAAAAATGTTAGCTAGTCAAACCTAAAGTGAGAGTAAATAGTTCATTAGCAAATTCATCGTTATCATCAATGGCAAATTGGCCACCTCCCAACTGTTTAAGGTTAGCTACATGCATTTTATCCTTCATTGACAAAGGTTATTTCTCTGGTAATATTAAAATCAATGAAAACATTATTTATTGGATTAATTGCAGTATTCTTTGATCTTTAATCTCTCTCTACATCTTACACCTTCTGCTCTAGGAGTTTCAACTCACCTAGACACAGAATTATTCGTCTCATTTAACACATCCTTACTATCTCAACTGATTTTGCTATGGTCTAATCATTTATTTAAGCTACACATGATTGCCCTTGAATACTAGTATTTTTTTAATCATTTTTCCTACTAACCCAACACATCCTACATGTTTTCTTGTGTTTTTTTTTCTCATTTTAAGTGACAGAATTAAAAAAAGATTTTGTGATGATTCACATGCCTGCTTATGTGTATTATTTTCAGAAGAACCTCATTATCAGAGGAAAAAAAAAGTGGCAGATGCAAACTTTATAACTTGATAGGATAAGAAACTTTTTTGGAAAATCACATCTAAATAGCAATGACTACCAAGAAAAAAAATGGCAATTATGTAAGACAAGGACTACAAATTGTGATCAATTTGTGGGCATAGCTTACTTTATGATCATGATTTCCTCTCATAGCAGGGTTAAGCCCATTAAGAACAAACATCAAAACTCGCTGTACTGAATCTGTCTCCAGCTTGGGAATTACACCCAAAGCCTCTATGGTCACGGCAGTAGAGAAGCAAATAACAGGCCTTGAGGGCTGAAACTCTTTTGTTGGAGATGCCTGCAAGAATATAAGGTATGGAAATCAATGAAAGACTAATCTAATACTGCAAGGTAGATAAATCAAAAGTCCAAGCAATAAAGCACAGACATAGTTGCACAGAGTCTCCAAAAGCCCCTTATCACGAATGCACTGTTGCACAATAACTTTTCTTGGCAAAGGGGAACCTGAAACCTTTACTCCTTCAAGAAACATCCATTTGCTATTTCTGAAATAAAAGTTCCCCAAAAATTACTCAAATTGCATAGGATAAAAACTCACATCAATGGGGAAACAAAAGATGCAATATGTACCCTAACTCCAGCAATTGAACAATGCGAACGAACGTGGTTGTGTCATGGAAAGGTAGCGCACAAAGAATAAGTTCATCAATATTGTAAACATGAACTCTGCAATTCCAACAGAATAAAAGAGATCAAATTTGAAAAACTCGTAACAATCAATTAAGTAAATGGGTACACCAAAAGAGACATACAGATAGCGTCGGATGAGATATTCAAGTGTCTTCAATGCAGGGTGGAGCTGCAAGTAACCAGAAAGCAGCTGCAGGTACGAACATATCGATTTGTTAACCTTCGCCTCTTCGGCAGGAACCATTTTTTCCCTGTCCAACTCGAGACTGGTCTGGCTAAAAAGAGTATCTTTATATCGATTGAAGCGACCATCTGACTCGATAAGGACGTCCAGCCCTATCATTGAGTCGCAAATCAGAATAAATGAAAGAGCACAGAACACCTACGGCTTGAGTTCACAAAATATAGCCTACAACGGGATAGGCAAAAGATGGTACCTGAGAGGGCAATGGGGAGAATGCTACGGAGATCGATGTCAGAAGCGGTCCTATGGTCAAAAAGAACGGATGGACGGACCCTGGCCGCTGGTGCTACCTTAGCGGCAGCGCGGATAGCCTGAAGCTCGGCGGCGACACTCGACATGGCGGAGGAAGAGGCGGAGCGTCGGGAAGCAACAGCGGAGGTGACGCGCGATGACGAGAGCGTGCTCGAGGAGGTGGCGCCGGCAGTGAGGAGACACCGCCGCCGGCTGCTCTCCGATTGCTCGATGGAGAAGAGGGGGGCAGCAACAGCGGAATAGTCGCGTGGCAGTGCGAGCGTGCTAGAGGAGGTGGCGTCGGTGGCGAGGAGACGCCTCCGTCGGCTGTTCTCTGCTCGATGGGGAAGAGGGGAGCAGGCGGCGAGTGCGTCGCGTGGGCGGGGGAGAGGAGAGCAGGCGAAGTTAGGTTTTTAATTAAAACTTCAGTTAATTATTTTAATTATTTTCTTATTTAAATGAATTCTCTTATTAAAATATATATTAATTTAATTTTAAAATTATAAAAAATATGTATTATATATATATATATATATATATATATATATATATATATATATATATATATTATTTATTATTATTATCATTATTATTATTATTATTATTATTATTATTATTATTTTATTTATTTAAAATAAACTTATGATGACTAGTAAAGATAATTTTATATATTTAGATATTTAGGTGGCTTTTGATTTAGAGAACCCACATCAATTACCCTATCCAAAGATTTTACCTCAAATTTTGTATTGGGTAGCTTAAAAACCTTTGCATCAGCTATCTTATTCATTCCCTAAATTTAGATTTGATGAATAATGATTATCTAAATTTAGGGAATGAAATCACTACCCTTAAAATAAAATAATATTTCTTTTTAATCTCTCCCCTTCCACTCCATCTATCTCCTTCCACTCATTTCATAAATATAATAATAACAAATAAAAGAAAGAGAAAAAAATAATAAAAAATTAAGGATGATAGAAATTTTAGGATAGTTGATGTAGTGTGTAGTGAAAAATGATTGTCTAAATTTAATAAAGTGAGTCATTTATCCTAAATTTTAGATATAGTAATAGGGAAATTGATGTGGATGCTCTTAGAGATTTGAGAATGAGAAATAGATTTATTCTCAAACATTGTGTTTGGTTGATGAGAATGGAATTAAAATTTTAAAATAAACTTAAAAACTTGGGTATTAATGAAACTCACTCCTCCCTTGAGTTTTGATAAAAATATAAATGAGAATTAAGTTTTGGCCGGAAAGGCTCTTAATATATTTATTCAATTTTTCTTTCATATTCTCGTACTTTCTCTCTCCTCATTCCATCATCACACTTTCTCTCTCATCCTATTTTCTCTCTCCGTAATCTCTCTCATCATACACTCTCTCCTCATTTTCTTTGATCACATTTTATCTCTTCGTGTCCCAAGGACTATGGTGTCGTGATAGGACATTTAAGTTGTCACCCAGGCACCCACAATTCGAACCCTAGTTATAGCGTATTTGTGGAAATTTTTTCTTCAAATGGGGGTGCAATCAAAGGATGTTGGGCTTCTAGGCTGGCTGCAACGTGTACTTCCCAATTTACCCTGATGGTCGATAAAAAAACTTCCATGGGACATGGTCGGTCACCCGCAAAGATAGTCAATTAGGCTAACTCGGATAATTAATATTTTTTTCTCTCTCTCATTACATTTTCTTTCTCATCATGCTCTCTCGTGCTTCCTCTCCCATCACACACTCTCTTTTTTTTCTCGTCACACATTCTCTCTCATAATGCTTTATCTCTTTTTAATATCTTCCATCACTATTTTCTCTCCTTATTTTGTCTCAACCCACTTTCTCTCTCTTCATCCTCTCCCAACATACTTTTACTTTTATCACGCTCTCTCTCTCCTCATCCTCTCTCACCATGCTCTCTTTTGGTATATCCTCTTGGGTTGATGCGGTGGTTGAGGTATGGGGTGTTGCCACATGAGGTATTAGGGTCGAAACTTGACGCGTTCGAGCATGCCCTCCCCTATGGCTTGGGCAGTGGCGGATCCACACAAATATTTAGAGGGGTGCTCAAAGGCGGCGTCACTGGCGTGAGGCGTCGACGAAGTGAAGAGGCGACAAAGATGAGTGCAATGATTCGAGGAGACCAGAGAGGGGGAAACAATGAAATCTCTTAGTGCGATTACGATTTTTAGTTTGAAGAAGAAATGGTTGACTTGGAAAAAAAAGATCAGGAACGAGAAAGAAATAAAACGAAATCTACTTGGAAACGATTCGGCAATGAGAAAGGAAAGGAAAATGTGTTTTTTTTTTTTTTGACACTTTTGTGAAAAAGTCCAATAAATTTAAGAAATTATAATTATGTATTTTATTTTTTAATCATGATTATATATTTATTTTTTATTTTTTTAACAGAAGCAAGGGGGTGCTTCCGCACCCCCTCGCGCCCCCTACCTCCGCCAGTCGGCTTGGGCACTTGCACTAATGGCTAGTAGTCATCCGTGATTTACCTCTTCCGTATTGGCCTAAAGACGGTTTGGTGGAGGCGAGCGAATCACATTTTTGCCACATGCTCTCTCCTATCACACTTTCTTCCATCATTTTTTTTCTCATCGCACTTTTCCTCACTTCATTATTTCTCATCATATTTTCTCTGTCATCATTCTCTCTCATCATAATTTTTTCTCACATCTATTTTTTTCTCTTATTTTCCTCTAAGGGTATAAAAAAAAAAGAAATTTAGATTTATTCCGATAGAAAATATTCAACTAATCAAATATTATTTTTAAGAGTGATATCCATACTAATACTCATTCTCATTCTACAATAATATGATTCATACTTCTATTTTGTTTTTTAAGAAATAATCAAACGTCACCTTAACCTTCATTCTCTTCTCTTTACTCTCATAATATGTCAATGGAGTGTTCCTCACCGTATCCAAATAGAGGGTTGGAGTTTAGGCAATGGTTTTAATAATGTTTATTATTGTATGATTTTTATGTATAAATTGAAAGGGAAAATACCTTTCACTTTCTATACTTTCTATCAAGTAATGTTTTATTCCCTTATATTTTAAAAATAACATTTAATTCCTTCTAACTAAATGAAAAAAATTGTAAAAAAATAATTATATCCTTATCTTTTGATATATTTAAAAGAAAAAATTATATTAAATTTATTGATAATTTGCATTCACATTTGTTTTCTTTTATATCTGAACTAATTTTAGATAATTTAATATTTAATTGATATTTTTAATATGTGTGTGACTGCTAATTTATTAAATATAATTAATAAATATTAATTTTTATTAAAAATCAATAAATATTAATATTTAATTATACAAATAAAATAAAATTAAATATTTGAAAATATAATGTATAATATTTGTTTATTTTCTTCTAAATTTAAAATTTTAAATCTATCTATGTTCACAATTATATAAGGTTATGCGAAAATATACGAAGGTCTAATTTGTTTTTATGAGAAGGTAAATTTGTTTTATTTTATTCGAGCTTTTTTATTTTTTCATGCATATATGCAAGTCTCACATCTTAATTCATCATTGACTTAACCGTCAAATAAAGTAACACCGATAATATTAATCATCAGCTAACAAATTTTACTTTACAAGACACCGAGAACGGATGCAGCAATAAATTAATATCAACCATAAATCTAAGCGAACTAATAATTAAAAAGTTGATCTACATACATATGTAATTATTTTTCACATTAATTCAATATATTTTTTTTCTCTTACTGTGATAAAAAAATATCAAAAACATAAGCACATTAAGTATTTTTACAAATTTTTTCACCTTTAATTTTGATAAAGTGATTAAAAGAATTATTTTTTAAATAGAAGACAAAATCCTACTTATTATAATTTTAATGAATAAAATATTTCCCATTATTTATCGGTGATATGGACCGTAATAAAATACTAGAAGATTAAAATTAAATTTATAAAATATAAACCAAATAAAATAATAAAATTAAAGCAATCTCAATCTTCTAAATTCATATTCCACTTGTTTTCAAGATGATGCCGTGGCGTGGTTTGCTAAACTTCTTGTCCAAATAATTCGTAACAGGTCGCTCCCACTCAAATCATATACATGAAGACGTCCAATGCATTACGTGGCAAGTAATGATAAGTGGAACTATAAGTTTTGTATCCACATAACCCGTAGAGATACTATTGGGCACAATAGAAGCAATAGATCAACCGATAAATAATAAAGCATAGGAGATAAATAAAAACATAGGAATAAAAAAGGAAATTAAAAGAAAAAGAATAAAAAGAGAGATGAAGAAAATATATATATAAAAATAACGAGAGAAGAAGGGGAGAAAGAATAATAGAGAGTAAAAGAAATGAAGAGAGAAAACCCGATACCAATCCCTCTCCTCCTCCTGCTCCTCTTTTACTTTGCCGCTGCCGCCGGTGGCTCCGGCGGATCGACCGTCGTATCCGTCATCGACCACGGCGCCATGGGAGACGGGCGTTGCTATGACACAGTGGCGATCCAGGCCGCAATCGACGCGTGCGCGGCGGCCGGTGGCGGGCGCGTTAGGTTTCCGGCCGGCGGGGATTACCTGACTGCGACGGTGCGGCTTCGGACCGGGGTAGTGCTCGACATCGAGCCCGGGGCGCGGATCCTCGGCGGCACGCGGCAGCGGGACTATCCGGCCGACCCGGCTCGGTGGTACGTGGTGCTGGCGGAAGGGGCGCGGCGGGTGGGCGTCACTGGCGGCGGGGAGATCAACGGGCAGGGCGAGGCGTTCGTGGTGCGGAGGGACCCGCGGAAGAACGTGATGGTGAGCTGGAACGTCACCGGGCTGTGCCGCGGCGACGAGTGCCGGCCGCGCCTCGTCGGGTTCATCGACTCCGCCGACGTGGAGGTCTCCGATGTAACCCTAAATCAACCGGCCTACTGGTGGTGCGTTTTCTCCTTCTCTCGATTTCGGCGGACTCGCTACTCTGCTGATTGCTTTTTTAGGCCTATTTCAATCGAGCGAAAACCAGTCGTCACTAACCTTCGCGTCGATCGTTGCAGTCTCCATTTGGTGAGGTGCGAGAACACGTTGATCCGCAACGTCTCCATCTACGGCGACTTCGACTCGCCCAACAACGACGGAATCGACATCGAGGATTCAAACCGCACGGTCATCAGGAACTGCCACATCGACACAGGGGACGACGCGATATGCCCCAAATCCTCCACCGGCCCCGTCCTCGACCTGCTAGTCACCGACTGCTGGATCCGGACCAAGTCTTCCGCCATCAAGCTCGGCAGCGCCAGCTGGTTCGACTTCAGCAGGCTCTTCTTCCACAACATCACCATCGTCGACTCCCACAGAGGCCTCGGCATGCAAATCCGCGACGGAGGTACCCAATTCCCGATCTCAGGCGATCCCTAGTGGCTAGTGGCCACGAGCAGAATGAAAACTGATCGATGTTTAATCGAAGCAGGAAATGTGACGGACGTGGTGTTCTCCAACATCAGAATCAGCACGAGATACTACCACCCTTCGTGGTGGGGGAGAGCAGAGCCCATCTACATCACGACCTGCCCCAGGGACTCCGCCTCCAGGAGCGGCTCCATCTCCAACGTCCTCTTCATCAACATCTCAGCCGTGTCGGAGAACGGAGTCTTCCTGTCAGGCTCGCCTGGCGGCCTGCTCAGCAATCTCAGGTTCAAGGACGTTAACTTGACCTATCGGAGATGGACCAAGGATCCCGGAGACATCTACGATTACCGTCCGGGTTGCAAGGAGATGGTGAAGCACAGCACGGCAGGGATAATGATGGAGTACGTCGCCGGCGTGGAGATGGAGGATGTGAAGATGAGATGGTGGAGGAGTAACTTCCCCGGATGGAACAATCCCCTCAAGATCAGACCTTCCACTGTCAATGAACTCTCATTCAAGGATTGGAGCTCTATCGAGATCACAGAACTCGAATCCTCACGTTCTTAAGGTATACCCCCACATATCACGTTGTAATATTTTCTCAAACTAAAACTGATTTAATTTAGATATCACCTTCTTCTATTTCTTGGTAGTGTGTGTAATTCAGGAAATGAAGTTTGTGAACATAAATTCAGTCTGGTTCGAGACAATCTATATTTGGAGACGAATCGAATTGGTATGAACGAGATTAGAGAAGAAGAAAAACAGAAAGGGTAAAAAAATATAAAAAATAGTTATAAAAATTTGAGAATTTATTTTAATGTCCGTGAAAAAATTATGAAAAGAGTAAGTAACATTTTATAAAAAAAATTATTTTTAAAAATATTTAAATTTTACTAATTAATCTTCTATTTTGACTAAAATAATATTAAAAATTACTTTTGAATTTTAAAAAATCCTTTTTTTTTTGTCAAATTAAACAAACTAATCAAAAAAATGTTTTATACTTTAACAGAAATAAATTATTTTAGTATGCAAACCTGTTTTTCAAAAAATAATATTTGAAAATATATTTTTATATCTAAAAATTCTATTAATTTTTTAAAATTTGTATAACGGAAAGTAGAATGGAGAAAAATTATAAAATAAAATTTTGATTTGTGTGAATTTGTAGTATTAAAAATAACTTTTTAGGGATTAATTCATAAGAAATTTATTATAGATCAAACAAATTTAAAAATATTTTATCTAATAGAAAGTTTACTATTCTACCAGTATAAAAAATTTAAATAAAAAATTAAAACACAAAAATTAACTTGAAAATTATTTTTCTTATTAAAATAATTTCTATCCTAATAATTCAAAAGATTTGGGACTTTAATCTAAAAAATATTTTAGAACTCAATATATGTTCCTACCTATAAAATTTATCAAAAATTTTAGTGATACTTTTTTCTTAGGAATTTTTCTAATTTATTCATGGTGATTTTTAATGTATTTATATTATAATTTCTAAACTTTGATTTTTAAAAATTATTTAAACATGCGCCGTCATTTTCCATTTTGTCTAATTTTTCTTCCAGATTTTCATTTTCTATTTTAAATTATCATACATAAGTAAGGGCATAAATTTACTATAAGTTTAATTTTAATCTAACATTATCTTTTTTTAGTTTTAACAAATTCTTATATAACATATAGATAAATTCAAAAGATTATTTAGGGTAATGTGTAAGTATCCTGTGGTAGTTTTAATATCGTCAACCAAGTCATGTTAGGTTCTGTTATCTTTTTGATATTTTGTGTCTAAGTGTGCAGGAACTTAAGAGCACAGGCGGTCGAGCGAAAGAGGTAGCTAGTGAGAAGGACGACACGAGAGAGAGTGGGCAAGCTCGGTGCATCCGAGGGATGAGACATGTGGAAGAGTATGCTAGGGGATGAGAAGGAAGCGCGCAACGTTTCCGAGGGACAAGAAGTCGGAGCGGAAGGTTGCTCGAGAAGGCTAGAAAAATGAGTTAGGGTGAATCCTATTTGAATGACCAAAATCATCCAAGCGAGTGGAGTACGCTGACGAATGAGAAGGAAGCGCGCGTCGGTTCCGAGGGACGAGAAGTCGGAGTTGAAGGTTGCTCGAGAAGGCCAAAAATGAGTTCGGGTGAGCCCTATTCTAGATGACTGAAATCACCCCAAGCAAGCGGAGCCAGAGCGGAAGACCCAGATAGGAAGTCAACTCCAAGTTGACTCTGATTCGGGCACCCAAAGCTATTCCGGGTGCCGGGACTTCGGGCGCCCAAACCTGGTCTGGGTGTCGGGAACACTCGGGGCAGCCAAGGCACCCTAGGTGCGCTCCCTGGTTGAGGGTTGGTTCAGCTCGGTTTGAGCGCCCAGACCTGGTCTAGGTGCTCGGACCAGAAACTTTATCGAGTTGTCAGCTGTTGCGATCTGTTGCGACGTGGATAAAGTTTTCTCCATACCTAGGGGCCCAGAACCCTTCCAGGCGCTCGGACCATGGCTATAAATACAATCATGATCCCAGTAGCTAGATAGAACACTTGTAAATTATTTTTCTTCTGTTTAGTTTTGTAATTGAGTGCTTTATCTGTTATAAGATGTCTCTCTGTCTAAAGGAGATTTATAGTGAGCTTTCAACATCTTGGAGTAGCATTCCCTTGATTGCAAACCTGTGCCTCTTTCTTGTTGTTAATTTGTTTGCTATTTCTTTTTTATATAAGTGTTTATATTGATAAAGCTATAAGTCGAAAAATGTGTTCGATTTTTTATTTCAGGCTATTCACCCCTCTCTAGCTGACCGCAAGAGATCAACATAATGTACGTACCTCACTTACCTTATGATGTGATGCTTCTTGTTCGTCGCAGCTTTCTTCTGAAGATCCTCCCCCTTCATCGATGTTCATTTATGAGTTACTTTCATCTTCTCCTTGGTGGTCTGCCAATAGGGCTAGACTAGTGTATTCTTCAACTTTTAATTCTAATGACGACGATTTATCCCACGTCGCCTTCAGAGTTTTGAGCTTCGATCTTATTGGTCTTTTGCCCTTGTTTTTCAATTTAGGACAATTGTCCTTGATGTGCTCTTCTTCTTGACAGTTGTAGCATCAGACCTTCCTTTTGCTCCGAGATTGTTTCTTAGTCTGTGCCTTATTAATTTTATTATATTTAATAAACTTACTAAATTTTCTTACCATTAGGGTTGCTTCATTTTCATTGATGGAAGTTTCAGAATCTGGTTCGTCTATTTTTGACTTTAAGGCAACATTCTGATTCTTCTTCTTCCTTAGTTCTACATATCTAGATTTATGAATTTCAAAAGTAGAAAATAATTCTTCTACATTGCTTACCTTTAAGCCCTTAGAGATATAATATACATCTAGTAACATTGACCATTCCGATGTTCTTGGAAAAGCGTTAAGCGCATATCTTAGCGAATCTTGGTTGATTACCTTTTCTCCAAGATTCATGAGTTCAATGGTTAGCTCCTTTAGCTTGGCATGTAGTTAAGGGACCGTTTCACCTTTCTTCAACCGAAGATTTGTTAGTTGGTTCTCAAGTAAATCTCTTCTTGCAAACTTGGCTTTGGAGGATCCTTCGTAAAACTCTAGGAATTTTTTCTAGAGATCTTTTGCAGATTTATAGACTTCGATCCTATTGACCTCTTGTGGTTGCAGTACACTTAGTAGATGAAATTTTGCTTTTCCATTGGCTACAAATTCAGCGTGTTCCTTCTTCATCCAGTTGTCATCTTTCTTAAGATCGTCGTTGTTGTCGGTAGGTACTACAAATTTATTTTTCAAAATTAAAAAATATCAAAATATGTTTTGAAGTATACCTCCATTTTCTTCTTCCAGTGGACAAAGTCTCCCTCGAACTTAGATGGGTGGATACTTGATCCGACCATCGTCTTCTGTGCTTCGGTAGGTGGTTAATCCTTCTGAAGGGATTGAGTTCTGATACCACTTGTTGGTCTTGATTCAGCCAGCTAGGGGTGGGGGGTGTAAATTGCTTGTCAAATGAAATTAATTCCTTCTCATTCTTTCAACTTGGATTAGTAACACAATAAATTAAGTGAACAACTAATAAAATAAAAGAAGCGGAAGAATTACTTAGTTACAACCTAGGTGACTATTAGTCAAAGATTTTGAAAGTGCTCTACTAGAATTCTTCTTAATTACAGGCGGAGAAGCCTCTTACATAAGAAGTTGACAGCTCAAAAGAATGACTAGGAAAGAGTACAAGACTTACTATTCAAGTTGTTGATTAATTCTCAATTCTAGGGTTTTTTTTTATAACTCCTAGAAAATCTTATCCGTGGGTGGAAGACGCCTTCAAGAGGATTCTGTTGGTACAGTTTACACTAACGGTCTAACTCAGATTTTGATAAATGACAAGTAAGTTAAGTTAAGTTTTGTTGTGATCTAACCACTTGATCAAGTGTGCAGGAAATTCAGCTAGGTCAACGGGCCGACCTGATAGCTGGTACGAAGTCCAGATAGGTCGACGGGTTGACAGGATATATAGCAAGAAATTTAGCTAGGTCGACGAGCCGATCGGATAGCTGATACGAAGTCCAGCTAGGTCAACGGGCCGACTGGATAGCTGGCATAAAGTCCAGACAGATCGACGGGCTAATCAGATGTTTGGCAAATTAGTAAGTTAAGGTAAGTCACTGGAGGAGAGTGACCAAGTGAGGACGTGTCCCAGTTGAAGGGACAGTAAGCGTCAGTCCAGTTTAGGTCCATTTGAGATATCTAAGCTGAGACTTTGACTAGTTCCTTGTCTTGAGAGGACATGAACCAATTACTACCCTTTATTATTAATTATTTGTCCTAACACTTGTTTTGCAGGTTATTTGGACTAACATTGTTTTGCAGGATAAAAGGAGAAAAATTACCTTCAGATGAACATTGCCGAAGGCGCCCTCAAGTAGTGAAGGCGCCTTCATACTATTCATAAAAGGCGTCTTCCACAAGATAAATTTTGGACAAAGTCGTGGATAAGTGTCGAGCTGTTAGGGATCAATTTTGCCTCATTAGAGGCGCCTTCCATAGCTATGGAAGAAATCTTCCATGCCATTTATAAGGTTGTCTCGAGAAGGCATTGGTACAACAACTTATATTCGAGCTACTTCGCGTCCCTTTGAGATTCTGATTACTTCGGGTTCTTGCTATGACTCTGTTGCAAAGCTGCTGCGCCTAACAATTGCTCCGAGAACTTCCGATCGTGGCTGACAGACCGACACCGACACTGACACACGAGTGCTCCTACTTCTAATTCTAAAGTGTCGGTAACATTTCATTTGTATACTTGATTACTGAAAAAGGGCAAGTACAGTGTGTTGCACTTGTTCAAACTTTCCTTGTACTCGATTTCCTCTTCTGGAGGTACCGTAAGGGGCCTTTAGTGGATTACCCGTCGATAGGTTCGTGAGACTTGAGTTTTATAGTAGGAGTCACTAAAAGCTCTGAACCAAGTAAACCGCTTGTGTCTTTCTCGTGTCTTTTAAATTCTGATTTCATACGTATTTTTCGTTGCACATACTTGTGATTTTAAAACCGACAAAACAATTTTTTTTAAAAAAGCACTTGATTCAACCCTCCCCCCCCCCCCTCTCATATGTGTATCGATCCAATAAGTGGTATCAGAGTAGGTACTGCTCTGAATTGGTGCAGCCACCAATTAAGCCGGGGGGAACAGTTTCACTTTTTCTTATTTTCGGTAAACTTACCTATTCAAATTTTCTCTACTCGTTCAGTTTTAACTTAAAATTGGTACAACACCTCTCGAATTCTTCTATTTTTATATATATCTTAAACTCTGTTAATCCAAGACCAAGTTTTGGTACCTCTTTTTAGTTTTCTATCTACAGCTGTGAAATGGTCCAAAACGAAAGATACAGCACTGTCCGTCCCCCCTCTTCAACGATGATGACTTCCGGTATTGGAAAAAGCAGATGGAGGTATACCTGAAAATCGACCATGCCCAGTGGTTCAGCATCACTAGAGGCTACAAAGCTCCCGTCGACAACGCCGGAATTCCAATGGACTCGGAACATTGGAATTCGGAAATGAAGAAAAAGACTCAGATCGACTTGAAGGCTCTCAACACAATTCAGTAATGGCTAACGAAGGAAGAATTGAACCGCATCGGCCCAGACAAAAATATGAAAGAGCCGTGGGATAAACTCATCAAATTGCATGAGAGAACCAACAATGCGAAGGTAACAAAAAGGGACCTTTATTTAAATAAATTATTTAACATAAGAATGCAGGAAGGAGAATTTGCGAATCAACTACACGCAAGAATAAAAGACATCCTCAACGAACTTCACACCATCGACCACTAGATGGAGAATCACAACTTAATAAGGTATGCTCTAAACGCGTTTCCTCAAAATGCACTGTAGGCATCCATCGTGGATGCCTATAAGATTTCGAGGAACTTGTCTAAATTAAAATTAGATGAGCTATTTTATGAATTAAAGCTGCACGAACAGACTAACGCCAAAACTAAGAAGGGTATTGCTTTTATTGCAGGGACATCAACGAAAAGTCCAGAACCAAACTTGAACCTGAAATTGAGTCTAACCAAGACTCAGAGGATGAAGAACACCTGGTGAACCTGGTAAGAAAGATGTTCACCAAGAGAAAGAAAAATTTCAGCAAAAAGGACTTGCAAAAGATCAACTCCTCCTCCAATTCCAACAGCAAGAATGTGACATGCTTCGGATGCAACGAGAAGGGGCACTATAAGACCGACTACCCGAATCTGAAGAAAAAGAAGGCCCTCAAAGCGACATGGGATGAATCGTCCGGAGATGAGTCAGACGGTGAAGAACCGAAGCACACCAACTACCTCGCGCTGATGACTTACAAATCAGAATCGGAAGACGGGTCCGAACCCGACTCGTGCCACGAGTCTGCACTCGTTTTCGAAGGTTCCGATGAGGTATACTTTACTTTAAGCAAAAGATTTTTCAAAATTATTTCTTGTTTAAATAAGAAATTAACCAACTTTGAAAACTGCATAAATGAACTAACAAAAGAAAATAACAAACTTAATGAATAATTAAAATCAAGTTCAACAACTGAACCAATTGAAGCTGAAATTCCAACTCAAGTTGCAAAACTTGAGGAGGATAATCTCAGATTGAAAAATTAAATAATTGAACTAAAAGATTTACTAGAAAAATTCATAACTAGATCCAAGTATCTCGACGTGATACTTGGGTCACAAAGAGTGTGTACAACAAGTCTGGACTCGGATACACGTTCAGGTCAACCAATAAATCCTTTATATCCTTAGTTAATCAAAATAAGATCCAAACTAAAGCTTGGGTTCCAAAAACATGTCTGACCACGTAAGTAAGAATCAACCAATATTATGTACCTAAAAATGAGATCCATTATATGAAATCAAATCTAACTAAAATCTTAAATTCAAACGAAAACAAATCTTCAAAACTAAATTCTAAACTTAAAAATGAAATAAAATCAAGCAAATCAAATTACCATCAAGTCCACTATAATTATAAAAGTAATCGACACAAACTTAAAATTAAACTCAACAATTCAGGGGAAGGCTCCAAATTAGTTGGCACATTCAAAATAATAACTTATCCGGCTGTGTAATTAGGACTAGCTAAACTAGGGATAACAGTTTAACTTGACAAATGTACTGATGAAGTTTTGGATGATAGTAGGTTAGGGAAACTCTGTCTATGCATGCCTAGGAAGATATGGCTTCGACCTAGTGCATTTGACTTAGTGAAACTAACTGAAGCTACTCTTTACGAATCCTAACTAGTTAGACTAATGTTTTATACTAAGTTCAGTGAATAGGACTATTTAGAAAATCTCGAAGGCATGATTACTCTAATGATGTCCAAGTGACTCACCATAACCCAAAAGTTTATTAAAAAAATGTCCGTTTGTTAAACCCAATGTTAAACTTGAATCTACTACAAAGTTAAACAAAATCCTGAAACTAAACTTAGCTCATCTCACAAAATTATACAATTCCCTAATTGAAAACGTGGTTCGGGTGAGATGACTAAGGACTTTAAAATTAAACTTAAAAATAAAAATAAAAATTTAAATTAAAAAATTAAATTTTAAATTTTAAAATAAAGAATAAAAGATTAAACTTAAACTTAAAATTAGAAATAAAAATTAAACTTAAAATTTAAATTTAAATTAAACTTAAAATGAAAAATATAAATTAAAAAATTAAATTTAAATTTAAATTTAAATTTAAATTAAGATTAAAATAAAAAATTAAAATTAAAATTAAAATTAAACTTAAAATTAAAAATTAAAAATTAAATTTAAAATTTAAACTTAAAGTTTAAAAATTAAAAAATTTAACTTAAAATTAAAAATTAAAAATTAAAAACTAAACTGAAAATCAAAATTTGGGCGCCTCCCGATGGTGCCTCCGACACCATTGGAGGCACCCTCAGGAGAGGCGAGAAAAATCCCGCCTAAGCGGTGGAAGGCGCCTTTAGCCGCTTAAAGGTGCCCTCCATAACCTTTGGAAGGCGCCTTCTATTAAGCTTGAGGGCGCCTTCAAGTAGCATTTTTCCAGCGAACAGAATGCTTTCTGTTCGCGATCTCGGACACGACAAAGCGCTTTCCAACCACAATTTCTCAACGTTTTCATCTCCAACACCTCAAAATGCCTCCTAAGAAAAGACAACATGTTACCCCTAGGCCTAGCAATACTCCATCTACTGATGCCAGATTCCTTACTGAGCAACTTAGGTTGTCTTTTTTACAGCATACGTATGTTGCCCTGAAATCTAGGTACTTAAGTAGAACATTTTTTAATCAATATTGCGCCCCTATCACACAGATTATTGAGCGCTACCAGTTAGATAAACTGTTTACTGCAGTCATGCAGTAAATCACGATTTGTGTGTTCAGTTCTATAACAACTTATAAAAGATAGATGACCTGACCTACTCCACCGGAGTTGGCGTAAAGAATTTTCATTTTTCCCCCACCTCATTATATGATAGTTTAGGACTTATGAGATCTGCATACACATTTTTATGCTACCCTGGTAGAGATCTGCCATTTGGCGAGCCCTACTCCCATATGACATTAGATACTATCTATATGTATTTTTTAGGGGAGGAGAAACTACTTACAGTGACTGACTTTAGGTCACTCTCCCTTATGGTCAAGGACTATATCCTATATCGAGTCATGACCACATGCATTTTGTTGATCACATCTCGTGACGTTGTGATGATGCGACCCTTCCACTCTAGTTTTTTGTATACTCTTAGTCAGCGTCTAGATATTGATATTGCATTACATGTGTTTCATAATATCATACATGCATCCAGTCTCGTCACTAGGCGTCAGGTTCATATGCCCTATTGTCACATTTTGACATACATATTTTCGACCATAGGAGTAGATATGACCCAGGGTACGTCTAGTTCCCTCAGTGCATATGACGAGTTTAGTCAACATCAGCCAACCTTAGTGCATATATACATCACTGCTCAGGGGGTTCTAGCCTAGAGAGGTGGGCAACAGTCAGCCCTACCAGTTGAGGCCGAGGATGACTTTCCACCTATTATTGCAGCCGAGGGAGAGGAGTGGCCAGAGTTTACGGCTAAGGAGATATTTGGGTATCCTTCGAATTCGACCCAGCCCTCGACATTGACCCATCCCTCAACTTCTCTATTCGTCGAGGATCGACTCACTCGACTTGAGGAGTCCTCCGCACAGCTTTGGCAGTTAGTTTCGGATGGATTCAGCACACTTTGGGGGAGATGACCACTAGATTTACTTCTCTCCGAGATGACATGACCACTATATTTGAGCAGATTCTTTAGGCTCCGCACTCTCTTGAGCGACCCCTACCACCACCTGCTGCTGATGATTGGATCTAATCATGTTACATACATTATTATGCATTGTATATTACTTGACTTACTATTTTCAGTCAATTTTTTTTCCTTTCAATCTGATTATTAAAATTAGGAATGTGTTCATAAACTAGGACCAATATTTTTAATTATTTTCAAATAATTTATAAATTCTAGGATAAAATTTCTTTTCTTACATTTTTTTTTTCAAAATTTCCATATTTTTAGAATTTTCAAAATCAATTTTTACCCTAGTCAAGATTAACTTCATAGAAAGCATGTTCCTATAGATTTAGGATTTGAGCATTTTACCAACACACTAGGGCTACCTCGCTTGTGTATTGTCAAACTTAAAAAGGGGTAAGATGCATAGGCAGATTGCCTGGACTTAAGATACTTATATCAGTGCATCAATATAAGTTTGAGCGTTAAATACTAAATTTAAAGTGATCAGGTTAGTCAAACATTAACTAGATAAAAAGACTTAACTTGACTAACCAAATGAACACTGCTATCTTCTGATAGTTAGTTAGTAACTAACGGTTAGACAGTTAAGGACAATTTATAGTTGATTAGATTATTTTGAAATAATAACAGGTTCAGGGGGAGGATTAATATCTCTAAAGATTGTCTTAAAATTCGATTAATTTTGAAAACATTCCTTATACCTTTCAAAATTCCACTTTTGAAAACATTTATCACATGTTTGAAAAATTCAGATTAAATCATATGTTTTAAAAAATTATTTTGAAAATTGTTTCAATAAACTACTTTATGTTGGTGCGGTTTGCACAAACGGTCTAACTCGGCTTTTGATGAATGACAAGTAAGTTAAGTTAGATTTTGTTGTGATCTAACCACTTGATTAAGTGTGCAGGAAATCCATCTAGGTCGACGAGTCTACCAGATAGTTGGTACAAAATCCAGCTAAGTCGACGGACCAACCGAATAGCTGGTACAAAATCCAGCTAGGTTGACGGGCCGACTGGATAGCTGGTACGAAGTCTAGCTAGGTTAATGGGCCGACCTGATAGTTGGCACGAAGTCCAGACAGGTTGATGGGCTGACCGGATGACTGGCAAACTGATAAGTTAAGGTAAATCACTGGAGGAGAGTAACCAAGTGAGGACGTGTCACGATTGAAGGGACAGTGGACGTCGATCCAATTTAGGTCCATTTGTGATCCCTAAGTTGAGACCTTGACTGGTTCCTGGTCTTGGAAGGACATGAACTAATTACTACTATATATTATTAAATTGTCATAATACTTGTTTTGCAGTGTATTTTTGAACTAACATTGTTTTGTAGGGTAAAAAGAAGAAAATTGCCTTCGGATGGACAGTGTTCGAAGACGCCTTCAAGCAGTGAAGGCGCCTTCGTACTGTCCATAAAAGGCGCCTTCCATGGCTATGGAAGACGCCTTCCACAAGATAAACTTTTCGCGTCGCAACGGATAAGTGCCAGCTATTCGGGATCAAACTTGCCTCAATGGAGGCGTCTTCCATGGCTATGGAAGGCACCTTCCATGCCTTTTATAAGGTTGTCTCGAGAAGACATTGGACAACGACTACTATAAGAGCTACTACGCATTCTTTTGAGGTTCCAATTGCTCCGAGCTCTTGCTACGACTCTACTGCAAAGTTGCTGCGCCCGACGACTGCTCCGAGGACTTCCGATCGCGGCCAGTAGATCGACATCGACACGAGCGCTCTCACTTCGATCTTTAAAGTGTCGGTATTTTTTAATTAATTATTGCAAAAGGACAAATGCAGTGTGTTGCACTTGTTTAATTCTATTTGTACTCGATTTCCTCTTTCGTAGGTACCGGAAAAGGCCTTTAGTGAATTACCCTTCGATAGGTTCGCGGGACTTGAGTATGGGATTAGGAGTCACCAAAGGCTCCGAACCAAGTAAATCGTTCGTGTCTTCTTGTATTCTCGTTCTTTTTAGTTTTTTCGCTACATTCGTATAATTTGATTTCAAAACGACAAAATGAATTTTTATAACCACGTGATTTAGCCCCCCTCTCACGTGCGATCGATCCAACAAGTAGTATCAGAGTAGATTATGCTCCGATTTGGTACAATCACCAATCAAGTCAGGGGAATTGTAGTTTTTTTTGTTCTATCTGAATTGGTAAAACTTTACCTATTCAGATCATTATTTTCGTTCGGTTTTTAATTTGAGATTGGTGCAACACCTCTCAAATATTTTTTCATTTTTTTTATTTCAAACACTGCTAATCCAAGACCAAGTGTTTATACCTCATTTTAGTTTTTCTTTCTACAGTTGTGAAATGACACAACTTAAAGGGTACATCACTATTCGTCCTCTCCTATTCAACAGTGACAACTTCCCTTATTAGAAGAAGCGGATAGAGGTGTACTTGAAGACTGACTTCGACCAGTGGTTCAGCATCACCAGAGGCTACAAAGCCCCCGTCAACAATGCCGGAAATCCAATGGACTCGGAACATTGGAATCTTGAACTGAAGAAAAATATGCAGATTGACTTTAAAGCTCTCAACATAATTCAGTGTGGGCTAACGAAAGAAGAGCTGAACCGCGTCGGCCCATGCGAAAATACAAATGAACTTTGGGACAAGCTCATAGAACTGTACGAGGGAACCAACAACGCTAAGGTAACAAAGAGAGATTTATTTTAAAATTAATTGTTTAATGTCAAAATGCAAGAATATGAGACTGTCAGTCAGCTGCACAGGAGAATAAAGGACATCCTCAATGGACTCCACACAATCGATCACCAATTAGAGAATCGAGATCTGATAAGGTATGCCTTAAATGCATTTCCTCGAAATGCACTATGGGCATCTATCATGGATGCCTATAAGATATCAAGGATCTTGTTAAAATTAAAACTAGATGAATTATTCTGTGAATTAGAACTGCACGAACATACTAACGCCAAATCTGAGAAAGGTATTGCTCTTATTGCAGGGTCACCAAAAGACAAGTCCAAATCCAAACTGGAACCGGAAGTCAAGTCCGACCCAGACTCAGATGATGAAGAACTCCTGGTGAACCTGGTAAGAAAAATGTTCTCCCAGAGAAAGAACTTCACCAACAAGGACTTGCAGAAGATCAACTCCACCTCCAACTCTAACAAAAGAATGTGACCTATTTTGGATGTAACAAGAAGAGACACTACAAGACCGACTGCCTAAATCTGAAAAAGAAGAAGGCCCTTAAAGCGGCATGGGACGAATCGTCAGGGGAAGATTCAGACAGTGAAGAACCGAAGCACTCCAACTACCTCGCACTAATGGCGTGTGAACCATAATAGGAAAGTGAATCAGAAGACGGGTATGAACCCGAGTCAAGCCACGAGTCCGCACTCATTTCCGAAGGTTCTAACGAGGTATATTTTAGTTTAAATAAAAAGTTCTTTAAAATCATTGCATGCTTAAATAGGAAATTAACTACTTATGAAAATCAAATAAACGAACTAACAAAAGAAAATGATAAAATTAATGAACAATTAAAACTGAACTCAACAACTAAACCAATTCAAACTGAAATCCCAACTCAAGTTACAAAACTTGAGGAGGATAATTTTAGATTGAAAAATGAAATAGTTAAACTAAAAGAATTACTTGAAAAATTCACAACTATATCCAAGTACTTTGACATGATACTTGGATCCCAAAGAGTTGTATACAACAAGTCTGGACTCGGATATAAGCCCAGCTCAACCAACAAATCCTTTATATCTTTAGTTAATCAAAATAAAAATCAAAGTAAAGCTTGGGTTCCGAAAGTGTGTCTAACCACACAAGTATGACTGAATCAATATTATATACCTAAAGATAAAATTTATTATATAAATCAAAATAAATCATCTCCCTTAAACTCTAAAGTTAAATCTTCAAAAATAATACAAAACAAAAGAAAAACCTTAAGTTATATAAACCTAACTTAAATAAATACAATATAAACAAATATTATAATCAAGTATACTATAATTATAAAAGTAATTGACATAAACCCAAAACTTAAATTCAAAATGTTCAATAATTCAGGAGAGGCTCCAAATTAGTTAGCACCTCCAAAATAATAACTTACCCGGCAGGATAATTAGGACTAGCTAAAATAGGGACAACAGTTTAACTTGAGAAAAGTACTAGTGAAGTTTTGGATGATAATATGTTAGGAAAACTATATCTATACATGTCTAGGAATATATGACTATATCTATAATAACTTCCAGCTTGTTGCGACTTCCGATGCTCTGATCTTTTGGATGATTGTGGCCAACCGAAATAGGGCTCACCCGAACCCAATTTCCGGCCTTCCTCGAGCAATCTTCCGTCCCGGCTTAACGTCCCTTGAACGCCGCGCATGCTCTTCACGCCCACTGGAGTACTCTTCCGCAGCTCTCTCGTCCTTCGGACGCACCGAGCCCGTCGGCTCCCTTCCCGTGCCGTCCTTCTCGCTAGCTGCGTCTTCCGCTCGACTTCCTGTGCTCCTAAGCTCCTGCACACTCAGACACAGGGATCAAATACAACGCAGGACTTAACCAACTTGGTTGATCACATCAAAACTATCACGGGGTCCAACAATCTCTCCCTTTTTGATGTGCATCAATCCAAGTTCAAGTTAGGGACAACATTGACATAAATAGTAATTTTAAAGGTAAATTACTAGACTAACAGGTTTAAGTACAATTTTGCAATAAATAAAATTGCAACACCTTTTAAAAAAATTTGCAATAAGTAATTATCTCCCCCTTGTTTAACTCCTCCTTGAACTTGTACCTTTCTCTCCCCCTTTGATCACAGCAAAAATGGGGTTAAGAAAATATGAAAAAAAAAATAACTTAAGTTAAGTGAAATGTATAGAATTTTTTTTTTTTTTAAAAAATTCTAAGTTAAAAAAAAAATTTAAGTAAGATTTTTGAATTTTCAGAAAAAATTTTCTATGTCAATATGTATTTTTCAAAAAAATTTCTAAGTCAAAATGAATTTTTCCCAAAAAAAATTTCTAAGTCAAATTTTTGAATTTTCAGAAAAAATTTTCTAAGTCAAAAAAAATTTCTAAGTCAAATTTAAATTTTTGAATTTTCACAATCTGACTTTTTAGAATTTTAAAAAGATTAAAAAACTTTTAAAGCATTATTTAATTCTAGTTTAATGCTTTTTCAGAAAGTTAATTAAACATTTTCTTTCAATATTTTAGCTTCCAGGTCGTGGCGAGGCACTATGCCTTCTTGGTTATTGGAGCAACAACCACTTCCTTAGACAAAGCTTCCATAAAGAATTTCAATGTTTAATTTTCTCACTGTAAGCTTTTAATTTTTGATAGATTAATTAAGTACAGATGTTGGAACCCAATAGAGGTTCCTTCCTACAGGATTATTCAAAAATATAGGGGGTACATATTTTTTTGGTATTTTCCTAAGTTGTCCTTGATGCTTCCTTATATACCAATTTAATTTACCATAAATTCTAATTTTTGACTTTGGAAATTTCTTTAAGCATGCATCATTTTTCAATTTCTAATTTTAGATTTTTATTTTCAAATTTTAAAATTTCATTTTCTTTTTCTAAGTGATCTAATTCTTTAGACAAAGCTTTAATAAACTCAAAAGACTGTTTAGAGTTTAGGGCACGTACCTTACTTACCTCATCTTGCGATGCTCCACCTTCATCATTGCTTTCTCCTTCTGATGTTCCTCCCCCTTCATCTATACTCAATTCTGAGCTGGACGTTTCTTTTAGCTGATGGTTGGCCATCAGTGCTAGTCCCGAGAATTCTTCGACTTCGGAGTCGGAGGACGACGAATCATCCCACGTGGCCTTTAGATTGTGTTTGGGTCGAGTGGGCTTCTTGCTTCTTTCCTTACTTTTGCTCTTCAATTTTGGACAGTCATCTTTGATATGTCCTTCTTTGTTGCAATTGTAGCAACGAACCACCCTTTTCTTTCGCTGGAGCTTTTTCGACTGCAATATAAATTTGTTAGAATTTACAAATTTATTAAACCATCTTACCAGTAGTGCCGCTTCGGATTCGTCGATCGAAGCTTCGGAATCGGGATCGTCTCTCCTTGCTTGTAGGGCGATGTCGAGGTTTGACTTCACTGCTTCTTTAGGCTCTGCAATCCGAGACTCGTGAAGTTCAAAGGTAGAAAACAAACTTTCTAAGGTACTTACCTCAAGGTTCTTAGAGATGTAGTAAGCATCTACTAAGGACGCTCATTCCGGAGTCCTCGGGAAGGCGTTGAGCGCGTATCGGATGGAGTCTCGGTTCGTTATCATTTCGCCAAGATTCGTTAGTTGCGTTATCAGCTCCTTGATCCGTGCTTGGAGTTGCGCTACCTTCTCGCCGGTGTTCATTCGGAGATTCGTTAGTTGTGTTCGAAGAATGTTGTGCCTCGCTAGCTTTGCTTCCGAGGTGCCTTCGTGGAGCTCTAGGAATTTCTCCCAGAGGTCTTTTGCGGAGTCGTAGCTTCCGATCCAACTTACCTCTTGGGGCGGAAGAACGCCGAGCAAGTGAAACTCAGCTTTTCCGTTCGCCACGAAATCCGCCTGCTCCTTCTTCGTCCATTGGAACTCTTCTTTGTCTTTAGGAGCTGCAAAACCGTATTTCATTGTTAGTAAGATATCGAACTCGGTTTTGAAGAATACCTCCATTTTTCGCTTTCAAGTGGCGAAGTCTCCGTCGAACTTCGGGGGATGGATGTTCGCTCCGGCCATCGTCTTGATCGTAGTGCTTCAGTTGGCGGTTAGTCTTTCTGAGGCGATCAGACTCTGATACCACTTGTTGGTGCAGCGGAGGCCGGCAAAAGGGGTGGTGAATTGCTCCTGAAAAAATAAATATACCCTCCTCGTACTTTCAACTCAATTAGTGCAATAGTTAAATAAAACAGTAAAATAAAGACACAGGAGAATTAACCTGGTTACAACCAAGGAGGTTGTTAATCCAGGGCAGTAGAAAAAATGCAGTAAAAAAAAAATCCCCTTTGCTGAAGGTGGAGAAGCCTTTTACACTTTCAAAAGCTCAGAACTATTGCTAGGAAACATTACAGATTAAATACTTGAGTTGATATTGAATTCCTAGTTCCAGGGGCCTTTATATAGGTCCTGGAAATCCTATCCCGAGGCTCCAAGGCGCCTCCAACGAGGGTCCAAGGCGCCTCCATGGGAGTCAGCGGATAAAACTTTATCCGCGCGCAGAACGGTCACTTTGACTAGTTGAAGGCGCCTCCAACCTGGCTGAAGGCGCCTCCAACCTGGTTGAAGGCGCCTTAACTGGTTGAGGCGCCAGTTGGGCGCCTCAGTCGAGTTGGGCGCCTCCAGTGGCGACTTAGCTCCTTTGACTTCGTTTCCAGCTTGTTGCGACTTCCGATGCTCCGATCTTTTGGGTGATTGTGGCCAACCGAAATAGGGCTCATCCGAACCCAATTTCCGGCCTTCCTCGAGCAGCCTTCCGTCCCGGCTTAACGTCCCTCGAACGCCGCGCACGCTCTTCACGCCCACTGGAGTACTCTTCCGCAGCTCTCTCGTCCTTCGGACGCACCGAGCCCGTCGGCTCCCTTCCCGTGTCGTCCTTCTCGCTAGCTGCGTCTTCCGCTCGACTTCCTGTGCTCCTAAGCTCCTGCACACTCAAACACAGGGATCAAATACAACGCAGGACCTAACCAACTTGGTTGATCACATCAAAACTATCACGGGGTCCAACACTTATCCTCTGAATGTCTAATTAAGCACTTAAATAACCCTTTTATAAGTCTAAAAGGGTTTAGAAAAGATAATATCTATGCAATTAACCTAACCATTTCCTCACTTAAGTGTCATTTAACACAAAAGGAAGAAACTTGGTTATGGCATAGAAGAATGTCACACACAAACTTTAAAAATCTAAGTAAATTAAATGGATTAGTTAGAGGCTTACCAAAATTACATAACTTAGACTCAATAATTTGTAATGTCTATCAATAAGGAAAACAAACAAAGTATACTAACAAATCAACTAATCAACTTCAAACAAATTCAATCCTAGAACTATTGCACTTAGGCCTATTTGACTCCCATGAGATCAAATCATTAAATGGAAGTCTATATTAATGATTACTCTAGATTTACCTGGATAAAATTATTAAAAAAAATAAGGATGAACCATTTGAAATCTGATCCGGCGGTAAGAATGGGGGGCCCACCCTCTGAAGGGTCCCAGCCTAAGGACGGATGGAGGGCTGACCCAGCGGATAATGGTCCGAGTGGAGCTATAGATAACCCATCCATGGGCTTGGGTTTCTGACGCCAAGGCAGGAGAATCTAAGGGCCGAGCAGGAGTCCGCTCGGCTGGGACCTAAGGGCCGAGCGGGTGGTCCGTTCGGCCAAGATAAGGGCGAGGGTACAAAGGTAGCCGAGCGGCCTATGCGCTTGTCTCGAGATATGGGATGTCAGAGAAGGCACGTCTGATGATTAGGCCGTACACAAGATTGCACGATGGAAGATCTCGCCGTCATATCAGGGAGAGGTGGATACAGTAGCAGTATGACCTCATATATGCTCTTCTGACAAGCCCATACTTGGGTATGGTCTAAAGCAGATGACTGCTTCGATTGACGTGCCTGGGCTCTTTCGATAGTTCTATATAAGGCCTCCATTTCTTCACCGGAGGTACGAGGGTCTTCTACTTCAAAGCCACTTCTTTGCTATTTCCTCGCCTGATTTGAGCGTCGAAGGGCCGTCGCCGGGACACCCCTCCCGGCTCGGTTTTGTTGCAGGTTCGCCGGAGCACTCGAGAATCCAGTAGGGAGCGCCACATCCCCAGAGTCCGTTGACTCCTGGTTCAGACAGGATCAATTTGGCGCCGTCTGTGGGAACGCACCTGCATCTGAGCAGAGGCAATGGACGAGGCTGGAAGGATACACAATGTGGCACTCTCACAAGAAGAGTTGGACGCTCTGGTCGAGATGAGGGCCGCCAAACTTGTGGAGCAGAAACAGAAAGAGGCAGCCGAGCGGCAGGAGCAACAAGCAACATCTGCGTTGGGTGGCCGAGCGGAAGCACCTCAAGCCACCGTAGCGTTCCATCAGGCCTTATTCCGCACCCCTGAAACCGTACCAGCTCGGAAAGATAGAGGATCTTCTTCCGACGAAATGCCCAGGCGAGACGCCAGAAAGGGGAAAGCTCCCCGAGCAGATTCATCTCCCGAGCGGATCAATCGCCAATTCTCGGAGGCCATTCTACGAGACCCTTTGCCCAAGCATTACGTGCCTCCGACGATCGGAGAGTACAACGGAACAACGGACCCGGATGATCATCTGGGTAAGTTTGATAACACAGCTACACTCCATCAGTATACAGATGGAGTAAAGTGCCGCGTCTTCCTTACAACTCTCTCGGGATCGGCTCAACGGTGGTTTCGGAGGCTGTCGGACGGATCTATCACTAGCTTCAAGGACTTCTGAACGGCCTTCCTCCACCACTTCGCTAGCAGTCGGCGTTATCAGAAGACAAGTGTCAGCTTGTTCGTCATCAAGCAAGAGCCGAGAGAATCGCTTCGTGCTTACATCCAGCGATTCAACCAAGTGGCGATGGATATTCCAACGGCCACATCAGAGACCATGATGAATGCCTTCACACAAGGCCTAGTGGATGGCGACTTCTTCCGATCGCTCATCCGCAAGCCGCCCCGAGATTATGATCACATGCTACATCGGGCCAACGAGTACATTAACGTGGAAGAAGCACAAGCCGCTCGGAAAAAGGAAACTCCAACAGAGCGGGCACCTATTCAGGCCAAACGGAAACAGCACGCCGCTCAGCAGCCACCCAGAAGACCGACGAGCACCGTCGTTAAAGATCGAAAGCCGCGCCGATCGGCTATAAATAACCGCGCCGTCGAGCACTGACGTTAAAAATCGAGAGACGAGCCGGCATCTATAAATCCCCGAGCGAAAGACCGACGAGCACCGTCGTTAAAGATCGAGAGCTGAGCCGATCGGCTATAAATAACCGAGCCGTCGAGCACCGACGTTAAAAATCGAGAGCCGCGCCGACCGGCTATAAAGATCCGCGCCGACGAGCACCGTCGTTAAAGATCGAGAGCCGCGCCGATCGGCTATAAATAACCGCGCCGTCGAGCACTGACGTTAAAAATCGAGAGACGAGCCGGCATCTATAAATCCCCGAGCGGAAGACCGACGAGCACCGTCGTTAAACATCGAGAGCCGCGACGATCGGCTATAAATAACCGAGCCGTCGAGCACCGACGTTAAAAATCGAGAGCCGCCTATAAATCCTCGAAGCGGAAGACCGACGAGCACCGTCGTTAAACATCGAGCGCGCCGATCGGCTATAAATAATCGCGTCGACGAGCACCGACGTTAAAAATCGAGAGACGAGCCGGCTATAAATCCGCGCCGAAGACCGACGAGCACCGTCGTTAAAGATCGAGAGCCGCTCAACCATCCGAGCGGAATACCGTCGAGCACCGACGTTAAAATCGAGACGAGCGGCGTCTATAAATCCGCGCGGAAGATCGACGAGCACCGCCGTTAAACATCGAGAGCCGCGCCGATCGGCTATAATAATCGCGCCGTCGAGCACCGACGTTAAAAATCGAGAGACGAGGCGGCGTCTAAATCCCCGAGCGGAAGACCGACGAGCACCGTCGTTAAACATCGAGAGCCGCTCCGATCGGCTATAATAATCGCTCGAGCACCGACGTTAAAATCGAGAGACGAGCCGGCATAAACCCCCAAGCGGAAGATCGACGAGCACCGCCGTTAAATATCGAGAGCCGCCCGATCGGCTATAAATAACCGCGCCGTCGAGCACCGACGTTAAAAATCGAGAGACGAGCCGGCGTCTATAAATCCTCGGCGGAAGATCGACGAGCACCGTCGTTAAACATCGAGTCGCGCCGACCGCTATAAATAACCGCGCCCACGAGCACCGACGTTAAAAATCGAGAGAGCCGTCTATAAATCCCCGAGCGGAAGATCGACGAGCACCGTCGTTAAACATCGAGAGCCGAGCCGCGGCTATAAACTCGCCGAGCGTTAAAAATCGAGAGACGATCCGGCGTCTATAAATCCTCGAGCGGAAGACCGACGAGCACCGTCGTTAAAGATCGAGAGCGCGCCGATCGGCTATAATAATCGCGCGTCGAGCATCGACGTTAAAAATCGAGACGAGCCGGCGTCTATAAATCCCCGAGCGGAAGACCGACGAGCACCGTCGTTAAACATCGAGAGCCGCGCCGATCGGCTATAAATAATCGCGCCGTCGAGCACCGACGTTAAAAATCGAGAGACGAGCCGGCGTCTATAAATCCCCGAGCGGAAGACCGACGAGCACCGTCGTTAAAGATCGAGAGCCGCGCCGATCGGCTATAAATAACCGAGCCGTCGAGCACCGACGTTAAAAATTGAGAGACGAGCCGGCGTCTATAAATCCCCGAGCGGAAGACCGACGAGCACCGTCGTTAAAGATCGAGAGCCGCGCCGATCGGCTATAAATAATCGAGCCGACGAGCACCGTCGTTAAAGATCGAGAGCCGCGCCGATCGGCTATAAATAACCGAGCCGTCGAGCACCGACGTTAAAAATCGAGAGACGAGCCGGCGTCTATAAATCCCCGAGCGGAAGACCGACGAGCACCGTCGTTAAAGATCGAGAGCCGCGCCGATCGGCTATAAATAACCGAGCCGTCGAGCACCGACGTTAAAAATCGAGAGCCGCGCCGACCGGCTATAAAGATCCGCGCCGACGAGCACCGTCGTTAAAGATCGAGAGCCGCGCCGATCGGCTATAAATAACCGAGCCGTCGAGCACCGACGTTAAAAATCGAGAGACGAGCCGGCGTCTATAAATCCCCGAGCGGAAGATCGACGAGCACCGTCGTTAAAGATCGAGAGCCGCGCCGACCGGCTATAAATAACCGCGCCGTCGAGCACCGACGTTAAAAATCGAGAGACGAGCCGGCGTCTATAAATAATCCGAGCGGAAGACCGTCGAGCACCGACGTTAAAAATCGAGAGACGAGCCGGCGTCTATAAATAATCCGAGCGGAAGACCGACGAGCACCGTCGTTAAAGATCGAGAGCCGCGCCGATCGGCTATAAATAACCGAGCCGTCGAGCACCGACGTTAAAAATCGAGAGCCGCGCCGACCGGCTATAAATAACCGCGCCGACGAGCACCGTCGTTAAAGATCGAGAGCCGCGCCGATCGGCTATAAATAACCGCGCCGTCGAGCACCGACGTTAAAAATCGAGAGACGAGCCGGCGTCTATAAATCCCCGAGCGGAAGACCGACGAGCACCGTCGTTAAAGATCGAGAGCCGCGCCGACCGGCTATAAATAACCGCGCCGTCGAGCACCGACGTTAAAAATCGAGAGACGAGCCGGCGTCTATAAATCCCCGAGCGGAAGACCGACGAGCACCGTCGTTAAACATCGAGAGCCGCGCCGATCGGCTATAAATAATCGCGCCGTCAAGCACCGACGTTAAAAATCGAGAGACGAGCCGGCGTCTATAAATCCCTGAGCGGAAGACCGACGAGCACCGTCGTTAAAGATCGAGAGCCGCGCCGACCGGCTATAAATAACCGCGCCGTCGAGCACCGACGTTAAAAATCGAGAGACGAGCCGGCGTCTATAAATCCCCGAGCGGAAGATCGACGAGCACCGTCGTTAAACATCGAGAGCCGCGCCGACCGGCTATAAATAACCGCGCCGTCGAGCACCGACGTTAAAAATCGAGAGACGAGCCGGCGTCTATAAATCCCCGAGCGGAAGACCGACGAGCACCGTCGTTAAAGATCGAGAGCCGCGCCGATCGGCTATAAATAACCGCGCCGTCGAGCACCGACGTTAAAAATCGAGAGACGAGCCGGCGTCTATAAATCCCCGAGCGGAAGACCGACGAGCACCGTCGTTAAAGATCGAGAGCTTCGCCGATCGGCTATAAATAACCGAGCCGACGAGCACCGTCGTTAAAGATCGAGAGCCGCGCCGATCGGCTATAAATAACTGAGCCGTCGAGCACCGACGTTAACAATCGAGAGACGAGCCGGCGTCTATAAATCCCCGAGCGGAAGACCGACGAGCACCGTCGTTAAAGATCGAGAGCCGCGCCGATCGGCTATAAATAACCGAGCCGTCGAGCACCGACGTTAAAAATCGAGAGCCGCGCCGACCGGCTGTAAAGATCTACGCCGACGAGCATCGTCGTTAAAGATCGAGAGCCGCGCCGATCGGCTATAAATAACCGAGCCGTCGAGCACCGACGTTAAAAATCGAGAGACGAGCCGGCGTCTATAAATCCCCGAGCGGAAGACCGACAAGCACCGTCGTTAAACATCGAGAGTCGCGCCGATCGGCTATAAATAATGGCGCCGTCGAGCACCGACGTTAAAAATCGAGAGACGAGCCGGCATCTATAAATCCCCGAGCGGAAGACCGACGAGCATCGTCGTTAAAGATCGAGAGCCGCGCCGATCGGCTATAAATAATCGCGCCGACGAGCACCGTCGTTAAAGATCGAGAGCCGCGCCGATCATGATCGTTCGCAAGTACTAGACTGATTAAGGCCGATCGGTCGTCGGTTTGCCAACACTTCGCATTCACTGAAGGCAATTGGTATAGCCAAGCGCTAAATGATTCTGAGGAAACAAGTCAATTGGTTAACCCGATCGGCCGTTTAGTAGGAAGCTAGGGGAGTCCAACTGATTCTACGAGTAAGCAGCAACACACTAAGACGAGACAATGAAGGGCAAACAAAAAATGCAAGCAAAGGAACATAAGGAGGCCGAACGGCCCCACGGATACTATAAGCGACGGAAAGGCGACGACCGCCCGCTCGGACACATAGTCCAGTCAGTCGGACTCACTGCCTCCTTCGACTAGACTTGAAGGGAAGGCAAGTGATCCGGCGATAAGAATGGGGGGCCCACCCTCTGAAGGGTCCCAGCCTAAGGACGGATGGAGGGCTGACCCAGCGGATAATGGTCCGAGCGGAGCTATAGATAACCCATCCATGGGCTTGGGTTTCTGACGCCAAGGCAGGAGAATCTAAGGGCCGAGCAGGAGTCCGCTCGGCTGGGACCTAAGGGCCGAGCGGGTGGTCCGTTCGGCCAAGATAAGGGCGAGGGTACAAAGGTAGCCGAGCGGCCTATGCGCTTGTCTCGAGATATGGGATGTCAGAGAAGGCACGTCTGATGATTAGGCCGTACACAAGATTGCACGATGGAAGATCTCGCCGTCACATCAGGGAGAGGTGGATACAGTAGCAGTATGGCCTCATATATGCTCTTCTGACAGGCCCATACTTGGGTATGGTCTAAAGCAGATGACTGCTTCGATTGACGTGCCTGGGCTCTTTCGATAGTTCTATATAAGGCCTCCATTTCTTCACCGGAGGTACGAGGGTCTTCTACTTCAAAGCCACTTCTTTGCTATTTCCTCGCCTGATTTGAGCGTCGGAGGGCCGTCGCCGGGACACCCCTTCAGGCTCGGTTTTGTTGCAGGTTCGCCGGAGCACTCGAGGATCCAGTAGGGAGCGCCACGTCCCCAGCGTCCGTTGACTCCTGGTTCAGACAGGATCAAAATCTTTAGTAATTTTTGCAAACAAATTGAAAATGAAAAAGGCCAAAAAATTAAAAGAATCAGAAGGGACAATAGAGACAAATTTAGAAATCACAACTTTAATCAATTTTGCTTTGAAAATGATTATCATCACGAATATTCATGCCCTAAGACACCCCAACAAAATGGAATAGTAGAAAGAAAGAACATAACTCTACTTGAAACCTCTAGGACAATGCTAAATGAGTATAACATACCAAAATACTTTTGGGCAGAAGTTGTTAGCACAGGCTACTATGTACAAAACAGGACCACTATAAACAAAACTCATAATAAAATATCATTTGAACTCTATTATAATAAACAACCCAATATTAAATACTTTAAAGTATTTGGATGCCCAGTTTATATACTAAATATAAAAAAATACTTAGGAAAATTTACCTCAAAAATAGAAAATGAAATCTTTTTAGGCTACTCACTAAACAGTAGAGGTTACAAAGTGTATAAAAAAGTTACACTAAGAATTGAAGAAACCTCAAATGTAAAATTTGAAGAGTCTAACCAAAACCTAGAACAAATCTAGAATCAAACAATCGAATTTGTTCGAGGTACCCCTAGTCAAGGGGGAGTCAGTGAAAACCTAAGTCACGAAGAAGAAGATCAACTTCAACTGAATGAACCTATTAGAACCATAAGAATAAATCCAAATCATCCAATTGACTAAATAATTGGTGACCCAGACCTAAAAGTTTAGACTAGGTCATCTTTTAGAAATTTAAGTCAAATATCCTTAATCTCAAAAATTAAACCCAAAACGATGAAAGAATCCTTACTTGACCCAGACTGGATCATAGCCATATAGGAAGAACTAGTCCAGTTTGAAAGAAACGAAGTCTGGGACTTAGTACCACCACCTAATAATAAAAAGGGAATAGAAACAAAATATGTTTTCAGAAATAAACTAAGTAAAACTGGGGGAAATTATTAGAAATAAGGCTAAGTTAGTGACTAATGGGTTTAGTCAAGTTGAGAGACTTGATTATGATGAAACCTATGTCTCAGTAGCTAGACTTGAATCTATTAGAATGCTACTTAGCTATGCAACCCATAAATGATTTAAACTTTATCAAATAAATGTTAAATCCATCTTTTTAAATGGACTAATAAAAAAAAAGTGTATGTAGGTCAACCACCTGGATTTGAGAGTTTAGATCATCCTACTTATGTCTTTAAGCTTAAAAAGGCATGTATGGTCTTAAATAATCACTTAGAGCCTGGTATGAATGGTTGACCTCCTACCTAATTTCCAAAGGGTTCAGTTAAGGACAAATTGACCCAACCTTATTTGTAAAGTCAATCAAACAAGATATATTTATAGCCTAAGTATATGTAGATGACATAGTCTTTAGTTCAACTAATTCAAAATTCTTATAAGAATTCATAACCTTAATGGAACAAGAATTTGAAATGAGTTTAGTAAGTAAATTAACTTACTTTTTAGGTCTACAAATTAAACAAACTAATGAAGAAAATTATGTCTACCAACAAAAAATATATTAAGGAATTATTTAAAAATTTTGGAATGGAAAACACCAAAGAAATAAAAACTCTAATGGCAATTAACACAATCTTAGATAATGACCCAAATGGAAAATCAGTTGACCTAAAATAGTATAGAAGTGTCGTAGGTAGCCTTCTATACTTGACTGCAAGTCGACATGATATTTTATTTGCAGTTAGTATGTGTGCTAGATACCAAACCTATGCTAAAGAATCTCACTTAACTAACGTAAAAAGAATTTTCAGATATCTAAAAGGAACTTCAAATGTAGGAATTTGGTATCCTAGAACAACCAATTTTGAATTTATAAGTTACTCTAACTCAGATTATGCTGGCTGTAAACTAGACCGTAAAAATACAAGTGGTGGATGTCAGTTACTTGACCCATCATTTGCCAGCTGGTTTAGTAGAAAGCAACATTGTGTTGCCTTATCCACTACTGAGGTAGAATATATAGCAATAGGAGAATGTGTTGTACAATTGTTATGGATGATGCACACTCTAAAAGTTTTTAATTTAAACTTTACAAAAACAAAAGTATTAATTGATAATGTTAGCTCAATTAATTCAACAAAAAAAATTTGTGCATCATTCAAGAACCAAATACATTGAAATTAAATATCACTTTATCAGGGATCATATCACTAAAGGTAATATTGAACTCATTTACATTGAGCCCAAGTTAAACTTAGCTGACATATTCACCAAACCCTTCCCTGAAAGAGAATTTAGCAACTTATGACGTCAGTTAAGAATGTGTTTAATAGACTATGACCAATATTTTCTATATTATTTTCAACATTTCCAAATTCTAGGCCAAAATTCTTTATTTATGTTTCTCAAAATTTTCTATTTTTAGAATTTTCAAAATCAATTTTAGCCTTAGTCTAGATCGAACCCATAGAAAGCATGCTCCTATATATTTAGGACTTGAGCATCTCACCAACATATTAGGGCTACCTTGTTTGTGTATTCCAAACTTATAAAGGGGATAGATGCATAGGCAGCTTGCCTAGACTTAGGATGATTATATCAGTGCATCAACATAAGTTTAAGCATTAAAGACCAAATTTATAATAATCAAGTTAAGTAATCTAGGTCAGTTAAACACTAAATGGATACAAAGACATAACTGATAGATTGGATGAGTACGATAGAAGGGGGGTGAATATCATACTCTTTTAAAACTTTTCTTTTCTCTTTAAAAACCAAAGTCGAGCAGCATAAGAATAGAGAACAGATTCATTTACTTCGTTTGGAGCCTAGCTCGACTCCTACTCGAAGGCCCGCGATCCTTGACCGCACCGATGGACAATCCACTATAACCCTTCTTTCCGAAATCCTCGGGAAGAAGCAGATCGTACAAATGAGTAAGATAGTAACAACCCTACTATCTTACTAAAGCAATAATACAATGCAAGTTTAATAAATAATATACCGACAAGATGTAAAAATGAACGCTCGGTCGGTACTTCCGAAGTAGCTCGAAGAGTTGTAGTAATCTTGCAGTACGAGCAACTTGTGCAGAGAAGAGCCTTTTGATAATCAGTAGTGTTCTCTTAAGCCTCAGATCTCGAGCTCCTTTTTATAAGTGCCACTGTCGTTTGGTCGACCGATCCCTCTGTTCGGTCGATCGAACCCACTCCCTTTCTTCCTGGCTGGAGTCTGACGCTGGCTCGATCTTCTGCATTTACTGTTCTTTAAGGGTTCGGTCGACCGAACCTCTTTTTCGGTGGATCGAACAGCTTCCTTCCCTGTTTGTCGAAATTTGCTGAGATCTTCATTTAATGCTCCATTAATACTGATTGGATAGGTCGATCGATCCCTGGTTCGGTCGACCGATCAAGTTTCGATCGGACTGTGCTTCGCTTTGGTCTGAACTGATCTCTAGTCTGAGTCAAGCTGGTTCGGTCGATCGATCCTCCTGTACGGTCAACCGATCAGGCCGAATCTGTAAAACAGAGTTAAACAATATTCCTACAAAACAAAGGCTAGCACAGTAATATAATGTATGAGTAATATAGACAGTAGAATTGTCTTGATCTCAACTTGGAAACCTTCCCGGTTTTTTCAGTTGGATTAGCGACCTTAGGTTGTTCCCTTTAGGAACCCGACCTCACTGTCGCTCCTCCAGTTGCATACCTCAACTTACCTGCCAAACATTGGTATTCCAGACCTGTTTGGACTTTTGCCTGCTCAGTGTCTGATCGCCTGATCCACTAAGACTTTTCCTACAATATTATATTAGCCAACAACAATAATAATACAAAATACAATGGTAAATCTAAACCTAGGTTTACTGAGATCCGCTGGTCCGGTCGATCGCGCGCAGGCGACTGGAAACCATCCGATCATCCTTGCTTGGAGTTTTCTCCTCCAAGACTTCTCATTACCTAAGATTACCACCCCCTAGGATTTACTTCATCTGGCTTCACTTACCAGAACCTAAGGTTACCACCCCCTAGGATTGTCTCTACTTGGCTTCATTCACCAAGACTTAGTATTCGGCTGCCCAGGGATTAAGTCCTCCAGACCTATCCACCTGACTTCCACGATATACCGAGATTTCCCTTACCTAGCCTACAACTAGGACTCAGTATTCGGCTACCCAGGGATCAGGTCCTCCAGACCTATCTACCTGGCTTCCACGATCTACCGAGATTTCTCCCCTTGCCTAGCCTATAACTAGGACTTATCTTGATCAAGCTCCATACTTAAACGTACTTAAACATATTTGTCTGACATTAAAACCTTGGAGGTCGATTGCACCAACACTAACCTGACTAACTAAGTGAACACTGCTATCTTCTGATAGTTAGTTAGTAACTAACGGTGAGATAGTTAAGGATAATTTATAGTTGATTAGATTATTTTGAAGTACTCTCAGGTTCAGGGGAGGATAAATAAGTCCATAAAACTTTGAAAACATTCCGTTTTACTTTTTCAAAAATCCATTTTTAAAATTTTTGCATGTTTTGAAATATTATTTTGAAAATTATCTCAATTTTTCCAAACTACTTTAAAACAATTTTTAATTTTAACTTTTGTCTTGGAAAACTTTAACTTTAAATCTTTTAAAGTTTTTTTTTTTTTTGAGAACTTAGCATTTTCAAATTTTTTTTTGAAAAACTTTAAAGTTTCTAAAGTTAGTATATTTTAAAAATATTTTCAACTTTATTTCTCTTGTGAAAATACTAATATATTGTGTTTTTTTAAAATATCTTTAAAAAAATATTTAAAATCTGCTTTATAAGATGTCTTGAAAACACTTTAATTTTTTTTTTTTGAAAAGATTCTTTTCAAAATTTATTTTTTAACTTTGAAATTTTTAATAAGTTATTTTCTTTATCATTTTGAAAGACTAAGTAGTTTCAAAACTATCTTTAAACATATTTTGTAAAATATGTGTTTTAACAAGTTTTTATGGTTATACATTTTTTTCTTTCCCCCCTCGACAGAAATCCTGAGAATTATTGTAAAAATATTTTTTACTTTCCCTAGCAAATTTTTTTTTGTCTATTCATGATTTTTTGATGAATGCCAAAGAGGAGGGTTAAGAGATAAATTGAAACAAATCAAAATCTGAAAAACTTAGACCATATCATGTGTCTATTTATGATTGTATTTTTTCTCCTAATTTAACCCACGTTGTCATTGCATAAAAAAGGGGGAGATTGTTGGTGCGGTTTGCACTAACGGTCTAACTCGAGTTTTGATGAATGACAAGTAAGTTATGTTGGACTTTATTGTTATCTAACCACTTGATTAAGCGTGTAGGAAATCCAGCTAGGTCGACGGGCCGACCAGATAACTAGTATGAAATCCAGCTAGGTTGACAGGCCGACTGGATAGCTGGTAGGAAATCCTGCTAGGTCAATGGGCTGACCGGATAGTTGGCACGAATTCTAGACAAGTCGACGGGCTGACCAGATATCTGGCAAACTGGTAAGTTAGGGTAAGTCACTAGAGGAGAGTGACCAAGTGAGGACGTGTCCCGATTGAAGGAACAGTAGGTGTCAGTCCAGTTTAGGTCCATTTAGGATCCTTAAGCTGAGACCTTGACTAGTTCCTGGTCCTGGAAGGACAGGAACTAATTACTACTCTATATTATTAAATTAACCTAATATTTGTTTTACAGGGTATTTTTGGACTAACATTGTTTTACTGGGCAAAAAGAAGAAAATTATCTTCAGGTGAACAGTGTCCGAAGACGCCTTCAAGCAGTGAAGGCGCCTTATTACTGTTCATAGAAGGCACCTTCCATGGCCATGGAAGACACCTTCCACAAGATAAACTTTCGACGTCACAGCGGATAAATGTCGGACTATTCAGAATCAAACTTGCCTCATTGGAGGCGCCTTCTATGGCTATGGAAGGCACCTTCTATGACTATGGAAGGCGCCTTCCATGCCTTTTATAAGGCTGTCTCGAGAAGGCATTAGATAACAACTACTATACGAGCTACTACACATTCTTTTAAGGTTTCGATTGCTATGAGCTCCTGCTACAACTCTACTGCAAAGCTACTGCGCCCGATGACTACTCCGAGGACTTTCGATCGCGACCGACAGACCAACATCGACACGAGCGCTCCCACTTTGATCTTTAAAGTGTTGGTATTTTTTAATTAATTGTTGTAAAAGGACAAGTGCAGTGTGTTGCACTTGTTTAATTCTCTTTGTACTCGATTTGCTCTTCCGGAGGTACCGTAAGAGGTCTTTAGTGAATTATCCTTCGATAGGTCCGCGCGACTTGGGTCTTGGAGTAAGAGTCGTCAAAGGCTCGAACCAAATAAACCATTCGTGTCTTCTTGTATTCTTGTTCTTTTTAGTTTTTCCGCTGCGTTTGTATACTTTGATTTCAAAACGACAAAACAGATTTTTAAAACCACGTGATTCACCCTCTCTCACGTGCGATCAATCCAACAAGTGATATCAGAGCAGATTTTACTCTGATTTGGTGCAACCACCAATTAAGTCAGGGGAATTACAATTTTTTTTGTTCTATCTGAATTGGTAAAACTTTACCTATTCAGATAATTGTTTTCGTTTGGTTTTAATTTGAGATTGGTGCAACACCTCTCAAATTTTTCTACACTTTTTTATCTCAAACACTGTTAATCTAAGACAAAATTTTAGTACCTCGTTTTAGTTTTTCTTTCTACAGCTGTGAAATGACACAACTTGAAGGGTACAACACCGTTTGTCCTCCCCTATTCAATGATGACAACTCCCCTTATTAGAGGAAGTGGATAGAGGTGTACCTGAAGATCGACTTCAACTAGTGGTTCAGCATCACCAGAGGCTACAAAGCCCCCGTCAACAACGCTGGAATTCCAATGGACCCGGAACATTGGAATCCAGAAATGAAGAAAAAGGTGCAGATCAATTTCAAAGCTCTTAACATAATTCAGTGGGGCTAACGAAAGAAGAGTTGAACCGTGTTGGCCCACACGAAAATGCAAAGGAACTTTGGGACAAGCTCATAGAATTGCACAAGGGAACCAACGACGCTAAGGTATTTTAACTTAATCCCTAATTTAATCTCCCCTTATTAATGTGTTTGATGAATGACAAAGGTGGAGGGCTAGGGATTAAGTTAGCAAACCAAAGAAAAATCAGAACAACTTAAACCCCATAACAAAAGCTAATTTACTCATATTTGTCTATTTATATTTGCATATTTTTTTTAACTTAACCCAGATTATTATTATATTAAAAAGAGGGAGATTGTTGGTGTAATTTGCACTAACGATCTAACTCAGGTTTTGATGAATGACAAATAAGTTAAGTTAAAATTTGTTGTGGTCTAGCCACTTGATCAAGTGTATTGGAAATCTAGTTAGGTCGATGGGCCAATCGAATGATTGGTACGAATTCCAGATAGGTCGATGGGCTGATCGGATATTTGGCAAAAAATTTAGCTAAGTCAACAGGCCGACCTGGATAGCTGCATGAAGTCCAGACAAGTCGACGAGCTGACCGGATGTCTGGCAAACTGGTAACTTAAGTAAGTCACTGAAGGAAAGTGGCCAAGTGAGGATGCGTCCCGGTTGAAGGGACAATTGACGTCAGTCTAGTTTAGGTCCATTGGGGATCCCTAAGCTGAGACATTGACTAGTTCCTGGTCTTGGGAGGACAGAAACTAATTACTACCATTTATTATTAATTATTTGTCCTAACACTTATTTTGTAGGTTATTTAAACTAACATTGTTTTGCAGGACAAAAAGAGCAAAATTGTCTTCGGATGAACAGTGCCGAAGGCGCTTTCAAAAAGTGAATGCGCTTTTGTACTGTTCATAGAAGATGCCTTCCATGGCTATGGAAGACGCCTTCCGCAGGATCAATTTTGGCCGAAGTCATGGATAAGTGTCGGGCTGTTGAGGATCAAATTTGCCTCATTGGAGGCACCTTCCATAGTAAGTCTGTCTCGAGAAGGCATTGGTACAACAACTTATATTCGAGCTACTTCACTTCCCTTTGAGATTCCGACTACTTTGAGTTCCTGCTACGACTTTGTTGCGACGCTGATGCACCCGACATTTGCTTTGAGAACTTCCGATTGTGGCCGACAGGCCGACATTAACACACGAGTGCTACTACTTCCATTTCTAAAGCGTCAGTAACATTTCATTTGTATACTTGATTACTGAAAAAGGACAAGTGTAGTGTGTTTCACTTGTTCGAACTTTTTTGCTACTCGATTTTCTCTTCCAGAGGTATCAGAAGAGGCCTTTAGTGGATTACCCATCGATAGGTCCGCGGGACCTGAGTCTTAGAGTAGGAGTCACCAAAGGCTCTAAACCAAGTAAACTGCTTGTGTGTTTCTCGTGTCTTTTAAATTCTGATTTCATACGTATTTTTCGCTGCACATACTTGTGATTTTAAAATAGACAAAACTAGTTTTTTTTTTAAATCACGTGATTCACCCCCCTCTTACGTACGTATTGATCCAATAGATTCGAGGCGCCTTCGAGTGGAAAACTTTATCTGCCGAATATAAGGTTTTATCTTCGGCTAATGGCTAAGGAAGGCGCCTTTAACCGTAGTTGAGATCCTCTGTCTCAAAAATGATGTGTCCTCGTGTCCCCTCGCTGATTGGACGATCATGACATCCTCGTGATGTGCACTGTATCCTTGAGATGTGATTTAGCCCATCCAATCAGCGAGGTGACACGGGGACACATCATTTTTGGGACAGAGGATTTCAACTCCTTCAACCGGCTAGAAGGTGCATTCACTACTATTCATGTAAGGTAAACTCCTTAGTTGATCTTCATTCTCGAGCAATCTTTCACTACAAATTCTTGTTCCTCAGAAATACTGTGTAATTCCTTCTCGTTTGTCAGCGTACTCTTCCGCAACACCTCATTCATTAGACGCACCGAGCCCATTAACTCTTTCTCGTGCCATTATTCTCGCTAGCTGCGTCTTTCACTTGACTTTCTTGTGCTCCTAAGCTCCTACACACTTAGACACAAGGTCAAACATAACAAAACTTAACTTAACTGGTTGACCACATCAAAACTTTCATAGGATATTTACATAGTGGGGAGTAACAGAGTTGTGGAGGTCTAAAGTAGAATAACAGAGTTGTAGGGGGTCTGGAGAGCTCAGTCTGGAGTGCCAAGCTTGTAAAGGTCGAGCTTATAGTATCAGACCTGTAAGGGTTATCTTGGAATTCCAGACATTTAGAGATCGAGCTTGTAGCACCAGACTTGTAGAGGTATAGCGTGGTAGATCAGCTTGGGTCGTGCTTTATGAGTGTGACAATTGAATAAGAGTTAGTTCTTTAGGCAAGCTTAACTTCAAGCGATGGTTGATCTAACTTGTCTAGGTTCGAATCTCTTGGGGCTTCACTGGCTAAGTGAACCCGACTTACCCCCGCTCACTCTGCCTTGAGCTCGAAACTGACTCAAGCGGATTTGATCTAATGAATTTTAACTAACAATTCGGCTCTTGACTCTTGACTCATAGGTACACACACTTGATATCCACCATGTTAATAAGCTTAATTCGCTTTGATGTGGATATAGCTTAGGGACTTAAGAGGAATTAGAAGAAAAGTGAGGGGCATTTCGATTATTTTACTGTAACACCCATTTTTAAGGCACTTTTCACCGTGAGAAAAAGGGGGCTACGTTAGTTTTCTTCTCCGCTGCCAAGGACACACAACCCTTCTTCATGTTTTCTCTGCCGACACAGAGGAGGGGGCCGACTTCCTCCTCACGCTCCTTTCCTTGTCGGCGTCGGTCGTTGTTCCCCTCCTTTTCTTCCTCCCAACGCCGCCACTGCAGCCATGCGTACCGACGCCCCCTCCCTTCTCTACGCCGATGTCGTTGGGATCGACAACGTCGCTACGTGGCCGCCTCCTCTTCATGCTGTCGGGATCTCGCCCATGCTACTTCTCCCTGTCGTCTCCCGCGGGACACGCAGCCATTGTTGGACATAGAGGAGAGATGGACAGAGCCTCTCCTCTCTTCCCCCTTTAGATTCACTCACGCCGATGACATTGCCAATTGGCATCGCCTCTCCTCTTCTCTCTCCCGTGAGACACCGTCACCTCTAGCACCGTTGCTTTCGCTTGCCAACTACGATTCACTCCAACATCGTGGGCATTGTCATCGCACTTCACTGCCCTCACTTTCACGCCAAGCCCCGCTCCTCCTTCTCCCTCGTTGCCTCGTCGCCCACCGCAGCAGCATTCCGGCCACTGCTACGAGCCGCTCGCAGTCCTCACTGTGGGTCAGGCCGCTGCCACGCGTGTCGTCTACTTCTCCCTTGACATGTCGACATTTGCAGGCGCTTCCAGTACTGGACGACGGCAGACAAGCGCTACCTCTATCTCCGTCCTTTCCGACGTCCACAGCCACCCATTGGCGATCTCCTTCAGGATGCCACAGCACCACCTCTCTTGCCGCCTCATCGTAGGCCACCTTTGGCCATCCACACTATCATACGCCTTCGGGCTTCCGAATCATCGCTGTCGTTGTGTTCTGATTTGACCTATTGCGTTCTAGCTTTGTGCCAATGTGGTGTTTTGGCATTTGCGTCACTATTATCTCTCGACCTATGCGTCAATGTTTTATCCCAACCTACGTGTCAGTGTCATATACCGGTTTACGTGTCGATGTTCTATCCCGATCTATGTGTCAGTGTCCAATCTCGGCCTGGGTGCCGAAGTCATATCCCGCCCTGCGTGCCGATGTCATATCCCGGTCTATGTGTCGTCTTCCAGCCGGATCCAGGTCGTGCTTGGCTAAGCGCCGTCAGATCCAACTTTTCATCTGGCTCAGAGTCACCTGTTCTTCCGGGTCACAACAACTCGAGCAACGTCCCAACTAGCTCACCGATCTACCCGAGGGCGCCTCTGGGGTAGGGTACGTCCTTCGTTCATATTCTATACATATTTCATTATTTTATGTCCTAATCTATTACTTATTTATTCGTTGGATTTGTCTCGAGTATCGGGGTACCAGGGACCAGGGCAATCCGGTCGTTGACTGCATGTAGCGTTGACCTAGAGGACTTCTGACGACTTAGTCAATATAGAAATCATCTCAGCATACCCCTTCCAGACATCCTGATTCAATTAATATTCCATCCATCTTATCCAACGATTCGTCTCATATATCAAATAGGATCACACTTAATTAGTTGGCATTTAAATTTCCTCGTATTAAAATAGCCATCTAATAACATGGACGGGATTATATTATTTCTCATACTTCAGTGTATTATCTAGAGCTATATACGTACTAGTTAATTACTTACATACGCCCTTGTACACATATAATTATATATATATATTAATACTGAAAATGGACCTCTGTTCCTCTCTGTGCCAACTGCCTGTCCTACAGATCGTACGCAGGCCAGCCGCAGCAGTCCCGGACGTGCATGCCCGCTACGTCTACTGCATGTCTACAAGCCAAGAAACAGTTTGCACGATCCTCTCGCAAGACATCGATCGAAGGAGTCACGACGTTTATGGCGGTGGGCATCCATGTCACTCCTGTCTCGGGCGAGCCACCCACAGGGAGCTGAGCGCGCGGAGGCGGTGGAAGTACTCGGCGACGGCCAGCAAGCACCGCGCCATCTGCCTCGTCGTCAGAAACTGGTAAAGCCGGTGAAGCGTCTGCTGCCTCAAGTGATCTGCCTGGACGCATGCACGCAATATTATATCGGTACGTGATCTGAGATCAGCTTAATTAAATATTAATTAATTAATTAATTAATTACTTGGCGAACGAATTCTTCCAGGGTGGCGAGCTTGTTCATGGCGGCGACCATCTGGCCCATGTAGTTGCCGACGTCGGAGGCGCCGCAGCTCAGCCCGTCGGAGGTGACGGTGTCCAGCAGCGACTGGTTCAGCGCCCCGTGCCCCTGGCTCAGCGCCTCCTCCGTCTCGTGCGTCGACTGCTGCAGCCCGCACACTGCCAGCAGTTGCTGCTCCGTCAGCGGCTCGATGTGACTCAGCAACATCTGAATTGAACCGAATCGAATCAAATCAAACCAACAACACTCCTTTCTTTCTTTCTAGTTTCCTCAATGAGACAAACACTACTTTATGGCCACTTTATGACCATGCCTAGAAATTTTAACTAATTTGATCATCAATTAACTACTGTTGGAAAAAAGAATTAATTAATTAATTAATTAATAATTGTCCTTTTTAATTATTTAATTAATGGTGCAACGGTTGCATTATTGAGAGAGTTGGAAGGCGGACCTTGAGGAGGTCGGATGGCCGGAAACCGCCCATCCACATGGAGCATCGTTCGGCGGGGGTGAGCCAGGTGCCGGAGAGGAGGTGGAACACGTCGGTCTTGATCACCATGCTCTTCAGGCTCGCCATCTGGTCGTAGTGCGCCACGCAGCTGTCGACGAACACTCGCAGCTTGTTCTCCGGCGGGTGCTCCTGCACAGCCGCCCGCAGCTCCATCATCAGCCGGTGGTGCTCCTCCAGCCACCTCCCGTACTCCATGTCGAACATCGCCGCCGCATCTGATCATCATCAACCGTTAATCGATCGCGCATTCATATTCTCTATTAATTTGTTTATACCTGAGCTAAGCCCGCCGACTCCGGAAGGAAGTCCATCGCCGAGGAGAGCTCCAGCTCCGCCACCGTATAGTAATCCCTACATCAATCTCAAACATACTTAAATTTCGTCCTAGCTCGATCGAAATTAAATTTCTAGTAATTAATCATATATAACACACTTGTGATCTAGCTCTATGAAGCTCCTGCTCGATCTGAGAGAGCTTGATCCTACTTGTCTCGAGCTGTTGAATATAAGCCTGTAAAGAGACGACGAATTAACAAAAGAAATATTAATTTTTTTTTGTCTAAAAAAACACACAAAATTGTTCAACTAATCCCGAGACGATTGACCTTCTTCCTCAGCCTGCTTTTCCTCGCAGCTTCCCTATTCTGAGCCAGCCTCCTCAAGGTCTGCAGAATTAATTTCAATCAGAAATCAAAAAAGGCTATCTGATTTCTTGAATTTGTAGACCTTTTTTCAGATCAGATTAATCGACTCACTTTAGGATCCGGCGTCTTGGGGCCTTCATGATCTGCTCCAGTAGCTCCCTTTCTGCTCCCTTCCTTCTGAATCCAAGTATGAAAGAGCAACAAATTAACAAGGGCTGAGAGAATTCATACACACAGAGACTTTTCACCTTGACTGCTGATTTGGAGTCCTTGGCGTGGTCATGAGGCAAAGCAGGAGGAGAATCTAATTTCTTGGAGTTGGCCAACTCCATGGCCTGCTCCGAGTTGGACTTCTTGGAGCCACTGCTTGATGGAGATGCCAGACTTATTCCACCTCCCTGCGGATTGGTTATTGACGAAAGACTTAAATACCACATGAACTCTACTAACTACGCAACCACCACAGAAGACTTAGAAGTGGAGTTCTTGCAGCTCGATCGATCGGCGTACCTTGTAGCTATTGGAGGGTGGCTCTACGTGCATAGGTTGGGAAGGGAAAATGTTCAACGTCTCTGCACACATGAAATTAAACCACCCTGCAAGCATTAATTAAAACCCCTCGAGCTGCACTTGCCAAGGGAGAATAATTTCCTCATATGGAATTATATCGATCAGCTTTTGTTCCCTCACACATAATCATTACGGATACTTGAATACTTGAACCAGAAGGAAGGAAGGAAGGAAGAAGAGGAAAGTGTGAGAATTTCCAGGGTGATTAATTATGAGATTTTTGGGGTTTTTTTTTTCAGTAAAAATCTGGTGATCAGGTTGCATGCAGTACGGGGATATCTGCAAGCCATGATTTCTCATGACCTGAGAAAAGATTTTCTGAGAGGAATCTCAACAGCTATTTGATTCCCATCCTACCTTTAGGTTAATTGCTAAGTGATCAATAACATTTAACCATGGAATTAAGATGTGTAGAAGACTCACGTCTTTGTTCTTGAACTGAGTGATCCTGCCCATCTAAGTACATGAACAAAGCTTGATCCAACTCTCCCAAGTCATAAGCTCCAGTGCTCTCCTTGCTTCTCCTGCAGCAGCGGTTTAGAATTACGAATGATTAGGAAAGATTGAATCTTTTTAACATGAAACACGTTTAATTAAAGAGTAATCGAGTTTGTTTTCTAGCTACCAAAATTCCTGTATGCATAATAGTCATCTGAAGGTACTGACTCTACACCACAAAAGTAGAACCTAGCTTATCTTTTGGAAGAAAAAAAAAACAGGGGTAAAAAAAAATCATCTTTTTAAGTCAGACTTTGATCTTTTTTATTGTCAATCCTCGCCACATATCCCAACCAAAAGCTCACATAATCAGATAGAAGAAAAAAAAGGAGAAGAATAGTTGAGCTAAAAACGCTGGCGAGAGGAGTACATGAAGCTTGCGTGCATGGACGAGGAGGAGGAGGAAGAAGAAGGATGAATCATGGCGAAGGAGATCTGCTGCTGCTGATGCTGCTGCTGCTCTGTTTGGTGGTGCTGGTAGCCATGGCCGCCGGAGCTGCCCTTGTTGGCCATCAAATAGTATTAATTCCCCACCTTTTGCCGCTTCCTTTTTTCTCTTTCCTTCCCTGCTTCTTCCTTTCCTGCTTCGGCCAAAACAGCCCATTAATGGCGAAACGGCCGCCTCCTTTCTTTACTCATTTGCTTCAATATATGAACCTCCTTCCTTCGCTCCTCGAGTGCCACAAGAAAGCTTGATAATTTCCCCTTCTCTCTTCCTCTCCTACAGATCGTGAAATTCAGCTGCGCCAGCTATAAGTAGTAGTTTTACCGAAAACATCAAGACTTTGAAGGCGTGAACCATTTTTTAAAGGTCCAACTCCGCTTTTTTATTATTATTATTTTTCATTTTTCTAAATATATAAAAGAGGAGGAGGGCGGTAAAGTTACCGCCATAACCGAACAGGGAACGCGGGCAGGCCCAGCGGTGACCTGCTTTTCCTCTCGGACGGACCATTTTGCCCTCGTTGGCTACGCCGCTGGTTTTTTTTTTTTTTAATTTTTTTGTTGAAATTTAACTCGATTTCTTTCCGGTTGTCTGCATGCTCGTAATGAATTCGAGTAGTAGATGGACTTTGGACTATTTGGAATTCTTTTTCGATCTTTATTGATTATGAAACTGGAATTAAATGGAGGGTTTGACAACTTATGGCACGTTCGCTGGTTTTCGTCCCTTTCCTCTTCTAAAAGGGGCGGAAATCGTTGCAATTTCTCCTCGGAAAAATAAATATATTTACAGAAAAGAAGATGGGGGCAATTTCGTCATTCCACTTGGGGTGGGATCCCGTCCGCAACTCGGCGTCAGGGGTCACGGGAACCTAGCCACTCTTCGAACGCCAAGTGGCCTCCACGTCCTAATTTTTTTGTGTTGGGCCGTTGAACACACGAGTCCGGATAGATGGGGCCCAGAACGAAACGGCCCATATCTACCTAATCAGACCGAGAGGATCGGCCACCCGAGTTTTATTACCCTATCATTACCCACTAATGAACCAGCGAGTCTGGGGCCAATGTAAAACTGCAGGAAGTGGGTAAAAAAGAGGGTGGCGGGACCCACCGGAAACTGCATGGTTTAGCTGATGCCGTCGTTCCAACAACTCCCAAAAGATTTAGAGTATTAAAAATTAAATTAAATATGGAATCAATTAAGCATTCGTATTTGTTTCGTCTAAAAAAAGATTTAAATTAAGATTTTGTCAAAATAAGGAAAGGCTGCTCGTAATGCCATAGATTCGTTTCCTTGTAATTTAGTGCGTTGGACAAATTTGGAAAATTCAATACTCGAGTCATACCAAAGTCTCATCTCCATGTAAAATTATCGACTTTGATTTTGTAGTAGATGATCAAGACCGAGGAAACAACATTTAGCATAAGAACTCTCGCGTAAATCTCATCGCCGCGATAATAAGGTTGACATGCTCGCGGAAGAACTCGAACGGAAATCAAAATAAGACACGCACCATATGATACAAGACAATCGATTAAGTAGCTATCAAGTACATTTGTTGATTAACCACTTCACTATATCTGTTTCTTTCTTGGACATTGACCCGTTTGTAATAAATTGAGGTTTGATAAAGACATCATATAGTTTTCAACCCCAACATTTTTGCCTAAAATAATGCATTAGTTTTTCCTAGTGTCGCCATCCATCGAAGTAGTTCTACTATTTTGAAATATTCAAAGGGAGGAAGGCTAACCTTGTGTCATTTTCTTCTTGGTTATGAGAAATTGTTTAGCTCATGTGGGAAATGAAAGATAATTGGATTAGGTAATATCTAAACATATTTTACGAATTGTCCCCACAAAAATTATTTGTTAACGAAGACTTTTATCGGATCGTAAGTTAGTTTATGGAGACTTGGCTTGGGCTATCATGAGAGGGATGCCAAGGTACACCACCCACTCCCTTGAAGAGGAAGACAAGCAAATGCACCAGTAGCTCATTACAACTTAAATATTTGTAAAAAAAAATTGATGTTTCATCTAGAGGAATCCAAGTTCAAGTTAAACTCGAACCAAATTTAAAGAGAAAAATAAATTTAGCGACTGGAAATTCAGTTTAATCGTGCTTTAATTTGCATTCACTTGAATTAAGAAATCAAGTTTTGAGATGAAATTAATGTAGCAGTTCATTTGATAGTGTTAAAATAATATTAGTTTATGCTTTGGACAGTGAGAGGCTTCCCATATTTTTATTTCTATTCGGTGGGTGCGACCATCCGCCCAACTACCCATCATCGAGCAGCTCTGTTTACTTGGGAGGGCAGATGGAAAGGGGGGAAGGAGTCAATCGTGTAGAAAAATCAAAAATCAATTTAAAAAAAAGAAGAATTCGTAGCATAATGGGCCGATAATATATATGGGCTTTTGGGCCGAGTTTCAAATTGTTGCATTAACAATTAAGACACATCCTTTAAAAAACAAGAAGTATTGTTGAGAATTGAAAATGTTAGGACAGAAAGAATTATGATATTTTCATAATAGTATTATATTATTTACTTTTAGGCTCTACCTCCTGATATCAATAGAAATATTTTTCTTTTATAAGTCTGATATGGTGCATATTTTGTGGGGTCGATGGAATGATGTGGTTATTAGTCAAGGCCGCAAGAGGGGCAGAAGTCAAGCTGACCTGGAGGTCAGGAAGGTTAGAAGTCAAGCCTCTGTGGCCGGTCAGCAGTCAAGCTGATGTGGAGGTCAGAAAGGTCAGAAGTCAAGCTTTCGCGGCCGGTCAGCAGTCAAACTGACATGAACAGAAGGGAGGTCAAAAGTCAAGCTTATGTGGCCAAAGTCAAAGTCTCAGCGGTCAGGGCGGTCAAAGGAGAGGATTATAAGACCAGCCCCGACAGTGGGTAATAAACGGGCCCGCGGGCCAGGTATAGCTGAGGACTGAGATTACAAACAAACGGGTCTGGACACAGACCCCGCGGGCATGTCGGGATATCCAAGCCAAGGATCACAGGTCGGGACACAGACCTGGCGTGCAGGTCGGGACATCCAAGCCAAGGATCAGAGGTCTGGCACAGACCTAGCGTGCATGTCGGGATATCCAAGCTAAGGATCAGAGGTCTGGCACAGACCCAGCGTGCAGGTCGGGATATCCAAGCCAAGGATCACAGGTCGGGACACAGACCTGGCGTGCAGGTCGGGACATCCAAGCCAAGGATCAGAGGTCTGGCACAGACCCAGCGTGCTTGTCGGGACATCCAAGCCAAGGATCACAGGTCTGGACACAGACTGGGCGTGCAGGTCGGGATATCCAAGCCAAAGATCAGAGGTCTGGCACAGACCTAGCGTGCAGGTCGGGATATCCAAGCCAAGGATCACAGGTCGGGACATAGACCTGGCGTGCAGGTCGGGACACAGACCTGACGTGTAGATCGGGACATCTAAGCCAAGGATCAGAGGTCTGACACAGACCCAGCGTGCATGTCGGGACATCCAAGCCAAGGATCACAGGTCTGGACACAGACTGGGCGTGCAGGTCGGGACATCCAAGCCAAAGATCAGAGGTCTGGCACAGACCCAGCATGTAGGTAGGGATGTACAAGTCATGGATAGCAGTGAACAGTAAACAGGTCAGGACATAAATTTAGCTTACCGATCGAGATGTGCAAACCGGAGATAGCGGATGACAAAGGCAGGTCTGGATACAAGTTTAATACAGATCGGGGCATACAAGTCAAGGATAATAATATATAAAAGCAAGGGCGGGTCCAGATCTCGGAACGCAGGCTCATCATTCAGGCACTACAGGACAAATCAGCTAAAGAATCGTAACCGCTTGTCAGAGAATGTCAGAGAATAATCAAGGTGTCAGGGAATATGCCAACAGTCGGAGCTCAATACACCTTCGGTTTTGCCGCCAGCCTATTAAGAAGAGCCACGTGTCAATCACCGTCAAACAAAGCCTGACAGCCGACATTCCCTGACACCTGTCAGACCCAGAAACTTCCGTTGCAGTATAAAAAGGGATGCCTTGTCTCTTATGCAGGTACGCTTACTCGTCATTTCTCACTAGTTTTTACTTTTCGTCCTTTCTCTGTGATTTCTGGAGAAAAAGTACCTGACTTGAGCGTCGGAGGGCCTGCCCCGGGGATTTTTCTCTAGTTTCTGGTCTCTAACGATTGGTGGATTCGTCTGAGTGTGTGCAGAGCAACAGTGTCATCGTCCTGGTCATTTATCGCCTTCGACCGCCGGTGTGAACCTTTCCAGGAGGGTACCTGTAGATCCAGCGCTTCAACGACTCTCCGTCAACTTTCTGCACAACAAGGCCTATCTTCATCCGACTTAGTTTCTGGACGAGATCAAAGTCAATGATCCTTTTCATAAACCAAACAGGTCGGACCTCTCTGACCTAGTCTCCTAGACCTCTCCAGCTCGATCTCCCAAATCTCTCAAGCCTGATCTCATGCATAGACCTCTCCCAACTGGTCTCCCAAACCTCTCCCATTGAATCTCCTATATTTTTCCAGCTCGGTCTCCCAAACCTCTCCGACTTGATCTCTCGGACCTCTTTAGCTTGATCTCCCATACCTCTCATCCGACCGTCGATCGTAGACCGGAACAATAATAACCTAACAAAGAAATAACATCTTTTGAATCAAACGTATATGTGAATTAATATTGTTTCACTTTTCTTTGTTTATTAAGGATTAAACAGAGCAGCTGTATATTCCTGTGAATTGCACAAGGAGCCGAGCTGTATGCAACAATCACCGGCATCAAAAAAAGGCGGTAAAATCTCCGATGACCAAACTCATGCAGCCTTTCATCAACATCACACCACCTTTTCAAGCACCCATTTGAAATGCAGAAATAGCTCATCCATACATGCTCAATTAATCACATTATTTGTCACTCGATCAGAATCGAATAAGAATCCCTTTTCCAAACATCTTTTTCGTATTTAATATTAATTGTCTATATATATATATATATCTGTCGATTAACAATTAAGCAGTGATCGGTGAGATTTACACAACAGCTGTGAACGACGTTCGTGATTCATCATTCAGCATCGATCGACCTCACTGACACAAACATGTGCAAAAGCAATTCACTCGATCGACGGTAGCTTTTCTTCAGCTTATATATATTCATGCATGGATGATCGGATGATCCAGTGTTTGCATCGGCGGCATGGATCGTCGGCCCTCGGCAGAGAGGTTGCAGGCCGGGGAACAGAGAGGGGTCTTCCACTTCACCCACCCCTTCCACATGCTCACCCAAGTCGATTCGCCCTACCTCTTCACCTGCGCCGGCTGCAAGGAGTACGGCGCCGGCAGCCGCTTCCGGTGCCAGACTTGCTGCGGCTTCGACCTGCACGACTTCTGCGCCCTCGCTCCTCCGGCTCTGCGGCACCATCCCTTCCACCCCGACCACCAGCTCGCCTTCTTCGCCAAAACAGGTCGAGCCCAGTTAATATTAATTAATTAATTACTGAATTTAATTAATTCTTAGATATTGATTTTAATTAATGACGAAGGCGGCGGGTTTCTTCGTCCGAGGTCATGCGACGTCTGCGGCAGAGCCGCCAGGGGCTTCGCCTTCCGGTGCACCGCCGCCTCGTGCGGCTTCGAGATGCACCCCTGTTGCGCCGCGATGCGCGCGGAGATGAACTTCCCGGCGCTGCATCAGCACCCGCTGGCGCTGGCCCTCTCGCCGCCGGCGGCGGCGGCGGCTTGCGGTCTGTGCCAGAGGAAGAGGTCCGGCCTGGCGTACCGGTGCGCGGCGTGCGGGTACTCTCTGCACGCGGCCTGCGCCAAGGACTCGGTGAACGGGCTGCTCGCCCACGGGTTCAGGTCGCCGCCGGAGAAGCCCAGCAAGCTCGGCGCGGCGGCGAGGGTGGCGACGCAGGCTCTGTTCGGGATCATCGGGGGGTTGATCGAGGGGATCGGAGAAGGAATCGGGGAGGCCTTCGTCGACAGCATTGGAAGAGGTACGACCATCAGAGGTGACGTCATCGAGGAGAAGTAATTAATATAAGCGCGTGATTAATTTTATGATTAAGTGCTAATTAACTATATAATTGTAAGGACTTGCTCGATGAGTTGTTAATATGCATGGAAGTTAATAAGTCATTGTTGTGTTTGTATTAAGAATCATGGCTTTGTATCAAATTATTATATTGATTACTATAAGAAGTTTGTCTTTTATATTGTCGTACAAGTTGTCTTAACTTGATTATATTTTAATTAATATTTTATTAAAAATGTGATTTTAATCCACTACGACTCGAATTGCATGCCACATTGCCATGCAATCTAAACCGAATAATAGGTGGAATTGATGTGTTAACCACTGTAATTAGGATATCAGATTCTCTGATTTAATAATAATAATAATAATAATAATAATAATAATAATAATAATAATATTATTATTATTATTATTATTATTATTATTATGAATCATTTGTAATTATATCAGGATGATGTTCATGATTTAATTATAATTAATTATGATCCTTTAGATTTATCATCTTTGAATTATAATTTAGATCAGAACAGTTAGTTGGAGACCGTCCAGACGCTATCGACAATGGACAAATGACCAGCTTAAGTATAGACCTAATTAGAGACCTTAATTAGTCATTTAATTTAAATAATGAATTTCATTTACCTTACTAACTTTAACTAAACTTCTGTACTATTTTTTATAGTGTTTATCAATCCGATTTGTATTTTTTACAATAATCTTGGGAAGAAAAAAATGTTCTTAGCTCTAGTGTTTGTAAGATATATTCAAATAATGACTAATATATTCAAATAATTAAGAGAAAATTATATTTTCAGTTCTGTAATTTATATTTTTTTTAATTTTAGTCCTGTTATGAATTAATTTACGTTCTTAGTCCTGTAACTTATAATATTTTTTAATTTCAATCCTTTTTCCTTTAAAATTGAAATTTTTTCAATGGAAAATATCTAGTTTGTGGAATTGTGGTTGGAATATAAAAAGCACATGAGTCATAAAAAATTAAAATCCCCAAATTTAATTTATAGCTCATCATTTTTCGTTAAAAAATTTCAATTTTAAAAGAAAAAGGACTGGAATTAAAAAATATTACAAGTTAAAAAATTAAAAATATAAATTAACTCAGAATTAAAATTAAAAAAAATATAAATTACAGAACTAAAAATATAATTTCCTCACTAATTAAATCCACACGTACGCTGGGATGATGCATGCATGAGGCCGGCCGCCATCACTTATTTTATTTCATTTTTTAAAAAATAATTTTTTTTGAATATCTTACCAATTAAAATGAAACTTTTTTGGTTTTTGAAAAAAAAAATCAGAAGTGGCCAACACTTGATTGAAGCACGCATGCGTCTAATTAATTGATGGGAGTGGATGGTTCGTTGAACCGTCAAACCTAACCGGCTTTATTCCATCCCCATCGTATTATTATATTTAAGGGTGGATGGATCGGATCTGATCGGATCAGTTCAGTTCTAATCCGATCAAATTTAAAATATTATAAAAAACTCTTAATTGAAATCGATTTAACAGGAATTCAATTCGAAACCTCTAAATTCTAAACCCATCAATCTGGACTTGAAAAAACGAGTCCAATTTTTAACCTTCCTAATTATATTAATTATCAATAATTAACATATTTTTATATCACATATAATGAGTAAGTAATAGCATCTTAAATTGTAAAATAACATTATAAACTATATTTTACTTTGAACATTATAGTATTTATGAATTATATTTATTAACAAAGTCTATGAATTGATAACAAATTATAAAAATAAATAAATACTCTTGATAATATCAAACAAACTCACTGATCAATTAAAAAAGTTTAAATAATATAACACTCATATTTAAATTTAGAAAACGGACATGAAAAGATCATTTAAAATGTAATAATATTCATTTACCCTGAATTTAATTGGTTCGAGCACAACACGGATGACCACTACGGGTTGGTAAGCGCCATTGGTTTCTCAATGGATCGTGCAAAGTAAACGCCTATATGTTATTAAATGACACGCTGGATGGTTATCATAAAATGATTAATCAAGTTGGGTAATGTAACTAGGAGTCTCACGAACTTAGCTAGATTTCAGCCTGGTGTTAGGTCCTTCAAATTAGTAAACTCCTGTACACTTGGTAAAGTAATTAGACCACAAAACATTCTAACTTTAAGCCCCCCTTATCATTCATCAAAATCTTAGTTAGATTATTAATGCAAATTGCACCAACAGACCTTTTAGGTACCATAGCTAAGTTTCTATTGGGTTGTCTTAAAGTGTGTGATAATCCAGAAAACTTTTAGTTTGTGTTTTTTTCATAGGGCCATCAGAAGGGATGTCTTGGATCTTTAAAAATTTGTTGGTAGTGGGTGGTTGTCTAATAATGATTTTTCCTAAAAGAACTTACTTAGATCTTTGTTTAAATTTTCTAGAGTTTCTTTTAGATCTTTTGTTTGGTTATTTTTATAGATATGGTTTTCAAGAGTGAGGAGTTAAGTTTCTAATATAGTAAGTCTATAATGTAAAGACGTCAGTAGAGTCAATATGGTGTTATTTTGTTATACCAGAATTTGATCTACTTGACTTACTAAGGTAAAATTATTATAACCAATGTCTTTGTTTTTAGTAAATTGTTGAGAAAAATCTAGAACTTCTCCATAATGCGTATTTATGAATTATATTTTGTTCATTCAATATTGGGTCCTCAAAAAGTCTTACGACTCTGATACCAAAAATTATTAAGCTATATTTCTTAGAAGTTTTTAGATGTTGGTATCTATCATTAGTACACAACAGTGAATTTTAATAATATAAGCATAGCAGACTGGATGTTTACACCATAAGTTAGATGTTTATTGCTAGCTCTTTTCTTTTCTATACCAATAATATATCATTTTTAGCTGATATATTATTATATATTATTATTATTATTATTATTATATTCGGGGCAGATTTGATGCTGTGAACTCCTCCGATAATCAGCGATCAAGACATTCTTATTTTCTTTATTGTCAGTAATACTATTTTTAGTTCTTGTACTTAACCTGTGTAATTGTTCAATCTATTAGTAGATTATCCAACGACTGCACTTGACGAATGCGGGCCTTGGAGTAGAAGTCGTCGAAGGCTCCGAACCAAGTAAAATTTGATTTGTTAGTATTATTTTTTATTCTTTTGTTGCGTACTTCAATTTAATTTACTCGTAATTTTTCGACGATCGTTATTCACCCTCCCTCTAACTTCTTTCCGATCCTACAAGGTCTACATCTAATTTTACCACATATCAATTAGAAGAACTCATCGATATCGAACAAATTTTAGACACATTTTTAAATGAACAATTAAATACGTTACACCCAAAAAGAATATATAACCAAGGTTTATTATCTTTTTCTACAACACTTCATAGACATCAAAGAACACAACCACTCCACCTACTCGACGGAGGAGAATAAAGATTTGCACTTATGAATGAAGAATCTGCTAAAATACTATTACAATGTAAACATAATTACATCAACTTAGGATTAATTGTGTTTGTATTAAGAGGACTTACTAGAAAAAATATAGGAGCTAAAATATTTTTAGTACTTTATGACTCCAGATTTTTTGATAATGATAAAGCAGTTATTAGACTCATTAAAGTCGATATGAATAGTAACTTAGGAATTACATATTTCTGCCCAAATTTTAATATGACTATTCCATACTTTATTGAACATATTAAAATCTCAGTTCAAGCCAGGGGATATAACGATTTTCAAAAACATAATATTCATATAGATATAATTTTTCTAGGCAAAATTATGACTAATATCAACAATATTTTCAAAGTCCAAATAAATAATATTATTGAGACTTTTACCACAAAGAGAATTTATTTCATGAAACTTAAAGATATCTCCTCTAATCTACTTGCTGGATTTGATTGGAATTTTAATCTAGAATTAAGAATGAAACCACAAACTTTACAACTAACCGAATCTATTATATAAAGACAGACATAGTAAATCCTTAGCAAGATTTCATAATTACAAACTTTCAACATCACAAGAAGAAGATCAAGAGGAAGGCCAACTAGCTAGTATGAACTTAATAAATAAAGGCTGTAGCAATCAGTCCACAAACTTATGTCTGGAACCTAACTATTTATTTTATGGTGACTTAAATGAGTACGTGTACCTACCATTTGAAATAGCTACCTATTTTACTAATGAAGATCTTAAAAAATTAGAAATCTTTGATCTTTTACACCATAAGTTAGAATCATAATAGATGTTATACTTTGATGAAGATATAATATAATTGCTAAAAAGAATGATTATTTCTCTAATGTCAACTTAATGAATCCTGCCAAATTCAATGCCACTAGTACATCTAGACCACAACTCTTACAAATAAGGTACATAGAAAATTCTATGCGAACTATAGATTTTGGAGAAAGACATCCTCCAAGAATACAAATACATCCTTACACTAATAATAATCCCTTATTAAGAACCATAGGGAAAAGAAGACCGTCAGAAATAACATATTTTGGGAAAAAAAACTCTGTTTTACTTAATATTGGGGAATATGATGCTCCCCAAATCTACGATACTTATTTAGAACAATGGATAGTCTCTGTCAAAAGAGATTATCAAGCTAAGCATGAACTAAATATAGAATCAAGAGACGCAATGATACGGGTAAGAGAGAATTACTTAGGAGATGCTGCCAAAGCAGCAAGAGAATCCTATAAAACTACCAATCCTGAAGAAGTAGTCAGAATTGCTTCCCAAGGAAATAATATACTTAATTTTTATTACAGTATTCATAGACTATTTACAGCTCGAGATGCAAATACTGGTTTAGATATTAGGAAAAAAGAAGCCATGAGAGATTTAGAACAATTACAACTCTTTAATTGGAACTGGATTAAGCCCTTTTGTAATGATTTTTTAGTCCTAACAGCAGTTTTAGGTAATTATTATAATCCTAAACTAGGGGAACGATTATTTAGTAAACTTCCAGGAGACTTAGGAAAAGAGATACATAAGACCTGGATAGACATGAAAGTAGCACCACAGTATGATAATATTGGAATTTGAATACAACACATTATTTTTCTTTTAAAGGAAAAATGTACCTATATACACATACAGAAACAACTTAAAAACCAACAATATGAATTTTGTAGTCAAATCTACACGCCTCAACAGTATGGTTCAGCTCCAACATGACCTTATAAGGCCAACATACCTTCAAAATAACCTGTTCCCATACTAAAAAGGTAAGACCAAGAAAAACTTATTATGTTAAAAAAAATATAGAAAAGAAATCCTACTTAAATAAAGAAAAACATGTAAGGAAATTAAAACCTAAGAAAACTTATACACTATTACCTGTTTTACTTGCAATGAACTAGGACATTTATCTTCATCTTACCTAAACAAGAAAAATTTATACATAAGAGAGACCAAATTAGTTACATGTACCGACCTAAATTTAGTAGAAATTCAATCGGATGTTTCAGATACATCTTCTATTTACTCAATTATATCCGTTGATGATGTGGAAGTCGTATAATCCTCTTTCGACTATAGCCTAGTAAATTCTTTTCTACAACCTTTACAATATTATCCTGAGTACAATTTTCTGAATACGTACCTGATCAAACATTATGGGACGATATTCCAAACGAAAATAATCTAATGTTTTCACAATTTAATACTGAAATAAAGGAATCCACCTGTACACATGACTAGCTACTGAAAATAAGAATATACAACATCCCTTGCTATCTCTATAGTTATTACCCATCCATTGAGAAAAGGGGCACATGCACTTTATGTAGAAAATAAGAATGTAATCTTTGTCTCCAAAAATATTTTGCTATTACAATACTTATAACTCAGCCCACTAAAAACAGTACTATAAATATTATCTTAGAAACTAGAATATATACATTAGAAACTAGATTAAGCCAAATGGAAGCCCATTTCTACATGATTGATGCCCAACTAGAGGAAATATTACCACAACCTCCTCCACAACCACTTGATAAACGCAAAGACTTACAAATTTTCATGAGTTCACTGTAAACAAACATGATTTTTATTAAGGCCTCCAGTATATGTAACACCGGAAAAACTCTTGATATTAGGGTTAAATGTCTCATTAATATACATGGCCATGAGTTCACTCTACATGCCTTTTTAGATAGCAGAACTATTAACTCCACCATTGATGAAGTTACACTTTTCTCAATATTACCAACAACTTTTATTAAGACAACTTCTCAACCTTTAATTAGTATCCAATTTGATAGTTAGCAATTAGCTTGCATACAATTTGTGACAAACATACACTTAAGATTTTACAATAATTATGGTACTTATAGTAATCCCCTAACCCTCTCAAAATTATGGGTTAAACCATTACTATACCTTAACATCCATCTTATTTTAGGACTCAATTTTCTTCTAACACCAGATCAGGTTTTTCTCCTTACCAAAGATTATGCTCTTTTCTTTTCTACACCAATAATTTCACCTATTGTCTTAGATTATCCCTCAATTGTTCATCCAATTATCATTCCACACACACCAGATAATCTGACTAACAAATCGGCTGAAACTATTTGTCAGTGCTCCACAAGAGGTGCTTGTACCTCTACTTCTCTTCAAACTTATGCTCTAGCTTTTTCTGAATATCAGGAAAAGTAGAAATACTTGGTTGATCTAGCCATACAAGTGATTATGTTTCTACATGGGATATTCCTATTGACCTAATAATCCCAAAATAATTTATATAGATGATTAATACTTATCAACTTGATTAGACTCTTTGATTTCTAAATTAAAAAATTAGAAATTATTGGTGATAATTCAACTAAATATTGGAATAGGAATAAAGTATATTGTAAAATGGCAATCATTAACTCAGACCTAATAATTAAAGCCCAATATTTAAAATATACGAATTAGCAAACTGAGGAATGTAAAATGCACATCTAACAGTTTTTACATTTAGGAGTTATACAAAGATCTACTGTCACGCCCCGGGGGAGTCCCTGCTAGAGGAAATTTCGACAGCATCTCCCCTGTATTGGTGACAATCTGAAACTTAATTACATAGCTCTCAGGGCTCATAATCATCAGCCAACACAGCTGGAACATATACCATACAATAATAAAACAATCCATGCAGTTAATAATAAATCAACCTCCAGCTGACTACACAACCACGCAGTTTATAATAATACTTACTCCACTACCACGAGGAAAAACTGTTGGTTAGTCCTAGGAAAATCGTACCGGTTCCACTGTATAAAAAATTTTGTACAAGTGTTGAACCTTTCCTTAAATAACCTATTGTGCTCTTTAGAAGCTAAATTAGGAATCGCAGACGAAACTTAATATCATTGATTCCAAATTTAACTTATCTGTTCTTAATGGTTTAAATTTGAATCGCAAGCGGAACTTAACACTATTGATTCAAATTCACCTATGTTATTAATTCCATTAAATATTAATTTCCAAAATTGGCTTCCAAGACTGCATGGTGAGGCACATGACCTTCTTGGATATGGGAGCAACCACCACCGCCTAGACAAAGCCTTTTAAGGAAAACTAATATTTAATTTCCTTAAATAACTCTAGGTTAACCAAAAAGAACAATCGAATCACAAATCCGAAAAATAAAAGAAAAGAAACACAACCTCGAAACAAATCCGAAAACTCTAGAATCATATGCCTTTTGTGTTTGGTATTTTCAAAAATAACTATACAAAGAAAACTAGTATGATGCGGAAAACAATTACTAGTTATACCTTTCTTTGTAAGACCGCATTCCTCTTCTAATCTCGGACGTTGTGTGGGCAACGATCTTCTGAGATGAGAACCACCAAGCACCTTCTTCTTCCTTCTAGGTTTCGGCCACCAAAAGCTCCTCCAAAGATGAAGAGATTCGGCCACCACCAAGCTCCAAGGGATGCTAGAAATATCGCCTCCTTTTCTCTCCTTCTTCTCCAAGCAAGATCCGGCCATCACAAGGACTCCGAGGATGAGATGAGGTTCGGCCACAAGATGGAGAAGAGAGAAAGAGGAGGGGCCGACCACACCCAAAGAGAAAAAGAGGAGAAAAATAATAGAGTCGTTTACCAGAAGACACCTCTACCCCTTCTTTTATAAACCTTGGTCTTGACAAATAAGGAAGTTTTAATAAAAACTTCCTTAATTCTTTTGTCATGAAAAGGAAAATTTATATAATTAAAAATAATTTTCTCTTCTCAATTTGTAATGGCCGACCACTTTTAAAAACAAAACAAGGAGAGTTTTAATTAACACAAGAATTAAAACTTCCTAATTTATTTCCGGAAATTTATAAAAAATTTCTACAATAATTTTTCCCTTCATGGTGGTTTATAAAAAGGAAATTTTATAAATTGGCTGACCACCAACTTGGCTCAACCTTTGGGTCTTGGCCAGCCCTAGCTTGGGTTCCAAGCTAGCTTGGTCGGCCACTAAAGAGTGGGTAAGAAGGTAGGTATGTGGTGGGTATAAATCTCTATATACAAGAGACTACGATAGGGACTGAGAAGAGGAATTGATTTTGGTCTCCTGATGAAATTAAGCATCCCGTGTTTACCCCGAACACATAACTTAATTTCATCAATAATAATTCATTTCACTAAAGAACTATTATTGAACTACCGCACCAATCCCAAATTACATTTTGGGCTCTTTTTTATTATGAGTGTGTTAGTCTCCCTGTGTTTAAGATGTCGAATGTCCACTAATTAAATGAGTTACTGACAACTCACTTAATTAATATCTTAGTCCAAGAGTAGTACCACTCAACCTTATCGTCATGTCGGACTAAGTCCACCTGCAGGGTTTAACATGACAATCCTTATGAGCTCCTCTTGGGGATATTATCAACCTAGATCACTAAGACACAGTTTCCTTCTATAATCAACAACACACATTATAAGTGATACCATTTTCCAACTTATCGGGCTTATTGATTTATCAAACTAAATCTCACCCATTGATAAATTAAAGAAATAAATATCAAATATATGTGCTTGTTATTATATTAGGATTAAGAGCACACACTTCCATAATAACTAAGGTCTTCATTCCTTTATAAAGTCAGTATAAAACGAAACGACCTCTAATGGTCCTACTCAATACACTCTAAGTGTACTAGTGTAATTATATAGTTAAGATAAACTAATACCTAATTACACTATGACCTTCCAATGGTTTGTTCCTTTCCATCTTAGTCGTGAGCTATTGTTTATAATTTATAAGGTACTGATAACATGATCCTCTGTGTGTGACTCCACATACCATATTATCTACAATATAAATTAATTGAACAACTACATTTATCATAAATGTAGACATTTGACCAATGTGATTCTTATTTCTAGATAAATGTTTATACCAAAAGCTAGGCTTTTAGTATATATCCTAACAAAAACACAACACAATGGAAAACCTTCGCAGCGAAAAACATGGGCATCATACCTGAAGCACGATATAGAATCCATAAGTACAAAAACTACACATCATAAGTATGCAGACATAACAAAACAAGGAAACAACGAAAGTCCGAAATCAGAAAGCCATTTCGACACCTAGTAGGGACTAGCGACTGGAACCTCCTGACAACTTCAACTTAAATTAGAAAATAAAGTAACGGTGTGAGTCCAACGACTCAGCGAATATTAAGCTACATGCATAGTACAATATATCCAATAATAATAATTATATCGTACAGTCTCCTGGATAATAGCTGGAAATGTAAAACTGAAAAGATAGGAGAAAACTATACTCTAGGGATGACAATGGGTAGGATTTGGGTAGGATTTTATATCCTCCGTACCTATCCTTATTTATTATATTTGTACCCATACCCATCCCCATACCCACGGGTATTTAACTTTCATACCCATCCCTATACCCGTCAGAGTTTCAGGTACCCATATCCTACCCATCATCCTATTACTCCATACCATTCTCATTTTTTAAAAAATATTTCAATGTACCTGCCAACTTTTTCTCATCTCGCGCTCCTTTGATCGGGTGAACATTTCTTGTGGAAAAGAAAATGAGATACGTGTTGATGACCAGATAAAGAGACAAACTAAGTCTTTTTTTTCTAAGACGAAAAGCGGGCTAAAGTTTTTTTTTCCCCAATAAAAAATGAAGCATATATATATATATATATATAGAGAGAGAGAGAGAGAGAGAGAGAGAGAAATGTTATGCTGGGCGACGCTTTGTGTGCGACCGTGAGCGACGCGCAGACGTGGCACCGCCAGCTCGATTTCACTGCAAATAAAATAATCCACAAAAGTTACTCTCTCCCTTTCTCGCCTTTGTTCAAAATGTCGGCGGCGCTTATTACCAAAAATAAAATCTCCCTCGCCGCTCTCTCTCTCTCTCCCTCCCTCTCCCTCCCCACTCTCTCTCCCTCGCTCCCGGTCCCCTCCGGCGTCCGTCCTCCGGGCGACCTGACGCTTCCCCAGAAAGTTCAATATTTTTTGTCTGGCTCGCCGCTCCCCCCCCCTTCCCTCGATCCCTCCGTCGAAACTTGTCCCTCACGCTCCCGACCGGAAAGTTGCTCCGACGTCTTCAATCACAGGTCTACTGTGAGATCCTACCACCTCACTCCAATTTAATTTCTTAATCCACACCGTTATTACCTTGTGAAATCGGTATAAAAATAGCTGTAATAATTGTATAAAGATGCACCGTGGCTTTGCTCCCATTTCTAACTGTTGCATCAACTACTACGACTGATGAAACCGTGCTTGTAGGATATGACTTGGATTGGTTGTGGTAGAAGGTCGGAAGGACTTATGCTACGACCTGGATGGTCGACGACTCCAACAATCGCCTGCTCTTCGGTGGACTTTCATTTTGCTATTACAAGGTGTAGCAGCTTCATGGGGAGGAAGCTGCTACAACATGTAGCAGTTAACTGTGCATGAAGCTGCCACACCTTGTAGCAGCTACCTTGATATTTTATAGCAGAGATTAACGTACTCGGTACCCATAGTTTTCATATTGTCTTTATCAACCCGATTCAAAAATTATTCTTAAAAAAAATTTTCACTGCTTCAGCGCCTTTCCTGCTACATATTGATTGGAATTCTCTCTCCTTCGCTCCCTCCGTCTCCCTCGTCTTCGTTGAAGGTCGTCCGGCTGACCACTTGGGCCCCTGCCGGAAAAGTGAAAGGTCGGCTGCACCAACCGCCTGCTCTCCGGTGGACTTTCATTTTGCTGCTACAAGGTATAGCAGCTTCATGGGGAGGAAGCTGCTACAACTTGTAGCAGTTAACTGTGCATGAAGCTGCCACACCTTGTAGCAGCTACTTTGATATTTTGGATTTCTAGCCCCTCTATCTTCTAGCAGAGATTAACACTACACTTTAGCCATAGTTTTCATATTGTGCATATCAACTTGATTGAAAATTTATTTTTGATGCATGACTTTTCGCTCTTTCAGCGCCTTTCCTGCTACAGGATGATTGGAAGATGTATAGGAAGCGGTAGGGTTTAGTGTGCATGTATAGGAAGCGAGAGAAAATTATACATGTTGCTGCTATACAGGATGAAGAGGTGTCGATTGGGGAAGATGAAGAGCTTCGGTGCAGAGAGGGGAAGGAGGCGTCGACGCTGAGATGAAGAGAAAGGGGCGGTGAGTCGGGTTGGGGAAAAGGAGAAGAATCAGGATTTAAGAGAAAGATTAATAAACTTAGGTTTGATTTAATTAAACCCTAAGTTGGTTTCTCAATCAACTCCCATCTTTGGGTATTCCAAACAAGCTTTTCCCAAACCTATAAATGCATCCCTCCAAATACGCCATACGAGCTAGGTTTAAAAAAATTTCAGAAAATTTCTAAAAATTTCCTTATTGTTATACGTCCTTTTTACGATATTTTACATCTACCTCCAGACATAAAAGCCCGACTTTTATAGTCAACAAAGGAGCATAACAAAAATGTGGACAGTCACGAATGATGTTTAATTATAAATGATTAAATGATAATCTTTCGGCCTAGTTCTATGTTTCATTACAAGAAAAAATGGTTTTCCTGACATTTTCTTCGTGACATTTATTTAAAAGTGTAGTTGATTTATATATGTCATGACATTGATTAAAAATAAAAAAATTAATAAAATTAAAATCATATTAAGTATATTATTATGACACTTTTAATTAATGTCATGTAATATTTTTTACCCGTGCGCCAATTTTTTTCCTCACTTCCAATAAAATTCTCACCCGTCGAACCTTCTTATATCCCTAAGTGTTATTTTCTCGATTATTCCCGTCGACGTCTCTACCGATCCTCCCCCAACCCTCGGCGTCTCTATTGATCATCCCCCAACCCTCAACGTCTCTACCCGATCCTCCCCCAACCCTCGACATCCTTATGCGCCATCTGCCTTGTCGTCTTCCCCGCCATCCGCCCCACCGTCTGCCACACCGAAGCCTTCTTCTTTCCTCTTCTAGCATTTCGTGATCAGAAGCCCTAGGTTGCAAGTGTCTATGCGTCGTCTGCCCCGCCATCTGTTGGTTGCTACTCGGAAAGCCTAGAGGTTCCACTGTACAAAAATTTTGTACAAAGGTCTGAACCTTTTCCTAGCTACCATGTGTTCTTTTAAATTAAATTTTGGATCGCCTGCGGAACTTAACACGTTTGATCCAAAACTTAATCTATTTGTTCCTTTTGGTTTTGACTTGGATCTCCTGTGGAACTTAACACGTTCGACCCAAGTCACCTTAAGTTATTAATTCCATTAAATATTAATTTCCATAATCGGTTCCCAGTACTGACGTGGCGAGGCACATGACCTTCTTGGATATGGGAGCAACCACCACCGACTAGACAAAACCTTTTATAGAAAGCTAATATTTAATTTCCTAAAATAACTTTAGGTTAACCGAAAAGAACAATCAAATCACAAGGGAAAAAATACAAAATAAAAGAACACAACTTCGAAAAACATATTCGAAATACTAGAACGTAAGCCTCTTGTATTTGGTATTATTTCCAAAAATAACTAGCATGATGCGGAAAGAAAAATTACTAGTTATACCTTTTAGAAAGACCTCTTGATCTTCTACCGTATTCCTCTTCTAACCTCGGACGTTGTGTGGGCAACGATCTTCAGAGATGAGAACCACCAAGCACCTTCTTCTTCCTTGCAAGTTTCGGCCACCACAATTCTCCAAGAGAAGTAGAGGTCCGGCCACCACCACCAAGCTCCAAGGGATACAAGAAACAAAACCACCTTTCTCTCCTTCTTCTCCTAGCTAGAACCGGCCACCATCAAGAGCTCCAAGAAAGGTTGTCGCCGGCCATAAGAAGAAGAGAAGAGGAAGAAGCTAGGGCCGACCACCAAGGAGGAAAAGAGAGGAGAAGAATAATAGAGTTGATCACCCATGAAGGCACCTCTACCCCCTCTTTTATAATCCTTGGTCTTGACAAATAAGGAAATTTTAATAAAAAATTCCTTAATTCTTTTGTCATAAAAAAGAAAAATTATTTTAATTAAAAAACAATTTTCTTCTTTTAATAATAATGGCCGGCCACTTCTAATTCCCCAAAACAAGGAAAATTTAATTCACACAAGAATTAAAACTTCCTAATTTGTTTCTAGAAATTTATAAAAATTTCTCCAATAATTTTTATCCCTTCATGATTGGTTAATAAAAAGGAAATTAAAATTCTTCTTTTAAACATGTGGATAATTTCCAAAAGGAAAGTTATCTCTAAAAATTAAAATCTCTTTTCAATCTACAAATAAGGAAAGATATCAAATCTTTTCTTAATCTTTGTAGAAACTAATAAAAGAGAATATTTAATTTTTAAACTTCTCTTTTAAATTATTATCAAAGTTAAAAGGAAAGTTTTTCTTAAAAATAAAATCTCCTTTCAATCTACAAATAAGGAAAGATTTCAAATCTTTTCTTAATCTTTTTAGAAAGCTTTAAAAGGAAAGATTTAATTTTTAAACTCTCTTTAAAACTATGATATCCACATAAGAAATAATTTTAATAAAAATCTTTTTTAATATGTGGTCGGCCACCCAAGCTTGGGCTCCAAGCTATTGGCCACCTTAAGGCCAACCTTTAGGCTTGGCCTTAAGCTCGAGCTTCAAGCTTAGCTTGGCCCCTATTGGTTGGGTAAGAAGGTGGTATGTGGTGGGTATAAATCTCTATATACAAGAGGCTACGATAGGGACCAGAGGAGGAATTGGTTTTGGTCTCCCGATGAAATTAAGCTTCCGTGTTCGCCCGAACACACAACTTAATTCCATCAATAATAATTCATTCCACTAAAGAACTATTATTGAACTATCGCACCAATCCCAAATTACATTTTGGGCTCCTTCTTATTATGAGTGTGTTAGTCTCCTGTGTTTAAGATGTCAAATGTCCATTAATTAAGCGAGTTACTGACAACTCATTTAATTAATATCTTAGTCCAAGAGTAGTACCACTCAACCTTATCGTCATGTCGGACTAAGTCCACCTGCAGGGTTTAACATGACAATCCTTATGAGCTCCTCTTGAGGACATTCTCAACCTAGATTACTAGGACACAGTTTCCTTCTATAATCAACAACACACACTATAAGTGATATCATTTTCCAACTTATCGGGCTTATTGATTCATCGAACTAAATCTCACCCATTGATAAATTAAAGAAATAAATATCAAATATATGTGATTGTTATTATATTAGGATTAAGAGCACACACTTCCATAATAACTGAGGTCTTTGTTCCTTTATAAAGTCAGTATAAAAGGAACGACCTCAAATGGTCCTATTCAATACACTCTAAGTGTACTAGTGTAATTATATAGTTAAGATAAACTAATACCTAATTACACTACGACCTTCCAATGGTTTGTTCCTTTCCATCTTGGTCGTGAGCTACTGTTTATAATTTATAAGGAACCGATAACATGATCTCCTGTATGTGACACCACACACCATGTTATCTACAATATAAATTAATTGAGCAACTACATTTATCATAAATGTAGACATTTGACCAATGTGATTCTTATTTCTAGATAAATGTTTATACCAAAAGCTAGGCTTTTAGTATACACTCTAACACCATCTTCCTCGTCGTTTGTGACGCCAAGGTCCTATTCTTTCCTCTTTTCATGATCCGAAGCCCTAGATTGCAAGCTAAGTATTTATGCGCTCTATTTCTTTTGAAGATTTTCTTGTTTCTTTGAAGATTTTCTTGTTTCTTTTGAAGATTTTCTTGTTTCTTACTGTGATTTTTGGTGGTAAATAGGTTTCTTTATTGTTGATTTTAGGTGATTTCTATTAATTTCTATGAAACCACATCTTGCTTTGATATGTTCAGTTTGAAGGAAGTTTTAAGGTTTATTTCAGTCCATCTACCTCTCTTCTCTTCTTTTGTTGACTTGATTTCTTTGTTATTTCTGTTGTATTGTTGAGCTGAGAAGGATTAATGATATTTATAAGAAGACATTAGTTAGTAAAATATCTAGGCTACAAAATTTATGGGATGTTGAGCTTTTGTATCTAGTGTATTTCTAGGCTACATTAGTATATTGCATCTCTGTTGAGCTCTATGATATTTATAGGATATTGTATTTCTAGGATACATTTAGTGATATTGAGCTCTCTAATATTTATAAGAAGACATTGTATCTAGTAAAATATCTAGGCTACATTAGTGTATTGTTATATCTAGTGTATTTCTGTTGTATTTTTGTTATATTGTTGAGCTGAGAAGGAATAATAGACATTATATTATGATTTAAAACTCAAGTTGTTTATATTTTGTTCAAACAATACTTGTGTAGATTGTCAAAACATTCAAGGTGCATCAGATAACCAAATAGATGAAGCTTCAAATCAGCAACACAATGATGTACAAGGTATTAGATATAAAAATATATGAAACAAACTCCGAGAGTTTGTTGCATGTGTATATTACTTGTAAAATTGCAACTGTGTGAATTTGACATTGGGATTCTCTTGTTTCATGGCTAGTCTTTCTTGTTGTAATAGTCACATTGCACGTAGTGGCTTGACATGACCATTGCCTATCAATCTATTTAACATTTTAATCTATTAGATAATCTATTTGAACTCTATTAACAACCTTTTTTTAAACCAATCAAGACTCAATTCCCAAACAATCTATTAGATTATTATCACCACCACCACCAAGTAGTTACAGAGTATTGATGACACGAACTAATGATGTCATTCACTACTTTTCCTTGCTTTCCATTTGCTTATTCTCTTTCGGAGTAGATGATGGGCATTTGACCTGACAGAAGTTGAGCACTTCGCGTGCACATCTGTTCGCCCTTCTCTTTGGATGAACAAAGGCTTTCTTTTTCATTTAATTAGAGAAAGCTTGTTCCTACCTAAAGTCTTTTAGTTTATTATTATTGGCGTGTGTTATATGTTAGGACCAAAAGTAGCTAGAGGGAGGGGTGAATAGCTCGTCGCGCTTCGCTCTTGCTCGGCGTTACTTGTTCCTTCAAAGATGCGCAGCGGAAAATACAGAAACAAACACACAACGCTAACACGGTTGGTTTTACTTGGTATCCACCTCACAAGAGGTGACTAATCCAAGGATCCACACCAACACACACACCCTCCACTAAATAAAACTCTCCTTTGTGGTAACTACCAAGGGCGGAGAAGCCCTACAATACTCAATACAAGAAGAGAGGGAAAGGATACAAGAAATACAAGCTTACAAGCTTACAATGAGTACAAAACCTTAACCCTAGCTTCTCTTCTTGCCTTTGATCCGCCTCTTGACTTGGAGAGCTTCCAAGATCCTTCAAGAACTGGCGATCTGAGCTTTGTGAGCACTGTGGAGGAGTAGGCGAGAGCTCTGGAGTGAATCGGTGGAGTTCTTTCGCAGCCATCGAACGCCTGCAGCTATAAACGACGCCAACGGTCGGATCCCGATCGATTCGAATGTTCCCAATCGATCGGGGAGGCTTTGGATCGATCCACTGATCGATCCAGAGGGCCTCTGTGCTCTGGAAACGCGCCTGGATCGATCCACGGATCGATCCAGCGCTTATCGCGCGAAGCAGCCGCGTCCCAATCGATCCACTGATCGATTGGGACCTCTGGATCGATCCACGGATCGATCCAGAAGCTCTCTGTTCGCTGGGACAGGTCTGGATCGATCCACTGATCGATCCAGAGCCTGGATCGATCCACGGATCGATCCAGCACTTGGTTTTTGTCCAAAACCAAGTCCCAAATATCCCAAACCAACATCCGGTCAACCTTGACCTGTTGGTATGTCATGCCTAGCATCTAGTCACTCCCTTGACCTGCTAGGACTCCCTTACCAAGTGTCCGGTCAATCCCTTTGACCCACTTGGACTTTTCTCTGTGCCAAGTATCCAGTCAATCCCTTTGACCTACTTGGACTTTTCTTTCATGCCAAGTATCCAGTCAATCCTTTGACCTACTTGGACTTCCCAGCACCAGATGTCCGATCATCCTTGATCCATCTGGATTTTCCCTTGCCTGGCTTCACTCACCAGGGCTTTCACCTAGCTTCACTCACTAGGGTTTTCCATCTGCCTAGCTTCACTCACTAGGACTTTCACCTGGCTTCACTCACCAGGATTTCCATCTGCCTAGCTTCACTCACTAGGACTTTCACCTGGCTTCACTCACCAGGATTTCCATCTGCCTAGCTTCACTCACTAGGACTTCCTTCTGCCTGGCTTCACTCACCAGGACTTTTCACCTAGCTTCACTCACTAGGGTTTTCCATTTTGCCTAACATCCCAGTTAGGACTTCCAAGTCAAGTATCCAGTCAACCTTGACCTACTTGACTCTTCTTCAATCAATATCTTATTGTCAAAACATCTAAACCCAAACCAAGACTCAGCTTGGTTACCCAGGTCAACCTTGACCTGAGGGATATTGCACCAACAATCTCCCCCTTTTTGATGTTTGACAATACCACAATAACACTTACAATCCCATATGTAAGTTAGGCTAATCCCATAGCCTCCTTCTTCATGCCACTAGGTAATGAAAGCATAAATTAAGCTCTTCATTCTCCCCCTAAGAGGGCAAACTCCCTCTAGGTAATGAAAGCCTAACTTACTCCCTTTCATGAGTCCTTTCATTCTCCCCCTATGACCTTCCCATAGGTAATGAAGGACTAAGCTTAACCATACATTCTCCCCCTATTGGCACACATCAACCCATCGTTGGACACACATCAACCTATGCTCCAATTCTGGGCACACTTCAACAAATCCATTTGTTGAAGACTCTCCCCCTGAAGAGTTGCTCATCGTTGTTCACAACATCACTCGTTGTGATCAACACGATAATGAAGGTCCCATACCCTTCATTTATCCTTAACTTCTCCCTCAATGTAGACAACTACCCAACCTTGAGCATTATCTACTACTTGAGTGTCCACTTGAAATAATGAGGATATCCACTCCCCATTTCTCCCCATTTCAAGTGTAAATGCTCAACCTTGAGCAAGTTTACAACAGAAGGTTAACCACCTTCCAAGGTTCATGAAAAATAACTTTCATGTCTTTAAAGAGTCCCTCCCGCTAAAGACATGGTGGTAACTTCTGTCATTGCACCAACAATGACTTGGTATCCCTAAAACATTAGGAAACCCAAATTTGGAAGTTTTGAGGTTCAAATATTCAAAATTTGAAACAACCTCAACCTAAACTTCTACTTAGTCTTCGTTAACCAATCCATCCTTGTTTTCAACATGAAAACACCCTTTGTATGTATACAAATGTATTTAAGGGGTTTGGAATGGTTACCTAGACTCAAAGAGGTTCAAAGATGCTGAAATCAGGCCTTCCCAGCCAAAATCAGCAACTTGGATCGATTGGAGTTGGGTTCCAATCGATTGAACCTTTCTGAATCGATCCACGGATCGATTCAGACTCCCTGGATCGATCGGCTGATCGATCCTGCGAGCTTCTGCTCGCGGGAATTGCCATTTGAATCGATCCATGGATCGATTCATGGAACTCCAATCGATCCATGGATCGATCGGAGCTCTGATAGTTGCTGAAATTCCATTTCAGTCAACTTCAGAAACCCCTAGAAAATTCTACAAAAATTCAAAAATTATGAAATTTCGTGTAGACATTATTTAGGGCATACTTAATCATGGAAAAATAGTTTTCTATGAAAATACATCATATTTTCAAAGATTGACACAAACTTGAAAACTTGCAAAAACTTTAGTGTTTTTCTTCAAGTTTGTGTCTAACTATTCAATGGTGATTACTATCAAAAGATAGCCTTCACCAAGGTTTTCCAAAAACATTTTAAAAACATTTTCAAAACCAATATCCCATCATGTTCCTTGGGCATAATGCACATGACTTGTACATTAGCTTTCCCAATGATGGGAAAACACATAACTATGTGTTGATGAATTTAAAACTCAAAGGAATGCACTAAATCAACATCTTGAGCTTTGTTCATCATCCTAACATCTCACTTGTATATAATATGCACTAAAACACATACAAGTCACCTTAGAGGTCTTTGTGAGATGTAAAATTTGGTTTTGCCCTATTCTAGGGATCATGCATATCTATCTAGGCATTTTAGAAATGTTAGACATCCACCTAGGATGTCACTTGTCAATAAGTGTCGTTAAATGCCATTCGTCCTTAATTACAAGGAATTAAACTTAATGCATGATTATGTTATGGCATACATCAAAATAAAATAGCTTTCAAAAGAAAGATTTCTATAACTACATGATGTATGTATGGCATGACATGGTATTTTTGTATTTTTCATGATAAGTCATGAATGCAAAATCCAAATAAGATAAAATATGATGTCATGGCATATTATGAGCAAACAATCATGGCATGGTTTAGCATAAATAAAATATACCTAGATTACCTATCTAAGTATCATTAATCTTAGCTAATCCTAAAACTTAAACCCTAGATTGCCCTAAAGTGCTTCAAGAAAATGCCAAAGCCTAAGTTTGCATTTCTTATTCCCTTGATTAATTTATGCCAATTAAAATAAACATGTCCTCAAATGTTGGCATATTCCATTTTTCCTCAAGAGTAGCACTTTTAAATTTAAGGCCCGGATTGCCTTAAATTGCCTAAGAACATACCACAAACCCAACTTGATAGTTCTTATTAATTTTCCAATATGTGCCATTTAAGATAAAATCAATACTTCTCCAATTTGACACATTTACTCTTTCAAGGAGTAATCAATAATTCCATTTCATTTTCAAAGGTTAACTAAAACCTTGAAAATGCTCCTTGAGTGTCAATTTCCTCAAAGTTGGGTTAACTACCCTTCTAATCGGAGTTGACACTCTCTAACCCATCTATGGGGTAGAGAAGATGCTCCTAGGAACCCAACATCTATTGGTGCTCCTTGGATGCTCTAGGTACTCACTAGGGATAACTTCCCTAGATACCTTTCTAGTGACCTTGTTGGGCTTCTTAGAAGCCTTGGTCACATTTTCTAGGTCAACTCTAGGGATAACCTCCCTTGTGACCTTGTTTGTGACTTTCTTAGACTTCTTAGAAGTCTTAGTCACATTTATTGCAAAAATACTCTTAGGGATGACTTCCCTAGTATTTTTGGCTTGACCACTAGACCTAGGGTTTGTTCCATAACTATATGGAACTCTATGGTAAGAGGGCACATCCTTCTTAGCCTTTGGTTTGTATCCCAAACCTCTATGGCCATTAGATGACCTTTGTGCTCCTAGACCTAGGTTATGCTCATTTTGCCCTAATAGGATATTTTCCATCCTTTTTAGGGTCTTTTCCATTTTATCAAGTCTTGACCTCAAGACTTGATTTTCTCTCACTAAGTCCTTAGTATTTGACCCATGAGCATTTTTGTTTCTAGGCTTGTATCTAAAATCCTTAGAGTTTACGCCTAGATTTTTACCTACAATCCTAGCCTTAGGTGTAGTAGTTTTAGCATGAAAAGCTATATGTTTTTCTTTAACACTATCATGCTTTCTATTTTCATGATAAATAGCATTAAAATGATATAAATTTGAACTATCATGCTTTTTACCATAATGTAGAGGAGTAGGCTCAATAAATGTTACCTTCTTCTTTACCTTAGAGGCTCCCCCTTGACTAGAGCTTCCTCCATGAGCCTTGACCATCTTCTTCCCCTTGGGGCATTGACTTCGGTAATGCCCTTTTTGTTGACACAAGAAGCACACAATGTGCTCCTTGCTCTTCTTTGTCCCGGGGGTGGTCTCCTTGGGCTTCTCCTTGCCCTTTTGTGCCACTTGGCCCTTCTTCTTGGCCAAGTTGGGACACTTGCTCTTATAGTGCCCATGTTCCCTACACTCAAAACATATTATATGATTTTTATTTTTAATTGAAACATTTATACCTTCTTGTATAGGGATGGCACTTGCTCCTCCATTTGATATTTCTTGAATTTCGGAGGTGGCACCATCTTCTTCTTCTTCACTTGACCCGGATGTAGAAGCTTCTCCTTCTTCTTGATCCGGCGTCACCAAGGATTGCTCCCCCTCAATCCTAGAGGTGGAGGCTTCATCATCTTGAATATGAAACAAGGAGTATGCTCCCTCCTTGTTCCCTTCGTTGCATTCCCTTGAGGATGAAGCTTCTTGGATCTCCTCTTCTTCGGAGGTTGAGCATCTCTCAACCTCGGAGTCCTCCTCTTGGTCTTGATCCAATGAGTCGCCCTCTTTGGATTCTCCTTGATTTGATACAGTGGAGGGGATCTCATGAATTTTTGCCAATTTGCTCCAAAACTCCTTGGCATCTTCAAACTTTCCAATTTGTTCCAAGATGTTGCTTGGCAATAAATTGACCAAAAGCTTGGTCACTTTGTCATTGGCCTCACATCTTTGGATTTGGTTTTTGCTCCACTTGCTCCTTTTGAGTACTTTGCCCTTGGAATTTGTGGGAGCTTCAAAACCTTCCATGAGAGCAAACCATTGCTCTATCTCCATCATAAGAAAATTTTCGATTCTTGATTTCCAAGAATCGAAGCTTGTAGATGAATATGGTGGAGCCACCCTTGTGTCAAATCCAAGTCCATCTTGGAATTGCATCTTGAAGTTGAGCTTGATAAAATCTTGAACTTGAAGAATTTGCTCCAACTTCTTCACCCTCTAGCTTTTCTTGTTATGCTTGACCCTTCCGGCGATGATTCCGGTGAAGAGCGGCCTCGCTCTGATACCACTTGTTAGGACCAAAAGTAGCTAGAGGGGGGGGGGTGAATAGCTCGTCGCGCTTCGCTCTTGCTCAGCGTTGCTTGTTCCTTCAAAGATGCGCAGCGGAAAATACAGAAACAAACACACAACGCTAACACGGTTGGTTTTACTTGGTATCCACCTCACAAGAGGTGACTAATCCAAGGATCCACACCAACACACACACCCTCCACTAAATAAAACTCTCCTTTGTGGTAACTACCAAGGGCGGAGAAGCCCTACAATACTCAATACAAGAAGAGAGGGAAAGGATACAAGAAATACAAGCTTACAAGCTTACAATGAGTACAAAACCCTAACCCTAGCTTCTCTTCTTGCCTTTGATCCGCCTCTTGACTTGGAGAGCTTCCAAGATCCTTCAAGAACTGGCGATCTGAGCTTTGTGAGCACTGTGGAGGAGTAGGCGAGAGCTCTGGAGTGAATCGGTGGAGTTCTTTCGCAGCCATTGAACGCCTGCAGCTATAAACGACGCCAACGGTCGGATCCCGATCGATTCGAATGTTCCCAATCGATCGGGGAGGCTTTGGATCGATCCACGGATCGATCCAGAGCGCCTCTGTGCTCTGGAAACGCGCCTGGATCGATCCACGGATCGATCCAGCGCTTATCGCGCGAAGCAGCCGCGTCCCAATCGATCCACTGATCGATTGGGACATCTGGATCGATCCACGGATCGATCCAGAAGCTCTCTGTTCGCTGGGACAGGTCTGGATCGATCCAGAGCCTGGATCGATCCACGGATCGATCCAACACTTGGTTTTTGTCCAAAACCAAGTCCCAAATATCCCAAACCAACATCCGGTCAACCTTGACCTGTTGGTATGTCATGCCTAGCATCTAGTCACTCCCTTGACCTGCTAGGACTCCCTTACCAAGTGTCCGGTCAATCCCTTTGACCCACTTGAACTTTTCTCTGTGCCAAGTATCCAGTCAATCCCTTTGACCTACTTGGACTTTTCTTTCATGCCAAGTATCCAGTCAATCCTTTGACCTACTTGGACTTCCCAGCACCAGATGTCTGATCATCCTTGATCCATCTGGATTTTCCCTTACCTGGCTTCACTCACCAGGGCTTTCACCTAGCTTCACTCACTAGGGTTTTCCATCTGCCTAGCTTCACTCACTAGGACTTTCACCTGGCTTCACTCACCAGGATTTCCATCTGCCTAGCTTCACTCACTAGGACTTTCACCTGACTTCACTCACCAGGATTTCCATCTGCCTAGCTTCACTCACTAGGACTTCCTTCTGCCTGGCTTCACTCACCAGGACTTTTCACCTAGCTTCACTCACTAGGGTTTTCCATTTTGCCTAACATCCCAGTTAGGACTTCCAAGTCAAGTATCCAGTCAACCTTGACCTACTTGACTCTTCTTCAATCAATATCTTATTGTCAAAACATCTAAACCCAAACTAAGACTCAGCTTGGTTACCCAGGTCAACCTTGACCTGAGGGATATTGCACCAACATTATAAGCAAGACCTACAAATTAAATTAAACAACAAATAACATATTTGTTGTATTCCATTCGAATTAGTAAATTATTTCCTTCTTAATCTTATAGTAAGGAAACAAAGATTCTTCAAAGATTCTTTATGTTAATACTTACAAATCTGATCCTAATTTTGTAAGTTTATTTTGCATGCTTAATGATTTTCATTCCCTTTTGTTTTACATTGGCAAGAGAGGTGGTGATTTATGGATTGATGGAATGGACAGTGGATACTTAATTTGGTTGGTTGATGAATTTCCCTATGACAAGTGGTATTGCACTGGCCCTTGTTTCAGTGTTTATTAGGCTAAGTGGGTTGGATTATGGGCTAGATACAATATGTTTTGTCAACTAGAGGTGGCGTGTGTGGTTGGGAGGGGAGTTATGATGCTCACTTTAGCTGCATATCAGGATGAGAGTCGAAACATCCATATTGTAGCTAACTTTAGCGCACCTGTGCTACAGGCTTCTATTTATATGATGTCGTGTTGGTTATTAGTTTATTTTAGTTAAACTTGGAAGTTGAAATACATAAATCTGTGCCTTTTCTCTAAAGGCCTTAGTTGCCCTTCTATTTTCAGTATGATTTCTCTGTGTTATATTTGAAAAGTTCAAGCTGTCCGGTACATCTAATATAGCAGATAATTCATTATTAATGTTGCTCAGACAATTTGGTCCTTAGCTGGTTCTTGATCTTGTTAGTAATATACCATTCCTATTCATCCATCAGTTTGGGATTGCTTGTCTCTTATGTCAAATTCACACCGTTGCAATTCACACCGTTCTTTTATTACTAGCTCAAGTGCTTTAAAACTTATGCTTGATTATAATTTAAAATATGAGGATTAGCTTTAGAATATGCTTGATTATAATTTAAAACTCATGTTGTTTATAATTTGTTCAAACAATACTTGTGTAGATTGTCAAAACATTCAAGGTGCATCAAATAACCAAATAGATGAAGCTTCAAAGCAGCAACACAATAATATACAAGGTATTAGATATAAAAATATATGAAACTTAAGAATTTTTTATTTCAAAATATTATGTTTTGATATAGTTTGGTATAATGGTTATTTCATGCTTTATTTATCGTATATAACTTGTCTTTGATAGGAATTACCCTTAAAAGTAAAAATAATGGAAAACCTCATTTTCAACTTCAAGATGAGGCAAATACTCAACCACAGATTTTAATTGGCAATTACACAACTCGAAACTAAAAAAAAAGAGGTAACATCTTATTTTATACATTAACAATCTATTATTTTCTTTTGTATAACTCTTATTTGACTTTTTATTTTATTTGCTATACACTTTATTCAAGTCTATCATGCAAAGGAAATTGAGAACTTAGTAACTAGCGGAAAAGGTCAGAACTCTCTTGTTTATGATTTAAAACTCAAGTTGTTTATAATTTGTTCAAACAATACTTGTTCAAATCAGCAATACAATGATGTACAAGGTATTAGATATAAAAATATTTTATTTGAATACTATGAATCAAATTACTAGAAATATTGATTTGCATCAATATTTTTATACAGTTTTACCCTTCTGCATCGTTTGTATCAATCTTTTTACACAGTTTTACCCTTCTGCATCAATCTTTTATTACTAGCTCATGTGTTTTAAAATCTCAAAGTGTTTTTTAATGTCTCATCTCTAATCCGTGCTTTTATTACTAGCTCAAGTGCTTTAAAATTTATAAGTGTTTTTTAATGTCCCATCCCTAATCTGTGCTTTTTTTTTCTTTTTTGCTCATTTTAATCAATATTGTACTATTCATTAGCTATTATGAGGCTTACTTATTTTAACATAACTTACAATTTTCAATATGAGGATTAACTTCAGAATATGCTTGATTATAATTTAAAACTCAAGTTGTTTATAATTTGTTCAAACAATACTTGTACAGACTGTCAAAACATTCTAGGTGCATCAAATAACCAAATAAATGAAGATTCAAATTAGAAAGACATTGAGTTACAAGCTTCAAATCATATTGTTGAAAATAATTTTATGGATGAAGAATTTGATCAAGGTAAATGTAATAAATTATTTTACTATATTTATTCAACCATTTATTTCTCTTTTTTTTATATGTAGACAGAGAAAGTGAATCTCCTGATGCTAAGAAGAAAATTAGAGGCTCTACATTTATGAAAGACATTTGGGGTTGACCGAGTACGCTGCCACTTATTAAGATCTAATGTGATGGTATGGGGCGTCCTATAGGATCCATCACGAGTTGAATTATTCCATGCTTGCTTCACTCATGCTAATGGAAGCCCCTCAGGCAACATTGTGGCAGAAAAATTGGCAAGTTACATTATAAACTTCAATTATATTACTTTCAAAGATATTTGTTTTCATCATGGCTATGTATAAATTATGACTTTTGATTTTTTGGTAAAGGCTGCAATGAAAGAACTAGAAAATCAACTTCCTGAAGATGAGGATGATCAAGTTGGTCAAAATGACATATTTGCTTAAATCATTGAACCAAATAGACCAGGCCGAGTACGTATGTTTGGTGATGGTGTTAACCCATCTGATTTATGGGGAGAAGTTCCAAGCCGTAGTACATGTAACAGAATAGTGATGGAGCAAAAGACAAAGTAAGAAAAAATGGATGAACAAGTTAGAAAGCAAGGCCAACACATTGCAATGTTAGAATCAAAGATTTGCAATCAATCAAACCAAAACCTTTATTCAAATTAAAACAGTATACAACACACAACATCATCTAGTAGTCCATTACTTTCTAATCCAGTTAGTTTATCTTTAAAGGTAAAGTCTTTATCTAGTTTTATTACTTTATTATTATGAGTTAGTACTTTGTTGATTCGGCATGGTCTTGGGTTTAAGAATATAAGTTAGAAGCGTAAATGGTTTTTTGTTGTTTATTTTGATATTATTTATTATTTGATGAGCCATAATGAGTTGGAGTTTACTTTCTTGTAAGCTACTGATGTGGTTTGTGTGAGATTATAATTATCTTGAGTTAGCCATTTATTAATTTCTTGTAAGCTATGTTTTTGTGTGAGATTTTTTAGGTCTTGTTCATTTTCTGCAAAAATTTCATTCTACTGCCAATTCACTTGTATTGATAAGTTAGAGTTTGCTTTCTTGTAAGCTATATATTATTTGTGTGAAATTAAATTATCTTGAGTTAGTTAGCTATTGATTTCGTGTATGTGTATTGCTGCTTATTGTGAGAAGTTGAGAATTCAGTTAGATTGAGTAATATCGTATAATCTTATTTAGCATAATTGTTGTTGCTGATGGTATATCATATTTGTTTTCATCATAATCTTCTCTTTTTTGCATTGTTAGATTGGATGTTCTGTCTCGATAAAAAGTCTATTTGGTTCGATGAAAATTGTGGCAAAAGGAGTTGTTCGTAGTATGGATCCAAATACTGAAGTTGGAAGATAGGTGTTGGGACCAAATTGGTGTGAAATACAAGTTCTAGTTGTCCTAGAATGGGAAGAAAGTTTGATTAGGTCATATGATCTTTTACAAAAGTTTGAGGATGTACTTGGAGGAATGATAGCTTGACCTTGTCATCTGGTATAATGTGCAATTTTTTAATTAACTACTATTTATTGTATATGTTCATCATGTTATGACACTTTTTAAAATCAATATCAATTATATTTGTAGTTGACGGTTAATGAAGAAGACTTCTACTAGGTGCATTTGGAGTTTTGTGGCACAATAGTAAGGTAAATGTTAGTGTCTTTTAAAACCAATTATATTTGATGATGTGGAGCTTTCCTGGCTTATCATTTGATTAATATTCACAAGTTCGAATTAAATTTAAATTTCTTTAGTTTATGTTTTTTTTAAGTTTATTTTTTTTACACAAATATATGAATTTTTATTGTAGGTGACAAGAATATTGGATTTGTTTAAGATGTGATGGTTGAAGAATGAAGATGCACCACAAGTTTGGTTATGTTTTGCTTTAAGAGATTTAATTTTTTATTAGTTCTTAAACTAAATACATTGGGTACATTTGTAATTGATATATAGATATTTTTTGATGTGACAAATTTATTAGCCTTATGGATTGGAAAATTAATGACAATTATTGATTAGCACTTTAATTTCTATTTTAAAACTTTTTATGTGTATTTATGATAATATGTTATATGCGTGAATATTATGTCATGAAAATATTGAAAATGGATGACATATTTCATAATATATGTCATTTTTATTATCACAATAGAATATCAAATCCATTAGAGACTTTTCAAAAAATTATCATAAATAACAATTAATGATAATTTTTAATGTCCTTATAGACTAATATAGAAGACATTCGTAAGTGTCATTACAAATTACATAATGAAGCATTTTAAATTAACCTTATAAACTATCATTAAGGACATTTTTTATTGTCACTATAAATAAAATACAAAACATTTATAGTTGTCCTGTTAAATGATTTTAAAGGACATATAAATTTGTCATCATTACTATAATAACAAGGCAGGCATAAATGTCATTACAGATTTTATAGTGACATTTTTTTTGTCACTATAATAATTATTTATGACATTAATGGTGTGATTATTTTTATGCTATAGTGACATTAGGAAATGCCATGAGACTTTAGACGACATCACTATAGAGGACATTTTGACTTAATGTCACTATATCAAAAGTGTCAGTATAAGTAGTATATGATGACACTTTTAAATGCCATTAAAAGCATATATTCTTGTAGTGTTTATCTGTGTCTGTATTGATGATATTCCAGTTTTCTCGAAAACTAAACAGGAACATTACGCTCATTTACATATTTTTTTTAAATTTATTTGAACAACATGGTCTTATCATTTCTAGAAAGAAAATAAAATTAGTATAAACACATATAGAATTCTTAGGAGCTGAAATAAGGCAAGGACAAATAACATTATAACCTCATATCTCTGCAAAAATCCTTATTTTTTCTGATAAAATGGAAGATACTAAGACTTTACGAGCGTTTTTAGGTCTACTAAACTATGTGAGACCTTACCTTAAGGATATAGGAAAAATTAGTAGACTTTTATACAATAAGACATCTTTGACAGGATAAAAATATTTTAATCAGCAAGATATAACCTTAGTACAACAGATTAAACATTAAGTTAAAACTATTTCAAAACTAACCTTACTTCTGGATTCTGACTACTTAGTTATTAAAATAGACGGATGTAAAATCGGTTGGGGAGGCATTCTCTATCAAAAAATATCTAAATATAAACTTAAAGCAGTTGAAAACTTATGTAGGTATGCCTCTGGAAAATACCAAGAAAAAGGACATTTAATATCACTCGATTACGAAATCTTAGCAGTAATCTATTGTTTAGAGGCTTTTAGATTATTTATCTGTAACAAACAAGAAATCACTATTAGAGCAGATTGTGAAGCCATTGTAAAATATAGTCAGTAGACAAAACACATTAGGAAAGACCTCGGTACTAAGCGTTGGCTCAAATTTACAGATACTATAATTAACAAAGGCTTAAGAATACAATTGAAGCACATAAAAGAGTTAATAACTCATTAGCTGATACATTATCTAGACTATTGCATAAACTATTTGTGATTAACTTTGGTGACTCTTTATAGGATTATGGACAGACCAAGAAAGGTTTGTACTTTCTCTATCAAAACTGTGTTGTTTGGTAATCAAGATTTACAACTATTTAGACAACCTAATGTTAATGAGGTCGGTGATTATCAAGCAGAACTAGAAGATTACCCATCCGACCTAGACTTTGATTGGGAAACTCCTCCCTCTTTTGCTAATCAACTCAAACATTGGCATGCCTTTGTCCAAGGAACACATTGGGGCTGAGACAAAATTAAAGACTCAGACAATTATTATTTTATGGTAGGAGAATCTTTCACCGAGAAAATTTACTGATCAAAGGAAATGGGTACTAGATTTTTTCCATTCAACTTTACTACTCAGCATACTACTTTGTTTCATCATTATCAAAAGAAGATAGAATATGTAACAAACAGCTAGCAAGTTCAGTACTTTCATCCAGAGCCTATCGGGCTACCCTAGCCAGGCACAGAGCACCAACCCAAGCGTCAAGCTCACAAGCTCTATCTTTGAATTCCACAGGAGAACAAAATATAGATAACATAATCGACCTCTAAAAATTCAACTCACTCTATAGTAACTCCACTCAACTAAATAGTACCTCCTATCCTAAGCTATCCTCCTTATCTGCCACCCGCCTTCCATTCCTAAAAGTTAAAAGCAGAAACTCCTCTTTTTTCTGCCACCAGTCCTCCTTTACCTCCTCCTTTTTTGTCACTTGTCTTCCATTCCGAAACAAAGGCCCTCTATTATCTCCTCACCTGTTTGCCATTCCAGCAAGCCCTCTCTTTTCTTGATGTTTTCCTTCTCTTGCAAGAAAACTTTTCTTCTCTCTGAAGTAACTTCTCCCCTCTTCTACTTCCAAGGACATGAAGCAATCACTTCTCTCCTTTGCTCAAGTGTTCTCCTAGTGATAGTTCTTTAAGTTTTTAGTATAAGAGCAGTATGTAAGATTTCTATAAATTATCCTGTCTATAAAATTATCCTATATGTTATCTACCTATGTAAGATTTCTATAAATTATTCTGTCTATAAAATTATCATGTATATTAGCTATTATCTACCACTAGTTCTATGTAAAAAGCAGTCTGTAAGATTTTTGTATCTTGCACTAGTTCTATCTATGTAAGATTACTAGTCTGTATACAAGTGCGTACTACTTCTTAAGATGAGTCTGTCTAGTTATTAGTCTTTTTTCTTATTTACCTTTAAGGTCTTCTTCAGTCATTTTCTAAGTAACATGATGGTGAACGGTAATTGTAAAAGATAAGTAGGCTAAGGTAAGATCTGTGCTAGCTTAGAAAGGACGACAATGAAATAGTCATATTCTTACATAGCCGGGACATTGACCTTCTTGTAGATCTTTTACAAGTGAAGCTCACTAGAAGACATTAGAAAGAAGTAAGGAAGCTGAAACAAGCCCTAGACCTAGTACATAAAAAAAAGTATAAACATTACTGACTATATATTCTTGTTATTACCTACTCTATTTACTGCTTTTGCTACTTTATTTTGCTACTACTGTTACTATTTACTATTACTTTTTAGCTGATCTTCATGGATTTTTACTGCCGAGTGTATATCTATCTATATATATATCTTAAAGATTAGCGGGTTGGGGGGTCTAACTCGCCCCGAACCTGTCGGGTTTTGAGTGGGTTCGGGGTGGGGCAAGTTGAAAAAGTAGGCAGGGTGGATCCGAGTTCGGATTCATTTTTTCTGACAAGATAAGTGTTGGGATTGGCCAAACCTGGTCCGAAACTGCCCTGTTGTCATCCCTACCTCTTCCCTTAAGTTTCACCATATCCAAAAGTTTAGATATTATCTAAATTATTTTGAATGAAAATATCTTTAATATATTTGTTCAATTTTTTTTCATATCACTTTCTCTCTTTCTGTTATCTCTCATCATACTTTCTCTTTCCTCATTCTCTCTCATCATATTTTTCTTTTCTCAATCTCTCTCATCACACTTTATCTATCTTTTTTTTTCATTACGCATTCTTTTCCATCACATACTTTCTTTCATCACACTTTCTCTCTCTCCACTCTCTCTCATCATATTTTCTCTTTTTATTGCCCCCGCGGGCTGGATCAACCGGTTAAGGCATGACATCCTTGCACAATGAGTAGTAGGGTCGAAGGTCCACGGACGCGCACTGGATGAATAATCTGGGCCGGCTGTGTTAAATTCCGGAGACACCACGCTTTACCCGGGCCAGCATTCACCGCTGATTTACCTCCTCCTAGGATTCCTGTGGGGCCAGGCCTAGGGGGCCGCTGGGCGGCGGGACCCGCCTTTTGCACAATATTTTCTCTCTTTATTCTCTTTCATCACACTTTCTTTCTCATCATTATCTTTCATTACGCTTTCTCTTTCATCACATGTTCTTTCTCATTCCGCTTTCGCTTTCATCATTCTCTCTCATCACACTTTCTCTCTCCTTTATCATACTCTTTCTTTTCATTTTTTTTCATTACACTTTTTCTCTCTTCATTCTGTCTCCCATCATATTTTCTCTGTCATAATATTTTTTCTCTCCTTATTCTCTTTCATCTCACTTTTTCTCTCCTTAATCTCTACTATCATACTTACTCTCTCTCCATTTTCTTTTATTATACATTCTCTATCTTTTTCTCTCTCATATTTTTTTCCTTATATTTAACTTTCTTTCACATCTATTTTTTTTTCTTATTTTCCTATTAGAATAAAAAAAATAATTTATTCTAATAAAAAAATCTAATTAATCAAATATTATTTTTAAAAAGATATCTATAATTATAGAATTCTCATTTCATAATATTATTATTTTTATTCTCATTTCTTAATACATGCTCATTTTGATTCTTAAAAAACGAATCAAATGCCACCTAAATATTCCCGATGTTGATCCGCATCATCACGTACATATGCTAGATTTAATTAGTGAGATAACGACAATTACATCCTGCTGCTGCATTCATTTTCCTGAGTGAAATGAATAAATAAATTAAAAATAAAAAATAAACAATTATATATTTTTTAAAAAATAGTTTAATTCACTATGAATTAAGTTCATTGAAGCCCACCGTGAAATTTACTCGACGCCAAGTGTGTTGAATTCATTACTCTGACGTGACACTCGGATCCCTGCAGCCTTTGCCTTTGCCTTTCTTGGAATCTTCGTCCCCAACAACACCTTTACCGTGTCGGCAGATCAGTAAAAAAAAAACATTTCTCATTATTATTATTTTAACTACAAAATAATATTCACTGTGCATGGTTCATGCATCGATTCTCCTCCCGTATTTTTGGTTTGCAATATTATACCTTTTATCTCTTTTCCAGATGATATTAAATATTTTACCTTTCTTGTACACTAGTTGTTAATGAATGAGAGGTGTGAGGCACCCGCATTAATCTGCTGATTATATATTAACACAGTATCTAATTCAGTATCTTTCACCTCAAGAACAATCCAAAGATCATGTCTATATATTGAACATTAACGAGGACATTTCTATGTTTGTGCTCTTAATATATATAGTTTGTTATGATCTAATTGGAATCCGATCAGTAAACTGCTGATGAATGTGTCGGTGAGAGCATCTAATCGTCAAATCAGGTCAACAATCTCTTTCTCCTTTTCTTTTCCTGCTTTTGGCTGGACTAGTTTTGTTCTCTCTGTATATAAATTCAGGAGAAGACATCAAATGCAGACACAGAGACGAGCTGTTCTTCACAGATTTTACTAAAAAAAAGTTTTAATTTTCAGCAATATATATCGCTGACACAACACGTGTACTGTTGATGATCAGTACAGTAAATTAAACCCCCGTTACTAATTTACCACGCTGGATTACCAAATCTAAGTATAAATCTACTACAGCTCGTCAAAACTTGTTCTTTTTAGGAAGATTCGGAGATTTAGTCGTAGCCGATGATTGTAGATATTGTTAGTGATTAAAGTTAAGTTGTTAGTTGTCCTTCTAAAGCTTTACTGCTTCGTCTACTCCTCTAAAGTAAACCACGCCGTCCCCAGCAAAACAACTTGATTCTTTCTCACCTAATGGTGGCCATCAAAAGTGATGGTGTCATATAATGTTGTTGTTGTTGCTGCAGATCCATTGAGTTCAATAATTTATTGCGCACTTCTCATTTTCTAATGCTTCGGTTGTCTCGGAGCATGCTTGCAGTTTCTATAAATCATGGGTTGTTTCTGCCTCGTTAACCCATCGTTGTCCTCAGTGGTGCCATCTTCCAGCCTCATGCTCTTTGTTTGCTTCTCCTCCTACTCCTCGTCCTTGATTTCTTAGGCCTTAGGGGAAGCTCGGCTTTCTCTTCTGCTATAGATTCAGGTGCTCAATTCAATGATTCACATGGGGAGGAGGCATCTTTAAATGAGGTGGAGTATTATTGCTCTCCATGTTTGGTTCTTGCTCCTCCTCCTCTTGGTGCTTGCGATTGAGGGGAGAAATTAAAAGAGATGATTAGAGAAATACTGTCATGTTCGCTGGATTTTTGTTTTATAGCATGTGGATTAGTGTGTTTCGTCCTTTTACATGTGAAATACCGGCATTTACTTGTGTTGTGCAGGATTGTAAGACGTTTGGCATATGAACACCAAGTGATCGACGGAATTTGTCAGAGACTAAATGGATACACCTCGCATCAGTAGTCGATTTTCGGCTGGTTCTACCAGGCAGAGGCATTGTCGTAGGTAATTGATTTGAGAAAAAAATACATGCATCGGCTTTCCTTTTTGGTGCACAATTTGATGGGAAAAAGGATGACGGGGGATGAATTGTTTAGTGTTTTGAGTTTGTAAGGTTTTCTTTCTCGTTCTTCTTCTTTTTGATGTTGCAAAGAGGAAGTCCTCAATGAAATTGCACAGTGGGACAGCAATAATAGAATTAAATCTGTAGGATCTTCTGTAGTGAAAGCTTGGTTCAGTCATGAACTTCAATGGAGCACTGATGTTACTTTTTTACAAAGTCTTTGTTGCATATGATTGTTGCTAGTATATCTGGTTGACTTAAATGAGAAAGTTTGTGGATAGCGTCAAATCGATACTTTCAACCTTTGGCCTTCTGATGTGGTTTACAAGAGTTACTTGATCCATACTTTGATGTTGCTTCCATACATCACTAAGTTCCTGAACATCTGAATTCTACTGTTAAGTTGTTGATTGGAATTCTTGAAAGTTACTTGATCCATACTTTGATGTTGCTTCCACACATACTTTGATGTTGATTGTATCTTCTCTGTCTCTATCATCTCTTCTGGATTAACATTGCCCTTAATTCACTCTAGCTCATCTTCTGTCTGGTTTAGTCCTTAACTCATTGGAGTGATATTTATGGTTACTCGTACATTGTGACAATAACTTGTTTGTTTCTGTTATACATCATTCTAATTCCCTGGCAGTGATCGTAAGCGTTTGTCGATAAAATGGTTTTACTTAGCATTCATTCTTCTGCAACAAAATCAACTATATATGTGCTGAAGTATGCAGAAATGTTTGCACTCTGTACTTTTGTTCTGTAACTTTTAGCATTTATGGTCTCTTTCTGAATTTGGAACCTCTATATTGATTCTTCCTCTAACGGCTAAATCTTCTTGCTGTAATCGGTGCCAAATTTCAGTGTATCTGGAGTGGGAGAAGATGTGTTAAATTTATCACCGCGTCTTTCATATCACAATTCTGTAAGTCCAATCAAAGCTATTCTCTTTAGTCTTTGTCCAATCAAAGCGAAATTAATGAGGACAATTGATTATCATGCAGGATGCTCGGTTTGGAACAAGACTCGATTATGGAAAATCTTTTAGCTTCCAAGATGTGGCATCAAGTAGAACGTCCACTGCATCTACTGGTTCTGGAGTTACTTCAGTTAGCAAGGTTGGTCGTCTTTTCTCATCGAAAAGAGGTCTGGATGATTGTATACGTTTCTGCTCCACCATTTGATTGTTGATTGACATTGATAAGCATGCCATGCAGTCTGCAGCCGAATTGGCTAGAGAAATCTCCACTCTTGAGCTGGAAGTAATACAATTGGAAAGGCACCTGCTTTCGCTATATCGAACTGCATTTGACCAATATCTATTTGGTTCCCCTATTTCCGCGCACTACGACTGCAAACCGAATACACAATCCAATGCTGGAAGTGTAGGTCAATATGCTGAACTTTGGAAACAATATGAAACAAATAATGCTGCCAAACTAGAAGTTCTGTTTGACAAAGACTGCCAAACTAAATCTCTCAAGAAGATTGAGGAAGTTCCCTTCAACTTTGGCCGTAAAGAGCAATCTCATGTATGTTTATCTTTTTGTTAGTTTCATGCTAATGATGCAATTCTTTATATAAGTTTCATCACAGTACAATTCATTTCAACTTTTTACAATCTTTGAAATGTTAGTATCACTCGTTACCATCATATATATGAATTAAAAAATACGCGTTTGTTTTCATTGCTTCAACTCACATTATGCATTCCAATGTACTCTAACATGGGATACCTTATTTATATTTGGTATCGTATGCAATTTGAGTTCTTCGTTTATAAATGTGATGTATTTCTTGTTTTTATGTATAAAAAATGTTTTATTTCTAAGTTCTCGGGCAAGTTTAAGTTCTTTGTCATCTTGTTTTGTCTTTGTGAGCAAGTAGGCTATGCATATTCGGTTCTCATGTATGATAAATTATGCAGTCACATTCGGAAGATCCATAACATTGCTCTGATTCATGTTGCATTGCAGGATTCAGCGTGTTACGTCTCAGGTCACCGCAGTCTCGCAGATCATCTTGGTACATCAGTTATGGATCATGTGCCTGAGATTTCTTGTAAACTTTCTGAAGAAATCCTGAGATGCATTTCTGCTATTTATTGTAAACTTGCAAGTCCAGCATTTCACAATATCGATCTACTGGATTCACCTACACCTTCAGTATCATCTTCAAGCACACTTTCTACAAGGGATCCAGGTGATAATTGGAGTCCTAGATTCCGTTGTGAAGCTACAGAAAGGAACACCAGATATGGGTCTTACAAAGATAAAAAGAGTCCGTATAGTAGTATGATAGAAATTCCCCGAATACGCATCAACGGTGAAAGATTTAAGTATGCATCCCACAAGCTGAATATTTTCAGGTAATTAGTCACCTCGAACAACATCAAAAGCAATGTACAAAAAGAAGTAACATGACAGAACAACATTCCTACCTGCTTAATTTCACTCCATTTCTCTTAGGTCGCTGATTCGGCGTCTTGAAACTATAGACCCCAAAAAGATGACACACGAAGAGCAGCTCGCATTTTGGATCAACATCCACAATGCACTAGTAATGCATGTATGTATACTACCTTCACTTGGGATAGGCTAAGTATTTGTTTCATGTGGTGATTGTTTCGAAATAATTCGTTTCGTATAACAGGCTCTTCTAGCATATGGCCTTCGGGAGAATAACATAAAAGGCACTTACTCAATACTCAAGGTGCGCATCATGCTTTTTCTTATGACTGTGGTTTCTAGTGGATGAACTTCTAAATCTCTGAAAAAATAAATGCATCTCAGGCAGCTTACAATATTGGTGGGCATTCTGTAAATGCATTTATCATTCAAAGTTCTATTCTTGGATGTCAACTCCATCGACCATCTTTGGTATATCTTCATCTTTCTTCACTTTTTTTCTTCTCAAGTTATTCAATATCAAGATAGCGTATATTTTGCCGTCTGGTTGGCACGATAGTAACATCTGTCAAATATCCTCTGTTAGTAGAAATGATGAATAAATGCATATCTTTTCAAGAGGAATTAAGACTCGTTAAACAATACCAACTTATCTAAATCAAACAATGAGGTATGAACTGATTGACTTAACTACGTTCGGTTCGGTCGTATATCTTGTTGCTACTTATGAAATGATGATGAGGACAACAAGAATGCTTACTAAACTAGTCCTGGTGGTTCTAAATTCTAATTATAGAATTTTATTTAGTCCTCTTTTAACTAAACTGTTAGTTAATTTCACAAATGTCTGCAAATCAAGATTAAACATCTGCATTAGTTAAATTTTCTGACATTTTCCGAACTATTTTTATGCCAATGGAAATCATCACTTCGAATCTACTATGAATGTTAAATCATTAACTCGAATAGATGCTGAGAAGCTACTTTAGATGTGATAAGAGAGTATCATTGATGATCAAACTGAAGATTAATAACATCAGTGTTTTTGTTTAAGATCCACTTGATGTAGGATGACTTTAATTCTCACAAAAATTTACTATATTCGTGTCAAGCTTTATCCTTACAAGTACTTCCTAATGTATCCCTGCAGTACTTATCGAAAATTTTCTCTGCAAAGCTACCATCAGCGAAAGACAAACACCCATATGCACTCGACCGAGTGGAGCCACTTGTTCACTTTGCGATTTGTTCCGGGTCATCCTCAGACCCTGCTGTAAGAATCTCACTTATCTAATTTCAACATGAGCTAGATCATTCTTTTTCGCTAAATCGGCTGTACACCATTTTTCACAGCTTCGCGCATATAGTGCCAAGGCGATACACCAAGATCTAGAGATCGCGAGAGCTGAATTCATTCAAGCGAACGTTAGTGTCATGAAAGAGACTAAGATCATGCTGCCGAAGATCTTGCATTACTACGCGAAAGATGCATGTATAGAGCTCCTAGACCTTCTCAAGATGATCTGCAGGCATGTTTCTGATCCTAACAGGAAGGCCATCCAAGCATGCTGCAGAAGGAAGCCTGACAAGTTCGTCGAGTGGTCGTCATTCAAGTCGTCATTCAGATACATTGTGCATACGGATTTAGCTAAATACTAAGAGTTGAAAAGGCAAGCAAGCTGTGTAGTAGTGTTTCGATCATAGAAGAAATTCAAATAATGTATTTGTGCATGTGGTGTTCTTGTAAGTTTTTCCCTCCATAAACTGCTGCAAAGTTGTGTGAGAAAGTCGATTGTTTCAAAGTCAGTTTTTTTACCTTCTTTTTCTTGATGGTTTAGAATAGGTTGCAATATTTGATTCATCTGCCAAATTATCAAATTTGAACCGAACTCAAAATATGTTTGATAATTTTTTTAGTCGAATTTATACCCATAATATTTTATTTAATTATTCATAAGTCGTTGGTAAGTAAGCTGAATTCGAATTAAAGTTTTATTATTTTTACATAATTTTAATTTAACTATGTATATTCGAATTAAGGTTTAAATAATTTAATTAAATTTGAGCTCGAATTTTATTTTGAATAATGCGAGAGTGAATAATTCATATTTTCAAGGTTCGAATCAAATTTGAATATCATACATATGTTTTGAACTCGAACTAAAACATATGAATATTTTCATATATTATTATGCTAGATTTATAAAAAATCCAAAGAAGATGCTCTCCCTTACGTTCAAGCAGTAGTGATGTAAATGTTGAATATGTGTGAATGGAAAAGAGGTGGAAGAGGATAGAAGTTCTATTGTGAATGAGATTTTAGTCTCATATTGGGAGTTTCATAGTATGTTGGTTAGTTTATATTGATTCACATACCGCATTAAGGATGTAGCAATCAGGTGTCACTTAATTCGCCGAACCACCAGTGCTTGGTGGAAATCGCGGTCAACCGTTGTATCCTGGGAAATATGCGATCCTAGTAAGCCTCGAAGCACAGCCGGAGGTGGGTGAATTTGTTTCAAGGAAACTACGACTCTCACAGGCCGCCTTGGTCCTTTTTTCTGTTCGGGCTCCTCTGCTCCTTTAGTCGCTTGGCCTGTCTGCTTCTCTCGATCGGCCACTTGCCTGATCAACCTCTTCGCTCGCCCGCTCGACAACTTTACCCGACTGACTCAACTTGACCGATCGGCTACTTTGCTCGGCCATCCACTCGCTTGCAAGCTCGCTCGGATACATTGCTCGACTGGCCTACAGCTCAACTGACCTAAATCTCGCTCGGGCTTCTCGGACAGACACCCTCTCGGATGTTATGATCGTCCAATTGACAATAAGACGTAGGGACACCAGAGTTAGGGACAGATGATCCGAATGCCAACATGTGGATTGACCTTCCGAGTATTTTTATGTGTGTTCTGTCTGTTGGTTCCTTTTTAAGATTGGTCGATGATAATAAAAATATCATTCTAAATGATACTTTTGAACCATATGCTTGATAGTGAGCCAGTGAGTCCCCGGAGTCATGGTGCCGTGGTAGGACATCCAGGTTGTCTCCCAGGCACCCGCGCGCGGTTCGAACCCCAGCTACGGCGTATTTGCAGGAATTTTTCCTCCAAATGGAGGGTGTAATCAAAGGATGTCGGGCTTCTGGGCTAGCCGGCGCCGCATGCGCTTCCCGATTTACCCTGGTGGCCGATGGGAAACTTCCGTGGGACCGGGTCGATCACCTCCAGAGATAGTCAATGAGGCTAACTGGGATTATCATTTTTTTTTATAGTGAGTCAGTGAGGTGTCTCCGTGCCAACTTATTCCTTCTCGAGGTTGGCCGATGATAAAAAATAATATCATCCCGAATGATCCCTTTAAATGAGTTCGTTTGTAATTTTTTTTAATATCCAAGAATAATGGTATAATAACATAACACATTATCAGTGTTTTAGGTATTTAAGGATTGAATTCAAATCTTATTGAATTAATAGATAAATTGTTCTTAATAGATGATTGACCTAAGAATGTTCGGTTGATTGTCTGTTCACTATAATTGTTTCTCAACTTACCCTAGTAGATGGTGGTAAATATTCATGGGGTCAGACCGGTCACCCTGAGGATTAGTCGGTTTAAGCTAGAGACCTGATGCTAATTATAAAAAAAAAAAAAAATTATACCCTTTAGGCAGGGTATCATGGTTAGACCCTCTAAAGCTATCTGAAGTTCGAGATTCAGTCGTGATGTACCGTAAGAGATTTTTCTCTCAATAGATAACGGGTCCGGGAATGTTGATTGTCAAGATGAGTTTCCATATGTACTTTCTTGATTTACCCATATGGTTGATGAAATTTTTTTATAGAACTGGATTGATCATTTCATAATTAAGTAAGTTGAAAGTTTGAATACATGTATCAAAAAAAAAAAAATAAAAAAAATAAAGAAATAAAAATTTTTATGTCACGATTGGATTCTCAAATATAATACATTAAGGATATTTTCGTCTATTGGAATGATTGCAACGAGACGTTTGTACTTTGAGATTTATCTAGTTAACCGTAAGTTATAGTATCAAATTGATCACCGATTAATCAGTTTAGAGCATGTTATTTAAAAAAAAGTAAATTTATATTAGGGAGTTTCTATAAATATTTATTTAGGAAAGAATCCAATTCAATATATTATTACTATCCTGTCTGAAGGCAAGACGTAAAGCTGGAAAGTTAAGGGAGTGACAGTTCCGTTCATTGGATGAAGATCTTATTCTTTTCTATAAAATAAAATTAAAATTAAGGAAGGAGTCTTTGATGTTAGTACTCTGACGTTCAAGTTAAAAATAAAAGAAGAAGAGAGTGAAAATATTAAAGACAGTGATTCAACTTACCTTTCTTCATACCTGACATACTCTTTTATATCATTCTCAGTGATTCTACGTCTTTCCTTGTTTAATGATATTAATTACCAATCAAAGATATTTTTATTTTAGCTTCTTCTCATTTAATGTCAGATGAAATGTTCTCCTTTGTTTTCTCTTTCTCTTATTAATTATTTACCGACTATCTTTTCCTTTTTTTATTATTTTATTGATTCATTATGTGTACAATACCAATGTCATACCTCGAGCCGGATGGGTGACTCACTTGGCTCGAGGTCCTGGCCTGCTCACCTTGCTCCCCTGTCGACCACGTTAATCAGACACTGATTTACTCAGATGACCGATCGAACAATGATCCCTCCGATCAGTCGAGGAACTGCTTTCAGCTCGGGTGCGGCCGAGTCTTACTTAAATCTTGTCATTGACCGTCTTGACTTTGATTTATATCGTCGCAATTAACTCGTGTCAAGTAGACTCATTCTTATCGCATCATCAATTATAATTTTTTTATAAGTTTTTTTTGGATGGATATTCCTATCTAATCCGCCCTCCATCATCTTAATTGGAGTTTTTTTTTTTCATCCGCCAGGATGGCGGGGCTGGCCGTCCCACGAATTTTTATGGGTCGGCATGCCCCGTTACTGGCCAATCCGACAGTGTATCGGTCGTAACTTATGATTAAGTCAAATTGCAATCCAATTCAATATAAAAAATAAACTAACAAAAACTGTAACCTGTTAACTGCCAATCCAAACCCGTGTTTCTTCATTTTCTTCACGCCGTTTACTGCTTTCACAGTTTTGACTCTTCCTTTACGTCTTCCCCACGCTCTCCATGCTGTTTCCAAATCTCATCCAAAGTCAACGCCCTTCTCCCTAATCCGCATTGTTAACGTGGGAAAATAACGACCGACAACAACCCTCTCAACTGATAATAACAAAGAAGATTTTCATTTTTTTTTCAAAAGAAAGAAAAGATAAAATTTTGATATTAATATTTTTTGTTTTTATTATTAAAATGCTCTCTCCCTAAAAAGAAAGTCTAACAGTAATTCAGAAGAAGCATTTTGGAAAAAAAAAAAAACTATTAAGCTACTTTCCCTAATGGATATTATAATATTTTAAACTATGAGGTATAAAATTTAAAAATACTTTAAAAACAAAATAGGGAAGTCGGCGTCTGGATGACGTCATCGTCTACATCCATTCCCCCGCCGCAATCCACCCGCTTCCTGCTCATCCTCATCTTCCTCCTCGACGCGGACCAGCGAGGAGATTCCAGTGGTCTCGCCCACCGATTTCGCAGCTGCTCCTCCTATATATATAAATTCCTGCACATCTCCATGCATCGACCCATATTACTGTGCCATCATATTTGATTTCTCGGTTCTCGAGTGAGTAAGTTTTCGATCGCATCATGCCAAAAGATCTCCCAATTCTGGGCCGCTTATGGTCCAAGCTCTCCCCCAAGTCCAAGAAGCAGGGTGACGTGGGCTTAGCAGCGGCGGACGACGAGCCGCCTCGCGTTAGTAGCAGTAGTACCATGACGGCGACGGCTGACATGGAGCGGGTGTTCCGCTACTTCGACGAGGACGGCGACGGCAAGATCTCTCCCTCCGAGCTGCGGAGCTGCATGCGGGCGGCGGGCGAGGAGCTGTCGGCGGAGGAGGCGGCGGCGGTGGTGGAGTCGAGCGACTCCGACGGCGACGGCATGCTGGGGGTGGAGGAATTCGTGCGGATGGTGGAGGCGGAGGGGGAGGCGGAGCGGGGGAGGAATCTCAGGGAAGCCTTCGAGATGTACGCGGTACAGGGGAAGGAGGAGGAGGAGGAGCGGCGTATCACGGCGAGGAGCCTGCGGAGGATGCTGAGGAGGCTGGGGGAGTTGAGGACGGTGGCGGAGTGCGGGGCGATGATCCGGGCGTTCGACCTCAACGGCGACGGCGAACTCAGCTTCGACGAGTTCAAGATCATGATGCGTTGAGTGCGAGTCTGTCTGACCGGACGTCAAGCATTCGCTTATTGCTAACAGTTAAAATGTAATTTAATAGCATTAAAAATATAATTTATCGGCATTTTTTTGGAAATCTCAGTGAAATATCGCAACAAAAGCCAAAAGTGTCTGGAACATCGGAAAGCCAAAAGTTCGGGAGAAAGGATCTGAACTCAAAAAAAAGTCCCACCAACAAAGAACATACAAAAAAAAGAGCAAGATCTAGGACCTCTGATCGCTTGAACGCATAGATTATCTCAAATCAAAGCCATACTTCAGTGTTTCATACATGGAACTATCCATTTAAGTTTTATCATACTTTATGACAGCCATAAAGGATGGTTACATTGAAGTTTTAAAAGAAATCTAAAATAACCGCATGGGCTTAGCTTACATTTCCCCTCGCTGAACTCGATACATTACTTCTATCTTCTGCTTTTCTTGTGATGCTTAGATCTCTTCTCTTTCCTTTTCCTTTTTCCTGATTTCTCTTCTTTTGATTTGCTACTCTTGGAATGTGATTTCCCTGATCTACTGGTATCATGCTTCCTAGAGTCTGTATCAGAATCACGATCGAGTGAGCTATGACGCCTAAGGAAACCTGGTTTCTCGGGGCCAAGGATACGGCTTTCCCAATTTTCTTTCATCCGCACATCATCTGTGTTGTTATTTTGTCTGGAATATGCTTGGGGTGGATATGGACCAGCTTCATCCATTCTGGAACCTACATCGCCTCTTCCCCGCTTTGCCCTGACAAACATCCAGTTGTTTGATAATCAAGGATATGAGCAATGAAATCTCTTCTTAATGAATTACATATGCAGCTTCTACAATTGAGGTATATAAGCTAAATGCAAATAGCAAGTTAATTGCAAACCTCAAGCGGAGAAACTCTTCGACTTCATCATCTCTAAGACCATCTCTATCTGAACATTCGTCTGGACCTGGCTTACTTGGTGCATATGAGAGCGTTTTGCTGTTTTCATTGTGCTTTGAGCTAGATGAGATACGGTGTGAACTTGAGTGGTGCTTCTCGCTGCTGCTTCCTTTGTGTGTGTATTGCTTGGATCTTCCGTTGAGCTTAGCTTCCAATGCCAACTCCTTTTCCCGAGCTCGCCACATTTCAGAAACCTCAACAGCTCGATTTGCTGGACAGAGATGGTGTCAACAAAATTAATAGACATAAAAAATGATAGATATACAGTGATCCATCATACTAGTATTAGAGTCAAGGGTTGGTTAGGATGTAGACTGGCAGATTGGCATAGAAGAAAATAGCAAATAAACAACAATTTAGTCATAAAATTGAATGGACAAACGTATAGTTTGGTGGAATAATATCAATTGAGATGTTAGGTATAGTATACCTATTTTAACAGAATGCTGCAAAATATGATATCAATACCACTTGCACTAGTTGGCCATTAACTCCTTTTTCAAGATAAGCTACGGGAACACCATAGACAATCAAAGTCATGTCTCCATGCTTAACATCCTAGTGTTTTCTATGTTTTCACCAGAAAACTGCATACTAGCCCAAAAGGCAATGTGTTCCGCCCTTAAGTGTATGACATGAAGGCTCACAATCACACATGGATACGGACACCCACACCTACGGTACAGTGAGACACATCTGCAATGCAGTACAGTGCTATGCTGGAGCACTATTGATCAACACGAGATTAAAATCAAAGTAAGGTTGGCATGGGAAAAATTTACCCATATCACAAAATACAACCTTTTGTTTTGGCCCATAATGTGTGAGACGAACTCAAATGACATCTAGAAAGAGTCCGCAGCCTACAAAGGAACAAATCATCTTTTATTTCTTGCTCTTCCTCTTCCTCCTCCTCTTTCTCTTTTTCTGTCTTATTATCTGATTGGCTCAATTTGTCATTGCTCCTCAAATCTCCCTTCGCTCATAATTGAGCCAATGCATGATGCCACCAAGGCATTCACCATCTCCTCCAACTCTCACCATTTGATGTCATGTGATCATTGTCTCTCATTAGATCTCATGTGGACACAATGGGAAAAAAAACAAAGAGCACAGTTGATCAATCATATTCTCCATCCCAATTAACTAAATCAAAACCAATCTGTGAATAACTGAAACAGCTTAATTTAGAAATGCCTCAACCCCAGGTAGAAGCTGAGACTGAACCTAAATTGAGCATGAAATCGATCCAAACCAATAAAACTCGTTGCATCCATGAAGGTCATCTTAAACCCTATTGCATCCAGTTGAAGTCATTAAACCCAATTAAAGATAACCTATGCCTGAGTCCAAGTATCTCTAAATTTAATGTGTTTTTGCTTAGTTATAGCTAGATATAAAAATGACCATATAATATAAATATATAAGCATGTGACTATATATAGCAAACCTTTAGAGTTATTTCTACATGATATTAACTCAATTGACTATAAAATGGATACTTTCTCATTTTTCAAGCAATTAGGTTAACTAGGAGATAAAACAAATGAAGCTAGTTGAAAATGAGTTGATAGAGTCCTAGCCACTGGTGTCAATACGGGATTGAAAATGATTTTAAACCTTTTATCAGAGCTTACCCTTTTCACTAGAACTTTATCAAATTCAATGATGAGAAAGTCATTAAAGAAATAATCATTTTTATGAAAATAACTTTACAAAATTCTGCAATGCCTCACCCAATGATAGGTGTGAGACCTGTCCATACTATTCTACTACTAAAAAAAAATCAGAAAGACTAATCAATGAGCTGAATTAATTTAAAGACTAACTTTTAATTTCTTAAATGAATAATCAGCAATTGGCCTTCCCCTTACTAGCTGGATCAGCTATGTGATGCCAGGTCCATAGTCCATTACTGCCATTTGGGGTGATTCATTGACTATGAAAACCCAGTTACCTATTTCACCACTTAACTTATATGAACGGATTTGGAAACTATATTAATGCTGATTGCAACATTTAGTAGCTCATTTAGGGTTTATATTATTAAGACTGAATGATAATGTTTTAGTCAAACAAATTTCACTTTTCAATAGCAGTGAACCATTGAACAGGTATCTTGTCCTACAAAAGTCTGTCTATCCTAGTTCTGGATCTCCAAGTTGTTATGATTTTCACCACAATAAAATTAAACTGGTTTTATGTTCAGATGATCTGAAGATTTGCAAGGTTACACGTGAATGAGTTGAATTTGAGCTGTGGTTGAGATTTTATCTCGAGTAAGAAAATAATAAATTGATAATATGATAGATAAACTACTTGACCTTTGAAAATTTTGAAGATCCTATCTAATCTTGTCTTCTTTCTCTGTGCAAATCTTAGAATCAGATACCATGAATCTACAAGACTACACCCACTTCAATTTTTTATGTAGGTAGTAGAAGGCCATCGTGAATCAAACAACGATTCTCCATAGATAAGCACATGCAGAAAAACACGAGTCACACAACTCTATAATTTCCAAAGTTGAGCAGATTCCGTTGACATGAAGAAACCATTCTAAATTTTAGTTGTTTTGTAGTCACGGGCAAGTTTTGAAATGAACATGACAATATATGAGGTAAGTATAGCATGGACAATTAAATTAGATTGATTCAGATGAGCAACAAACCTTGTTGTACTCCATGAACAGTAGCAGTTAGAAAACGTGAATTTGGCCGACCTCTAACATTGGGCTTACGGAGATAAACATGGACACCTTCTTTTTCTGCTTCCACACGCATTCTCCTAGCTTCCTCCATTAATAAGGAAGCAAGACGGTTCTCTGTCTCCAGATCCATGTTATGCACCCAGGCTGCAGTACATAGCTATATGAGATGTATGCAACATAAAGTAGGGACTGAAGAAATTTCTTTAAAAAAAAAATTGAAGCACAAGATCTAAACAGGAATTTTATAGCTAATCAATTGTATTAGGGCACAAACCAAAACCAAACCAAACTTAAAATGATCAACTACTTTCCAACAGAAAACCAAATTGATAAATTGAAAAAGGTGAATTTTTCAATTTGGTTTGGTTTGGTTTATTGGCTTCAGGTTACATGCCCACCTCTAAGTGGCCGAGTTCGATAGACAAAATGAGTCTAAACACCACTCTCGTGCTTCACCTTTTCTGTTACTCCTTTTAATTTTTACTCTATTTTTTTTATTTTCTAAAAAAGTATTGAATTTTCCCTCAAAAAAGTTGACAAGCATTTTCTAGTTATGTGCATACAATATAACTAATTCAAATAATAATTTGACTTGACTGTTAAAGATCCAAAATCATAATTTTATTACACTAAATGTAAATTGAGTATAATATCAGAGTAAATTATAATTAAGGAAATTACAAATTATTTTTACAGAGACTATATTCCATTACATTTTCCTGATATATTGATACTAAGCACCTTCAGGTAAATTCTAACAGATTATCTGAACTAAGTCACTTCAGTCAACTTCTAGTTACTTTGTACTGTTTCTTAACTAGTTATATTAGCTGATAAATTGTAACAATCTAATAAAAATTTAATTAAAGAACTGTAACTACTAATGAGAAAAATATTTATAAAACAAGATATTATTAGTTTACTAAATAAAAAATTATATATTCAAAGAATATAAATTATTTTGTTTTGTGCCCTTTGCTCCTTAGCTTTTGTTTTTTTTTCTGGTTCCAATTCTACTGATATGATAGGTAAAGTTTTCGGCTAGCCAATTTTGATACCAATCACAAACTACAAGTCTAATAATCATTAGAAAATGAGTACTAAAGCACATCTAAGCATCTATTGTTGATATCATGGAGAAATATCCAAACATTACCAAAGAAATATACTTATATAATATCAGAGTTAAACTAAGGTATGTATCCAAGCCACTCAAAGGAAAGTGCAAAAGTTAGATGATCCTTTCAAAGTACATGCTTATCACTTCTTGAATAATGTAGACTACCATACAACAATTTGCATGTGAGTGTGTATTTCCCAAGACAATATTGAGCCTTGATTAGGCAATATGCATGTGAGGCACTGATGGCTAGTACTTGATTATATCTGTGAAGGAAATACAGTACTTGATTATAACTAAAGTTGGATTCACCAAATACCATTTGAATAGGAAGCTATACTCCCATCAGCTAACCAAAGGTACAAGCATTAAGATTTATCTTAATGAGTTAACGAATATACTCATGGATATCCATCAAGAGTTGGTGCTCAAGTTAGTATGTTTAAGTAATAAATACCACTTCATACATAAATTTCTTTTATCAGTTTGTTAATTTTCACTTTTATCTAGACAGGTCAGTAAAATATAAAAATTTAATTACTGTAGGCTATTTATTATGCAGTTTAATAATTATAAGACTATCATAAAAAGTTATCAAATTGTGCTATAATTTCTAACAGTAGCTCATGACTCTCATGATTTCCAGTTAGGCGTCAACAAAATTTAACCATTAGGACCCAAGTGGCTCACAATATTCTAAAATAATGTGACCGCCATTAGGTATTGACAGCCAAATCATTACATGTCCTATAATATCCTTCAAGTCACGTAACCCCGGTTAAGCATTAGCAAGCCTGACTAAGTAATTATTGTGCATCCCATTTACAATGTTCATAGGGCTTTCCATAATCATCAGACTAAAAGCACCTCAGATAAGTTCATAATGCATATAACACTCATCATATCCTTGCTCATCTACCTCACCATGTATAATAACTATACTACAAGTCTTTCATGTTAGGATAAGTGTTTCACAAATGACATGTTAGAGCAAGTAAGATATAATAAGAACAATTTCTAAACAAGCAACATCAAATAAGGATGGCAACTTTAAGCATGCATAATCAAATAAGAATAGCAATTCCAAGCCAGCATCATTGATGCAACTAACATATTAGACACAGGTATGAATATAATCGATAAACATGATATGCAAGATAAGCCATAAACACACGCAGTAAAACTAAAAAAAAGAAGGTAAAAAGAACATCCATTGAGATAGAATTTCAAAGCAAAGCCTCTAGAAAACCCTAAACATCAGGTCAAGCCAAAAGAAGATAACAGCACTGATTGCAAGATTACCAATATTCCCTATCCTATTCACGGCCAAGGAAGGAAGGATATCCTGTTTCTACTCCCTCGCGGTGCCGCTGAAGGAGAAAGATCAACGGAGGCACCAGATCCCAGAAGAAAATGCGCACGGGCGAGGTCTCACAAGGCTCGGATACTAGTAGGGGCAGTGAAGACTTGGTTTCCGGTAGATTTCACCGGTGGTCCTTTTCCTAATCCAAAGGCTGCGGCGAGCTTTCAAAAAACAGCGGGAGGATCACGCGCAATTCCCAAAAACGGAGAGAAGGAAGACAAACTTTACTAAAAAGGACGGCGTTGCCGTTCTTTCCAACGGCTCCGGCGAAGAAATCGCGAGGGCGTCGTCGGGTGAGGGCAAGGGAGAAAGAGAAAGGGGCAAAAAATAAATACCTAGTTTGTTCTTCTTATTATTATTATTAATATTATTATTTTTTTCCTTGTATAAATTGGTCGGGTTCGGTTTGGTTCACTTGAGCTTACTTAATTGGACCCGACCGATTCAAAATTTCTAAATCGCAGTGCACTGAGATTAGCACGCCTTACTAAAAGAATGAATTAATTGAACCAATTGGTTCACCTGAATCTACGTACTGTGACCCAATTGATCCAATACAAGCCCGAATGGAGCTCAATTTTGAATACACAATTGAGATCTCAACTAATCCAATTATTTTGGATTTAAATTCTAATGAATGCATTTCTAGTGTCGTTGGATATTAATATGAGGCGGTGCATCAAATTCTAATGAATATCTCTAGACCTAAACATCCTTTCATATTTAAATCTATTCTTTACTATCAAATTAAAATTTATTCAACGGCTATTTTATCATCATCTATCGACCATAGATGATAAATATCGACTTCTTCAAGTAACATCTTGTTTATTAGTAGAGGTATAAATGAATTCAGCCGCTCGTGAACTATTTGAAGTTCGATTCGATAAAAGTTTGTTTGAACTCGTTTAATGAGGCTCGTTAAGATAAACAAACCAAGCTCAAGCTTCACAATACTCAGTTCGTTAACTCGTGAATACGTTCGTTAAGTTCATGAATCAACTTTTAAATAAAAAAATAATAGTTTTGATATTAAATTTATATATTTTACACTCTACTTATGAAAAATATAGATAAATATATTAAATTTATTTATTATAATAAAATTATAAATTTTAATAAAATATTATAATTTTCTATAAATATATAATTTTAATTTTTAATGAATATTTAAATTTATAATTTATATTTGTTAATCTCATTTAGATTTGATAAAAGTTTAAATAAGCTCGTGAGTTATGAATATATTCGTTAAATAAAGTTTGAGCTTGATTCGATTATAAACGAGTCAAACTTAAATATTCAAGAGTTTGGCTCGGCTCGATTACACCCAAGAGCGGATCCAAGGGGCGGCATTGCCAGTCGTTTCCTTTACCGGCTATGGAATCCCTAATATTATATGATTCCACCAGTGAAAATAAATAATACTGTCTCTTATTATATATAATAATCATCCTTCATACTTGAATTACTAGATTTGTCATCGATTACACCCTTATTTATTAATAATACGCCCCCTCAAGATAACATAGTTAAAATACGAGAGGTTATCCTATTAAATTCATTAATATTTTTTTTTTCCGGCGCCACTAAATTTGATAATTCGGAGATTAACCTCAAAATTAGTTCTTAAATCAACGTCCATCTTTTGGCCACTTTCTCTCTCGCGCCTAGACATCACAACGCACTCGATTCCAAATTTACTCCTTCGTTACCGATTTAAGCAAGCCACTTCAATAATCATCTCTCCAATTAAGCCACATCAAATTTCGTGAAAACTCCACTCTTCTCCCTTTTTGATACGAATCGTTAACCTATTATTCGACCATGGCTTTAATCATAACTGCATCGTTCTGCGACCGTACACGTGTTCGGACGGTGCCCCACCCGAACAAAACGACAAAATGATGATTTTGATTTAAGCGCGCGACCGGAGGTGAAAAACCTGGGTCGCGTCGCATTCGGTACAGTAGCGGGCCCTCAAGTCGCAGCGGACACGCATGCCTTGCTTGCTGACAGGGCAAGCAGTTGCCGGCCGGGCCCACGTCGGAAAGAGCTACACCTTTCACTGTCCGGGTGGGCTTCGTTCGTTGAAGGTATGTGGTAGGAGGGTAGCGTTACCGTCGAAAAGCGAAGCGGAGCGGACTTTAAAAGAGAAGAGAAGAGAAGAGAAAGACGCCTGAGGCAAGCGCCGAAGCAGGACAGACGAAAGGCAGTATGCTGGCATTGTGCTCTTCCTCCTCCGCTCCTCCCCTCTTCTTCCATCGAGCTTCTTCCTCTCGAACTCCCAAGGTTCGATCGATCGATCGTGATGACTTTGCTTCCTCGAAGGTTTACGTTGCCGTCGTGTTGTTTTTATGATTTAGCTTCGGCATCTCGCGTCGTGAGATGTTGTTGTTAGATTTGCAATTTGTTGCGTTGTTCTCTTCTATTCAGTTGATTTACCTTTACTCCGAGGCGAATGTAGCATTTTCGTCTTATGGTACTGACGGAAATTTGATTTTGATGCGAGCTTGGGGTGATTTTATTGTTTCCGAGTGTGTTATTTTTATTGTCGCCTTTTCTGTTTCTCTTAGTCTGAGCTTGTAGTAAGGTTTGCTGTATGTTCTTAGGTTTCATGGATTTGAAATTGGGTTATGCCGATTCGTTTGTGTGTTCGGGCAGAGTGTGTTAAAATAGGCTTTCCGTTTTTTTTTTTTTCGTTTTACCAATTTTGACTTCTTAGAACCATGGAATACTTTAGCCATTGGTTGCTAGAACATCCAAATTTATGGCATCGTCAGAGTTGACTGCATTGCAAAGTTAAAATTCCCTGTTTTTCTCCGCCCTCTAAAATCTGTAACTCTCGACTGCTCATATCATGATTTTCTCTTCCACATTACTCATATTTAGAGTTCAGTCTATAGTCTATACAAACATGGATAATCCAATTAACCAAAGGCTAACAATGTTTTCACCACTAGACTCGGCATTACTTGCTTCGCAGCCAAAACTGACTACAAAAATCTCTGTGCTTAAGTGCTTTCTCTCAAGAATTTATGACTCGTGTGCTTTCTGCATGTTGGCTAAGCTCCTTCTCAAGATTAAAATTTAAAATATTACTCTTTATGTAAGTCTGATATATACATCACAAAATTCGTGAAACATGCTTTCATTAGCATCCTATAACTATGAAATTTTTATGATATTTGATAATTTAATTGCTCTTTTACTTTTTTTTGAGAAATAAATATATGGTTTGAAAAATACAAATGTACTAGGAAGGGGAACAGTTTAGTAATCTGCCTATGAGAATCAATTGAATTATTTAAAATTCCAGATTCAGCGTGTCATATGTATGATGTAGCTGATTATACTTTTATGGCACCCAGAAAAATTTATGCTAGCTTTCTATCTAGAGCTAAATCCTACTGCAGTTCATGAACATAAATTGACACAATTAACATAATAAATTAGTAGGCTGTCTTAGACTTATTTTGTGTGGTTCCAGGTTTTTAAATGTTTTGCATTGCCTGACGACTATTTTTTAAAATATAATCTGGATTTTCTAATGCAGTGTGAATCTCAATTTCGACTCTTTTGTTCATGTCTTTCTCAAACTAATCCTGTCTTGACAGGTCTCAATTAATCATAGATGTGCAAAATGCCAATCAACATTACTGGTGAATGCATCTGCAAGTTTTCCTGGCAGATTACCTCTCTTTTATGCACAAAGATGGTCCATGAACAACAAGGTGACTTGATTACTTGAATCACAATAGTAAGCTAATAAGGCTGGAATATTTGCTAATAGTCTTTTTGAATATCTAAATTGATTATAAGTTGGAAAGTATTGAAATCATTCTTTACTTTCTTTGGAATTTACATCAAGGCTGAACAACAATTTGCGATATCATCTGTTGTGAAAGAAACCCAAGTTATGACAACCAACGAAGAAGATGCCCAACTTGGAGTTTTTGAAATCGATCCATTACTGGAAAAATTCAAAGACCATTTTAGTTATAGGACAAAGAAATACATAGAAACTAAATCAATGATTGAAAAATACGAAGGAAGTCTCGAAGAATTTGCTCAAGGTAAGTTTTTCCATGTTTAAGCATGTTCTTTTAGCAGTTCTTCTCATTGCCTAGTATGAGCATCCTTTAGCTTTCCTAGTTGGTCTTTATATTAATTTCTTGTCTTTCCAAGGTTACCTAAAGTTCGGATTCAATAGAGAACAAGACAGTATTGTCTACCGTGAATGGGCTCCAGCTGCACAGTGAGCGTTCAAGTTTCTCTTTAAAGCCATCTTGAATAACTCAGTTTCTTCCTTTATTCTACTTCTAAAAGTGCAATTTGATGGAGAACAATTTATGCTTTCTTATGTTTTCAGCAATCGCCATCGAGTAACTGACAACATCAAATGGCACTTGACACATCACTGTTTAGTAGGGTGATTAGTGAAGCTGTTAATTGTTTGATTTTTCAAACTAATGTCATGTGTTGTTGTCTCCACTATGTCTGGCACCTGATAGAACCAAGCTGTGCTGTTTGTGCCTAATGTTGATGTGCCTGCAAGAAAAATAAGAAAAAACCAATAGTGTCAAGTTTAGTAAATGTGTGATGAGGAACTCTCCTGCTAAGTTTAGTAAAAATAGATTTTTTTTTTCAAAATTTCACTTTCCAAGAGAGGAAATTTCTCCTGTCTTTCAACTAACTTATGAACTGCATACACAATAGTTGATTTTTCTTTTTGATACAGAGAAGCACAAGTCATTGGAGATTTTAATGGTTGGAATGGGTCCAACCACAAAATGGAAAGAAACGAATTTGGGGTTTGGACAATTAGAATTCCAGACTCCGGAGGCAGCCCATCCATTCCACACAATTCCAGAATCAAATTTCGGTTCAAACATGGCAATGGGGTTTGGGTTGACAGGATTCCGGCATGGATCAAATTTGCGACTGTTGCCCCGACTCAGTTTGGTGCTCCTTACGATGGGGTTTACTGGGATCCACAATCTTCAGAGAGGTCAGAAATATTTACCCCCAAGCATAGTCATGGTTCTCTTGACATTCAATGTACTTATTGCTGCAGGTATATCTTCAAGCATCCTCGACCTCCTAAATCTGTAGCTCCAAGGATCTATGAAACTCATATTGGGATGTGTGGCCAAGAACCACGTGTAAGCACATACAGGGAATTTGCAGACAATGTCTTACCTCGTATAAGTGAAAATAACTACAACACGATTCAGTTAATGGCTATCATGGAACACTCATACTATGGATCTTTCGGTTATCATGTTACCAACTTTTTTGCTGTAAGTAGTAGATCTGGGACACCCGAGGATCTTAAGTATCTTATAGACAAGGCCCATGGTTTAGGAATCCGAGTTTTAATGGATGTTGTTCACAGCCATGCTAGCAACAATGTCACAGATGGTCTTAATGGGTTTGATGTTGGACAAGGCACTCAAGACTCGTACTTCCATACTGGAGAAAAGGGTTCTCATAAACTATGGGATAGCCGATTATTCAACTATGGTAACTGGGAAGTTCTACGCTTTCTTTTATCAAACTTAAGATGGTGGCTGGATGAGTTCATGTTTGATGGTTTTCGATTTGATGGCGTAACTTCAATGCTCTACCATCATCATGGAATTAACATGGTATTCACTGGAAATTACAGTGAGTATTTCAGCGAGGCTACTGATGTGGATGCAGTGGTTTACATGATGCTTGCAAACCACTTGGTGCATAAGCTTTTGCCAGATGCCACTGTTGTTGCTGAAGATGTTTCTGGCATGCCAGCTCTCTGTCGACCAGTTTATGAAGGTGGAGTAGGTTTTGACTATAGGTTGGCCATGTCAATCCCTGATAAGTGGATTGACTTCTTGAAGAATCAAAGGGATATTGAATGGTCAATGAAAGACATTGTTTGGAGCCTTACAAACAGGAGATACACTGAAAAGTGCATAGCATATGCAGAAAGCCATGATCAGGTGAACAATTTATTTATAGAATTCTGCTTGGTACTAAATAAGTTTATTTACAGGCTGTTATTGTTTATTAGAGTGACCCGTGAACTGTTTTTACCAGTGGCAAGAGAGAATGTAGTGATAAATAAAAAAGGTGTTAATGTTATGCAATCTGTGCACCCCTTTTTACATCCACAGGTTGAAAAAAAAGCCCAAATGACTAAATCACACCCTTCTCCCTGTATAAAACCATAAAATCCATACAGCATTCTGTAACAAAGAGCTCACATTGACAAATATATACACAAAACAAAACAAAAGGAATCTGTAACAATGGTTTTATATTAGTAAAATGAACAGTGGCAAAACAAATGCATGTATAGTTTAATTTTCACTAGGCAAATGGTATCGTACGGATCTATAGGAACAACTTGATTTGGTCATGGCTGTTATTAAGTCATTCTATATTGCCATTAAATTGCAGACATAGTGGGCATTTGTCTTAGCATAAGACAGGACTGGGCAATGATGAAGCCCCATAGACTAATTGCTTTCTCCAACCTATGGATTCTAAGCTTTATGATATTGAAACCTGATCTAAACTAAAAACTGTCATCATGGTGAATGACATAACTATTTAACAGCACCTGTTTTGCTTGTGCTTACAGTTGACACTATGCACTGAACTAAGCTTTATGTTGCACCTTAGGGAGCAAAATTTTCAGACTCTAAGATATTAGAGTGCTGAACAAACTTTTGAATACGTGCAATTCACATAAATAACCTACTAGCTTAAAAAAAAAAAAATAAATCCGCTACCTTAACGACCTCTTAGTACTGGTTACATGGATATGGAGGGAGGTAAATGTAGGTACACAGGCGTTCGACGCATGGTGGGGTAAACCCTAGGTCGTTAGTTCCTGATAATCGACCACTAGCCATTACGCTAGAAATACCATGTGCCACAATCTGAGCTACGCCCTGGGGGCACCTACTAGCCTTTAAGCTATATCACTTGGTTGAGTTGGTGAATCCCAGACCTTACCATTATAAGTGTATGTTCTGTCTGACACCAAGGTTATGCCGAACCATGTTCTCACTTGATAATTCATTGCATTTGGCACTTAAGATCACTCGTATCAAACATCATACCTAGACTAGCATATTCTTCAAGTGAGGTATGACCATTTAATAGCTTGAATATATTAGTGAATCACTACCATGTTTATCTAAATCCTCAATGGCATTCTTCTTGCTCTTTTTTAGGCTATTGTAGGGGACAAAACGATTTCCTTCCTCTTGATGGACAAGGAGATGTATTCAGGCATGTCTGATTTGAAACCTGCTTCGCCTCTCATTGATCGGGGGACGTCACTGCACAAGGTTTGTTTTGAAGTTTGTAACTATTTCTCTCAAGGTCAAAATAGGTGGTTGTGAATCCTTTTTCCTTAACTCTGTCATGCTAGACCTTGTAATGGTTCACTTCTTGTAAAAAATCATCCTGTGTTGCTACTGCAGTTCTGACTTTTCCTTATGTCTGTCATTTGTCATAACACTATGAAACATGCAGATGATTCACTTAATAACTATGGCGCTGGGTGGTGAAGGTTACTTAAATTTCATGGGAAATGAGGTAATAGACCAACATTCTTTTTGTATTTATCATTAAGAATATTGACTGCATATAATAAAGTATTACAACTGATACTGTAGCAACATATATTGAGAAAGAGAATGATCAAATGTCCTTTACTGGCCTGCCATATTGACAACCTTTACATATGTGACAATGTGACTGTGCACACTAGTGGCGATGGCAATAGCCTTAATCTTCGTTACTTACAAGTCAACCCATAAATGATTGATCTTCCAGGATCTCCTCCTAACACCAGGCATCAACTAGGACAATATATTTGATTGGTATTGATTGCCAAAGTGGGAACTAGTATTGTTGAATCCTGGAGCTTAGGTGTTCACTAGGTTAACCTACAAGCAGGGTGACACATGAGGCCATTATTTTAGCTTCTAGTGTACACACCTGCAGGAAGGCTGCCTATTTGGTTGACAATATCTAGTAATAATCAAGTTCTAAATTGTACAACTCTATTTTAGGAAAGTCATGTTATTATTTTTAATTTTTTCCTCCTACTTTGTTTGAGCATTCTCTTTCATAAATATTTCAGAAATTTTTACTTGTTTGTGTTTAGGTCTCCAACTCTAATACTTGTTTCTGCCGACGAAGATTGTATACAAATTTTAAAAAGGAAAATGTTTTATTTTAAAGTTTTAGGTAAATCAAGAAGATCACTTCAATCTGATTGTAAATATGGGAATTTTCAATCTGGTCACCACCATTTGTTAACTAAAATAGTAATACAAATGCAATATAAATACCTCTGGTCTAAGAAACTTAAATTAATTAAGCCAAAACGGGAAGAAATGTACATTTTGACTTTGAATGAAATTTGTTGGCTTCAGATCTAATTCCTAAAATAAGGAGGGAAGAAATGTTTATATCCACTTGATTCTGTATTCCTGTATATCCTTCTTACATTTTTTTAGTGCAAGTTTATATGTGACTATGGACAGAAGTTCTGGTCCCATTTCTGATATCTTCTAACTTCTTTATGTGACCGTTCTATTTCCCAGCCATTACAAGCATGACATTATAAGTATTTACATTGTGAAAATGTTCTGGTCCCATTTTTTATTTCTAATATATTTTTCACTTATTTTTGTGACCATGCTATTTCCCAATCATTACAAGTGTGACATTATCAGTATTTACCTTAAAATAATTAAGGGTCTCTGTTAGCATGCATAGTTCAATAATTTTTCATTGTCTACTTTATTACAACATTAAGTCTGACATGGTTTGTAGTTTGGTCATCCGGAATGGATTGATTTTCCAAGAGAAGGCAATGACTGGAGCTATGATAAGTGTAGACGTCAGTGGAACCTGGTGGACACTGATCACCTAAGATACAAGGTTCTTGGACATCTTTATTTATCCTCTAAGCTACTTTCTTGTCTACCTCTTCTGTGGTTATGATGGTCTGATTTATGAAACCATTCAATGTGAATGTCTTTTTAATTTATATACATGAATATCTTTTTGGGCATGATACATTTTTTTTTATCATCATCATGAGCCATTTTACTATAACTCTATAAATTCCTTTAATTCATTCATTGTAATTAAAGAGATGGTTTATAATTCACTTCTCTCATCTCCTGAAGCTATTAGTTTTCACATTCATCTGTCTATATGTACAGAAGAAATTTCTCTAGTATTGCTGGGAATAATAAGCACTTGAAATATTGGATTGCTTCTACATCATGTTCCTCTTTTTAAGTATTGCATGAATTAGTGCGTTCTACTTGTGTTCCTTTTGATCTGTTAATTGTTGACAAAATCTATATTATGTTTTGACATCAAAACAGCACATGAATGCCTTTGATAGAGCAATGAATTTGCTTGATGATAGATTCCACTTCCTTGCATCAGCAAAGCAGGTTGTGAGTAGCACGTCTGAAGAAGATAAGGTTGGTATGAATCTTGTTGGTCGTTTTATACTTGTATTACTCTCTTAATCCTGTTGAATTCGGCATTTGCATGAATACTCACATTTTAGGTTTCATTTGTCCTGTCAAATATGGACTTCAATCTTATACGTGATTCCAGTGTTCTATGTCCAGATTACATGCAAAAAACTCTTTTCTGGTTTATCCTAGCTAAATGTGGGAAGTCATTAACTCGCTCATGCCTAAGAATAAGATCCTCATGCATGATTACATCTAATTCATTTGTTTGTGGTATTGGCAGTGGTCTCATAAGTATTATAAGCTTAACTACCCTGGATAACATTAGAAATTCTGTAAGCTTATTGCCCTGGATAAAATTAGAAACCACATCTTTGGAAATGATAATTCTTTAGGAAAAATAGTCGTGGCTGAGAAATTTGACAAGGTTGAATGGGCACTGAGTTAGTGAGTTTTTCCTCTTTTGCCCAAAATATTATTTACTCAGTTCCTAGTTTGTGAGGTGTTGATTATTAAACCAAGCATGATATAACATCTGACAGCTTATTGTGCTTGATGTTATACTTAATTACTTTACTGTCCAGTCTTCAGGCAGGGTGATTACTGTAATACCAGTCAGCCTGTTGATATTCCTTGTTTTGTTTTCATTTAAATCTTGATTACATAAAAGAACTGTTTATGAGATCAGTAATTTGCCTCTCCCTGAGAATTTTACAGTTTGAAAGCACTCAGTTGTTTCTCCATGCTAGGTAATTGTGTTCGAACGAGGCGATTTGATTTTTGTGTTCAATTTCCATCCAGAGAACACCTATAACGGGTAACTGACTTATTAACATGATAAATAGGTTTCATTGAGATGTAGACCAGTGATCAAATCCTTTCCTTATGCAGGTATAAGGTTGGCTGTGATTTGCCAGGGAAATACAAGGTAGCACTGGATAGTGATGCTTCCGAATTTGGTGGACAAGGAAGAGTAAGATGCCATGTTTCATGAGTGATGTTGTTAAGTTTCCAAATTTGCTAGCATCGATGTCTGCAAATGATACTTAAGCAGGAAATGATCAAATCAAGTTCTTGGTGTCTGCATGGAGCCTATTTCAATCTTCAAGCAGAAATTTGGCCTTCATAATAATCTAAACATGTCTCTGTATAATCCTCTTTGCAGGTTGGCCAAGATGTAGACCATTTTACAACTCCTGAAGGAATTCCAGGAGTTCCAGAAACAAACTTCAACAACCGCCCCAACTCATTCCAAGTCCTATCTCCTGCACGCACTTGTGTGGTACACTAGCCACAAACCTTTCTGAATCTGAAGCTTACTTCTTACTGCATGAAATTTGTCTTTACCCCCTCCCTTTCACATCAGGTTTATTACAAAGTTGATGAAACTGCTGAACAACCCGGCGAAGAAACCGTTGGAAGTGAATCGACACTGTCAAGCATATCGGTTCAATCTGAAGTCGACGAAACCACTGCAGACACCACTCTAGTCCTAGGAGAAGAAACAGAAGAAACAACTGAAACAGGCGCAATGCTGGCGCTGGATGATTCAAACATTGACAAGAATGCTGATTTCTTGAGCAATGAAAACTGATAAGTCAGCAAACAAATAGATTAAGGGTTCTCCTGATCAAAGCTCCTTCAGAAGATCTTTCGGGTGAAATTAGAGATAAGTATTAAATAAACAAGGAGCTTACTCGTGCCACTTTAGCAGCTTCTATTTTGTTATAAATTGACAGTTATGGTTTTGACATTGCAAGTTTCTTTTATCATGTACATATATGCAGTTACTTCCAGTAAAAGAATGAGAGTCATTGTGCCACAAACATTGCACATAATAACATAACTAGTGATGAAAATGAATGTTCTCTTAAAGAATGAGAGACGAAGAACCACTTCGCACTTGCAAGTTGCAACTGGGGAAAGGTGTGCATAAATACAATAAAGATGGTCTCTATCTAATTATCTTGCACTAAGAAGATTAATTAATGTTGAAAACAAGAACAGTCTTAAAGTGACTTAATTCATTAGAGATGAATTGTTTTCAGGCTATTAAAGAATGGGAGGTGATAAATAATGTCTCATATTATAATTATGCTAAAATTATTTTAGGTGAGAGCAATGCAATAAACTTGTGCCAAAGGAGTGTCTTGCCAAAGCTTTGCATAATTTTTTTATAATTATTGTTTGTATTTGTCTATTTATTTTAGAAAAAATTATTTGGGTAATCATTAACCGGCATTCCACCACACAACAGCGCGTTGAATTTACCGTAAAACTTACTTGCTCTGTTAAAGGAGCTACTTACGGGACCCAGAGAAAAGCTGGTTCCTGGGTGGACGAAGAACATGGGAGAGAGAGAGAGAGAGTAGGAAGGGTAGCGACGAGATTTTGCTACAACAACGAAAAGATCGTCTTTTTTTCGCCCATTTCACCTTGCCTTCGCACAAGGAAGGAAGGTGGGAACGACGGGGAGAGGAAATTGGCGCGGCGATGGGAGTTGTCCTCCCACTCCGATTCTTGTTCGTCGTCGTTTTCGTGGCGGTCCTTACCGGTTTTCATGGCGTCGGTTGCTCCTCGCAGCCTCCTATGACACCAATCCCTTTTGATCTCTACCATTCGAGGTGCGGCAACTTATTTCGATGTTTATCTCGTTCCAAGTTTTTTTTAAGGGTTTGAAAATTTTCATCTTGTGATTGTGCTCTATTTTGACGCGTGGAGGCATGTTCTTCTTTGGACAATCGATAATTTTGATGAATGTTGTGCTGTTATCTAAAATTTTTTATATCAATATTTCTCTAGTTTCCTTACCGAAATTTTGTCTTGTGATACTCTTCAGTGCTGCTTTATTGAAAGAAATTAAGGCGACGGTAGTTCGACATCCAGATACTTTGACTGTAAGTGGCTCAGCTTATTGTCCTTTTTCAAACACTTAATTTCTTGATGATTTCTGAGCCGAGTAAAATCATTGGTAAGATGGAAACTATAAAAGCGGGCAATAAGGGCTATGCTGCAGAGGTTTTGGTTGTCACGTACAATCGACAGACGGAGGATTTAGATGACCAATCAAAGCTTAGGGTACTTCTGGTAAGTAGTATGAATTTACATCTGGCAGATATTTACATGGTGAAGTAATAATAGCACCAAGTTGTGCTAAATAAGAGGTACTAAACTTGGATATCCAAAGTAATTATGGTACTTTCTTTGCATCCAACTCATTTTCACAGTGAAGAGTTTATCTAAAATTTAAATATTCTAAAAGTGAACTTAAAGCCATTCAAGTTGTATGATATCCTTAGCATGATGTTTAATGCAATTTTGTCAGATTTTAATGGTTCATATTTGTGACAGAACATTCCTTGTATTCCAGAGCTTTGGACAGCATGGGAGAGAACTTATTACCTCTGAGGTAGCTTTGCAACTACTTTCTGTTTTAGCCAAAGAACGTAATATGCAAAGAGCGGATCTTATGTCCCTCCACAAACTGCTGGATAACCTTGTCATAAAGGTAACATAAAACAAGAACTTGAAAGAAAACCTTTTGACAGATAATACAAATACTAAATCCTGAAATCGCCAGTCATTTGTTAGTTTTACACTTTTCTTAGATAAATTGTTTTTGGATCTTTGTAATTTCAAGTCATACCAGAACTCTGAACTGGATGATACGCATTAGTCGTCTGAGAATATCTTTCTTTTGTTGTATAACTCTATTATCTCTATGAAACACTGCACTTATTTGTCAAAGAAATCATATTTGGTGGTGATATATTTATAGTATGATCCGATATCTATCATATTTTGCACTCAACCATTTATGACAAGGCAGGATACTTGTTTTATTGTTCTATTAAATCAATGCCTATCTCTAAGGCAAGTCGAAGAAGATTTTTTTTTCAGAAAGTACCATAATGATTTTCTGGGCGAAGTCAAGCTATTTTGAATATACTCATCGAAGAAATAAATCATAGGCATATGACATCTGGCCTTCTAGAGAGTATGCACATGATCAATGAGGGTGACTGTGTCTGACTCGATGCACAAGTGTTGGGTGCCTTACATAGGTACGGTTGAAGCATCAAAACTATAGTTAAGGTTCAACGGTTCAACCTACCAGTCAGTTGACATCAAATCAGCTTGCTTTCTTCCTGGCATGATTTCTATGCAGAAAACTATCTCCAAGTGTTTAATATGAAGTTAATTGTAGTGGGTCACAAAGCCATATTAAGCATTGATAATTATTCCACTACTTTGGATATGTGTTTAATATGAGGCGTCGTACATAATCCTCTGGAAGTTTCATTACAGAGGACTAGAATGAGAAATAAAGCATAACATAATGAATGCTAGCAGATTTTGTTCACCAGGAAGGACTCTTTAACCAAGAAGTAAAAAAAACTTGAACCATAGTTTATTGGTGCTGTTACGACGAAGAGTTTGCAGTAAATTGGTGTTTCCCAACCATAGTTTTCTAAATCTTTTAATTCCTATATTTAAAGATATGCGCTTCATTTTGGTAAGCAGCTGATTCCTAATTGTTAGACTCTACTGTTTTTTTTTGGGTTTACTAGAACTTGAGCTTTTGATCAAATAATAAGATTCTGAAGCTTAATTTATTTCATTTGTGATGCTTCGATACGTTTCTACACTGACATTTTCCAACTCTTTCTTAGAGTGACTGGCAATTATGTAGCTTTATCTTATTTGCAAAACATAAAAAGATAAATGAATGCTTCTAAATGGCAAGATATTGAGATAAATTTTTATATTTGAATTTTTAAGATGGTGCCTATGGAAAATTTGAATGGCCGCAAACTTGTTGAAGCAGCAGACCTCTGTGAGAGGAGAAATGGTATGCATAGTAAAGAATTATCATATGAGGTATACTTATCTTCCTATGGATTGTAAGTGTCTTTATCTGCAGGAAGAGGAGTTGATTTGAACAGAAATTGGGGCGTGGACTGGGGCAAGAAGGAGAAGGTTAACTTTTCTTTTTTGACAGATGGTGCTAAACTCCTTACTATAAATTTGGATATTTTGATAATTTTTACTGTAAAAAAATGATTTATATACAATTTAAATTTATGTGATTACTGATTTAGAGTTTTAGACATTATTTTATCAATTTGGATAATTGGAAGAAAATTGTAGTATCCTTTTTCTGAATTAATATAATATTTTAACTCAAATAACATTATTTAATTATCTTGCTACTAGTAGGACACTTTTTTTGGTGCTTCTGCCATATTTAACACTGTTCTTACAATGTAGTGTGATTTTTAGGAACCAAGAATGCACATAATGTTCAGTGTGTTTATACTTTATAGATCCTTTTCTTCCTGTAAGTTTTGTTTTTGAATTTTACAGGATTATGATCCATATGAAGAAAATCCTGGAACAGCTCCATTCAGTGAGCCTGAGGCTCAAATAATGCGGCAGCTTGCAAAGTCCTTTGAACCTCATATTTGGGCTAATGTTCACTCAGGAATGGAGGTAGGGTATGCATTTTTTTTTCCCCTCTCATCCTCTTTTGAGACTATGAATGTATGCCAGACTCAAGCTGCATGGTTAAGATCAAGCTTGATAAAGATTTTAATTTGTTGTGAAGTAAGACAGATTTCTTAAAATTGAAGCAAAGTGACTTCAAATCGGTGGTTGTTAAGTCTATTTAACACTGTCTTAGAAGGGAATTAGGAGGGAATATGTTCAAAATATTGTAAGAATATTGTGGTGGTATTTCTTTCGCCAAACGTTTGAGCAGCAACTCTTAGAAATTGGGTGTGACAGAAGTAACCTAAACACAAGGAGTCATTCTTATTATTCAATGTTACATTAATTCTTTGGATCCTTCATGGTTGCTTACATCTTGTTCTAATCTCCTCTTTGTCGATTTAAGAAACTTGAATGCTGATATTAACAACAGGAACCCGCGACATCGAAATTTTATGAAATTAAATTTTACTGTAACATGCATGGGTATTGCTTGATGAAAATATTGTTTTGTTTATTATTTTTGTATCAACTAACAAGTATTTCCATTTGTCATACTGAGTTTACTTCAGTTTAAAAGATAGGAAAAGGAGGACGAGGCAGAGGGAAAATTTTATAAAATTACACATGGCAAGATGCATTATGTAAATTGTGTGTTAAATTCCTGCCTCTTCTCCCTCTTATCTTTCTGCCCAAGTAAATCTAGCCTTAGGCCATTAGTGAATGTGCTTGTAAATGTCGTCAAATTTAGTTAAAGCATAGATGCTTCTGGGAAGATAATTATATTTCAGAATATAATAATCCTAACCTATCTTATTTGCAGAGTTATACAATGATAGTCGCCTCCATAACCACTATAAGTTTGCATATCTTAGTCTGTTTGTCCATAGCCTAGAGAAACAAAAACTGTCTCCAGAATTTAAACCTACGAACTATTTAACATGAGAAATGGCTGAGTATGACTGCATAGAGTAGCTCCCAAGTTATATCAATGTGGTCGTAGTTCAAATAATTGTTTCCCTGTTGAATCTTTTACTAGATTATAGTGTATCAAATAATTGGTGGCTTGAGATTTTGAACAGGAGTATCAAATAATCTCAACTAAGAGGAATCATGTCTCTTGCCTCTGTTCTGTATTGTCATTAATTATTATTTGCAGGCCCTATTCACGCCATATGATCATAAGAACAAAACGCCAGATGGGTCCATGTCAAATTTGATGGACTTTATATTGAGGGAAGTGAACCATCTTCATTTTGAAGACAAATGCTTAGTTGGGTCTGGTGGAGGTTTGGTTGGGTTAGTTCTATAAGAAAGCATTTGAAATTTTTGATGAATTCAACAAGCATGCTGTATATAATGCAACATACTCATGTCAGGTACCTTGCTCATGGAACCACAACTGATTATATGTATGATGTCGTCAAAGTGCCATTGGCTTTCACTTTTGAGGTTAATTGATTACTCTCTTTATCATATCATTTACTTTGGCATCCGCTAATGAAGGATTGACTTTGCCTTCTCCATTTCAGATTTATGGTGATTCAGAAGCATCCTCGAAAGACTGTTTCAAAATGTTCAATCCAGTAGATAAACTTGTATTCAATGTATGCTATTTAAGTAACATGCTTGACTACCCTACATCACACACATGATTCTCAAAAGCTTACAATGCCTTTTTTCACCAGAAAACTGTCGACAATTGGACTGTGGCATTCCTAACACTTTTCAAGCTAGGATTTTTGCAGCTCCGCGACAACCATTTTGCTCCATCTGCCGACTTAAGAAAATGGGTTCCGTTTGGAGGTAGAGTTACCTATGGAAGCCACGTAGGAGAGATTAAGGACAAGATGGATGGACTCGAACTTGGCATGCAAGACATGCGCACATATTTCCGGCTCTTCTTGTTATCATCTGTGCTTTTATTGTTCATGTTCTGCTCAAGAATTACAAAGAGCAAATATAGACAAATAAATTGAGACTGTAATTTATCAAAGTTGTAATCTCGATCTTCCTTCTGAGCCACATGCTCAGCCAGTTTTTCTGGCACTACCAACAGCTCCAGTGCCAATATCTTTAGGTATGTACACTTTTAGCTACTTTTCTATTGCCTAAACTAGAACGCTCATGATTTAGTCTCTTATTCGTTATTCATGTTATTTACAGGTTTAGTTTATAATGGCTAAGAATCTCCCTCCACTAGTGCTGTTCTTGTAGAATTTGGAGCATGGAAGTGGCTGAAGAACTCATTAGACTATTGCAATTTGGTAGTTTTGATGGCAAATGAGTACCTTTTCAACGGTTTAATCCTCTGAATAAGATTCTTGCTAATATTGTTGCCCATTGTTTTCTCAGAAATGTTATACTTGGCATTGTGATATTAACTATTTCTATAAATTAAAGATATTCATGAGAAATTGTGTGAGAAAATTGTCATGTTTTAAAAAACAAGACTGCTCTTTACTTTTAGATTTTTCAAAGGTATTGTTTTGTCCAAAAGCGGAGAAGATGGTAAGTTGAGATGTGGTTGAAAGTTTGATGAAGTGGAGATTCTACGTAATCTTGTAGCACAAATTGTTAGTGTTGGGTTGGGAAGAGGTTATCAATATTTGTCCTCTGACACTTAAGTTAATTTTCAGTGATACGGAGAATAGTGGAAAATTGTAGCTAAAGCGTGTACAATAACGAAGTTGTGCATATCGATTCATGTAGATGCGAATCTTTTTTTTTATAATGTTATTGTAGTGTCTGCGCATGCATCCCAAAATGTGCACATGTTTTTCTAAGTGTTATATGAAAAGACAAGTCAAAAAGTGTCACTGACACCTTTCCTTAAGTGAGCATGCATATCTATGATATAACAGTCTGGGAACTTCCATTGTACGATTTGCAATATGGTATAAACTTCCAAAAGAGTACGAGGAGATATACGGGTGGATTTCACTGTAGGTTGATCGGTGGTCGCTCGATCGGGACACGTCCATTTGACTGTTGCTGCCTCTCATTCGAACGGACTCGTCTCCCGCTCGACGAGGATGGTGGTCGAGGGATGTACTGCTTGTTTGTCTCTTAACCTCGACTTATCCGTTTGACCTTGCTCGTCCGCTCGACCGTAACTGGCCCGCTTGGTCGACTTTGACTTCTTTCTTGATTTTGACTTCCACGTAAGTCAATTTTCCTTACTTTGACCTATCTTTGGTGGGATCCTTCTTTATCACTGGATCATATATCTCTATGTTTTATTATATTAATTTGAAAAAAAAATAGTTTAACGACATTTTGCAAAGATTAGTATCATTTATTAATGTGAAGAACGCTAGGCATATTATAAGAAAATTTTTACACGGTAGTTAGTTTACATATTTATGAGTTATATTTGAAGTTCACAAATTTGAGACGAAAACTTCCCTATAAAACATTTACAAATTGCATGTATCATAAATTTAACACGAGGTAGATGGTGCACAAAATCAAAATATCTCAACTCAAGTTACATCACATACTAATTCATCTTAACTCAAAGAATCAAAATAATTAAAATATCAAATTGAAAGGTGAATCCCTCCTCTTAGATAATAAAGTTCGAGTATAATTTATCTCTGGAATTTGCTGCTCCTTGTATGATTGGAACTAAAATACTTCCACTTAATTACTCGAGCATCAAACACAACAGAGCACTTATCAGTTTAAGCAGCTACTGATTAACTAATTCAAAGGCTCAATTTAGCTGACTAATGCAAATTGGACTACTTATTCTCAAGAAGGAAAACATAATTGCATTGCAGAGAGACCTACAAAATGGACAACCTAGCTAGATCGCATTATTGGGTTTGTAAGATTGTAAACATAGTCCCTCATTGTAAAACACATAGAAAAGATCATGAGTTTATAAAGAGAAAAGATATCTTCATTGACATGAGGTCTTTTGGGTAGAACCCAAGAACAAAACCATGAGGGATTAGGTCCAAAGTTTACAATATCATACAAATGTGGAGATATCTAAATTTTTTTTCGATCCTATAAGTGGTATCAAAGCCCGGACTGTCAGAAGGTTTAACCACCGACTGCGCACAATAACCATGGTCTGATTAAGCCACCGAACAAAGAAAGTGGGGGCTCCTATGTTCGAATTAAGAAGATCAGACACCAGATAAGGAAATCCTAGTAGATCGGGTGGACCGAAAGGTAGGAAGACCTGGTGGGTCGAAAGAGTGGACTTGGAAAACATGTGGTCCTTTGTTTGAGGGGGCGACATTGTCTCACATTGTAAAACACATGGAAAAGATCATGGTTGAATTTATAAAGAGAAAAGATATCTCCATTGACATGAAACCTTTTGGGTAGAGCCCAAGAGTAAAACCATGAGGACTTAGACCCAAAGTGAATAATATCATGTAAATGTGAAGATATCTAAATTTTTTTCGATCCTACACAATATTTCTTTAATGAATAAGACGTGACTTTAAATGAATTTGCTACCATTCTAATGCTATCAACAATGGCACTCGATAATCATGACACTCAATTCATAAAGTTTACAAGTGTTAGCAGACTCATATCAGTATATCCTATGTATGCATTCCAATCTGAGACGAGATTCCTTTTCATATCAGTAGACCTACGAGTTGATTTTGCAGATGAAGTTTTGAACACAAAAGGGTTCGGCAGATAGTCCAATCTTGCACCAAATGGACAGCTTATGCAGTTTTTAATCACTCTCAAATCTAATTCACGTTCGCAATGCACTACAATTTGACTTGAATTAATCTAAAATATATCTAAAATAGTCAACAAGAAGTCATAAATTTTAATACATGATACCCAATAATAAATGTTAAATTATATTAATCATATAGATATTATCTTCCCCAGTATGTCCTCATCATCCATTCTAGTCATTTATATAAATAATAAACAAAAAAATAAACTAGTTTTTTACTGGGGAAGAATGGAATTATTTAATTTAATTTATTCAATATTTATGCAACAAAGTATTCCATTAATTCGAGAGATTAACTTAAACCATTGCTTATTCATATATGCGTGTTTTTAAGTTTTAACTATAATCCGTTTGATTTATATTCCTTTTTAAGCCCAATTTGTTTCAATTATCCGTCTTTATTTTCTATTTATATATTAATATTTTATTTATTTAATGTATATTGATGATCCTTCCATCGTCGCTCCTTCAAACTCCCACACGAAACGCCGCCTCCGGAAACACATGAAGAAAGGCGGCGGCGGCTTCCGCCACCACCTCGTCGCCGCGTTCACCGGCTTCGTCTACCGGCGCTCTGTCCTCGCCCTTCTGCCCCCTTGCGTCCTCTTCCTCACCTTCCTCACTCTCTCCTCCTCTTCCTCTGATACGACGACACTCGCCGGAATCCTCCGTCCCTTTTCTTCCGATGGCCTCCCCGCCGCCGGGATCGACAACCGGAGCCGCATCGCGATCTGCCTCGTGGGCGGCTCCCGGCGGTTCGAGCTCACGGGGCCGTCGTTGGTGCGGCACCTGCTGGGTGAGTACCGGCAGGCGGATGTCTTCCTCCACAGCCCGCTCGATGGGGACGCGTACAAGCTGTCGCTGCTCAAGGCCGTCGCCCCGAGGATCTCCGCCGCCCGGATCTTCTCCCCGCGGCCGCTGCCGGTGACCGAGGCGCACAAGCGGGTGCTCACCGCCACCGGCTCGCCCAATGGAATTCAGGTCACTTTTGCATGGAATTTTCTTCCTTCCCTTTTTTTATATTCTCAATTTAAAATAATAATAATAATAATAATAATAATAATAATAAAATAGATGAACTGTCAAAATACTGTGTTCGAATCCTCTGTCCCTAAATTTTTCTGTCCCTATGTCCCCTGCTAATTGAATGTACCAGATTATATTTCAAAATATCATGACATTCTTAAGATATATACAACATCCTCGTGATATACACGGAGATAAAGAAATTTAGGGTAGAGGATCGAACTTGTATCTCACAACCTTCGAATGCACATAAAAAAATTAAATATTTTTCTGTTTTTATTTATTTATTTTTGCATAAAACATCTGGTAAGTTGTTTAGTGCACTAAACTTGAATGAAATTGCATTATGTTTTAATGACTAATTTATCAATCTGTCGTTAAATCGATTAATGATATGCAGGGTCTCTTGCAGTACTTCAACCTAGTGGAGGGCTGCCTGCGGATGATCAAGGAGCACGAATCTCGGCGCAACTTCACCTACGACTGGATCGTCCGCACGCGCCTGGACGGTTACTGGTCGGCCCCGCTTGGTTCGGAGGCCTTCCGCCGCGGGGCCTACGTGGTCCCCGCTGGGTCTCGCTACGGCGGCCTCAACGACCGCCTCGGCGTCGGCGACCGCGCCACCTCCGAGGTCGCCCTCTCCCGCGTCTCCCTCCTGGCGCGCCTCGACCGCGCCGGACTACGGCTGCTCAACTCCGAGTCCGCCTTCCGCGCGCAGCTGGCGTGGTCGCGGGTGGCCTGGCGCGAGGTCCGCGCGCCATTCTGCGTGGTGAGCGACCGCCGGTACAGATTCCCGCCGGGGGCGAACGGGGTGCCAGTGGCGGCGATGGGGACCCCCGGCCCGCTGAATGGGGCCAAGTGCCGGCCGTGCGAGCCGGCATGCGCCGGGAGCTGCGCCGTGAAGGCGGCGAAGGTGCTCGACCCGAGGTGGAGCGGGACGGAGTGGCGCAACGACAGCCTGCGGCTGTGCGACGCCAGCCGCGGGTGGGCGGAGGGGTGGGAGCGCGTCTTCGACCGGGTGGCGGGGCCGGAAGCTGCGGCGGAGAGGAGGAGGGTGGCGAGATTGGACGTAGTGAACTGCACCAAGGCTTTTAAGGCGATGAGGGAGAAGGCGGCGAGGTGGGACTCGCCGCCGGCCGAGGAGATATGCCGACTGGGGCTTGTGCGACGGCCAGCAAACTCGACCACAAAGTTTGTATAGTCGATTGATAGTGCAGTTGGTGGAGGAGATTGAGAACCAACTATATAAAATTTACTGTGTAATAATTGTAAAAAATTATTATAAGTTACAAAAACAGATCGATAACAAGAAAATCGTTCTACTTGAAACAATTAATGATCCTGCAAACATTCAGAATAAAAAAGATCTTGGCAAAACATCTTGCATTCAGAAGAGTTCGAACAATCTTACAGAACTTGTTCCACACAGGCAAATTTGGCAAAGATCCTTAGGATTGGGTTTTAGACTTTTTGGCTGGAACATCAGGTTCTTCACTTTCGTCTGAAGAGGAGCCTTCTACGACTTCGTCAGGGACATCGGTAGGTGCATTGTGCTTTGTGATGTATTCTTTCAGGATAGTCATTGCCTGCTCTTTCATTGAAGCAAGCTGTTGCGAGAGAATGCCGGAATCTGAACAAATGGAGAGCTTCTCTGAACCTAGAGACAGGGTAGCTTTCACTTTGGGTTCAGAATATGAAACATCACGAAGTTCACTGTCCATCCTGAAAGATCTGCTTACAACATCACAGAAACACAAGGGTTATGTATTTGGGTTAACTGCTCTAAATATTCAATTACATTTAGATTTGCCTGTAATATCAAGGCTAATGACACTGCATATCTGTGTCAATGATTTTCTAAAACTTAGGAGGTTTTACTAGAACACAAAACATATTTTATCAGATATTCAAGTACAGTTATACTGTTATAGTAAAATAGGAGTCTGAAACAGAAAATCAATGTAATGGAGCATAGAAACAAAATTCTAGAGCAGTTAGGAAATGAGAGACACAACAAAATGGGTTCATTGAATGCTGAAAATCCAATATCCCATGGATTTGGACAGCCTTAACATGAGCATGGAGAAGAAGAAACTAAACAAATGTAACTTACAGATATAACAATCCAACAGTTAGCTACAAAATTCAATAACAGCAGAGGAAAAGTTTCTAAACAGTAGATTAGGCACTTAACACTGACCATAGAACCAATATAATCTTTAATTTAATTCTTCAGACTATGCTCTTAAATCTACTTTCTATCTATGCTCCAACATGTAGCTATAATCTGAAATTTCAAATAGAGTGAGCTAAACCGCAGTTTAATATACAACGTACACTCATGTTTTAAATTATGATACTTAATATTGAATTATTTATAACTAATAATTTGCTTTAAGTAAACATAAGAAATATTGTCTGTCTTTCTATAGCGGATGCTATCTCATACATATTAAGTAAAAACAGAATTCCTACCTTTGAAAAAACTGACAAGCATTTGCTAAATAATCATCAATCAGTTTACTAGAATTCAAAATAAATATATTTTGAAAGCAGAAAAGATAAGCTCAATGGTAACTAAGAACATATATAAAGCTACGCAATTTGCAGGGTTTACAATTGTGAGAAGCTAGGCAAGCCATACTGGTAGAGCACAGAAAGCATTCCAACTGCCCTACCCTTCTTTTCTAGCTTGGAATGCATCAGTCGACTAAAAAAGCAGAACAAATTTATCCACAGGAGAAGAGTTCAACTTCGTTTCAGTTCCATGTTGGTTACGACCTTAATGGATATGACCACACAATATCAACTGAAAGTCCACAACCATGCTTGAACAAGCACTGATGCAACACAACATGATGGTCATGCAAGGGCTCAGGAGAAACGAACATTTCTATAGATTATGCTGATCTTGAAAACACATTAACGAGGTTTACATACAAAAGATACTCCAAATTATACTTAACAGAGTCAGTGCACAGTAAACTACCTAGAATAAGTGGAACTTCGTTGAAGAATATGAGCCTTTGACACCTAGATATGAATTCTAATATTCTATTTTTCATGGGATGGAAGAAAAATACTTCAGAAGACTATAAAATCATGCTCATCCAGGCTATCATCATCAAAAACAAGAAAAACAATTGCCCAAGTTTGGATATTCTAGTTATCTCTAAACTACGAATTGCAAGAAGCAAATCCACTTCCTTTTGCCTACTATGTTTGACCGAACACATCGTTCGCGAATCTTTTGTTATTCATCTAATTTTCTGAGGCTCGTGAACAAATTAACCTAATTGAACAGCGAGACGATGAGAAGAAGATAAAGAAGTGATAGAGATACCAAATGACGCAGAATGCTTACGGAATAGAATGGCCGTCCTCGAGAAGGTAGTCGTTGGCGATCGGAGACGACAAGACGAGCACGAAGACGAGCTGCTGCGGACGCTTGTGTGGTTCGAAACGACGTATCCGACTGTTAGGGTTTAGGGGAAGCGCAATCCACCGTTGATATTCACTTCCTTGGTATCCGACGGCTAAACAAAGTCAATGGCAAAAGAAAATCGGCAAGAGAACAATCTTACTTCATCTTCGAATTCTTTTCTACATCTGAGTAAATTTCGTTTTTTACTTCATCGCCCCTCTCGCATTAATCGTGGCCTCCGGAGAGTCAGTTACGGCTTGCGGCGTAGGGGTAGGCAGGGCATGGACAAGTTCGCCGACGTCGAAGCCGAGGCAGGAGAGATCACCTCCTCCCAGGAGCACCGTCTCCTCCATTCCTCCTTCATCGTCGTGGCCCAAGATCGCCCCAGCACCTCGACCCCCAACGTCGCTGACACCCCTCGTAATGACTCTCCGGCCCCCTCGATCCCTCATCGAAGAGCTGTGCTGAAGTATCCGGCATCCTCATCGTCAGAGGGTCGATGGACCGGCAAGAAGAAAGTTAGGGTTTTGCCGAAGAGAACGAGAGGTGTGCGAATCAGCTGCACGGATTCGCACGACGAAGAGCATCGAGGAGGGTATGGAGATTTGGGGTTTTCCGAGGGTCGTGAGCCACGCAGAGGCGGTGAGGGAGAGGATCCACCACCGTCGGATCCGCAACCTTCCCTCGCCACCGGTGAGGTCAGAGAACCCGAAGCTGCTGCGAGAGAGCATCTGGCGGATCCGCAACCTTCCCCCGCCACTGGTGAGATAAGAGAACAAGGCGCGGCTTCTAGAGAGCAGTCGGCAGAGCCGATGCCTTCCCTCACTGCCGACGAGATCAGAGAACCCGGGGCGGCTTCGACAGAGCATCTGGAGAATCCGCAACCTTCACTCGCCAAAATCATAGAATCTGAGCCGGCTTCGAGAGAGCAGCCGGCGGATCCGGAACGTTCCCTCACCACTGACGAGATCAGAGAACCCGGCGCAGCTTCGAGAGAGCTTCCGGCGGATCCGCAACCTTCCCTCACCGCACCTGGAATCAAAGAACCTGAGGCGGCTTCGAGAGAGCAGCCGACGGATCCGCAACGTTCCCAAACCGCCGACGAGATCAGAGAACCCGGCGCGGCTTCGAGAGAACATCTAGCGGTTCCACAAACTTCCCTCACCACGCCTGAAATCATAGAACCTGAGGCGGCTTCGACAGAGCAGCCGGCGGATCCGCAACCTTCCCTCACCGCCGACGGGACCAGAGAACCTGCCGTGGCTTCGATAGAACATCCGGCTGATCCAGAAGCAATGCCGACGACCGACGCTACATCAAAGGATCCCTCTTTGGCGGCGGAGAGGAACGAAGGTGCCAGATGTTCAACAGAATTCCCGGATGAAGACGATATACCGCCGCTGAACCTGTTGGATGCCCTAAAGATTTTGACACCGGATCCCAGAAGAGTATTTGCTGAAACTGATGTGTTGGAGTATCTGAGATCGTTGGGCATCAGCGTTCCTCCGCCGAAGGGAAGTGGCTCCGTTTCCGGCCAGTAGCTCGCCACCCGGCTGTTGCAGCTAGAGTGTTCGATTCAATTCCTCACCTAGCTGCCACGCCTTTTTGTCACTTCCTTCTACTGGTGCTTCTAAACTGTCTAATTTTCCACCTCCTTTGTGTTGCTATATCTTTATGGAGCCACTCTTTCACCTTTGTTTTTTTTTTATTATTTTTTATTTTTATTAAAATAATTTTTTTAATTTAAATGTGAAACTGGAGGTGCCAAGATAAAACTTTAATATATCTTTTAATTATTAAAAAATCTTTCAATAATTTTTTTTATATATCTCGTACTTTTTCATTATTAGAAGTTCGGTGGACGATTATTTGTGAACATTACTACATTTCAATGGACATTTCAACTAGGGCTAGAAGGTTTTTCTAAAACTATGAAAATTTTACTGCATACATGTTGTATATTCGTTAGATTATTGACGGTTTCATTGACGGTGTCTAGGAAAATTCATGAGTTTTAAGATTTTTTGAAACCATTAAACCGGCAATTCTAAACAGTCAAAGTTTCAAACAGTCAATTTATTCCAATAATTGTGAGCCGGATCTGAAATATACGATGGACATGAAATGATTTATTTTTAATTATCGTTCTACCATAATTAAGCTAAATTTTTTTATCTTAATCAAAAGGCCAAGAAAGATCTTATTTTTATATTAGATATTAAACTAATAAGACATACTTATCTTAATCAAAAGATGAAGAAAGACATATTTTTTTAATATTCGTTAGTCTAATATATTTATAGAAATTTATCTACTCACTCATGATGTTGGAGAATCATCACAATATATATTTTTTTATATAAAAAATAATCAGAAAAATTAATAATAAATCTTAAAATTATTTTTAGTATGAAAATAACAAAAATTATTTTTAGTATAAGAATAAAAAAATATTAACATAATTTAATTTCGGATTTTACTAAAATTAGTTATTAAGGGTACTTTCAATTAAATAGTAATATAGTAAGATAAAATAATAAATTATTATCGATAAATATTATCTATTTATAATACTTATTTTTAATATGTAAAATTTTGATTTGCTAAGTAAATACAATATTTTATCTTTTTAGATATCCTACCAATTTTGTTTCACCAAAATAGTAAATTTTAACGTAACTACCTTTATTGCTTATCTTTTAATATTCAAAATTTTATTTTGCTAGTCAATATAATATTCTTTCTTTTCAGATATTCTGCCTATAATAACTTTGTTTCTATATATGTCTTACCATCTGAATTCTTCTTCTTTATAAATTCATTAGTTTCTGTCATAAGTTTCGTTCAATACAAAGAAATCAGCGATGGGTTTGCGAGTTTCACGCGATACAAAGAAATCAGAGATGGGTTTGCAAGTTTCGCGCAGTACAAAGAAATCAGCTTTGCGTAGGAGCTGCAGCAACTTATCGGCGGTGAATTGGGATTTGATCGAAGACAATCTACTAGAACGCATCGCCAAGAGGTTAGATGTCATGGATTATATTCGTTTTCGCTCTGTTTGCAGAAAATGGCGCTCTATCTCTATCGAACCTCTTGGTCGTTTGATTCCATGGCTGATAACCGGATGTGATCGAGTTGACGGACGACTCTTCTACTTCTCTTTCACCGATCACAAATTGCACTCCATCGCCGTACCGGCCCTTAAAGAAAACAAGAGCTTCGAGTTAGGAATCGTCTCATGCGAGGGATGGTTGGTTCTCGAAGGACAACATGACTCTTATGCCATCTTCCTCCTCAACCCCCTCACCGGTGCTCATATTCATCTCCCCGAGGCCCCCAAAGATCTGTTCACCAGAAGAACTCAGTATAACATGCACTTTGATCCCCTTCGTCCCGAGGCTACGATGGAGCACCTTGAAATCCAATACTTAATCCACCGGATGGCGATGTCTTCTAACCCATCGTCCAACACAGATTGCACCATCGTCGTCATATCAGCCGTTGGCAAGGCATTGGTATCGCTTCGCATGGGGGTCGATGGCTCTTCTTGGAACTTGATGAACAACCAGAGCAAGTACGAGGATGTTGCTTTCTGCTACCGATCCTTTTTGGCTGTAGACTGTTTCGGAGAAGTTTCCATATTCTCAGGCACCAACCTTAATAAGTTGCGCACAATTGTTGGTTCTCCTTCAATGCTGCCTACAGTAGCTGCCGAGTGGAGGTTTTCAGCTTTGTCCATCAAATATATTAGGCTCTTTCGGAAGGTAAGTGATCATGAGGGATATATATCGTTTAAGGATAAAAAGCTGCCCTTCTACAAAACCAAGAGGATTAGTCGGCATACCATAATTGGAGACTGCACTGGTGGTTTAGGATCCATCAAGCATGTCAATAGGAAATTCATCAAGCATGTCAGTGTGAAATTGAGGCACCGCAGTGTGAAATTGAGGAATAATGTATATTTTTATGGGATGCCATCGCTGCCTTATAGTTTTTTCAGTCCCATGAATGACACGCTTCCTAACAGTACCTACATTGCTGGCGAGCTCGGCGAGTTGCCTGATGATGACAGCTTTGTCTACTACATCACCATGCCAAAAGCTTATGATGTGAATGATGCCACTTTGAGGCCACTATTCCCCCCATTCGGGAAAATTTTAATTTCGTTCTGGCACATGCCGCAACCATTTTAGTTGTCTTATGAACAATATGACTGTTATTTTATTTGTTACTGGAAAGATCTTATGATAATGGAATAGCAGCATTATTTATTTTTATTATTCAACTTCATTACAAGTGAGTATTTTAAATGGTAATTTGTGGTCCCAAATTGATACCGGGGTATTTTACAAACACCATTGCAAATATCATATGTGCCAATTTGTGGAGCATCCTAGCGAAATATTTTTACACTCGTTAAAATTGATCCCAAAATATATTTGAATAAACACCCAAATGGATATTAATTATGCCAACCCATGGGAGGTATTTTGTAAACACCCATCTAGATATTAACTACGATGGGAGGGATTTTGCAAACACTCATACTAATTATGCATGTGTCAAACCGTAGGGTAACGAAGTATCTTGAAGGTTTTCCTAACTCTATATTAATTTCCTTTAAAAATTTTAAATTTTTTTTTTTTAAGAATAACAACGCATCAATAACTTTGTTTCTTTTAAAATTAAGCAAAAAAAACCTTTTTTAAGAATAATTATCTAAGATTTTGTTGGCCGACAGCACATCAATTAAGAGGGGGTATATTCAATCAAAAGATTGAATGCATTGACATTTTTAATGATAGATAGTTGTGAAAAGAATTTTAAAGAGTTTTATAGATTTTTTTGCAAGATTTTTACAGACATTTGTAAATTTTATGGAAACTTGTAGATTTAAGGGATGTATTCAATCTTGAAAAAGCATAGGTGATCATGGTCTCACACGATATTTATTTTCAAATAAAATCTAAAATATCTAATTAAATTTATTTTTTAATTAAATAATAAATAGTATATTTGCCCATAATATTTTTTTTTCAATTTTTTATACTTTTATTTTTTATTTTTTTGCTAAAAACAAAGAACGTCTCAATTTATAATTTTTTAATAATATAAATTTAAATATAACGATATTATAATAATTTTAAATGTTTTTATTTATAAATTTGATCCAAATTATAATGAAATGTTGGTCAACCTTTTAATTAAGTCAAATTTTTAATAAAATGTTGAATTAATAAATTTTATTAATAATAAAATTGATAATAATATTATTATTTTGATTACTAATAATATTATTAAAATAAATAAATCTAAATATATAAAATTTATTTAGGAATTTTTAAGATTTTTTAAAAAATTATAGAATGTTGTTAGGGTCTCATTCCATTAGACTTTATTAAATTATCTATTAATTAAGTTGAGAATTTATTTGATTTATTAATATATATATTTAATATTAAAACATAATGTCTCAAGTTTCTCATCCTTGTACGCACAGTGCCACCGTCCAAATCGTCTTCGACTTTGACCTTCTTGCAAGTAGCCAACGGAAGCATCACCGACCGCCTCAGATAATTTTTCTATTTATTTTCCTCCTTTCCAACGCACCGCAAGCTTTACTAGATGACACACCTCATTGTTTCTCATCATTAGCAACCAGAGAAAATTCTTTGCCTGTAGCCTGTCGCCGTGAGCCGCCAAAAAGGCTGCAAGTGGTTGTCGTTTTGTTTCGGCCGTTTCGATCCATTATTTTGTCTATATAACTTCGAAAAACGGTGTTTCAGAGGACTTTCAGCGTCCCATGAAATGCATGCTGAGAGGTTGATGCAGGTCGCTGAGAGGTTGAACAAGGACCTTTTAGATCAAGAAATAATCAAAATCAAGGATTGAGAATAGAAAAAACTTATTCATAAAAAATTAAGGCGATTTAAAATCGATAAAAATCTCAAAGATGAGGAGAAGACTTTTTATTTTATTTTCAAAGTTGTACCAAATGTTTTGGAGGGTTCTTATTTGTTAAAATTTATATCCAAAGAATTCTAAAAGAATCCATGAAAATCTATTGAAACTTTGAATATCAAAAGATTTTTATAGAGTTTTACAAAGTAAAATTTTAACACCACCTGACATTTTAAAACTTTATAAAAATCTAATTTGAATATCATTATATTTCTATAAATTTAATAAAAATCTAAATTAAATAGATCTAAAATTTTAAAATTCATAAAAATTATTTAAAATAATTAAAAGTCTCAGTTGAATAGACGCCCTAAATATTCCTTGTTTCTTTCCTTGCGTAACACAATTGAACCCGTTTTTTACCCCCGCCGCATCCCGTGCTCTAGTAGAAACCACACTAGAGTCTTCCTCCTTCCGCGCGCGTTTTCAATTTTTGTCCGGATCCAGTTGCGCTGTCCTCTTTTGAAGAGAAATCCAAGGAGGAAAAGGAAATCGGCGAGTTGGAAAGTGGTTAGGGCTGGGAAAGGTCGAATGGGGGTCTCGGATAATTCCAAAGGTTTCGTTCTCGCCCTTGTCTCGAGCGCCTTCATCGGATCCAGCTTCATTCTGAAGAAGAAGGGGCTAAAGCGGGCCGGCAAATCTGGCGCACGAGCAGGTAAGAATGGAAATCCTTGCTTCCATCGGACGATAAGTACTTCTTTTTTTTTGTTGTTGTTGGAAAGATGCATTTTTTTTCTAGTTTTCATGTAAAATTTTCTTCAATCGGCTGTGGGAAATTTTGTTTCGACATTCTTGTTTACCTCATCGGTGTTTCCAATACTCAAAGATGACTTTTGGTTTTGGACCTAAGACAAATTTAATAGTGATTTGACTCCAATATCAGATGACATTTCATATTTATATGAAGTTTTGAATACGACATGATGTGTATGATGATTATGTCCAAGGAAGTAGATTATTTCTGATAAAATTCCGGACATCTCTTCTTTCCCTTCTCAGCTGATGCTCTGTGATACTTGCATTCGGATATTTGCTTTTCATCACAAGCTTTTGTTTCTCCCTTTTACATTTAGAGATTTTCGTCAGCTTGTGGCTTATGTTTTTGCTCCAGCTGCTTTAGTTACTCCTTTGGGCGCATTAAGCATAATAGTCAGGTATCAATATAAATAATTGAATGGTTCATTAAGGCTTCATGTGCGCTAACAGATTTCTATTTCTGAGCAGTGCCGTATTGGCACACTTTATTCTGCAGGAACGATTGCAGGCAATGGGCATTTTGGGTTGTGTATCCTGCATTGTTGGTTCTGTTGTCATTGTGATTTACGCACCTCAGGAACAATCTCCAAGTTCTGTAGAAGAAATTTGGAAGCTAGCCACTCAACCTGGTACTGAAATAAGATCTCATTATCTTCGTTATATTAATGGACAATTAGCCTTAAAAATCTTGAAATATCACTGATATTGTGCTCTTTCTTTTCAGCATTTTTACTTTATGCAGCAGCTACATTTTCTGTAGTACTAGCATTGGTATTACACTTTGAGCCACTCTATGGGCAAACAAACATATTGATTTATTTGGGCATCTGCTTCTTAATGGGATCACTGATGGTAAAAATGCTTCCAAAGCTCAGGGATTGTGCATTCTCTAACTTACATTTCTAGCTTTTCAACGTGGTTGCTTTTTGTTTTTTGTGATCCTATGATTTTTCCCCTATAGGTTGTTAGCATAAAAGCCGTTGGAGTTGCTATCAGGCTTACATTAGAGGGGATAAGTCAGGTTACATACTACCAAACTTGGCTTTTTGTCACAATTGCCCTTGTTTGTGTGATCTCTCAGCTGAATTACTTAAACAAGGTTTGTGCAATGTAATCTCTACTGGAAAAATGTGTTTTTGTTTTAAGTCTCTATTAGTCATTTGCCATGATCAATGTCACATCTCTTGGTACAACTAGTTTACAAACATTTTGTTCTCCACTAAGTTTTAAACTAATTGATGTTAATAATTGCATAAAAGTTTGAACTTCTCTATGATATTTGATTGGTTCTGGTACAATGTTTTGTTTTATTTTCTTTGATAGATTTTACTGATCAATTGTCATTTAATTGAAGCAAATGAAACTGTGAAATAGTAAGTCATGTAAAGACTACTAATTTATTTTTATATTAAAATATATAAAGATATGTCTTAAAGAACTCTCGGGTTCAGATATCATAATCTGAGAAGGTCTATCATTTGAGATTTTTAATGTCTATTATTTTCTAAAATCTGTCTCGAAGTTACCTTCCAAGCTCTTTTCCAATATAAATACCTATGGAATGTAGAACCATGGTTTCTTGTACCAGCGCGCCACATTAATTATGCTTTTTTTTCAAGCTCATTAAAGAAATCATGATAAAACTTAGATAACTTAGGTTCTGTATCTTAGCCTTCGTTTTACTGATCAGGCACCCATTAACCACAATGTATTAATACACATTAAAATGAGAAAACTTCGTAAATATTTTTAGTTGTATATCAACTTCACTACATAATGTATTCACAATAAAAGCAGATTGAATGTGCTTTGTACTGATAAATTAGTTAATGTAAATCAGTTAGACTGTATTTAGGAGCATAAATTATGCATCTACTTTGCACTTTTGCTTATAACTTCCTTGTTTCTGATATTCTAAAATTTAATATGAAAATGATTGTAATGGTAAAAAAAATCTAGGAGCATGCATTTGATAGTGTGTATGTACACTTTGAGAGAGGTCTAAGTATCTATAATTGGCATCACATGGAACAAGGATCAATTTAATTAACTAAAGGCATTGATATGGAAAAAAAATATAAATTGACATAAGACAAGGTACAAATTAAGGCCACAATTAATGATAGTATTCACTATCTTTAAGTCAATTAGACTGAATATTTTGGTGATTAAGTTTGCAATTTGGAAAACAAAGTTTAGGTTTCAGTAACATGCAACGTAACAACCCAAAGTAGTTAGGACTAATCCAATTAGCCTTTTCTTTTTAGCTATAAATCTATCATTTTGATGTTTCAAACTGTAGGAATTAATGGGAGATTTTGTAAATATTATTTACTCTGAAAACCTGGTTAAAACTCTTGGATGAATTTATATGAAATGGTTCTCAATTTTTATGGATATTCACAAGCAATTGTTTCTGCAGTATAACAAATGCGAGTTTTTTTTTAATCTCTTTTTGTTCTCTCCCAGGCACTGGACACTTTCAATACAACAATTGTCTCGCCAATTTACTATGTTATGTTTACTACTCTCACAATTGTTGCAAGTGCAATAATGTTCAAGGTATATGTAACAAAAACTTAATGTGTAGGTAATCATTATTATATATTATTGATCCTTACTTTTAATTCTGCCGCAGGATTGGTCTGGCCAAAATATCAGCAGCATAGCTTCCGAAATATGTGGTTTTATTACAGTTATTTCTGGGACTATCTTATTGAACACGACCAAAGAATAAGATGTGTTTCCTTCAATAGGTATGTACAATACTATCCTAAATGCAATTTACCCTAGATATCGTGCCTATCAGTGTCCCTTAAATAGCATGCGAGAGTTAGATCATCAATCTTTATTGCTATTTATCTAGCCAATCTCATATTTGATTGTTAGTTTTCAGTGCCTACTCTAGATTGTTAGCCAATCTCAATTTGTGAAGATAATCTTTTCAGTGCATCTTTTTTTGTCTATCTTGAATTTCAAAATTGAAATACCTACTCCAGATTAAACTTTCTTGGGTTTGGCATATCTAACCATCTAAACTTCTATCCTTACACACCAACTCCTTATTCCCAATCTTAATCTTCTGAGAAAAATTTGGCCCCAGATTAAGCAATCTAGGAAGAGTTTAGCCACCATCCCATTGTTCAAGTAGAAATATCTCTTACCATCCCAAAAATTCTGCTCTGATGGTCTTAGATGCCTACCTTGAAACTGACGAAATGTCAACGTTGTTTTGCTTTCTTAACTGGACACAGGTTCAAGAACATCGATGATGACCATTTTGTCATCTTGCAAAGTTCTGATTAATTATACTTGAGCCAAATGCGTTCAGGAGGCTTATCACAGTACCATCTTGCTCCACAGGGGAATGCCAGAATATTGCCAGGTGGATGCATTTATAATGTATTTTTATATTCAATTTTCGTATTTGAAATATATATGTTTTTCATAGTATTTCCTGATATGTGGGACATGTAAGTTGGTTTTTGAAGTTACAAACTAGGCAACTTGTATATTTGCTTGTATTCAAAACATAGGTTGCCTCTTCCACTGTGTATAGTTCAGTCATTGCAAGCTAGTTCATTTTTCATATTTTGCTTAACTAATTAATTTTTTTGTACTCATTGGAACATTATTTTATAATTGCAACTTGACAAAATTGATTGAAGAAGTGATCCTAAATAGATAGGATATTGTAGCATAAATTAGTCTTGTATTTACAAAGTTTACTTACTGTGTTTCAATTGGGTTAACCATGTATATTTGTTAAATCATTTTATTGGTCTCCCTGACTATCATTTTGCTCTCTAAAAGTGTCACAAGTTAATTTACAAATCATGATAAAATTTGATTAAGCACTACTAAATTTATAATTTTTAACATGGAAAGGTTTAAGACAGCTAACTTAGAGTGTATATTACAATTAAAAACATAATACGGGATACATCTAGAGTTTTTACCATGCATATTATTTTATAGAAGCAAAATAGTGATCCTTTACCTGCATATGCTATTACTTCTTGCAAAGTGTTTGTTGATCATGATTGGAGAAAAGAAGAATGGAATGAACTTCATCCACCCAAATTGCTCTCCTATTTTGTGCAATTTATATAGATAGAGGGGTGTTGAAAGAGAGGAGATGCATCTAGGAATTGATTAATGGATTGAAAATGACTACAAAAGAATTACATGAGGTTAATGGATATGGTTCACCTTTCTTGTGGTAAAATGGCTAGTACACAGATTTTCTCCTGTAAATAACCATAGCAGAGTCTTTTCATATATATTATAATTTCTCTTAACCAACAAAAAGTTTACATTTTTAGTTTATTTTCTCATATACTTTCAACATTTTCAGCAAAAGAATAATGCTTTAGTTGTTAAATCATTGAAAATTGTATTTATTTAATTACAACATGTATTTTACAAACTATTATAAGAGGACATTCTTCCAATGAAGAAAATTTTTATCTGGTTTGCCATGTGTTAAGAAGTACCTAGTACTTTTGTGCAAAAATTAATATAAATGTAAAATTATAAAAATAAAATTTATTAATATTTGCAACCACGTAATTTATTAATATTATATAAAAAAAATTAGCACCACGTAATTTTTTTGCAACCCATTGTTATCAAGAAAGAAAATAAAATAAAATATGGTTTTATTTTATTTCTCTTCCATTGCAACAGGTGTCAATTGGAAAAAACCAATTAAAATGAAAAAAAAAACGTACATGGTTTATTTCATTTCTCTATTCATATGTGAAATAACAAAAATAAAAATTAATCGTCCAATGAATATAATAATTAATCATCCAATAGATATCTTGGATGATGTGAATGTTATTTAAAAAATATAAAAAATAAATTTAATTATTTAGAAATATGAATGATAAATTTGAGAAAAATTAATTTAGGTGGTAGAGATATGTTAAAAATGAAATGAGTTGAATAAATTAGAATTGAAAGCGTATGAGATGAAAAAAAGATCATCGAAGATTTTGTTAAAACATATGACCTATCAAATTCAAATTTCATTAAGGAATATGAACAATTAAAAAAAAATTCATTCACAGCTTGTAAAAAAAATAGTATTTTCTTCTTAGAGTTAAAAAAAAAAACCATTCCCTCCTACAACAAGGAAGATGGTAAGATAATTTTTATCTTTATAATCTGATTGGGTTGATGTCTCTGGCATCAACGACGACCTTAGTAGACATGGCAGCAATGTCATCGGGCAAGTCTAAATTCAACATATTGCTACATATAAAATAAAATATTAATAAATATTAATTGATAGAATATTTAAAATCATTTACTTTTTTCTTATTCGATGAGATAAAGTTGATTTTTTTTAGTAGGATCAATCACATCAAGAAGAGCAAAATTTGTAAATTGATCGTGTTTTCAGAACCGAGTGAAGTCATAACATGCCCGTTAGACTAAAAAAATAAAAGATTTTGATATCAATCATTCATATGTTGATATCATTGGATGATGTGAAGGTTATTTAAAATATATAAATAACAAATTTAATTATTTAGAAATACAAATGATAAATCTAAGAAAAATAAATTGAGATGGTGGTGACATACTCGATGAGATGAGTTGAACAAATTAAAATTGAAAGTGTATGTGATGAAAGAAGACCACCAAAGGCTCTGTTTATATGAACTATCAAATCCAAATATTATTAAGGAATACGAAGAAGAGTTCAAAAAAAAAAAAAAACTCATTCACAACATATAAGAAGGAATAATATTTTCTTAGTAGAGTTCAAAAAAAAAAATCATTCCCTTTTCAGCAAGGGAGATGGCAAGATAGTTTTCATTTATAATTTGGTTGGGTCGATGTCTCTCGACATCAGCGGCGACATTAGCGGCATGATGACAATGTCATCGAGCAAGTCCCAGTCTAAGTTTAACAAATTAATATATACAAAATAAAATATATAAATAATAATTGATCGTATATTTAAAATCACTTACTTGATTTCTTTTTTGGTGAGATAAAATTGATTTTCGACAAGATCAATCACATCAAGAAGAGAAAATTTGCAAATTGATCAAGTTTTTAGAACTGAGTAAAGTCATAGCATGCAACTTAGACTAAAAAAATAAAAGATTTTGATATCAATCATGCAACAATTGTTCACGAACATTGTTTAGGAATGTTGTTCATGAACGTTATGAGCTGAATATATGTGTGTTCAAGTTTATTTGTTTAGTTTAACGAGTTGTTCAAGTTTGTTTGTTTAATTAATTTTGTATATATTGAACGAACATAAACAAACTCTTAGCAACACCAAGTTTATTTACGAACGGTTGATTCATTTACAACCCTATGCACCTTAGACTAAAAAAATAAAAGATTTTGATATCAATCATTTATACGTTGAGGGAAACAACACAAGCAATAATTAATCATCCGATAGATATAATCGGATGATGTGAAGGTTACTTAAAAAATATAAATAACAAATTTAATTATTTAGAAATACAAACGATAAATCGGAGAAAAATAAATTTAGGTGGCAGGGATATGCTCAAAAATGAGATGAGATTCTAAAGTGAGATGAGTTGAACAAATTAGAATTGAAAGTGTATAAGAAGAAGGAAGACCACCTAAGGCTTTGTTTAGAAATATGACCTATCAAATCCAAATTTAATTAAAGAGTATGAAGAAGAGTTAAAAAAAAAGTTCATTCATATTATGTAAGAAGGAATAGTATTTTCTTCTTAGAGTTAAAAAAATCATTTTCTTCTATAGCAAAGGGAGATGACAAATTAGAATTGAAAGCGTATGAGATGAAGGAAGATCATCAAAGACTTTGTTTAAGAATATGACCTATCAAATTCAAAATTTAGTAAGGAATATGAAGAAAGTTCAAAAAAAAAAAGTACTTTCTTTTTAAAGTTTAAAAAAATCATTCCCTCTTATATAAAGGGAGATGACAAGGTAATTTTTGTTTTTATAATTCAGTTGGATCGGTGTCTCTGGGCGTCAAACAGTGACCTTAGCAGGCACGACGTTATCGGGCAAGTCCTAGTCCAAGTTCAACAAATTACTATATACAAAATAAAATATTAATAAATATTAATTGATAGTATATTTAAAATCACTTACTTGATTTCTTTTTCGGTGAGATAAAATTAATTTTCGGCAGGATTAATCACTTCAAGAAGAGGAAGATTTGCAAATTGATCTAGTTTTTAAATTCAAGTCACAGTATACACCTTAGACTAAAAAAATAAAAGATTTTGATATTAATCATTCATATGTTGAGGGAAACATAAGTAAAAATTAATTATCCGATATATATTATTGCATAATGTGAATGTTACTTAAAAAATATAAATAGCAAATTTAATTATTTAGAAATACAAACTATAAATCTAATAAAAATAAATTGAGGTAGTAGGGACATGCTTAAAGATGAGATGAGATTCTAAAGTAAGATGAGTTAAACAAATTAGAATTGAAAGTGTATGAAAGACATTATTTAGGAATATGACTTATCAAATCCAAATTTCATTAAGAAATATGAAGAATGTTCAAAAAAAATAAAATAAAATAAAATTCAGCAGCGACCTCAGCAGGCACGGCGGCAACATCATCGAACAAGTCCGAGTCCAAGTTCAACAAATTGCTATATACAAAATAAAATATTAATAAATATTAATTGATAGTATATTAAAAATCACTTATAATTTCTTCTTCGGTGAGATAAAATTGATTCTCGGTAAGATCAATCACATTAAGAAGAGGAATATTTGCAAATTGACCGAGTTTTTAGAACCGAGTGAAGTCATAACATGCACCTTAGACTTCAAAAAAAGATTTTGATACCAATCATTCGTATGTTGAAGAAAACAACACAAGTAAAAAATTAATCATTCGATAGATATTATTGGATGATGTGAATGTTATTTAAAAAATATAAATAATAGATTTAATTATTTAGAAATACAAACGATAAATCTGTGAAAAATAAATTAAGGTGAGATAAAGGAAAATCATCGAAGGTTTTGTTTAGAAATATGACCTATCAAATTCAAATTTCATTAAAGAATATGAAGAAGAGTTAAAAAAAAGTTCATACACAGTACAGTATGTAAGAATGAATAATATTTTCTTTTTAGTGTTAAAAAAAATGATTCTTTCTATAACAAGGGAGATGACAAGGTAGTTTTTCTTTATAATCCGGTTGGATCAGTGTCTTTGGACATCAGCGACGACATCAGTAGGCATGACGACAATGTCATCGCGCAAGTCTCAGTCAAAGTTCAACAAATTAGTATATGCAAAATAAAATATAATAAATAATGATCGTATATTTAAAACAATACAATTATAGGTGAGATAATCAAATTCAATGAAAGTCTTCCTGATTGACTTGGAATTGGAAGCCAAGGGACGGTCCTTTAGGAGCAATGATAGTATAATTATAGAATACTCTAGAAAAATAGCATGTTTAACTTAAACTTATGTATGGAGTATGTTTCGAGAACTATCTAAATCCTTGTATTCTTGCTTATAGAAAGTTTTAGGTCAGGATTATCATCTTTCTATGTTTTATCTGTAGCCATGATAGATGACCCCACCACTGCCCTTGGTGTACCTGAGGAGATTCCTGCCACCAGTGAAGGGAAAGCTGTAGCCACTGAAGAAGATTTACAGGTATTCAAACTTTCCCTAATGCCTTATTAAATTTCTATTCTTATAATCATAATATGTGAATTTAACCGGAAATTATGGATTTCTGTCTTTCTTTTTTTTTTTTTTTTTTTTTTTTTTTTTTTTTTTTGTTGCAGGGAAATTATGAATTTCACTTGATTTCTTCTATATCAATTCTATATCATAAAGAGGAAGATTTGTAAATTGATTGATTACATCAGAATTGTTTAGGTTCAGAGGTGAATTTGCTTCGATGATCTTAGCATCTGCAGGAGGCGGATTTGCTTCTACATCGATCTCAACATTATTTGCATCGATTTCGACCGGAGACAGATTTTCATCTATGTCGATTGACATCAGCGAGCAAGTGTCAGTCCAAATTCAACAAATTGCTATATATAAAATAAAATATTAATTGATAGTATATTTAAAATTACTTACTTGATTTCTTTGTCGGTAAGTTAAAATTGATTTTCGGCAAGATTAATCACATAGAAGATATGCAAATTGATCAAAATTTTAGAATCGTGAGTGAAGTCATAGAATGCACCATAGACTAAAAAATGAAAGATTCTGATATCCCAACAACTAGCGACACATAATCACGATTTCTCGACAACTCACTTGACACATAGCCGGTGAGGGTTTGCGAGGGGCCACCTGTCTCTATGGCTCGGGACCACCGACAGTGATGGGTCGATGACATTGAACAGATTCATTTAGGCACCCTATAGATTTCTTAGCAGAAGGAATTCGAGAGTTTCAAAGTTTTTTATTTACTCAAACCCTTTGTTTCATAGCAATGAAACAGACATCCTTTTGCAAATAGTAATGAGAAAACACATATATGAACATGCATATCATTCGAATTAACCAAAAAACATGTCAATGTATTCAAATTGAGTTAGAAATTCAACTAGTTACTGCTGTGACACCAATGACAGATAATGAACTCAAAGAATCGAATAAAATACCATTCGATTTAGGATCTTGTCTTGTTGATTTACTAACCTTTCTTTCAGCAATGACCCAATGATCTGATCCCGATCACAATCGGAAAAGGGATCAATTCCCTAAATCACAAATGCTTTCTTGGTCTGGTGGTACATAAAGAGAAATTCTATATCCGATCCGATCTCTATTTTTTTTTTTTTTTTTTGTATCCCTCCCATGAAAGTAGTTTTTAGGGAGGTCATCATAAAGGAACAAAACAACTACTCCCTCCAAGCATTCAAATCAAATGCATGAATTGGTTTGAGTCAAGCTCAGGTCAGTCCTCATGGGCGACCCATGTCATCATCTTACAGATTTGATTAAGTATTACTAAAATAAAATATGAGAAACCTCTATAGTTTATATGCATACTATTATGCAATTTTGCAAAGTTCAGTTATGCATACTTCTTGCAAAGTTCAGTTTGGTTAAATTGATTTACCAATTTAAAAGTTTGGTTCGACAATTTTTTTTTCAAATGGATTATTTTAGGTAATTTGATTTCAAAACATCTAATTTAGTTAAATCGAATAAAGCAATAATATCAATTGAACTGGGGGTGCTGTTTTAAAAATTAACATCAAAATTTGGTTAATTTCATTTTTTGATTGATTTATTCGGTTTCGATTTAATATAAGTTTGGTTTTAAACCGATTACACAATCCTAACCCACAATACCTTTTGTGGTGTAGGCATTGAGAAAAAAAAAGTTCAATCTTCTATGAAATCAGATACGTTTAAAAAAAAAATAAAATCAAATATTAGAGTTTGAAGAACACGAAGTTCAATGTCCCATGTTAGAACAGCGAGGGAGGTTGCATCATGTCTGCTTTCTTTTCCATTTCGTTCTCGGCTGTGTCTAAAAGTCTGCCTCATGGCGCCGGCCTCTACCTCTTGCATAAATGTAATTATGTAATAATGTTTTTTGACGGGATAGATTTTGGAATTAGAGGTGAGTTGAACTGATCTCAAATTAGTTGAGTTCACCAAAAATATTATAAAAGAGATCCAAGTTCACTTCACACAAGTAATTTACCATCTCATTTTTTTTTTCTATATTTTATTGAATTTTAAATTTTTATTAAATTAATTTTTTTTTCATTATTTATGAAATTATTAAGTTAATTTACTAAGAATGATATCTAATTCGTGTACGTTGAAAATTAGGGGTTATAACGAAAGGTCTAGCAGTTGATAGTTAGTGAGTGTGCTGTCAATTGTGAGGTGGAGCTGGTCAGTTCATGAGCACGACGTGAGACCATACTTGAGTGTCTTGCGCAGGATCTTAAAATACAATTACTCGTTTCCGGTGTTGACGAAAGAGTACGTCAATGTGGAGGACACGTTAATTTGATTATGACAGCTGCAGTCAAGGGTAGTCATGTTGATGACTACACCTCCGAAGGTGAGGACTTGACCATGAAAGGATTGACCATGATCATGAGCACCATAGAAAAAGGACAGGGGATAAGTAAGCGAGATAGAGGACGGGCAGAGTACTATAGTCACAGTTAATTAATTAGAAAGCCCATTGTTCTAGTGCCAATCCATAAAATAAAAGGAAATATTCCATGTGTGTTTTTTTTATTCATATAATAAAATTATTATATGATTTGACCGTTTAAACGGTCGATGATTTTGTTTAAAGGAATGATTTTAAAGAACATTTAGCATTTGAAAAAAATAATTAGAATGTCATTTTTTTATTGATTTAATGGAAAAAAATGATTTTATGATTTTCTTGCCTAATTTATTCTGGGTCTAACATGTCTATGTTTGATTTGATATTAAGGAAACGAATCATGGATCAATTTTATATGAATGGATGCTGTATCAGTAGAACTGCCCCATATCATTTGAAAGAGAAGTAAATCATGATAAACTAACACAATGACACAAGTAAAATATCCCACGATATCATCTTACTATTTTATTTAAAATCTCTCTCCTTTATTAACTAATTTTGGTGAAGCTTAAAATGAATTTATGTTATTATCATTTTTTCTATTCACACTAAAAATAATTTCAAGATTTATCAGTAATTCCATAAGCGAAACAATCAGTGAATCTAGAGTTCGAGACTCAGCTGCGACATATTATTATGAATATTTCTCATCATTAATTTTCTTTGATGTTTTATATAAAAAAATATAGTTCTCTTTATTTCACATCTTAGAATTGACAACACTATTATCAAAAAAGCTTCTATAAATATTTTAGGCCGATAATGTTAAAAAATATACTTTTCTTAGTTTTTTTTACTAAGATAAGTATAATATTAAATTAAATTATTTTTTTTCATAGGGAAGCCGTAAGGATGACACTTGAAAATCTAAGATTTTCAAAGACCCATTCAAATAATTCAGATTTTCAAAAATCAAATGTTTTACCCTAATGACTCTACTTTAGTATTTTAATATTAAAATACTTTAATTAATATAATTTCATTATAAAGGGTCAATGATTTCAATGTATTATATTACACACACGAGCATGTGTACGATTAGGGGTGTAATCGAGCCGAGCCGAGCCGAACTCTTGAATGTTTGAGCTTGGCTCGTTTATAATCGAGCTCGAGCTTTATTTAACGAATATATTCATGACTCACGAGCTTATTCGAGCTTTTATCGAGCCTAAACGAGCTTAATAAATATAAATCATAAATTTAAATATTAATCAAAAACTAAATTATATATTTAAGAAAAATTATAATATTATTATTAAAATTTATAATTTTATTCTAATAAATAAAATATTTATTAAAATTATAATATTATTATTAAAATTTATAATTTTATTCTAATAAATTCAATATCAAAAACTATTATTATTTTTATTTAAAAGTTACTTAATGAGCTCAACGAACATGTTCATGAGCTAACAAGCCGAATATTACGAAGCTTGAGCTTGGTTCGTTTATCTTAACGAGCCTCATTAAATGAGCTCAAACGAGCTTTTATCGAATCGAGCTTCGAATAGCTCGCGAACGGCTTGATTCATTTACATCCCTATGTACGATCACTAGTATTAAGAATTGAGCTCATTACCTATTGCATCAATACCATATGCACGTACTAATTGTACTGGCCGGGGCAAAAAAGAGAGAATGATAAATAGTAATACATATTCATATACAAATTTAAAAAGAAGCTTAACATATTATTGTTGGTGCGGGTAGCACTAACGCTCTAACTCAGGTTTTGATGAATGACAAATCAGGTTAAGTTAGTTTGTTGTTGTCTAACACTTTGATCGAGTGTGCAGGAGAAGTCTAGACAGGTCGACGGGCTGACCAGATGTCTGGCACGAAGCCCAGCTAGGTCGACGGGCTGACCGGATAGCTGGCACGAATTCCAACCGGGTCGACGGGCTGACCGGACGCTTAGGCACGAAGTCCAGCTAGGTCGACGGGCTGACCGGATAGCTGGCACGAAGTCTAGACGGGTCGACGGGCTGACCGGACGTCTGGCAGGTAAGTAAGGTAAGTCACTGGAGGGGAGTGACTGCGAGGACGCGTTCCCGGGAAGGGAACATTAGACGTCGATCCGGCTTAGATCCATTTCGGATATCTAAGTCGAGATCGTGACTAAATTCCAGTCTCGGAAAGACGGAATCTAAATCATACTCTTTTTGCTAATTCATACTCACTTTGCTTATCTATAAAACTGTGCTAACAATCTGTGTTACAGGGTATATTTGCCTCGGACTAACCTTTTCTTGTAGGAGAAGGACTTTCTGGAGAAGAGGGGTCCGGGCGCCCGGAGGCAAGTTTTATCCAAGCCGAGTTGTCGCCATGTGGAGTTCGCTGATTAGACTTGCCACGTCGCACCAGGGCGCCCGGAAGGGATCCAAGCGCCCGGAGCAGCATATAAAAGAAGCTCCAGGGGTGAAGCTTCAACATCAACTCAGAATCTACTGCTTGCTCTGCTACTCTACGCTCCTGCGACGCCGCGAGGCTATTCCGACAAAGCGCTTTCTCTAATTCTTCTTCTCTTGTTGGTATTTTATTTCTGTCAATTCTTGTACTTAATTATTTTGTAATCATCATTCGAATTGATAGTGATTGCCCAACGAAAGTACTCACGGAGTACGAGCCTTCGAGTAGGAGTCGTCACAGGCTCCGAACGAAGTAAAATTACTGTGTCTGTTCTTTTAAATTCCGCTGCGCTTAACTCTTTTCAACGTTGTTTTTCGAATCGATATTCACCCCCCCCTCTATTGACGTTTCACGATCCAACAAGTGGTATCAGAGCGAGGTTCCGCTCTGATTTGGTGCAACCACCAATCAGACAGGGGGTGAAATATTTACTTTTATTTTTCGATTTTCAGTTTTACGTTTAATTCCAATCTGGTATTATTACCTGTTTTGGAATTTTTTTTTTCGTTGCAATTAAATCTAAATTGGTGCAATACCAATTTAGATACTTCTATTATTTTTTCCCGCACTGCTAATCCAAGACCAAATCTTGAGATATATTTTTTTTGTCGTTGTTTACTTGTGTGCAGGATGTCTCAACTAGAAGGCTTCAGCACAGTACGTCCTCCCCTATTCAACGGGGATGACTTCTCGTACTGGAAGAAAAGAATAGAGATGTACCTAAAGACGGACTACGATCAATGGTTCAGCGTCATAAAGGCCTACCGAGCTCCAGTCGACAACTCCGAAAATCCACTAGACACGGAACAGTGGACTCCGGACATGAGGAAAAAGGCGTTGACGGAAAACAAAGCAATCAACACGCTACACTGCGGTCTAACATGAGAAGAGCTGAACCGGGTCGGACCGCATCAGAACGCTAAAGAATTATGAGACAAACTGATCGAGCTGCACGAAGGAACGAGCGACGCAAAGGTAACAAAAAGAGACTTACTTTTAAATAAAATATTTAATATAAAAATGCAGGAAGGGGAAACGGCTAGTCAACTGCACGCGAGGATCAAGGACATCCTCAACGGACTCCACGCGATAGGCCACCAGATGGAAAACAGAGACTTAATAAGGTACGCACTAAATGCTTTTCCACGTAATAGTTTGTGGGCATCGATCGTAGATGCCTACAAAATTTCTAAAAATTTATCTAAAATTAAAATTAGACGAGTTTTTTTGTGAGTTAGAACTGCATGAACAAACTAATGCTCGAGCCGAAAAAGGTGTTGCTTTATTTACAGGCTCCTCCAAAGAAAAGAAGAGCAAGTCTGAATCTGAAGAAGATTCCGATCAAGATTCCGAAGACGAAGAATACCTGGTGAACTTGGTAAGAAAAATGTTCACCAGGAGAAAAAGGAGCTTCAGCAAGAAGGACCTTCAAAAGATCAGTTCTCCTGCGGAACAAAAGAACGTGACTTGCTTCGGATGCAACAAAAAGGGGCACTATAAGAACGAATGCCCAAGACTGAAGTTCGACAAACCGAAGCCGATCAAAAAGAAAGCCCTTAAAGCAACGTGGGACGACTCCTCAGACGAATCGGAGGAATAAGAGCAGAAGCACCAGAGCCACCTCGCGCTGATGGCCCGTGAAGCTGAAACGGAAGACGAATCGGGAGATGAATCGGAAGACGGGTCCGAACCCGAATCGAGCCACGAGTCCGTACTCGTTTCCGAAGGTCCGGATGAGGTATATTTCAATTTAAACAATTTTTTTTTAAAATTATTTCCTTCTTAAATAGTAAATTGGTTAAAATAGAAAATGAAAACAAATCACTCCTTGAGGAAAATCAAGACCTCCTCAAGGAACAAAACAAAAATTCAAATCCAACTCAAGATCTAACACTTGAGGAGAATTCATCATTAAAATCAGAAATTAATAAGTTAAAAGAAATGCTAGAAAAATTCACTACAAGATCAAAAAATCTAGACTTAATCTTGAATAATCAAAAGGCGTGTTATAATAAAACCGGACTCGGATATAAGTCGAACTCAAATAAAACTTTTAAATCATTAATAACTCAATACAAATCAACTAATCAAGCTTGGGTTCCGAAAGCGTGTTTGACCACGCAAGTAGGACTTAATCAATATTATATACCTAAAGAAAAAATATATTATATAAACTCGAATAAACCAAATCAAAAACCAAAATACAAACCTAAATCAAAAAATTTAAAATTTAAACATTTTAAAACTCAACAAAATATAAATTATCACCAAGTTAATTATAACTATAAAAGAAATAGACACAAACCTAAAACGAAAATTTAAATTAAAGGCCAATAATTCAGGGGGAGACTTCAGAATAACTGGCACCTCCAAAACTAACTTACCAGACAGGGTAACCCAAATAAACTAACCCGGCAGGGTAATTAGGATTAGTTAAAAAGGGACCCAGTTTAACTTGAATCATGGTACTGGTGAAGTTTTTTGATGATAGTATGTTGGGGAAGCTTGGGCATCGCATGTCTAGAAAGATATGGCTTCAATCTGGTGCATTTGGCCAAGTGGAACCAATCGAAGCTACCTTTAAATGGATCCTAACTAGTTAAACCAAGGTTTAGTACTAAGCTCCGTGGATAGGACTATTCGGAAAACCTCGAAAGGTTGGTTACTTCTAATGACGTCCAAGTGACTCACCAAGCTTAGAAGTTTATCCGAAGAATGCTTATTTGTTGAGACCAAAGCTAAACCTGAATCTAACACAAGTTAAACCAAACTCTATAATTAAACCTAATTCATCTCACAAAATTATAGGATTCCCTGATTGAAAACTTAGATAGGGTGAGATGACTAAGGATCAAAATTAAACTTTCAAATTAAGTTAATTAAATTAAATTTTGAATTAAATAACTAAAATGAATTACGATTAATTTATTTTTTTTTTAAAAATTTAAATTAACTTTAAAAATTATTTTAAAAATTAAATTAACTTTAAAAATTATTTTAAAAATTAAATTAATTTTAAAAATTATTTTAAAAATTAAATTAATTTTAAAAATTATTTTAAAAATTAAATGAACTTTAAAAATTATTTTAAAAATTATTAAATTAACTTTAAAAAATTATTTTAAAAATTAAATTAACTTTAAAAATTATTTTAAAAATTAACTTAACTTTAAAAATTATTTTTTAAAAAAAATATTTTAAAATTTAACTTAAAAAGTTTTAATTGACAATATTAGCTCAATCAATTTAACAAAAAATCCAGTGCATCATTCAAGAACCAAACACATTGAAATCAGGCACCACTTTATTAGGGATCATGTTACTAAGGGTGACATTGAGCTCAAATACATTGAGTCCAAGTCAAACTTAGCTGACATATTCACCAAACCACTCCCTGAAAGTAAATTTAGCAATTTGCGTAGAAAACTAGGAATGTGCCTAATAGACTAGGAGTTTCGAATTTTAAAAATATTTTCAAAATGATTGTTCTCAAATTATAGGTTAAACATGTTTCATTTTCAAAACTTTCCTATTTTTAGATTTTTAAAAATATTTTTAGCTTTACACTAGTTCAAAATCCTTAGAAAGCATGTACCCATAGGACTAGTTTTTTAGCATCTCACCAAAACCCTAGGCTTACCTTGCTTGTGTTTGACGAACATAGAAAGGGGTGAGATGTATATGTTAGGATCCTACGTACTCGGCTAGAGAGGGGGGGTGTGAATAGCCGCCCCAAATCGCTCGTTTCTTCCTACAATTCGTTAGCGCAGCAGAAAAATAAACTAGAAACGAAAGGAAGAATATCAAACCTTAACACAGCGATGTACGAGGTTCGGAGATGATGCTCCTACTCCTCGGCGTGTCCGTAAGGTGGACGAACCCAATCAATCCGTCGGTGGATGAGTCCCCGGAAAACCGGCTAATAAAAACTCCTTCTGGGTGGAGAAACCTCGCTACACTTGTTTGCAACAGCAAACAGGAGTAAAGAATAAGCAAGAAATACAATAAGAATACACAAGCACTCTACCAATCTTGCTTTCTCGTCGACTGGAGTCCGGATGAAGCAGCAGCTTCAAAAACCCTAACAGCAGCAGCTGTTCCAGTCGAGGAAGCTCACGCGAAGCTTTCGGGAGGAACTCAACAGAGCTCTTATCGCAGCCCACAAATCTTCAGCAGAAGAGAAGAAAGAAAGAAGAAGAACCGATTGCACCAAAGCCTTGATCTCCTTTTATAACCTGCGAACCTGCACAGCGAAGACTGAAGCCAGCGGAGAAGATGGAGCGACCCGTTGTGACTCAACGGTCGAATCGTGGACCGATCAGGCTCCACCCTGATCGGTCCAGAACCTTTCTGATCGGTCTGGGGACCGATCAGGCCCTGGGCTGATCGGTCCCTAGACCGATCAGATTGCTCCACAGAAAGTGCCCAACTTTCTGTTCGTTTCCTGATCGGTCCGTGGACTGATCAGGGAACCTCCTGATCGGTCCATAGACCGATCAGGCTTCGGCTCCGATCAGTAAGCGCACAGAACTGCGCTTTGCCTTCTGTTTGTTATCTGATCGGTCACCAGATCGATCAGATACACAAACGTATCGCTGGATCGGTCTGCAGACCGATCCAGAGCTTGGTTTTTCCCAAACCAAGTCCCAAACCTTTCAAACCAATATCCGATCAACCTTGACCTATTGGTACATCATGCTTAGCATCCGGTCACTCCCTTGACCTGCTAAGACTCCCCACCAAGTGTCCGGTCAATCCCTTTGACCCACTTGGACTTTCCTCTTCGTGCCAAGTATCCGGTCACTCCTATGACCTACTTGGACTTCCCATCACCAGATGTCCGATCACCCTTGATCCATCTGGATTTTTCCCTGCCCGGCTTCACTCACCAGGACTTTCACCTAGCTTCACTCACTAGGGTTTTCACACTGCCTGACATCCCAGTTAGGACTTTCTCACTGCCTGGCTTCACTCACCAGGACTTTCCAACTGCCTAACATCCCAGTTAGGACTTTCCCACTGCCTGGCTTCACTCACCAGGACTTTCCACACTGCCTAACATCCCAGTTAGGACTTTCCCACTGCCTGGCTTCACTCACCAGGACTTTTCCAGTGCCAAGTCTCTATACTTGGACTTTTCGCGTGCCAAGCTCCCTGCTTGGACTTTTCTAGTGCCAAGTCTCCATACTTAGACTTTTTCCCGAATCAGGTCAACCTTGACCTACGGTTGCCCCAATAATCTCCCAAACATCTATTCTTGTCCCATATCAAGAATACAACTCTTCCACGAGTGTCAAACATCAACATGCAACTCAACTAGGTCAACCTTGACCTAAGGTTGCACCGACAATCTTCCTAAGTCAAACATCAAAATACAACTCGAGTCAGGTCAACTCGAGTTAGGTCAACCAGGTCAACCTTGACCTAAGGTTGCACCAACAATCTCCCCCTTTTTGATGTTTGACAAAACCCATAATCAAGTTAGATTAACCCGATAACCTAACTTAGGTTTTCCAATCATCTTCCAATGTCCAATGTTCTTTCCTTGAACATTCTCTGGACATTCTCCCCTTAGGTTAACCCGATAACCTAACTTGGGTTCTCCAATAATTCTCCCCCTTTTTGACACACATCAAAAAGAATTCCAATGTTCTTCCTTGAACATTCCTTGACATTCTTCCCCTAGCTTAGGTTAACCTGATAACCTAACTTGGGTTCTCCAATAATTCTCCAATGAACACTCTCCCCTTTTTGACACACATCAAAAAGGAAAAAGGAGGGTATCAAGGTCAAGAGTTTCTTCATAATGAAAGTCCCATACATTTCATTGAAACTCTTAATTTCCCCCTAGATACTAAACTCAACAATAAGTGATAATCCCATATCACTAATCCTCAAAACTCTCAAGGAGTAAAAACTCCCCCTAAAAGTCAACTCCCCCTTGACAATTAGGTAAAACTCCCCCTAAAGGTCAACTCCCCCTTGACCATTGCACCAACAATGTCTTTGTGAGTTCCAAACCGTTAGAAATCCAAAAACACCATTTCCATAACTGAAATTTCAAACAACAGCTGAAAAATCAGAAATTCGGCACGCCCTGATCGGTCCCTAGACCGATCAGCCCTTCATCAGATCGCACTCGTGCTACTGGAACTCACTGGATCGGTCTGCAGACCGATCCACAATACTCTGGATCGGTCCGCAGATCGATCAGATCTTCCCTGGATCGGTCCCCGGACCGATCCAGCCACTGAAATCAGAACTTCTGATTTCCCCTTCTGGAAAATCAGAAACTCCTAATAAATTCAAGAAAATTCCAAAAATTATGAAATTTTGAGGATACATTCCTCATATCATACACTATCATGGAAAAATAGTTTTCTATGAAAATAACTTCCATTTTTCAATCTTGATACAAAGTTCAAAAACTTTGAAATAGTTCAAGTTTAACTCAACTTTGTATCACAATGTTCAATGATGAATGCAATCACTAGGAAAGCTTCATCAAGGTTTTTCAAAATAATTTTGAAATGATTTTAAACCCTTTAATTTAGGATCATAATCTTAGGACTATATGTACATGACTTGTACACAAGTTTTCCCTATGATCCTCCATTTCTTGAATTAGGGTCATCTAGGTACATGGACAATGCACCTCGATCCTAACTCATGATCCTAATATCTCACACACATCTAAGGTGTATCAAACCACATTCAAGTCAATTCGATGTGAGATATGGGTTAAGGTCAACTTAGGCTAAGTTCTCATGCATTTTCTAAACACCAATTTGATCTCAATATCAAATTATATGTTTGTCCTCAAATCAATTTCATTGATTATAATGCAAGAGATGATGACATGGCATATAATGATATCATAAGTAAAAACATGTGCCTATGTCATGATGTCATGGCATAAAGTTTGAAAACTTAAATAAAGCATGACATATCAACTAGCCTAAGCATTATCATGACATTTCAAATAATAATAAAATAAATATGATGTCATGGCATGACATATGGCAACCAATCATGGCAAGTTAGCACACAAAAAAAAAAAAAACCTAAATTCCCTATCTAAGTATCCTTAGCCTTAGCTAACTTAAAATCTAACCCTAGATTTCCCATATATCCCTAAGAGAAAACCAAAATCCCAATTATGGTATTTCTCTAGGTTTTCTTAAATTGTGCCAAATAAGATTAAAATCGATATTTTTCAAATATGGCACAATTTACTCTTCAAGGAGTAAATAATAATTCTTTTTCATTTTCAAAGGTTATCAAAACCTTGAAAATGCTCCTTGAGTGTCAATTTCCTCAAAGTTGGGTTAACTACCCTTCTAATTGGAGTTGACACTCTCTAACCCATCTATGGGATAGAGAAGATGCTCCTAGGAACCCAATACCTATTTGAGCTCATTGGGTTCACTAAATATTCACTAGGGATGACTTCCCTAGCAACCCTCCTAATGACCCTCTTAGGCTTTAAAGCCTTGGTCATTTGAGACTCATCAAGATCAACTCTAGGGGTGACTCCCCTTGTGACCTTGGTGGTGGTCTTCCTAGCCCTAGGTTTTGTTCCATAATCGAATGGAATACTATGATAAGTGGGCTTGACCACTTGGGACTTAGGTTTGTGACCCAAACCTTTCTTGTCCTTGGACTTGGGTTTTTGACCCCTAAACCCTAGAGATGACTTCTCCATGTTTTTAAGAGCCTTTTCTAAATTATCAAGTCTTGACCTCAAGACTTGATTTTCCCTCTCTAATACCTCAAGTGTTAATTTGTCATTTTCTCTTGAGATATTCCTAGGCATGTGTCTAGTCTTCTTGGGATTTCTACCTAGGTTTTCCTTAACTTTAGAAGCGTTAATCCTAGGGTTGGTATTTCTAGTGTTATCCTTACCTAGGCTAACATGTTTAGCTCCTAAGCACATGTATTGGTTCCTAAAGTTAACATGCTTATCATTATTAACAATTGCAATAAAACTACTAGCATGAGTTTTATTAGAATTGCAATAATGAACCTTAGAGATTACCTTAGGGTTTGCCTTAGCCCCCCTTATTGATGTGCTTGTTTTCTTGTCCTTGTGAGGTTGCCTCCCCCTCGGACATTGGCTCCTATAGTGCCCCCTTCGCTTGCATTGGAAGCACACCACGTGCTCCTTGCCTTTGCGTATCGGGCCTCCGGCTTCCTTGACCTTAGGCGCCGGTGGAGCCTTCCTAACTCTCTTTGGACATTTGCTCTTGTAATGTCCATACTCCCTACACTCAAAGCATAATATATGTAATTTGCTCGAAATTAAAGTGTTTGAGTTACCTAGGTTTGTGGATGGAGATGAGCTTTCTTCTTCATCCCTTCCGGAGGTAGAATCTTCTTCTTGCTCCGATCTTGAACAAGAGGAACTCTCCTCCTCTTCTTCCTTGGATGTTGAGTAGCCCTCAACTCCCAATTCGCTCCCTCCATGATGTGAGCTACTTGGCTCACTAGGCTCCTCTTCATGGCTTGAAGTGGAGCTCTCCTCATGGTACTTGGCCAAGTTATCCCATAATTCCTTGGCATTGTTGTAACCTATCTTACACAAGATGTTAGTAGGCAATGAAAATTCAATTATTCTCGTTACCTCTTTGTTGATTTCGGATTTGTGAATTTGTTCTCTTGTCCACTCCTTCTTCTCAAGTGGTTTTCCTTCCTTATCCACCGGAGGAATAAAACCTTCTTGTACACAAAACCAATTCATTATGTTAGTCATAAGAAAGTACTTCATCCTTACCTTCCAATACGCGAAGTCACCGCATTCGTAGAATGGTGGAATGGTGACATCTTCTCCGAGTAGATCCATCCTCTAGCTCTTGCTCCCCGGGTGTTAATCCGATGAAGAGCAAACCTTTGCTCTGATACCACTTGTTAGGATCCTACGTACTCGGCTAGAGAGGGGGGGTGTGAATAGCCGCCCCAAATCGCTCGTTTCTTCCTACAATTCGTTAGCGCAGCGGAAAAATAAACTAGAAACGAAAGGAAGAATATCAAACCTTAACACAGCGATGTACGAGGTTCGGAGATGATGCTCCTACTCCTCGGTGTGTCCGTAAGGTGGACGAACCCAATCAATCCGTCGGTGGATGAGTCCCCGGAAAACCGGCTAATAAAAACTCCTTCTGGGTGGAGAAACCTCGCCACACTTGTTTGCAACAGCAAACAGGAGTAAAGAATAAGCAAGAAATACAATAAGAATACACAAGCACTCTACCAATCTTGCTTTCTTGTCGACTGGAGTCCGGATGAAGCAGTAGCTTCAAAAACCCTAACAGCAGCAGCTGTTCCAGTCGAGGAAGCTCACGCGAAGCTTTCGGGAGGAACTCAACAGAGCTCTTATCGCAGCCCACAAATCTTCAGCAGAAGAGAAGAAAGAAAGAAGAAGAACCGATTGCACCAAAGCCTTGATCTCCTTTTATAACCTGCGAACCTGCACAGCGAAGACTGAAGCCAGCGGAGAAGATGGAGCGACCCGTTGTGACTCAACGGTCGAATCGTGGACCGATCAGGCTCCACCCTGATCGGTCCAGAACCTTTCTGATCGGTCTGGGGACCGATCAGGCCCTGGGCTGATCGGTCCCTAGACCGATCAGATTGCTCCACAGAAAGTGCCCAACTTTCTGTTCGTTTCCTGATCGGTCTGTGGACCGATCAGGCCACAGCTGGATCGGTCCACAGACCGATCCCACCTCTCTCGGCTGCGTCTCTGATCGGTCGTGGAGACCGATCAGTAAGCTCACAGAACTGCGCTTTGCCTTCTGTTTGTTATCTGATCGGTCACCAGATCGATCAGATACACAAACGTATCGCTGGATCGGTCTGCAGACCGATCCAGAGCTTGGTTTTTGCCCAAACCAAGTCCCAAACCTTTCAAACCAATATCCGGTCAACCTTGACCTATTGGTACATCATGCTTAGCATCCGGTCACTCCCTTGACCTGCTAAGACTCCCCACCAAGTGTCCGGTCAATCCCTTTGACCCACTTGGACTTTCCTCTTCGTGCCAAGTATCCGGTCACTCCTATGACCTACTTGGACTTCCCATCACCAGATGTCCGATCACCCTTGATCCATCTGGATTTTCCCTTGCCCGGCTTCACTCACCAGGACTTTCACCTAGCTTCACTCACTAGGGTTTTCACACTGCCTAACATCCCAGTTAGGACTTTCTCACTGCCTGGCTTCACTCACCAGGACTTTCCAACTGCCTAACATCCCAGTTAGGACTTTCCCACTGCCTGGCTTCACTCACCAGGACTTTCCACACTGCCTAACATCCCAGTTAGGACTTTTCCGTGCCAAGTCTCCATACTTGGACTTTTCCAGTGCCAAGTCTCCATACTTGGACTTTTCGCGTGCCAAGCTCCCTGCTTGGACTTTTCTAGTGCCAAGTCTCCATACTTGGACTTTTTCCCGAATCAGGTCAACCTTGACCTACGGTTGCCCCAATAATCTCCCAAACATCTATTCTTGTCCCATATCAAGAATACAACTCTTCCACGAGTGTCAAACATCAACATGCAACTCAACTAGGTCAACCTTGACCTAAGGTTGCACCGACAATCTTCCTAAGTCAAACATCAAAATACAACTCGAGTCAGGTCAACTCGAGTTAGGTCAACCAGGTCAACCTTGACCTAAGGTTGCACCAACAGTATAGACCACTTGCCTAAGACTTAAGATGCTTATTTCTGTACATCGATATAAGTCTGGACGTTAAATACAAAATATACATTAATCAAGTTAAGATTGAACTTAACTTGACTAACCAAGTGAAAGCTGCTATCTTTTGATAGTCAGTCAGTAACTAACTGGTTAGACATTTGATTTAATGTCAGGTTCAGGGGGAGAAATAAAATTCAGTTTTTCAAGTTGAATTTTAAACTTAATTTTGAAAATCAAAGTTTAAAAATCAATCTTCAAAATCAAATTGTTTAAAATTGTGAAAAAAATTTTCAACTCAAAATTGTTTGTTTTAAATCACAAATTTTTCTTTATTTAGTCTTTGAAAACTGAACTTTTCAAGTATTTTAAACTATGGTTTTGAAACTAGTACTTTTGAACTTTGAAAATTTGATTTTGGAAAAAGAATTTTACAAAATTATTTTGAAAACTCCTTCGTTTTAAAAATTATTTTAAAAATGTGATCTTACTTTACCAAAATTAGTTTTACCAAACTCCTTTGAAAATTAAAAGTAAAGTTCAAAATCATTTTTTAATCTAATTTAACTTCACTTTAAAAATTATCCTGAATCTAGTTCTGAAAAATTAGGTTAAACTTAATTTTCATAATTTGATTTGCAAAAACTTAGTATTAAAAATTACCTTTTTGAAAGTGTTGTTTGCAAACTTAAAATTTTTTTTTCAAAGTTACTAAGTTATAAATCAGCTATTTTTCAAGACTTAGTTTTTTTTAAGAAATAAAGGTAAAACTATCGTTTAATTTTAAACTCCCCTAGGTTAACTTGACATTATTTTTTACTTTGTCTAAAGTCTGTATTTATGTTTACTTGACATTAGTTCTTTTAATGAATGACAACGGGGGAGGGTTAGGTGTTTAAGTTAGCTAAATCAATTTGAAAACACAAAACTTAACTTAAAAATCGTTTACTCATTTTTACCTGTTTTTTCTTGCATCTGTTTCACTAACTTAACCAGGTTGTCATTCCATCAAAAAGGAGGAGATTGTTGGTGCAGGTAGCACTAACGGTCTAACTCAGGTTTTGATGAATGACAAATCAGGTTAAGTTAGTTTGTTGTTGTCTGACACTTTGATCGAGTGTGCAGGAGAAGTCCAGACAGGTCGCCGGGCTGACCAGATGTCTGGCACGAAGCCCAGCTAGGTCGACGGGCTGACCGAATAGCTGGCACGAAGTCCAACCGGGTCGACGGGCTGACCGGACGCTTAGGCACAAAGTCCAGCTAGGTCGACGGGCTGACCGGATAGCTGGCACGAAGTCCAGACGGGTCGACGGGCTGACCGGACGTCTGGCAGGTAAGTAAGGTAAGTCACTGGAGGGGAGTGACTGCGAGGACGCGTTCCCGGGAAGGGAACATTAGGCGTCGATCCGGCTTAGATCCATTTCGGATATCTAAGTCGAGATCGTGACTAGATTCCAGTCTCGGAAAGACGGAATCTAAGTCATACTCTTTTTGCTAATTCATACTCACTTTGCTTATCTATAAAATTGTGCTAACAATCTGTGTTGCAGGGTATATTTGCCTCGGACTAACCTTTTCTTGCAGGAGAAGGACTTTCTGGAGAAGAGGGGTCTGGGCGCCCGGAGGCAAGTTTTATCCAAGTCGAGTCGTCGCCACGTGGAGTTCGCTGATTAGACTTGACACGTCGCACCAGGGCGCCCGGAAGGGATCCAGGCGCCCGGAGCAGGATATAAAAGAAGCCCCAGGGGTGGAGCTTCAACATCAACTCAGAATCTACTGCTTGCACTACTGCTCTACGCTCATGCGACGCCGCGAGGCTATTCCGACAAAGCGCTTTCTCTAATTCTTCTTCTCTTGTCGATATTTTATTTCTATCAATTCTTGTACTTAATTATTTTGTAATCATCATTCGAATTGATAGTGATTGCCCAACGAAAATACTCACGAAATACGGGCCTTCGAGTAGGAATCGTCGCATGCTCCGAACGAAATAAAATTACTGTGTCTGTTCTTTTAAATTCCGCTGCGCTTAACTCTTTTCAACGTTGTTCCCCTCCTTTATCGACGTTTCACGATCCAACAATTATGAACTTAAAATCATAATTATTTAAGGCATAACACATTCAAAAATATAAATGTATAGGATCTAAGATACATAGTGGATCTAAGACACAACATAAGGTGAAACATACGCCTTACTGAACACTCTGGGTATAAAATTTTATAATTCAAATATATATAAAAAATTTCAGTCAAAATATTTCATCAATAAAACTATAATATATTAAATATTAAAAAAAAATCATAGCAAACAAATAAGTTATACTCAAATAATTAAACCATCCAAATCTTGATCATGTTCCATCACCGGATGTTTCAGATTTATACAATTTAACTCCATCGATTTCCTGAAGATCAATATCTTCCTCCTTTCACAAAGCCCATAGGCACAAGAGACTCATTTGGTTGTGCCTTGCGCCTAGGCTATGCTCAAAACTAATATAAATTCAATGTTTCAAACCTGCAATACCTCCAATTTTATGAATTTAACAGTACAATTGACGACTACAAACGTCCTGAAGGAGCCAAGAACATTATGAGATCCTAGTCACACCGTATGATCGATCATTTTCACCCAAACATTAAACTGGAATCCAATGCTAAAAAATCCAACATAATTCCTGAGCAAAGTATCCAAAACAATGAAACTGTAAAAAAAATTCCAATGCTCACGACTTATTATGAATGGTACATGCCAGTTACCGGATATCATGAGCAACTTCTGAGTCTTCAGCATGTGTAGTTACTAGTTTGGGCCACTTGGGCGATCAGAGCATTCATTAAAGATGCCAGGAACATACCAAACATCATTCATCAAGTAGAGAGAGGGGAGTAATGGGTGACAACTTTTAAGATCTTTCAACTTCATCTAAATTTTACATGCACCACAAAATACAACTTAAATGCATACAGAAAAAGGCCTAAAGAAAACAAAATAAGATAAAGATGCTTTAGATTCTTTCTGAAATCATGAATGGAAATACTTACATGATGCTCCCTTCTTGCAGTTCCCCATCTCATGAAACCAGCACACGCCTGTGTTCCCTCTTGGGGGAGCTGATGATCCTCCAGACTGCATCCTGTTCCATGATGACCTCGGATTTGGTTGTCTCGAGTCATTGGCCCTCGGGTTGTCACCCTGGCCTGTACGTCTGTCTCCAGCCTGGGGTGGTTGACTACTAAAGCTCTGAGGATTTCCAACTGGTGGATTCACTTGGGGTGGTTGACTACTAAAGCTCTGAGGATTTCCAACGGGTGGATTCATTGAAGGCTTAATATTTCCTTGTCCTGGTCCCCAAGCCGGATTCATGTTCATGGCTTGTGCAGATGTTTCCATAGTGTGGCATGTGCTTGGCTGTAGAGGAGCTACCCAGCCAGGGCTAGGGTTTGGCTGTCCTGGCATAAACATAGCCCAAACGGGATTCATGGAAAAATTTCCCTGCAATTGAGCTCCCCATCCAGGAGTTTGATTTGTGTTACCCATTGCTGGGGCTACCCAACCTGCATTCATATTTGTGTTTCCCGGTGCCGGTGCCGGTGCCGGTGCCGGTGCAGCCCAACCAGCGTTCACCATAGGATTTACCTGATTTTGTACCCCCGAACCCATGTTAAAATCTGCAAGTGTTTGAGTAGTCTGTCCCCAAGGCATATTCATATTGTTCTGAGCTACCATTCCCCAGCCAATGTTCATGTTTCCTTGAGGCACTGCTGTCCAACTTCCAGTTCCTTGTGTAGAACCTGGATTTGTGCTTGGGTTTTGTGAAGCCATCGGAAAAATTGAGTTTTGAATATTAGATCCATTAACAAATCCCATCTGGGTTGGTTTTACAGATACGATATTGGCATTTGATCCAAACTGTGAAGATGGTGGGTTAGAACCATTAGAACAGAGCAATTGGGTATTATCGTTGCTAGCTGCAGCAGAATTGAGAGCAGAGCTCCAACCATAAGGTGTCATGTTTGATGATGGCATTTGATTATTAGTGATGCTCATGTGTATTGGAATTTCAAAGTTTGCTGGATTCATACGCTCAGAATTTGGAGTTGCAGAAGCTTGTGATCTCTGAGCTAAGATAGACTCTGAAGCATCTGTTTGAACAAATAATTTTCTAGTTGCATCGACTGAGGGTGTACAGACATCAGGTGTTTCAAACTTTTGTGAAGTCACAATTTGAGCACTGGCAACAGGATCATTAGTTGGTCCAATACCATCGGACGATCTATCTTGTGTTGTCAGTGAATGTTTTCCAGGGTGGTTTTGATCATGTGCGAGAAGAATTTGACTCTGGTCAGCCGACTGAGAGGCTGCTTGATTATATTCAGAAAAACTTGTCTCACCTGCCCCTCCTTCATGGGTCCGGGGCCTCTTCATTTCAGGTCCCAGAACAGACGCAACATGAAGAGATTTTCCGTCATCTCGAACAACAGCTTGATCAGGCACAAACTGTGTGGAGCCCAAACCAAGTTCTGTTAATGAATTTGCCGTATTTCTTAAAGACACTATCTCCTCCATGCCTCCTGTAGGAGTAACCCAGCCTGAAGCCGTGTCATGGACAGAAACATTAGGTGCCATATGTTTATTTGCAAAACCTTTGGCATTTGACCAGCCTTGGCTGCTTGGTTGTGAAGTCAGAGTAGGTACATTGGAAGAATCATTTCTCAGCTGATACGAGTCATTTAGTGAGATATTTGTAATGGTACTGGATAATTGATTACTTGTAGAGTTCCTATTGAATTGAGAATTCACATAGTACTGACTATTAGGCTGTGACTCAATTGGCATTTTTTGTGCTTGTCCAACCCTAATATTGGCAGCATTTGGTGATGTGCTGGAAGAGACATCCATGTTTGTAGATGACCAGGAAGAAGGCTTCACCTTTTGTGTATTTTCCTTACTTCCTCTCCGAACACTTTCTGAATTTCCTTCCACACTAAATGGAGTAGGTGAAACATCAACTAAGTCCTCAGTGTTCTTAGAAGGAGGTTCCCACTCAGGTAAATCTTTCTCAAATTTCCCTGCCATTGCATCAGTCAACGTGATAGAGTCCTCAGGCTTATCAGAAGTTCTCCAAATCATCAAACTAGGAGGGAAATATCCAGTCGTACTCCACTTGCGCAATTGAGACATTGAAAATGGTCCTTGGATTCTTGCGGATGGATCTTTATAATGCCAAATCTTTTCTGATTCACTTGTGTTTGATTTAGTTACATTCCCAACTGGCAATGATGCCTTTTGATTACCATGCAGACCCTCAGATGATTGTTCCATTGAAAGATGCTTCTCGTTGTACAGACTGCCATCTGGTGCACTTGCAAGTACATAATTTTTTGGAACCTCAGAAACTAGCTGGTGTGTGTCATTAGACTGGTTCAAGGAAAAATCAGTTGCATCAACACGTCTCCCAGAAAAGGAATCTGCCAAAGGCCTAACTTGAATTTGAGAACTTCTGTTTGACTCCCAAACGTTTGAGTTTTTCCGGAAACTACTCCAGTTTTCGGTTGAACCTCCTTTCCCAGGAGACTTTACCTCCCTCCCATTCCTAGTGAAAGAAGATTCTCTCAACTTGTCATAGAAATCTGCATGCTCAACAATCAATTTAAAGTTTTATAATTATAAATAGCAAAAGAAAAAATTGATATGAGGTTTGAGATAAAAGATATGAACTGCCAAGTTGTACTATACCATGTTTTCCCACATCTGGCTCTTCTTCCTCTGCAGACTCAAAGTCTGGGTCCATATGTGGGTCAGTGTGTATATCAGGGGCTTCATTCAGCCTGCGGTCTCGCTCTTCAGGCGTGTTCAACAGTTGCAGCTTCTCCACACATTCTCTAAGCGTGGAGGAAAGTCAAGGTGGTACCAATATACACATTACTAATATAGAGTAACTATGATCAGACAATGGGCAGCATCAATATGAAAAAAAAATAATAAAATTAGCAGTGAAGCATGCAAATGGTCTTGGGATTCGATTGCATTCTGCCCAATCCATTCAGCAATTTCTTTCCCGCACCTAGACCAGCCTGACCCAGATATGTGGATCCATTCAGTGATTCAAAAAAAAAACTACGAAAGCTATTACTATTCTGATAAGCAGCAGGGTTTAGAAGATATACTTCCCAATAAGAATAGTTTGCAGCAAAGGATATTCTTTCCGGCGGCCTTTTTCACTAGCACGATCACGAAGATGACCAAGCCTTGATTTCTCACTTTCCAACCACTGAATAAACATTAAAAATGTTTGTAGCTTTCCAGAAAAAAAGGGAAAAAAAGATTGAACATAAAAAAAAACTTCAGAGGAAGATACTTACATCATTTACTCTTACATGTTGGAGAGACATTGCCTTCTCCAGAACGTCTCCCTAAATGATGAAAACAAAAACCATGAGATTTATTCTGTTTGAAATCTAATAATACAATGATAACCAAACATAGTTATACCACTGTTAGTCGTCCAATAAACCCACATTTAATGCTCTGTCTTAAGCGTTTGCATTCCTCCTACAAGAACATGATCTTATCAGGCATGACAGACAACATATTGTCCAGTCAAATAGTAACTTATTTGCCTTTAATATAACAACTCAAAAGAGGCAGAGTAGTGAGGCAGAGTAGTAGATGAGCCAACTATTATAGGACCATTAAGGATTCCGAAGAGCTACTAAACTTAATATCTTCTAATAAAGGATAAAAACCTTCGAAGAGAAAGGTCATCAAGTTGTCTTATTCCTCTGGTCTTAAAGATAGGCATTGAAATTTCTTGAGATGTGATGATCATTTGAGGACGAGCTTCATAGTTGTCAAAATCAGCTGACACCAATAAAAGGGGTTATAATTGATCATTATCTGTTATCTTGTATTATCATGTATGAAACTATTTGGTTATTCTATTCTTTTAATTTTTCATAATGCTGATTTCACCAATCCGTCTGTTACAATACGAGCAATACTTAGATTTTTTGACCATGTAACCCTGATGCTGATTTTGGTAATCATGAAAAATGAAAAGAAAAAACTAAATCACATAATACAAAGTGAGCCCTTGGTGCAAAAAAACTATATTTTATTTGCAAATTATTGTGAAACAAAGTGTCATTAGATTCCATTTTATTCCTTGTCATAATAATAGGAAGTCAAGTAATCAGTTAACTTTGTTCCCAACTATTTTGGGACCCGGCTACATGGATTTTATCCCTCCATTGAATTTTATGGAATAATACATCTTTAATAAATATACAAATAGATCACTTTTAATTAAACTCAATAGATTTTTTGGTCTCCAGTTATTCTTACACCTTCAAATTGCATCGATACAACTTGTCGAAAGATAGGCAATAAAGAATCAGAAAATGATTTTTTGGGTGCCAGCTTACATATTGGCAATGAGTCAAAGTTGAACTTAGCATTTTCTTCTGTATAAAGGTTCATAACATGAGAAAACCATAGACACCACATCAATACTCGCACAAGTTTTACATAGGTATTGAATAATGAGAAACTGAAAAACCCCTTCATGCAAAAAATAATTGACAGAACATCAGTAAGGAAAACTATGTAAAGAGAAAAGTTTACCTCGGTAAACTCCTGATTTGAGATGATATCAATTGTAATAATCTCCTTCTTGTTTAAATTTAGTATCTCAAGTGTTACATCAGTTGTCCCCTTTCCACTTTTGTATTGTTCTGTTGCTTTGCCTGAACCTGAACAGAAAATACAGGCAGCAAAAATTAATGAACTCATGTACGAATATATATCTATCAATACTAAGTAGCAAGTAAAGCCTACCGATAACTTGGACCAACCGGTACATATCTTGGCGTTGTCCCAGCCCAGAAATCCTTATTCTTACGAAGGATCCAATTGCTTTCTCCTCAAATTCATCATCCTCAATCAAGTTCTCCATTAAATTACGACGCAGATACATTAAGCTAATGTTGTGAACATCTACTGCTGCATAATCATCAAGATTGTTTAGAAGTTCCTTATCCTCCACCTTTTTCTGAACCTTGCGTCTCTTATCAAGAGTTAACTTTGTGGATGGATCATTATTTGCTTTAGCATTTGTTGGGTCAGAGTCGGGATCTACTATACCTCCTTGCTTGTCTTCACTATCTAGTGTTGTTACCTCTTTTATGAGAAAATGTGACTCAAGGAGTTTTAACATTTCAAAATGCCCCACACGCTCTTTCCCAAAAAGATTTCCAAGCCTTGGATCACAAACAATCTGACTTTTCCGACGGCGATCACGAAGATTATGCTTCTTTATGTAGTCAAGCAAAAGAGCCTGAACATCAAACTGGGATAAAGCAGATATATCCCCATTTCTCATATGTGCTACAAACTCCAAAAGTTCATCCGTAGCCCACTCAGAGTTCCTGGAGACAGATGTACCAACATAATCTCCTTTTACTGACCCTTTGTCATTGATAAATTTCTTAAATCTTTTTCTAATTTTCCTCCTAGAAGTTCTTTCTTTATGGTCTGAAGAGCTGTCTGAAGATGCTACCTGCTGTTCTTTAGGATTACGCAAATTACCAGAACCATTAGTTAGTGTGGCAACATCAGATCTCTTGATTGGATTTCTAGCGCTCATCAACTCATCTAATGTCAATGACAACTTCGCTTTCAGAGCTATATAGTAGTCCTTGAACAAATATTCAAAACTACTTCTATCATCAAAATCAACTGTAATCTGCTTATAGACCAAAAAAGTATAGCACAAAATTATCAAAAAGGCGATGAAGGGGATATATGTAACTATAGTAAACACAAACAAAATGATTCAGACACACAATACAACAATTTGAAAATCATTATGCTATACTACCAAAAGAATAACGAGAAATATCATCAGAGGAAACACTATAACAAAAAGGAATGCAATACAATGGTGTGCCTAACAGAAGTGCTTGACTGCCATGCATCAAATAACATCATAGCATTGTAGTCAAGGTTTAAATACTGTTATAGTTCATTGATACTGAGTTTACAAAAAATGAAAGAAGATTTCTCAAAAAGAAACTGAAGAAGAAGACACATTGTGCAAGGCTACTCGTCATCAAGTTGTATTTTATCCCACTATTCAAAATAACTAAATCATTTTTTATTACATCAAGTAATATTGACTTGTTTTTATGGTCTCTCTAACTTTGCACCTTCGACACTAATAGATTTAAATTCACACTATAAAACCTACAAAACATCTTTAAACATATCCATACCATCTAACATATTTTCTCTCATTTGATTGTCTATTAAAACTATACCTACTGTTGTCAAATGCTGACATTTTTTAATTTATCCTTTTTAGCAACTTCATGCATCCATCTTAGTATTCTCATCTCAACTAACATTAACTTTTTGTATGTGTTGGTTCCTAACAGCTCATCACTCCAATCTGCAATGGATCATATAGCACTTTTATAAAAGTTTCCTTTTAGCTATGAGGAACTCAAAATTTTCACAACTCATTTTTTTATCATATTAACAATGTCCTCATCAATATCTCCTCTTATTTGAATAATAGATCCAAAATATCAAAAACTTTTATTTTCACAAATTTCATGTTCATCTATCTTATCTATCCCATCATTTCTTTCTTGTTATCCAAAAAGTGCACATATTTAATCATTGTTTTACTTATCTTAAGCATTTAGTTACAAAAAAATTTCTCCATGATGAAACATCTTATTTCATAATTGCATTCTTATCAATTACGACAATATCATATGGAAATACCATACACCAAGAAAACTAACAATATTTTCTAGTTAATTCTGTTTATTACTCATTAGTAAATGGCTAAGAAAAACCGACAAGATTACATGATTTAGCTAACAAAACATAAATGCATATTTTTGGCCTTATTTGAGTAAGAAAAGAGGAACCCCATTTAGAAAATCAGAGAGTACTACTCCCTTAGAGCTATTCTCACACTATATCATTTCACAAGACCCACATTTTAATAATTATTTTGGATTTTGGAAGTAAACAAAATCATTTGGGTTGTTATTTCGATCTTAGCATTCCATTGAGCTATATAAAAAGCTACAAAATTTGCAATTCTTCAATCAATTAGACCTCTTTTAACTCAAAGGTTACAATTATTTTATTCCTCAAAAGTTACAACTCTAATTGATTCAATTTATCTCACTCTTTTTTAAAAATCCTTCTATGCCATTGCAAAAGTGGTATACTTGAGGATTGCATTGCATATCCAATATGATCCAAATATGAGGCAATGCTCAATATGTGGAATAGATGGATCAGCATGAGCTACATATGCATTAAGTTCACACACTTCTAAAACAAATTGATTGAATCAAATCCAATCAAATAAAAGATGGTATCAATAAACCAGTCTCTAGACCTAATGTAACAGAAAGGGTAAAAAAAGGTGACGAAGAGGAATTTGATAATGACGTTTACTTAGATAAAGCACTTGCCAATCTTTTCTATAAAAAATCTATAATTTTTAAGTCCTAAACACTTAATATTCATAAGCATTTTAATTTTCATATGCATATATTTGTTCTACTAGGAGTGAATTTCTTAGGTTGATTAATTAGATATGCTATGTGACAGGTGTAGAATTTTATTTTATATAGAGATTGCTTAGGTTGATTAATTCATGCATTTGGACATTTATTAGGATATGCAACCTCACCCAACGCATATGCTTGTATGTACATATGCTGCTGCATATTGCTTTAATCTTCAATTGACTTACCTATATCGTTAAGAACTGGTTTATTATTTCATCACAACATAATATCGTTAAGAATGAAATAGACAAGAAGAAGATGATCAATCTAGGTTAAGTTTTATTTATTCAAAGTGCACAGATTTCTTAACTGGGAATCATGTGTTACCAAAGAAAGATTAGTTATTTGATGAATTAGAACAAGTTGTTCAATATACACATTAAAGTTTCAGATCCTATTTACATTCTGTCAATCATCATTTAAGCATAAATTACCTTTTTCTATGGATTTATAACTCTGACTGTGCTTTAACTGCTGTGTAAACATATATATACGTTAAAATAATGTTAAATTATATATATTTTTTAATAACAAAGGCATATCCATCTATGTATGTGCTTGCATGATACATATGCACTATACAATCACCAAATAGAGGGTAGACAACACTTGCTTTTTTACCTTGTTAAGGAACATATGACAATCACACAAGAGAATATGAGTCCTTCTCCATTTTAACTATGCAACCTTTGTCCAAATAATGTAAACAAAAAATAAAATAGCTAGCAAGTACAAAAGGGTGTGCAACCAAGTAGATTATTTCCTAATGCTGTGTTTACTTGATGGGGATAGAGAATGTTAGAGAAAGGAAGAGAGAGAGATGGATGGAAAATGCAAACAGGATATTTCAAGGGTTTTTTCAACATAATGTTATTATGAAGATAGCATAACAAACTAGTTGAGTTAAAAAAAAAAATTCTTCAAATACCAAGTTACATGAACAAGTTGAGACTTGAATATCGAGTTCTTGTACAGACTGCTGTCAAAAGTAATTGGGAGGAATTAGAAGGATAAGAAAACACAACAAACCATTTGTCCATTCCCATATTCCTTTGTCTCTATCAGCATCACAGTGCTCATGCAAGCTTCACAGAACCCTTTATTTTCTCTAAGGCAAATAAATCCAGATTCTTGAATACACCCTTTACATAAAGAGTATGTGCAGGAAAAGCACATGTAGTGAGCAGTTCTCTCACAGCTGCTACATATATGCCAACCTAGAATTCCAATTCAACTGAATAAATTAGAAAAGTAACACTGCATAGGAAACTGAAAATCATTCTTAAGCTAGAAAAGAAATATTCAAATATTAAAAAATAGATATTGTTTATAAACTATAGGTTCTTAAGAAATGACATTGCTTTTTCTCCTAGGATCTGCTCGGCAAATTTCTGTGTGCAATCACTTGCACATTGCAGACAAAATTGAAATTCAAAATTTCTCCAAAGGTTTACTGTCCCCAGCAGACAATTTTAGAACACTGCAATACCCATTCCTAATTCCTTTCAATTCACAAATTAATAGATATACCATTCTGTAACAGTCATATAAAACACATTTTATCACCAACCATTAAATCAGTCGAGCCATGAACATCATCAAGCAACATGCTTGGAAATTTTTCATTCACTAGGAATCAATTCCAAAAGAATGATTTAGCCATATGAACACATCGTGCCTCATGAGTGATAAGAAGAGAGATGTATTAGGTAATAGTACAAACATCTCCTTATCTTTAAAGAGAGAATATAAAACTCTCAGTAATTTGTCAGGCACATTCATGACTATACATGTGTCAACAAATTAGATAAGAATTCTTTGTTTTCGCTCTTAGTAAAAAATTTTGATTGCTTTTCCAAATACAAGATTTGTTACCCTCTTGAGCTTGTCTTGATGATAAAAATACTATTAAATAAATAAGTGGCGCTGTTAAATCTTTGGAAGCTTGTGATAAAATCTCACTGATCATGCAGAACAGAGTTAAAATTGCATGTCATGTTCATGTTGTGCCCATATAAACCAATATTTCAACTTTTCAGGTGAGTGGATACTTCATGTGACTCTCATAGCATCTGAACTTATCTTTGTCGGCATATAATTATACAGAGATGGGAAGAAGCAAATCATGAAAACATCAATAGTTTTAAGGTTTGGGAGAAGAGTTTTTAGAACAGTGTGAAGTCATAACATGCGCCTTAGACTAAAAAATGAAAGACTCTAATATCAATCATTCGTATGTTGAGTGAAACAACACAAGTAAAAATTAATCATCCGATAGATATCCTTGGATGATGTGAAGGTTACTAAAAAAATATAAATAACAAATTTAATTATTTAGAAATACAAACGATAATCTGAAAAAAAAATAAATTGAGATGGTAGGGACATGCTCAAAGATGATTAAATTCTAAAGTGAGAAGAGTTGAATAAGTTAGAATTGGAAGCCTGAGAGATGAAGGAAAACCACTGAAGGCTTTGTTTAGTATACTTAAAAGTGATTTAAAAGACCACAATATTACTTGTGATATAGCCTCACATAAAACTCAATAGCGAGAACGATATTATGATCCACTGAATCAACCCTCAACGGTTACAATTCATATTTTTGGTTGTGGTTCATCATTTATGCATGTGATTGATATTGGATATTTGACTTGATATTAATAGTAATTTATGAAGTCTAGCTATTTGTAATTAGTTAGATGGAACTTTTCCACCATAGTACACTTAACACACATGAGCATACTTTCACATTATCTAGCAAGCTTTTAGTATAATCTTTCACACGATAAAACTAAGAAATATAGATTTTATATAGAGCATTTATAGTGCGTGCAACAAATTTAAATATATCTATGTTTTTATCCATGTCATACTATTCCCTATATGTTGGTCTCTGTCTTTCAGGTAATTTCCAAGTGCCAAGTGATTGTTCATCCTTAGCATACCCGGATTACTGTTAGTAATATAATTTTTCAAAACCGCATTACCAATAAATCTCTTTTCTTCCTTCATGATTGTTTATTCCATAAGTCACCAATTAACAAAACCAATCAATGAAAGAACTGTTAAGTTGAATGGCCCCTGAAGCTTGCCCATGCCAAAGTAAATTAATTAAGATACTAAACATATATGTTAGTCAACATCATGGATGAAATTCATCAAGCTGCGAAACCTGATATAAGAAAAAGTTTTCAATGTGAAAAATTAATTAGCAAGCTCAACATTATGTTAGTCAATATCTCAATGAAAATTTTCTTTGTCCAAATCAAATTTACACATTTGTCACTTAATTGAACAGGTATAACTGATCAACATGGTGGATAACTCTTGAAGATCTAAGAAGGGGTCAAAATCCATGCATCCTCGGGTAGGGATAGCTTCCGACTTTATGGGAACATTTGGTTGACCTACAACATCAAATATTTTTCCTAATAAGCTCTTCTAAAATAGACAATGGATCAAGGAATAATAAGTGGATCCAGAGTTTGACAACCAAGCTGCTCTGTACTATTGGGCATGCATTAAAATATTATTTTTTAGTGAAGGGGAGCTTTGACGCAACTGTAAAGTTGTTGCCATGTGACCAAAAGGTCACGGGTTCGAATCCTGAAAACAACCTCTTGCAAAAAGCAAGGTAAGGCTGCGTACAATGGATCCTTCCTCGGGACCCCGCATGGCGGGAGCTTCATGCACCGGACTGCCCTTTTAGTTAAGGTATATTTATCATACCAATAGTAGCAAACATAAAATATGCACCAAAAACACACTCTTTAAGGTTCAATATAAACAAATGTAATATATATGAAATTACGATTCAGTCATTAAAATATATGACACATTCAAATTCCATAACCAATAAAAATATCCTAGACACACAAAAAAAAAGAAACATATGTGAAAAATTACATGGCGCAAAGAAACATACCGCATGTCCAACGACCCTTTGCATGGAAGAAAGCCTCATCTCTATTGACACATGAAGGATGGTACACCTTTGAACAACCCCTAGAAATCCAAAGAGAAAAATATATAACAAAACAAAAAGGAAATAAAAATGGAAGATGAGCTATACTGACCTACGATCACAAACCACAAGATCACCTCCATCAAAGCAAATAAAACACACCTCTTCAGCTTCTTTCTGCCTTGATGTTCTAACAACTTGAGTCTTTGATGGTCGACCCCTCTTCCTCCGTCCACCTCTTTGCAAGATAGTAGCTCTATCATCTGCATCCATTTGCATTGCTTCGTCATCCACGACATCAGCACTGTCAAGTGAAATGGTGGTCACATCAGGCTCATGTACAGAAATGTCCTGAAGTCCATGGTCAGAATCAAAAGGAAACTCAGAAGATGAGTCTTTGGACATTGAAATATCAGCCACCACAACATCCACGGTCTGTTCACATATGGGAAGTGCCCCATTACCCAGTTGATCAATATCTGTAAATGTCATATCCACTTTCATAGCATCATTATCACCTGGCATATCAACAGCAACAGGCTCACAAGACTCTACTTTCTCAGGTGCACTCTCAGAGATGGATGACACGTGCCTCAAAACATCAGATTCTTCACAGGTGACTTGCTTGCCTTCGGCAATTGCTTCAATATGATCATCTACCTTCAACGCTGCAAAGTGAACAGGATTATCACCAGCTGCAGTGGTGGGAGCATCGGCTATCTCAAAGGCATCACAGTTCAAAAGATCACCATCAAAACCAGAGGAAGGCATGATATAAGAGCTCTGAGGCACCAAAACCTCCTGCTTAACACTGTCCTCCTCCTTAATACTGTCCTGTTCCTTCCCTTGCTGCCATTCAGACACTGGGAAACTATCCACTTCCGTTTTTAAAACTGCTTCTTCCACAACATCAACATTGGCTATGGCACTAATACCATTGTCACTTTCAAAAGATGAAAATTTCACACCATCAGAATTGAAGGAAAAAACAGCAGATGCTCCATAAGAATGGATTGCTTCTCCCTGGAAACTGTCCTTGCAATGTTGCGAAATTGTAGCGGGATCCACCTCCATCTTTAACACTTCCATATCTGAAGAAACAGCAGAAGCAGTGACATGGCTGGAAATAATTGTGTCAGCCTCAGACACGGGGATGTTTGGATTACCGCCATCAAAATCACAATTGGAAACTTCAGGTGGCCCCTGAGGCATCAAAGTTCCTACTTGCTCATCGTTCTTCACTTGATGGCAATGCAGAATACGGTCACTCTCTGCCTTCCCCTCCTCTTGGAGTGTATCAGCATCAACCACAGCAATTTTGGAAGAATCAAGCTCATAGGCGATAGCTTTCTCAGTTCCTCCGTTAGATAGGGGAGGAGCAGCGGAGCCCTGAGGCACCGGTAACGCAGTCATACAACCAGTTGCCCGCTCACACTGAGGATTTTCCGTGTCATCCACATCGATTACCGCCACCCGCCCACCATTGGTGCCGTCACCACTGGTGGAACTGACATCGACTAGGGGCTCCGACGCCTCGAGAAGATCCGGAGCGCTCGCATCAAAGCCGGAGGGGAACGACAATGAGGAGGAGCCTTTATCAACGGCATAATAATCCGCTTCGCCCCTGCGTTCTGCCTGGTCAAACTGAGTTAGGCCGACATCGACGGCCTCCAGCTGCGTGCGCTCCTCGCCCGGTGGATGGGGCTCGGCTAGGACTGAAGCGCCTTCTCCAACTACTTCATCCATGGATCATTTGACGATCAAAACCCTAACTTTCGCAGTTCAAGCAGGAACCCTCTTCGTCTTCGCACGATTTCTACTCGGTGGACTGGAACGGAGAGAAGAGACGAACCAGCCAAGCGAGGGTTTTTAACGCCATTTGTCGCGAGCTCATGGCTTGCGTTTCGATTGAGATGCAGGAGACAAGTGAATGGACGGATCAGATGAAACTGACAAGTGGGATGGACGGTTTTGGATGGTCATCATGTTTGACACGCGGGTGTTCGTCATGCAGCAAAGCATCATAAATTTACTGAAATTTTTTATTTAGCCCCGTAACTTTTTATTATCATCAAAATATCTCATATTCTTCTATTAATATCCTTTTATCTCGATTCTTTATTATTGTTATTTACTATAAAAAATAATAGCACATGGAACATGGAGGATAATATAAGAATTTAATAATTAAACTAAAAAAGATAGGTATCTTGGTTATAAAAATTTAGAAAGTAAAATAATGATAATGAAGCTACAAAAGATTTTTTTTAAAAGTAATAAAATTTTAATAAATTTAAATGTTAGGAGTAAAAAGGTGTTAGAATTCATTATAAAAGTCCACTGTAGTAGAATAAAATGATGATTTATCTATCAATATCTTATATCGATGATATTAAATTATTTAATTTTGATAAAGTCGAGATAAATATCTTTTTTATGTGTTAATCATTATTCAAAAAATTAGTAGTCGTCCATGATTTATCTCCTCCATTTTGATCCTGACATGAATTGATAAGAGTATTAGGAATAAATGTATTCATTTTTTACCATCATATTTGACCATTTAAAATTAATGATATTACATTTGCTCTAGTAAAAATTGACTGAACAATAACTACTTACAAAATCAATGTCCAAACGATTAAATTAATTAACTAATTAAATTTAATCATTATCACGATCCAATATCATATACATGAATCAGATAGGAACTATACATTCGACTGCAACTACGTGTCCTCTCTATTAATCATTTAATCCAATAACCAACTAAATTAATAGAATTTATATTGATTCAATTTATTGATTTTGATAGTAAAATTTGATAGTCCAGTTTATGAAAAATAAGTTTAATTAATTTCGATTGGTTCAGTTGTTCAGTTATGAAAATAATCATTTTAAAAATATATATATATTTTTTAAAAAATATTAAATAGTTGTCAGCATATTTTTATTTTAAAATTTTATTTTAATAATATTATAATTACTATAATGTATAATAACTACCATTATAATTATTATAATATATTAAAATAAATAAGTTCTGATCCGGCGGTTAAAACAAGAGACCCCTATTTTGATGGATCAACGTCACGTGGTGGTCAAAGGGCCAGGTGGCCGACCGGAGAAGGGCGGACCGGTTGGCTGACCGGAGAAGAAGGGGCCGACCTCCCGCCCGGCCGACCGGTAAGTAACCAATGGCAACAGGCACCTCGGCAGGAGTCGGGGTTCTAGCGCTCGATTGACCAGGAACGAAGGGCCGAGCGGAAGAACGACGACCCTCAGTCTTCCCGTACGGGTAACCACCTACCTCGGACTAAAGACGAGCGCGCTGGGTGAGCGGCTGGATGGTCGATCCTAGAAGAGGAAGTCAAAGAGTAGGGGACAGTGTGGACGTCATCTCAGTAACCCCTGTTGCTGACAACAGGCATGTTCGAAGACTAAACCATACGCAGTATGGTACGATCGATTATTCTGCTGTCCCATTAATCAGACGCTCATACTGTAGCGGCATGGAGACAAACATGCTATTCTGGCAAGCCCATGCTGTGGTATGGGGTATGACACGTGTACACCTCGGGTTGTGTGCACCAAGCTCTCATGGCTCTATATAAACGTCATCAAACTTCATCGGAGGTATGCAATCTGAAATCCTTGGAGCCACCTTCTTGTCATTCGTTGCCTGACTTGAGCGTCGGAGGGTCGTCGCCGGGAACCCCTTCCCGGCCCGACTTCTTTGCAGGATCGCCGGAAGTTCGCACCAGCGCCCGAAGACCCACGTCAGCAACCGGAAAGCGCCACGTGCCCAGCGTCCGTTGATTCAGCTTTCGGACAGGATCAATTTGGCGCCGTCTGTGGGAACGCTCCTGCATCCGATCGGAAGCAATGGACGAGGCTGGACGACCGCACACGGTGATGCTCTCCACGAAGGAGCTCGACGCTCTAATCAAGGCAAGAGCAGCTAAGCTCGTGGAGCAACAGAGAGAGAATGCGCAAGCCGAGCGGCTGAAGCAACAAACAACGTCAGCATCAGGTGGCCGAGCGGAGGCAATGATCCCCGAGCGGACGCCTCCCCCGAGACAATGATCCAACTGACATTCAAGGGGGAGCACCGCCGAGCGGATGAAGATGGATTGGGACTTGAATCAACCATGAAACGCAAATTATCTCCAGCCTTTCCGGGGCAGGGTGAAAGGTGCACCAATATAATGTGTGTTGTATATTTTCCGTTTGGCTGTATATTTGAAATGCAGGAAGCAAAATGTTAAACACAATTGGCATTATCGGTCGAGCGACCTATCTCCATGATATATAAGATCCGAGCCACCGACTCAACTGCGAAGACCCCGTGCCGTTCGACCGGGCGTAAAAATTATCCGAGCCAAGTCATTGAAGACGAAGACCCCTCGCCGCTCGGTAGGGCGTATGTCATCAGTGTTAAAATTAGCCGTAAAGGCCGTCGAGCTCCGACGTTAAAAATCAAGAGACGAGCCGGCTTCTATAAACCCTCCGAGCGGAAGACCGTCGAGCTCTGACGTTAAAAATCGAGAGACGAGCCGGCGTCTATAAACCCTTCGAGCAGAAGACCGTCGAGCTCCGACGTTAAATATCGAGAGACGAGCCGGCGTCTATAAACCCTCCGAGCGGAAGACCGTCGAGCTCCGACTTTAAATATTGAGAGACAAGCCGGCGTCTATAAATCCTCCGAGCGGAAGACCGTCGATCTCCGACGTTAAAAATCGAGAGACGAGCCGGCGTCTATAAACCCTCCGAGCGGAAGACCGTCGAGCTCCGACGTTAAATATCGAGAGACGAGTCGGCGTCTATAAACCCTCCGAGCGGAAGACCGTCGAGCTCCGACGTTAAATATCGAGAGACGAGCCGGCGTCTATAAACCCTCCGAGCGGAAGACCGTCGAGCTCCGACGTTAAATATCGAGAGACAAGCCGGCGTCTATAAACCCGCCGAGCGGAAGACCGTCGAGCTCCGACGTTAAATATCGAGAGACGAGCCGGCGTCTATAAACCCTCCGAGCGGAAGACCGTCGAGCTCCGACGTTAAATATCGAGAGGCGAGCCGGCGTCTATAAACCCTCCGAGCGGAAGACCGTCGAGCTCCGACGTTAAATATCGAGAGACGAGCCGACGTCTATAAACGTCCGAGCGGAAGACCGTCGAGCTCCGATGTTAAATATCGAGAGACGAGCCGGCGTCTATAAACCCTCCGAGCGGAAGACCGTCGAGCTCCGACGTTAAATATCGAGAGACGAGCCGGCGTCTATAAACCCTCCGAGCGTAAGACCGTCGAGCTCCGACGTTAAATATCGAGAGACGAGCCGGCGTCTATAAACCCTCCGAGCGGAAGACCGTCGAGCTCCGACGTTAAAAATCGAGAGACGAGCCGACGTCTATAAACCCTCCGAGCGTAAGACCGTCGAGCTCCGACGTTAAATATCGAGAGACGAGCCGGCGTCTATAAACCCTCCGAGCGGAAGAAGTAAATAAAAAAGGACTGCAAGTGTCCGAGAAGCTCGCCGTCAATATCGTTCGACCGACTTTACATCCTGCTCGGCTCAGAGCCCAAAGGTACTTGTCGGCTTTTAGCGAGCGATCTCTGCTATCAGAGCGGAATGTTACGCATTCGAAATATTTAGCCGAGCGGAAGGGCAACGCCAAGTACTTCGCAAAAATCCCTTTCGAATGCCAGAGGTGTGATAATAGGCGAGCGGACAACACACATATTAACTAGCAAAAGGACAAAGTACGCGAAAGGAAAACATTGCATTAAAATTAAAACTTTAGGCCGGGCGGCCTAAGTACATAAAGGGATAATTTTTTGGCCTAGCGGCCTAACTACATATACAGGCATCTATTCAATGTAATCATAAAGGTCCTTGGGGATGTTGTCCAGGAGCGTCACTTGATCGTCGGCCGGAATAGTAGTGGACTCCAGAAGAAGACCTTTAGACTTCAGATAGGTGGTGGTGGCGGTTATAGCCAAGTCGAAGGTTGTGTACATCTGCTCGCAGATTTTCTCTGAGAATTCAGGCGAGCGGATGTAGCTCTGTCTTAGGACAACGACCCGACTCGGCTCGGCCTCTTGATATTCTTTGAGAGCCGCCTGGGAGGAGTAAGGGCCTCATCCAGATTTTGAAGCTTGTCCGCGTCGGCCGAGCGACCCGCCTTCTCTCGGTCAAGCTGCTCCATCAGCTCTTTTACCTTCAGCTCCAGGCCCCGAGCCTCCACGTTCTTCTTCTCCAAGTCGAAGATGGTCGTGTTCTTCCGAGTGGTGGCCAGGGTAAATTTTTGGTCGAGCGACTTGACTTGCCGCTCTAACTCAGCCAGATGGTGAGCCTGGTCGGCTGTCTTCTTCTGCTCGGCCGCCAGCAGATCTTGTGCTTTCTTCAGCTCCTTTTGCAGCTCAGAATATGAAGGGCCTTGAGGGCCGGACGGACCAACCGCCGCCTTCAGTTGCCTTAGTTCTTCATCTACTAAGGCCAGGCGGTTGGAGACAACAATCTCCTCCACCCATCTCTGGCAAAAGAAGTTGTTATTGGCCGATCGGAAGGAATACATACAAAACTGGAGAAAATAAACTTACCCCAGTGGCCTGCTGCATATGACTATTGGCCAAATTCCGAAGAGGGATGAGCGCGACGCGGGCCTGAGCGTCGGCCCACATCTCAGCTAGTGGGGCCTTCAGAGTGATGGTATGTTCGAGCGCTATCGGTTGGTCGGCCTCTGGCAGCAGCTCTTCAGTTGGAAGATGAAGAGTGACTCGTATTGTGCGACCATGACCTGGGGTCGTCCGACCGACATCCGGTAAAGGATCAGAGGCCGGCACCGAAAACTGAGTGGATGGTTGAACGCCTGACTGGACGAGCGGGCGGAAGGGTGCTGATCGGAGTAGCCTCAATTGGAGCAGCCGGCTCGTCCCATTCAGAAGGCGTCCGGTCGGACGAAATGGCTTCGACCTCTGGCGCCTTGCCCCGAGCAGTCGCAGTGGCCCGCTCGGATGGTTGGACCGCGAAGGTAGCCGACCGCAGGGGAGTCTCCACTCGGCGTCTCTTTTGTAGAGGTTGTTCCTCCTCCCGAGCGGAACCTTCCTCAGGGACAGTTGGTCCTCCGCTGGGGGTGGCTCCGCTAGCCACGTTTTGTTGAGAAGCCTGAGCGACCGACTCAGCCTGAGTCCCGCTTTCTCCTTCATGCGATCCGACCGGCTGGATGCCAAGCGCTTCCATTTCTTTGGCCGTCGTGGCTTCGAGCGCCGCCGCCTTCCTCTTCAAGATGCCGGCCATTACCGACTCCATGACGATGTTCGCTGCAAAGGAAAAAAGAGAAATCAGTTAGCAATTAAAGCATACACCCAAGTTAAATTCTTACCGAAGCCGGTCGAAAGAGGAGTCCGTATTGGACTCAGGCTGAAGATGTACATCACTCCTTCGTGAAGAAGCTTATTGATATCAAGACGTAGACCAGCTAGCATATTTGCAGCATGAAGGTACTCCGGTCGGGTCTTGAACTTCTTCAGCTCAGGAGTGGGGGTAGGTCGACCTGCCACTTGGTCCGGAAATTTGCCTGATCGGGCATACGAATATAGAAAAAATACTCCTTCCAATGTTTATTGGAAGAATGCAGTTTGTTAAAGAAGACTAGCCCGGGCCGAGCTTGGAAATGAAGGTGCCCGGCTCAGACTGCTTGGGATAATAGAAATAAAAAAAGACCTTCGGTCGGAGGGGGATGTTATGGATCTTGAACAAAACAACTACACCACAGAGAAGACGAAAGGTGTTGGGTACTAGACTGCCGAGCGGAACACCGAAAAAATTACAAACATCTAGAATGAAGGGATGTATAGGGAAACGTAGACCGGCAGTAAACTGGTCGCGGAAGACACAGAAAGCTCCGTGCGACGGCCTGTGCGGCCGAGCGGATGGACCAGCTAAAAGAAGTTCAAAATCAGCGGGGATGTCAAAATTATCGGTCAGAATATCAAAGTCACGCTGGTCGAAGCGTGACTGCATAGTAGTGTACCATAGGCCGAGAGACTGGTCTTCGGGATGAGAGGAACTAGCCATGGTCCGAGCGAATGAAACCAAAAAAGATGACGGGACAAAAACAAGAAGAGGGCACCGGAACAGTACCCGGAGGCGAAAACTGGGGAGAGAAATGTAAAGAAAGCACCGGAAACAAGAAAGAAAGGAGGAGAGCCTTACAAGAAAAAGGAGGATCGAAGGAAGAACACCGGGGATCGCCGGAAACAGGAGACACGATCGCCGGAGCTATAAAATGCGAGAGGCAACCAGGGGCACGCGAAAGGAGAAGTGAGGCGACGGAAGAGAAAATGAAGGCTTTATAGGGTAAAGGCCGGACGACCTCCACCGTTGGATCCAGGTCACGGGAATCGAAGCGCATCGCGCCGTCCATTTCAAACCGCCTCGATCCCGTCAAAGCACCACGCTGCCGCCACCGTACGATGACGACGGTGTGCCACGTGGCATTCCGCCATTTGAAGCATTTAATGCGCGCATGCTCAACCTTAATGTCGAAGATCGGCGTAGAATACGAGGAGGTTAAAGAGATGTTGCTGTGGAATAATCTTCAAGTCCATCCATGTGGTAGGCCGAGCGGAGGATAAGGGCACGAAGGTGCCGCCCGGATAGACTCGTGGTCCAGTCAGTCGGACTAATCGCCTCCTTCGACTAGACTTGAGGGGGAGGCAAGTGATCCGGCGGTTAGAACAGGGGACCCCCATTTTGAGGGATCAACGTCACGTGGTGGTCAAAGGGCCAGGTGGCCGACCGGAGAAGGGCGAACCGGTTGGCCGACCGGAGAAGAAGGGGCCGACCTCCCGCCCGACCCACCAGTAAGTAATCAATGGCAACAGGCGCCTCGGCAGGAGTCGGGGTTCTGGCGCTCGATTGACCAGGAACGAAGGGCCGAGCGGAAGAACGACGACCCTCAGTCTTCCCGTACGGGTAACCACCTACCTCGGACTAAAGACGAGCGCGCTGGGCGAGCGGCTGGATGGTCGATCCTAGAAGAGGAAGTCAAAGAGTAGGGGACAGTGTGGACGTCATCTCAGTAACCCCTGTTGCTGACAACAGGCATGTTCGAAGACTAAACCATACGCAGTATGATACGATCGATTATTCTGTTGTCCCATCAATCAGACGCTCAGACTGTAGCGGCATGGAGACAAACATGCTCTTCTGGCAAGCCCATGCTGCGGTATGGGGTATGACACGTGTACACCTCGGGTTGTGTGCACCAAACTCTCATGGCTCTATATAAACGCCATCAAACTTCATCGGAGGTATGCAATCTGAAATCCTTGGAGCCACCTTCTTGCCATTCGTTGCCTGACTTGAGCGTCGGAGGGTCGTCGCCGGGAACCCCTTCCCGGCCCGATTTCTTTGCAGGATCGCCGGAAGTTCGCACCAGCGCCCGAAGACCCACGTCAGCAATCGGAAAGCGCCACGTGCCCAGCGTCCGTTGATTCAGTTTTCGGACAGGATCAAGTTCAATTTAATTAAAATTATTATATATAAAGTAATAAAGTATATATAAATATTTTTTAAATGTATAGTAAAAAATATTTAAAATTGTTTTCAATTCAATGAAAATCATTTAAAAATTATAGTAGCAGCTGAGATAAGATATATATATCAGGTGCTATTTTAATATTTTAAAACTATGCGGGCGTAATTAGAAAAGCCTAAATTCGACGGGGCGTTTCGAAATATACCTAAATTATTACTACCAGGAGGGCTCTCGCGAAAGAAGACAGCAAGGCATTCCGAAGACGGTGGAGACGAAAAGCAACGGGAAGAAAGAGAGAAACAGAAGGCGATGCCGCGAGATGCGATGCGCTCGTCTAGGTCGAGCTTGCTTCAGGAGCTCCTGCTCTATGCAGCGACCGCAGCGCTGAGTTCTCTCGTCCTCTTCGTCGGGTTACGCCAACTCGACCCCAACCATTCGGCCAGAAAGAAGGCCCTCGAGCACAAGAAGGAGATCGCCAAGCGCCTCGGTCGCCCTCTCATCAACACCAACCCATACGAGGTCGTCGTCTTGTTCTGTTTATTCTCACGTCATCCCTCCTTCCTTCCCCCGACAGTGATCGATCTGATTCAGACTTTGTGTTTGTAGATTTGCCGGCGTCGGTTGCCTAGTGGTTGGTAGTTTATGTGTTTGCAAACGTTCATATGGCTGTAGTCTAGGCAGAGATATCGGAGGCGACCTGCCTAGGGATTGTTCTAGGGGCTTAAAATAATGGTTTTGGATCTTGATTTTCAATTGATGGATAAATAGTTTGTATTGATAACTTGGTCTTCCCGATGATCGTCTAGGAGTTTTAAGTTTATATTCGTGCCAGTTTGCGTTCCATGTCTGCTTTCTCAAATCTCAAGTATCGTCTTCAACTTGTTGCTCGCTGTGTTGTCATAGCCTCTTCTTATAGACAAATCTGTAGGACGAATAGAGGTGAGAACAGTGCACTGAACTTTAGAGATTTGTCCTCGTGAAAACACAACCAAATAGGAAACCCTGCTAGTAACTTCACAGCTGAGATTCATATTTAATGTAGTCTTGACTCTTGAACCATCTTTTAATAATTCACGGTTAAGTAGGATGGTTACACTGTCATAAGCAAAATAATCCTGGCATAACCAATTTTCTGTGGGGATATCAATAACATTAATTGCCTTGAAAAGAAGATATGAAGGGCTTTGTTGTTAATAAAGCCTTAATACGAAGCTTTTTTTTTTTTTTTGCATCATATAATTCTTGCAATTGGTCTAAAATTTGATTCAATTTAGTTAAAGAGTTTTTTTTCATATATTAGTATCCATTACTTCAGGTCGAACATCACCCCCTACTTGAATTTGGTACTTTTATCACATAAAGTGTCGAGCCTAGAGCAAGTCTCCCTTGTTTCTCCATAGTTATTGTGAGCTTTAACAATCCAAGAATATAAGCTTGAAACAGACACGACAAATTGCCATTCTATATATGTTATGTGGTTGCAGTTTCCTTTCATGAAGATATGATAAGCTAAGATGAAATGCTTTATTTGGTTTAGAATAAAAGAGGTCACATTGGATTGAGCTCAATGAATTTACTTGTGAAAGTTTCCAGAGCTTATGAACAACACAAGAGAACGCTCTACTCTCATATGTACTGATATATCTATAATAAAGATTAGTGGGTCACGATTTGGCTCAAGCAAAACTGAGGAATTTAATGAGTATCAGGAAGATGGCTATGCTTTTAGAGAATATTATCAGTTTTCTATATAAGTTTGTGTTTCTTAAGTACCAGATAATTTGCTTGTAGATTCTAAACACAATTTTTTATTTGCACATTTGTTGTTCATTATGAGATAGATATAATTTATTTTTTCTTAAAAAAATGTCAACAAGTATTAAATTGTATTTTTTATGTACAGAATTAGTGCTGAATAATTTCTGAATGCTTACTATATATGCATCCCATATATTCTTCCACATACCACATATGCACTATATTGTTATTCGACCACATGCTGTGTATGCTTTTTAAAAAGTTGATCATGACTGGGTAGGTAGGATTCTTCAATGGCAGTTCCTATGTGATCAAGACACGATCCCTGAAAAAAGATAATTTCCAATGAAACAATTGTATTTGCTTGTAAAGGTGATGGATGAGATTTATCAACATTCACCCATCAGTAGAATTTTCATTGTAGCCAGTTACCCTTCTTATGGTAGTTTGCAGTGGCAATACTAGCCTATGATTCATAGAGTTTGAAGTCATATCTAAGCAAATATTAGCATTTTTTTAATGGATAATGGCTACTGCTATATTTAAGGTCCTTCATTTGTGGTAGGAACTATTAATTGGTGCCTCAAGTTGTTAAATTATAGGCAAATCATTAAAAAAATTAATGATTATGTTTATGATCATTTTGCAGGATGTAATAGCTTGTGATGTTATAAATACCGATCACATTGATATTGAATTTGAGTCTATTGGGGGTTTAGAGCATGTCAAGCAAGCATTATTTGAATTGATCATTCTTCCACTTCGTAGACCCCAGTTGTTTTCACATGGAAAACTTCTTAGCCCACAAAAGGGCATTCTGTTGTATGGTCCACCTGGAACAGGAAAGACAATGCTAGCCAAGGCCTTAGCAAAAGAGTCTGGTGCAGTTTTTATTAATGTGAGGATCTCAAATTTGATGAGTAAATGGTTTGGGGATGCCCAAAAACTTGGTAAGTTAGTTTTTTATGATTTCTTCAGAGAGAGCTTAATGTTTTTACATATTGATTTATTGATATGCCTTGTGGTTATATTGATTAATAAAATTTTAAAATAATTTATTGTTAATTTTCATTTTTTATGTTAATTGTGTAATAACCACATATATACTACAAACCAAGACAAAAACTTATGGCGTTCTCAATGTACAAAATTGTGTTCTGACAATTCTGTATTGAAGTGCATGAGGGGCTAGTGAATATGGAGTTATGTCTTGGTCAAGGTAGTTCATTATTTTTTTATGCTTTTTCGACAAAAGTTCTTGGTAAGCTAAATTCAAGTGTCACTTCTTGTTAGAAGCTGTGAATTGACTCTTTTTGCACTTATCAGTTATCATATTTCTTGTAGCTTACTATTCTTTTTCTTTTTCATTTTTATATTTTTTTCCTTTTTTTTTATGAATTATCACAAATTGATAATTATCTCATTCACAAATTGCACTTATCAGTTATTCTGATTCTGATACATAATAAGTTGATTTGAACCCATAATCTAGCTTATTTTCCATTAGCTTATTTAACATATTTGCAATGTCCCATATAGAATCTTCTATTATGTTTACATGTTTGTTTTGAATGCTTGATTGATATTGCATATAGAATTACACATGGAATATGGTGGAAATGGAGTTTGCATCTAAGCCGCATATAAATCCACTTCTAGCTCTTTTGGGGGCAGTGTGAGATAGGCATTTGATCTTACTAACGTATTATGGTTCCAAAATGACTAGTATCATTATTTCATGCAGATACATCCTCGTGGTAGTGCTAGTTTTAGGATCACTAATGTTCACTTAACTAATTATCAAGTGTCTCTGGCTGGATCATGCCCCATGCTTGTTGTACATACCATTTGAACATAACTATTGGATGATACAAGAAGGTTCAAGTCTTTTAGATCTGAATCCTGATTGACTGTTGTGTAGATGCTGATTAGTTACAGGATATTGCTACTCAAAATTTTACTTTATATATGGCAATATGATCTATTAAAAATTACTTTCACCTTTTAAAAAAAAACATAGTTGTTTGCTTATATTTACACTGGATTTGTTGCAGTTTCTGCTGTTTTTAGCCTTGCTTATAAGCTACAACCTGCTATTATTTTCATCGACGAGGTGGATAGTTTTTTGGGTCAGCGACAGAATACAGATCAGGAAGCATTGGCTAACATGAAAACTGAGTTCATGTCCTTGTGGGATGGCTTCACAACTGACCGTGAGTTTCAATTCTCCTTTGGGTTTTCACCAATTCACTTGAGTCTATTTTGTGAATGTATGCTTCATTTCCTTATCATAGGTATGATTCTCATTATTAATCAACAATATTCTTATTTTTATCATTCACCCAGTATATTTGTTCCTTTTGTATAATTTAGTTTTGTTAGTTAAGTTGTTCACTCATTGAGTTAGAGTATCTTAATCCTCTATTCCCCCTGAATTCCTGTGATTTTGACTGTTGCAGTTAATTTCATTGTTTTGCTAGGCAAAACAATAATATTCAAGCTGCATTCCTATGTCCATGTCATACGCGACAGCAATTCCATTAACTTAGTTATAAAAAATAACTGATTTGTTAGTGATAGTATAGAAATGTCATACCAGAAAAGACTAGGAAGTGCTGCTTGTAAATTTGCCCTTCTTTATGCCCCTTCTTTTTACAGAGAATGCTCGTGTAATGGTTCTTGCTGCTACAAATCGGCCATCAGAGTTAGATGAGGCAATCCTCAGGCGGTTTACCCAAACTTTTGAAATTGGCATGCCTAATCAAAATGAGAGGGCCATCATACTAAAGGTAATACTCAAGGGTGAAAATGTCGAAGAAAACATTGATTACGAGTACCTAGCTGCATTGTGTCAAGATTTTAGCGGTTCAGATTTGCTTGAATTGTGCAAACAAGCAGCCTATTTCCCGATCAGGGAGTTACTCAATGATGAGAAGAATGGAAAGATATGCACTGTGAGTATTTATCATTTTTATCAAATAATATTTTGGCAAGTTCATTCCTCCAACTTTCCCCTTGATGCCTAATAAATTTAAGCCAATCTAATCCATTCAAGAGCATATCTGCATACTTCATGATAGCCAGATCTACGCCCCCATGGGCTGGATCAGCTGGTAGGGTGTCTGGACGCTTGCATCGAAGGTCGTAGGGTCGAGGGTTGCCAGCTGCACACGGGTGTCAAATCTCGGTCTGCTGTGCTTAAATTCCACTCGACCCCCAGTCACCCCTCCCGCCCAGCTTAACCATGATTTATCCCCTCTGGACATCTGTGGGGCCGGATCCAGGGGGCCGCTAAGGTGGCGGTTCCACCTTTTTGCATGATAGCCAGATCTACGATTGTTGTCTATTGTTCATTTTGATGTTCTATCTTCTTTATTCTGTGAGGTCTCGCTCCTGACCTATGCATGTTCACTAGACTAGATCTTCTATTAAGGCATTTTTCTATAAAGTTGGTATTCGAGTTTTTTCTCTTTGCGAACCTTGAGAGGACTTTGTGGAGACAAAATTTAACATTTGTGTGGCAACCTCTGCATTTCAAGGTATTGCCTGTTTCTTTAAACTACTTTTTTTTTTTTCCAAAATAATTGCTATAGCTAGATGGGCTTTTTTAGAAGCTGGAAACATGAATTATTCGTTGCAATCTGTCTTGTTCTTATCAGCAGGGTCCGAGACCACTAGAACAGTCAGACTTGGAGAGTGCACTAGTAACATCTCGGAAGGCGAGGAAATTAACCGGTATACAGCCACCTGAACGGCCTGCACAAACAGAGCCAAATGAAGAAGAGCCAATGCACGATGCCATTTTGGAGTTCTCAGAGCTTGTGTCTAGCCCAGTGAACAATCAATATCAAAGCCAGGACGCATAGGTCATCTAGCTCCTCTCTAATGCTTGGGCAAGTTGCCTTGATCAGCGACCTTTCTGGGCACGGCATTGACAACAAAATATCTGTCTTCTTTCTGCTTTTGTTGATATAAAAAAACTCACCGAATATGATATTCTGTGTCGATCTTTTCAATCGTGTCATTTTTTGTAACTGAATATATATATATATTTTAGTTTGATAAAAAAAAAAAGTGATGTGAAACAAAGAACATCGATCTGCACCACTTATATTACAAATAAAAAAGTCATTTTAATCTCTATGGATGTGAGAGGCCGGAAAACATTCAGAGGACGAATAAGAGTTTTTTTTGGTGTATAAATTATGTTTCGAATATATTGTATAGATAAATTAAAAGAAAAAAAATCTTCTACTTCCCATATTGGTCATGAAAAACTTGAACATAATTATTAAAAAAATAATCATTTTTAGGTGTTATTAAAAAAATAATTATTTATAAAAAACCGAGCTCACTAAAAGTGGCCGTAGAATTGACCGTTCTTTGTTTTATATATTAATCATAAAAAAAATAATAATACTAGGTTTTTATCAAATAAAAAAATTAACCCGCCTCATCCATCTAAAATACTACTAATAAATCTGTATAATTGTGTGATCATATCTCACTTACAATTACATATAATTCATATCCTTAAACTTTTATTAATATCAAAATACTTGAAATTTTCATTTTAATGTTAAAATCCTCTTCATTTAATGAAAAAAATATCTATTTTATTTTTCAAAATTATCACTTAAAATCCTCCCTACACTATAAGAAAATAAATCTTAAAATTATTTTTATTACGAAAATAAAAAAAATATTAACATAATTTTATTTTAAATTTTTGCTAAAATTAGTTATAAGGATATTTTTATTAAATAGTAAGATAGTAAGATAAAAATAATAAATTATTATCAATAAATATTATCTATTTATAATACTTATTTTTTAATATGTAAAATTTTGGTTTGCTACGTCAATGCAATATTTTATCTTTTTAGATATCCTACCAAGTTTGTTTCACCAAAATAGTAAAATTTTAACATAACTACCTTTATTGCTTTTCTTTTAATATTCAAAATTTTATTTTGCTAGTCAATATAATATTCTTTATTTTCAGATATTCTGCCTATAATAACTTTGTTTCTATATATGATTTACCATATGAATTATTCTTCTTTATAAATTCATTGGTTTCTATCAGAAGTTTCGTGTAATACAAAGAAATCAGCGATGGGTTTGCGAGTTTCACGCGATACAAAGAAATCAGCGATGGGTTTGCAAGTTTCGTGCAATACAAAGAAATCAGCCAGAAACTTATCGGTGGATTGGGATTCGATCGACGACAATCTATTAGAACTCATTGCCAAGAGGTTAGATGTCATGGATTATATTCGTTTTCGCTCTGTTTGCAAAACATGGCGCTCTATCTCTATCGACACTCATGGTTGTTTGATTCCATGGTTGATAATGGGATGTGATCGAGTTGACGGACGACTCTTCTACTTCTCTTTCACCGATCACAAATCGCACTCTATCGCTGTACCGGCCCTTAAAGAGAACAAGAACCTCGAGTTAGGAGTCGTCTCATGCCAGGGATGGTTGCTTCTCGAAGGACAACATGACTCTTATGCCATCTCCCTCCTTAACCCCCTCACCGGTGCTCATGTTCATCTCCCCGAGGTCCCCAAAGATCTCTTCACCAGAAGAATTCAGTATAACATGCACTTTGATCCCCTTCGTCCAGAGGCTACGATGGAGTACGTTGAAATCCAATATTTAATCCATCGGATGGCGATGTCTTCTAACCCGTCGTCCAACACTGATTGCACCATCGTCGTCATATCAGCCGTTGGCAAGGCATTGGTATCGCTTCGCATGGGGGCCGATGGCTCTTCTTGGAACTCGATGAACAACCAGAGCAAGTACGAGGATGTTGCTTTCTGCTACCAATCCTTTTTGGCTGTAGACTGTTTTGGAGAAGTTTCCATATTCTCAGGCACCGACCTTAATAAGTTGCGCACAATTGTTGGTTCTCCTGCAATGCTGCCTACAATAGCTGCCGATTGGAGGTTTTCAGCTTTGTCCACCCAAGCTATTATGCTCTTTCGGAAGGTAAGTGATCACGAGGGATATATATCGTTTAAGGATAAAAAGCTGCCATTCTACAAAACCAAGAGAATTAGTTTGCATATCATAATGGGAGACTGCACTGGTGGTTCAGGATTGATCGAGCATTTCAGTGTGAAATTGAGGAATAGTTTATATTTTTATGGGATGCCATCGCTGCACTATAAGTTTATCAGTTCCGTGAATTCCACGCTTCATTGCTGTACCTACATTGCTGGCGAGCACGGCGAGGTTCCTGATGATGACAGTTTTGTCTACTACATCACCATGCCAAAAGCTTATGATATTAATGATGCCACTTTGATGCCACTATTCTGCCCATTTGGTAAAAATTTAATTTCATTCTGGCACATGCCGCAACCATTTTAATTGTCTTATGAATAATATGACTGTTATTTTATTAGTTACTTGAAAGATCTTATGACAATGAAATAGCAACATTATTATTTTTTATTATTAAACTTCATTACAAGTGAGTATTTTAAATGGTAATTCGCAAAAAGATAGATGCCATATTTTAGCCTAGAAGTCAAACATCTATGTAGATACTGGACGAGGTATTTTACAAACACCAATGCAAATACCATATATGTGCCAATTTGTGGAGCATCCTACCGAACTATTCCTGCACTTCTTAAAAATTGATCCCAAAATATATTTGAATAAACACCCAAATAAATACTAATTATGTCAAACTCATGGGAGTTATTTTGCAACATGATATTTAATTTGCTTTAAAATTTTTTTAATTTATTTACTTTTTAAATAACAACGATCAATAACTTTGTTTCTTTTAAAATTAAGCAAAAAAAAAAAAAACCTTTTTTAGAATAATTATCTAAGATTTTGTTGGCCAACAGCGCATCAATTAAATCTTCCTACTTTCCTTTCCTTGTACGTCCCCGGGTAATGGTGTCACTGTAGAAAGTACCCACGGTTCGAAGAACTCCGGATGTATTTGTAGAAATTTTTTCTTCAAATAGGAATGTAATCAAAGGATGCTAAATTTCTGGGCTCACCGTCGTATGTGCTTCTCAATTTATCCTGATGACCAATGAAAAACTTCTATTGAACCATACCGATCATGCCATATATAATCAATGAACTTAATTGGAATTATCAATTTTTTTACTTGCGTAACACTACGGAGCCCGTTTTCTACCCGCCCCCCGTGTTTTTTACCGTTTTGTCATTTGTGGCCATTCCAAAATCGAGTAGTGACAGAGTGACAGTGGTATGTCGCCGATCGGTGGCGTCCCATCGGCCGTTACGTAAAACTCGCCTCCCTGTCGCTGTTTTCGGGCCCGGTTGCGGAAGACGACGGCGGAGGTTCTTCGCGCGCTTTTCAGTTGCTCGATTCAAATCTGGTGGATTGGGAGGGAAAATTTCTGCTCCAGCCTCCAGTAGAAACTACACTAGATTCTTCCTCCTTCGGCGCGCGTTTTCAATTTTTGTCTGGATCCAGTTGTGCTGTCCTCTTTTGAAGAGAAATCCACGGAGGAAAAGGAAATCGGCGAGTTGGAAAGTGTTTAGGGCTGGGAAAGGTCGAATGGGGGTCTCGGATAATACCAAAGGTTTCGTTCTCGCCCTTGTCTCGAGCGCCTTCATCGGATCCAGCTTCATTCTGAAGAAGAAGGGGCTAAAGCGGGCCGGCAAATCTGGCGCACTAGCTGGTAAGAATGGAAATCCTTGCTTCCATCGGACGATAAGTACTTCTTTTTTGTTGTTGTTGGAAAGATGCGTTTTTTTTTCTAGTTTTCATGTAAATTTTTCTTCAATCGGCAGTGGAAAATTTTGTTTCGACATTCTTGTTTACCTCATCGGTGTTTCCAATACTCAAAGATGACTTTTGGTTTTGGACCTAAGACAAATTTAATAGTGATTTGACTCCAATATCAGATGACATTTCATATTTATATGAAGTTTTGAATACGACATGATGTGTATGATGATTATGTCCAAGGAAATAGATTATTCTGATAAAATTCCGGACATCTCTTCTTTCCCTTCTCAGCTGATGCTCTGTGATACTTGCATTCAGATATTTGCTTTTCATCACAAGCTTTTGTTTCTCCCTTTTTACATTTAGAGATTTTCGTCTGCTTGTTTGTAGAATATGACTGATGTAACTTCTACTTTTACTTTTCTCCCCTAATTCATAGGAGTAGGTGGATATGCATACTTGCTAGAACCACTATGGTGGGCTGGAATGATCACGAGTAAGCTACCTGAGTACACAACCTAGGAGTATTTTATTATTTTGATAATTATAATACACTAAACGAGATTTTCTATGTTGTTGATATTGAAAGCCTTCCTGACAAACAGTGGTTCTAGGCGAAGCTGCAAATTTTGTGGCTTATGTTTTTGCTCCAGCTGCTTTAGTTACTCCTTTGGGCGCATTAAGCATAATAGTCAGGTATCAATATAAATAATTGAATGGTTCACTAAGGCTTCATGGGCACTAACAGATTTCTGTTTCTGAGCAGTGCCGTATTGGCACACTTTATGCTGCAGGAACGATTGCAGGCAATGGGCATTTTGGGTTGTGTATCCTGCATTGTTGGTTCTGTTGTCATTGTGATTCACGCACCTCAGGAACAATCTCCAAGTTCTGTAGAAGAAATTTGGAGGCACCTATTAACCACAATGTATTAATACACATTAAAATGAGAAAACTTTGTAAATATTGTTAGTTGTATATCAACTACACTACATAATGTATTCACAATAATAGCAGATTGAATGTGCTTTGTACTGATAAATTAGTTGACATAAATCAGTTAGACTGAATTTAGGAGCATAAATTATGCATCTATTTTGCACTTTTGCTTATAATTTCCTTGTTTTTGATATTCTAAAATTTAATTGGAAAATGATTGTAATGGTCAAAAAAATCTAGGTGCATGCATTTGATAGTGTGTATGTGCACTTTGAGAGAGTTCTAAGTATCTAAAATTGGCATCACATAGAACAGGGATCAATTTAATTAACTAAAGGCATTGATATGGAAAAAAAATATAAATTGACATAAGACAAGGTACAAATTAAGGCCACAATTAATGATAGTATTCACTATCTTTAAGTCAATTAGATTGAATATTTTGGTGATTAAGTTTGCAATTTGAAAAACAAATTTTAGGTTTCAGTAACATGCAACGTAACAACCCAAAGTAGTTAGGACTAATCCAATTATCCTTTTCTTTTCAGCTATAAATCTGTCATTTTGATGTTTCAAATTGTAGGAATTAATAGGAGATTTTGTAAATATTATTTACTCTAAAAACGTGGTCAAAATTCTTGGATGAATTTATATGAAATGGCTCTCAATTTGTATGGATATTCACAAGCAATTGTTTCTGCAGTATAACAAATGTGAGTTTTTTTTTAATCTCTTTTTGTTCTCTCCCAGGCACTGGACACTTTCAATACAGCAATTGTCTCGCCAATTTACTATGTTATGTTTACTACTCACAATAGTTGCAAGTGCAATAATGTTCAAGGTATATGTAACAAAAACTCAATGTGTAGGTAATCATTATTATATGTTCTTGATCCTTACTTTTAATTCTGCCGCAGGATTGGTCTGGCCAAAATATCAGCAGCATAGCTTCTGAAATATGTGGTTTTATTACAGTTATTTCTGGGACTATCTTATTGCACTCCACCAAAGAACAAGATGTATTTCCTTCAACAGGTATGTACAATACTATCCTAAATGCAATTTAACCTAGATATCGTGCCTATTGGTGTCCCTTAAATAGCATGCGAGAGTTAGATCATCAATCTTTACTGCCATTTATCTAGCCAATCTCATATTTGACTGTCATATTTTTCAGTGGTAATTCTGATCCAATTTGTGAAGATAATCTTTTCAGTGCATCTTTTTTTGTCTATCTTGAATTTCAAAATTGAAATACCTACTCCAGATTAAACTTTCTTGGGTTTGGCATATCTAACCATCTAAACTTCTATCCTTACACACCAACTCCTTATTCTCAATCTTAATCTTCTGAGAAAAATTTGGCCCCAGATTAAGCAATCTAGGAAGAGTTTAGCCACCATCCCAGTTTTCAAGTAGAAATATCTCTTACCATCCCAAAAATTCTGCTATGATGTTTTTAGATGCCTACCTTGAAATTGATGAAATGCCAACATTGTTTTGCTTTCTTAACTGGACACAGGTTCAATGTCTTGGGTCATTGGTAGAGGCAGCGGTGACCCCATGAAAACATCTATGATGACCATTTTGTCATCTTGCAAAGTTCTGATTGATTATACTCGAGTCAAATGCGTTCAGGAGGCTTATCACAGTACCATCTTGCTCCATAGGGGAATGCCAGAATATTGCCAGATGGATGCATTTATAATGTATTTTTATATTCAATTTTCGTGTTTGAAATATATATGTTTTTCATAGTATTTCCTGATATGCGGGACATGTAAGCTGGTTTTTGAAGTTACAAACTAGGCAACTTGTATATTTGCTTGTATTCAAAACAGAGGTTGCCTCTTCCACTGTGTATAGGTGATTGCAAGCTAGTTCATTTTCATATTTTGTTTTACTAATTTTTTTTTTTTTACTCATTGGAACATTATTGTATAATTGCAATTAACAAAATTGATTGAAGAAGTGATCCTAAATAGATGAGATATTGTAGCATAAATTAGTCTTATATTATGTTTCAACTGGGTTAACGATGTTTATTTGTTAGATCATTTTATTAAAAATTTCTTTTCAAAATCTTTTACTAACCATATGCCTAAGACTATCTGTTCCCCTCGTCTCCTTGACTATCATTTTGCTCTCTAGAAGTGTCACAAGTTAATTTACAAATCATGATAAAATTTGATTAAGCACTACTAAATTTATAATTTTTAACATGGAAAGGTATAAGACAGCTAACTTAGAGTGTATATTACAATTAAAAACATAATATGGGATACATCTAGAGTTTTTACTATGCATATTATTTTATAGAAGCAAAATAATGATCCTTTACCTATATGCAATCCCTTCTTGCAAAGTGTTTGTTGATCATGATTGGAGAAAAGAAGAATGGAATGAATTTCATCCACCCAAATTGCTCTCCTATTTTGTGCACTTTCTATAGATAGAGGGGTGTTGAAAGCGAGGAGATGCATCTAGGAATTGGTTAATGGATTGAAAATGACTACAAAAGAATTGCATGAGGTTAATGGACATGGTTCACCTTTCTTGTGGTAAAATGGCTAGGACCCATATTTTCTCCTGTAAATAACCATAGCAGAGTCTGTTCATATATATTATAATTTCTCTTAACCAACAAAAAGTTTACATTTTTAGTTTATTTTCTCATATACTTTCAACATTTTCAACAAAAGAATGATGCTTTAGTTGTTAAATCATTGAAAATTTTATTTTTTATTTTTAATTACAACATGCATTTTACAAACTATTATAAGAGGTCATTCTTCTGGAGATGGAAGAAAATTCATATCTGGTTTGCCATGTGTTAAGTACCTAGTACTTTTGTACAACAATTAATACAATAATAATAACCAAGTATTTTTCTACTAAGTGAGGTCGACTATATTGAATCTTTTTACGCCATTGAACTTTATCTCCTATTATATCATTATCTATATTTAAATAAATTTTATCTTGTATTATTGTTGTAAACCAAGTCTTTTTTTATCTTCATTTTCGTCATTTAATATGTATGTTTATCATAGTTTTACATCGAGTAACTAGAGTATTTATTGGTCGTCTAAGTACATGTCCGTCAGTTTGTACCGTCTTAAACATGTCTCTCGAAGTTTTTCCTCAATAAATGTTCCGATTTTCTCTCTAATGCTCTTATTTCTTATTTTGTTCATCCTCATATGCCCACACATTTACCTTTACATTTTTATCTCTACAACTCTCATCTTCTGTTCGTGTGCTCGAGTCATAATCCAACATTCAGCTCCATATAACACAGCAGGTCTAACTGTAATTTTATAGAACTTACCTTTATGTTTAAGAGGTACTTTACGGTCACATAAAAACACTCGACGTTCACTTTCATTTCAGCTATCCTGCTTGTATTCTATGTAAGACATCTCTCTTAATATTTCTATCGTTTTGTAAAAATAATCTTAAATATTTAAATCTCTTAGTTCTGGGCAACTTGTCCTCTCCTATCTTAATAATTGTCTCATTACTTCTAATATTGCTAAATTTAAATTCCATATATTCTGTCTTTAATCAACTAAGCTTAAGACCTTTCCCTTCTAGTGTTTTCCGTCAAGATTCTAGTTTAGCATTTACTCCTTCACGTGTTTCATCTACCAAAATAATATCATCTGCAAACAACATGCACCACGGTATTGTGTCTTGAATGTGTCAGTGAATTCATCCATAATTAGTGTAAAAAGATAGGGACTTAGAGTTGATCCTTAATGTAACTCTATCTTTATTGGAAATGCTTCAGTTACTCCGTCTGAAGTTTTTATTCTGGTCGTTATATCCTCGTATATATCTTTAATTAGTTCAATATATGTTATGTTAATACTTCTTTTTTCGAGAATTCTCCATATAATTTCTCTTAGGACTTTATCATAAACTTTTTCTAAGTTAATAAATATCATGTGTTGATATTATTTTTGCTCCCGATATTTTTCAATTAGTTGTCTAAAAAGATATATAGCTTCTATTGTCGACCTTCAAGACATGAACCGAAATTGATTTTCGGTCACTATGGTCTCTTTTCTTAATCTTTTTTCTATTACTTTTTCTCAAAGTTTCATAGTATGACTCATTAGTTTAATACCCCTATAATTTGTACAATTTTGTATGTCTCCCTTGTTCTTATATAAGGGAATTAGAGTACTTATTCTTCATTGATCAGACATTTTTTTCGTTTTCAATATCATGTTAAATAATTTTGTAAGACATTCAATACCTTGTTTCCCTAGGCACTTCTATACATCTATCGGGATATCATCTGGTCCAACGATTTTTCCATTATGCATCTTTGTTTTACTTCTGAAGTTTAAATTCTAAGATAAAAATTAAAATTTTTATATTCATTTGATTTATTTAAATTACCTAAGTTAAGTTGGTCACCTAAATCTTTATTAAAAAGTTGATGAAAATACCTTTTCCATCGCTCTTTTATTTCTCCATCGTTTATTATTACCTTATGCATTCATCTTTAATACATTTTATTTGGCTAAGATATCTTGTTTTCCTTTCTCTCACTTTAGCTATTCTATAAATGTCTCTTTCCGTTTCTTTTGTATCCAATTTTTGATATAATCGTTCAAAATTTTCATTTTTTGTTTCACTCATTACTTTCTTAGATTCTTTCTTGGCTATTGTATATTTTTTAAAATTTTCCTCATTTTTACAAATATATAATTCCATATAAGCTATTCGTTTGTGTTGGTGCGGGAAGCATCCGACGATCGAACTCGTGTTTTGATAATGGCAAAGGATTCGAAGTTAAGGTGTTGTGTAATCTAACAAGTCTGCTTGAGGATTTCAGGAAAGTCCTAGCTGCGGTTAGGCAAAGGAAAAACCCTAGGGGGTGGTAACCCTAAGTCATAGGGGGTGGTAACCCTATGCGGAAAACCTTGGCAGGTCGATGGCTTCAGGCAAAAGTCCTAGGGGGTGGTAACCCTAGGTGGAAAGTCCTGGTGTCGCGAACCAGGTGAAAGACTGGATCAGTCGGGAAGCGGAAGTCCAGCAGAAAGTCCGGGAGCATCGAGTGCCGAGCAAAAGGTCAGTCGATCGGGAGGATCGAACTTGCATAAGGTAATCTCTCCTGAGGGGAGTAGATGAGGGCGCGCTCCCTGTAGAGGGAGCAGTAGGCGTCGGGTCGACCTAGGGTTTCAGGTCGGAAACCCGAAGTCAGACTCGGACAGTCCGGAGACTGTCTATACTTCATTTATCATATTTATTGTGCTAACTTTATGTTGCAGGATAGCGTTTGGGACTAACGTATCTTACAAGTGCAAAGGAGCAACTTAAAGCCTCGGATGAACAGTGTCCGAGGCGCCTTCATGGAGCTTGGAGGCGCCTCGGGTGCAAGGCTAGAGCTGGCTGCGAGAAGCTGTTCAAGGCGCCTTGATGAACAGTGGAAGGCACCTTGAACAGATGAAGGCGCCCTGTGAACAGTGGAAGGCGCCTTGAATCTGTGATAAGATTCGACCAGTTCACTCCTTATCTCCGCGGTTGACTCGGCCTATTCAAGGCGCCTTGGGTAGCATTCAAGGCGCCTTGAACACTATTTATAAAGGGGGTTCGACCAACAGCTTGTAATAACGCATTCCAAGTCTTCCTTTTGCATTCAGCTGCTAACGAACTCATCTCGAAGTGCTGCAACTCGACGCCGACGACCCGAACCTTCAATTTAGAATTTCCTATTGTCGATATAATTTATTTATTGCATTTCTTGTAAATCATCTTTTGTAAATTCATCGAGCTTATAGTTGTTGCCCACCGGAAGCGATCAATGATTGCGGGCCTTCGAGTAGGAGTCGATTGAGGCTCCGAACGAAGTAAATCCTCCGTGTTCTTCTGTGTGTCTTTCTCTATCTCATTTCTGCTGCATTAATTTCTGAACGACATTTTAATTACTCCGATAGTTTTACGATTCCGAAAATCAAACGATTTAGCCATGAGTGCTATTCACCCCCCCCTCTAGCGCGGTCTCGATCCAACAGTTTGTTCTTCACTTTCTCTTGTACTTTCTCATTCCACCACCAAGATTCTTTACTTAGTGGTGTATGTCCTTTTGATTCACTGAGTACACTCTTAGTTATTATTTTCAATTTTGATATCATATTATCCCATTTTGTATTAGAGTCATCGTATGTTTCACCTAATGCTTGTACTTCTATCTTCTCCTTAAATATATTTTGCTTTCCATCCTTTAACTTCCACCACTTAATTCTAGGAATTGTATACATTTTTTTTCTATTGATCCTATGTTTGAGGTGTATATCCAACACTACTAATCTATGTTGGATAGTTAAACTTTCTTTAAGGATGACTTTGCAATCTTTATAAATCTTTCTATCCTTCTTCCTAACTATAAGAAAGTTAATTTGTGATTTATTATTCCTATTTTTAAATATGACTAAGTGTTATTCTCTTTTCTTAAAAAACGTATTAGTTAATATAAGGTCATATGCTATCGCAAAATCTAATATAGTTTTCCCTTCCTCATTTCTCGTCCAAACCTATAACTCCCATGTACCTTCTCATATTCCTCAATTTTCACTCCGGTATACTCATTTAGATTACCTCCTATTAAAATCAGTTCATTTGGTGAAATATTTTGTAATATTTCATTTAAGTCATCCCAAAACCTTAATTTGGTAACTTCATCTAATTCTACTTGTGATGCATATACATTAATTATGTTCATAGTTTCTTTCGCCCCTATTATCTTAAGGGCTATAATTATATCCCCTTTTATAACTAATTTTACAACTTCATCCTTTAACAAACTATCTACAATAATACTCACTCTATTTCTTGTTTTACTCTTTTCAGTGTATCATAACTTAAAACTTGAGTTCTCTATCATTTTTATCTTCTCGCCTATCCATTTTGTCTCTTATACACACAAAATATTAATTCTTCTCCTAATCATCATATCTACTACATCTATTGATTTACCAGTGAGAGTCCCTATATTTCATGTTCTAAATCTTAGATTATTAGTTTTCCTATCATATTTGTTCTTATCTAACTTATGGTGTAAGAATTTTTGCCTATCTAACACTATGCCCAAGTTCTCATGGAGATGTAGCGGTTTTTGCCGAGACGTTATAGTCGGACTCTGTAATGCGAACTCTGGCATATTAGCATTACACCCGAGTTCTGGAGATGTAGTGGTCCTTGTCAAGACATTACAGTCGGACCTTGCAACATGTTCCTTCTAGAAAACAACTAGCATTAGTACAATAGTTTAATAGATCCATTCATTGAATATTTGTAATAGTTTTAACGCTGGCTGGTAACTTAACACAACCCTTCTCCTTTATCCGGGCTTGGGACCGACCATGACCGGTCGTCATTTGCGGAGTTGGTACAAAAATTAATATAAATATAAAATTATAAAAATAAAATTTATTTATATTTACAACCACGTAATTTATTAATATTATTTAAAAAAAAGTAACACCACGTATTTTTTTTTTTTGCAACCCGTTGTTATTGAGAAAGAAAATAAAAAAAAAATATGGTTTTATTTTATTTCTCTTCCATTGCAACAGGTGTCAATTGGAAAAAAAACAATTAAAACGAAAAAAAAAAGTGTAAATGGTTTATTTCATTTCTCGGCTATTTAAGATTAGGCAGAAGAGTTTTTATAATAGAGTGAAGTAATAATATGCGGCTTAGATAAAAAAATAAAAGATTTTGATATTAATCGTTTATATGGTGAGGGAAACCATACAAATAAAAAATTAATTATCCAATAGATATTATTATGTGAAGGTCACTTAAAAAATATAAATAAAAATTTAATAATTTAAAAATATAAACAATAAATCTGAGAAAAATAAATTGAAGTGGTATAGACATGTTCAGAGATGAGATTCTATATGAGTTGAACAAATTAAAATTGAAAACATATCAGATAAAGGAAGAACATAGAAGGCTTTGTTTAGAAATATGACCTATTAAATCTAAATTTCATTAAAACATATGAAGAAGAGTTTAAAAAAAAAATCATTCACAGCATAGAAGAAGAAATAGCATTTTCTTCTTATAGTTGAAAAAAATCATTTCCTCCTACAACAAGGGAGATGGCAAAGTAATTTATCTTTATAATTTAGTTGGGTCGGTGTCTCTGGGCAACAACGGCGACTTCAACAGGCACAACGGTAACGTCATCGGGTAAGTCTAAGTCCAAGTTCAACAAATTGTTATATATAAAAAAAATATGCATAAGTATTAATTGATAGTATATTTAAAATCACATTCTTAGTTGATGTTTGGCAGGATCAATCCAGACCAAGTCCCCTTTTCCGAAGAACCGAGGAATCACTCGCCTATTGTAGTTTTGTCTCATCCTCTGTCGATACGCTTCTAACCTAGCCATTGTTCGTTCACAGACTTCGCTGATAAAATCCGGTTCTGATAGTCGTCGCTTTACATTCCCTTCATCGTACAACATCCTTCTTACCGAGGGCACTCCCACTTCTATGGGCACCACTGCTTCATTGCCATATACCAGATGGAATGGAGTGAGCCTTGTGCTCTCTCGAGGGTTGTCTGATAAGCCCATAGAATACTTGGCAGTTCTTCAACCCAGTCGCCTCCGACATGATCTAGTTTCACTTTCAATCCTCGGACAATTTCCCGGTTGACCACCTCCGTTTGTCCATTGCTCTGCGGATACGCCACAGATGTAAAAGCTTGAGTAATGTCGAACCCTTGACACCAGGTCTGAATCCTCCGCCCTTTAAACTGTCAGTCATTGTCCGATACCAGTTTATGAGGAATGCCAAATCTGCAGAGAATATTTATCCATAGGAACTGGATGACAACTCCCTCCGTGACTCTGGCCATGACCTCGGCCTCTACCTACTTAGAAAAGTAATCTATAGCCACCAGTAGGAAGTGTTTTTGACCGGGCGCCATGGGAAATGGTCCTACGATGTCCATGCCCCACTGATCAAAGGGACATGAAACTATAGATGTTTTCAGCAGCTCAGTAGGATGATGTGTTAGATTCTGATGTTTCTGCCAGGATAGGCAAGTGTTTACCAGCCGTTGAGCATCCTTTTGCAGGGTAGACCAAAAATAATCGGCCAACAATACCTTCCGAGCTAACGTCCTGCCTCCTGCGTGATTACCACAACATCCCAAATGTATCTCCTGCAAAGTGTGCCCTGCTTCTTTTGTTGCTAAACACTTGAGCAGTGGTCTGGAAAATGCTCGCTTATATAATTGATCCCCTATCATAGTGTAAGCGTGAGTCTTTTTCCTAACCAGTCGTGCTTCCTCTGGGTCCGTTGGCAGGATACCGCGTTGCAAATAACTAACCATCGGCGCCTCCAATCAATAGGCTTCTGCACGTTATTCTGAAGATCTATTTGAGATATGAGGAAGGTCTGTGCTATTGATTTATCCAATATCCAGGTAGTCAAAGAACTGGTCATTTTGGCTAACTCGTCGGCTCTTTTATTTTCTGACTTGGGGATTTTGGTTACTGTGACCTCTTTGAATCCCTTCTTCATTTTTTTCATATGCTTCTTGATATAATCGTAACTTGTCGCTAGTCATCTTGAAATGGCCCGCTACTTGCTGAGTCACCAATTGGGAATCTGAATAAACTGTTACTCGGGTTGCCCCCACATGCCGTGTTGCCTGTAGTCCAGGCAGCGGGGCTTCATACTCTGCCTCATTGTTAGTGGCTCTGAAGTTCAACTGAATAGCTAGCTGCAGTATATCCCCCTGAGGAGATATCAACAATATTCTTACCCCGCTTCCCTGTTGAGTGGTCGACTCGTCCACGTAGACCTTCCAAGTTTTTTCAAAATCTGTTTGATGGATTTCTGTTAAAAAATCTGCCAAAGCTTGTGCTTTAATGGCTGTGCGAGGTTGATATTGTATGTCATACTCTCCCAGTTCAGTAGCCCATTTAATGAGCTGACCTGCTACTTCCACATTAGTCAAGGCCTTACCCATTGTACTGTTAGTTAAGACGGTGATGGGATGCGCTAAGAAGTAAGGCCTCAAGCGACGAGCCATGAGCACCAATCTATAGACTAACTTTTTCAAGGTTGTATATCGAGTCTCAGCCCCCTTCAATAGATGGCTGAAGAAATACACGGACCGTTGTACATTGTCCTGTTCTTTCACCAACACGGCCCCCACGGCCTCAGGGGTCACTGACAGATAAACCCAAAGCGGTTTTCCCGTAATGGGTTTGAACAAAGAAGGCAAGGTCTCTAGATACTTCTTTAGCTCTTCAAAGGCTTGCGTGCATTCATCATTCCATTGGAATTTGGCAGCTTTCCTAAGAACTTTGAAGAAGGGAGCCGCTCGATTAGCAGATCAGGAGATAAACCTGGATAGAGCTGTTATCCTGCCCACTAGCTTCTGTGTCTCCTTCAGGTTTTACGGAATTTACATATCTCGGAGTACCTGAACCTTTTTGGATTGACTTCAATTCCCCGTTCAGTCACCAGATATCCTAAGAACTTCCCTCCCTTAGCACCGAACAAGCACTTTAATGGATTCAATTTTAATCCATACTGTCGGAGGGTTGCACAAGTTTCCTCCACATCGGTGATTAGGTTTGTGGCCAAAGGGGACTTGATGAGTATGTCGTCAACATAGACCTCCACATTGCGCCCAATCTGCTCTCGGAAGATCTTGTCCATCATTCTTTGATAGGTAGCTCATGCATTCCTTAACCCAAAAGGCATGACTGTGTAACAGAAGGTACCATCAGCTGTGATGAAACTGACCATTTCTTGATGATCTTCCATGGCCAAGGGAATCTGATGATATCCTTGATAGGCATCCAGCATGCAAATCCACTCACATCCAGCCGTTGAGTCCACCATTTGATCGATTCTGGGGAGGGGATAACAATCTTTGGGGCTGGTGTGGTTGAGATATCTGAAGTCGATGCAAACCCTCCACTTATTGTTAGGCTTGGCCACCAGGACAACATTAGATAGTCAGGACGGGAATTACACTTCCTTGACGTGGCCTGCTTTCCTGAGCTAATCCACTTCAGCTCGAATGATCTTATTCTGATCGGCCGAGAAATTCCTCTTTTTCTGCTTGACTGGTCGGGAATCAGGCAAAAGATGTAATTTATACTCAGTCACCTCAGGTCTGATCCCCGGTAACTCCTCTGGAGACCAGGCAAAAACGTCTCGGTTGCGGACCAAGCATTGAATCAGCTCTTCTTTGAGGTTGGGAGGTAGGTCACTTACTATGCGGGTGAGGCTTTCTGGCTGTCCAGGATGCAATTGGACCTCCCAAGGAATGGGTTCTTCTGCCATGAGAAGAGGCTCCTCTTGAATGGTATGGACGCCCCTATCCAAGACCCTTTGCACTTTACGAGCCTCCACCTTGACTGTATCCACATAACATCTGTGAGAGACCAGTTGCTCTCCTCTAACTTCCCCAACCTGATCTCCCATGGAGAACTTGATTTTTTGATGAAATGTAGATACGGCAGCTCGGAATTCATGCAGTGCCAGTCTGCCGAGAATGACATTATAGGATGAGGGGGAGTCTACCACTATGAAGGTGCTCCTTCTGGTACGCACCAATGGGTCGCTGCCCAAGGATATGGCCAACTTAATCTGGCCCGTGGGTCTTACCTCATTGCTGGTGAACCCATACAGAGAGGTAGTCACTGGCTAAAGTTCGTTGGCATCAATTTGTATTTCTTCAAATGCAAATCAGAATAGTACATTGACCGAGCTTCCGGTGTCAACAAAAACCCTGGCCACTCGGCTGTTGACAATGACAGCCTTGATGATGAGGGCATCATCATGGGACAGCTCTAGACCTTCGAGATCTTGTGGTCCGAAGCTGATAATAGGGCCAACAACTTGTTCCTTACTGCATCCGACGGCATGTATCTCCAGGCGACGCTCATGGGACTTGTGTGCCCTGCCAGAATCTTCATCTGTAGGCCCTCCAGAGATCATGCCTATCTCTCGGACGGCAGCATTGCCCCGATTTTCTGCTTCACGGGCTTCTCCTTGCTCCCCACCCCGATCGGGTTGCTGGGTACTTGGCCCGGCCAGGTTGGGATGAGGCCGACCTGTTTGACCAGCCGCAGCAAGTTGATCCTCCATCATTCTTTGTACTTAGGGAGCTAACTCAGGAGGTGGCTAGCCCAGCTCTACAGCACGCTGAGAGTTACAGGCGAACTGAAAACAATTATTAGTGGCATGCGTATGAGATATATGATAAGTGCAGCACCGGGGGCCCCAAGGAGCAGGTTGGTGAGCGTGAACCGTTGTAACTCGTGGTGTCGGTCGGGCATCCTGACCGGGTGGGAAGAAAGGTCTAACTTCCCGAACACGAGGAAGTGGCTGAGCCGGTTGTTGAGGCACACACTTTTCTTGCTTGTTAGCAGTAGAGGGCGCTCGGTCGGCTTTCCTTCACGCCGCTTGAGCCTCCTCCATGTTGATGTAGCTGGCAACCCTCTCCAACATCCCATCGAAATTCTTTACTGGATCTCGAATAAGATCCCGGAAGAACTCTCCTTCTACCAACCCATGGGAGAAGACGCTCATTAATATCTCTGAAGTGGCTGACGGAATATCCTGAGCCACTTGATTGAAACACCTAATGTAACTTCTTAAGGGCTCGGCCCACACGAAGAGACAGTGGTCTATTTTTTGGTATTTCCTGTTGCTAGCGAAATGACGCAGGAAGACGGTCTTGAAATCTTGAAAGCATGTGATGGACCCGTATGGCAGTCCATCAAATCATTTTTGTGCCGAGCCATATAGAGTATTTAGAAATACCCAGCATTTGACAGCATCACTATACTGGTGTAACAGCGTTGCGTTTCTAAATTTGCGAAGATGGTCTTTTGTGTCCTTGCCGCTATCATATTCCTTGATAGTCGGGGGTTTGTAACCCTTGGGTAACTTTTCTTCTAATATCCTTGGGGAAAAGGGCACCTTCTCATCAGGTTCAGTGCGGGGCTCTTCCCGAAGAATTATGGCTTTCCCCTTCCTTGAATCTCGAGGAAGAGAACTTTCGGCCATAGAAATTGGTGGTTGCTCTTTCTTGAGACTATGGCCATGGGGACCAGGCTGATAATATCCTAGGTCAGGTTCTTGGTAGAAGGCTGGGGGAAACTCCTCAGACTGCTTTCTCTTAGAGCCTCGATCCAAGATGTGGACTGGCTCTTTAGATGCTTCGGGTAGCTTACGCGGTCGAGAGACAGTGGTTTGTTTTTCGGAAGCGGCCTGCCTCTTGGCTTCCTTGAACAGTTCATATTCTCCTGCAGTCATAGTCACGTTGATTCTACCGGAATCCTCCATCTTCACATTCTAAAATAGGCAGATGTGTTTCCACAGACGGCGCCAAATTGATCCCGTCCGGAAGCTGAGTCAGACGGAGGCCGGTGCTACTGTCGCTAGCGTTGACGGGAGACAACCGAGGTCTTCTGATGAGGCGGTTCTGCGGAAAAGAGTTCCCATGAGCGGATGATGGGGCGATGACGATGAAGGCCGAGTGGAAAGATCTCTGTGCACACTCAGACGAGCACACGGAGCATTAGAGACCAAGAACCAGGGAAAAAGTCCCCGGAGCAGGCTCTTTGACGCTCAAGTCAGATACTTTTTCCTCAGAAGAACAGTAAAACAGAAAGGAAAAGTAAAGGACGAGTGTCAAATGACGAGTGAGCGTACCTGCGTAAGAGAGAGAGTTTCCCTTTTTATATGTCAGTGAGTACTTTTGGAACCTGACAGGTGTCAGGGAATGTCGGGTGTCAGAGCTTGTCTAGTAACGAATGACACGTGGCCTTCCACCACTAGTTATGGGAGCATTTCTTTAGTGAAGCATCTCCGACCATCGGCATATTCCCTGACGCGTAGCAGTTATTCCTTGACAGGTGGTTATGATTCCTTGGCTTGCTTGTCGTGTAACGTCCGCTCAACTTGATTAAGTTCCTTTTACCTGCGCTTCCAGCCCCGCAAATCCTGACTTGCATGTCTAGCCCTATAAACCCTGACCTGTGCTTCTAGCCCTGTAAATACTAACCTGCGCTTCCAGCCCTGCAATCCTGACCTGCATGTCCAGCCCTGTAAATATTAACCTGCACTTCCAGCCCTACCAATCCTGACCTGCATGTCCAGCCCTGTAAATCCTGACCTGTGATTCTAACCCTCTAAATACTAACCTGCGCTTCTAGCCCTGTAACTCCTGCCCTATGTCCATCCTTGTAAGGCTTGACCTGTTTCCCGCACTGTACATCCTGACCTGCATATTCAGTCCTATAGATCCTGCTCCGTATTTCCTGTCCTGCCATTCCTGACCCGCATTGCTGTCTTACGCGTCCTGACTAGTATTACCTGTCTTGTAATTTCCGACCTACATTTCCTGACCTACACTTCTTGACTTGTACACCTTGTCTCATTCGTCAATACCCGCATTTCCTGTCTTGTAATTCCCGACTTGCATTCCATGTCCTGTATTTCCTGACCCGTATTTCCTAACCTATATATTCTATCTTACGCTTCCATACCTGCATTTCCTATCCTGTAATTCCCGACTTGCATTCCATGTCCGATTTCCTTAACTTCTGACTGATACGTCCCCTTGAATTCTGACAGCCACGTCCTCTTAACTTCTGACCACCACGTCCTCTTGACTTCTGACCGCCACGTCCTCTTGACTTCTGATCGCCCTATCCCTCCCTAGGGCCGCACTATCATGCACCGTATCAGATATGATTTCCAAAGTTGTTCCTCTAACGCAGCAAATTAATCAAACCATATGTTAACTTTTTTTTTTCTTCAAGGCACGACAATGACATTTTACCAAAAACTATAAAAAATTGGTTAAAGTAAAAGGAATAATCCTCACCTCGGACTCTTCGAGAACTGTCCCATATCATTTGGAAGGGAAATAAATCATGATAAATTTTACCTAGTACAGTGACCATTTGCATAAGTTAACTCGTAATACCATATTGAGAATGGATTTCATGACCTATTGCATAAATATCATATGTAAGTACTAATTATATTGACCGAGGCCAAAAAAAAAAAAAAAAATGAATAGTAACATATATTCATATACAAATTGAAAAAGAACCTCAACATATTATGAACTTAAAAATATAATTATTTAAGGCATGACACGTTCAAAAATCTAAGTGTATAGGATCTAAGACGCATAGCATAAGGTGAAGCATAGGCTTTATTGAATAAGACACTCTGGATATAAAATTTTATAATTCAAATATATATAGAAAATTTTTATCAAAATATTTCATCAATAAAACTTATAATCCGTTAAATATTAAAAAAATCATAGCAAATAAATAAGTTATACTCAAATAATTAAACCATCAAAATCATGATCATATTCCATCACCGAATGTTTCAGATTTATACAATTTAATCTCCATCAATTTCCCGAGATCAATATCACAAAGCGCATAGGCACAAGAGACTCCTTTAGTTGCGCCTTGCGCCTAGGCGCAGCGAGGCTACGCACAAAACTAATATGAATTCAATGTTTCAAACCTGCAATACCTCCAATTTTACAAGTTAAACAGTACAATTGACGAATACAAACGTCCTGAAGGAGCCAAGAACATTATGAGATCCTAGTCACACCGTATAATCGATCATTTTCACCCAAACATTAAACTGGAATCCAATGCTAAAAAATCCAACATAATTCCTGAGCAAAGTATCCAAAACACTGAAACTGCAAAAAAAATTCCAATGCTCACGACTAATTATGAATGGTACATGCCAGTTACCGGATATCATGAGCAACTTTTGAGTCTTCAACATGTGTAGTTACTAGTTCGGGCCACTTGGGCGATCAGAGCATTCATTAAAGATGCCAGGAACATACCAAACATCATTCATCAAGTAGAGAGAGGGGAGTAATGGGTGACAACTTTTAAGATCTTTCAACTTCATCTAAATTTTACATGCACCACAAAATACAACTTAAATGCATACAGAAATAGGCCTAAAGAAAACAAAATAAGATAAAGATGCTTTAGATTCTTTCTGAAATCATGAATGGAAATACTTACATGATGCTCCCTTCTTGCAGTTCCCCATCTCATGAAACCAGCACACGCCTGTGTTCCCTCTTGGGGGAGCTGATGATCCTCCAGGCTGCATCCTGTTCCATGATGACCTCGGATTTGGTTGTCTCGAGTCATTGGCCCTCGGGTTGTCACCCTGGCCTGTACGCCCGTCTCCAGCCTGGGGTGGTTGACTACTAAAGCTCTGAGGATTTCTAACTGGTGGATTCACCTGGGGTGGCTGACTACTAAAGCTCTGAGGATTTCCAACTGGTGGATTCACTTGCGGTGGTTGACTACTAAAGCTCTGAGGATTTCCAACAGGTGGATTCATTGAAGGCTTAATATTTCCTTGTCCTGGTCCCCAAGCCGGATTCATGTTCATGGCTTGTGCAGATGTTTCCATAGTGTGGCATGTGTTTGGCTGTAGCGGAGCTACCCAGCCAGGGCTAGGGTTTGGCTGTCCTGGCATAAACATGGGCCAAACGGGATTCATGGGAAAATTTCCCTGCAATTGAGCTCCCCATCCAGGAGTTTGATTTGTGTTACCCATTGCTGGGGCTACCCAACCTGCATTCATATTTGTGTTTCCCGGTGCCGGTGCCGGTGCAGCCCAACCAGGGTTCACCATAGGATTTACCTGATTTTGTACCCCCGAACACATGTTAAAATCTGCAAGTGTTTGAGTAGTCTGTCCCCAAGGCATATTCATATTGTTCTGAGCTACCATTCCCCAGCCAATGTTCATGTTTCCTTGAGGCACTGCTGTCCAACTTCCAGTCCCTTGTGTAGAACCTGGATTTGTGCTTGGGTTTTGTGAAGCCATCGGAAATATTGAGTTTTGAATATTAGATCCATTAACAAATCCCATCTGTGTTGGTTTTACAGATATGATATTGGCATTTGATCCAAACTGTGAAGATGGTGGGTTAGAACCATTAGAACAGAGCAATTGGGTATTATCGTTGCTAGCTGCAGCAGAATTGGGAGCAGAGCTCCAACCATAAGGTGCCATGTTCGATGATGGCATTTGATTATAAGTGTTGCTCATGTGTATTGGAATTTCAAAGTTTGCTGGATTCAGAAGCTCAGAATTTGGAGCTGCAGAAGCTTGTGATCTCTGAGCTAAGATAGACTCTGAAGCATCTGTTTGAACAAATAATTTTCTAGTTGCATCGACTGAGGGTGTACTGACATCAGGTGTTTCAAACTTTTGTGAAGTCACAATTTGAACACAGGCAACAGGATCATTAGTTGGTCCAATACCATCGGATGATCTACCTTGTGTTGTCAGTGAATGTTTTCCAGGGTGGTTTTGATCATGTGTGAGAAGAATTTGACTCTGGTCAGCCGACTGAGAGGCTGCTTGATTATATTCAGAAAAACTCGTCTCATTTGCTGCTCCTTCATGGGTCCGGGGCCTCTTCATTTCAGGTTCCAGAACAGATGCAACGTGAAGAGATTTTCCGCCATCTCGAACAACAGCTTGATCAGGCACAAACTGTGTAGCCCGAACCAGGTTCTGTTAATGAATTTGCCATATTTCTTAAAAACACTATTTCCTCCATGCCTCCTGTAGGAGTAACCCAGCCTGAAGCCGTGTAATGGACAGAAACATTAGGTGCCATATGTTTATTTGCAAAACCTTTGGCATTTGACCAACCTTGGCTGCTTGGTTGTGAAGTCAGAGTAGGTACATTGGAAGAATCATTTCTCAGCTGATACGAGTCATTTAGTGAGATATTTGTAATGGTACTGGATAATTGATTACTTGTAGAGTTGCTATTGAATTGAGAATTCACATAGTACTGACTATTAGGCTGTGACTCAATTGGTTTTTTTTTTGTCCTTGTCCAACCCTAATATTGGCAGCATTTGGTGATGTGCTGGAAGGGGCATCCACGTTTGTAGATGACCAGGAAGAAGGCTTCACCTTTTGTGTATTTTCCTTACTTCCTCTCCGAACACTTTCTGAATTTCCTTCCACACTAAATGGAGTAGGTGAAACATCAACTAAGTCCTCAGTGTTCTTAGAAGGAGGTTCCCACTCAGGTAAATCTTTCTCAAATTTCCCTGCCATTGCATCAGTCAACGTGATAGAGTCCTCAGGCTTATCAGAAGTTCTCCAAATCATCAAATTAGGAGGGAAGTATCCAGTTGTACTCCACTTGCGCAATTGAGACATTGAAAATGGTCCTTGGATTCTTGCGGATGGATCTTTATAATGCCAAATCGTTTCTGATTCACTTGTGTTTGATTTAGTTGCATTCCCAACTGGCAATGATGCCTTTTGATTACCATGCGGACCCTCAGATGATTGTTCCATTGAAAGATGCTTCTCGTTGTACAGACTGCCATCTGGTGCACTTGCAAGTACACAATTTTTTGGAACCTCAGAAACTAGCTGGCGCGTGTCATTAGACTGGTTCAAGGAAAAATCAGTTGCATCAACACGTCTCCCAGAAAAGGAATCTGACAAAGGCCTAACTTGAATTTGAGAACTTCTGTTTGACTCCCAAACGTTTGAGTTTTTCCGGAAACTACTCCAATTTTCAGTTGAAGCTCCTTTCCCAGGAGACTTTACCTCCCTCCCATTCCTAGTGAAAGAAGATTCTCTCAACTTGTCATAGAAATCTGCATGCTCAACAATCAATTTATAATTTTATAATTATAAATAACAAAAGGAAAAATTGATATGAGGTTTGAGATAAAAGATATGAACTGCCAAGTTGTACTATACCATGCTTTCCCACATCTGCCTCTTCTTCCGCTGCAGACTCAAAGTCTGGGTCCATATGTGGGTCGGTGTGTATATCAGGGGCTTCATTCAGCCTGCGGTCTGGCTCTTCAGGCGTGTTCAACAGTTGTAGCTTCTCCACACATTCTCTAAGCGTGGAGGAAAGTTAAGGTGGTACCAATATACACATTACTAATATAGAGTAACTATGATCAGACAATGGGTGGCATGCAAATTAGCAGTGAAGCATGCAAATGGTCTTGGGATTCAATTGCATTCTGCCCAATCCATTCAGCAATTTCTTTCCCGCACCTAGACCAGCCTGACCCAGATATGTGGATCCATTCAGTGATTCAAAAAAAACAATGAAAGCTATTACTATTCTGATAAGCAGCAGGGTTTAGAAGATATACTTCCCAATAAGAATAGTTTGCAGCAAAGGATATTCTTTCCGGCGGTCTTTTTCACTAGCACGATCATGAAGATGACCAAGCCTCGATTTCTCACTTTCCAACCACTGAATAAACAATAAAAATGTTTGTAGCTTTTCAGAAAAAACGGGGGGAAAAAAAATTGAACATCAAAAAGAACTTCAGAGGAAGATACATCATTTACTCTTACATGTTGGAGAGACATTGCCTTCTCCAGAACTTCTCCCTAAATAATGAAAACAAAAACCATGACATTTATTCTGTTTGAAATCTAATAATACAATGATAACCAAACAGAGTTATACCACTGTTAGTCGTCCAATAAACCCACATTTAATGCTCTGCCTTAAGCGTTTGCATTCCTCCTACAAGAACATGATCTTATCAGGCATGACAGACAACATATTGTCCAGTCAAATAGTAACTTATTTGCCTTTTATATAACAACTCAAAAGAGGCAGAGTAGTAGATAAGCCAACTATTATAGGACCATTAAGGATTCCAAAGAGCTACTAAACTTAATATCTTCTAATTAAGGATAAAAACCTTCGAAGAGAAAGGTCATCAAGTTGTCTTATGAGAGAATTTTCATGATAACATGTTTGCCAGATACATATTGATATAAATTTCAAAATGTGAAAAAAAAAATTAAGATAAATATTTCTGTGGTGCAAATCATACTGTTCAATATTACTGTGAAGAAAAAGTTGGTAGGATTCCAACCCTAAAATAAATCATAGGCATTTAACAAACCAAACAATGTAACTAGCTCTGTTGCACACATTTAAACACGAGTATTTGACACAAGTATGGATTTAAGTGTTCAATACATCATTTTATATAAGGAGGATTGCAAAAACTAAATAGAAAAGAATCTGGATTACGAAAACAAGTATGAGGACATGACAAAACTTAACATATAATTCCAAATAAATTATATCAGAATCTAAGGAAACATAAGGCTAAGTTAATCTTATTATTAATTTATTTAATAACAATAATATTTTTAATCAAATAATTTAGAATTTTTGAATTGTACTCAAGATTGCTTAAACCAGGAAGAGGATATACTCAAAAAGTGTGGGTGCCCCACTGCTTTTGTCTCTTGACAGCGATTGTATGTGCAGGAAGTAACCAGTGATAGCTAGTGGTGTGTCTCCTTATGATAGTATTAACAGAGAGAGAGAATTTAAACTTCCGAACCAAGGTCAATCACAGTGATTCAGAAACCAGTACCTCACCATCGCAAGATTTAAATAATAAAAAACTTTTGACTGATGGGGGAATGCCAAAGTTCAATTAATACAGACCAATAACACCAATTGTAAGTCATCAGGTTAAAAACTGATTATACAAGAGGGTATAGAACGGAAAAACAAGTTAGGTAAGATATCAGCATAACCAATGGCAGGACATTATATGTCCATATAACCAATTAAAATGTTAGAGCAAGATATCAGGATAATGAAGATAGGATATTCCATGTCTACAAAAATTAAGATCCAAGAAAGCAAGTCTATTTATTCCTCTGGTCTTAAAGATAGGCATTGAAATTTCTTGAGATGTGATGATCATTTGAGGACGAGCTTCATAGTTGTCAAAATCAGCTGACACCAATAAAAGGGGTTATAATTGATCATTATCTGTTATCTTGTATTATCATGTATGAAACTATTTGGTTATTCTATTCTTTTAATTTTTCATAATGCTGATTTCACCAATCCGTCTGTTACAATATGAGCAATACTTAGATTTTTTGACCATGTAACCCTGATGCTGATTTTGGTAATCATGAAAAATGAAAAGAAAAATAAATCACATAATACAAAGTGAGCCCTTGGTGCAAAAAAACTATATTTTATTTGCAAATTATTGTGAAACAAAGTGTCATTAGATTCCATTTTATTCCATGTCATAATGATAGGAAGTCAAGTAATCAGCTAACTTTGTTCCCAACTATTTTGGGACCTGGCTACATAGATTTTATCCCTCCATTGAATTTTATGGAATAATACATCTTTAATAAATATACAAATAGATCACTTTTAATTAAACTCAATAGATTTTTTTGGTCTCCAGTTATTCTTACACCTTCAAATTGCATCGATACCAACTTGTCGAAAGATAGGCAATAAAGAATCAGAAAATGATTTTTTGAGTGCCAGCTTACATATTGGCAATGAGTCAAAGTTGAACTTAGCATTTTCTTCTGTATAAAGGTTCATAACATGAGAAAACCATAGACACCACATCAATACTTGCACAAGTTTTACATAGGTATTGAATAATAAGCAACTGAAAAACCCCTTCAAGCAAAAAATAATTGACAGAACATCAGCAAGAAAAACTATGTAAAGATAAGTTTACCTCGGTAAACTCCTGATTTGAGATGATATCAATTGTAATAATCTCCTTCTTGTTTAAATTTAGTATCTCAAGTGTTACATCAGTCATCCCCTTTCCACTTTTGTATTGTTCTGTTGCTTTGCCTGAACCTGGACAGAAAATACAGGCAGCAAAAATTAATGAACTCATGTACGAATATATATCTATCAATACTAAGTAGCAAGTAAAGCCTACCGATAACTTGGACCAACCGGTACATATATTGCCGTTGTCCCAGCCCAGAAATCCTTATTCTTACAAAGGATCCAATTGCTTTCTCCTCAAATTCATCATCCTCAATCAAGTTCTCCATTAAATTACGACGCAGATACATTAAGCTAATGTTGTGAACATCTACTGCTGCATAATCATCAAGATTGTTTAGAAGTTCCTTATCCTCCACCTTTTTCTGAACCTTGCGTCTCTTATCAAGAGTTAACTTTGTGGATGGATCATTATTTGCTTTAGCATTTGTTGGGTCAGAGTCGGGATCTACTATACCTCCTTGCTTGTCTTCACTATCTAGTGTTGTTACCTCTTTTATGAGAAAATGTGACTCGAGGAGTTTTAACATTTCAAAATGATGGATCGAAAGCGCTAGAGAGGGGTGAATAGCGCTCGTGGCTATTTTTAACGATTTAAAACACAGAATAGAAACGCAGCGGAAAGTAAAATAAAACACACAGAGACGCAGGTGTTTTACTTCGTTCGGAGCCTATGGCGACTCCTACTCGAAGGCCCACGGTCCTTGACCGCTTTCGGTGGGCAACAACTATATATCGGAAAAGATTACAATTTGAATTACAATCAGTGTAATAAAAGAACTAATACCGACAACACAAGATTGAAGAGTCTGAGCTTTGGGTTGTCGACGTCGAGTAGTAGTACTTCAAGATCGTCCCGTTGGCAGCACTTCACAGAAGACAGCTTAGCAATTGATGTTCTTTGGCTGCACCCTCGACCCTCTTTTTATATGACCTTCCGGGCGCCTGGAGTGTGACGTGGCCAACCAACCCGGATGCTCCACGTGGCGAAGTCGCGGCAGAGATAACATTTGGTCCCGGGCGCCCGGATCCATCCCGGGCGCCCGGACCCCTTTTTCCAGCAGGTTCTTCACCTGCAAAACAAGGTTAGTCCGAGCAATAATACCCTGCAAGACAGTGTTAGATTCTGATAAAACATAGTAACGAATAACTGACCGTCTTCGGACTGTCCGAGTCTGACTTCGGATTTCCTACCGGAAGCCCTAGGTCGACCCGACGCCTACTGTTCCCTCTACGGGGAACGCGTCCTCACCTACTCCCCTCAGGAGAGATTACCTGATGTCAGTCCGGTCCTCCAGACCGACTGGACTTTCCGCCTAGGGTTACCACCCCCTAGGACCTAGGGTTACCGCCCCCTAGGGTTTTTCTCCACCTAGGGTTACCACCCCCTAGAACCTAAGGTTACCGCCCCTTAGGGTTTTCCTCCACCTAGGGTTACCGCCCCCTAGGACCTAAGGTTACCGCCCCTTAGGGTTTTCCTCCACCTAAGGTTACCGCCCCTTAGGACCTAAGGTTACCACCCCTTAGGGTTTTTCACTTGCCTAACCGCAGCTAGGACTTTCCTGAAACACTTATTCAAACATGTTAGATCACACACTAACTTAACTTTGAATCTTTTGCCATTATCAAAACTAAGGTTCGATCGTCGGATGCTTCCCGCACCAACAATCTCCCCCTTTTTGATAATGGCAACCGAAATTCAATGTTAAGTACAAGAAATATGCTGTTATGTATAAGCACAAGACACAGGATAAGCGTGATAGCAAGATAAACATAGCTCCCCCTTAATACAAGCTCCCTTTAAACTATTTTCTTTGAATTTCTCTACTCTTTCTTTGAATTTGAATTTCTATTTGAATTTCTATTTTTATTTCTTTCTTTGAATTTCTCTACTCTCCCCCTTTGCCATATATCAAAAATGAACTAGTTTTTTTAAAAAAACTTAATTTTTCAAGACAAAATTTTAGCAGAAACCATTTTAACTTAGGCAAGGAGCAAGGAAAAAAAATTTTAATTTCAGAAAATTTTCAAAAAAAATTTTCAACTTCAAAAATTTTCAAACAAGATTCTCAAAAATTTTCAAGAAAAATTTTCAACTTCAGAAATTTTCAAACAAGATTTTCAACTTCAAAAATATTCAGGTGTTAAAAGAAAATTTTCAAGGAAAAAAATTTTTTAACTTAAAAATTTCAAAGTTTTAAATAGTACTGCTTTAACTTAAAAATTTTTAAAAGTTTTAAAGAAAATAATACTTTAAAAATTTTAAAGTAGAGAACACTTGAAAGTTTTAAATTTGGAGAAAGTTTTTGAGAAAGCTGCTTAAGGCATGTTTTTGAAATGTATTTCAAGAATACTTAAGGCAAAGGAGAAGCGATGACCTTATTTTTAAATAGCTTGCCGTTTGTTTTAGTAAGGTATCAGAGCCCTAAAGTCCAAGCATGAGTCAAGATTTGTTTTGATCAGGTATCAGATCTTTTAAGTACAGACATACTTAAACTTATTATTTCCTTCACCAACTGTCTAACCGTTTAGCTACTTGCTGATTGCCTAGAGGGCAACAGTGTTCACTTGGTTAGTCAAGTCAAGTCAATAGATCTAGTTAGATTTGACTAAGGTTGGAAGACTTGATTCGATTACTTTTAATCACGTATTTAACGCCCAGACTCATATTGATGCACAGAAATAAGCATTCTCGAGTCCAGGCTGTACCCTATGCATCTCACACCGTTCTATGTTTTACAAACACAATCAAGGTAAACCTAGGTGTTTGTGAGATGCTCTGGCTGAGTCCTGGGGGAACATGATTTCTAGGGGGGAAATCCTAGGCTAAATCCAACTTTTGAAAGTCTAGTAAAGTAGGGATTTTAGAAATCAAAATTTGCCTAGAAAAAAAATGGGATAAAAAGACTAAACTATTAGATTAGGGTATAATCAATCAAGTCTGAAGTAAAAAGTCGGCATAGATAAAGGAGTCATAATAGAGCTGCTACATGCTACTACATGCTGTACTAGAGTCATAATAGAGCTACAGTCGGAGCTACTGAGATGATGAAGGAGGTGGTCCGGAACCCAGCGACCGGAGTAGTGTCAGGAGCTCAGTGTGACGAGCCCGATCGTCCTCTCGTAGATCTCGGCGCAGGTCGGAGAGCTCCTGCCGTACGTCTCGTCGTAAGTCGGAGACCTCCTGTCGGACCTCTCGTCGAAGATCGGAGACCTCTCGCCGCATGGACTGATGAAACTCGGAGCTCTCGTGCTGGAGACTCGACATAGCCCTCTCTAGTCCGGAAACTCGATCAGCTAGAGTGCGAGGAGCTGGGTGTGGTGCTCGAGGTGGTGGTGGGGCAGCCTCCTCAGGAAATAGTGCCAACATGAACTCATCATGCTCTGCCTCCTCCGCCTGCTGGTGCTGTGCCCCCCTACGCCAGGACATGGTACCCTCATCGTCTATATGGATATTTGCTAGGGAAAAGTTCCTAGCTCCTATGATGTCAAACTCGGTCATGTGACGGATGTCACCTTCGGTGACATCAATGTGCAATGAGGACATGTAAGCTGTCAGAATGTGACAGTAAGGCATATGTACTCGTCTGCTGGTCACGTATCTAGATGCGTAAATAATAGTGGAAAAGATGTGTAGGCTGATGTCTATGTCTAACCTCTGACACATGGCATAGAGAAGAAAGGAGTGAAATGGACGCATCACCGCAATGTCGTGAGTGGTCAGCGGTAAAATACAAAGTACTAGAACCCTATAAAGGGCGTAGTCCTGAATTCTAAGGTTAAGGGACCTAAACTGGGTCTCAGTGGGATCACGTTGGTCCTCAAAGAAATACGAATAGATCGTATCGAGGGTAATGTGAGTAGAGATCTCCAAAAGGTAGCTCCCTAGGAGGATAGCATAAAAAGGTGCAGGGTGACTCTCGTAACCCTAGAAACTCACGAATGGTAGTGGGAGATAATGTGATATCCGTGCCAGCTGCCCTAGTGGTATAGGAGTAGTCGTCTACTTTCACAAGGTTGTTGTAAAATTTGGCACATAAACTTATGTTTATTGGGCTAGTGCACTCAACTAGGTTTCGCAACCTATAGTGGTTTATAGCCTCGGAGACTGGAATACAAGAGCGTAGAAAGAACGATCTATCTATACATTTGGTTCTAATAGCCATGTAATTTGTTGACATAAACTTAATCCTGAGTTCGTCGGTGGGAAACCTAGGGTCAATGCTAGGTGTAGAGGGCCCAGCACCAGATTTAGAACGCTTCCTAAATTTCAAATTAATATTACACTAGGAAATAAACAAGCATTATAAGAAATAAAGTTTAGGAGGGGGATAAAAATTTTACCGAGGAGCCATTGTAATAAATTTTAGAACTGACGACCTCGGTTAAGTCACGACTCTGTATCAACCGCGGAAAATTTTAATTTTGAAAGTCTTCGCAGGTAAGCTAAGAAGCTTTAAGGAGGAAGACTTGGGTGCAAGGGTAGGGGGCGCCTGCTGCCCCCTATATATAAGGGAGTCCGGGCGCCCGGACCTGTTCCGGGCGCCTGGGGTCTTTGTATGTTCGTTTTTTTTTTTTTTTTTTAATTAACTTAAAGATGTTTAAGTAATTTTGATTTTAAACATGTTTAATTGAGGATTATTTTAAATTAACTCAATTTTGAAATTGGTTAAGTTAATTTGATTTGAAGATGTTTAAGTAATTTGGAGGAATGTTTAAATTTTAATTTGCTTAGTCATCTCACCCGATTTATGTTTTTCAATCAGGGGATCCTATTATTTTGTGAGATGAATTAGTTCAATTTTTAGGATTTGTTTAACTTTACGTTAGATTCGGGTTTAGCTTTGGGTTCAACAAGTAAGCGTTCTTTGGATAAACTTCTGGGTTATGGTGAGTCACAAGGAGCTCATTAAAGTAACCATGCCTTTGAGGTTTCCCAAATAGTCCTACCCATTGAGCTTAATACTAAACCTTGGTCTAACTAGTTATGATCCATTTAAGGGTAGCTTCGGTTAGTTCCACTTGGCCAAATGCACCAGGTCGAAGCCATATCTTCCTAGACATGCGATGCCCAAGCTTCCCTAACGTACTATCATCCAAAAACTTCACCAGTACTGTGGGTCAAGTTAAACCTTACCCTTTTAATCTATCCTTATTTATCCTGTCGGGTAATCTACTCTTGTTTACCCATTTCGGGTAGATTAAGTTCGGTTACCCAGTCGGGTAAATAGATTTCGGAGTTGCCAGCTATTCTAGACCCTCCTTCTATTTTGATTTTTGGATTTTTTAATTAATTTCGAATTTATGAATTTTGAATGATTAATTTCGAATTTTGAATTTTCGAATTTTGAATTTTAATAATTAATTTCGAATATGAATTTTAAATTTTAATAATTAATTTCGAATTTGAATTTTAAAAATTAATTTCGAATTTGAATTTTGAATTTCAAATTTTAATAATTAATTTCGAATATGAATTTTAAATTTTAATCATTAATTTCGAATTTGAATTTTAAACTTTAATAATTAATTTCGAATTTGAATTTTAAATTTTAATAATAAATTTCGAATTTGAATTAATTTCGAATTTTGAAATTTTAATAATTAATTTCGAATTTTTAAATTTGAGTTTTAGATTAAGTTCGAATTTTTAACTTTGAGTTTTTAGATTAATTTTGAATTTTTAATTTTGAGTTTCTGATTAATTTCGAATTTGAATTTTGAATTTTAAGTTTAAATTATGAATTTTTCAATTTTGAGTTTTTAGATTAATTTAGAATTTTTATTGTTTTAGCTCCCCCTGGATCATAGCCTCGATAAGGTTTATTGAGGTAATGTATTTGATCCTTAGGAACCCAATAATATCCAAGTCCAACTTGATTGATCAGGTTGAACTTGGCAACCCATGCTTGGACCATTTTTCTATTTGGTTTTATTAAGGATAGGTAAGATTTATACTTCTTTTTATATCCTAGTCCAGTTCGATTGTAGATTGCCCTTTGAGTTCCAAGAATTAAGTCAAGATTCTTGGATCCCAAGGAAAATCGCTCTAGAGTTATTTTCAAATCCTTGACTTGACTTTTCAGATTGGAATTCTCTTCCTCAAGTTTTTGAACTTGAGTTGAGGTTCCAGTCTGAACTTGATCAGTTAAGGATTCGTTATTAGGCGTTTCTTTAAGGAGTGTTACCTCCTTTAGAAGCGCTTTAATTCGAATCTTAGACTTAGCTACTTTATGCATTAAATAATTAATTAAACTATATAACCGACTTTTACTTACAGAGGGGTTTGGCCCTTCGGAAACGGATGCGGATCCGTGGCTTCTCTCGGACTCGGCTTCCGATTCGTCCTCACTTCCGGATCCGTTGGTGAAGTCCCGGGCTGTCAAGGCAAGAAAGTTCGTCTGTTCTTGTTCTTCGTCGTCAGATTCCTTGGAAGAAGACTCGTCCCATGTTGCCTTCAATGCCTTCTTTCTTTTGGGTTTCTTTGGATCCTTCTGGTTCGGGCAATTTGCCTTGATGTGACCCTTCTGATTGCACCCGTAGCATGTCACTTCGAATTTGACCTTCGAGCTTGGTTGGGCTTCTTTAGACTGAATGGCCTTTCTGAGATCCTTTTTTGTTGAAGCCCTTCTTTTTGCAGAGATTCTTTACTAAGCTGACTATTTCGATTGTGAGTTCATCGTCGTCTTCTGAGTCTGGTTCTTCTTCTGACTCAGGTTCGGTTCTTCGCTTGACCTTTGACTCACGCGATCTCCCTGTTCCTGCAACCAAAGCCAACCCTTTTTCGGTCGGGCGTGCATTAGTCTGTTCGTGAAGTTCGAATTCTGCAAACAGTTCATCTAATTTAATGGTAGACAAGTCCTTGGAGACCTTGTAGGCATCTACCATGGATGCCCACAAGGTGTTCCTTGGAAAGACGTTTAGAGAATACCTTATGATGTCCCGGTTGTCTACCTTTTGTCCAATCGCATGAAGACCATTGAGCAGATCTTGAATCCGGGCATGGAGTTGGGTCACCTTCCTGCAATTTGATGTTAAATAATTTATTAAAAATTAAGTCTCTTTTACTTACTTTGGTGTCGGATGTCCCTTCGTGAAGTTCAATTAGCTTCTCCCACAATTCTTTGGCGCTGTTGAAGGGGTCGACACGGTTGAGTTCTTCTTTTGACAGGCCACACTGGAGGGTGCAGGTTGCCTTGGCATTAGCTTCCACTTTCTTGATCGAAGATGCATCCCAGTCCTCGTACGGTAGTGGTTTGCCGGCGCTGTCAGATGGTCGCTCGAATCCGGTTTTGACAATCATCCAGACTTCAAAGTGAGTCTGGAGATATGCCTCCATCCGACTTTTCCAGTACCCGAAGTCGTCTCCGGTGAATAGCGGAGAGCGGGCAGTACTATAGCCTTCTTAAAGGGTCATTTCAGTTTTACCTAAAGGGCAAAAAAAAAACAACAAAAAAATGTCCCAGGACTTGGTCCTGGCTTAGTCAAGTCCTGGCTTAGTAGTGCGGAAGAAAAAAATGAATCACTAACTCGGGTGGTGTTGCACCAATTCCGAGAAAAACCGATTCGAGGGAAAAATAATTAGAATATAGCTATGAGGCTAAATTCTAATCGACTCCGAAAAAAAATACCACGACAACAATATTTTGAATGGTGATTGCACCGATTCAAAATGACCCCGCTCTGATACCAATTGATGGATCGAAAGCGCTAGAGGGGGGGGTGAATAGCGCTCGTGGCTATTTTTAACGATTTAAAACACAGAATAGAAACGCAGCGGAAAGTAAAATAAAACACACAGAGACGCAGGTGTTTTACTTCGTTCGGAGCCTATGGCGACTCCTACTCGAAGGCCCACGGTCCTTGACCGCTTTCGGTGGGCAACAACTATATATCGGAAAAGATTACAATTTGAATTACAATCAGTGTTGATCCGGCGGTAAAAAGCCGGAACCCCACAAGGAGTCAACGCTGAGGGGAGGTCAAAGGGTCCAGTGGCTCACCCGAAAGGGGCGAGCCGACCGGACTCGGAAAAAAGGGAAATCTGATAGTAAAAAGACACCCTGGTAGGGACCAGGGTTCCGACGCTCAAATGAAGCAGTGCACAATGACCGAGCGGAAGGAAGCACCCCCCGGACGGCGCAAAGAATCAGGGCCGTCCGGACGACTTTCACCGCGTCCGGACTTTCACTGCCCGCCCGGTGGGCCAGGCTCCCCAGACAGGTGGTGGGTAAAAGATGGGAACATTTTCTGACAGCCGTCAAGTCGTATGGCTATGCCATACGACTAGCCTGACAACGGGGGTCCTGCCGTCCCATCAAAGAACATTCTCTCACTGTAGCAGTATGGGATCAGGTAAGCTCTCTGACAAGTGCATACCGTGGTATGGGTTGCTGACACGTACGCATCTCGATGGGCGTGCATCAATTCTTTCTCCGTCCTATATAAAGAGGCTATTACTTCGCCAAAGGTACGCATGATACAGATTTGGCAGCCACTTTCTCCATAGCCTACCTGACTTGAGCGTCGGAGGACCGTCGCCGGGAACCCCTCCCGGCCCGGTTTGTTGCAGGTTCGCCGGAGCACTCGAAGATCCAGCAGAGAGCGCCACGTGCCCAGCGTCCGCTGACTCTTGGTTCGGACAGGATCAAATTGGCGCCGTCTGTGGGAACGCTCCTGCATCCGAGCAGAGACAATGGACGAGGCTGGACGACAGCACACGGTGACGCTTTCAAGGGAGGAACTCGACGCTCTGGTCGAGATAAGGGCCGCCAAACTCGTGGAGCAAAAACAAAAAGCATCCGTCGAGCGGGCGGAGCAGCAAGCAACATCGGCGTCAGGTGGCCGAGCGGAAGCACCTCCAGCCACCGTCGCATTCCATCGGGCCTTATTTCGCACCCCTGGAGCCACGCCGGCCCGAAGAGATATAGGATCTTCCTCAGATGAAATGCCAAGGCGGGATGACAGGAAGGGGAAAGCTCCCCGAGCGGACTCCTCCCCCGAGCAGATCAATCGCCAATTCTCGGAGGCTATACTACGGGACCCTCTGCCCAAGCACTACGTGCCCCCGGCAATCGGCGAGTACAATGGAACAACGGACCGGATGATCATCGGGTAAGTTTGATAACTGACCACGCTCCATCAATACACCGATGGAGTGAAGTGTGAAGTCTTTCTTACCACTCTCTCGGGATCTACTCAGCGGTGGTTCGGAGGTTGTGAGACGGATCCATCACGAGCTTCAAGGAATTCGAGCGGCCTTCCTCCACCACTTCGCCGATAGTCGGCGTTATCAAAAGACAAGTGTCGCGCTTGTTCGCCATCAAGCAAGAGCCGAGAGAATCGCTTCGAGCTACAGCGGTTCAACCAAGTGGCGATGGACATCCCAACGGCCACCTCGGAGACGATGATGAACGCCTTCACGCAAGGCCTAGCGGATGGAGACTTCTTCCGGTCGCTCATCCAAAGCCGCCCGAGATTATGATCACATGCTACATCGAGCCAACGAATATATAAATGTGGAAGAAGCGCAAGCCGCTTCGGAAAAAGGAAGCTCTGCGGCGGGCACATACTCACGGCGGAAACAAGCCACTCGGCCGCCCGGAGGACCGAGGGCCGATGCAATCCGACCCCCATGCCGGATCTCACGTACAGGAGTGCCGCTCGGCCCAAGCCAAAGAGGAGGTGGACCCCTATGTTCTGCACCTTCCACCAGACGGATACACACAACACGAGGGATTGCGAAGCATTCCCTTGTTGTCCAATCCCGTTCCCAGGAAAGCCGAACGACGGTCTCCTCCCATCGGCAGGAGACATAGGACTCATGAAGGCGGCGGACCCACATCGAGGCGACATCGCAGACACCGATCGGCACCGATCTCCGGCGGGAGAATCGCGGGCGTCGAGAACGGTCACGGCACGCTCGGGAGGAGGAAACCGAACAATACTTCCGGGCGAGATCAGCGTTATTGCCGGCGGACCGACCGGAGGAGACTCAATCCAGAAAAGCGGGCGTCCGGCAGCTGCAGATCCACGCGGTCGGCTGTAGTCAAGAACGGGCAAGTGGACGGAAATCACTTTCGGACCGGGGACTTAGAAGGAGTAGAAGTGCCCCACGACGACGCTGCTCGTTAAAGCGGTAATAGCAAATTACACCATTCACCGCATATTTGTTGACACGGGGGCTCGGTCAACATCATATTCAAGAAAGGCGTTCGACCATTGCCAAATTGATCGAGCCGAGTGCGCCATGACGACCCGCTCACGGGTTTACGGGCAAGTTGGTAGGTCGGACAAATCCTAGCCACCTCTGGGAGAAGAGCGCTCGGGAGGACCGGGACAATCAACCGTGGTGGTCGACTCTCCATCATCCTACAACATCATTTTGGGACGACCGGCGCGCGAATTCCGAGCGGTTGTCTCAACCTTCCACCAAAAGATAAAGTTCCCAGTGGAAGACAAAATAGGAGAAGTGCGGGAGATCAGCTAGCAGCTCGGCGCTGCTATATAGAGATGATCCGAGCGGAGGCCTCGGAAGGCACCCCGAATCGAGGTACACGCCATAACCGAGAAACCTCCTGCTTTAATTTATGATGAAAAGGAGGAAGTCCAGATCCATCCAACCCGATCGGAGGCCACGACTTTTATCGGATCTGGGGGAAAAACGAAGGAGAAGCTGATCCAGTGCCTCCAACGAAATTATGATGTCTTCGTCGGTCGACACATGAGTTACACGGAATTTCGCGAGCCCGGCGCATGAATTGCATGTCCGACCGGACGCTCGGCGGGATTTTAGCGCCGAGCAGAATACTATTATCCGGCATAGAAAAACTTCAAGGCCGCCACATACGCGAGGTGCAGTCAAGTGTGGCCAACGTAGTCTTGGTCTCAAGCCGGGCGGCAAGTGGAGGGTGCATCGACTTTCGAGACTTAAACAAAGCATGCCCCAAGGATTTTTCTCCCCCGGATAGATCAGTTGGTGGACTCTACGGTCGAATTAATTTGCATGCTTGGCGCCTACCAAGGATATCATTAAGTCCCGCCGGAAGATCAAGAAAAAGTAAGCTTCGTAAAACGGCACATATTGCTACAATGTGATGCCGTTCGGAAGAATGCTGGGGCCACCTATCAACGCTTGATGAACAAGGTGTTCAAGGAGCAGATCGGGCGGAATCTGGAAGTTTATGTGGATGACATTCTTATCAAATCCGTCCTAGCGGCCGATCTTTTCAAGGATATGGAAGAAACCTTCCGAACACTGCGCAAATATGGAGTCAAGCTAAATCCCCAGAAGTGCCTATTCGGAGCTAAAGGAGGGCGTTTCTTGGGGTATATAGTGACCGAGCGGGGAATCGAAGCAAATCCCAGCAAGACATGCCGCCCCCAAGAAATACAAGAGAAGTGCAAAGGTTGACCGGTCGGATAATTGCTTTATCCAGATTCATCTCCAAAACCGCCGACCGGAGCCTGCCATTCTTCAAGATCCTATGCAAGGCTACTAAGTTCCAGTGGGATGAAGAGTGTGACCGAGCATTTGAAGAATTGAAGACATATCTAAATTCTCTGCCTTTGCTGGCCAAGCCGATCAGGGGCGAGTCACTGTATATGTATCTGTCGTCAACTGAGCATGCTGTAGGCTCAACGCTTGTGAGGGCGAGCGGCGAAGAGCAGCCGGTGTATTTTCTAAGCCACATTTTAAAAGATGCTGAATCTCGTTACACTGGGCTCGAGAAGTTGGCCTTAGCTTTGGTTCTAGCCGCTCGGCGCCTTCGACCGTATTTCTTGGCTCACACCATCATTGTCCGAACGAACAGTCCACTCGGAAGGGTGCTGTTGAATCCAGAAGCGTCCGGACGGCTTATCAAGTGGACGACAGAATTAAGTGAATTTGACATCCAATATCAGCCCCGCTCGGCGATTAAAGCCCAATCTTTGGCTGATTTTGTGACCGAAGTGCAAAGACCAGAGCCGGAAGCTATGTGGAGAATATATGTGGATGGATCCTCCACTCGGCTCGGAAGTGGGATCGGAATATTACTACTCTCACCTCAGGAAGAAAAGATGCACCTATCCGTCAGGCTAGACTACAAAGCTACTAACAATGAAGCAGAGTATGAGGCCCTCATAGCCGGATTGCAGGCAGCACGGCATGTGGGAGCCGGTCGGGTGGCACTCTATTCTGATTCACAGTTGGCCGCTCAGCAACTTTCCGGCACCTTTGAAATCAACAGTGTTCGGCTCAAACTCTACGCTGAGGCTTTTGAAAAACTCAAAGCTGCTTTCCGAGAGGTGCTTATTCAGAAGATTCCCCGAACGGAGAACCAGGAGGCCGATGAGTTAGCCAAACTCGCGAGCTCAATAACGCCGGTCGCCGTTCAGCAACCAATTGAAAAAACGCTGCTGGTGGCGCATGTCGACCGGATGCAAGGCCTCGCGTTTTCAAATGACTGGAGGACACCTATTATAGAATTCCTCCGTTCGGGCACCACACCATCAGATGAATATGCAGCCCGGCTCCTCAGAAGAAGAGCCGGTCGGTTTACACTAATCGGAGATCAACTTTACAAGAAAGCTTTCTCGCGCCCTTTGCTGAAATGTGTAAGCTCGGAGGACTCAGCTTACATCCTCCGGGAAGTACATCAAGGATCATGCGGAGGTCATCCGGGCGGACGCTCGTTGGCCAAGAAGATTCTCTTGGCCGGATACTTTTGGCCAACTTTACAAACAGATGCCGCTCGGACAGTATCTACATGCCTTTCGTGCCAGAAGTATCACAACTTCTCCCACCGACCGGCAGAGGAGATGAAGGCATCAACCATCTCATGTCCGTTCGATCAATGGGGAATGGATATTGTGGGTCCATTTCCGATGGCGACCGGGCAGAGAAAGTTTTTACTAGTGGCAGTAGACTATTTCTCCAAGTGGGTGGAGGCCGAGCCGTTGGCAAAGATCACTGAACAAATGGTTAAAAAATTCATCTGGCAACACATCATTTGTCGGTTCGGCATCCCTCGCCGACTAGTGTCCGACAACGGACGGCAGTTCATAGGGAAGATGTTAGAGGATTGGTGCAAAAGCTACGGCATTGAGCAACATTTCACGTCCGTGGCCTATCCTCAGAGCAACGGTCAAGCTGAAGTCGCCAACCGGGAAATTCTTCGTATTTTGCGCGCTCGGCTCGACCATATGGGAGGAAGTTGGCCGGATGAAGTGCCGAGCGTCTTGTGGGCCATCCGAACGACGCCAAAAGAAGGGACAGGAGTCACACCGTTCCATTTGGTATATGGCGGTGAGGCTGTCATTCCGGTCGAAGTCGGCATTGAGTCAGCCCGGATCCAGAGCTATGGTGATGGCAATGCCGAACGAAGAAACATGGAGCTGGACTTGGTAGAAGAGGAGAGGGCAAAGGCGTCCGTTCGGCTGATGGCATACCGTCAGCGGATGAGGCAAAACTACAACCGGCGCGTCATTCCCAGATCGTTCCAGGTCGGCGATCTTGTCTGGAAGAAAGTGAAGCCGGTCGGCGATGTCGGCAAGCTTGAAGCTCCATGGGCAGGTCCCTTCAAAGTCATCGAAAAGCTCCGCTCGGGCGCGTATTATTTGGAAGACGAGGACGGTAGGCAGCTAGATAGACCGTGGAGCGCGAACCACCTCCAACCTTATCGGTCGGGGTGAAAGGTGTATCACTGTAAATCACCCTGTGTACTTCATTTTTCGACTAAATACTTGAAATGCAGAGATGAAAAGTCAAAAGAGCGAATATAAGGCATTATCATCGTGACCCGAAGGCCCCCGAGCCGATCGGCCGGGAGGTTTATGTCCGAACCGGGAGCTCGAACTCGAAGACCCCGAGCTGTTCAGCCGGGCTGCATACTAGTGTGGCAGGAAGGAAACCAAAACCCTGCGCTGATCAGGATGATAGAGGGAGATTATTGCCTGGAGCGAAGGCCTGAGCCGTTCGGCTAGGTACATTTTAGCCGAGACTACCTCGGATGATTATATACAAGCCAAGCGCTCGACGACGAAGGCCGCGCCGACCGGCTGTCAATATCTCCGCCGACGAGCTCCGTCGTTAAAATCGACCGAGCCGACCGGCTATAAAAACCGCGTCGAGCTCCGGCGATAAATATCGAGAGACGACGTCTTTAAATAATCCGCGCCGACGAACTCCGTCGTTAAAATCAAGAGCCGCCGGCTATAAAACCGCGCCGTCGAGCTCCGACGATAAATATCGAGAGACGAGCGGCGTCTTTAAATAATCCGACGCGCCGACGAGCTCGTCGTTAAAATCAAGAGCCGCCGACCGGCTATAAAAAGCCCTCGAGCTCCGACGATAAATATCGAGACGAGCCGGCGTCTTTAAATAATCCGCGCCGACGAGCCTCGTCGTTAAAAATCAAGAGCCGCGCCTAAAAAACCCCGCCGTCGAGCTCCGGCGATAAATATCGAGAGACGAGCGGCATCTATAATCCGAGCGGACGCCGACGAACTCCGTCGTTAAAAATCGAGAGCCGACCGGCTATAAAAACCGCCCGAGCTCCGACGATAAATATCGAGAGACGAGCCGGCGTCTTTAAATAATCCGAGCGGAACGCCGACGAGCTCCCGTTAAAATCAAGAGCCGCTACCGGCTATAAAACCGCGCCGTCGAGCTCGACGATAAATATCGAGGCAGGCGGCGTCTTTAAATAATCCGCGGACGACGAGCTCGTCGTTAAAATCGAGAGCCGCACCGGCTATAAAACCGCGTCGAGCTCGCGATAAATATCGAGAGGCAGGCGTCTTTAAATAATCCGAGCGGATGACGACTCCGTCGTTAAAATCGAGCCGGGCTATAAAAACCGCCGTCGAGCTCGCTTCTATAAACGCTGGTGGAAGTCTTAAAATCCATGAAAACCCTTTGGAGCGAGTTTCTAGCTAAAATAGAAGCTAAAATAGAGAGGAACAGAAGATTATCTAATATGCAAGTCAAAAAAGTCATTACATAAGCCGGGCCGAACGGCGGGAATTCAAAAAAGCTTACAAAAACGCTCTTCACACATCAAAATCAAAAAGAGCGTCGGGAATGGCATCCATCACGCTCGCTAAGTCCTCGGGGGGGATGGTCAGCTCGGCAGACAGGTGACCTTTGGTCTTCAAGTAGCCCACCGCCGCCTTGATTGCCTCCTCGAACGTGAGGGATATCTTGTCGGTAAACTTCTCTCCGAAGCCTTCCGAGCGGAGGAACGCCTTCCTCACTTCCTCCGAGCGGGCCGACTCTCCCTCTTGATATTCCTTGAGCGCGGCATGGGCAGTGTCGCTAGCGGCTTGGAGATCCTTCAAGTCCCCATCGAATCTTTGGAGATCAGCCGAGCGGCTCTCTTTTTCGGTGGCCAGCAGAGCATCCAGGTCCTTGATGCGTTGCTCCAGCCCCCGGATCTCCACCTTCATGTGGTCCATATCGTTGATGGCCTGTTGCTTCCGAGTGGTCGCCGTCTGGATCTCCTTGTCTCGTTGTTTAATCATTGTTTCAAGCCGAACGACCTTGCTCGCCAGATCAGCAGCTCGTTTCCGCTCGGCTTCTAGTGATTTTTTGGCCTTCTCCAGAGTGGCCGTCGACTGCCTGGCGTCCCCAGCTGTTTTTTGTTTCTTCAGTTCCTCCTCCAGCTTGGCCAATCGATCGCTAATGGCGATCTGCTCCACCCAGTTCTGCTAGCAAACACGAGCAGGTTAAAAACTTCAAATAGGAGAGAAAAGAAGGGGAGGGGCTATACCCCGGTAGCTGATTGAAGGTTGCTGTCGCCGAGCTGCCCGGGAGTCAATTTGGCTATACGACTCCGAGCATCTCTCCAAGCTTGTGCGAGAGGACCCGTCAGGGTGATCATCTGCTCGGGAAATACCGGCCGATCGGCGGCAGCCATGTACGCCTCCGAAGGGAGGCGCAGGACGGTTTTAAGTAGATTCTGGCCGCTCGGCCCGCTCTGAGATGGCCCACCGGCAGAAGAGGAGGGTAGCTCGCCTAAACGCTTGAGACGTCGTCGAGTCCTCGAAGGGCTGGACGGCGGCACTTCCAAGCTGGCCCTCGGAGAATCCTGAGGGGTAGGGGTACTCTCGACGGAAACTGTTCCGGACAGCACCGGCGCACCTACACCCTGCTCAGGTTGTGGCTCATCAAGTGTAGAGGCAGGTGCGGATTCCGGTCGCCGGCGTTTCCGAGTGCGCAGCGGCGCATCATCGGCCGAACGGGCCTCCACTTCAACTTCACTTCCATGTTCTATATTGCCCGTGGCCTCATCAGGAGGGGCAGGGGCGTCCGGGGCTTCTGGGACCGTTGGCGTCCCCTCACCTTCTTCGCCGGCCGGGTCAGCCGGAGCCAGGCCCCGTTCGGCGGCCTCCTTGCTCGTCACCGCCTCAATCTGAGCGGCTTTCAGTTTGAGCTTCTCGGTAGCTCTGGCTCTCCACATGACCTCAGCTGCAGAAGCAGAGAATAAATCAGTTAGAACAAAATAAAGGAGGAGATAGGGAAGCTTACTCATGCTACAAGGCAGATCGGCTGGTGCAGAAGACAAGCCGAATATATGCATTACTCCTGGGAGAAGCATCTTGTCAATGTGATAGCGCTGACCTACTAGCCGTTCGGCTGCATGGAGATAGTCTGCGTCACCTCTAAACTTGCCGAGTTCCGGTTGCGCAGGCATAGCTGTCTGCCACTTAGTGCGGAAAGTAGGCCGCTCGGGAAAACGAATATAGAAAAAATGCTCCTTCCAGTGTTTGTTGGAGCTCGGCATATTATCGAAAAGGACGAAGCCTATCCTAGATTGGAAAACAAAGGTACCCCACTCGGCTTGCTTGGGATAGTAGAAGTAGTGGAAGATTTTCGGGTTTAAGGGAATGCCGTTCAGTTTGAACAAAACTATCACTCCGCTCAGCAATCTAATAGAATTGGGAACTACTTGGCCGAGCGGAATGCGGAAATAGTTGCAAACTTCTAAGAAAAACTTGTGAGGAGGAAAACGTAGGCCGGCCAGGAATTGATCACGGAAGAAGACAACAGTGCCGGACGGAGGATCGTTAGGCCGATCGGAAGGCGTGGCTAACACTATTTCGTGGTCGGTCGGTAGGTCATATGCTCGAATAAGGCGCATGGCGTCTTCCTCGTCGAACCGACTTTCCATGTTCGAGTACCAAAGACCCGGAGCACCGCCGGTTGACTGCGAGGTACTGGTCATGATCGAAAGGCCAGAATGCGGGATAGAAGAGGATGGTTCAAGCAAAGGAAGAAAACCGACTGACGAGGATGATTAACAGAAAGAAGAACGCGTCTCGAGCGAGAAAAAGGATCTTACAAGCGAGGGAGATGATCGGAAGTTGCCGTGTGATCGTCGGGAAGTCTGAGCACAAGGTCGCCGGCGAAAGGAGGAGCGACAGGAATCTGGAAATGAAGAAGATGAAAGGCGGCGGAAACGGAGTCAAGGGCTTTATATCACCGCCCGGAAGCGATCTCCACCGTCCGATCCAGGTCGTCGATATCGAGGTTGTCATCTGATCGTCCGTTTCAAACGGCGGCTGTCCCATCGGAAGTGACGCAACCGCCATACTCTGACAAATGCACGATCGCCACGTGTCAGCCGGTTACTAGCCGCATTTAATGAACTCCCCTTACCGTGCGCAGAGCACGTGATGGGAGGTGTGGAAGAACAACGGACGTCGATTCCAAGAAAATACAAGACATGGACAAAATATCGCCGAACGGATAGATATCGCCGCATGGATGAGCAGCCGTATGTCGCGCCGAGCGGCCTAATGCAATAATCATTGTTCGACAGATCGGCAGTCCAGTCAGTCGGACCTTGCCTCCTTCGACTAGACTCGAGAGGAAGGCAAGTGATCCGGCGGTAAAAAGCCGGAACCCCACAAGGAGTCAACGCTGAGGGGAAGTCAAAGGGTCCAGTGGCTCACCCGAAAGGGGCGAGCCGACCGGACTCGGAAAAAAGGGAAATCTGATAGTAAAAAGACACCCTGGTAGGGACCAGGGTTCCGACGCTCAAATGAAGCAGTGCACAATGACCGAGCGGAAGGAAGCACCCCCCGGACGGCGCAAAGAATCAGGGCCGTCCGGACGACTTTCACCGCGTCCGGACTTTCACCGCCCGCCCGGTGGGCCGGGCTCCCCAGACAAGTGGTGGGTAAAAGATGGGAACATTTTCTGACAGCCGTCAAGTCGTATGGCTATGCCATACGACTAGCCTGACAACGGGGGTCCTGCCGTCCCATCAAAGAACATTCTCTCACTGTAGCAGTATGGGATCAGGTAAGCTCTCTGACAAGTGCATACCGTGGTATGGGTTGCTGACACGTACGCATCTCGATGGGCGTGCATCAATTCTTTCTCCGTCCTATATAAAGAGGCTATTACTTCGCCAAAGGTACGCATGATACAGATTTGGCAGCCACTTTCTCCATAGCCTACCTGACTTGAGCGTCGGAGGACCGTCGCCGGGAACCCCTCCCGGCCCGGTTTGTTGCAGGTTCGCCGGAGCACTCGAAGATCCAGCAGAGAGCGCCACGTGCCCAGCGTCCGCTGACTCTTGGTTCGGACAGGATCAAGTGTAATAAAAGAACTAATACCGACAACACAAGATTGAAGAGTCTGAGCTTTGGGTTGTCGACGTCGAGTAGTAGCACTTCAAGATCGTCTCGTTGGCAGCACTTCACAGAAGACAGCTTAGCAATTGATGTTCTTTGGCTGCACCCTCGACCCTCTTTTTATATGACCTTCCGGGCGCCTGGACCCTTTCCGGGCGCCTAGAGTGTGACGTGGCCAACCAACCCGGATGCTCCACGTGGCGAAGTCGCGGCAGGGATAACATTTGGTCCCGGGCGCCCGGACCTGTTCCGGGCGCTCGGACCTCCGGGCGCCCGGATCCATCCCGGGTGCTCGGACCCCTTTTTCCAGCAGGTTCTTCACCTGCAAAACAAGGTTAGTCCGAGCAATAATACCCTGCAAGACAGTGTTAGATTCTGATAAAACATAGTAACGAATAACTGACAGTCTTCGGACTGTCCGAGTCTGACTTCGGATTTTCTACCGGAAGCCCTAGGTCGACCCGACGCCTACTGTTCCCTCTACGGCGAACGCGTCCTCACCTACTCCCCTCAGGAGAGATTACCTGATGCCAGTCCGGTCCTCCAGACCGACTGGACTTTCCGCCTAGGGTTACCACCCCCTAGGACCTAGGGTTACCGCCCCCTAGGGTTTTTCTCCACCTAGGGTTACCACCCCCTAGAACCTAAGGTTACCGCCCCTTAGGGTTTTCCTCCACCTAGGGTTACCGCCCCCTAGGACCTAAGATTACCACCCCTTAGGGTTTTCCTCCTGCCTAACCGCAGCTAGGACTTTCCTGAAACACTTATTCAAACATGTTAGATCACACACTAACTTAACTTTGAATCCTTTGCCATTATCAAAACTAAGGTTCGATCGTCGGATGCTTCCCGCACCAACACAAAATGCCCCACACGCTCTTTTCCAAAAAGATTTCCAAGCCTTGGATCACAAACAATCTGACTTTTCCGACGGCGATCACGAAGATTATGCTTCTTTATGTAGTCAAGCAAAAGAGCCTGAACATCAAACTGGGATAAAGCAGACATATCCCCATTTCTCATATGTGCTACAAACTACAAAAGTTCATCCGTAGCCCACTCAGAGTTCCTGGAGACAGATGTACCAACATAATCTCCTTTTACTGACCCTTTGTCATTGATAAATTTCTTAGATCTTTTTCTAATTTTCCTCCTAGAAGTTCTTTCTTTATGGTCTGAAGAGCTGTCTGAAGATGCTACCTGCTGTTCTCTAGGATTACGCAAATTACCAGAACCATTAGTTAGTGTGGCAACATCAGATTTCTTGATTGGATTTCTAGCGCTCATCAACTCATCTAATGTCAATGACAACTTTGCTTTCAGAGCTATATAGTAGTCCTTGAACAAATATTCAAAACTACTTCTATCATCAAAATCAACTGTAATCTGCTTATAGACCAAAAAAGTATAGCACAAAATTATCAAAAAGGCGATGAAGGGGATATATATAACTATAGTAAACACAAACGAAATGATTCAGACACACAATACAACAATTTGAAAATCATTATGCTATACTACCAAAAGAATAACGAGAAATATCATCAGAGGAAACACTATAACAAAAAGGAATGCCATACAATGGTGTGCCTAACAGAAGTGCTTGACTGCCATGCATCAAATAACATCATAGCATTGTAGTCAAGGTTTAAATACTGTTATAGTTCATTGATACTGAGTTTACAAAAAATGAAAGAAGATTTCTCAAAAAGAAACCAAAGAAGAAGACACATTGTGCAAGGCTACTCGTCATCAAGTTGTATTTTATCCCACTATCCAAAATAACTAAATCATTTTTTATTACATCAAGTAATATTGACTTGTTTTTATGGTCTCTCTAACTTTGCACCGTCGACACTAATAGATTTAAATTCACACTAAAAAACCTACAAAACATCTTTAAACATATCCATACCATCTAACATATTTTCTCTCATTTGATTGTCTATTAAAACTATACCTACTGTTGTCAAATACTGGCATTTTTTAATTTATCCTTTTTAGTAACTTCATGCATCCATCTTAGTATTCTCATCTCAACTAACATTAACTTTTTGTATGTGTTGGTTCCTAACAGCTCATCACTCCAATCTGCAATGGATCATATAGCACTTTTATAAAAGTTTCCTTTTAGCCTATGAGGAACATAATGATAACATAAGACTCCAAAAGCTTCTCAAAATTTTCACAACTCATTTTTTTATCATATTAACAATGTCCTCATCAATATCTCCTCTTATTTGAATAATAGATCCAAAATATCAAAAACTTTTATTTTCACAAATTTCATGTTCATCTATCTTATCTATCCCATCATTTCTTTCTTGTTATCCAAAAAGTGCACATATTTAATCATTGTTTTACTTATCTTAAGCATTTAGTTACTAAAAATTTTCTCCATGATGAAACATCTTATTTCATAATTGCATTCTTATCAATTACAACAATATCATATGGAAATACCATGCACCAAGCCACCAAGAAAACTAACAAGATATTTTCTAGTTAATTCTGTTTATTACTCATTAGTAAATGGCTAACAAAACCGACAAGATTACATGATTTAGCTAACAAAACATAAATGCATATTTTCAGCCTTATCTAAGTAAGCAAAGAGGAACCACATTTAGAAAATCAGAGAGTACTACTCCCTTAGAACTACTCTCACACTATATCATTTCACAAGACCCACATTTTAATAACTATTTTGGATTTTGGAAGTAAACAAAATCATTTGGGTTGTTATTTCGATCTTAGCATTCCATTGGGCTATATATAAAGCTACAAAATTTGCAATTCTTCAATCAATTAGACCTCTTTTAACTCAAAGGTTACAATTATTTTATTCCTCAAAAGTTACAACTCCAATTGATTCAATTTATCTCTCTTTTTTAAAAATCCTTCTATACCATTGCAAAAGTGGTATACTTGAGGATTGCACTGCATATCCAATATGATCCAAATATGAGGCAATGCTCAATATGTGGAATAGATGGATCAGCATGAGCTACATATGCATTAAGTTCACACACATCTAAAACAAATTGATTGAATCAAATCCAATCAAATAAAAGCTGGTATCAATAAACCAACCTCTAGACCTAATGTAGCAGAAAGAGTAAAAAAAGGTGACGAAGAGGAATTTGATAATGACGTTTACTTAGATAAAGCACTTGCCAATCTTTTCTATAAAAAATCTATAATTTTTAAGTCCTAAACACTTAATATTCATAAGCATTTTAATTTGCATATGCATATATTTGTTCTACTAGGTGTGAATTTCTTTGGTTGATTAGTTAGATATGCTATGTGACAGATGTAGAATTTTCTTTTATATAGATTGCTTAGGTTGATTAATTCATGCATTTGGACATTTATTAGGATATGCAACCTCACCCAACGCATATGCTTGTATATACATATGCTGCCGCATATTGTTTAATCTTCAATTGACTTATCTATATCAAACTAGTTTATTATTTCATCACAACATAATATCGTTAAGAATGAAGTAGACAAGAAGAAGATGATTAATCTAGGTTAAGTTTTATTTATTCAGAGTGCACAGATTCCTTAACTGGGAAACATGTGTTACCAAAGAAAGATTAGTTATTTGATGAATTAGAACAAGTTGTTCAATATACACATTAAAGTTTCAGATCCTATTACATTCTGTCAATCATCATTTAAGCATAAATTACCATTTTTCTATGGATTTATTACTCTGACCGTGCTTTAACTGCTGTGTGAACATATATATAAGTGAAAATAAAGTTAAATTATATATATTTTTTAATAACAAAGGCATATCCATCTATGTATGTGCTTGCATGAAACATATGCACTATACAATCACCAAATAGAGAGTAGACAACACTTGCTTTTTTACCTTGTTAAGGAGCATATGACAATCACACGAGAGAATATGAGCCCTTCTCCATTTTAACTATGCAACCTTTGTCCAATAAATGTAGACAAAAAATAAAATAGCTAGCAAGTACAAAAGGGTGCAAGTTTGCAACAAAGTAGATTATTTCCTAATGCTGTGTTTACTTGATGGGGATAGAGAATGTTAGAGAAAGGAAGAGAGAGAGAGATGAAAGGAAAATGCAAACAGGATATTTCAAGGGTTTTTTCAGCATAATGTTATTATGAAGATAGCATAACAAACTAGTTGAGTTAAAAAAAAAAAATTCTTCAAATACCAAGTTACATGAACAAGTTGAGACTTGAATATCGAGTTCCTGTACAGACTACAGACTGCTGTCAAAAGTAATTGGGAGGAATTAGAAGGATAAGAAAACACAACAAACCATTTGTCCATTCCCATATTCCTTTGTCTCTATCAGCATCACAGTGCTTATGCAAGCTTCACAGAACCCTTTATTTTCTCTGAGGCAAATAAATCCAGATTCTTGAATACACCCTTTACATAAAGAGTATGTGCAGGAAAAGCACATGTAGTGAGCAGTTCTCTCACAGCTGCTACATATATGCCAACCTAGAATTCCAATTCAACTGAATAAATTAGAAAAGTGACACTGCATAGGAAACTGAAAATCATTCTTAAGCAAGAAAAGAAATATTCAAATATTAAAAAATAGATATTGTTTATAAACTAAAGTTCTTAAGAAATGGCATTGCTTTTTCTCCTAGGATCTGCTCAGCAAATTTCTGTGTGCAATCACTTGCACATTGCAGACAAAATTGAAATTCAAAATTTCTCCAAAGGTTTACTGTCCCAGCAGACAAGTTTAGAACACTGCAATATCCATTCCTAATTCCTTTCAATTCACAAATTAATAGATATACCATTCTGTAACTGTCATATAAAACACATTTTATCACCAACCATTAAATCAGTCGAGCCATGAACATCATCAAGCAACATGCTTGGAAAATTTCCACTCACTAGGAATCAACTCCAAAAGAATGATTTAGCCATATGAACCATGGTTTAAAGTGCCGTGCCGAGACAGTAAAAATGGGCGAAACATCTCGTTCCGCTCGCCGATCAACACCAGCACGACTACGGCACCAGACTCATGACAGCTGCGACGTGTTCCGTGACCCCATGGCTGCAGCGAAGGGGTCGCTCAACCCTGCAACAACAGCGGAAGGGTCGCATAACCCGTTCGCTGCCACCGCGGAGGCGTCGTGCAACCTTGCGGCCACTGCAGAGGGGTCGCATGACCACCGTGATTGCGCCGGAGGAGTCACACGATCATTGCGGCCATTGCTGAGGGGTCGCGTAACCCGGTAGCATTGCCGAAGTCGCGCGAACTAACGAGTGGAGTCGGATTTCGGATTTTTTTCAATTAAACTTACGCTAATTATTTAATCAACTCCTAGCTATGATGGAGATAATCTAAAGAGGCTTTATTAAATCCTAATAAAATTATCTAATTAATTTTATATTTCATTTATTTTAATTTAAAAATTATAATAAAATTTTTATTTATTTATTTATCTATTTTCATATCTTTTCCTTTTCAAAAAGATCATTTTTTATATTTTTTATTTTTTTAATATTTATGTTAAATATTTTTTAAAATTAATATATTTTATATTTAAAAAATACCGAAACTATATCGGCACGACACGATACGGTACCGAAATCGTATCGTTCCGGTCCAGGACCGAAACTGTTGGACCCCGTAGTTGTTTTGATGTGATCAAGTTGGTTAGGTCCTGCGTTGTGTTTAATCTCTGTGTCTGAGTGTGCAGGAGCTTAGGAGCGCAGGAAGTCGAGCGAAAGACGCAGCTAGCGAGAAGGACGGCACGGGAAGGGAGCCGACGGGCTCGGTGCGTTCGAAGGACGAGAGAGCTGCGGAAGAGTACACCGGTGGGCGAAAAGAATGTGCGCAGCGTTCGAGGAGCGTTAAGCCAGGGAGGAAGGCTGCTCGAGGAGAAGGCCGGAAATTGAGTTTGGGTGAGTCCTATTTCGATTGGCCGAATCACCCAAGTTATCGGAGCATCGGAAGCCAAAGCAAAGGAGCTGGAAAAGAAGCTAAAGCTGGAAAACCAGCTTGAAGGCGCCTTCATAGTTTTATCCGCCCACTCGATGGAGGCGCCTTGGACCACTATTGGAGGCGCCTTGAACACCCGAGATAGAATTTCCAAAGGCTATATAAAGGCCCATGGAGCTAGGAATTATTCATCAATTCAGAACTCAACTCTGTAATCAATTCCTAGCAACTAGTGAGTGTTCTAAGTGTGTAAAAAGGCTTCTCCGCCTACAGTGAAGGAGACTCTGCTAGTGCGATCTTCGACTGTCTTAGATTAACAACCGTCTTGGTTGTAACCAAGTTAAACTTCTGTCTCCTTTTTTATTTCTGTTTTTATTTTATACTTGTTGCTTTTATTTTGAGTTGAAAGTTTTTGAGGAGGGTATAGTTTTTATTTGCAGGCAATTAACCCCTCTCTTGCCGGCCTCCGCTGCACCTACAATTGGTATCAGAGCCAGACCGCCTCAGAAAGACTAACGGCCAACTGAAGCACGAAGATCAAGACGATGGCCAGAGCGAATATTCATCCCCCGAAGTTCGACAGAGACTTCGTGACGTGGAAACGCCGGATGGAGGTATTTTTCAAAACCGACTTCGATATTTTACTAACTATGAAATATGGTTTTGGAATTCCGAAAGACAAAGAAAAGTACCAATGGACGAAGAAGGAACAAGCGGACGAAGGAACAAGCGAACTTCGTCGCCAACGAAAAGGCAGAGTTCCATCTGTTTAGCGTGCTGACACAACAAGTTGTAAATCGGATCGAAAGCTACGACTCCGCGAAAGACCTCTGGGAAAAATTCCTGGAGCTTCACGAAGGTACATCCGAGGCAAAGCTTGCAAGACGCGACATCCTCCGGACTCAACTTACGAACCTCCGGATGAACCAAGGTGAGAAGGTAGCACAACTCCAAGCGAGGATCAAAGAACTGATCACGCAACTCAGCAATCTCGGAGAATCGGTAACAAACCGAGACTTGATCCGGTACGCGCTCAACGCCTTCCCGAGAACTCCCGAGTGGGCCTCCTTAGTAGATGCGTACTACATCTCTAAGGATTTCGAGGTAAGTACTTTAGAAAATTTGTTTTCTATTTTTGAACTTCACGAATCTCGAGTTGCAGAGCCCAATGGAGTAGAAAAGACTTGTCAAAACATTGCCTTAAAGGCAAGAATAAACGGTTCTGACTCCGAAGTCTCGGTCGACGAATCCGAAACGGCACTATTGGTAAGACGCTTCAATAAATTTTTTAATACTAATAAATCTAGATCGCAGAGGCATCAACGAAAGAAAAGGACGGTTCATTGCTATAACTGCAACGAAGAAGGGCACATCAAAGATGACTGCCCAAAGCTAAAGAGAAAGGAGAAAGAAAGGGAGAAGGCAAAGTACAAGTCAGAACCCTCCAAACACAAGACCCTGAAGGCCACATGGTCATACTCATCCTCCGAATCAGACGTCGAGGAATTCTCAAGGTTAGCGCTAATGGCTAACCATCAGCTGGAAGAAGAGTCAAGCTCAGAAATGAGCATAGATGAAGGAGGAGGAACATCAGAAAAAGAAAGCTGCAGTGAAGGGGGAGCATCACCAAGTCAGGTAAGTCAAGTGCGTAATCTTACCTCTACTCAGTCCTTTCGCTTTATTAAAGCACTTTCTAAAGAGTTAGATAAATTTGAAAAGGAAAATGAACACTTGAAATTAGATAATGCAAAATTGAAAGATGAAGTTGAAAAATTAAAAAATCATGCATGCTTAAATAAATTTCCAAAATCAAAAATAAAGTTATATGGAAAATTAAATTGGTATATAAGGAAGCATCAGGGTCAACTTAGGAAAATACCAAGAAACTATGTACCCCTAAGTTTTTGAATAACCCCGTAGATAGGAACCTTTATTGGGTTGCAAAATCATGTTTAAATTAAAAATTCTAAGCTTACAGTGAGAAAATTAAACAATGAGTTTCTTTATGGAAGATTTGTCTAAGGAAGTGGTTGTTGCTCCAATAACCAAGAAGGCCTAGTGCCTCGCCACTACCTGGAAGCCGAAGTATCGAAAGAAAATGTTTAATTAACTTTCTGAAAAAGCATTAAAACTAGAATTAAATAATGCTTTGAAAATTTTTAAACATTTCCTTGGAAAAAACTAAAAAATCATTTTTTTTTGCTTAGAATTTTTTTTGAAAATTAAAAAAAAATCCTAACAATTCATGTTATTTAGAAATTTTCTTAAATTTCTAAAAATTGAGTTTACTTAGAAATTTCTTTCTGGAAAAATTCTAAAACTTTATTTTACTTAGAAATTTTTTTTAGAAAATTCTAAACATTCAGTTTACTTAGAAATTTTTTTTGGAAAATTCTAAAAAATCATTTTACTTAGAAATTTTTTTACTTAGAAAATTTTTGGAAAATTCTAAAAATTCAGTTTTACTTAGAAACTTTTTTAAAATTCTAAAAATTCAATTTTGCTTAGAAATTTTTTTGGAAAATTCTAAAAAATCAGTTTACTTAGAAATTCTAAAAATTCATTTTACTTAGAATTTTTTTTAAAAACTTCTGAAAATTCATTTTGCTTAGAATTTTTTCTCAAAATATCATATTCTCTTCCTACCCCGTTTTTGCTGTGATCAAAGGGGGATAAATAGGTACAAGTTAAGTTTAGGGGGAAGTAAAATTTTTTTTTTTTGCAATTTAGTTCAATTGTAAAATTAGACTTAATTTGTTTGTTGCAATTTCATTTATTGCAACTTTATGCTTAACATGTTAGTTTAGTAATTTGTTTTAAATTACTTTTTGTCTATTGTTACCCTAACTTGAACTTGGGTTGATGCGCATAAAAAGGGGAGATTGTTGAACCCCGTGGTTATTTTGATGTGATCAACCAAGTTGGTTAGGTCCTGCGTTGTGTTTGATCCCTGTGTCTGAGTGTGCAGGAGCTTAGGAGCGCAAGAAGTCGAGCGGAAGACGCAGCTAGCGAGAAGGACGACACGGGAAGGGAGCCGACGGGCTCGGTGCGTCCGAAGGACGAGAGAGCTACGAAAGAGTACACCAGTGGGCGAGAAGAATGTGCGCAGCGTTTAAGGGACGTTAAGCCGGCGAGGAAGGCTGCTCGAGGAGAAGGCTGGAAATTGGGTTCGGGTGAGCCCTATTTCGGTTGGCCGAATCACCCAAGTTATCGGAGCATCGGAAATCAAAGCAAAGGAGCTGGAAAAGAAGCTAAAGCTGGAAAACCAGCTTGAAGGCGCCTTCATAAAGCATGAAGGCGCCCTCAACATGGAGGCGCCTTTATGACTTGATGAAGGCGCCTTCAACAGGTCAAAAGTGGTCGTTGAGCTTTCGGATAAAGTTTTATCCGCCCACTCGATGGAGGCGCCTTGGACCACTATTGGAGGCGCCTTGAACATCCGAGATAGAATTTCTAGAGGCTATATAAAGGCCCCTGGAGTTAGGAATTATTCATCAATTCAGAACTCAACTCTGTAATCAATTCCTAGCAACTAGTGAGTGTTCTAAGTGTGTAAAAAGGCTTCTCCGCCTACAGTGAAGGAGACTCTGCTAGTGCGATCTTCGACTGTTTTGGATTAACAACCGTCTTGGTTGTAACCAAGTTAAACTTCTGTCTCCTCTTTTATTTCTGTTTTTATTTTATACTTGTTGCTTTTATTTTGAGTTGAAAGTTCTTGAGGAGGGTATAGTTTTTATTTGCAGGCAATTCACCCCCCTCTTGCCGGCTCCGCTGCACCTACAGAAACCTTGGCACGGGTCGAAATTTTAAACCTTGATATGAACACATTGTGCCTCATGAGTGATAAGAAGAGAGTTGTATTAGGTAATAGTACAAACATCTCCTTATCTTTAAAGAGAGAATATAAAACTCTCAGTAATTTGTCAGGCACATTCATGACTATACATGTGTCAACAAATTAGATAAGAATTCTTTGTTTTTGCTCTTAGTAAAAAATTTTGATTGCTTTTCCAAATACAAGATTTGTTACCCTCTTGAGTTTGTCTTGATGATAAAAATGCTATTAAATAAATAAGTGGTGCTGTTAAATCTTTGGAAGCTTGTGATAAAATCTCACTGATCATGCAGAACAGAGTAAAAATTGCATGTCATGTTCATGTTGTGCCCATATAAACCAATATTTCTTCAACTTTTCAGGTGAGTGGACAGCTCCATGTGACTCTCATAGCATCTGAACTTATCTTTGTCTGCGTATAATCATACAGAGATGGGAAGAAGCAAATCATGAAAACATCAATAGTTTTAAGGTTAGGGAGAAGAGTTTTTAGAAAGTGTGAAGTCATAACACGCGCTTTAGACTAAAAAATGAAAGACTCTGATATCAACATTCATATGTTGAGTGAAACAACACAAGTAAAAATTAATCATCCGATAGATATCCTAGATATCCTTGGATGATGTGAAGGTTATTAAAAAAATATAAATAACAAATTTAATTATTTAAAAATACAAACGATAATCTGAAAAAAAATAAATTGAGGTGGTAGGGACATGCTCAAAGATGATTAAATTCTAAAGTGAGAAGAGCTGAATAAGTTAGAATTGGAAGCGTAAGAGATGAAGGAAACCCACTGAAGGCTTTGTTTAGTATATTTAAAAGTGATTTAAAAGACCACAATATTACTTGCGATATAGCCTCACATAAAACTCAATAGCGAGAATAATATTATGATCCATTGAATCAACCCTCAACAGTTACAGTTCATATTTTTGGTTGTGGTTCATCACGTATGCATGTGGTTGATATTGGATATTTGACTTGATATTAATAGTAATTTATGAAGTCTAGCTATTTGTAATTAGTTAGATGGACCTTTTCCACCATAGTACACTTAACACACATGAGCATACTTTCACATTATCTAGCAAGCTTTTAGTATAATCTTTCACAAGTTAAAACTAAGAAATATAGATTTTCTATAGAGCATTTATAGTGCGTGCAACAAATTTAAATATATCTATGTTTTTATCCATGTCATACTATTCCCTATATGTTGGTCTCTGTCTTTCATGTAATTTCCAAGTGCCAAGTGATTGTTCATCCTTAGCATACCCGGATTACTGTTAGAAATCTAATTTTTCAAAACTGCAATACCAATAAATCTCTTTTCTTCCTTCATGATTGTTCATTCCATAAATCACCAATTAACAAAACCAATCAAGCTAAACATATATGTTAAGTTGAATGGCCCCTGAAGCTTGCCCGTGCCAAAGTAAATTAATTAAGATATTAAACATATATGTTAGTCAACATCATGGATGAAATTCATCAAGCTGCCAAACCTGAAATAAGATAAAGTTTTCAATGTGAAAAATTAATTAGCAAGCTCAACATTATGTTAGTCAATATCTCAATGAAAATTTTCTTTGTCCAAATCAAATTTACACATTTGTCACTTAATTGAACAGGTATAACTGATCAACATGGTGGATAACTCTTGAAGATCTAAGAAGGGGTCAAAATCCATGCATCCTCGGGTAGGGATAGCTTCCGACTTTATGGGAACATTTGGTTGACCTACAACATCAAATATTTTTCCTAATAAGCTCTTCTAAAATAGACAATGGATCAAGGAATAATAAGTGGATCCAGAGTTTGACAACCAAGCTGCTCTATACTATTGAGCACGTATTAAAATATTCTTTTTTAGTTAAGGTATATTTATCATACCAATAGTAGCTAACATAAAATATGCACCAAAAACACACTCTTTAAGGTTCAATATAAACAAATGTAATATATATGAAATTACAATTCAGTCATTAAAATATATGACACATTCAAATTCCATAACTAATAAAAATATCCTAGACACAAAAAAAAAAGAAACATATGTGAAAAATTACATGACGCAAAGAAACATACCGCATGTCCAACGACCCTTTGCACGGAAGAAAGCCTCATCTCTATTGACACATGAAGGATGGTACACCTTTGAACAACCCCTAGAAATCCAAAGAGAAAAATATAAAACAAAACAAAAAGGAAATAAAAAAATGGAAGATGAGCTATACTGACCTACGATCACAAACCACAAGATCACCTCCATCAAAGCAAATAAAACACACCTCTTCAGCTTCTTTCTGCCTTGATGTTCTAACAACTTGAGTCTTTGATGGTCGACCCCTCTTCCTCCGTCCACCTCTTTGCAAGATAGTAGCTCTATCATCTCCATCCATTTGCATTGCTTCGTCATCCACAACATCAGCACTGTCAAGTGAAATGGTGGTCACATCAGGCTCATGTACAGAAATGTCCTGAAGTCCATGGTCAGAATCAAAAGGAAACTCAGAAGATGAGTCTATGGACATTGAAATATCAGCCACCACAACATCCACGGTCTGTTCACATATGGGAAGTGTCCCATTACCCAGTTGATCAATATCTGTAAATGTCATATCCACTTTCATAGCATCATTATCACCTGGCATGGCAACACTAACGGGCTCACAAGGCTCTACTTTCTCAGGTGCACTCTCAGAGATGGATGACACGTGCCTCAAAACATCAGATTCTTCACAGGTGACTTGCTTGCCTTCGGCAATTGCTTCAGTATCAACATCCACCTTCAACGTTGCAAAGTGAACAGGATTATCACCAGCTGCAGTGGTGGGAGCATCGGTAATCTCAAAGGCATCACAGTTCAAAAGATCACCATCAAAACCAGAGGAAGGCATGATATAAGAGCTCTGAGGCACCAAAACCTCCTCCTTAACACTGTCCTCCTCCTTTCTGCCCTTCAGACACTGGGAAACTATCCACTTCCATTTTTAAAACTGCTTCTTCCACAACATCAACATTGGCTATGGCACTAATACCATTGTCACTTTCAAAAGATGAAAATTTCACACCATCAGAATTGAAGGGAAAAACAGCAGATGCTCCTTGAGAATGCATTGCTTCTCCCTGGAAACTGTCCTTGCAATGTTGCGAAATTGTAGCGGTATCCACCTCCATCTTTGACACTTCCATATCTGAAGAAACAGCAGAAGCAGTGGCATGGCTGGAAATAATTGTGTCAGCCTCAGACACGGGGATTTTTGGATTACCGCCATCAAAATCACAATTGGAAACATAAGCTGGCCCCTGAGGCATCAAAGTTCCTACTTGCTCATCGTTCTTCACTTGATGGCAATGCAGAATATGGTCGCTCCCTGCCTTCCCCTCCTCTTGGAGTGTATCAGCATCAACCACAGCAATTTTGGAAGAATCAAGCTCATAGGCGATAGCTTTCTCAGTTCCTCCGTTAGATAGGGGAGGAGCAGCGGAGCCCTGAGGCACCGGTAACCCAGTCATACAACCAGTTGCCCGCTCACACTGAGGATTTTCCGTGTCATCCACATCGATTACCGCCACCCGCCCACCATCGGTGCCGTCACCACTGGTGAAACTGACATCGACTAGGGGCTCCGACGCCTCGAGAAGATCCGGAGCGCTCGCATCAAAGCCGGAGGGGAACGACAATGAGGAGGAGCCTTTATCAACGGCATAATAATCCGCTTCACCCCTGCGGTCCGCCTGGTCAAACTGAGTTAGGCCGATATCGACGGCCTCCAGCTGCGTGCGCTCCTCGCCCGGTGGATGGGACTCGGCTAGGACTGAAGCGCCTTCTCCAACCACTTCATCCATGGATCATTTGACGATCAAAACCCTAACCTTCGCAGTTCAAGCAGGAACCTCTTCGTCTTCGCACGATTTCTACTGGGTGGACTGGCACGGAGAGAAGCGACGAACCAGCCAAGCGAGGGTTTTTAACGCCATTTGTCGCGAGCTCATGGCTTGCGTTTCGATTGAGGTGCAGCAGACAAGTGAATGGACGGATCAGATGAAAGTGACAAGTGGGATGGACGGTTTTGGATGGTCTTCATGTTTATTCACAGTTCATCATGCAGCAAAGCATCGTAAATTTACTGAAATTTTTTATTTAGCCCTGTATCTTTTTATTATCATCAAAATATCTCATATTCTTCTATTAATATCCTATTATCTTGATTCTTTATTATTGTTATTTACTATAAAAAAAATAATAGCACATGGAACATGGAGGATAATATAATAATTTAATAATAAAACTAAAAAAAGTTAGGTATTTGGTTATAAAATTTTTAAAGTAAAATAATGATAATGAAGCTGCAAAAGATATTTTTTAAAAAGGTAATAAAATTTAAAAAAAAATAAATTTAAGGAGTAAAAAGGTGCTAGAATTCATTCTTACGGTCCATGTCAAAGGATATAAAATGTAATAAATTTTTAAATTTATTTGGTTCAATTTTAATTCTAAAATTTACAAATTAATTAAACTAATTAAATTGAAATATTATCACATTGCCTAATATGGGGTAATGGGTTTACTTATTTCTGTTTGACAATTTTAAATTCTCTGGAGTATTTAAAAAAAACGTAAAAGTTCAATTTAACCGAATTAACCGACCGAACTTAAAATTTTCATTATGTTAATTTATAAATTTGATTTTAAAGTGTTTTCATTCGTTTGGATGTGTGTCCTTTCTCTATTGTTGTTAGATTAATCAGAGATTCTTGACTCTCATTAGTAAATTACTATATACCAAATAAAATATAATAAATATTAATTGATAATATATTTAAAATCACATACTTATTTCTCTGACATCAGGATTTGCAGCCATATTGTAAATTAATTTTAACACCCAATAAAACCACAAACTAAATTTCATTGTGGGAGAGGAAGCTAGTGGAGAGGGATGGAGAGAAGGGGTTACTTTATATGAAGAAAATTTATCGTCAATCTACTCTATAAGTTTATAAGTGGGGAGAAGGGTTATCAGTTAAAAGTACAAGTAAGGAAGTGACATAGCCTAAATAAACTAGAAATACTTTAATATAATGGCAATTGATCCGATGATAAGGATGGAGGACTCTCGTCGGTGGAAGGTCAATGACACGCGGAGGTCAAAGGTTAAGAAATTCAACCCTGAGACCCGACCGACCGGACTGAGAGGGTCGACCGACCGGGAATCCCTCATGGAATAAAAGACAACCCGACTAGGGGGTCGGGTTTCCGACGCGCAGGTAAAAAGGTTTCAGGGCCAATCGGGCTATCCGTTCGGCCGGGGCACAAGGCAACAAAATCAGGCAGAAGCAATCTCATCCGAGCATACGACCGAGGCAGAAATGATACGCCCGCCGAGCGGCCGAACCGCTCGGCCCTGGAACAGACAGGAAGCGCAAGAGGACAAAGGAGACAGGGGATAACATCATCCTCGAGACGTCTGCCGCCGACAGGCAGCATGGCTGGCGGCCGGGCCGTACACAAGATCATACGGTGGAAGCTTCTACCGTCACATCCGGGATATGCTCGGACGATTGCAGAATGGCGCCAGACGTACTTTTCTAACAGGGGCTCGTTAAGGTATATTTGGGGAAGCGTGCACGGATAGAGAAGCGTGCCCGCGCCTCCCCCGGGGTCCTATATAAGGACCCCAGACGTCAACAAAGGTATGCAAAATCTTCACTGTAGCCACAATTACGCTGCCTCTCTCATTGTCTGACATGAGCGTCGGAGGGCCATCACCGGGAAACCCCTCCCGGCTTGGCTTCTTTGCAGGTTCACCGGAGATCTACACCAACAGTCGGAGACAGCAGAGCGTGCCACATCCCCAGCGTCCGTCGACTCAGCGCTTGGACAGGATCAAATTGGCGTCGTCTGTGGGAACGCACCTGAATCCGAGCCAAAAAGATGGAAGAAGCTGGACGTCAACTTCTGGTAACGCTCTCTCCTAAGGAGCTCGAAGCACTCATCCAGGCGCGAGCAGCAAAAATCGTGGAGTAGCAGCAGAAAGCTCAGGCCGAGCGGGCAGCGCAGCAGGCGACATCAGCCTCGGGGGGTCGAGCACCACCCGAATGTTGGTGCAACATCCCTCAGGTCAAGATTGACCTGGGTGACCAAGCTGAGTCTTGGTTTGAGTTTAGATGTTTGACAATAAGAAATTGATTGAAGAAGAGTCAAGTAGGTCAAGGTTGACCGGATACTTGACAGGGAAGTCCTAACTGGGATGTTAGGTAGAATGAAAGTCCTGGTGAGTGAAGCCAGGTAGAAGGAAAGTCCTAGTGAGTGAAGCTAGGTGAAAGTCCTGGTGAGTGAAGCCAGGTGAAAGTCCTGGTGAGTGAAGCCAGGCAGAAGGAAAGTCCTAGTGAGTGAAGCTAGGCAGATGGAAAACCCTAGTGAGTGAAGCTAGGTGAAAGTCCTGGTGAGTGAAGCCAGGCAAGGGAAAATCCAGATGGATCAAGGATGATCGGACATCTGGTGTTGGGAAGTCCAAGTAGGTCAAAGGATTGACTAGGTCAAAGGGATTGACCAGACATCTGATGGAAGTCCAAGTAGGTCAAGGGAGTGACCAGATACTTGGCATGAATAGAAAAGTCCAAGTGGGTCAAAGGGATTGACCAGACACTTGGTGGGAAGTCCTAGCAGGTCAAAGGAGTGACCAGATGCTAGGTATGATGTACCAACAGGTCAAGGTTGACCGGATGTTGGTTTGAGAGGCTTGGAACTTGGTTTTGGGCAAAAACCAAGTGTTGGATCGATCAGTGGATCGATCCAGGATCTAGATCGATCAGTGGATCGATCCAGGCTTCTCCTAAGCGAACAGAGAGCCTCTGGATCGATCCGTGGATCGATCCAGATGTTCCAATCGATCAGTGGATCGATTGGGACGCGACTGCTTTGCGCGATAAGCGCTGGATCGATCCGTGGATCGATCCAGGCGTTTTTCCCATAGCACAGAGGCACTCTGGATCGATCCGTGGATCGATCCGAAGCCTCCCCGATCGATTGGGAACATTCGAATCGATCGGGATCCGACCGTTGGCGTCGATAAAGGCCGCAGGCGTTCATTTCTTTGAAGAGCTCTTCTTCGATTCACTCCAGATTTCTCGCCAGCTCCTCCACAGCACTCACAAAGCTCAGATCGCCAGTTCTTGAAGGATCTTGGAAGTTCTCCAAGTCAAGAGGCGGATCAAAGCCAAGAAGAGAAGCTAGGGTTAGGGTTTATACTCATTGTAAGCTTGTAAGCTTGTATTTCTTGTATCCTTTCTCTCTCTTCTTGTATTGAGTCTTGTAGGGCTTCTCCGCCCTTGGTAGTTATCATAAAGGAGAGTTTTATTTAGTGGAGGGTGTGTGTGTTGGTGTGGACCCTTGGATTAGTCACCTCTTGTGAGGTGGATACCAAGTAAACCAATCGTGTTAGCGTTGTGTGATTGTTTCTTTGTATTTCCGCTGCACATCTTTGAAGGAACAAGCAACGCCGAGCAACGAGCGAACGCGACAAGCTATTCACCCCCCCCTCTAGCTACTTTTGGTCCTAACAAGTGGTATCAGAGCGAGGCCGCTCTTCACCGGAATCATCGCCGGAAGGGTCAAGCATAACAAGAAGAGCTAGAGGGTGAAGAAGTTGAAGCAAAATTGTCAAAGTCAAAGAAATTCAAAAGCTCAACTTCTACAATGGAATTCCGAGATGGGCTCGGATTCGACACGAGGGTGGCTCCACCATACACTTCCACGAGCTTCGATTCTTGGAAATCAAGAATCGAAAATTTTCTTATGATGGACATAGAGCAATGGTTTGCTCTTATGGAAGGCTTCAAGACTCCAACAAACTCAAAGAGCAAAGTTCTCAAGAGGAGCAAGTGGAATCAAGAGCAAGTCCAAAGGTGCGAGGCCAATGACAAAGTGACCAAGCTTTTGGTAAATTTATTGTCAAGCACCATCCTTTGCAAAATTGAAGAATTTGAAGATGCAAAGGAATTGTGGAGTAAATTGGCCAAGCTTCATGAAGAGATCCCCTCCACTGTACAAGAGCAAGAAGAATCCAGAGAGGGTGACTCTTTGGAGCAAGACCAAGAGGAGGACTCCAAGGTTGAGAGATGCTCAACCTCCAAAGAAGAAGTCCAAGAAGAAGCTTCATCTTCAAGGAAGTGCAATGAAGAGAACAAGTAGGGAGCATACTCCTTGTTCCATGTACAAGATGATGAAGCCTCCACCTCTAGGATTGAGGGGGAGTGTAGATCAATGAACCCGGAGCAAGAAGAGGCCTCCACATCCGGGTCAAGTGAAGAAGAAGAAGATGGTGCCACCTCCAAAATTCAAGAAATATCAAATGGAGGAGCAAGTGCCATCCCTACACAAGAAGGTATAAATGTTTCAATTAAAAATAAAAATCATATAATATGTTTTGAGTGTAGGGAAAGTGGGCACTACAAGAGCAAGTGTCCCAACTTGGCCAAGAAGAAGGGTCAAGTGACACAAAAGGGCAAGGAGAAGCCCAAGGAGACCACCCCCGGGACAAAGAAGAGCAAGGAGCACATTGTGTGCTTCTTGTGTCAACAAAAAGGGCATTACCGAAGTCAATGCCCCAAGGGGAAGAAGATGGTCAAGGCTCAAGGAGGCACTAGTCAAGGGGGAGCCTCCAAGGTAAAGAAGAAGGTAACATTTATTGAGTCTACCCCTTTACGTTATGGTAAAAAGCATGATAGTTCAAATTTTTATCATTTTAATGCAATTTACCATAAGAATAGAAAGCATGAGGGCATTAAGGAAAAGCATGTGGCCCTACATGCCAAGACTACCCAACCTAAGGTTAGGAAGGTAGATAGACATTTGGGCAAAAACACTAAGGATAATAGATACAAGCCCAAGAATAAAAATGCTCATGGATCAAATGAAAAATCAAATACTAAGGACTTAGTAAGGGAAAATCAAGTCTTGAGGTCAAGACTTGATAAATTAGAAAAGACCCTAAAAAGATTGGAAAATATCCTAAAAGGGCAAAATGAGCAGAACCTAGGTTTAGGGGTACAACAGTCATCCAATGGCCATAGAGGTTTGGGATACAAACCCAAAGCTAAAAGGGATATGCCTAGTTATCATAGGGTTCCATATAGCTATGGAACAAACCCTAAGTCTAGAGGTCAAGTCAAAGATACAAGGGAAGATATCTCTAGAAGTATCTTTGCAACCAAAGTGACTAAGACTTCTAAGAAGTCTAAGAAAGTCACTAACAAGGTCACAAGGGAGGCTATCCCTAGAGTTGACCTAGAAAATGTGACCAAGGCTTCTAAGAAGCCCAACAAGGTCACTAGGAAGGTATCTAGGGAAGTTATTCCTAGTGAGTACCTAGAACATCCAAGGAGCACCAATAGGTGTTGGGTTCCTAGGAGCATTTTCTCTACCCCATAAATGGGTTAGAGAGTGTCAACTCCGATTAGAAGGGTAGTTAACCCAACTTTGAGGAAATTGACACTCAAGGAGTATTTTCAAGGTTTTGTTAACCTTTGAAAATGAAATGGAATTATTATTTACTCCTTGAAAGAGTAAAATGTGCCTAATGGTGGAAGAGTTGATTTTAATCTTAAATGGCACATATTGGGAAATTCATAAGAACTACCAAGTTGGGATTTTGGTATGTTCTTAGGAAATTTAAGGCGATCCAGGCCTTAATTTAAAGGTGCTACTCTTGTGGAAAAATGAAATATGCCAACATTTGAGGATATGCTTATTTTCAATTGGCATGCATTAATCAAGGGAAATAGAAATGGCAATTTAGGCTTTGGCATTTTCTTGAAGCACTTTAGGGCAATCTAGGTTTAAGTTATAAGTTTAGCTAAGATCTTAAGGATACTTAGATAGTTAATCTAGGTATATTTTATTTATGCTAAATCTTGCCATGATTGTTTGCCCATCATATGCCATGACATCATGTCTATTTTTGCATTCATGTTTTATTATGCAAAATCCAAAAATTCCATGTCATGACATTCATACATCATGTAGTTATAGGAATCTTTCCTTTGAAAGTTATTTTATTTTGATGTATGCCATAACATTATCATGCATTAGTTTAATTCCTTGTAATTAAGGACAAATGGCATTTAACAACACTTGTTAACAAGTGACATCCTAGGTGGATGTCTAATATCTCTAAAATGCCTAGATAGATATGCATGATTCCTAGAATAGGGCAAAACCAAAATCTCACATCTCACAAAGACCTATAAGATGACTTGTATGTGTTTTGTCCACAATAGATACAAGTGAGATGTTAGGATGATGAACAAAACTCAACATGCTGATTTAGTGCATTCTTTTGAGTTTTAGTTTCATCAAAACACATAGTTATGTGTTTCCCATCATTGGGAAAGCTAATGTACAAGTCATGTGCATTAAGCCCAAGGAACATGGTGGGATATTGGTTTGAAAATGTTTTTAATATGATTTTGGAAAACCTTGGTGAAGGCTATCTTTTGATAGTAATCACCATTGAATAGTTAGACACAATCTTGAAGAAAACACTAAAGTTTTTGCGAGTTTTCAAGTTTGTGTCAATCTTTGAGAATATGAAGTATTTTCATAGAAAACTATTTTTCCTTGATAGTATATGACCTAAATAATGTCTACACGAAATTTCATGATTTTTGGATTTTTGTAGAATTTTCTAGGGGTTTCTGAAGTTGGCTGAGTTTGAAATTCAGCTACTATCAGAGCTCCGATCGATCCATGGATCGATTGGAGTGCCTGAATCGATCCATGGATCGATTCAAACGGCAAGTCTCCCGCGAGCAGAAGCTCGCTGGATCGATCAGCCGATCGATCCAGGTAGTCTGAATCGATCAATGGATCGATTCAGAAAGGTTCAATCGATTGGAACCCAACTCCAATCGATCCAAGTTGCTGATTTTGGCTGGGAAGGCTTGATTTCAGCATCTTTGAACCTCTTTGAGTCTAGGTAACCATTCCAAACCCCTAAAATACATGTGTATACATACAAAGGGTGTTTTCATGTGAAAACAATGATGGATTTGTTAAGGAAGGCTTCATTGAAGTTTAGGTTGAGGTTTGTTTCAAATTTTGAGTATTTGAACCTCCAAACTTCTAAATTTGGGTTTCCTAAAGGTTTAGGGATTCCAAGTCATTGTTGGTGCAATGACAGAAGTCACCACCATGTCTTTAGGGGGAGGGACTTTTTAAAGACATGAAAAATTATTTTTCATGAACCTTGGAAGGTGGTTAACCTTCTTTAAAGAAAATGCTCATGTATGAGTTTTTGAACTTGAAATGGGGACTGGATATCCTCATTATTTCAAGTGGGAACTCAAGTGGTTAGAAAATGCTCAAGGTTGGGTATTTGTCTACATTGAGGGAGAAGTTAAGGATAAATGAAGGGTATGGGACCTTCATTATCGTGTTGATCACAACGAGTGATGTTGTGAACAATGATGAGCAACTCTTCAGGGGGAGAGTCGTCAACAAATGGATTTGTTGATGTGTACCCAAAATTGGGGCATGGGTTTATGTGTGCCCAAAGATGGGTTGATTTGTGCCAATAGGGGGAGAATGAAAAGACCTATGAATGAGTGTAAGTTAGGCTTTCATTACCTAGAGGGAGTTTGCCCTCGTAGGGGGAGAATGAAGAGTTTAATTTATGTATTCATTACCTAGTGGCATGAAGATTGAGGCTATAGGATTAGCCTAACTTACATGTGGTATTGTAAGTGTTATTGTGGTATTGTCAAACATCAAAAAGGGGAAGATTATTGGTGCAACATCCCTCAGGTCAAGATTGACCTGGGTGACCAAGCTGAGTCTTGGTTTGAGTTTAGATGTTTGACGATAAGAAATTGATTGAAGAAGAGTCAAGTAGGTCAAGGTTGACCGGATACTTGACAGGGAAGTCCTAACTGGGATGTTAGGTAGAATGAAAGTCCTGGTGAGTGAAGCCAGGCAGAAGGAAAGTCCTAGTGAGTGAAGCTAGGTGAAAGTCCTGGTGAGTGAAGCCAGGTGAAAGTCCTGGTGAGTGAAGCCAGGCAGAAGGAAAGTCCTAGTGAGTGAAGCTAGGCAGATGGAAAACCCTAGTGAGTGAAGCTAGGTGAAAGTCCTGGTGAGTGAAGCCAGGCAAGGGAAAATCCAGATGGATCAAGGATGATCGGACATCTGGTGTTGGGAAGTCCAAGTAGGTCAAAGGATTGACTAGGTCAAAGGGATTGACCAGACATCTGATGGAAGTCCAAGTAGGTCAAGGGAGTGACCAGATACTTGGCATGAATAGAAAAGTCCAAGTGGGTCAAAGGGATTGACCAGACACTTGGTGGGAAGTCCTAGCAGGTCAAAGGAGTGACCAGATGCTAGGTATGATGTACCAACAGGTCAAGGTTGACCGGATGTTGGTTTGAGAGGCTTGGAACTTGGTTTTGGGCAAAAACTAAGTGTTGGATCGATCAGTGGATCGATCCAGGATCTAGATCGATCAGTGGATCGATCCGGATCTTCTGGACAGAGCCCTGCTGGATCGATCCGTGGATCGATCGGATGTTCAATCGATCGGTGGATCGATTGGGACGCGCTGCTTCGCGCGAAAGCGCCGGATCGATCCGTGGATCGATCGAGGTCCCTCCATAGCAGGCACTCGGATCGATCCGTGGATCGATCAAGCCTTCCCGATCGATTGGGAACATTCGAATCGATCGAGATCCGACCGTTGGCGTCGATAAAGGTCGCAGGCGTTCATTTCCTTCGGTATCTCTTCTCCGATTCACTCCAGATTTCTCGCCAGCTCCTCCACAGCACTCACAAAGCTCAGATCGCCAGTTCTTGAAGGATCTTGGAAGTTCTCCAAGTCAAGAGGCGGATCAAAGCCAAGAAGAGAAGCTAGGGTTAGGGTTTATACTCATTGTAAGCTTGTAAGCTTGTATTTCTTGTATCCTTTCTCTCTCTTCTTGTATTGAGTCTTGTAGGGCTTCTCCGCCCTTGGTAGTTACCATAAAGGAGAGTTTTATTTAGTGGAGGGTGTGTGTGTTGGTGTGGACCCTTGGATTAGTCACCTCTTGTGAGGTGGATACCAAGTAAACCAACCGTGTTAGCGTTGTGTGATTGTTTCTTTGTATTTCCGCTGCACATCTTTGAAGGAACAAGCAACGCCGAGCAACGAGCGAACGCGACAAGCTATTCACCCCCCCTCTAGCTACTTTTGGTCCTAACAACGAAGACAGGCAGGAGCAGCTCTCGATCTGGGGGCAAAATAAGGGACCGGCCGGCACCCAAATGGGGGTGTCGCCCGCCCCGATACCTTTTCATTGGGCTCTATTCCAAATGTTGGTGCAACATCCCTCAGGTCAAGGTTGACTGGTTGACCAAGTTTGAGTCTTGGTTTGGGTTTCGATGTTTGACAATGCAAGGTTGATTGAAGAAGAGTCAAGTAGGTTAAGGATGACCGGATACTTGACTGGGAAGTCCTAACTGGGATGTTAGGCAGAAGGAAAGACCTAGTGAGTGAAGCTAGGCAGTGAGGAAAATCCTAGTAAGTGAAGCTAGGTGAAAGTCCTGGTGAGTGAAGTCAGGCAGAAGAAAATCCTGGTGAGTGAAGCCATGTGAAAATCCTAGTGAGTGAAGCTAGGTGAAAGTCCTGGTGAGTGAAGCCAGGCAGAAGAAAATCCTAGTGAGTGAAGCCAGGTGAAAATCCTAGTGAGTGAAGCTAGGTGAAAGACCTGGTGAGTGAAGCCAAGCAGAAGAGAAGTCCTAGTGAATAAAGCTAGGCAGATTGGAAGTTTTGGTGAGTGAAGCTAGGCACGGGGAAATCCAGATGGGTCAAGATTGACCAGACATCTGGTGAAAGTCCAAGTAGGTCAAGGGAGTCACCGGATACTTGGCATGATGAAGGAAAGTCCAAGTAGGTCAAAGGATTTGACAGGATACTTGGCAAGAGGAGAAAAGTCCAAGTGGGTCAAAGGGATTGACCGGACACTTGGTGAGGGAGTCCTAACAGGTCAAGGAAGTGACTAGATGCTAGGCATGACGTACCAACAGGTTAAGGTTGACCGAATGTTTGTTTGGGAGGCTTGGGACTTGGTTTTGGTTAAAAACCAAGAGCTGGATCAATCAGTGGATCAATCAGTGGATTGATCAGTGGATCGATCAGTGGATCGATCCAGAGGTCTCAATCGATTAGTGGATCGATTGGGACGCTGCTGCTTCGCGCGATAAGTGCTAGATCGATCCAGGTGTTTTTCCAGAGCACAGAGGCGCTCTGGATCGATCCGTGGATCGATCCAAAGCCTCCCCGATCGATTGGGAGCTTTCGAATCGATCGGGATCCGACCGTTGCGTCGTATTTGAGCTGCAGGCGTGCGATGGCTGCAGTAGAACTTCACGATTTCATCTCAGATCAACACAGCGACTTCTCCACACTTCTCTCAAGCTCAGATCGCCAGTTCTTGAAGGTTCTTGGAGGTTTCCCAAGTCAAGAGGCGGATCAAAGGCAAGAAGAAGAAGTTAGGGTTAGGGTTTTTATTGCACATCTTGTAAGCTTTTGCTTATCTTGTATTTCCCTTTCTTCTTCTTGTATTGAGAGTGTTGTAGGGCTTCTCCACCTTTGGTAGTTACCATAAAGGAGTGTTATTCATAGTGGAGGGTGCGTGAGTAGGTGTGGATCCTTGGACTAGTCACCTCTTGTGAGATGGATACCAAGTAAACCATCCTTGTTAGCGTTGTATGCTTTTGTTTCTTATATTTCCGCTGCATATCTCTGAAGAAACGAGCAACGCCGACGACGAGCACGCGAAGAGCTATTCACCCCCCCTCTAGCTACTTTTCGGTCCCAACAAGTGGTATCAGAGCAAGGCCGCTCTTCACCGGAATCATCGCCGGAAGGGGCAAACAAAACAAGCAAAGCTAGAGGGTGAAGAAGTTGTAGCAAATTCATCAAAGTCAAAGAATTCAAGAAGCTCAACTTCAAGATGCAATTCCAAGATGGACTTGGATTTGACACAAGGGTGGCTCCACCGTACACATCCACAAGCTTCGATTCTTGGAAATCAAGAATAAAAAATTTTCTTATGATGGAGATAGAGCAATGGTGTGCTCTAATGGACGGCTTTCAACAAACTCCAAGGGCAAGCTTCTCAAGAAAAGCAAATGGAGCTTGGAGCAAATTCAAAGGAGCGAGGCAAATGATAAAGTGATCAAGCTTTTGGTCAACTTATTGCCTAGCCACATTTTGACTCAAATCGGAGAATTCAACGATGCCAAGGAGCTTTGGAAAATTGGCAACAATCCATGAAGAACCCTCCACTGTACCGAATCAAGAGGAATCCAAAGAGGGCGACTCATTGGAGCAAGATCAAGAGGAGGACTCTGAAGTTGAGAGATGCTCAACTTCCGAAGAAGAGGAAGTCCAAGAAGCTTCATCCTCAAAGGAGTGCAATCAAAAGAGCAAGGAAGGAGCATATTCCTTGTTTCATGTACAAGAGGATGAAGAAGAAGGTGAAGCCTCCACCTCTAGGATTGAGGGGGAGCAATCTTCATTGACACCGGATCAAGAGCAAGAAGAATCCTCCACATCCGGGTCAAGAGAAGATGAGGATGAAGAAGCTTCCACCTCCGCAAGTCAAGCAAAATCGAATGGAGGAATATCTTCGGATCAAGAGGAAGCTTCTACCTCCGGATCAAAAGGAGAAGATGCCACCCCTACAAGCAAAGGTATAAACATTTCAATTAATGATAAAAATCATATCATATGCTTTGAATGTAGGGAACATGGGCATTACAAAAGTAAATGTCCTAAATTGGCCAAGAAGAATGGCCAAGTGGCACAAAAGGGCAAGGTGAAGCCCAAGGAGACCATCCCCAATACAAAGAAGAGCAAGGAGCATATTATATGCTTCTCTTGCAATCAAAAGGGGCATTATCGAAGTCAATGCCTCAGGGGGAAGAAGATGGTCAAGGCTCAAGGAGGAAGCTCAATTCAAGGGGGAGCCTCTAAGGTAAAAAAGAAAGGTAACTTTCATTGAGCCTATTCGCTTGCATAATGGTAAAAAGCATGCTAATTCAAGTTTATATCATTTTAATGTTATTTACCATGAAAATAGGAGGCATGATAAAATTAAAGAAAATCATGTAGCTTATCATGCTAAGACTACCACACATAGGATTAGGAAGATAGATAAAAATCTAGGCAATCACACTAAGGACCATAGTTATAAGTCTAGAAACAAAAATGCTCATGGGTGTAATGAAAAATCAAAATCTAAAGATTTAATGATAGAAAATCAAGTCTTGAGGTCAATACTTGACAAACTAGAAAAGACCCTAAAAAGGATGGAAAATATCCTTAAAGGGTAAAATGAGCAAAATCTAGGTTTAGGACAACAAGGGTCATCCAAGGGTCATAGAGGTTTGGGATACAAACCTAAAATCAAAAAGGATGTACCTACTTATCATAGGGTTCCATATAGCTATGGAACCAACCCTAAGTCTAGAAGTCAAGTCAAGGATACAAGGGAAGTCATCCCTAGAAGTATCTTTGCAACAACAAATGTGACTAAGACTTCTAAGAAGTCTAAGAAAGTCACTAACAAGGTCACAAGGGAGGCTATCCCTAGAGTTGACCTAGAAAAAGTGACCAAGGCTTCTAAGAAGCCAAACAAGGTCACTAGGAAGGTATCTAGGGAAGTTATCCCTAGTAAATACCTAGAGCATCCAAGGAGCACCAATAGGTTTTGGGTTCCCAGGAGCATCTTCTCTACCCCATAGAAGGGTTAGAGAGTGTCAACTCTAAGAAGAAGGGTAGTTAACCCAAATTTGAAGAAATTGACACTCAAGGAGCATTTTCAAGGTTATTATTAACCTTTGAAAATAAAATAGATTTATGTTTACTCTTGGGAAGAGTAAAATGTGTCACAATTTGATAAATTGGATGATATTTTAAGTGACACAAATTGGGAGAATCATAGGAACTGCCAAGTTGGGATTTTGGTATGTTCTTAGGAAATTTAAGGTCAATCTAAGCCTTAATTTAAAGTGCTACCCTTGTGGAAAAATGAAATTTGTCAATATTTGAGGAATACACTTAATTTCAATTGGTAAAAATTAATCAAGAGAATTAAAAATGTCAATATAGGTTTTGGCATTTTCTTGAAGCACTTTTGAGCAATCTAGGTTTAATTTTTAAGTTAGCTAAGATTAAGGATACTTAGATAGGTAATCTAGGCAATTTTATTTATGCTAAACCTTGCCATGTTATGTTTGCCCATCACATGCCATAACACCATATTTAGTTTTATATTTTTCATTCATGACTTATTATGAAAAATACAAAAATACCATGTCATGTCATACATACATCATGTAATTATAGGAATATTTCTTTTGAAAGCTATTTCATTTTGATGTATGCCATAACATTATCATGCATTATGTTTAATTCTTTAAAAGCAAGGACAAATGACATTTATCAACATGTGTTTTCAACAAGTGTTGTCAACAAGTGGTATTAACAAGTAACATCCTAAGTGGATGTTCAATATCCATAAAATGCCTAGATAGATATGCATGATCCCTAGATTAGGGCAAAACCAAACTTTATATCTCACAAAGACCAATAAGATGACTTGTATGTGTTTTAGTGCACATTAGATACAAGTAAGATGTTAGGATGATGAACAAAACTCAAGATGTTGATTTAGTGCATTCTTTTGAGTTTTAAGTTCATCAAAACATATAGTTATGTGTTTTCCCATCATTGGGAAAACTAATGTACAAGTAATGTGCATTAAGCCCAAGGAATATGGTGGGATATTGGTTTTGAAAATGTTTTTAAAATAATTTTGGAAAACCTTGGTGAAGACTATCTTTTGATAGTAATCACTATTGAATAGTTAGACACAAACTTAAAGAAAACACTAAAGTTTTTGCAAGTTCTCAAGTTTGTGTCAATCTTTGAAAATATGATGTATTTTCATAGAAAACTATTTTTCCATGATAAATTATACCCTAAATAATGTCTACACAAATTTTTACGATTTTTGGAATTTTGTAGAATTTTCTAGGGGTTTCTGAAATTGGCTGAAATTGAATTTCAGCAATTTCAGGTCTTCAATCGATCCGTGGATCGATTGGAGTGCCTCAATCGATCAGCCGATCGATTGAGAAGGCATTTCTCGCGAGCAGAAGCTCGCTGGATCGATCAGCCGATCGATCCAAGAAGACTGAATCGATCAGTGGATCGATTCAGCAGGGTTCAATCGATTGGAACCCAACTCCAATCGATCGAAGATGCTGATTTTGGCTGGGAAGGTCTGATTTCAGCATCTTTGAACCTATTTTAGTCTAGGTAACCATTCCAAACCCCTGAAAATACATTTGTATACATAAAAAGGGTGTTTTCGTGTGGAAAACAAGGATGGATTGGTTAAGGAAGGCTAAGTTGAAGTTTAGGTTGAGGTTTGTTTCAAATTTTGAATATTTGAACCTCAAAACTTCTAAAATTGGGTTTCCTAAAGTTTTAGGGATTCCAAGTCATTGTTGGTGCAATGACAGAAGTTACCACCATGTCTTTAGGGGGAGGGACTCTTTAAAGACATGAAAATTATTTTTCATGAACCTTGGAAGGTGGTTAACCTTCCGTTAAGAACATGCTCAAGGTTGAGCGTTTGAACTTTAATGGAAAGTGGATATCCTCATTGTTCAAGTGGTTTCAAGTGGATAATGCTTAAGAATGAGCATTTGCCTACATTGGGGGAGAATGTAGGGTTAAGGATAATGAAGGGTATGGGACCTTCATTATCGTGTTGATCACAACGAGTGAAGTTGTGAACAATGATGAGCAACTCTTCAGGGGGAGAGTTTTCAACAAGTGAATTTGTTGATGTGTGCCCAAAAATGGGGCATGGTTTGATGTGTGCCAATAGGGGGAGAATAAAAGGGAGTAAGTTAGGATTTCATTACCTAGAGGGAGTTTGCCCTCTTAGGGAGAGAATGAAGGGCTTAACTTATGTATTCATTGCCCAGTGGCATGAAGCAGGTTTAGGCTATGAGATTAGCCTAACTTACATGTGGTATTGTAAGTGATAGTGTTGGTATTGTCAAACATCAAAAAGGGGGAGATTGTTGGTGCAACATCCCTCAGGTCAAGGTTGACCTGGTTGACCAAGCTTGAGTCTTGGTTTGGTTTCGATGTTTGACAATGCAAGGTTGATTGAAGAAGAGTCAAGTAGGTCAAGGATGACCGGATACTTGACTGAGAAGTCCTAACTGGGATGTTAGGCAGAAGGAAAGACCTAGTGAGTGAAGCTAGGCAGTGAGGAAAATCCTAATAAGTGAAGCTAGGTGAAAGTCCTGGTGAGTGAAGCTAGGCAGAAGAAAATCCTGGTGATTGAAGCCAGGTGAAAATCCTAGTGAGTGAAGCTAGGTGAAAGTCCTGGTGAGTGAAGCCAGACAGAAGAAAATCCTGGTGAGTGAAGCCAGGTGAAAATCCTAGTGAGTGAAGCTAGGTGAAAGACCTGGTGAGTGAAGCCAGGCAGAAGAGAAGTCCTAGTGAGTGAAGCTAGGCAGATTGGAAGTCATGGTGAGTGAAGTCAGGCACGGGGAAATCCATATGGGTCAAGATTGACCAGACATCTGGTGAAAGTCCAAGTAGGTCAAGGGAGTGACCGGATACTTGGCATGATGAAGGAAAGTCTAAGTAGGTCAAAGGATTTGATAGAATACTTGGCAAGAAGAGAAAAGTCCAAGTGGGTCAAAGGGATTGATCGGACACTTGGTGAGGGAGTCCTAGCAGGTCAAGGAAGTGACTAGATGCTAGGCATGACGTACCAACAGGTTAAGGTTGACCGAATGTTGGTTTGGGAGGCTTGGGACTTGGTTTTGGGTAAAAACCAAGAGCTGGATCAATCAGTGGATCAATCAGTGGATCGATCCAGGCAGTTTCCCAGCGCACAGAAAGCCTCTGGATCGATCAGTGGATCGATCCAGAGGTCTCAATCGATCAGTGTATCGATTGGGACGCTGCTGCTTCGCGCGATAAGCGCTGGATCGATCCGTGGATCGATCTAGGTGTTTTTCCAGAGCACAGAGACGCTCTGGATCGATCCGTGGATCGATCCAAAGCCTCCCCGATTGATTGGGAGCTTTCGAATCGATCGGGATCCGACCGTTGCGTCGTATTTGAGCTGCAGGCGTGCGATGGCTGCAGTAGAACTTCACGATTTCATCTCAGATCAACACAGCGACTTCTCCACACTTCTCTCAAGCTCAGATCGCTAGTTCTTGAAGGTTCTTGGAGGTTTCCCAAGTCAAGAGACGGATCAAAAGCAAGAAGAAGAAGTTAGGGTTAGGGTTTTTATTGCACATCTTGTAAGCTTTTGCTTATCTTGTATTTTCCTTTCTTCTTCTTGTATTGAGAGTGTTGTAGGGCTTCTCCGCCTTTGGTAGTTACCATAAAGAAGTGTTATTCATAGTGGAGGGTGCGTGAGTAGGTGTGGATCCTTGGACTAGTCACCTCTTGTGAGGTGGATACCAAGTAAACCATCCTTGTTAGCGTTGTATGCTTTTGTTTCTTATATTTCCGCTGCATATCTCTGAAGAAACGAGCAACGCCGACGACGAGCACGCGAAGAGCTATTCACCCCCCCTCTAGCTACTTTTCGATCCAACACCAAACGCCCTCGGAGGTAGCGCAAGCTAATCAAGACAAGGGATCTTCATCGGACGAAGCACCCGTCCGGGACGTCAGAAAAGGAAAGGCACCCCGAACGGACGCGTCTCCCGAGCGGATCAACCAGTAGTTTTCAAATGCCATCCTGCGTGATCCACTGCCGAAGCATTATGTGCCCCCTGCGATCGGGGAATATAACGGGACAACCGACCCAGACGACCATCTGGGTAAGTTCGATTGCACTGTCACTCTGCATCAATACACAGATGGTGTGAAGTGCCGAGTGTTCCTCACCACCCTTTCGGGATCGGCGCATCGGTGGTTCCGGAGGCTGTCGGACGGATCTATCACCAGCTTCAAGGAATTTCGAACGACGTTCCTCTATCATTTTGCGAGCAGCAGGCGCCACCAAAAGACCAGTGTCAATCTGTTCGCCATCAAGCAAGGCGCGAGGGAGCCACTCCAAGCTTACATCCAATGCTTCAACCAGGTGTGTAAAATATCGAAAATAGGCGAATATTAATAAGGGAATTTTCCAAAATTTTTGGAAAATTTTCAGACCTCGTACGGACGAGTTAACGGGGCTAAAAACGGGGTCCGGGAAAAAGCCTGTTTATGCTATCCTATTTAAGCGAGGAAATGTTAATTTAAATATTTGTTTTTATTTGTTTTATTTTCTTTTTCTCCGTTTCTTTTTCCCCGACGCCGTCTCCTCCCCAAAACCGCACGAGCGGTTCTCTTCCTCCTCTCCTTTTATTCCTCTCTTCTCCCGATTCTCTGCCCTAGTCACATTTTGCCGCACACCCGATCCCTTTCTCTCTCTCCTATGCCCTAGCCAGCCTCGACGTCGTGCCCTAGCAGGCATCGACGCCACTGTTGGCACCGGTTTCCCAGCGTCGGTCGTTGTCGCTGTGCCCTAGCACCGCCGCCGACCCATATCCTCACCTCTTATCGTCGCCCACCAGGTTTGAATTACCACAGATTGTAGCCTGTGCCCTAGCGCCGAAGTCGCACGGGACAGCGTCGATCTTCTCCACGTCGAGTCCCTCCCACCAGACAACTTCACCGTGCCCTAGACTGGGTCCACGGCCGCCGGCGCCCCTTCTTTTTCGGTGCCTCCTCTCGGCCACAATCAATCCGGTGCCGAAGCTCTTCATCACCGGCACAGAGTCACTATAGCCTTATCTGAGCCTTTCCTCTGCGTCCTAGCAGTGGTCTTTGAGGTAGCTATTCGACCCTAATCCTTGCTTTGGATATCTGGTTTGTTTGTGGTGTTGACCTTTTGATTCCTTTCGATCCGATGATTTCAGTAGGTTGTGCTGTTTTGGTGGATCTGGAAATTGGGGTATTGTGGGCTGCTCTTTGGTCCAGTAACCACTCCTTTTGGTAGTAGATTAGTGATCACGATTGTGATTTTGAGGTAAGGTGTAATAATTTGGGATTTATTAATGTAATTAGGAATTTGAATACGTATTGTAGTTAAATGATCATGAGGAGATTAATTCTTAAAGGAAGGATGATGGTAATATGATTAGGATGTTGCCCTAATTTATGATTAGAGATTTTTAATTTGCTATTTAGAAGAATTTTAGCTAATTAAAATATACGTGTATTGGTGACACAGGACTTTGACGCGAGACGAGTATCTCGATGTCGGATTTGGATATTCTTATTGGAGGCGGGTACTTTTGACTTTATGTCTTTGATATGCATAGTAGTGAATTTAACAAGTAGCAATAATTATGTTCTCTTATTTGTTTCGATTATTCACTACCCGATACCTGTTACATGATTGGTTGATTGCTTGTTTTGCATCTCATGTATTCCTTACCTGTTGATATATGCTTATAGAGGTAGTGATATACCATGCTTCACCATGTTCAGGACCTAGGTTGTATACCTTATCTGATCTGTGTACCGTTGTTTAATTCATTGACTTATGGTGCACCTTATGTATGTATATGGATTAGTTCAGGATATTTTGTGGTTGTTGACATGCACCATTTGCATGATTGCATGCTGTGCGATAGTCCGCTCCATTATTGTTGAGCACATCGCCAGTTACATGGATATGCACACACTATCACTCATGGGTTAGTGGTCGATTCAGGCAGTGTGTGTTGCAGCAGGGACTTTGTTTGGCTCTGTTAGTCCGCTCATGGGTAGCGTGATGCAACGTGTTAGCCGGCAGGGATTCCTCCCCGTTATCGTGTACCGGGAGTTGAGAGCATTACGCTCCCCCATTTATGATTTGGGGTAGGAGGATAGGTATACTCCGACAGCATCCCGTCCACTCGGTCACTCATCAGGAGTAGTGACGACAGAGTGCACGGTTGTCACAGCCCTACCCACTCGGCCTCACTATTGTGTGTGAGATGATCGACTGGCGTCAGGGGTGACCAGGACGCATCATTGGCATCATATGCATGATGCATTTATTGCTTGTGTTTGTGTTTGCTGCATTTATATGTTGTATATTGTTTGTATACCTATGTTTGACATGCATACAGGATTTCTATACCACTCGGACTGTTTGTCCTTATACCCAAGTTCTGGTTAGTACAGTTTCTCTCATGTTTACTTCAGTTGCATTTTTATCTTTCTTATATCAAGAGACTGTATGCATGATTAGTGCTAGGTGTTATTTCCCTACTTTGCATATCAGTTGTACCTGCTGAGTGTTGGACTCACCCCGCCTCCATTGTTGTTATTTTTCATGTTGATGCTGTCAGGAGAGAGTTCCAGTTGCTAGTCCCTGCAGACCTCGAGGATATTATTGGTCTTTTAGTTTTCTTACATAGACTATGCTAAATTTGTTTTGTTTGATGGTATGGATATGATATGGATTTTGTAATGTCGATGGATTTGGTTTGGTTTTGCTTTTACTATATGCCTGCCTAGACAACAGAAGAGGTAAATTGATCTTATCGTCGGATTTGTGTTTTATGAGTGTAGTTGAGTAGGGTGAATTTTGAGTCTTCTTATCATTGCTTATTAAACTGCGTGGAATGTCTGTGTGTTGTATTTTATTTTATGTTATTCTTCCAGCCGCATGTGGCTGAGGTATATGGAGATGTAAAAAGTTTCAGATTGTCCGTCGTACAGGGGAGATGCTGTCGAAATTTCTTCGGACAGGGACTCCTCCGAGGCGTGACAAGGTGGTCATGGACATTCCAACGGTCACCTCAGAGACAATGATGAACGCGTTCACGCAAGGGCTCGTGGACGGTGATTTCTTCCGCTCGCTCATCCGGAAGCCGCCCCGGGACTACGACCATATGTTGCATAAAGCCAACGAGTACATCAATGTGGAGGAGGCCCAGGCGGCGAGGAGAAAAGAAGCCCTGAGTGACCAACCAGCTTCCGCCGAGCGGAGGCAGCCCGTTAGTCATCAGCCCCCCAGAGGACCGCGAGCAGAAACCGCCCGTCCTCATCAACACACTCGGTCGCACACCGTCCAGCAAGTCGCGGCTGATTGGCCCAAGCCCAAGGGGAAGGTATGGACCCCAATGTTTTATTCACTCCATCAGTCAGCTACTCACAACACCCGCGACTGTCGGAGCCTCCCCCCATCGCTCATCCTGCGCCAAGGAGTTACTGCCGCCGATCACCTTCACCAGACCGGCGACATCGACAACGGAGCCCCGTTCAAAGGATAGAAAGGAGATCCCCCGAGCGGCAGCATCGTCAGCAGCCCGGGGCCCGCCATCGGGCGTCGCATGAACGACCTCGACCATCCGTTCGGGAGGAGGAGAACAGGGGCAATGCATCTCGAGGCGAGATCAACATCATCGTCGGGGGCCCGACCGGAGGAGACTCCAATAGAGCCAGAAAGGCACACGCAAGGCAGCTGAGGATACACGCGGTCGACTGCAGCCAGGAGAGGGCGAGCGGACCCGAGATCAGCTTCAGGCCTAGGGACCTCGAAGGAGTCGAAGTCTCGCATGATGACGCCCTGATCATTCGAGCGGTAATAGCTAACTACATTATTCACCGCATTTTCATTTACACAGGCAGCTCAACCAACTACAAATCGACCGAGCTGAACTATTGTCGATGACAACCCCCCTCTACGGGTTCACCGGGAACGAAGTCTTGCCGGTCGGCCAGGTCTGGCTAGCTATCTCGTTGGGCGAGGAGCCGCTCAGAAGGACAAGGACCACCACCTTCATCGTGGTTGATGCTCCTTTTGCATACAACGTTATCTTGGGGCGACCAGCGCTCAACGAGTTCCGGGCGGTCGTCTCTACCTTCTGCCAGAAGATCAAGTTCCCGGTGGAAGATCAAGTAGGGGAGGTGCAGGGAGACCAACTGGCGGCTCGAAGATGCTATGTGGAGATGGTCCGAGCCGAAGCCAAGTCCGCTCGGAAAGTGCCGCGAGTCGAGGTAAATGCTATTACTGAAAAACCACCTTCTTTGGTTTACGAAGAAAAAGAGGAGGTGCAGATTGACTCTTCCCGACCGGAGGCCACCACCTTCATAGCGTCCGACCTGGAGGAGAAGCAGAAGGAAAGGCTGATCAAATGCTTACAGCGAAACTACGACGTCTTCGCTTTGTCGACCCATGAGCTGCCGGGGGTCTCGCCAAGCGTAGCGCAACAAGAGCTTCACGTCCGGGCGGACGCTCGGCCAGTGAAGAAAAGGAGGAGGGACTTCAGCGTTGAACAGAATGTAATCATCAGGGTGGAGGTAGAGAAGCTTCTGGAGGCCGACCACATAAGGGAAGTGCAATTCCCAAGTTGGCTCGCAAATATGGTTCTGGTCTCCAAGCCGGGCAACAAGTGGAGGGTCTGCATCGACTTCCGGGACTTGAACAAGGCATGCCCGAAGGACTTCTACCCCCTGCCCCGGATCGATCAACTGGTGGACTCCACGGCCGGGTGTGAGCTGATATGCATGCTGGATGCATACCAAGGCTACCATCAAGTGTCACTCGCCCGATAAGACCAGGAGAAGGTCAGCTTCGTCACGGTGGACGGCACCTACTGCTACAATGTAATGTCGTTCGGGCTGAAGAATGCAGGAGCCACCTACCAGCGTCTGATGAACAAGGTCTTTAGGGAGCAGATCGGACGCAATTTGGAAGTGTATGCGGATGATATACTTATCAAGTCCTTCCGGGCGGCCAATCTCTATACGGATATGGAGGAGACTTTCCAAACATTGAGAAGATACAGAGTCAAGCTTAATCCTCAGAAGTGTCTGTTCGGAGTTAAAGGCGAGCGTTTCCTGGGTTACATCGTGACCGAGCTGGGCATAGAAGCAAACCCCAGCAAGATAAAGGCATTGCAAGAAATGTCGCCTCCCAGAAATCTTCGAGAAGTACAGCGTCTCACCGGTCGGATAACGACGCTGTCAAGGTTCATCTCTAAGACCGCCGACAGGAGCCTGCCGTTCTTCAAGATTCTGCGTAAAGCTACCAAGTTCCAATGGGACGAGGAGTGCGATCGGGCATTCGAGGAACTGAAGACTTACCTGAATTCCTTACCCGTGTTGGCAAAACCGGTCGTAGGTGAGCCACTCCGCATTTATTTATCTTCAACTGAGCATGATGTGGGCTCGACATTAGTAAGGTCGGACAGCGAAGAACAGCATGTATACTTCTTAAGCCATATCTTAAAGGATGCTGAGTCTCGCTACACCGGTCTCGAAAAGTTGTCCTTCGCCTTGGTCCTTGCCGCTCGGAGGTTGTGCCCTTATTTTTTGGCGCACACCATTATTGTGATGACGAATAGCCCGCTGGGAAGGGTACTCCTGAACCCTGAAGCATCCGGACGACTTATCAAGTGGACGACGGAGCTGAGCGAATTTGACATCCAATACCAACCCCGCTCGGCGATCAAAGCTCAGTCCTTGGCAGATTTCGTGACTGAGGTACAAAAGCCTGAGCCCGAAGCTACATGGAAAATATATGTGGGTGGATCGTCCACTCGGCTCGGAAGCGGAATTGGGATCCTGCTACTTTCGCCTCAAGGAGAGCGGATGCATTTGTCCGTCCGGCTGGACTATCGGGCAACAAATAATGAAGCAGAGTATGAAGCCCTCATAGCCGGACTGCAGGCCGCACGACATGTTAGAGCCAGCCGTGTGATGATCCACTCGGATTCCCAACTTGTCGCTCAGCAACTCATGGGCGCCTTTGAGATAAACAAAGCAAGACTTAGGTTGTACGCGGAGGCTTTTGAAAAACTCAAGACCAGCTTCATTGAGGTGGTGGTCCAGAAGATACCCCGAACGGAGAACCAGGCGGCAGACGAATTAGCCAAGCTCGCAAGCTCGATATCGCCAGTCGTCATCCAGCAACTAATCGAGCAAGTATCCTTGGTGGCGCACGTGGATCGGATGGAGGGTCTCACATTCCCGAGCGATTGGAGAACAGTCATCATGGAGTTTCTGCGCTCAAGGGCCACGCCGTCCGATCGGGATGAGACCCAGCTACTAAGGAGGAGAGTCGACCGGTTCACGCTCATCGGGGATCAGCTTTACAAAAAGACGTTCTCCCGACCTCTGTTGAAGTGTGTCAGTTCGGAAGACGCCGAGTACATTCTCCAGGAGGTACACCAAGGATCTTGCGGACGTCATTCGGGCGGCCGGTCTTTGGCTAGGAAGATCCTGTAGCCGGATACTTTTGACCAACTCTACACGAGGACGCCGCTCGGACCGTCGCAACATGTCTTTCTTGTCAGAAGTACCACAGTTTCTCTTATAAGCCGACGGAGGAAATGAAAGCATCCACAGTGTCCTGCCCGTTCGACCAGTGGGGCATGGACATCGTAGGACCTTTCCCTATGGCGACCGGACAACGGAAGTTCCTGTTGGTGGCAGTCGACTACTTCTCCAAGTGGGTGGAGGCTAAGCCCTTGGCCAAGATAACCGAGCAGATGGTCAAGAAATTCATCCGGTAACACATCATCTGTCGGTTCGGCATTCCGCGTCGGCTCGTGTCGGACAATGGGCGACAGTTCATCGGAAAGCAGCTCGAGGAATGGTGCAAGGGAAATGGCATTGAGCATCACTTCACATTTGTAGCGTATCCCCAAAGTAACGGTCAAGCCGAAGTAGCCAATCGGGAGATCCTCCGAATTCTTCGGGCTTGACTCGACCACATGGGAGGAAGCTGGGTGGACGAGTTGCCGGGAGTCTTATGGGACATCCGCACGACCCCCAAGGAGGGAACGGGAGTAACACCGTTCCACCTGGTGTATGGAGGCGAGGTGGTTGTCCGAGTCGAAGTCGGCATAGAGTCCGTTCGGATCCAGAACTACGACGAGGGTAATTCAGAGCGGAGGCAGCTAGAATTGGACTTGATCGACGAGGAGCGAGCCAAAGCGTCCGTCCGGCTGATGGCCTACAGGCAAAGGATGAAGCAGAACTACAACCTCCGTGTGATTCCCCGAGCATTCCAGGTGGGTGACTTGGTCTGGAAGAAAGTAAAGCCGGTCGGGGACGTAGGCAAGCTTGAGGCTCCCTGGGCAGGACCCTTCAAAGTCGTCGAGAAGCTCCGATCGGGAGCCTACTACTTGGAGGATGAAGATGGACGGCGGCTGGAGAGACCCTGGAGCGCAAACCACCTCCAACCCTATCGGGCCGGATGAAAGGTGCGCCGATGTAATATATTTCATGAATATTCTGCTCGGATGTACCTTTTGGCTGCAGGAATGAAAGTTATAAGAACAAAACAAAGGCCTGAGCATTGTGCGTCAAGCGGGTAGCTGCATGAGTGTGAGGGAAGACCCCGTGTCGTTCGGCCGGGCATATATTATCCGAGCCATGAGCTCGATGTCGAAGACCCGTGTCGTTCGGCCGGGCGTATATTATCTGAGCCACGAGCTCGATGTAGAAGACCCCGTGCTGTTCGGCCGGGCGTATATTATCCGAGCCACGAGCTCGATGCCGGAAGACCGTCGAGCAGCGACGTTAAATCTTAGAGTCGAACCGGCGACTATAAACCCCCCGGCCGGAAGACCGTCGAGCTCCGACGTTAAACCCTAGAGTCGAACCGGCGACTATAAACCCCCCCCGGCCGGAAGACCGTCGAGCTTCGACGTTAAACCCTAGAGTCGAATCGGCGACTATAAACCCCCCGGCCGAAAGACCGTCGAGCAGTGACGTTAAATCTTAGAGTCGAACCGGCGACTATAAACCCTCCGGCCTGAAGACCGTCGAGCTCCGATGTTAAACCCTAGAGTCGAACCGGCGACTATAAACCCCCCGGCCGGAAGACCGTCGAGCTCCGATGTTAAACCCTAGAGTCGAATCGGCGACTATAAACCCCCCGGCCGGAAGACTGTCGAGCAGCGACATTAAATCTTAGAGTCGAACCGGCGACTATAAACCCCCCGGCCGGAAGACCGTCGAGCTCTGACGTTAAACCCTAGAGTCGAACCGGCGACTATAAATCTCCCGGCCGGAAGACCGTCGAGCAGTGACGTTAAATCTTAGAGTCGAACCGGCGACTATAAACCCTCCGGCCTGAATACCGTCGAGCACCGACGTTAAACCCTAGAGTCGAACCGGCGACTATAAACCCTCCGGCCTGAAGACCGTCGAGCTCCGACGTTAAACCCTAGAGTCGAACCGGCGACTATAAACCCCCCGGCCGGAAGACCGTCGAGCTCTGACGTTAAACCCTAGAGTCGAACCGGCGACTATAAATCCCCCGGCCGGAATACCGTCGAGCAGTAACGTTAAATCTTAGAGTCGAACCGTCGACTATAAACCCTCCGGCCTGAATACCGTCGAGCACCGACGTTAAACCCTAGAGTCGAACCGGCGACTATAAACCCTCCGGCCTGAATACCGTCGAGCACCGACGTTAAACCCTAGAGTCGAACCGGCGACTATAAACCCCCCGGTCGAGACAGCGCCTCGCAAGAGCACTTTAACGAGTTGCTAGCGGAAATTCCATGTAAAATGGAAAGGCGTTCGACCGGGCGACATAGTTGAGGAGTTAAGAGAAACCAGGCATAGTAGGAGGTCGTTCGTCCGATCGACCAAGTTAAAAAATTCCATGCGGGAAAAAGGTTAACCGGATGACGCAATTACAAGGAGCACTAAAAGAAAAGCTAACAGGGCAAAAGCTGACATTCCAAGTTACATTCAACAGTTCGCCGACCGGGAGCACACTAACGAATGTTGCCCGGAAAGTATGGGCTCAAACAGTAGCAACAAAAATAAGTTTTTGATATTGATTAATTGTCTAGAAGTGCAAAAGACAGAGCAGATAACAGTAACACGCCGAACGGTAAACAGACAAAGGAGACCTTGAAACAGACAAAGAAAAAAGGTGCTCCTCACTCCAGGGCCTCGAATATGGACTCTGGAATAGCTTCCAGCAGGCCGGCCATGTCCGAGGAGGAATAGAGGTATCCTCAGGAAGATGACCCTTGGCCTTCAGGTAGACAGTTGTCGCCCGGATGGCCTCTTCGAAGGACAGAACTAGCCGATCGCTAAACTTGTCACCAAATGCGTCCGATCAGAGGTAGTTCTGTTTCATCACCTTGAAGCGGTCAGATTCTCCGTCCTGGTATTCCTTTAGCGCCGCTCGGGAGGCGTCGAGAGCTCCTTGGAGATCTTTCTTATCTGCTTGAAGTTTAGCTTCGGTGGTAGATCGACTCTCTCGTTCAGCAAATAGCAGGTAGGTCAATTCTGTAACGCGCTACTCCAGCGCTCGGACCTGCACCTTCATCGCGTCCAGATCAGCAACGACCCTATTTTTTCTGTTGGTAGCCACAGTGATCTGGTGGTCATGGGACTTGACTTAGGCTTTGAGTCCAGCTACCCTGGTTTCCAGGCCGGAGGACTTGTGCCACTCGGTCACTAGCAGTTTTTCTGCCTTGGTCAGCTCGGACCTAAGCGTAGCATACGAGGGCCCCTCAGTCGGCGCCCCTCCAGAAATTTAGAGTTTCTTCAACTCCTCCTCCAGTGCGGCCAGACGATTGCTGACCGCAATGTTCTCCACCCATTGCTGCGTTCAGATGGGATAATATCAGAAACCTTATGAAGTCGTCATAATAGCATGTTAAGAAACATACCCCGGTGACTTGCTGCATATGGCTGTCCGCTAGCTGACCGAGAGTCATCAGGGCAACTCGAGCCCTCGCATCCTCCCACACCTTGGCAAGCGGCCCTCGTATGGTAACTTGATGCTCGGGAGCAGTGGGCCGATCCGCCGCCAAAAGGAACTCCTCGGCAGGAAGATGGAGGACGAACTTGATCACTCGACGACCGCTTGGATCGGATTGGGAAGAGACTACTCGCTAGACGACTTGCCGAGCGGCGCAGAAGTAATGCCCGAGAGTCTGAGCCGAAGGCGAACCCGGGGCAAAGAACTAACGGGTTGTGCTCCAATTGAAGCTGTTGGCTGGTTGAGCTGGGAGGGAGTCCGATCAGACGAGATGGCCTCAAGTGCGGCGGGTAGCGGGTTGATTGCCTCTAAGGGGGCGTCGACTGGCCCAACCACCGGCTCCGCATGTGCAATGGTTGTCCGGCGTCGCTTGCGTATTATCAATGGGGAGTCGCCTGCCGACCGCTCCGCGTCCTTTGACGTAGGCTGCTGACCGGCCGAAGAGATAGCATCCCCAACCGCTCCAGTTGCAGGGATCTGAGCGGCAGACTCTCGAGCCTTAGTTGGAGTTCCTTCGCTTTCGCCCTCATGCGAGCCGACCGTCTCGATGCCTCGATCGGCCATCTCCTTGGCTGCCACCGCCTCCATTTTGGCATCTTTCAACTTCAGCCGATCAGCAACCTTAGCGCGCCACATGATGTCAGCTGCATAAAAGAAGAATAAATCAGTTAGACCAAAAGGAAAAAAGGACAAGGAAAGTGCTTACCCAGGCTGCACGGAAGCTTCGTTCTGATCGGGCTCAAGCCGAATATGTACAACACCCCCTCGTGCAGTAGCTTGTTGATGTTGAACCTCTGGCCGACTAATAGATTGGCTGCATGAAGATACTCTGGCTAGCTCTTGTATTTACCAAGGTCCGCCGGGCTCGGCACAGCGGTCTGCCATTGGGTGCGAAAGGATGGCAGTTCGGGAAGGCGAAGGTAAAAATAACTTTCCTTCCAGTGCTTGTTCGAGGTCGACATCTTGTCGAAAAAGACAAGACCGATCCACGATTGGAAGAGAAAAGTACCCCACTCGGACTGTTTGGGATAGTAAAAGAAATGGAAAATTCTGGGGACTAAGGGAATGTCGTGTAGCTTGAAAAGGATTACTACGCTGCACAACAACCTAAAAGAGTTGGGGACAAGTTGGCCGAGCGGGATGCGGAAATAATTACAAACCTCATAGATAAAAGGATGTAGAGGAAAGCGCAGACCGGCCACAAATTGGTCGCGAAAGAAGCAAACAGTGACGATCGGCGGATTGTGGGGCCGATCGGAAGAGGTGGCCAAAACTAGTCTATGGTCAGAAGGAAGTTCAAATTCATTCAGGAAGCGCCCAGCATCAGACTCGTCAAACCGGCTTACCATGGTCATATACCATAGGCCAGGAGAGGGGTCAGAAGGCTGCGAGGTGCTAGTCATCGCCGGAACAGTACCAAGGAAGAAAGGACCAAGGAAAGAAGAATGAAAAGGTGGACGAAGGAGAGCGAAACTATATTGAACGGAGGCAAAGACCACCAGAAGGCAGAAAACGGTAGAAAGTAGAGATAGAAGAAGGCTTACTGGGAGCAAAGCGTGAAGGAGGAGGTCGAGAGTTCGTCGGAGCACCGAGACGAGCGAGTGTCGGGAAGCAGGACACGAGAGGAAACACCGAAGGCAGGAACGATGGAAGGGAAATCTGCGTCGGGGCTTCATAAACCCCGGACTCGGTCCACCACAACCGTCCGATCCAGGTCATCGAAATAAACGTTAGCATCGGAGCGTCAGATTTGAATCGACGCCTGCCTAATCGAAGTTGACGCCCTCGCCGTACGATGACGGGGGACTGGCCAAGTGGCGATCAGCGATTGGGAGGCATTTAATGAGCGCCATTACTCGCGCGTGGGCAACTTAACGAGGATGGACGCGAGCTCCGAGGAGACCCGACGACGAGACCCAACGACTCCGACCGCCCCCAGAACACTAGCGCGATAAGCAGAGGATGGAAATCAAAACTGCAAGGCATAGCCATCAACTCGCCGATCGACCGAATGTGCCCCCCTAGAGCCGAGCGAAGGTACACTTTCAGGAGTGGCAGAGCCGTGTCACTCAAGCCGACCGGCAGTCTAATCAGACGGACTTAGAGCCTCCTTCGATTAGACTTGAGAGGGAAGCATGTGATCCGGTGATAAGGATGGGGGACCCTCATCGGCAGAAGGTCAATGACACGCGGAGGTCAAAGGTTAAGAGATTCAACCCTGAGACCCGATCGACCGGACTGAGAGGGCCGACCGGCCGGGAATCCCCTATGGAATAAAAGACAACCCGACTAGGGGTCGGGTTTCCGACGCTCAGGTAAAAAGGTTTCAGGGCCGATTGGGCTGTCCGTTCGGCCGGGGCACAAGGCAACAAAATCAGGCAGGAGCAATCTCATCCGAGCATACGACCGAGGCAGAAATGATACGCCCGCCGAGCGGCCGAACCGCTCAGCCCTGGAACAAACAGGAAGCTCAAGAGGACAAAAGAGACAGGGGATAACATCATCCTCGAGACGTCTGCCGCCGACAGGCAGCATGGCTGGCGGCCGGGCCGTACACAGGATCATACGGTGGAAACTTCTACCGTCACATCCGGGATATGCCCGGACGATTGCGGAATGGCGCCAGACGTACTTTTCTAACAGGGGCTCGTTAAGGTATGTTTGGGGAAGCGTGCACGCATAGAGAAGCGTGCCCGCGCCTCCCCGGGGTCCTATATAAGGACCCCAGACTTCGACAAAGGTATGCAAAATCTTCACTGTAGCCACAGTTATGTTGCCTCTCCCATTACCTGACTTGAGCGTCAGAGGGCCGTCGCCGGGAAACCCCTCCCGGCTCGACTTCTTTGCAGGTTCACCGAAGATCTACACCAACAGTCAGAGACAACGGAGCGTGTCACATCTCCAGCGTCTGTCAACTCAACGGTCGGACAGGATCACAATATTTCCACAAGAATCATATGTGCTTCATTCAAGTTATTTTTATTACTTGGACAATCTGTAAATGGACAAAAGGTTGGTCACTTGGCAAGATACCTTAAAAGACTACATGTTTTAAAGTTATATAAGACTATGCCAGATAAAAACTGTATCAAGTAGACCGGTTCAAGTTATATCATAAATTTTAACCCATCCACTTATTACTTCCACCCTTAAACATATAAATTTTATTTTATAACTTATTACTTTATCGAATATAAATTATGAAGTCAAATATCAGATAAAATTAAAAGTGAAACCCATATTTTTAAACCTACGAAGTCTAAAATTAAATTTACTGTATCAAATTTATTATCGAAGTTAACTATCATATATTACTTCGTAATTACTAATTGCCGAAGTAAATAGTGACGAAGTCTATCTCATATTTTCACATAGTGTTAAAAAATAATAAAAAAAATTTATACAAAATTAATACCGAATTAATCGAATACTCACCCTAATTCCTGACACCTTTAATTAGCTCGAATTAACTAACTATAAAATCTACAACAATCTTTTAACATGTTTACATCTTCTTAACATACTAAGATGTTATAAAAATTTCCAAGATGCATGCAATAATCACACACATTAATGCAAATGTGCCTCCATTTCAACCACCTACTATTTCTAAAAATATCTCAATCAATATCTTCTTCCAATTTAATAATAGCTCTAAGATATCTAAACTCCTAGTAACAAGTACTTCAAATTCATCCAACTTAAATTTTCTGTCATTTTTCTCTTATCATTAAACTACATTGGGTATATTCAAGTTTTGTTCTCCTTCAATTTAAGCGGTCAATGTGGACCTCAAGCCCTAATAGAAAAAGGTTGAGGGTCTATTGGGCCTTAACAACTATCCGAAAAAATGCATGAACTTCATGAATATGTATCATAACTGTACCTTAATTATGTTTTAATTAACCAATTCCAAAGACTTCATATTATCATATCTAGGGATTTTTATAAATAATTCCCAACATTGCCCCATCATTATCTAGTTCCCTCGTACCTTTTTATGCATGTATGTACAAGCAGAATAGATATAAAATATACCTTGCTTTTATCGATCTCACTAGCTTTCGATGACCAACTTATGCAGTATTCCTTCATGGCTCTCCATTTCACAGTATTGTTTAACTTGTGTAATAGTTAGATTTTCTTTGCTGCCTAGGGAAATGCCTTCATCAAAAGCAAAAATGAGCTCAAAAGCCATCTTACATATATCCTCTTCACATAAGAGCCTGAATATTCAGGCACCTGCGCAAATTTATGGAAACAAATTTTAAAGTAATTTTGGTGTTCAATAACTAAGAAGTTTCATTTAAGAAAACGAATAGTATGCAACACCAAAATACTGAAAGACAAACAAGTCTTTGGTTGTAGAAAGGATACCAGTGGTGCGACTTGTGCGTCACCCGTCCTTGCGATTGAGCGAAGAAGAAAATTCAAAGTGCTGGCGACCTCCATTTATTTCTTTAATGGATTTGGGAATGGTCAAAATATTTTAACAGATTTTTTTTTATACCTTGAATCTTCTACTTCTACTTCTACTTCTTCTTTTTTAAAAAAGAAAGAATAAGAATCTTCAGTGTGTTCAAAAGGGAACTTTCTTAGTTTGTGATGGGAAAAGGAATTCTCATCGAGAGTTTTAAAGAGTTTTCATTTGCTTGAATGTGTCTCCTTCATCGTTAGATTACTAGAGATTTTCATCTCTCCTTATTGCCCCAAAATGAGAAAATGGTTTCTCGATTCGGTACTTTTTTTATTTCCTAAAATTTGAAAAGATAACCCATAAGGGACTGACAAGATTCATACTCATTTATGATTGACTTAAAGTTTCAAAGGTAAGTAGTTAGCCTAACATCTTTACAAAAAAAAATTAGAGAGGTTGGAATTGGAAATTAAGAGAAATGAAATCTCTTATATTTCAATTTTATTGGGTTCTGAATTAGGGAAGCTAATTCTATCTCCCTTGAGTCTATATCATTCTTATAGATACTTGGCTGGGATGGTTTGAGAAAAAAAGGTTCAAACTTCATAAGTATCAATCAAGTTTTTATGTTGTGTATCTCAAGAAGTGACATGATTGCCATTACAAAGTTAATGCACTTGAAACGTTAAGAATTATAAAATTTCAATATCTAGGGATGACAATGGGACGGAACGAGGACGGGTTTGTCATTCTCATCCCCGCCCTGTTCTCATTTTTTTGGATTCGGGGATTCTCCGAACCTGAACCCATGGGAATCAAATCCCCATTCCCGCCCCATTCCCAAATTTAATTTATATTATTATTATTATTTAATAATTATTATTAATGATAATATTAATATTAATATCAATAATAATAATAATATTATTATTAATATTTTTAAAAATTTTAATATTAATATTAACACTATTATTAATATTTTTTAAAAAATCATATTATTATTTATTAATATTAATAATAACAATATTCGGGACGGGTTCGGGGATGAAGATAGTATTCCTATACCAACCCCATTCTCAAAAAATCAGAGATCCCCATCCTCATTTCAAATTTTTTCCACAGGACCCCAAACTTACATGAAAAATTGTCATCCCTATCAGTACCTGGTGCAATTCTTCACAATTATTCCTAGTCAACCAGTCTTTCTCTTATTTGTGATTATCTTTTTATTGACTTCTTGATGAATCCTTCTAATACATTATCCAGCAGAAGTAGAACATACCATATGGATAAAGTGTCCGACACAGTTGTGGATATAGAAAGTCTTGGACAACCACCTGATTTATGTTGCTCTGAAAGTCCAAAGATTCCGGTGAGTGGAATTCTCGATGTCATTGTTTTGATTTTGCACGAATAACATAGTATACAAATTACTTTCATTTATAGCCAAGGTAAAGATTTGAGTTAAATATGTGCCCACAGCAGGCTCTTTCTCGCAATAGTTCAATGTGCCCGGATAGAGATAATGGTAAGGAGCTAGAAGCAGATGAATCATTAAAAAGGTTTCTTGTGAAAGGTATGAAGTATATTTTTTGCTATTAACTATTAATTCATTTTTTAATGTGAGAAAAAAAAATCTTGTAGAATGATAAAATTGTTTTGAAATGCTGACATGACCTTCTGTCAAGTTTATATTCTTATATTTCTGCTGTTTTAGATAGTTAATTCTCTTATAATTTGATTTCATTTCTCCTATGATGTTTCTATTTGCCTTTGTTTCTTTTTCTTCTTGGGTACCTTCTTCTCTAGTGGAGCAATTGAGGCAAGAAAAATGATATGTACATGAAAGAGATGGAAAATGTTTAAGATAGACATAGAAAATGATGGGGTCTATAAAAAATAAAATGATGGATGATAAATTTATGTGTTTATTTCTGAATATTTTCTTAAGATTTTTTTCTGTATATACCATTGCTTCCGAGGCAAATGGTGCAATTTTTACCTAACAGTTATGCTTTCCCAAATTATGTGGAATGAAAGAACAAAAGATTAAATCGCTTAAACTTCATCCATCCTCTGAAGATTCTTCTATTCTTTGCAATCTTGTAAATGCTCTGAAAATTTCTCCTGATACAATCTTCAATATGAAAGTCACTAGAGTAGTAAATTCTCATGAATTCAAGTGAAAGCAGGAGTTAGATTTTTTTTCTTTTTTCACAGGCATGGTGAGTTAACATGCTTGTGTTGATGTGAAAAAAGAAGGTTAAATTTAAATTAATATTTAATTTATTTAAAAGATAAATTAGGTGGTATAAAATGAGGAAGTGAAAAATAAAATATAATTTTATTAATAATAATAAAATAAAATAAAATTTATTTAAATATAAATAATAATATAATAGAGGAGGGAGTTAGAATGAGGTAAACAGGAGAAATGATCAGCTAAAATGTATTAAATATTTCTATTTTATTAGCATTCAAGATTTTTTTTAAAAAAAAATGTTTAATTTGCCCATTATAATCTACCCGGTGTTAACGTCATTTTTTATTTATAAAAAGTTGGGAAAAAAAAAATCAAAATGGACGGAACGGAATGGCCGCCGTAGGATTCGTCTCGCGAAAACTGGAGCTCCTCCACCACCCCGATCTCTCCCGATGCCTCGCCGCCTTCCCCGCCCCTTCCGAGCTCAGGCGCGTCCATGCGCTCGTAGTCACCTCCGGTCTCTCCTCCGATGCCTTCACCGTCGCTCGGCTCCTCGCCAGCTGCGCTGTTCCTTCCTCCGGCGACCTCCACCATGCCCGCGCCCTCTTTGCCAGTATCGAACGCCCCACTCCCTTCATGTACAACACCATGTTCCGCGCGCTTTCCCGCAGTCCTCGCCCGGTTGAGTCCATCCACCTCTACTCCCGCATGCTTCGCTCTGGCATCTGGCCGGACCGGCTCACCTTCCCCTTCCTGATCCGTTCGTGCTCGGTGCTTGGGTCCAGGGGCCTTGGTCAGGGAGTCCACTGCCACGCGGTGAAGCACGGGCTCGACTCCGACGTGTTCGTCGTCAACAATGCTATCACCATGTACTCGGATTGGGGCGACATGGTCTCCGCCCGGAAGCTGTTCGACGAGAATGTTGACGTAGCGGATGTTGTATCGAGGACCGCACTGGTTACTGGGTACTCGAATTGCCGGCAGTTGGATTGCGCGCGGTGGTTGTTCGATCAAATGCCTGAAAGAAATCCCATTTCATGGAATGCTATGGTTGCAGGGTATGCAAAGGAAGGGAATACCATGGAAGCACTGCAGCTTTTTGACAAAATGCCTGACAGAAATCTGGCTTCATGGAGCTCGATTATTTCAGGTTTTGCACAATCAGGACGTTGCAAGGAGGCGTTGACAGTGTTCAGAGAAATGGTCGTAAGGAATGTCACCCCAAATGAATCAGCATTGGTCAGCGCAGTGTCTGCTTGTGCACAGTTAAGGGATTTGAATCAAGGGGAGTGGCTACATAAGTACATCATGGAGCATATGGTCGAGATGAGCATCATCCTAGGCACAGCTTTGGTGGACATGTATGGCAAATGCGGGAGCGTAACAAAGGCCATTGCTGTCTTCAATGTGATGCCCGAGAAGAACGTGTATACATGGAACTCATTGATCGCTGGCCTGGCCATGAATGGCTCTGAAATGCCAGCACTGGCTCTCTTCTGGAAGATGCAGTTGACTGGTTTGGAGCCAAATGCAATAACCTTCATTGGACTGCTGAGTGCCTGTAGCCACGCGGGGTTGATCACTGAAGGCCAGCAATTCTTCGATACGATGACTCGAGTTTACAGGATTAGACCCCTTGAAGAGCACTATGGTTGCATGGTTGATTTGCTCGGTAGGGCAGGGCTATTCAAAGAAGCTCTTGAGTTTGTGGAGACTATGCCGGTGGAACCCCATCCAGGACTGTGGGGAGCCCTTGCTGGTGCCTGTAGGATTCATGGAAATGTGGAATTGGGCGAGAAAGTAGGGAAGCAGTTGATTGATTTGGAGCCGCATCACGGTGGGAGATATGTCTTGTTGGCAAACTTATATGGTGCTGCAAGGAGATGGGACGACATGTCCATGGTGAGGAAATTGCTGAAACAGCGGAAGGCTGCAAAATTCCCCGGGAAGAGCCAAGTTGAGCCAGTTCAAGCCAACTGATCACTGGTCTCTTCCTTGAAGACAAATCAGAGATTCATATGTAAACTGAGAAAATATCTCTCAAAATTTTGGTGTCAATGTAGTTTTTATCGGGTTTTCGCTGTAGATAGTGTTATATTATTCAGCAGCTGCTGCAGGCCCCTTAGAGCTTTACTTTGAATAATTGGAAGTGAATTTACTTTCCACCAGCATGAAAGCTAAAAAATTGTAAATGGTGACCATCTTTTCTTTGGTTCGTCATTTTCGCATTTGAAGAATCAGATAATTGTGATAATCATTTCAGAAATTCAAGTGCAAGTTTCTCAGTGATTGAAATAAGATGAACTTGCTTGATTTGGAGGCCAGAGCTATCCAAGAAAGTGATTGCCTTGCCCCTTATAGATTCTGACTGATATACAACTCATTTTGATCTATACTATTTGTTCTTTGATTAGCAGCATAAGGGAGAAAAAGATTATCACTCTATAATAAGAATTTTGTTTCACAAGTTGTATTTTTCAAAGACAATGATTATATAAACTGTATATGAAGACATTTTCCTTTTTTCTTTATGTAAAATACTATTATCATACTAATTAATAATCAGAGAGTTAGAGCATATTCCATGGAAACAGAATAACAATCATTAAACAAGAGATCTCTGCATGCTAATCAATCTAGGAGTAATTAGATAAGTAGTATCAAAGATGAAAAGTTTAACCCCCACTGTATATTCCGAAGGTCTCTAGATTTATTCCGTTGACGAATTAAGAGAGAATATCGTTTATCTTTAGAATTAGTTGGGATGAAATTTAAACACAAGAATTATTAAAAATAAAATAAAATATAAAAAATATTCAAAATATCAACTAACCAAACTCCATAAACATCTTAACACAAGTTAAAACTAAACTCCAACGGATTGATCCAACTCATTTAACTATTAATTATTGTTTCAGGTGATGAAAATGATTCGTTTATTCCTAATGCCTTTGTCAATTCATCCTTAAATCAATATAGAGAAGGTAAATCACGGATGCCTATTAATCATCATTAGTACATATAACTAAGGCATAAGTAAACACTTATTCCATCAAATTTTAATTTTAAAATTTCATATGATAACACCTCATATTTTAATTATTGTATTATATCACAGCACTCCAAGAGAACAACTGTTAACTATTCTTTAGAAGAATAGGTGGATCGACACAATGGCCAGATCAAGAAAAATATTATTGAATATGAAAAATAATAATAATAATTTTCCGCCCACATCATACAAATGACTTATGGAAATAAAAAAAAAATCATGGCTACACTTTTACTCACGATTGGTTCCACGAACTCTGTGAATTCATTTGCGTTCCGTAATCTTTATTCGTGTCTTGGATCGTGAGTTAGGTTTGACTGTGATCGGTCTCCCACTCTCCCTTCTCGGCTTGTATACAGCGAATCTTTTCCTCCGGATCCAAACCAAGGCCGCCCTTCAGTGCCGCGCGTAGAATTCCTCTCATCGACCGCCCTATCCTGCCTCTTTCGGTTCCTCTTAACCGTTCGGTTCCCTTGTCCATATTCCTGCCAAAATTTCTCCTGAATTCTAGGTTTCTTCCCTTTCGGTGAGGCTGAAAGGAGTGAGAAGAGAGTGTGCTGTTCTCGAGGGGGCTCTCCTATTCCCACAAATCCATGGTCGCACACTAGTTGATCTGAAAGCGCTGATTCGCACCTCGATCTTATTTCCCTCTTCCACTGAGGCGCAGTAGAGCGACGAGATTTGAAACCCGTGACTGCAAAGTAACATTTTTTAGTCATTTGCTTCCTCTTCTCGTGGTGTTTCAGTTGTTGCTTCGGAAAGTATTTGTTATAGCTCGAATTGCCTCCAAGTTGGAGTTTTCCCTTCTTTATTGGATAATTTCCACGAGGTTTTTGAGTGCACTGTTCATTTGCGTGCTTGAATTTATAGTTTGGAAAGCCTTTACTCGAGCTATTACTCTTTCGATGAAGTCATCTGTATGAATTTCTTTTCTCCCCGGCAAAAGCTCTTCTTTGCTTTGACGTTTGTTTCGTGGCTTTATTCAAGCGGAAACGTGAGGCTCTCATAGCGGGACAAGCTAAAAGGAATCTCCTTTCATTGCTGGTTTAGCTTGCCTGTACTCTTCTCTTTCTTTTATGTCTTTGCGGGCTGGCGTGCGATTTGTCACGTAGAGATCAAGAAACGGGCCAACTAATTTCTGTTTGGCAACGAATGGTCGAAAGAAGAACCGACCGACCTATTTGATTGCTCGGTTGTAGATGGACTTGTGAGATTGGACCGAGTATGAAGTGTCAGAGTAATGATTCAATACCCGTGAGCTACTGTCCCTTTTTAGTTGGCATTTATTAATATTTTCCGAGCTTCGTTGACTGCAAGCTTTCGGTGCCACGTTTCAGCGCTTCCTTGTGGAATCTTCCATCTTCATGCATGAGAATTTATTCATCTGGTATGTTCCGGGAAGTCGCTGACAAACTATTTCATTGATTTGTCGGGTAGTCCCCGAGGATCGAGGGAAAAGTTTCCTGCTCCGTCAGTTTCCTTGTTGTCCTAAGAGTGACTTGGTTATCTTCCAAAAAAATAGGATCGATTCATTCTTTAGGGACTTCTCGGAGCTGATAGTTGGTCCATTTTGTATTTGTTAGAACTAAGACTCGAATATGGGATGCCTGGTTTCTAAAGAAAAGGATTCAGATATCGGAAACAGAAAACGGCCAGGGAATGTGGGGGAGGTGGCAGTTTTTGTACCCGGGTTGCGAGTCCCAAAAAGCGTGGACTTGTTTCAGTCACTTGGTGATAGCCTGCCGAGGAGTTTGATCGAACGTCTGTCAGCCTTGAGGACCAGAATTGTAGTTATGGCTGCTCAAGAGGCCCCTACTGTGGCGAAGCCCAGGAGGAAAACGGCAACTCAGCATGGTTTGCCTAGACTTTATCCTGTTTGTGTAAATTGAGTAGACAAAGTACCAATCCTTTTGTGCATGCAGGAGGTTCTAGTTTGGCTGATCTTCGGCAGGCTCTTGAAGACTACTTACCAGTCCTTCTTGGTTTGGTAAAAGATGGTAATATGCTTCACTTCTGTCCTGTTATCTTCTCTGTTTTCAGTGTTTACATCATATTTGTTCAATTTGTTTCCAACTTTTGACATTAGTGTGAAATTTACAGGAAGTCAGCTAGTAGACAGTGTTCACTTTGTATGGACTAACCAGGAGGATGATGCTGAGGTGGTTCTATATGTCAGTTACACCTTTTATTTGTACCATAGGGTTAGAAGAAGCAGGAATGATGGCTGATTCTATTGCAGGAAACAAAAATTGCAAATGCTTGGTACGAGGTGCTCTCAATTCTGCACTTGATGGCCATGCTGTGCTTTTCTGAAGCCAACTCCTTGCTTCTTCCTAAAACATCTAGTGATACCAATTTAAAAATTTCTGAAGGTATATGTCTAGATTGGATTTATGGAACTGATAGAGAATATCTTCTATGCAGTCAAAATTATCCTTGATCAAGATGGTTCTTTAGATATTTTCTGTTAGATGTTCATTTCCTTTATTGCAAACTTAGTGGTGTCATAACGATGAGCATGATTCAAAGAGTGGAACTTTCAATGCATTTATGGGGTGTAGCTTTCAATTGTTTTTTTAACTATTAGTACTACTTGTATAATCAAACTCTTATTTCACTCTGAGTTTTTCTCTCCAAAAGCATTTCTCCCAGATTAACTATATTTACATTTTTCATGTCAAATTTACTATTTCAGTCTGTGTAAATCTAAATTTTATAACCAAATTGCCATTCTTCTTTTTGCTGCTCCTTTACAGAGAGTAGGAGGACTGCAATTGATCTATTCTTAAAAGCAGCTGGTTATTTGGATTGCGCTATTCAACATGTTCTTCCTCAACTTCCTCCTGATCTAAGGTCAGCATTCCATGTATTTTTTGTCCATAATGTTGTGTGACCTATGCATTACTTGCCATGTTAACTTCAGACAATATTGAAATTTACATGTTGTGTGACCTTTTCATTTTCACTATTGGTAGGATGGATCTTCCTGTCGATCTCGCTGAAGGAGTGCTCCACTCTCTTCTTATGCAAGCATTGGGTCAGGTATGCTTCTTTCCTCTGAGATCCTTTTCTTGATCTCCCTTTGTGTAACATTATCTCAGTACTGACTGCTTTGTTGCAATACTACATTTTTCTATTAGTCCTCTTCCATGCAATCTAGCAATGCAATCAAGTACAATAGAATTTTACAGAGAAAGATGTATTGACAAGTTAAGTTTAAACTTCAAAGGTGCATAGAATCAAACTATTTCTGTTATATGAATTAGAACATAGAACACAGGAAAGGTATCATTTAGATATATAGAATGAAATGCCTGGATTCTATTTGATTATCAGATCGGGAAAAGTAACATTGATGTAGAAAAAGAATCTAATTTGAGAATTTTTAAATTTTAAATCCCGACATGTGGGGTTTGGTAATAATATGAGACATTTGGTAATTAATCTATTTGGTTTTTCATCTTTCAATTTCAACATCAATTAACGAGGATAATATTATTTCCCAATTTGCTTATTTGTTTCCCTATTTTTATTAGGATTGTGTTCATAAAAGTTCCACTTTAAACTTTCGATTGCAAAATTTTTCATTTTCAAACTTTGTGTGTGGCTTAGTTTCATTCTCGTGGCACTAAAATTAGAGCCAAACCTAGTTCGATCAGATACTTCACAATTAAAAGCAGCTGGTTTAATGTTTGTAAGAATTTTGTATTAGATATTATACAAATTCACGTAACACTAAGGGAACTTACATAAGCATTGTAAGATCATGTTCTTCTCAATATTAATTTCAAAAGTATCTCTTTTAGCTGTCTAATATGGATTAGCATATGATTTCACTTCAACATCACTACTGTACTATTGAGTTGGATATTTAGTTTTTCACTCACTAATTAGGTCTCCATTTCCATTGTCGGTATAGAGCGTGGATATTCAACTAGGAATGGCAATGGATAGTCCCAAGGCTACACTGGCTGTCAAGAGGAGGCTAGCATGTGAGATGCTTAAGTGCTGGCATCAGGTATTGTAACATTCTAATCGTCTTACACTTGTTAGGCAAATTGGACTTCTGCCTATTACTTTGCTTTACAAACTCTCTATTTCTTTATTATATTTTAAATAAAAAGTTGAAACTCATGTACATAATTTGAGTTAATAATTTTTTGGTCTCCCTTCAGGCAGAGGACAGCATCACAAAGTATCCCTTAGCTGAAGGTTGGAGAGGAAAACATCAACTATTTATCAAGTGGAAGTATGTTGAAGCAAAGGTCAGTCTTTTGGTTCTCATAATTATTTTCTAGGTATGGAAATTTACAGGCTCGAGTTCTAAATTTGCTATCATGTATTGACGCTATGAAATAAAATTCTTAATATACATACAAAACTAAGATTGTCAGTGTCTGATCAGAGAAAAAAAATACTAGAGAATTGTTAGGGCTTATGTGGCTGGACTAGAATGACTTGCCAATGCTAAGTGGGTAAAATTCCTTCAAGAATATACCTTTGTCTAAAACAGACAATAAGCCCGCTAATGCATTAAGTCATGCAATAGCTACATTACACCAAATGAACATGACAGTAGCTGACTTCGAGATGTTTTTTGAGATATTAGTAATGAGGACTATTATGATTTGGTTGACTTTGTGATCGAAGATCGTTACCTAATTAGGGGTACTCATTTATGCATTCTTAGGACATCGCTTAAAGACTTGCTTATTAGGCAAGGAAATTAGTGAGGCTTTAAATTTGTGATATTCATCTCTAGCAGAATTCAACAATTCACAGAAACCATTGAATTCAAGACACAGAAATCTTTTGTCAAGCATATTTCTTTTCTCTGGCTTAATATCATGTTCTTGCAACAACAGGCTGCTGCTTATTATTATCATGGTGTTATTCTTGATGAGGGTAACACTGAGAAATCCCATAGGATGGCAGTCGCTGCTCTCCAAACTGCTGAAGAGTTTCTTAAACAAAGCAAAAAGGCATCTGATGCATTCAATGCAATGCCTCCTACATCGAGGTGATTCTCCTAATGTTTATTTACAACTATTTAGGTTCCTTTTCTTTGATAAAGCAAGCTTTTCTATCTTTCCTTCTAAAAAGTATCTCTGTTTTTCTATTCAAACAACAGCTGCATGATCTACTAAGAGAAAACAACTTGTCTGAATGGTGAAATTTGCATGAATCTAAAGATTTACTTCTGCAAGTAGCTTTTACTTCTAGTCTGTCTTAAGCAACCAAGGCCAATGCTTGGCATCGGAGCACACTTTCCTCCTGGAACACCCAAAGTAAATGACTTCTTACATGCAGTACTTTGTTTCTTTTATTGTAGGAATCCTCCTTCCTGGGGTTCTATGAAATATCTATACGAGAAAATCCCGAAAGATGCGGCGAACAAGGTTCGCATAAATCAGGACCTCTACAGTCAAGACAGGTGCCTACATCTACATGTGTCAATCAAATCTAGTGCAATTCATTCATTCTATTATGGTTTGTCTTTAATTGATTTAGATCTCAGAAAATGTCTATCGCTTTGTATCCTACACAAGATATCTTCTTGTGCATCTCAAACTGACTTTAAAAATCCAAAGACAAACTACATTCTCTTGATAGAGGTTGTGTTCCACACGAATTGACATATCCTCCATTTCAGGATCCTTGAGAGAGCGCCGACGTTACCAGATTTTGCGGTGGCTCTTAAACCAGACAATTATCGACTTCCAGAGGTGGACCATGCTTGGAATCAAGAAAGCATCAACAATTTGAACAAGCTGGCTGGATGATCTCATAATGATATTCCTTGCATATATTGTAATCTTTGACAGTTAAAAAATTATAGTTTTTTTGGTGGTTTTTTGAAATAATATACTTGAAAGTACAGTAAAATCGATTCCCTGGTGATATACTTCTGATAGAAACTAAAAAATGTTGCAGATTTTTGTTTTTTTTGGTTTAAAAATAGTTTTCAATTTAATTTCAGTAGAGGGAGGAAAACTTAGGTAATGCAATGCAATGAGTTACTTGGTTAGTATTAAATTAAGATTGAACAAAATGAATCTTTTTGAACTAACTGAATCAATCAAATTTTTTTAATAACAATTAAATCAACTAAATTAATAGAATATTGATTAATTTTATTAAAATTTGAATTAACGGAATTTTTCTAATTAAAATCAAAAAATTGATGTTGCTTTTAGAAATCAACACCATTGTCATTGACGTTAAAATTTTTTTATCAATTTTTTTTATTTCTATTTATTAAATTTAATCTAATAAGAAATCAAACTTCAACATATATAATTGATTTTTTTTAGGAAAAACTTTAAATTCTGAATTTTTTTTTAATTCAGTTAGTTATGTCGATTATTCAATTTATCCTAATGTTAATATTGAAAATATAATTTTATATAGATTAAAATGGTAAAATGTTATTAATTTTTGAAATCAAATGCAAAATACGTATTAGTTGTATGGACGTAGTCTTCTTTTAATTTTTAATATTCATATGTATTATTCAGAAAATGAAATACTTCCATTTTTTATAAGAGATTATTAATCATGTTAACTATCATCATTTATCACAATTTAAAATAATTATTTTTTTAGTTAAACTAATTTTAGTTAAAACCTCAAATACAATTAACAAACTTTTATTTATCACATTAAAAATAATAATTATTGATTATCATCTATTTTAGTCTTTGAAAAATAAATTTAATTTTTCTTTGGATAAGGAGGTTAGACACTATTATGAGGCATTACAACTCTTCCTACACAGGATTATTTTCTCTCCAAGTAAACAAAGATTTCGTTCGAGTTCAGCTGGACCATCCAGTCCAATTCAAAACCCTTACTGGCCTTGATCGTGCTCGTAGCTCATTGGCATTAATCCTCAACTCGCCTCGAAAACCTCCCTTCGTCGAGCATGACGGAACGAGCCAAACGGAACAGCAGATAATTTGTTTCTTCTTTCCACACGCTCTCATCCACTCTTAGACTCCTAGAATTAGGATGAGTAAAAGTTTGGTTAAATCGAATTAACTGATCGAACCGACCGAAGTTAAAAATTCATTTCGGTTAATTCAATTTTTTTTTTTAATATTGGTTTAATTAGTTCGGTTTTGATTTTGAAAATTAAAATTCAGTTAAATCGATTAAATCGAAATTTTTAGTTGAATCAAAACTAAACTGAAATTAAATCAAACCAAATCGAACCAAGACTTATTGTTCAAGCAGAGGATCAATACCCGGCTCTGAATGCTTTTTTAAATCTAGGAAAAAGTTATCTATTTCTTCCATTTCCATAAATTTTTTTATTTCTTTATCTCTACTTGTATTTTTGGTTGGCAACAATATTACACTTACATTGATGTTCACAAATCCTTTGCATCCAGTCCATGTATTTTTAACTGTTACTAAGCTACTTTTATAATCTTGCATTTATATTTTTTACAAGTACTCTCACCTCCAAATGTGACAGGTGCTCTTCATATAGGTCATGGTCTTACTGCTGCAATACAAGTGAGTACATCTTAATCCTTCCTTTTGTGGTCTCATCTTTCTCCTATCTTGTTTATCTTTCTCTGTCCCTTTAGTTCTTTACAATGTTTGACATTTTTATGGCTTCTTGCACCATCTAAGGATACAATTATCCGTTGGAGGAGAATGCCAGGCTATAATGTTTTGTGGGTGCCAGGAATGGACCATGCTAGTATAGCAACCCAGGTGGTATTTCTTTCCATACAGTTCATTAAAATGTTTCTAATCTTGTTTTTTTTTTTCATCTTCTCTAAGCTGATTATTTACTTCCTAGCTATGCAACTTCAAGAATGACCATTGAGGAATTTGTTCCACGGAATTGAAAAGAGAATGACTTCACTTGACTGGTCTCGTGAGGTCAGTTTTAAGAGATACTAAAAGGGGGAGCTTACTCTATTGCTTTAGAAAATTAGGCTTCTTATCTCTTGCACATCTTTCTTAGAACAGGGTTTTACCATGGATGATGCAAGATCAATGGCGGTCACTGAAGCATTTGTCAGACTTTATAAACAACGTTTAATTTATAGGTTAGCTGCCTTGATTAATCTTATTCTTTTACTTGCAAAATTTGCGGATATTCTAGAAATCCTTCATCTCTGATGATGAAATAATGAAATTTTCTAGCAATATTATCATTCAATCTTTTCACTCCTGAGTGTTTTTGGTAACATTGTCACATTGTACCTGGTTCTATTTTCAGGAATCATCGACTTGTCAATTGGGATTGCGCATTGCGGACAGCAATATCTGACATTGAGGTATTGGTGAATCAAATATTAAAAATAATTTTAAATGTTGTATTATGTTTGAACCCACGGACTGTTTTAATTCTATTTATCTACTACTTTTAGGTTGATTTGATCATGAGGAAATCAAAGAAGAAACTTTCATAAAGGTCCCTGGGCATGAGTGTGAAGTTTAGTTTGGTGTTTTGACTTTCTTTGCTTATCCACTTGAGGGAAGCTTGGTTGAGATTGTAGTAGCCACAACGAGGGTGGAGACACTGCAATTGCTGTTCATTCTAAGGATAAACGCTATTCTCATCTACATGGAAAAAGTGCAGTCCATCCATTCAATGGGAGGAAGCTACCAATACTATGTGATGATATCCTAGTTGATCCTGAATTTGGAACGGGGGCTGTCAAAATAATCTTATTGCACTACTATAATAGTTCTATGAAGATCACTATGTCTGCCTTTCATTGTGTTAAATACTCTTCTTCTTGATATTATATTGCAGATCACACCAGCTCATGATCCTAATGACTTTGAAGTTGGAAAGCGCCATAATCTTGCCTTTATCAACATTTTTACTGATGAAGGGAAGATTAATAGCAATGGTGGTGTTGATTTTGGTGGGATGCCACGGTTTGCAGCTCGTGCAGCTGTCTTAGCCGCATTAAAGGCAAAGGTGTTAAGTGAATTTTCTGTTGTATCCATCCATTATAATTTCAGTTTTTTTCTTATATTTTATTGTTTATCAATACTAATAAGTATAATATTTCTTTGTAAAGGGACTATACAGAGGAGCTCAGAAAAATGAAATGAAACTTGGCATTTGTTCAAGAAGTAATGATGTGGTAGAACCCATGATAAAGCCTCAGTGGTTTGCTGATTGCAAAGCATGGCAAAACTAGCTCTTGATGCAGTCATGAGTGATAATGATAAGAAGATTGAGATTATACCACATCAGTATGAGCAAGAATGGAAAAGGTAATTCAAACTTTTGGCTAGCTGATACTAAGATTTTGTATATATTTTTTAGTCCTGTACCATGATCTGGATACCTAAAGTTTATTGTTTTTATTTATCATGTATATTTTTAAGTGCAGATGGTTAGAGAATATACAGGACTGGTGCATTTCAAGGCAGCTTTGGTGGGGCCATCAAGTTCCTGCCTGGTATGTGATACTAGAAGACGATCAGTTTAAAGATGTGGGTTCTTACAATGATCATTGGGTCGTTGGAAGAAATGAGCAGGAGGCACTCATGGAGGCAAACAAGCTGTTCTCTGGGAAGAAATTTGAGATTACTCAAGATCCGGATGTGCTAGATACATGGTTCTCAGCTGGTCTTTTTCCACTATCTGTTCTTGGCTGGCCAGATGTTACTCCTGATTTTAAGGCATTTTATCCTACTTCATTGCTTGAAACAGGACATGATATCATTTTTTTCTGGGTTGCACGGATGGTTATGCTAGGGATGCAACTTGGAGGTGATGTGCCCTTTAGCAAGGTAATAAATCTGACAGTTTTTATAACGAGGGATTATCTAGCAACTTAAAATGCTGGAAACACTTCTTATGGTTTAAATTTGAGGACTTAAAAAACGACACTTATGCAAGGTAACTTCTAAAAAACATTTGAGTTATCCTACCCATAAAACTTGGGGTTTGAACAACAAAGAGTTGTTTGAATTAGCATATAATAAAAAAATCAAATTGGTTTGCAAGTTTCAACTGGCCCACACACTTGGTGTTATGATGTTTTAGTGGGAATCAAATTGACCTACAATGTCTGAGTATTGGTGTCTCTATAATCAATCAGGATAGTGATTATTCAGAATTGTAAATTGGGTGAGACATGTCATTATGATTAATTTTACCAAATTGGGCACTACCTAGTTCTTGGTGAAAATCAAATTGGCTTAAATGGGTTTTGCTATCTATTTACTTGGGTCAATGTTGAAAGAGAAAAGAAAAACAGAAACAAATAGTGACAAGCATTTGTAGAGACATAAGATTAAAAGAATAAGAAAGAGAAGGTAAAATAAGATTGTGACTGCACCTTGCTGCAGTATCCTCTTCTTCCCTGGTATTCTTTTCTTACTCAAAAGTTTGGTACTGGTACTTGTATGATCTGCTGCCAGATCGAGTATTGAACCCTTGGTTAAGGAAAGCCTTATTGGCCAATTCTGCAAATGGCATTCTACTGTGTAATAAATGAATGTTTTCTTTAATCTTTCAAGGCAACTCAGCTGGAATTGAAATCAATATGATACATTACCACCAAAGGAATGTCCTTTCGGCTTCAATCTCACAATGCATGAGATGGCTCGGCATCTAGTTTTGAATTTGGAGTGATTGTATCTCTCGAATGTGTTTAATTATGGAAGTATTTGTTACAACCTGTTGGTGACAACCTACTGTTCTCAAATGGTATTCCTGAGTGTGGTGCTGATGCCCTCCGCTTGGCTCTTGTTTCATATACAGCCCAGGTTCTCCACTGCACATATCTAATTTGCAATTCATTGCTTGCCTTGTTAAACTAACATATGTTTCTTGTATAGTCGGACAAGATCAATCTGGATGTCTTGAGAGTTATTGGCTATCGGCAATGGTGTAATAAGTTGTGGAATGCCATACACTTTGCCATGTTGAAACTTGGAGATGGCTATGTTCCTCCCCAAAAGATTGATGTAAAATCCATGCCACCTGTTTGCCAGTGGATACTTTCTGTCCTAAACAATGCTGTGGCCAGAACTATATCTTCCTTTGAATCGTACAAGTTCTCAGATGCAACTACAGTGGTATACTCATGGTGGCAATTCCAGCTTACTTTACTGATTCTAAGTTTGAGTCTTCAAAAACAGCCTCAAGACATTCTTTATGGATTTGTCTAGACACTGGTTTGCATTTGCTACACCCCTTCATGCCATTTGTTACTGAGGAATTATGGCAGTGTCTTCCTCAAGCAGAAGGAAGCTCCAGGAAAGAATCAATTATGATATCAGAATACCCTTCAGTGGTGGAAGTAAGCATGCCCTGTTCTTTTGATTTTTTTTTTTTTTTTTTTTTGCCAAGTTTTAAAACACAATTTCTGACATCATTCTGTAGGCCTGGTCAAATGCCAAAATTGAGAATGATATGGATATAATCAATGGTGCTGTAAGGAAGCTTCGATCCCTGCGACCACAAAGTGGCAAGAATGAAAGGTTTTTTAGATAGGCTTTCTATCAAGACAAGTTTTTATTCCTCATCGATTGGAGTCTTTTTAATGACACGGTTCTAGATCTGCATGATGCATTCCATTATATTGCACTATCCATCGGGAAATGCTATTTTAGTGGGTTTATATCATTGCCAAACTATACTAGTCTTGACTACTGGGATTGGCTGCATGCATCTTGTATGTCTGTTAACTTTAGGCAACAACTATATTATGAAGTATGAACAATATATGCTTATGACCTTTAGTTACATTTATTTGAAATATATATAAAATACTGGTTCAGTTTGTCTATTGAGCGTCAATGCAATATTATGCTAGCTGAAAAGTATCTTCCTGAATATCCATGATAATAATAGTTCATTTTTCAATGGTCAAAAACTTAATTACTTTCTGTCTATACCCTCATTTGCAGATATCCAGCTTTTGCACTTTGTCGCGGACATGATATCACCGACATCATGAGATCCTATGAGTTTGAGATTGTAACACTTGCTGCTATCTCATCGTTGAAGGTTATATGCTCTGTATACTACTTATTGGGATATCCAATGATGCATCTTTGTTCTATTATTGCAAAATAGAATTTCTCCATGTTAATCACTCATCCATTTGAATTTCCAACTTCATGATGTTAATTGCGTGGCTAATGCAATGCTACTTTTTATATCTATTGTCTATACTATTTGCTATGTGATTTTAATGCAATGATCTTCTTTGGTCAAATATTGTTTCTGGCTTTTTAATATCTAACAAGCAAATAAGCTAGCAAGCCTTTAAATCCATCTTTGAACTTTCTGTCTATGTGTCATCTTCATTTAGTTCGACTCCAAATCTTCTTACTTGAATACTAAATAGATGATTGTCTATTTTTGCAGGTTTTGAATGAGAATGACATGAATCCAGCTGGATGTGCAGTTGATGTTGTCAATGAAAATCTTTCTGTATATCTCCAACTCCAAGGAACACTTGATGCAGAGGCTGAACAGGAGAAGTTGACAAAAAGGATACACAAAAGTAATTTTTACCACTTGCATTTTTTTCTAATACTATTTATCTTCTTTCTAGCTTTCAGTTAATTAACTTGTTACTTTTTGCTTCTCCCATTCACAATGGCAATTGCAGGAAGCATGATCTTTTGGCACAGGAGATGAATAGCTCAGGTTACAAGGAAAAAGCTCCTCTGAGTATCGAAGAAGAACAGATGATGAGACTGAATGCTTATCTGGAAGAACTTACGATTATTGATGAAGGTGAACATGATTTGGAGAGGAGGATACACGAACAAAAGTAATTGTGATCTCCAAAGCGGCAAAGCACATTAGATACATTTGTAATCTTATTTTTGAAACATATTTAAGTTATTGGTCGTTTATACGAATAATTGTTTACTTTTCTTCCTTTCAAATGTTTGATCAAGTTACCGTCTTGTAAAGATTGTGTTCTTAGTTTTTTTTAACAAGGTTTTGATTGTGTATTTACATGTATTAATTGTGATTATGCTGCACAAATAGCCTTTTTAATCTCATGAGAATAAATAATTGAATAAGAGGTGGCCAATTAAGCCTAAAATTAACAACATAGAACATATTCTGATTCTTACTTACTGATGTAAAGAATTTTATAATTCAAGTTTCACGCTCTCTTCATTTTCTCCTTTAGTTAATTATTCTTGATAATTCAAAGAATAAGATAAGAGTTCGATTATATATATATATATATATATATATATAAAAGGTGTAAACTTAAATGAAGTAGGGATCCTCTCATCCGTAAATTGCGGATCAGGAGACGGTCCACTGATGAGGACCATTGATTTGAATGGACCCTACCTATTTAAAAATGGAGTCCATTCAAATCAAAGATCCTCATGTAGTGGATCATCCCTGGTCCACAATTTACGGACCAGAGGATCTGCTCTCACTTAAATGCCACCAACAATATTTATATTAGGCCAAATAAAAGGATTTAATATTAGAATTTCAGCGGCTATATATTGTAAGAAATTTTATCTCTAATAAAAAAAATGAGCCTAAGTCGTTTGAATGAGTTTTCATAAATACTTCTTAATTTATTTTGATGACCGATGAAAAATTTTTATGAGACCGAATCAATCATTCAGTTCGAAGAAGAATTGAATAGATGATGTCGACCAAAACAAATAATATTTACGTTAGAATTTAATTTAAAAAATACAAAATACTTGTTCGAAGAATTGAATAGCTGATGTCAACCAAAAAAAAATTACATTAGAGTTAACTTTAAAAAACACAAAACACAATTAATCAGTATATAAGACAATTTTGTTCACCTAAATAGGGACACTTCACTAATATCTAAAAGTAAATGGACCCATCCACCTAATTATATTCTCTCTCAAATATCTTAGTTAATAATTGGATAATTTACTAAAACACACCCTTTAAAATTTAAATTTATCATAAAGCGCTTTATAATAATTATTATTTTTTTATGAAAAATGTAGAATTGTTTTACAAAACAATTTACAAATTGTAAACTACTTTATTTAGATTATTTTGAAAACTATAATGATCAAAATCTTTCATATTTTGCAGCTGTGTTTTGATAAATTCTCAATTATAACTATTTCATAAAATAATTTACAGTAAAAATTTTCATCAATATATATATCGATATAGATATAAGAAAGTAATTTACCTATTATATTTATATACTTAATGGTCAAAATCCTTCCAAACTTCAATTTGTAGGTGTAAATTAATTCATAAATTAGTTTACACTTCGAAAAAATAATTTTAAAATGGTCACAAGGTAATTTGTAAAATAATTTGAGATGGTAATTTTCATTAAAATGAATATTTTTAGAAAAAATGAGGTATCATAAATCCAATACTTTAAAACTTAAAATAATAAAAAAAATTTAATTTTGAAGGCACTATTAATAAAATCATATAGTATCGTTGCACCAAAACTCTCCTTTAAATTTAATTGTTAATGGATAATTAGATGATAAACTAATTTATGCATATGCACAATATATATATATTTTAATTTTTAAAATTATTTTTTTTTAAAACATCCTAAATATATTTTATATCCCCTGAACACCTAAAATATTTTATCTTGAAAATTATAACCCAAAAAAGAAACTTGAATTCTAGAGAAAAAAATCTTATTAGCTTAAAGTCATTATAACCTAACGTCTAAATTCTAAAATCTTAAACCTTAAATATATATAATATATCATGTGAACATCTAAAATTTTTAATTTTAAATACTATAACCCTAGAGGAAAAGTTTTATTAGCTCAAACTCATTATAACTCAACTTCTCAATCCTAAAATTTTGAACTTTAAATACATATAATATACTCGAAAAAAATTAAGAGGAGAATCTAGACATCTAGATTCATTCCAACCGCCTAGGCTAGTTCACACATAGATATCTGAATTAATTCCAGATGCTCCTAATTTAGTCATCCGCTCTCAGGATATCAAAGTGTACATAGTAGTTATTTAGATAGGAATACTCTCTCTATTTATATTATTACATATTTAATTCAAGTTAAAATATTATTATAGTCCATTTCCAATATCAAACAATTTAGTATTATGGAATTTATATTGTCCATGTGTAGGGAGGTGTTATTAAAGTTTTTAATTTTGATTGTTAAGAGTAGTACACATAGAATAATATAAATGTATGATGTCATAATGAGAAAAAAAAACTGATTCAGTCATTTAATTATATTGTCAGTTTCCACTTGATTTGCATGATTAACCTAACTTCTAGTATTGTCAATTTATAACATTAGACATAAATGTAATTAACATTTTCATTATATTGAAATTATTAAAAGAATCTTTAAAAATCTGTAAGTCATTGCAATTTAATAATTAGTTTTGATATATTAATTAAAAACAATATATTATATATAGTAGGACGTATGTTATTTTCTTGGGAGGTAGAAGCGACTCATATTTATTTATTTTTGATAATTTAGTAATCTAATTTTTTAAATTAATTAATCTGATAAATTTTTTATCGGTTATCAGAATAAATTGGACAAGTGCCTAATAGTATCACTATCAAAGTAGTTGGTTGGTGTACTTCTGTCACCGCCAATTTACAATTAATCACAATTTCTCTTCCTCTCCTTTTCCTAATTAAAATTAATTAATTACAATTAATTAAACATACTGTTAGAGAATTAATTAATTAAGATCCTAACTACTTAATTAATGTGTCGTCTCCATATCTGGTAAAGGTTCACACACTTTATATTCTCAAATCTCATTACAAACTTAATAATAATAATGCATGGTTTGAAGGAGTCCAAGTAACTGTAAAGAATATATATAGAGAAGAATTTTATCATGTCCACCCTTATCCTGTATATCCATGAGCGACTGAGTGCAAATTTGGATGCCCAAAAATTTGTCCAAGCATTCGGAAGTCTGCTTGGGTGCCCCGATTTATTTTTGAGGATTGGGATGTTCGGATGGGCTTCTGGGCACTCTCGGATTTGCAATCGGTCATCCATGAACGTACAAGGTAAAGTTGTGGAAGGTATCAAAAATAAATAAATAAATATATATATATATATATCCTTTTCTCACCTTACCAAAAGTTTAATTACTTATGGCACCAAGTGGTTCCTGCTGAACCTGTGCTCTTATAAGCAGTATAAGAGAAGGGGAGAAGAACAAAGAGTGAGTGGTGCTAGAGGAGTCGACCGAGCATGAGCAGCCGAAGGAGAATTCCAAAGGGATCGCATTGATCTCTCTAGCACCAATGAGTTGTTAATTATTTTGCGAGATCATGCGATTCCCTTGGAATTTTCCGTCTGTTGCTAAATTTTCAATCGCCTTTGCTCCATCCAGGTATGACTGCTGCTTCTTCTAAGCTCTTATCTGATACTGCATTTAGATCCCGAAAGCGATCTAACTCTTCTCTTAGAGTTCTACAATCGAACATTGATTTCAAAGAAGAATCAAACATTGTTCGAAGAAGATGCCTCTGATTTTTCTTTTTCTCTAGCTATCATCTTCAAAGGTTATAATTATGGATCATAATTTAGCTAATTAATCTATCTTTGAATTATATATATATATAGACATATATAAAATAGAAACTGATTGAGAATCTCTTTCAAATGTGATCAATAACTTAATTCAAGAAATTTTAAAGTTAATATAAAAAAAACAACATCCACATCAAGAAGATGATAAGGTGATCATGAATGTGCACACAATCTAAACTTAATTCAGAAACAACATCCCAGAAAAAAGTTTTGCAGCAAATTGAACGAGAAAGAAGTGAGAAAAATAAAAACAAGGAACCAAAATGGAAAACGAAAAATTTGTTGGACCCGTGGTTGTTTTGATGTGATTAACCAAGTTAGGTTGGGTCCTGTTTGATTTTGATCCTTGTGTCTAAGTGTGCAAGAGCTTAGGAGCACAGGAAGTCGAGCGAAAGACGCAGCTAGCGAGAAGGATGACACGGGAAGAGAGCCGACAGGCTCGGTGCATCCGAGGGACGAAAGGGCTGCAGAAGAGTACACCGGTGGACGAGAAGAACGTACGCAATGTTCGAGGGACGAGAAGCTGGAGCGGAAGCCTGCTCGAGAAGAAGACCAGAAATTGGATTCGGGTGAGCCCTATTCCGGTGGCCGAAATCACCCAGGAAATTACAACAGCAAAGGAGCGAAATGGAACTGTAAGTGTTGCTGGAGGTGCCTTCAAAGGATGTTAAAGGCACCTCCGCGCCTTCTGTGGAAGGCGCCTTCCATGGCTGGAAGGCCCCTTCGATGAACAGTGCGAAGGTGCCTTCGGCCAGCCAAATTAATCGTTGGCAGCGGATAAAGTCTTATCCACTGTTGCCTTGCTGGAGGTGCCCTCCATCCACCTTGGAGGCACCCTCAAGCTTAGGATAGGATTTGTAGGAGTAATAAAAAGGGTCCTGAAGTTAGGAAATACAACAACAACTTGAGAACAACTACTGTAATCATTTTCTAGTCTTTTCTAAGTTTTTTAAAGAGTGTAAGAGGCCTCTCCGCCTACAGAGAAAGAGATTTTTCTAGTAGAGCTTTGCAACCGCCTTGGATTAACAACCACTAGGTTGTAACCAAATCAAATCTGTTTGCCTCTTCTTTTTATTAGTTGTTCATTTTTTAGATTAGAATTATTGTGATAGTACTACTAATCTTAGTTGGAAAAACAGAGAAAGATTTTTGTTTTTTTACGTTGCATCCTCATATCGGCCACCCTGTGCCAACAAACCCTTCCCTTATTTAAAGCAAGCTCTTGTCTCCTTTTATGGAGTGAATGCGGGACAAGATTCCCTGGTCATTTTATGACAATTAAATTGAACACAATAAAAGAAAATAAATTGGAACAAAAAAAAAAAGATAGCCCCTCCCATCATACGGGATCCTGAGAAAGGATCTATTATACGCAACCTTATCCTACTTTTTGCAATAGGTTGTTTCTAGGAATCGAACTCGCGATTTTAAGGTCACAAAATAACAACTTTATCGTTGTGTCAAAGCTCCCCTTCAAAATAAAAAATACGATAGAACATTTTGAAATAAAAAAGGTTCAATATAAATATTGTTCCTAAAAAAAAGACAAGGAAAAGACAAGCAATTCAAAGAGAGCAAGAGGTGCAACAAAATTGCAGGCCCCATATGTATATAACAGGGCAAGACCAATCACATGTTGTTTCTATTGCCTTTGAACTCTTAACAAGTAACTTGAAATTCCTCAAGAATGATGGTTCACCTCATACCGAATAATTGAAGGTCATCTACAAACTTTTCCATTTATGTTTTATATATTTTTGATGCATTCAATTAGGGGTGAATATTCGGTTAATTTGGTATTAATTTTATTATCTTTTTAAATAAATTCAGTTAATTCGGTGTTAACTGAAATAACTGATTTTAAATTTGATTTGATTAATTTGGTTTTAACAAAACTTTGATTCAATTCAATTAGTCAATATTAAATCGATTTTAGATTAATTCGATTAATTTATGGACCGAACTAACCTAATGTTCACCCCTATATTCAATGTATCCTTTTATCTTTAAAATGCATTAAATATACATAAAAAGATTGTCAATGCAAGGGATTAGATTTTTAGATGAACTAATGGTTAAGATCAGTAATATTAATAGATTGCAGAGAGTCTCTTGTCGTGACTCCAGAGCTGAAATTATCTGCATTGCATGAGTTGATATCGAAAGTATACCTGAATAGAACATGAGGCAATGGGCAAAGAGAAATGTCTTGTTTGTAAAAGGACAAGCAGTGGCAGGGATTATGACCCGTAAGCAGGACCGAGCCGGATTGTAGTATGGTCCTCTTTGCTTCAATAATGGAAAGGTGGAGTTGGGTTGCCTTGGAAACCATGGAGGACCATTTCTGTTCAAGGGTCACTTGCCCGGTAGCGATGAGGGAGATAATGCAGAGTCATGATCAGCCATGATAAACTTCATCAAGCAATCCCTGTATAGAAAGAAGATTGTTTAGCAAAATGTATTAAATACATCATCACACTGATCTCTATCACTGTGAGTTGATCTCTTCTCACCTCTACCTCTAATTTTAAAAAGTCGGCTACTCCCTTTGGAATGAGAGTTCACCTCAATGGAGATAGGCATTCATTTTGTTCATTGACTCGCATGGAAAACTCCATCGTTATATTCAAACTAAAGAAGAATTTGCATGTTTATGTATTGCATGGTTAATGGCCGAGCTCATGTATGCTCAATGAAACTTCTCAATTTGGCAGCTTTGTGATCATGGCATATGATGCTAAGTTAGTGTGGTGTGGAGGATGGATATGGCGGAGTGGATACCGGAACTGGCGAGGTGGCGGAATTCTGAGGGAATTTTGGGCTGGAGCTTGTTGGCAGCGAGGGCGAAGATGAGGCGGCAGTGGAGGTGGAGAAATGAGGGGCACTAGGGAACGAGGCGGAGGAAGGATGTGGTACGACGGCAGGTGTGGAGGCGGAGGCGAAGTTGACGGATGGTGGTGGGATCGGGCGAGGTCAGGTTGGTGTCGGCGGCGGCGGAGAGGTCGCGGCGTGCACGGAGATGAGACGAGGAGAAGGGTTTGGGGTTTTCCGGCCACGGGCTCAGTATTTATAGTCAGTAACGGCTTCAGTCACGACTTAAGAGGCGACAACTGGCACCCTATTTAAATCGCGCCCCCTGCGTTTTTTCCGATTGTTAGGGTTTTTAACTTACGGAGAGCGGAAGAGGCGGCAGCTATGTCGAAGAAGAACAACTTGTCGAAGCGGAAGAAACAGCACGAATTCGATCTCAAAAGTGAGATTTTTTTTTCTACCTTGCTTATTGTTCTCGAATCTCTCTCGCTCCTTTTTTCTCTTCGTCTTTTTCCATGTTCGTTATATTTTCATTGGCTTGTGTTGTGTGCTTTCTGTGCTTACGATCAGGAGAAAAGGAAGAAAGGGAGAAGAAAGAGAAGAAACTGCACGCTAAAAAGAACAAAATGAAGGTTTGTTCATCAATACTCCCCTCAAAATGTTCATCCTTTCTCTATTTCTCTCTTTTTTAGCTTAGTCTTCGAGTGTATTCTTTTTAATCATTGAATGCCTTTTCTTTTGGACGATAACTTGAAGCTCATACCATTTTGATATTTTGGTGTCGACGTCAGATTTGAATCGAAACAACAATTAACTGAACTGAAATACTAATAATAAAATCAGTCTGAGAGCCGACAGAAGTTTACTGCAAAACCTTTCTTTGAAGATTGTTTTGTGGCCTCTCAACTCCAATCCTAGAGCTAAATCAGGCTTACTGGTTCTATTTGGATTCCTTATTTTATACAAGGTCATAACTGGTAGTTTATTTACTCTATGCTTGATGAACCATTCTTAAGAAGCTCTCTTGCTATAACCATAAGTATATCAGAGGAAATAGCTTAAGGTATTGCATAACTAGCATATCTCTGTGTCTATTTCTTCATCAAGCGATGTGTAAGAAGAAATTATGTTGATATTAATCATGTTATTACCTAGTGCAAGCCTTTTTCTGATTTTGGGAACTATATCATGGTTCAAAGGGGAAGGAAGTGCTAATATAGCAAGTTTCCCAACAAAATGAAAAAGGATAATTTGACGTTTAGTTTTAGGTGCTATAATCCAATTACAATTTACACTGACTACATTAGTTTTGAACCACTCATAATTTTTATAAAATAAAATATCATAAGCTGCTTTGGCCATGTGTGTGTTACCAGCTATCATGCCGGCTTTCATGTTCCAACTCCGGAACTTGTATTCTTTTGGCAATTTCTAGTATGGAATGTTCTTATAAGAAATTTCGTCTCTAATCTTTCTGAGGGAGTGCATCTGTTGTTTGCCTTCATCCAACTGATACAGGTTGATGGATCAGCCGTGAAAAGGAGGAACAATGGAAAATTTAGAGTTGGGAAGGTGAAAACCAAATTGTCAAAATTGGCCAAGGCTAAAGCAGCCCAAGCAATGGAACTCGACAAATAACCAACCATTTGAAAATAGAGTTCTGATTACATGAGCGGATCCTGGCAAGTTGATCCATGCACTATGCAAGTTCAGCTTAAACTATAGCTGCTATACTCTTTTTGCTCGTACAACTATGTAATCAAATTTTACTATGTTATTAACACTTGAGCATGAAATGTGAATCGATGTATGTAGTGGTTGTTGTGACTTGCTCGTATTTATTGTTATCCAAATTAGTATTGTGAGTTTTGCTGATTCAAGTGTTTGTAAATATTTATCTCTGTGTTGTTTGTTTTGTGCCCCTCCAATGGTTTGTTTCATATACTGTGAAAAAGGTCTTTAATGGTAGCTGTGTTGATGATATGGACTTGATACTTGAAGAAACCAGAGGAAGCCAAGGCAAAGATGAATCCTCCAGGTAAATTAAATACTTGATACAACACTAATTCAGTATGGCAACCATTTGTATAACTTACATGAATCTTTCTACCAGCTACACGAATATCTAATGAACCTAAATCACACTATTGCGCTATAAAACGCAAGAAAACAAGGGTAGAGAAAGAATAAATGAAGTTCACTCTGAACTCACTGATCACTGTGTGATGGAGAACATCTCGAGGTCAGCAGGTTTCCGATGCCAAGAGTTAAATGCAGGGCTTTCTCTAAGCATTCTGAGACAGGATTGGTATTCATGAGCCATAGCCTGCAAGTTAGTTTGTTTAAGTACACATCGATCGGAAGCTAGGACGATACTAGCACAAAATAATCTCCCTATGACATTAAGTGAATCAATCATCAACTGACCGTACCACAACAATAGGGAGGATTCTTCTCTAATTTGGTGTGTTACTAAAGATAATTTACCATAAAGCAAAGTATGCTTGAAACATATTTTCATTGTTTCTTTTAATTGACATCTTTTCCAGTTACTTTGAGACCAGAAACACTTTCTGGATCTGCCTATTTCTTGTTTGGAAAGAAGACAATTAGTGTTGTTAATTGAAGTATTAAAGTAAAACATACCTTTAGCTCAGAATACGAAATTTCTGCAGATTGCAGCAGTAAAGAGGATGAACATCTCAAAGACACAAAAACTTCCAGTAACCTCCTTCTGGTGTCAAAATTTGCTTAACTTCAAAAATTTGTTGAAGATGGCAAGTTTAACAACAACAAAAATAAAGAACTACTAAGACTAATGTTTTTGTCTCTATATATACTATTGATCAATAGCTAAATAAAAGCAGCTTGAACATTAAAGAATAGACCTACTTGCATAGAGATGACTCGGTGGAACGCGAGAGTGCTCCTTTTGAAGAGGTGCCTTGTTTCCTACCAGTTGTTCCCAAGACAACTTCATGCAAACCAGACTTGTTCCAACAGATAGAATACCTAAAAAAACGAGGCATACTGATGCATTATTGTTATTTTTGTTGTAGAACTAAAAGCGAGAAAGGTTAGAAGCTAATCAAAGATGTTTGTTCAACATGGAAAAACAAACCATATACTACCCGCAAGTTAAATTAGCATCAAAAGTATGAAACTCGAGGAACTTCATCGCAGAAGGAACCTCAAATACAATAGGCTGTACAACAAAACAATACTTTTAATACTGGGTTAGTCATCGTCATATCAAGGGTCCACCATAAATTGGAGGAAACATACCCTGTTAACATGAAAAGAGGCTGATAGATTGGAATGCATGTGAGCTGTGCGATTGAAGATAGCACTTTCAAGAGAATTTGCCTGCATAGGATCAAAAGGAAACATGCCTGCAGTTATGGTAGACAAATACACTGGTCGCAAAATATGAGAAAGCAAAGCCCCTGCAATTAAAAGGAAAAGGCAGATATATTATAGATTTCAATATGCCATAATAACAAGATATAACACTTTGGTCTAAAATGCATTATACATCGGCAATGAAAACATCTTCATAAAGTCTAAGGGCATTATTCAGAGCAAAAAAAAAAAAGGGAAAGCACATTATACGAGTTGTGAGACTGACTCTGAGCTGTTTGGGGATGGCTACATGGGTATTGTCCTGCCACCGAAATCTATAAAATAGACTATATTGCTCGTAATGTCTAAATCATCTAAATTATGGTAATATTCTTCTGTAACTTATGTCATCCTGTTCATTGTGGTTCCTCGACCATACTAGCTCCTCAGCATTCCCTCCTTAGGTATGTGAGGGGCAACAATGAACTAACAATATAATTCCATTGTGATTTCTCATTATATGAACTCTTTTTTCATGTTTATGTTTTTTGTCTAAATACTAAGAAAATTGAAATATTGGAATAAGTTGCATTTTCCATGGTTTTGTCATGTCACAACTCTCATACAAATTCAATTGATCCGAAATGAACATGTTAAATGTTCTATTAGGGAGCCCAATCTTGACTCTTTTGTGTTCCTCACTAGGATTCAAGGTTATAACACAATTGCATTGAATCTACAGGATCCATTGCTAAATAAATGCCTTCCACAGTCAATCCTTCCTCTTGACTGTTTTGCAGTAGCATCTAATGTGCAAATGCCATGGAATGGAGTCAGACACAAATTAAAGGCAAACTTTTGTGCATGAACTAGAACTTTCCTTAATCTCTAATAAATTCAAGTACTCAAAATATAGTCTTGATCAATGATCATCTATACTATTTTTCCAGATGATGTTTGTACATGTGACTAATTGTGGAGTAAATTTCTGATCTTATACTTTAGTAACCTCATAGATTCATCTTGTCATTCTCATTTCTATTACATGAATTTATTGTACCCAATAGTCTATCCCCCAAAGTACGGTTAGCTGTGTGATAGCCATAAGGCTTTCTTCAAATCTAAGGCGTTCACTATGATTGCACATGATGCCACTTAACAAAATTCAAAGCACATTATCCATGTTACCTTGAACCTAAGAAAGCGAACTGTAATCAATTTGTCGCCCTAAATAGAAATTCAAAATGCTACATGCAAGATACCTTCATTTTACAATCCTTAAATATTCTAAAAGAGTCCTAAAGAAGTGTTGGTAATTCGGCACAGGACTTTTAATTTTGCTAATCTAGAGAAAAATTATTATGAAAAAAAACCAAAACAGTCAAAAGAAAACTTTTTGAAAAAGAGTTTTGGATAAGTCTACTGGCATCGGATTTTTTCCTTAACAAAAAAAAAAATCATTCATAAATTCTGTTAGACACCTTGCTGATAACAGAACTTAAGTCATTAGTAACAAGCAGATATAATAATGATTCAAAGACTCGAGTCATTCTAAGCTAAAACATGCTCAGATTACTTGTCAAAAAGACAATGATAGATGGAAATGTTTTTATTTAAATGGCAAAAAGACTGCAAGTAAGAACGGATCCCTCAAAGATGAAATGTAAAAGAACCTTGGACTCCAACAACACTCCAACGGGTTATCTTATCAAAGCAGCTCATGGAGAGAGTTGCATCACCACGTCCTGGCTTCTTTTGGACAATTGTTGACATCTGAGGATGTTCACCTGAGAAATGGTTTATCCCATTTGTTTGATCATTTCCATTTGGGCATCCAATTGATAATTCACCTCCTGAAATAGAGGAAGGCTAAGGGTTGTCAATTATGATTACCAAGTAAAATGACCTAAACAGAAGGATTAGAATTTTAGGGAAATTCATATTTCATTTGAGCCTCAGGTTTCATATAAAGGTCTAACTTGAACTAGTTTTAGTTTAAGAAATAACTCTACAATAATTTGTCTCCCTAAACAATAATTAAATTTACCTAGCTTTCAATATCTACCAAAATAAACTCCTAACCCATAAAACTTCCTAATTCAAAACATCTATAATTTGAACAGGTCAAGAATGTAATACAATATATCGCAGTTTAACCTCGAGTTTTTGTAGGTATATCTGCTTGAATTGAAGGATAAGAGAAAACTCCACCTGATCGAGAAAAACAATGTATAAGTCGCTACATATTCACAACAAAAGAAATACTAAAGGTTTCTATGCAATAAGAAATATCATTAGAAGAGGAAGAAGAAACAAATGAGGAAGACGCACAAGGGAATTGGGTGATATACATATGCAATCCCCAACCAGGTTTCATCTTGTACTTGGTCTGGCCAAGGCAACTATCATCCAGATCAAAACACGAACTGGATGCATCATCTAAACCTAAACGGACTCTGCCATCTTTCTGGATGCGATCAAGGCGTTCAATTTCCGCATAGAAGTACCTATTCTCTTTCCAAGCTAAAATTTTGCAATAAGAGGAACCAAACTGTAGCGGTGTACTGTAGGACAAGCAGTTACCTCACCAGGGACCGGCGCGCGATGACCTCAGCGTGGGAGTCATTGATGACATCTCCTCCAGGGCACAAGAAGGAGCGCCCAATGCATTTGGTGCCAGTGCCCAGAGCCACGACCTCGAGAACTGAAACAAGAATGGGCGCCTATGATTCAAAGATCGAGGCGAAGAGAAGCGCTGAGGCAGGAGTACCATCGTACCGTCGGAAGGCGAGGAAAGGAGGAAAGCGGCGAGGACGGTGGTCTCCTTGCCCTGAGGTTTCCCCTTCTTGGGGAGAGAGCGGTAGAGCCCGAGAACGACTTCGGAGACGCTTTCTCCCCAGCGGCTCTTCTCTGCCTCCTCCCACCGCGGCCGCGAGGGCAAAGGCGACGAATACATGGCAGGCAGCGCCGTCCCCTCTCTCGTTCTTCTCTTTACTACTTTAATAAATTTATTAAATACATTTTAAAAATAAATTCCTTTTTTTTAAAATGAAAATTTATTATATACCATTAAATTCACAAAATATTTGAATAATTCTTCTGTAATTATGGTTACTTCCCTTACTGAATTGATCGAGTGAAATTTAGAAGATGAAAAATATTTTTTTTGAAAGAAAAATAATTCGTATAAAATGCAAGTTTAGTTGGACTTCGCTGGTTCACCCAACGGTTCTATATGGTCGGGCTTACTATCATCGAGAAATAAATTAAAAAATTATAATTAACTAATAAATTTTTTTTTTTTTTCTAATTTTTATCGAGATTCAAATCTTTATCCTATAATTAGCCAAACCAATCTTACCCGGGTACGTGTGAATCACAGGATGAACTTGGCCTAAAATTAAAGTTCTAAAGAAAGTTCTAGACTTAACTTTTATCTCTTAATCCAATTAACTTTTGGAACTTTGACCGGCTTGTTTGCCTTGACTTCACTCATAAGTTGAATGGGTCAAGGTCAAACTTTGACCCCTTATAAGAGTTGAATAACTTTACTATTTCCTTTTAATTACTTTATAACGATCGACTCACACGCGCATGCTTGGATAGCGATGGCCTCTATATATTGTCAAATTATTTATGATATCGAATTCATTGTTATTTTAGCATTATAAGCCAACTACTTGAATAGTGAACAAGTTTGTGCTACCTTAATTAATGATTTGTATACCAATGATATGAGATACTGGTAAACCTACAGGTTCCATTCGAGCAAACATAGACACTTAAATTATAGTTATTCAACTTTATCGATAATGCAATATTCTTTAAGGTGATTAAAATAATAATAATAATAATTTTGGAGCCAGCCAAATAGATAGTTCGGAAGAGGGTAAGTTCTCTGTATCTGATCTCATGTCATACTTTCTAGAATTATTAGCCATCTCTTTTAAAAAATAAGATGAAATAAATATACCAAAGTGATTAAGTTCAATGAATCCATGTCCATGTTGTCCCACCATGCAAATTCTTCAACTAACGATCGAAAATTCATATAAATAAGATGAAATAGGAAAAAAAAAAAGGCAAAGATTAATCAGTAAGGCAGGATCAATTCATTCGTTATTTTTTTTTAAATTTTTTCTTCTCAATTCATGTTCGTTGACGCAAATGGCCGCGTCAGCAAACGCCCTATTTATTACCACTCAAGAACGACACGTGTCGAAGGGACGGCCATCTTTCTTGGAGTTTGACCCAGCCGCCATACGTCATTAGACACGTGCTATATTAATGCACGGGTCCCGTGCAACTTTGGCCAATGGGAAACATCCACCCACGTCACTTGTTTGTCTGTTCTTTGTCCTCGCATATAAATGACCGGAGTTCAACGTTCAAATACCGAACACAAAACAGAGCAAAACAGAGTAAGAGCGGCTTCGATCTCTTCTCTTCCGATCTCAATGAGTTCTCTCAATTTTCTCCATTGTATAGTCTGTCAATCCTCTTCGGAATCGGAGTCGAGCCCAATGGATCCTTTTCGATGTGCTGTCGCCGGAGGAGGAGGTTCCCCGCTTCCCTTCGACATGAACGACGCTGAAGAGATGCTCTTGCTCGACATGCTCATGGAGACCCCGAGTATGTCTTCCTCGTCGGAGACAATGACTAGCAGAGGAGGAAGCCAAGAGATAGAGTCTCCGAACGCTGAACCGGAGGCTGTGACCGTGCTGGAGAAGAGCTACCGGGGGGTGCGGAAGCGGCCGTGGGGGAAGTTCGCGGCGGAGATCCGGGACTCGACCCGGCAGGGGGTGCGGGTGTGGTTGGGGACCTTCGACAGCGCGGAGGCCGCCGCGCTAGCCTACGACCAGGCCGCATTGGCCCTGCGTGGGGCCGCGGCGGTGCTCAACTTCCCGGCTGAGAGCGTCCGGGAGTCGCTGCAGGGGATGGGGATCGAGCCGACGGGCTCACCGGTGTTAGCCCTCAAGAAGAGGCATCGCATCAGGCGGCGGCCGGCGGGGAAGAGGTGCAAAACGGAGTCCAACCCCGCCTGCGAAACAGTGGTGGAGTTGGAGGACTTGGGAGCAGAGTACTTGGAGGAGCTCTTGAGACTATCAGAGCTCGCATGACGTCATCATATCTATCTATCTAACGATAGATACTTAATTAGATATCAAATATCAATTGACTTGAGAAAAGAGATGTTAAATTCCATGGCGTCATTATGCTTGTAGTGTGGCTGTGTGGGGATAAAAGGAAAATGGGCATGTAAATACTTTAATCTCAGATCCATTGAACCTTTGCTAAGCTAACGCTCGAACACTCCAGCGATGTTTACATTCAGTGTTTGGCTTCTGGAAGGGGCAATCTAATTGAGATGTGTTTAGATTTTTCTACATTTCCTAAGCTCAAGTAGACCGAACTGAGTGAGGGAGGAGGTTCAGTGAGTCTGTTAAATCAGTGAGTCTAACCAGTTCAGTTGAGTCATAAAGCCATATTCGATCTACTGCATTCTCAAAAACGACTAGTGAGAACAACATAATTACACGGCCAATCGTGTTTAGCTCACAGCAAAAATAATAATAATAACTGAATATCAAAGCTTCGATCTTTTATCTCTATCTTGTAGCTTCTCTGGCACTCGTCGACGGTCCCAGCGACGACGCGCCATTTGCAGTCGCAGCTCCATTGGCGAAGCGCTGCAGCTGCAGCATTCGCGCGTAGCTCCCGTCGGGATGGTGTTTGAGCAGGTGTGAGTGCGTTCCTTGCTCCACCACCTTCTCGTCGTCGATCACTGCGATCACGTGAGCGTTCCTTACCGACGCAAGGCGGTGCGCCCCCACGATGGTGGTTCGTTCCGTCCCCGACCGCTCGAGTGCATCCTGCACGCTCCTCTCGGACTCTGCGTCCAGTGCGCTCGTTGCCTCGTCCAGTAGCAGTATCGGCGCCTTCTTCACTAGTGCCCGTGCCACGGCTACTCTCTGCCTCTGTTCGCCCGATAGCTGCACCCCACGTTCCCCGAGCCATGTCCTGTACCCATCGGGCAATGCCAATATGAACTTGTGCGCGTTGGCCAGCGTCGCAACCTCCACCACTTCTGCCTCCGTCGCTGCCTCCCTCCCGTACGCGATGTTCTCAAAGATGGTTGATGCAAATAAGCATGGCTCCGATTGCAGATCACACATTGTGAGCATCCGATGTCAGCCTACGTGCAATCCTAGCACTGGCGTTCTCCTCTCTGTCGAACCATGCGATCTCGTTTCGGAGGTGAAGCATTCGTCCCTAAAACTCATAACTAGCGTTCTTCTTTGTTGTACATGATTTATACATTAGTTTTTCTAATAATTGAAAAACACATAACTATGTGTTTTGATAGACCTAAAACTCAAAAGAATGCACTAAATCAACATCTTGAGTTTCGTTTATCGTCCTAACATCTCACTCGTATCTAATATGCATTAAAATGCATACAAGTCACCTTATAGGTCTGTGTGAGATGTATAGTTTGATTTTGCCCTAAACTAGGGATCATGTATTTCTATCTAGACACTTTAAGAGTTTTGAACATCCACCAAGGATGTTACTTGTTAATAAATGTCATTAATCTTTAATTACAAAGGATTAAAAGTGATGCATGATTTGTTATGGTATATGATCCCGTCTGAAAACTGAATCAGACGGACCGTCGGGTGAGGTGGATTGAATGTTGACCGAGTCGCGGTGTCCCGGAGGGGGGTGTGTTGAGACGACTTCCGTGTTGACTAAGTCTTCAGAAGTCCTCTGGTCAACGCTACCTGCGGCCAGCGACCGGGTCCCTTCGGTCCCTAGAGTTTTGAACATCCACCAAGGATGTTACTTGTTAATAAATGTCATTAATCTTTAATTACAAAGGATTAAAAGTGATGCATGATTTGTTATGGTATATGATCCCGTCTGAAAACTGAATCAGACGGACCGTCGGGTGAGGTGGATTGAATGTTGACCGAGTCGCGGTGTCCCGGAGGGGGGTGTGTTGAGACGACTTCCGTGTTGACTAAGTCTTCAGAAGTCCTCTGGTCAACGCTACCTGCGGCCAGCGACCGGGTCCCTCCGGTCCCTGGTACCCCGAAGCTCGAGACGGATCCAACGAACATATGAGTAACAGGCTAATAATGTAATATAATTGATCCGGCGGTAAGAATGGGGGGCCCACCCTCTGAAGGGTCCCAGCCTAAGGACGGATGGAAGGCTAGCCCAGCGGATAATGGTCCGAGCGGAGCTATAGATAACCCATCCATGGGCTTGGGTTTCTGACGCCAAGGCAGGAGGATCTAAGGGCCGAGCGGGAGTCCGCTCGGCTGGGACCGAAGAGCCGAGCGGGAGTCCGCTCAGCCGGGACCGAAGGGCTGAGCGGCCTAGGCGCTCGTCTCGGGATATGGGATGTCAGCAGAAGCATGTCTGGTGAATAGGCCGTACACAAGATCGCACGATGGAAGATCTCGCCGTCACATCACGGAGAGGTGGATACAGTAACGGTATGGCCCTAGGTATGTCCTTCTGACAGACCCATACCTGGGCATGATCGAAAGCAGGTGATTGCTTCGATTGGCGTGCCCAGGCTCTTTCGATAGTTCTATATAAGACCCCCATTTCTTCACCGGAGGTACGCGCATCTGGATCTCTGAAACCACCTCCTTTGTTATTCCTCGCCTGATTTGAGCGTCGGAGGGCCGTCGCCGGGACACCCCTCCCGGCTCGGTTCTGTTGCAGGTTCGCCGGAGCACTCGAGGATCCAGCAGGGAGCGCCACGTCCCCAGCGTCTGTTGACTCCTGGTTCAGACAGGATCAATTTGGCGCCGTCTGTGGGAACGCACCTGCATCTGAGCAGAGGCAATGGACGAGGCTGGAAGAATACATACCGTGGCACTCTCACAAGAAGAGTTAGACGCTCTGGTCGAGATAAGGGCCGCCAAACTTGTGGAGCAGAAACAGAAAGAGGCAGCCGAGCGGCAGGAGCAACAAGCAACATCTGCGTCGGGTGGCCGAGCGGAAGCACCTCAAGCCACCGTGGCATTCCATCGGGCCTTATTCCGCACCCCTGAAACCGTACCAGCTCGGAAAGATAGAGGATCTTCTTCCGACGAAATGCCCAGGCGAGACGCCAGAAAGGGGAAAGCTCCTCGAGTAGATTCATCTCCCGAGCGGATCAATCGCCAATTCTCGGAGGCCATTCTACGAGACCCTTTGCCCAAGCATTACGTGCCTCTGACGATCGGAGAGTACAACGGAACAACGGACCCGGATGATCATCTGGGTAAGTTTGATAACACAGCTACACTCCATCAGTATACAGATGGAGTAAAGTGCCGCGTCTTCCTTACAACTTTCTCGGGATCGGCTCAACGGTGGTTTCGGAGGCTGCCGGACGGATCCATCACTAGCTTCAAGGACTTCCGAACGGCCTTCCTCCACCACTTCGCTAGCAGTCGGCGTTATCAGAAGACCAGTGTCAGCTTATTTGCCATCAAGCAAGAGTCGAGAGAATCGCTTCGAGCCTACATCCAGCGATTCAACCAAGTGGCGATGGATATCCCAATGGCCACATTGGAGACGATGATGAATGCCTTCACGCAGGGCCTTGTGGATGGGGACTTCTTCCGGTCGCTTATCCGAAAGCCGCCCCGAGATTATGATCATATGCTACATCGGGCCAACGAATACATAAACGTGGAAGAAGCACAAGCCGCCCGGAAAAAGGAAACTCCTACCGAGCGGGCACCTATTCATGCCGAGCGGAAACAGCACGCCGCTCAGCAGCCACCTAGAGGACCGAGAGCCGAAGCAATACGATCTCCCCACGCCAGGTCGCACGTACAAGAAGTGGCTGCCGCTCGGCCCAAGCCAAAGAAGAGGTGGACCCCTATGTTCTGCTCCTTCCACCAGACGGATACGCACAACACGAAGGATTGTCGAAGTCTTCCCTTCGTGGCCAATCCCGTTCCTAGAAGGGCCGAACGACGGTCACCTCCCACCGACAGGAGACAAAGGACTCATGAAGCTGACCGGACCCGCCCCGAGAGGCGACATCAACAGACACCCGATCGGCACCGATCTCCGAGACAGGATAATCGCCGGGCGTCCAGAGAACGGTCACGACCGTCCGCTCGGGAAGAGGAGAATAGGAGCAATATTGTCAGAGGCGAGATCAACGTTATTGCTGGTGGGCCGACCGGAGGAGATTCCAACCGAGCTAGAAAGGCAGGCGTCCGGCAGCTCCAGATCCACGCAGTCGGTTGCAGCCAAGAGCGGGCAAGTGGGCCGGAAATCACTTTCGGACCCAGGGACTTAGAAGGAGTCGAAGTGCCCCACGACGACGCCCTGCTTATTAAAGCGGTAATAGCAAATTACACTATTCACCGCATATTTGTTGACACAGGGAGTTCGGTCAACATCATATTCAAGAAGGCGTTTGACCAGCTGCAAATTGATCGAGCCGAGCTGCTTCCCATGACAACCCCGCTCTACGGGTTTACGGGTAACGAAGTTCAACCGGTCGGACAGATCCGGCTGGCTACCTCGCTGGGAGAGGAGCCGCTCAGGAGGACCAGGACAATAAATTTTGTGGTGGTTGATTCTCCCTCGTCCTACAATGTCATTTTGGGCCGACCGGCGCTCAGTGAATTCCGAGCGGTCGTCTCAACCTTCCACCAGAAGATGAAGTTCCCCGTCGAAGACAAGGTGGGAGAGGTACGGGGAGATCAGTTAGCAGCTCGGCGGTGTTACATAGAGATGGTCCGAGCAGAATCCAACTCCGCTAGGAAGGCGCCTCGAATCGAGGTAAATGCTATCACTGAAAAGCCACCCGCCTTAATTTATGAGGAAAAAGAGGAGGTGCAGATTCATCCGACCCGATCGGAGGCCACGACTTTTGTTGCCTCTGATCTGGAGGAGAAGCAGAAGGAGGAGCTGATCCAATGCCTCCGACGAAATCATGATGTGTTCGTCTGGTCGACACATGAATTGCCTGGAATTTCGCCGAGCATAGCGCAGCATGAGTTGCACGTCCGACCGGACGCTCGGCCAGTGAAGCAAAGAAAAAGAGATTTCAGCGCCGAGCAGAACTCCATAATCCGAGCGGAGGTCGAGCAACTTCTGGAAGCCGGCCACATACGCGAGGTGCAATTCCCGAGCTGGCTGGCTAACGTAGTATTAGTCTCCAAGCCGGGCGGCAAGTGGAGAGTCTGCATCGACTTTAGGGACTTAAACAAAGCATGCCCCAAAGATTTTTATCCTCTGCCCCGAATAGATCAGCTGGTGGACTCTACAGCCGGATGAGAATTAATTTGTATGCTCGACGCCTACCAAGGATATCATCAAGTGCCGCTCGCCCGGGAAGATCAAGAAAAAGTAAGCTTCGTAACGGCCGACGGCACATATTGCTATAATGTGATGCCGTTCGGATTGAAGAATGCCGGGGCCACTTATCAACGCTTGATGAACAAAGTGTTCAGGGAGCAGATCGGGCGGAATCTGGAAGTTTATGTGGACGACATCCTTATCAAGTCCGCCCGAGCGGCCGGCCTATTCAAGGACATGGAAGAAACCTTCCGAACGCTGCGCAAATATGGGGTCAAGCTAAATCCTCAAAAGTGTCTGTTCGGAGCAAAAGGAGGGCGTTTCTTGGGATATATAGTGACCAAGCGGAGAATTGAAGCCAATCCCAGCAAGGTGAGAGCTCTGCAAGACATGCTGCCTCCAAGGAATACAAGGGAAGTGCAGCGATTGACCGGTCGGATAACTGCTTTATCCAGATTCATCTCCAAAATCGCCGACCGGAGCCTCCCTTTCTTCAAAATCTTGCGCAAGGCAACTAAATTTCACTGGGACGAGGAATGCGACCGAGCGTTCGAAGAATTGAAGACATATCTTAATTCTCTGCCTATACTAGCCAAGCCGATCGGGGGTGAGTCACTTTACATTTATCTGTCTTCAACCGAGCATGCTGTAGGCTCGGCACTTGTAAGGTCCAGCGGCGAAGAACAGCCGGTGTATTTTCTGAGCCACATCTTAAAAGATGCCGAATCCCGTTACACTGGGCTCGAGAAGTTGGCCTTTGCTTTGGTTCTAGCCGCTCGGCGCCTTCGACCATATTTCTTGGCTCACACTATCATCGTCCGGACAAACAGTCCACTAGGAAGAGTGCTGTTGAATCCAGAAGCGTCCGGACGGCTCATCAAGTGGACGACAGAACTAAGTGAATTTGACATCCAATACCAGCCCCGCTCGGCGATCAAAGCGCAATCCTTGGCTGATTTTGTGACCGAAGTGCAGAAGCCAGAGCCGGAAGCTATGTGGAGGATATATGTGGATGGGTCTTCCACTCGGCTCGGAAGTGGGATTGGAATACTACTACTCTCACCCCAAGAAGAAAAGATGCACTTATCTGTCCAGCTGGACTACAAAGCCACCAACAATGAAGCAGAGTATGAGGCCCTCATAGCCGGACTGCAGGCGGCACGGCATGTAGGAGCCGGTCGGGTGACACTCTATTCGGATTCACAATTGGCCGCTCAGCAACTTTCTGGCACCTTTGAAATCAACAACGTTCGGCTTAAGCTCTACGCTGAAGCCTTTGAAAAACTCAAAGCTACTTTCCGAGAGGTCCTTATTCAAAAGATTCCCCGAACGGAGAACCAGGTAGCCGATGACTTGGCCAGACTAGCAAGTTCTATAGTGTCGGTCACCATTCAGCAACCAATTGAAAAAGTATTGCTGGTAGCGCACATCGACCGGATGGAAAGCCTCACGTTTCCAAGCGACTGGAGGACGCCCATCAAAGATTTCCTCCGCGCGGGAGCCACACCGGCCGATCGGGACGAAGCCCAGCTACTCAGGCGGAGGGCCGGTCGGTTCGCGCTCATAGGTGATCAGCTCTACAAGAAGGCCTTCTCACGTCCGCTGTTGAAATGCGTGAGCTCGGAAGACTCGGCTTATATTCTCCAAGAAGTATACCAAGGATCGTGTGGAGGGCATCCGGGCGGACGATCATTAGCCAAAAAGATCCTGCTAGCTGGATACTTTTGGCCGACCTTACAAACAGACGCCGCTCGGACAGTATCTACATGCCTTTCGTGCCAGAAGTATCACAGCTTCTCCCACCGACCGGCAGAGGAGATGAAGGCATCAGCCGTCTCATGTCCGTTCGATCAATGGGGAATGGATATTGTGAGTCCATTTCCGATGGCGACCGGGCAGAGGAAATTTTTGCTGGTGGCGGTCGATTATTTCTCCAAGTGGGTGGAAGCCGAGCCACTAGCCAGGATCACCGAACAGATGGTCAAAAAATTCATATGGCAACACATCATCTGTAGGTTCGGTATCCCTCGCCGATTGGTTTCCGACAATGGGCGGCAATTCACAGGGAAGGTGCTAGAAGATTGGTGCAAAAGCTATGGCATTGAGCAACATTTCACGTCCGTGGCCTATCCTCAAAGCAACGGTCAAGCCGAAGTAGCCAACCGGGAAATTCTCCGTATTCTGCGCGCTCGGCTCGACCATGTGGGAGGAAGTTGGCCGGATGAAGTGCCGGGCGTCTTGTGGGCCATCCGAACGACGCGGAAGGAAGGGACGGGCGCCACACCGTTCCATTTGGTGTATGGCGGCGAGGCAGTCATTCCGGTTGAAGTCGACGTCGAGTCTACTCGGGTCCAATTGTACGATGAAGGCAACGCCGATCGGAGGAACATGGAGCTGGATCTGGTTAACGAGGAGCGAGCTAAGGCATCCGTTCGGCTGATGGCATACCGTCAACGAATGAAGCAAAACTACAACCGCCGCGTCAATCCCCGATCATTCCAAGTCGGCGACCTTGTCTGGAAGAAAGTCAGACCGGTCGGCGACGTCGGCAAGCTTGAAGCTCCGTGGGCAGGTCCCTTCAAAATCATCGAGAAGCTCCGCTTGGGTGCGTATTATTTGGAGGATGAGGAAGGTTGGCAGCTAGATAGTCCGTGGAGTGCGAACCACCTCCAGCCTTACCGAGCAGGATGAAAGGTGTGCCTATGTAAATCATCCTGTGTACTTTTTTCAACTGAATACTTGAAATGCAGAAACGAAAAATCAAGAGAACTAAGGCATCGCCAACAAAGGAACAAAGGCCCCGCGCCGATCGTCCGGAGGTAAATGGGTCGAGCCAAGCGCTCGAGGATCGAAAACCCAGTACCTTCCGGATGGAGGTAAATTATCCGAGCCAAAATGCTCGACGCAGCAGACCCTGAGCCGTTCGGCCAGGAGTACGTTCTCCGAGCTGGGTGGAAGGGGCATATGGATTATCCGAGCCAAGCGCCCGAATAGCGAAGGCCCCCCAGCCGATTATATTCGCAAGCAAATGACCCGTGCTGTTCGGGCGGGCACAAAGACTGTCCAAGCGCGAGATAAGTTATGAAGGTCAAGGTCGCTCGACCTGGTAAGGAGTTAGCCTTGAAGACCGTCTAGCCCAGACGTTAAACCGTAGAGTCGCGCCGACCGGCTATAAAAACCGAGCGGAAAATCGACGAGCCCCATCGTTAAAAATCGAGAGCCGCGCCGATCGGCTATAAATATCCGCGCCGACGAGCCCCGTCGTTAAAGATCGAGAGTCGCGCCGATCGGCTATAAAGATCCGCGCCGACGAGCCCCGTCGTTAAAGATCGAGAGCCGCGCCGATCGGCTATAAATATCCGCGCCGACGAGCCCCGTCGTTAAAGATCGAGAGCCGCTCCGATCGGCTATAAAGATCCGCGCCGACGAGCCCCGTCGTTAAAGATCGAGAGCCGCGCCGATCGGCTATAAAGATCCGCGCCGACGAGCTCCGTCGTTAAAGATCGAGAGCCGCGCCGATCGGCTATAAATATCCGCACCGACGAGCCCCGTCGTTAAAAATCGAGAGCCGCGCCGATCGGCTATAAAGATCCGCACCGACGAGCCCCGTCGTTAAAAATCGAGAGCCGCGCCGATCGGCTATAAATATCCGCGCCGACGAGCCCCGTCGTTAAAGATCGAGAGCCGCGCCGATCGGCTATAAAGATCCGCGCCGACGAGCCCCGTCGTTAAAGATCGAGAGCCGCGCCGACGAGCCCCGTCGTTAAAAATCGAGAGCCGCGCCGATCGGCTATAAATATCCGCGCCGACGAGCCCCGTCGTTAAAAATCGAGAGCCACGCCGATCGGCTATAAAGATCCGCGCCGACGAGCCCCGTCGTTAAAGATCGAGAGCCGCGCCGATCGGCTATACTCACTGAATACAAACAGTATAGCCAAGCGCTAAACGATTAAGGAAACAAGTCGATTGATTAACCCGATCGGTTGTCTAGTGGGAAACACAGCTTAACTGACTCTACAAATGAATACCAAACAGACAGAAGAGGGCAATGAAAGACAAACAAAAATAGAAGCAAAGGATTACAATAATGCCGAACGACAAGTACAAAAATTTTACATCCGCTGAGCGGATGAAATACAGGAAGTGTTGGGAAGAATTCTCCTCACTCAGGGTCCTCAAAATTGAAAAAGGCGTCCGGGATATCGTCGATCATGGCCGCCAGGTCGGAGGCTGGAATGTGCATTCCCGCGGGAAGGTGGCCACCCTTCTTCAAGTACGCCATGGTGACCTTGACTGCCTCAGCGAAAGTGGATGAGACGTTGCCGCCGAACTTTGCGCCGAACCGTTCCGAGCGGAGGTAGTCTTGGCGCGCTGCTGCTAGGCGACCCGGCTCCCCTTCCTTGTACTTTTTGAGAGCCGCTCGGGAAGCGATGAGTGAATCTTGGAGGACTTTCTGGTCCACCTCCGCTTTAGTACGCTCAGCAGAGCGCCCAACCCGTTCGGCAGCTAGTTGGGCTTCCAGATTCTTAGAGTGCTGATCTAGAGCCCGGACTTCAACTTTCATCTTGTCCAGATCAGCAATCGCCTGCTTCTTCCAGGCGGTAGCGCGTTTGGCATCTGCTTCGCGCTTCTTGACTTGGCCCTCTAGCCGAGCCACCTCTGTAGCTAGGTCGGCGGACTTCTTCTGTTCGGCCTCAAGAGTTTGTTTCTCCCGCTCGGCCGATGGACCCCCGGACACTTGGAGTTTTTCCAGGAGCTCCTCCAGCTCAGCTAGCCGATGGCTAGTGGCGATTTGCTCAGCCCAGCGCTGTAAGGGAAATAATGAAATCAGGAACCAAACAGTAGCACGGTGCGGGAAGAAAAATGAATTTACCTGAGTGGCCTGCTGCAGGTTATTGTCGCCGAGCTTCTTAGGCGTCATGAGGGCCACTTGAATTTGCGCGTCCTCAAAAAGCTTGGCGAGCGGACCCGTCAAGGTTATTTCGTGAACGGGGCTCGATGGCCGATCGGCGGACAGTAAATATTCCTCCGATGGAAATCGGAGGGTAGTCTTGATGGTCGGATGGCCGGACGGCGCTTCTTCAGTCGCGGCCGCCTGACGCGAGGACTCCCCTATGGTGGAAGTTTCGCCCAACCGTCGTAGGCGACGACGAGTCCGGGTAGGAGAGCCGGAGGACTGTGCGGTGGGCGAAGCCACAGGGGTCCCGATCTGTGATGGCGTGCGAGCAGGCGAAGTTACGTCGATCGGCGCCTGTGGTTCCCCCTCTTGGGTCGGCGGAAGGCTGGAGTCTCTTCGACGTTTTCGCCGAACCTCCAATGGTGGATCTCCAACCTGTGGTACGCCCAGCTCGACGGGGGCTGAGGAAACAGGATCCGCCTCAACTTCCGTTGAAGCGGATGGGGCAGCTTCTGTTTCAGGGGCGGACTGCGCCCCCCCTCTCCTGCATCTGCCGGGCGGCTGGGGATGAGACCCCGCTCGGCGAGCTCTTTTTTTGTGGCCGCTTCAATTTCCACGGACTTTAATTTCAAATGAGCGGTAGCCTTGGAGCGCCACATGACTTCAGCTGCAGTAAAAGAAATTAAAATCAATTAGACAAAAAAGACTAAGAGTGTAAAGAATCCTTACTCATGCGGAAGGGGAGATTTGCCCGAACGGGAGACAATCCGAAAATATACAACACCCCCTTGAGAAGTAACTGGTCGATCTTGTATCGCTGACCGGATAACCAGTTCGCCGCATGAAGATAGGCTGGGTTGCTTCTGAACTTGCTGAGCTCCGGCTGAGTCGGTACAGCGGTCTGCCAGTTGGTTCGGAATGCTGGCCGCTCGGGAAGTCGGATATAGAAGAAAAACTCCTTCCAGTGTTTGTTGGAGGTCGGCATATTATCAAAAAATCTAAAGCCTATTCTACTTTGGAAGATAAAAGTGCCCGGCTCGGATTGTTTGGGGTAGAAGAAGAAGTGGAATATTTTGGGGTCAAGAGGGATACTGTGCAGCTTAAAGAGGACGGCAGCCTAAAGGAATTCGGCACAAGTTGACCGAGCGGGATGCGAAAATAATTACAAACCTCCAAAATAAAGGGATGGGTAGGAAACCTAAGGCCGCCCTGGAATTGGTCCAGAAAGAAACAAATGGTGCCGGTCGGCGGGTCATAGGGCCGGTCAGTCGGGTCGGCTACAACTATTTCATAGTTATCGGGAATCCCATATGTCCGAACAAGGCGCCGAGCACCCTCCTCATCAAATCGACTCTCCATGGTCAGATACCAAGGGCCATGAACACCAACAGCGGGTTCGGAGGAGCTTGCCATCTCGAAGAAGCAAAAAGATAGCGAGAAATCGAAGGAACGGGAGCAAAAGAGGCAAAACAAGTTGGGAAGACCTTGTAAACGAAGGGAGAAGACTCACTGAGAAGGAAACGGACGGAAAGGATCCCCGGTAAGATGGTAGCCGCCGAAAAACAAGAACTGGGTCGTCGGAGGTCACGGCAGAGGAAGAAGCAGAAGGCAACGCGCAAGCGAATATGCGGCGAAGGAAGGAGACTGAGGCTTTATACAGCCGGGGCCAGTCGGCCTCCGCCGTCCGATCCAGGTTACGACAGACGAGGACGCCATCGGGCCGTCCATTTTAAACGGAGGCGTCCCATCGTAAGCGACGCCGCCGCCACACAATGGTCGACACGTGGCGCTCTGTCACCAAGCGCAATTAATGCGCCCATACCACGCATGATTCGGTTTAATGAAGAGGATTTGCGTGATTTTTGAGAAGATTTAGACAAGCAAACATCCCTGTTGAGCGACAAGACCACCATAACGAAGAGCCGAGCGGCTGAATTTGGAAGAAGGGCCGAACGGCCCCAAGGATACTATAAGCGACGGAAAGGCGACGACCGCCCGCTCGGACACATAGTCCAGTCAGTCGGACTCACTGCCTCCTTCGACTAGACTTGAAGGGAAGGCAAGTGATCCGGCGGTAAGAATGGGGGGCCCACCCTCTGAAGGGTCCCAGCCTAAGGACGGATGGAGGGCTAGCCCAGCGGATAATGGTCCGAGCGGAGCTATAGATAACCCATCCATGGGCTTGGGTTTCTGACGCCAAGGCAGGAGGATCTAAGGGCCGAGCGGGAGTCCGCTCGGCTGGGACCGAAGGGCCGAGCGGGAGTCCGCTCAGCCGGGACCGAAGGGCCGAGCGGGTGTTCCGTTCGGCCAAGATAAGGGCGAGGATACAAAGGTAGCCGAGCGGCCTAGGCGCTCGTCTCGGGATATGGGATGTCAGCAGAAGCATGTCTGGTGAATAGGCCGTACACAAGATCGCACGATGGAAGATCTCGCCGTCACATCACGGAGAGGTGGATACAGTAACGGTATGGCCCTAGGTATGTCCTTCTGACAGACCCATACCTGGGCATGATCGAAAGCAGGTGATTGCTTCGATTGGCGTGTCCAGGCTCTTTCGATAGTTCTATATAAGACCCCCATTTCTTCACCGGAGGTACGTGCATCTGGATCTCTGAAGCCACCTCCTTTGTTATTCCTCGCCTGATTTGAGCGTCGGAGGGCCGTCGCCGGGACACCCCTCCCGGCTCGGTTCTGTTGCAGGTTCGCCGGAGCACTCGAGGATCCAGCAGGGAGCGCCACGTCCCCAGCGTCCGTTGACTCCTGGTTCAGACAGGATCAATAATAATGAAATAAATAAGGGGTGAATACGGAGAACATACCCAGGCCCAGGGGGGCGCCCTCGGATGGGACGCGACTTGAGCTATCGTGACCCGGAAGAACAGATGACTCTGATCAGGCTGGAGAGAGGGATTTGACGACGCGTAGCAGGATGCGGCACGGAGTCGGAAGACGAGCTGCAGGTTGAGAGATAATAGCGGCACGCAGGTCGGGCTAAGACACCGGCACACAGGCTGGGATAAGACACCGGTACGCAGACCGGGATATGAGATCGGCACGCAGACCGAGACATGAAATCGACACGCAAGCTGAGATATGATTCCAGCACGCAGGTCGGGATATGATTCCGGCACGTAGGCCGGGAAATAATAACACCAAGGAGGCTAAACACGAATCACAATCTGAGACACAACCGCGGCTCGCAGGTCGGGATACGACGAGGCACACCCAAATAGGACCACGATGTGAGGATCGGAATATAACCTCAGCTCAAGGACCGGAACACAACACAGATGGAGCATAATCAGATCGGAGCCTATTGGCGGTGAGGGCGCGAAGGTCCAACTCACATCGAAAACCTACAACTAGGCGTCCGATCCGGAGGTGGCCTACGACGAGGCGATAAGGGAGGCAGCGCTACGTCGTCCTGGAGGAGACCACTGGCGAGGCTGCGTTTGGCGGTTTGGCGGTCTAAAGGGTGGCGGCCGGAGGCTATGGGTGTTGGCTACTTGCGTCGCTGGCTGTATGCACAAGTGGAAGAGGAAACAACGATGTCAAGGGGGGAGGAGGGCAGTGTCGCGAGGCTGTTCGGTGGCGTGTTGCAGGGAGGAGGAGAGTAGGGGTCGGTCTCTCCAGCGACGGCGTCACAAGGAGGAAGAAGATGGTGATGTCGCCGTCGCTGTGGGAAGGAAGAGGAGGGGCTGTCGTTGTGCTCGCGTGAGGGTGGCATCGAGTCCGTCTGCCTACGTGCCGGAATCATATCCCGACCTGCGTGCTGGAATCATATCCCGCCCTGCACGCCGATTTCATGTCCTGGTCTGTGTGCCGATCTCGTCTCCCAGTCTGCGTACCGGTGTCTTATCCCAACCTGTGTGTCGGTGTCTTAGCCCGGCCTGCGTGCCGCTATTATCTCCCGATCTACAGCTCGTCTTCCGGCTCCGTGCCGCATCCTGCTTCACGTCGTCAGATCCCTCTCTCCAGCCTGATCAGAGTCATCTGCTCTTCCGGGTCACGACAACTCAAGCCGCGTCTCATCCGAGGGCGCCCCCTGGGCCAAGGTATGTTCTCCGTATTCACCCCTTATTTATTTCATTATTATATTACATTATTAGTTTGTTACTCATATGTTCGTTGGATCCGCCTTGAGCTTCGGCGTACCAGGGACCGGGGGGGACCCGGTCGTTGGCTGCAGGTAGCGTTGGCCAGAGGACTTCTGAAGACTTGGTCAACACGGAAGACGTCTCAGCACACCCCCCTCCGGGACACTGCGACTCAGTCAACATTCAATCCACCTCACCCAACGAGTCGTCTGACTCAGCTTCCGAGCGGGATCAGCATACATCAAAAATAAATGATTTTTCAAAAGAAAATTTGTTATAACTACATGATATATGTATGACATGACATGATATTTTTATATTTTTCATAATAAAGCATGAATGCAAAAATCATGTCATGACATGTGATGGGCAAGCAAAGTGATACGGTGCATGATAGTGGGGTCGGACATCGGACGTGGTCGGAAGTCAAGCCCTCGGGGTGGTCAGAAGTCAAGCCCACGAGGTAGTCAAAAGTCAAGCTCACATGGCGGTCAGAAGTCAAGCCTACGTAATAGTTAAAAGTTCGCCTACGTGACAGTCAAAAGTCCCTCTTATGTGGAGGTCAAAGGTTCAGATTACAGGAGGATCCAGGGGGGACATAAGCGACATTCAGGGATCGGGTCTTCATGGCAAGTGAGAGTTCGGACTGATCGGGATGCACCGGTCGGAAAAGATGGACAAAAGCGTACAGGTCGGGATGTGCCAACCAAGGATGCAGGTCAGGACTTATAGCCTTGCGGCACAGGAAACATTGACCAGGGCGTACAGGTCAGGATGTGCCAACCAAGGATACAGGTCAGGACTTATAGCCTTGCGACACAGGAGACATGGACCAGGGCGTACAGGTCAGGATGTGCCAACCAAGGATACATGTCAGGACTTATAGCCTCGCGGCACAGGAGACAAGGACCGGGGCGTACAGGTCGAGATGTGCCAACCAAGCATACAAGTCAAGACTTATAGCCTTACGGCACAGAAGACATGGACCAGGCGTACATGTCGGGATATGCCAACCAAGAATATAGGTCAGGAATTATAGCCTTGCGGCACAGGAGACATGGACCAGGGTGTACAGGTCGGGATATGTCAACCAAAGATACAGGTCAGGACTTATAGTCTTGCGGCACAGGAGACATGGACCGGGGCGTACAGGTCGGGATGTGCCAACCAAGGATACAGGTCAGGACTTATAGTCTTGCGGCACAGGAGACATAGATCGGGGCGTACATGTCAGGATGTGCCAACCAAGAACACAGGTCAGGACTTATAACCTTGCGGCATAGGAGACATGGACCAAGGCGTACAGGTTGGGATGTGCCAACCAAGGATACAGGTCAAGACTTATAGCCTTGCGGCACAGGAGACATGGACCAGGGCGTATAGGTTGGGATGTGTCAACCAAGGATACAGGTCAGGACTTATAGCCTTGCGACACAGGAGACATAGACCAGGGCGTACAGGTCAGAATGTGCCAACCAAGGATACAGGTCAGGACTTATAGCCTTGCGGCAACGGAGACATGAACCAGGGCATACAGGTCGGGATGTGCCAACCAAGGATACAGGTCAGGACTGATAGTCTTGCGGCACAGGAGACATGGGCAAAAGTGTACAGGTCGAGATGTGTCAATCAAGGATACAGGTTAGGATTTATAGCCTTACGACACAAGACATATGAACCAAGGAGCACAGGTCGGGACAGACGGAATTAAACTAGGGCGTACAGGTCGAGATATACAAATTGGAACGTACAAATGGATATACGAGTCACGACGTACAAGTCAGGAAACACAGACCAAAGTGTACGGGTCCGGATAAGTGGAAGTAGACTAAGGCATACAGGTCGAGATAAGCGGAGCAGACTAAGGCGTACATGTTGGGATAAGCGAAATTAGACTAAGGTGGGCAGGTCGAGACAGACGGAGTCGGACTAAGGCATACATGTCGAGATAGACGGAGTCGGACTAAGGTATACAGGTCGGGACAGATGGAATCAGACTAAGGTGTACAGGTCGGGACAGATGGAATCAAACTAAGGCATACAGGTCGGGACATACAGAATCAGGCTAAGGAGTACAGGTCGGGACAGACGGAATCGGAAGGAGGCATACAGGTCGGGATGCAGGTTAAGTAGAACCAAACTAAAGCATATAGGTCACGATACAAGATAAGGCGAGTCAGGAGTTCACAAGACAGGACATGCAGGACAGGGCTGGATATACAGATCTGGATTTGTAAAACGACAAACGCAAGTTAGGAAATATAGGTCTACACCCCACAGATCGAGGTTGACAGGTATAAGGACTCAGTCCAGTGTTAACAGATCGGGGCAAGCATGCACTACAAGACAAGCAAGCCAGGGAATCATAACTACCTGTCAGGAAATAATCACTACCTGTCAGAGAATATTCTAATGGTCTGGTGCTCACTGCCCGCTGATTCCCTCCTAGACCTATGGGAGGACGCCACTGTTGGAACCCCAAGGTTGTTTTGGTGTGATCAATAAGTTAAGTTAGGTCCTGTATATTTCTAACCTTGTGTCTAAGTGTGCAGGAGCTTAGGAGCATAAGTAGTCGAGCGAAAGACGCAGCTAACGAAAAGGACGGCACGCGGTGCATCCGAGGGACGAGGCGCTGCGGAAGAGTACACCGGCGGACGAGAAGGAAGCATGTAGTGGTTTCGAGGGACGAAAGCCGGAGCAGAAGATTGCTCGGGGAGCAAGAGACACAGCTAGCGAGAAGGTCGGCACGGGGTGCGACCGAGGGACGAAGACTGCGGATGAGTACGCTGGCGAACGAGAAGGAAGCACGCAGCGATTCCAAGGGACGAGAAGCCGGAGCGGAAGCCTGCTCGAGAAGACCGGAAGTTGGGTTCGGGTGAGCCCTTTTTCGGATGTCCGAGATCACCCAAGCAAGCGGATCCGGAGTTGAAGACCCGGACCAAGGCGACCAGAGTCGGAGCAGAGGACCCGGACTGAAAAAGACAACCAGAGTTGACTTTTGGGCCCGAGGCGCCCGGAGTTGACCGAGGCCCGTCTGGGTTACTTCAAGAGATTTTTCGATCGACTGTGTTTTTTATAGTTTAAAGTCTTTAGTTCCTCTCGAGAAGGCTCGTCCGGGTTACTTCAAGAGATTTCCTGATCGACTGTGTTTTTGATAGTTTAAAATCTTCGGTTCCTCTCGAGAAGGCCCGTCCAGGTTACTTCATGAGATTTCCCGATCAACTGTGTTCTTGATAGTTTAAAGTCTCCGATTCCTCCCGAGAAGGCTCGTTCGGGTTACTTCATGAGATTTCCCGATCGACTGTGTTTTTGATAGTTTAAAGTCTTCGGTTCCTCTCGAGAAGGCCCGTCCGGGTTACTTCAAGAGATTTCCCGATCGACTGCATTTTTGATAGTTTAAAGTCTTCGGTTCTTCTCGAGAAGGCTCGTCCGGGTTACTTCACGAGATTTCCCGATCGACTGTGTTTTTGATAGTTTAAAGTCTCCGGTTCTTCTCGAGAATGCTCGTCCGGGTTACTTCAAGAGATTTCTCGATCGACTGCGTTTTTGATAGTTTAAAGTCTTCGGTTCTTCTCGAGAAGGCCCGTCCGAGTTATTTCAAGAGATTTCTCGATCGACTGTATTTTTGATAGTTTAAAGTCTCCAGTTCTTCTCGAGAAGGCCCGTCCGGGTTACTTCAAGAGATTTCCTGATCGATTGTGTTTTTGATAGTTTAAAGTCTCCGATTCCTCTCGAGAAGGCCCATCCCGGTTACTTCAAGAGATTTCTCGATCGACTGTGTTTTTGATAGTTTAAAGTCTCCAATTCCTCTCGAGAAGGCTCGTCCGGGTTACTTCAAGAGATTTCCTGATCGATTGTGTTTTTGATGTTAGTGAGAGCCCTAGAGCCAATCATGTGATGATTGTTGTATGGACTCAATGTATTATATTCCTATATATTTATAAAGACATTTCTTTATGGTTATTATACTTACTTATATTGGTGTCAAATAACTAACTATAATAGCGTTCTTGAGTAGAAGGTTCTTATCTATATCAATCGATTGGTTGAATTAATAGTGAGATAATATAGAGAACACTACTCTTAATCATTCCTAGTCAAATATTAACATTCAGAAACAATGTTAATGCAATGAGACTAGTATGTAGGTCAACTCGATGACTTGATCTCACAAGTCATGGATATAGAGATATCAAGTTGATACATGAGTATGCATTGGAGAATGTATACTGAATGACTTGCCATGAGAAAGTATCATGGATCGTTATATGAGTGTCATATACTTTCTCATGTGACTATTAGTATGACTATCAGTCATTGGACCTGAAGTTACCATGGTTCCCTACATAAGGAGTTGCATACTTTGACTTCGTCAAACGTCACCCGTAAATGGGTGGGCTATAAAGGCGATTGCTGGGTATGTAACAAATTATGCGAAGGGATGTGAGTGATGTAGATGTGATCTATCCCTCGTATATGATGGGAGTGACATCATGATTCTTGATAGAGTGAGACCACTAAGTGCATGGTTATGCCCAAATGAGTCAATATGAGGTATTGAACCCATTTGATTAGAGTGAGTCTACTTGGAGTTCAAGATATAGATTGATTAGAGGATGACACGGTCTATGCCTCAATTGATCAATCTAGATGTCAAGGATAGAAGGACATTGTCACATATTATAAAAGTAACAATTAGTAGTCACAAAGGTGATGTTGGATCTCAACATTCTTGTAACTTGGGTAGTAATGATGTGTTGCTAGATACCACTCATTACTTATGCTTCTAAATGGATTTAGGAGCATTGCCAACGTTACAAGAACCTATAGGGTCACACACAAAGGGCAATTAGATGGAGATTAAGTTCATATGATGAACCAAGAGGATTATGTTCATGTGATGAACCAAATTGGATTAAGAGTAATCCAAATTAAATTAACTGAGTTGGACTCAATTCGATTCATGTGTCAAATAAGTCTAATTTAGACTTGAATTCATTGAGTCAATTTAATTCAATGAATAGAGATTCATTAAATTAAATTGACTTGAATCAAATGTTAGATTTGATCAACCATGGGAGATAAGAGGTCAAATTTGACTTGACTTGAGAGGGAAGATGAAGGGTCAAGTTTGACTTGATCAAATGTCACATCATTTGTGACTTGACATGGGCCGACAAATGAAGATGTTCCATATCATCAAGGCTACATTAAGTGTGTGCCACCTCATGAGGAAGACCAAGAGTCATGACTCTTGGTATTCCATGAGTGACCGACCACTTAAAAGGGGAATAAGTGCAAGTGTGTGCTAACTTTAATTCTCTCTTCTTCTTCCTCTCTACTCCTCTCTCCCTCTCCTCCATTACCGTGACCATCCAAGAGTGCTAGCACACTCTAAGTGGTTTTTCTCCATCTCTTGTCCGTGTGGATACGTGTAAAAAGTGTATGCTTGACACTCTACGAGATTCGGCTACCGTTTGGATGAGCGGGATAAGCGAAGAGCATCACTACAAAGGTATAACTTCTATCATGTAGATCTAGTGTAGATCTAGGAGAAAACTAAGTATATGTAATTTTTATCTTCACACGGATCCGTGGCAAGAACTTCGAGGTTTTTCACAACGCAAAAAGTGGTTTTTGCGGCTCGAAAGTTCTAACATTTGATAGTTTAAAGTCTCCGATTCCTCTTGAGAAGGTCCGTCCAGGTTACTTCACGAGATTTCCTGATCGATTGTGTTTTTGATAATTTAAAGTCTCAGGTTCCTCTCGAGAAGGCCCGTCCGGGTTACTTCAAGAGATTTCCCAATCGACTGTGTTTTTGAGTGAAACTAAAAATACTTACCCTAACTTTGTGATGATTTAACGTCCTCGATATTTCTTAAGGAAGCCTGGTTGGTCATTCCTTTAAGCCCCCAATTGACAGCCACCTGAGCTGAATAAGAATGTCTGCACGGCAATCACCACATTGTTTAAATTGTGCCTATCTTTCGGGCGATATTTGGCCTGCATTGTATTCACAAAATTGACTAAAGTACATAAATTGCAATCATACTTATTATATTTTCGCTGGGTCGGGTGACGGGGACTTTGCTTAAAGTAAACTTGATTTGTTCCCTTGGGCGTGCCAAGCTTGAATGATTGGAATATACTAAGGAGGAATTAGTCCACTCGTTCAGGGATATGTATATTCCTCGAGCGATATAAACTTGTTAAGTTCGGTAGGGCTGTAAATGATTTGCACTCCATGGATGCTCAAGAATTCTTCCTTCTGCGCTCTGGAGATAATATGAGCTCGATGCAAGTTTCTCCACCACCTTATATGGTCCTTCCCATTGTGGTGCCAATTTGTTAACATCCCCAGCGAGCTTGACACGTTTCCATACTAGATCTCCCACTTGAAAGAATCTCGGGATGACTCCTGTTGTATTTTTTCCTCATTCGTTGCCGGCATGATGTAAGACGAGTTGCAGCTTTATCTCGAATTTCTTCTATTAGATCTAGTTCCATAAGTCGCCTCCCCACATTGTCATCGTCATATAGTTGCCTTCTATCGGATTCTACTCCCACCTCGATGGAAATTACAGCTTCTCCTCCATAAACCAATTGGAAAGGCGTGATCCCTATAGCTTCTCGGGGTGTAGTACGATATGCCTAAAGAACACTGGGCAACTAATCTACCCAGCTGCCACCAACATGATCCAGTTTAGTTTTTAGGCCTCTTATAATCTCTCTATTAGTTACTTCCGCTTGACCGTTACTCTGTGGATATGCCACAAAGGTGAATGCTTGAGTAATACCGTAACTTTTACACCAGTTTAAGATTCTATCTCCTTGAAATTGCTTTCCATTATCAGAAACTAGTTTATGAGGAATACCAAATCTGTAGACAATATTTTTCCATAAGAATTTGATAACTGCATCCTCAGTAATTTGAGCAAGTGGTTCTGCCTCTACCCATTTAGAGAAATATTCTACTGCTACTAATAAAAATCTTCTTTGTGCAGTTGCCATAGGAAATTGACCCACTATATCCATGCCCCATTGGTCAAAGGGGCAAGAGACTAAAGAAGTTATTAATAATTGCGTAGGATGATGTGAAATATTCTGATGTTTCTGACAATAAATGCAAGTTCTTACAAATTTGACAGCATCTTCATGTAGAGTAGGCCAAAAATTTCCTGCTAGTAAAATTCTGCGAGCTAAGGATCTTCCCCCTATGTGATTGCCACATGAGCCCTGATGAACCTCTTGCAAGATAAACTATATATCTTCTGTTCCAATACATTTAAGTAAAGGTCTAGAGAAAACTCTTTTATATAACTACTCCCCTATCATGGTGCATTGAGAAACTTTTTTCTTAAATATCCTTGCTTGTTCTGCATCAATTGGAAGAATACCCTGCTGCAGATATAATATGATTTGTGTGTTAGGATGTATACTAAAAGCCTAGCTTTTGGTATAAACATTAATCTAGAAATAAGAATCACATTGGTCAAATATCTACATTTATGATAAATGTAGTTGTTCAATTAATTTATATTGTAGATAACATGGTGTGTGGTGTCACACACAGAAGATCATGTTATCAGTATCTTATAAATTATAAACAGTAGCTCACGACCATGATGGAAAGGAATAAACCATTGGAAGGTCGTAGTATAATTAGGTATTAGTTTATCTTAACTATATAATTACACTAGTACACTTAGAGTGTATTGAGTAGGACCATTAGAGGTCATTTCTTTTATACTGACTTTATAAAGGAACAAAGACCTCAGTTATTATGGAAGTGTGTGCTCTTAATCCTAATATAATAACAAGCACATATATTTGATATTTATTTCTTTAATTTATCAATGGGTGAGATTTAGTTCGATAAATCAATAAGACCGATAAGTTGGGAAATGATATCACTTATAGTGTGTGTTGTTGATTATAGAAGGAAATTGTATCCTAGTGATCTAGGTTGAGAATGTCCCCAAGAGGAGCTCATAAGGATTATCATGTTAAACCCTGCAGGTGGACTTAGTCCGACATGACGATGAAGTTGAGTGGTACTACTTTTGGAGCTAGATATTAATTAAGTGAGCTGTTAGTAACTTACTTAATTAGTGGACATTTGTTATCTTAAACACAGGGAGACTAACACACTCATAATAAGAAGGAGTCCAAAAATGTAATTTGGGATTGGTGCGGTAGTTCAATAATAATTCTTTAGTGGAATGAATTATTATTGATGAAATTAAGTTGTGTGTTCGGGGCGAACACGGGATGCTTAATTTCATCGGGAGACCAAAACCAATTCCTCCTCTCGGTCCCTATCGTAGCCTCTTAATTATAGAGTATTATACCCACCTATACCCACCTTCTTACCCATCCTATAGGAGCCGGCCAAGCTAGCTTGGAGACCAAGCTAGAGCCGGCCATGGTTTGGTTCATGGGTGAATTCATGTGGCCGGCCCTAGCTTGAACTCAAGCTTAGGTGGCCGACCCTATTAAAATAAAAAGGAATTTTTATTTAAAAAATTTTTCTTATGTGAATAACATGATTTAAAAGATAGTTTAAAAATTTAAATCTTTCCTTTTATAAGATTCTACAAAAGATTAAGAGAAGAATTAAAATCTTTTTCCTTATTTGTAGATTAAAATGTTGATTTTAATTTTGGTAAAAACTTTCCTTTTAATCATGTACATGATTTAAAAGAAAGTTTAAAAATTAAAAATTCTCTTTTATTAGTTTCTACAAAAGATTAAGAAAAGATTTAATATCTTTCCTTATTTGTAGATTGAAAGGAGATTTTAATTTTTAGAGATAACTTTTCTTTTTGGAAATTATGCACATGTTTAAAAGAAAGATTTTAATTTATAAAATTTCTTTTTATTAACCAATCATGAAGGGATTAAAATTATTAGAGAAATTTTTATAAATTTTAGAAACAAATTAAGAAGTTTTAATTTTTATTTTAATTAAAACTCTGCTTGTTTTGGGGAAAGAGGTGGTCGGCCAAATAAATTGGAGAAGAGAAAATTATTTTTAACTAAATAAATTTTCCTTTTCATGGCAAAAGAATTAAGGAAGTTTTTATTTAAATTTTCTTATTTGCCAAGACCAAGGATTATAAAAGAGGGGGTAGAGGAGGCTTCATGGAGAACGACTATATTCTTTTTCTTCCTCTCTTTTCTTCCTTGGTGTGGCCGGCCCCTAGAGGTTCCCCTTCTTCTTCTCTCTTCTCCTTTTTGTGGCCGAGACTTCATTATCTCTTGGAGGCATAGAAGTGGCCGGATCTAGCTTGGAGATAAGGAGAGAAAGGAGGCTTGTTTCTTGCATCCCTTGGAGCTTGGTTGGTGAAAAAAAATCTTCATCTTTTGGAAGCATTGCGCTTGGTCGAAACTTGAAGAAAGGAGAAGAAGGTGCTTTCGTGGTTTCTCATCTCGGAAGATCGTTGCCCACACAACGTTCGAGGTTAGAAGAGGAATACGGTAGAAGACCTAGAGGTTTTTGCTTGCAAAAGAAAAGGTATACTAGTATTTAATTTCCGCATCATACTAGTTTTATCTTCATGTAAAAAATACCAAATACAAGAGGCATGCGATTCTAGTATTTCGAATTTGTTTTCGATGTTGTGTTCTTTTGTTTTTTCTTTTCCTTGTGATTTGATTGTTCTTTTTGGTTGACCTAAAGTTATTTAAGGAAATTAAATATTAGCTTTCCTTAAAAGGCTTTGTCTAGGCGGTGGTGGTTGTTCCCATATCCAAGAAGGCCATGTGCCTCGCCATGCAGTCCTGGAAGCCAATTTTGGAAATTAATATTTAATGGAATTAATAACCTAGGTGATTTGGATCAAAAGTGTTAAGTTCCGCAGGAGATCCAAGTCTAAACCTAAAAGAACAAATAAATTAAACTTTGGATCAAATGTGTTAAGTTCCGCAGGCGATCCAAGTTTAATTTAAAAGAACACATGGTAGCTAGGAAAATGTTCAGACCTTTGTACAAAATTTTGTACAGTGGAACCATTAGGCTTTCCGAGTAGCAACCAACAATTGGTATCAGAGCTAGGGTTTTGCTTCTGTGTATTTGGTATTAGTTTAATTATGCACATGTCATACATAATTTAGGCAGGATAATAGTAGGATGTGCTAACTTTGTGGATGCAGGATCCAACTATTATGGCTTATAGTTATTATGTGTGTGATTGGACCCTTGGACATGTCAAGGGCATTTATTATGTGTACATGATTGTATTATAAAATACAGCAGGAGCTGTATTTAGTTTTATTAGGATTTATTTTTTGATCTAGTTACATGTACATTCCTTTTATGGAATATAGGATTGATGGATGTAAATTTTATTTTATGTTCGATCTAGTTTACATGTACATTCCTTCGAGGAATATAGGATCGAAAAATGTAAAATTCTATTTATGTCGTGGATCGAATCTTGCAAGGTGTGGAACCTTTTGAGGACCAGAGGCGCAGCGGAACAAGGAGCAAGATGGATGCGACAACTAGACCCGATGGCGGTGGCCAAAGATGGCAGCAGCTAGGGTTGGCGACACACGGAGGATAGCAATAGATAAAAGTCATAATAGTTGAAAATTAGTTTTTCTATTTATTGCTTTTTATGCTGTGTTGTGTGTGCTTGTTAGTATGCATGTTAGGTAGACTAGCATAGTCAAAATTTCTCACTTTAAATAACTAAGTGGGAGAGAGATTTATTTTAAATAAATTCCACGGTCTCCATTACTGGTTTATAAGTGATGCAACAAGCTTGCGCGTTGGCTCTGAGTGCCTTCCTCCATATCAGATGAGCTTGTTTGCGGATCACTAGATTAAACTTCCATTTTGGATGACTATAGGAAGTTAATTAAGAGCGTGTGATCTTCCCCATCGGAAGGGACACGATCTTATTAATGGACTTAGTGTCAAGTAATGATATACACTTAGGCACGTCTAATAGTATCCTCCCCATCGGAGTCACTGCTATTATTTGTGTGATCGAAGAAAACCAACTATTAATTTGTCAAATAAATAGGTTAACAAGATAATAAAATTAAAAACTCCTCTTACAAATGTTTGATTTTGTATACGTCCACACTTTCGTGGCATACAAAATTCACGGTGTTAAACTTCCATTTCCGATAGTCATAGGATTACACAAATCAGAATGAACTGATTTCAACATATCTTTGACTCCATACCCCTTGGACTTAAAAGCTTCTTGGTTATTTTCCTTCCAAGTAAGACTCGCAGGTTGGAAAGATTTCCACTACCAATGAACCCAAAAGTTCATCAGCCACCAATGAATCCTACTCATGTATAACCTAGCTTTAGATGCCAAAGATATAATTGGTTCATTTCGGAAGGTTGCTTTCTCTTAAAATTAGAAGATGTGTTACTAATTTCCATTTGTTGCATCGTGGGAGTTATTGGATTATAAATTGTCAACCATCATACCAGAATAGATAACTTCCCTATTTTTCTTAATAACAACTTTGTTATCAAAATAGACACAATATCTATAATAGTTTAGAAACTAAAATCAGGTTCTTTCTAAACTTGGTACGTAAAGACAATTACTTAAAATCCATATTTTATTCTTATCAAAGGATAAACATCTCCCACTGCAACAGCTACCACTTTTATAGTAGTGCCCATGTGGACGGTGATTTACCTTTCATTTAGTTGTCGGGTTTCCTGGAACCCTGCAATGAATTGCAGACATGATTAATGGCATCTTGTATCTACACTCCAGGTTCTGGTAGATAACACCACTAGACATGTTTCAACTAATGAATTAAATACACCTAAATTGTTCTTAGTTCTTAGAAAACAGTCTACCTTAATGTCCAAGTCCTATTTCCAATCATTACAATTGGGACTACTAAGTCTTTTCTATAGTATAACAAATAGGGAATTGACAAACATTTTAAATCCTAAGAATCACAAAAATATTTGGTCAAGATCAATTCCTTAAAATCCCCATGAATTTTATATGCCACGATAGTGTGGACGTATACAAAATCAAAGAGGAGATTTTATCCATTAATTTTATTATCTCGTCAACTTGACGAATAAAATTAATAGTTGATCTGTCTTTGATCAAATATTTGGTCAAAACTCTTTGAATTTAAAATAACATTGATTCCTCAAACAATATTATTTAAATTCACCAACACCTCAAACACCGTGAATTTTGCATGTCACGTTAGTGTGGACGTATACAAATTCATCATTTGTAAGAGGAGGGTTTTACCCATTGACTATCTTGTCAATATAACTTTTTGACAAATAAAATTACCTCAAACACCATGAATCTTGTATGCCACGTTAGTGTGGACGTATACAAATTCAAACATTTGTAAGAGGGGTTTATTAATTTTATTATATTGCCAATCTAGTTTTATGACAAATCAATAGTTGGTTTCCCTTTGGTCACACAAGTGATAGTAGCGACTCCGTTGGGGAGGATACTATTAAATGTGTCTAAGTGTATACCATTACTTGACACTAAGTCCATTAATAAGATTATGCCCCTTCCATTGGGGAAGATCACACGCTCTTAATTAACTTCCTATAGTCATCCAAAAATGGAAGTATGTTCTAGTGATCCACAAACAAGCTCATCCGTTATGCAGGAAGGCACTCAGAGCCAACGCGCAAGCTTGTTTACATCACTTACAAACCAGTAATGGAGACCATGGGATTTACTTAAAAATCCCTCTCCCACTTAGTTATTTATAAATGAGGAATTTTAACTATGCTAGCCTACTAAATATGTAAACTAACATGCACACACAGCACAATATAAAAGCAATAAATAGAAAATCTAATTTTCAACTATTATGACTTTTATCTCTTGTTGTCCTCCATGTGTTGTCATCCCAAGCTGCTGCCATATTTGGCCACTGCCACCGGGTCTAGCTGTCGCATCCATCTTGCTCCTAGTTCCGCTGTGCCTCTGGTCCTTAGAAGGTTCCACGCTTTGCAAGATTCGATCCGCGACATAAATAGAATTTTACATTTTGATCCTATATTCCTCGAAGGAATGTACATGTAAACTAGATCGAATATAAAATAAATTTTACATCCATCGATCCTATATTCCATAAAAGGAATGTACATGTAACTAGATCAAAAATAAAATCCTAATAAAACTAAATACAGCTCCTGCTGTATTTTATAATACAATCATGCACACACAATAAAATGCCCTTGACATGTCCAAGGGTCCAATCACACACATAATAACTATAAGTCATAATAGTTGGATCCTGCATCCACAAAGTTAGCACATCCTACTATTAACCTGCCTAAATTATGTATGACATGTGCATAATTAAACTAATACCAAATACACAGAGGCAAAACCTTAGCTCTGATACCAATTGTTGGTTGCTACTCGGAAAGCCTAGAGGTCCCACTGTACAAAAATTTTGTACAAAGGTCTGAACCTTTTCCTAGCTACCATGTGTTCTTTTAAATTAAATTTTGGATCGCCTGCGGAACTTAACACGTTTGATCCAAAACTTAATCTATTTGTTCTTTTAGGTTTTGACTTGGATCTCCTGCGGAACTTAACATGTTCGACCCAAATCGCCTTAAGTTATTAATTCCATTAAATATTAATTTCCATAATTGGTTCCCAGTGCTGACGTGGCGAGGCACATGACCTTCTTGGATATGGGAGCAACCACCACCGACTATACAAAACCTTTTATAGAAATCTAATATTTAATTTCCTAAAATAACTTTAGGTTAACCGAAAAGAACAATCAAATCACAAGGAAAAATAAAACAAAAGAACACAACTTCGAAAATCATATTCGAAATACTAGAACGTAAACCTCTTATATTTGGTATTATTTCCAAAAATAACTAGTATAATGCGGAAAGAAAAATTACTAGTTATACCTTTTAGAAAGACCTCTTGATCTTCTACCGTATTCCTCTTCTAACCTCGGACGTTGTGTGGGCAACGATCTTCCGAGATGAGAACCACCAAGCACCTTCTTCTTCCTTACATGTTTCGGCCATCAAAACTTCTCCTAGGATGAAGAGGTTCGGCCACCACCACCATGCTCCAAGGGATGCTAGAAAAGAGGCTTCTTTTCTCTCCTTCTTCTCCTTCTTAGATCCTGCCACCAAAGCTATCTCTACCATGAGAAGGTTTCGGCCACACAAAGGAGAGGAGAGGAAAGAAAGGGCCGACCACACCCAAGGAGAAAAGAGAGGAAAAATAGAATAGAGTCATTAGCATTGAAGCCTCCTCTACCCCCTCTTTTATAATCCTTGATCTTGGCAAATAAGGAAAATTTAATAAAAACTTCCTTAATTCTTTTGCCATTGAAAAGGAAAATTTATTTAATTAAAATAATTTTCTCTTTTCAAATTATAATGGCCGACCACTCCCATAAACAAGGAGAGTTTTAATTAAAACAAAATTAAAACTTCCTAATTTGTTTCTAGAAATTTATAAAAATTTCTCCAATAATTTTAATCCCTTCATGATTGGTTAATAAAAAGAAATTTTATAAATTAAAATCTTTCTTTTAAACATGTGGATAATTTACAAAAAGGAAAGTTATCTCTAAAAATTAAAATCTCCTTTCAATCTACAAATAAGGAAAGATATTAAATCTTTTCTTAATCTTTTGTAGAAACTAATAAAAGAGAATTTTTAATTTTTAAACTTTCTTTTAAATCATGAATATAATTAAAAGGAAAGTTTTTACCAAAATTAAAATCAACCTTTTAATCTACAAATAAGGAAAGAGATTTTAACTCTTCTCTTAATCTTTTGTAGAATCTTATAAAAGGAAGGATTTAAATTTTTAAACTCTCTTTTAAATTATATTATCCACATAAGAAAAATTTTAAAATTAAAATTCCTTTTTATTTTAATAGGGCCGGCCACATGAATTCACCCATGAACATACCTATGGCCGGCCCTAGCTTGGTCTCCAAGCTAGCTTGGCCGGCCCCTATAGGATGGGTAAGAAGGTGGGTATAGGTGGGTATAGTACTCTATAATTAAGAGGCTACGATAGGGACCGAGAGGAGGAATTGGTTTTGGTCTCCCGATAAAATTAAGCATCCCGTGCTCGCCCCGAACACACAACTTAATTTTATCAATAATAATTCATTCCACTAGAGAACTATTATTGAACTACCGCACTAATCCCAAATTACATTTTGGGCTTCTTATTATTATGAGTGTGTTAGTCTCCCTGTGTTTAAGATAACAAATGTCCACTAATTAAGTAAGTTATTGACAACTCACTTAATTAATATCTAGCTCCAAGAGTAGTACCACTCAACTTTATCGTCATGTCGGACTAAGTCCACCTGCAGGGTTTAACATGACAATCATTATGAGCTCCTCTTGGGGACATTCTCAACCTAGATCACTAGGACACAGTTTCCTTCTATAATCAACAACACACACTATAAGTGATATCATTTCTCAACTTATCGGGCTTATTGATTTATCGAACTAAATCTCACCCATTGATAAATTAAAGAAATAATTATCAAATATATGTGCTTGTTATTATATTAGGATTAAGAGCACACACTTCCATAATAACTGAGGTCTTTGTTCCTTTATAAAGTCAGTATAAAAGGAACGACCTCAAATGGTCCTACTCAATACACTCTAAGTGTACTAGTGTAATTATATAGTTAAGATAAACTAATACCTAATTACACTACGACCTTCCAATGGTTTGTTCCTTTCCATCTTGGTCGTAAGCTACTGTTTATAATTTATAAGGAACCGATAACATGATCTTCTGTATGTGACACCACACACCATGTTATCTACAATATAAATTAATTGAGCAACTACATTTATCATAAATGTAGACATTTGACCATTGTGATTCTTATTTCTAGATAAATGTTTATACCAAAAGCTAGACTTTTAGTATACACTCTAACAATCTCCCACTTATACTAAAAGACTAAGCTGCCATATCTGCTGCCATACATCTGATTCCCAACCCTTCAACATGCCCATCAAAAGCTCTTGCCTTAAGGACCTTAGTGAAAGGATCTATAGGTCATCACCTGATGCAATCTAGGCGGCAACAACTTCTCCTCGTTTATACGATTTCTCGTATTGGGTGGTACTTGCGCTCTATTGTGTTTACTTGCCTTATAGACTTATGGTTTCTTCGAGTTTACTACTGCACCAACATTATTACAATAAATTGTAATAATCTTTGGACAAACCAGAAATCATATCTAAGTCTATCTTGAGGTTATTGAGTCATTCAGCTTTTATGGCTACCTCAGAGGCTTGCCATATACTAAGCTTCTATGGTGGAGTCCAGAAAACACCTATGCTTATCACTTTTCCATAGTTATGACTTTACCTCCTAAAGTAAACACAAAACCCCGAGGTTGACTTATTATTGTCCCTATCTGATTGGAAGTCAAAATCCATGTAACCCACAGGGACCTAATTAACTGCCTTGTAAGCTAGCATATAATCTCTAGCGCCTCTAAGGTACTTTAATATAAGCTTTACTGCAGTCCAATATCCTTGTCTAGGGTTACTTTGATATCTGCTAACTATGCTCTTGGCAAAACAGATTTCTGATCTCGTGCATAGCATACATTAGGTTGTCTAATTGCCGAAGCATAAAGAACTGCCTACATGTCCTCAATCTCCTTTGATGTCGTCGGAGACATCTCTTTAGATAAAGACACTCCATGCTTAAAAGGTAAGAAACCTTTCGAGGAGTTTTGCATGCTTTAAAACGAGCAAGGATTTTTCTGATGTATGAAGCTTGGGATAAGTAAAATATTCTTTCCTTGAGATCCCTTATTACTTTGATCTCAAGAATATATACATTCTCCCAAGTCCTTTATATCGAATTGTTTGGACAACCATACCCTTACTTCTGACAACATTTTGATATTGTTTCTAACTACCAAAAATGTTATCTACGTATAGTACAAGAAATACCACCACGCTTCCATCACACCTTTTGTATACACAAGACTTATCCGGTTACTAAATCCATAGATCTGGATTACTTTGATAAACCGGATGTTCCAAGACCTTGAAGCTTTGCCTCAGTCCATAGACTGATTGAGCTTGCACACAAGATGCTCTTAGCCCTTTGCAATGAACCCTTCTGGTTGCTTTATATGGATGCTTTCTTCAAGACTTCCATTAAGGAATGTTGTCTTGTCATCCACTTGCCAAATAGATAAAAGAATCCGGATAGACTTAAGCATGGCTACCAGTGAAAAAGTTTCCTTTTTCATCAAGCCTTGCTTTGAAAGTTACTACCTTCCTGTCTATCCCTCTTTTCCTATTATAGACCTTTTTACACCTAACGGCTTTTACACTATTTGGTGATTCTACAAGCTTCCAGATTTTATTAGAATACATATATTCTAATTCTGTTATTCATTACTCTTTGCCAAGATGCTGCATCTTTATCTTGGAGTACTTCATCATATGACCGGAGATCAGGTTCATGTCCTCTAGGAATCGAATCCAAAAACTCTCCCAAAACATGAACCTATATAGGTTGCCTAACAACCCTCCCACTACGACAAGGCACTTTCTGCAATTGTGTATCATTTGTGATACGTGTTGCAGTTTTCTTGTGGTATCTCATCTTGTACAATTGGTACTAGGTTAGACATGTCCTTTATTATTTCCTTAAGAACAAATTTACTTATGAGCACGTGGTTCATTATATAGTCCTTTTCTAAAAATCAGTCATTGATGCTAACAATGACCTTCTGATTTTTAAGACTATAATCCTACTTTTGTTTATCTAGGATAACTTACAAACAAGTGAACTCCTATCCAACTTATCATTGTCTCTCTTTAACATATGTGCTGGATTACCCGAATCCGAATATGCTTCAAAATAGGTTTTCACCTATTCATCAATTCTATATGAGTAGAGAGTTCTAACTTGGAAGGTACTATGTTCACTTTCGTTTTCAGAGTTTATCCTTAAAACAAATTTGGTAATTTTCTGAATAACTCATCATCTATCTAATTATTCCATAAGAGTCCTTTACCTTCTTTCTACTACACCATTATGTTGGGGTGCAGATGCAGTTAGTTGGGATTGAAATCCAACTTCTGATAAGTGACTCCTAAAATCTCTCAAGAGGTACTTGCCACTACGATCTTCCATAGTGACTTTTTACTTTAACATTTCTCTGCATCAACCTTGTACTCTTTGAACTAATCAAAGTACTTAGTCTTGTGGTACATTAAGTAAATTTATCTGTATCTTGAATAGTTGTCTATAAAATAGACAAAATATTCAATACTACCTCTTGTCTGGATAGTCATAGGATTACACAAATCAGAATGAACCGATTTCAACATATCTTTGACTCCATACCCCTTGGACTTAAAAGCTTCTTAGTTATTTTCCTTCCAAGTAAGACTCGCAGGTTGGAAAGATTTCCACTACCAATGAACCCAAAAGTTCATCAGCCACCAATAAATCCTACTCATGTATAACCTAGCTTTAGATGCCAAAGATATAATTGGTTCATTTCGGAAGGTTGCTTTCTCTTAAAATTAGAAGATGTGTTACTAATTTCCATTTGTTGCATCGTGGGAGTTATTGGATTATAAATTGTTAACCATCATACCAGAATAGATAACTTCCCTATTTTTCTTAATAACAACTTTGTTATCAAAATAGACACAATATCTATAATAGTTTAGAAACTAAAATCAGGTTCTTTCTAAACTTGGTACGTAAAGACAATTACTTAAAATCCATATTTTATTCTTATCAAAGGATAAACATCTCCCACTGCAACAGCTACCACTTTTACAGTAGTGCCCATGTGGACGGTGATTTACCTTTCATTTAGTTGTCGGGTTTCCTGGAACCCTGCAATGAATTGCAGACATGATTAATAGCATCTTGTATCTACACTCCAGGTTCTGGTAGATAACACCACTAGACATGTTTCAACTAATGAATTAAATACACCTAAATTATTCTTAGTTCTTAGAAGACAGTCTACCTTAATGTCCAAGTCCTATTTCCAATCATTACAATTGGGACTACTAAGTCTTTTCTATAGTATAACAACTAAAAGGATCCAACTATTATGTAAAAGTGGCACTGCTGTAACAACTAAATGAAAATAAAAACACCGTCCACATGGGCACTGCTGTAAAAGTGGCAGCTGTTACAGTGGGAGATGTTTATCTTTTGATAAGAATAAAATATGGATTTTAAGTAATTGTCTTTACGTACCAAGTTTAGAAAGAACTAGTTTTCAGTTTCTAAACTATTCAAAGAACTTGATATTCTGCCTCTTTTAATAACAAAGTTGTTATTAAAAAAAAAGGGAAGTTATCTATTCTGGTACGTTGGTTGGCAATTTATAAATCCAATAACTCCCACGATGCAACAAATGGAAATTAGTAACACATCTTCTAAATTTAAGAGAAAGCAACCTTCGGGAATGAACCAATTATATCTTTGGCATCTAAGTCTAGGTTATATTAACTTGAGTAAGATTCATTGGTAGCTGATGAACTTTTGGGTTCATTACTAGTGGAAATCTTTCCAACCTGCGAGTCTTACTTGGAAGGAAAAATAACCAAGAAGCTTTTGAGTCTAAGGGGTATGGAGCCAAAGATATGTTGGAATTAGTTCATTCTTATTTGTGTGATCCTATGACTATCCAGGCAAGAGGTTGTTTCAAATATTTCGTCTATTTTATAGACAACTATTTGAGATACGGATACATTTACTTGATGCGCCGCAAGTCTAAGTTCTTTGATTAGTTCAAAGAGTATGAGGCTGATGTAGAGAAACGTCAAAGTAAAAGTATCAACATACTACGATGAGATCGTAGTGGCAAGTACCTCTTGGGAGAATTTAGGAGTCACTTATCAGAAGTAGGGATTCAATCCTAACTAACTGCACCTGGTACACCCCAACAGAATAGTGTAGAAAAAGGAAGGTATAGGACTCTTATGGAAATAAGTAGATTGATGATGAGTTATTTAGAAAATTACCAAATTCATTTTAAGGATATACTCTGGAAACGGAAGTGAACATAGTACCTTCTAAAGTCAGAACTCTTTACTCATATAGAATTGTTAAATAGGCGTAAGCCTATTTTGAAGCATATTCAGATTCGGGTAGTCCAGCACATATGCTGAAGAGAGACAATGATAAGTTGGACAGGAATTCACTTGTTTGTGGGTTATCTTAGAGAAATGAAAGTAGATTTATAGTCTTAAAAATCAGAAGGTCATTGTTAGCATCAATGACCGATTTTTAGAAAAGGACTATGTAATAAACCACGTGTCCATAAGAAAATTTTTTCTTAAGGAAATAATAAAAGACATGTCTAATCTAGTACCAACTGTACAAGATGAGATATCACAAGGAAACTGCAACACGTATCACAAATGATACACAATTACAGAAAGTGTCTCGTCGTAGTGGGAGAGTTGTTAGGCAACCTAAAATGATTCATGTTTTGGGAGAGTTTTTGGACTCGATCCCTGGAGGACATGAACCTGATCTCCGGACATATGACGAAGCACTGCAAGATAAAGATGCAGCATATTGGCAAAGAGTAATGAATAACAAAATTAGAATATATGTATTCTAATAAAATCTGGAAGCTTGTAGAACCACCAAATGGTGTAAAAGCCTTTGGGTGTAAAAAGGTCTATAATAGGAAAAGAGGGATAGACAGGAAGGTAGAAACTTTCAAAGCAAGGCTTGATAAAAAAGGAAACTTTTTCACTGGTAGCCATGCTTAAGTCTATCCGGATTCTTTTATCTATTTGGCAAGTGGATGTCAAGACAGCATTCCTTAATGGAAGTCTTGAAGAAAGCATCCATATAAAACAACCAGAAGGGTTCATTGCAAAGGGCTAAGAGCATCTTGTGTGCAAGCTCAATCAGTCTATGGAATGAGGCAAAGCTTCAAGGTCTTGGCACATCCGATTTATCAAAGTAATCCAGACCTATGGATTTATTTAGTAAGCGGATAAGTCTTGTGTATACTGATCCTGTCCGAACCAGGGGTCAACGAACGCTGGGGATGTGGCGCTCCCTGCTAGATCCTCAGGTGCTCCGGCGAACCTGCAACAAAACCGGGCCGGGAGGGGTGTCCCGGCGACGGCCCTCCGACGCTCAAGTCAGGCGAGGAATAACAAAGAAGTGGCTTAGAAGCAGAAGACTCGTGTACCTCCGGTTGAAGAAGTGGAGGCCTTATATATACTTCTGAGGAGACCGATGTACATATACCGAGGCACACACACGTGTCCTCAACCCATACCCAGTATGGGCTTGTCAGAGGAGCTTGCCTGACTCCTTACTGCTACAGTACGAGCACGTCTTTGATGGGACAGTGAGCATGTCTTTGATGGGATAGTGAGCCCATGTCCTAAGATCCTGCATATCATCTGCTGTCAGAAGATGTTTCTATCCTTGCCTTTTCTTACTCCCCGTCGATCGTCCGACCGGTCGGCAGTTTCCTCGCGTCTGGCCGATCGGGTGTTCTGATCCGCGCGGGAGCTTCCTGGTCATGTGCTCTCTGGACTGTTCGCAGCGTTGATGTTTTATTCCTTCGGCCGAGCAGGCCCTCTACTCGGCCTTTCCTACTGTTCATCATGAGCGTCGGAACCCCGACTCCGGCGGGGTGTATTGCTTCCGCTCGGAAGCTTCAGCTGGTCGTCGCCCTCCTTATCCGCTCGGCCAAGGCCTTTGGCCCTCCTCGCGGCATTGACCCTGCTAAATGGGGTCCCCCATTCTTACTGCCGGATCACTTGCCTCCTCTTCAAGTCTAGTCGAAGGAGGCAGTGAGTCCGACTGACTGGACTATGTGTCCGAACGGGCGGTCGTCGCCTTACCGCCGCTTATGATATACCTAGAGCCGTTCGGCCCTCATAACTCATCATCCGCTCGGAACGGTTCGGCGTAAAATTCGGCGGCAACGTCTCATCCACTTTCGCTGAGGCGGTCAAGGTCACCATGACGTACTTGAAGAAGGGTGGCCACCTTCCCGCGGGAATGCACATTCTAGCCTCTGACCTGGCGGCCATGATTGACGATATCCCGGACGCCTTTTTCAATTTTGAGGACCCGGAGTGAGGCGAATTCTTCCAAGTACTTCCTGTATTTCATCCGCTCGGCGGATGTAAAATTTTTGTACGTGCCGTTCGGCCTACTTGTATTCCTTTGCTTCTATTTTTGTCTGTCCTTCATTGCCCTCTTCTATCTGTTTGGTGCTCATTTACAGAGTCAGTTAAGCTATATGTGTCTCCCCCTAGACAACCGATCAGGTTAATCAATTGACTCGTTTTCCTCGAAATCGTTTAACGCTTGGCTATACTACTTGCATTCAGTGAATGCGAAGTATTGGCAAACCGACGGCCGATCAGACTTAAACAATTTAGTTTTTGCGAATGCTCGTCGCGCGGATGTTTATAGACAATCGGCGCGGTTCTCGATTTTTAACGACGGAGCTCGTCGGCCTTCCGCTCGGACGTTTATAGACGCCGGCTCGTCTTTCGATCTTTAATGACGGAGCTCGTCGGCGCGGTTATTTATAGCCGGTCGGCGCGGCTCTCGATCTTTAACGACGGGGCTCGTCGGCTCGGTTATTTATAGCCGGTCGGCGCGGCTCTCGATTTTTAACGACGGGGCTCGTCGGCTTTCCCGCTCGGAGGGTTTATAGACGCCGGCTCGTCTCTCGATATTTAACGTCGGTGCTCGACGGCGCGGTTATTTATAGCCGGTCGGCGCGGCTCTCGATCTTTAACGACGGGGCTCGTCGGCTCGGTTATTTATAGCCGGTCGGCGCGGCTCTCGATTTTTAACGACGGGGCTCGTCAGCGCGGATATTTATAGCCGGTCGGCGCGGCTCTCGATCTTTAACGACGGAGCTCGTCGGGCTTTTAAGCCTAATTTGGACAACGTTTACCTGGCCGAATGGCACAGGGTCTTCGGAATCGAGCCTTTGGCTCGTACAATATACCTCCGGCTGAGCAGCTCGGGGCCTTCGTCGTCGAGCGCTTGTCTCCGATAATTTACCTCCGACCGAGCGGCACGGGGCCTTCGGAATTGAGCCTTTGGCTCGTACAATATACCTCCGGCCGAGCAGCTCAGGGCCTTCGTCCTCGAGTTCCCAGCTCGGATATAAACCTCCCGGCCGATCGGCTCGGGGGCCTTCGCTCTCGAGCTCCCAGCTCGGATATAAACCTCCCGGCCGATCGGCTCAGGGGCCTTCGCTCTTCGAGCGCTTGGCTCGGCTAATTTATATGCCCCTGCCAAATCGGCAAGGGGTCTTCACGTAGTAAGCCGTTCGGCGGAGAATGCTCAATGTGTTTTCATCTTTTTGCTTCCTGCATTACAAGTATATAGGCGACCGAAATGTATAGAAATTTACATTTAGCGCACCTTTCACCCAGCTCAGATAACGTACTCCCGGCCGAACGGCTCGGGGTCTGCTTCGTCGAGCGCTTGGCTCGGATATTATACCTCCGGCCGAATGGCTCGGGGCCTTCTTTATTGAGTCGGTGGCTCGGATCTTCATCCGCTCGACGGCCCGTCCACCCATCTTCCTCCTATGTAGTCAATTCATCGCTTGACATCAAACTCCCGCTCTTGAGGTTCCAGAAGAGGGGCTGGCTATAAGTTGAATTCGGGAGACGAAGCATCTGCTTTTGAGGGAAATGGCTGGGGCAGTCGATGCTTCCGCTCGGCCGCTACCTCTTGGACGACATGGGTTCCCTTCCGTCGGGCAGCCTCCGCCTCTTCCACATTTATATACTCATTCGCCCGGTGTAGCATGTGGTCATAGTCTCTGGGCGGTTTGCGAATGAGCGCGCGGAAGAAGTCCCCTTCCGCGAGGCCTTGCGTGAATGCGTTTACCATTGTCTCCGAGGTGGCTGTGGGGATATCCACCGCTACCTGATTAAATCTCTGTATATACGCCCGGAGAGATTCTCTTGGTTCTTGTTTGATGGTGAACAGGTTGACACTTGTCTTCTGATAACGCCGACTGCTGGCGAAGTGGTGGAGGAAGGCTGTTCGGAAGTCCTTGAAGCTAGTGATGGATCCGTCCGGCAGCCTCCGAAACCACCGTTGAGCCGATCCCGAGAGAGTGGTAAGAAAGACTCGGCACTTTACTCCATCTGTATATTGATGGAGCGTAGCTGTGTTATCGAACTTACCCAGATGATCATCTGGGTCTGTTGTTCCATTGTACTCGCCGATCGCCGGGGGCGCATAGTGTTTAGGCAGAGGGTCTTGTAGAATAGCCTCCGAGAATTGGCGATTGATCCGCTCGGGAGATGAGTCCGCTCGGGGAGCTTTTCCCTTTCTGGCGTCTCGCCTAGGCATTTCGTCGGAAGAAGATCCTCTATCTTTTCGAGCTGGTACGACTTCAGGGGTGCGGAATAAGGCCCGATGGAACGCAACGGTGGCTCGAGGTGCTTCCGCTCGGCCACCCGACGCAGATGTTGCTTGTTGCTCCGGCCGCTCGGCTGTCTCTTTCTGTTTTTGCTCCACAAGTTTGGCGGCCCTAATCTCGACCAGAGCGTCCAACTCTTCTTGCGAGAGTGCCACGGTATGTATTCTTCCAGCCTCGTCCATTGCCTCTGCTCAGATGCAGGTGCGTTCCCACAGACGGCGCCAAATTGATCCTGTCCGAACCAGGGGTCAACGAACGCTGGGGATGTGGCGCTCCCTGCTAGATCCTCAGGTGCTCCGGCGAACCTGCGACAAAACCGGGCCGGGAGGGGTGTCCCGGCGACGGCCCTCCGACGCTCAAGTCAGGCGAGGAATAACAAAAAAGTGGCTTAGAAGCAGAAGACTCGTGTACCTCCGGTTGAAGAAGTGGAGGCCTTATATATACTTCTGAGGAGACCGATGTACATATACCGAGGCACACACACGTGTCCTCAACCCATACCCAGTATGGGCTTGTCAGAGGAGCTTGCCTGACTCCTTACTGCTACAGTACGAGCACGTCTTTGATGGGACAGTGAGCATATCTTTGATGGGATAGTGAGCCCATGTCCTAAGATCCTGCATATCATCTGCTGTCAGAAGATGTTTCTATCCTTGCCTTTTCTTACTCCCCGTCGATCGTCCGACCGGTCGGCAGTTTCCTCGCGTCCGGCCGATCGGGTGTTCTGATCCGCGCGGGAGCTTCCTGGTCATGTGCTCTCTGGACTGTTCGCAGCGTTGATGTTTTATTCCTTCGGTCGAGTAGGCCCTCTGCTCGGCCTTTCCTACTATTCATCATGAGCGTCGGAACCTCGACTCCGGCGGGGTGTATTGCTTCCGCTCGGAAGCTTCAGCTGGTCGTCGCCCTCCTTATCCGCTCGGCCAAGGCCTTTGGCCCTCCTCGCGGCGTTGACCCTGCTAAATGGGGTCCCCCATTCTTACTGCCGGATCATATACAAAAGGTGTGATGGAAACGTGGTGGTATTTCTTGTACTATACGTAGATAACATTTTTGGTAGTTGGAAACAATATCAAAATGTTGTCAGAAGTAAGGGTATGGTTGTCCAAACAATTCGATATAAAGGACTTGGGAGAATGTATATATTCTTGAGATAAAAGTAATAAGGGATCGCAAGAAAAATATTTTACTTATCCCAAGCTTCATACATCGGAAAAATCCTTGCTCGTTTTAAGCATGCAAAACTCCAAGAAAGGTTTATTACCTTTTTAGGATGGAGTAACTTTATCTAAAGATATGTCTCTGTAGACATCAAAGGAGATACAGGAAATAAAGGCAGTTCTTTATGCTTCGGCTGTCGGAAGCCTAATGTATGCTATGCACGAGATCAGAAATCTGTTTTGCCAAGGGCATAGTTAAAAGATATCAAAGTAACCCTAGACAAGGACAGTGAACTGCAGTAAAGCATATATTGAAGTACCTTAGAGGCACTTGAGATTATATGCTAGTTTATATGGCAGTTAATTTAATCTCTGTGGGTTGCATGAATTTTGACTTCCAATCGGATAGGGACAATAGTAAGTTGACATCGGGGTTTTGTGTTTACTTTAGGAGGTAAAGTCATAACTATGGAAGAGTGATAAGCATAGGTGTTTTTCTGGACTCCACCATAGAAGCTGAGTATATGGCAAGCCTCTGAGATAGTCATAAAAGCTGAATAACTCAATAACCTCAAGATAGACTTAGATATGATTTCTGGTTTGTCCAAAGATTATTACAATTTATTATAATAATAGTGGTGCAGTAGCAAACTCGAAGAAACCATGAGTCTATAAGGCAAGTAAACACAATAGAGGGCAAGTACCACTCAATACGAGAAATCGTATAAACGAGGAGAAGTTATTGCTGTCTAGATTGCATCAGATGATGACCTATAGATCTTTTCACTAAGGCCCTTAAGGCAAGAGCTTTTGATGGGCATATTGAAGAGATGGGAATCAGATGTATGGCAACAGATATAGCAGCTTAGTCTTTTAGTATAAGTGGGAGATTGTTAGGATGTATACTAAAAGCCTAGCTTTTGGTATAAACATTTATCTAGAAATAAGAATCACATTAGTCAAATATCTACATTTATGATAAATGTAGTTGTTCAATTAATTTATATTGTAGATAACATGGTGTGTGGTGTCACACACAGAAGATCATGTTATCAGTATCTTATAAATTATAAACAGTAGCTCACGACCATGATGGAAAGGAACAAACCATTGGAAGGTCATAGTGTAATTAGGTATTAGTTTATCTTAACTATATAATTACACTAGTACACTTAGAGTGTATTGAGTAGGACCATTAGAGGTCGTTTCTTTTATACTGACTTTATAAAGAAACAAAGATCTCGGTTATTATGGAAGTGTGTGCTCTTAATCCTAATATAATAACAAGCACATATATTTGATATTTATTTCTTTAATTTATCAATGAGTGAGATTTAGTTCGATAAATCAATAAGCCCGATAAGTTGGGAAATGATATCACTTATAGTGTGTGTTGTTGATTATAGAAGGAAACTGTGTCCTAGTGATCCAGGTTGAGAATGTTAGGATCTTCGGACGCGGCTAGAGAGGGGGGGTGTGAATAGCCAACCCCAAATTCTCATTTCTTTCTACAATTTGAGTTAGCACAGCGGAAATAAAAAGTAAAAACGAAAATGGAGAAGATCAAACCTCAAACATGACGATATAACGAGATTCGGAGATGATACTCCTACTCCTCGGCGTGTCCGTAAGGTGGACGAATCCTATCAATCCGTCGGTGGATGAGACCCCGGAAAATCGACTAATGAAAACTCCTTCTGGGTGGAGAAACCTCGCCACAATTTCTCTTGCAACAGCAAGATCAGAGTACAAGAAATACAGCAAGAAGCCAAGAACAATATGAATGTAAAAACACTGGTTTGCTTGCCTTCTCGTCGACTGTTGATGAAGCAGCAACTTCACGGATGCCAACAACAGCAGCAACTGATCAGTTGGAGTCCAGCCGAGGAAAGCTCACACGAAGCTTCAGCAGTGGAGAGCTCAACAAAGCTCAGATCGCATGAGCAAGAAGAAGTCTACTTTTCTGTAGAGGCCCTCAACCTCTTGATTTATATGAACCTGCGAAGAAGGCAATCTGGCGTTGTGTCTCAGCGGCTGGGCACAGACCGATCGGGCTCCACCTGATCGATCCGGGATGGCTCTGATCGGTCGGGGACCGATCGGCCCAAAGGATCTTCCCGGACAATCCATCTCCCTAGAACTGCTCATATGAGAAATTTGATAGCAAGCTTCAGACAGTCAGACTCTGAATCACTATTTGAAGCATGAGATAGATTTAATAATATGCTCAGACAATGCTCACATCACGGACTTAACAAATGGTTAGTACTACATATATTTTATAACAACATCAACTACCACACCAAGGTGCCCCTAGACTCCGCAGCTAGGGGGGCACTAATGAATAAGAGTCTAGATGAGGCCGAGGACATCATTGAAAGTGCGGCTCAGAACCATCTGTTGGAACCCCAAGGTGTTTTGATGTGATCAAACAAGCTAAGTTAGGTCTGCGTTTGTTTAACCCTTGTGTCTAAGTGTGCGGGAGCTTATGAACACGAAGTCGGCGGAAGGCAGCGGCTGAAGGGCGGCGGGAGAGCCGGCAGGCTCGGTGCGTCAGGGGCGAGGTGACCGCGGAAGAGTACACGGCGGACGAGAAGAACGCGACGTTCGAGGGACGGGAAATCGGGAAGGAAGGCTGCTCGAGGAGAAGGCGGAACATGGGTTGGTGAGCCCTATTCAGGCCGAGATCACCCAAGCTAACGGAGCCGGAGCGAACAGACCCGGACCGAAACGAGCTAAACCGGAGCAGTGGAACCGGACCACAAAAAGTCAACAAAGTTGACTTGAGGGGTCCGGGCGCCCGGAATCATTCCGGGCTCCCTGGGCGCTATTGAGGGTCCGGGCGCCCGGAGCTGACTTTTGACCAGGATCGCATCAAACGCAATCTGATCGTTGGGGGATAAGATTTTATCCCCCCCAGGGCGCCCAGAACCCCTTCCAGGCGCCCGGACCAGTACTATAAATATAGTACTGGTCTGCACAGATAAAACAACGAACTTGTAACCAATTCCTTATGTGCTTTCAATTCTGTTCTTTTCATTTGTGCTGTCAACGTTGTAAAGAGGCTACTCCGCCCAGAGGAGAATCAGATAGTGCGCTTACATTCCTTGGATTAGCAATCGCCTGATTGCAAACCAAGTAAAACTCTGGTGTCTGCTTTTCTTTACTTAGTCTCTTTTATTTATTTATTACAAGTGTTCATTATATAGTTGAAATCCGAGAAAGGTTCGAGTTTTATTTTGTAGGACAATTCACCCCTCCCCTCTTGCCAGCCTCCAAAGGGACCAACAAGTGGTATCAGAGCAAGGCGCTTCAGGAGGACTAGCCGCCGATCGAAGCAACAAAGATGGCCGGACCAAGCATTGTTCCACCAAAATTCGAGGGGAACTTCGCAGACTGGAAGCGTCGTATGGAGGTATTCCTAAAAACATATTTTGAAATTCAGTTTATTATGAAATATGGTTTTGTAACTCCAATAGATAAAGATGGAAAAGAAAAAGAAGAGAGCGATTGGACAAAGAAGGAGCAGAATGAGTCGGTAGCAAACAGCCGTGCGGAACATCACCTGCTGAGCGTGTTACCGCCTCAAGAGGTCAACCGCATCGGAAACTACTTATCTGCTAAAGAACTTTGGGAGAAGTTCCTGGAACTCCACGAAGGCACGTCCGAAGCAAAGCTCGCGAGAAGGGGCATCCTCCGCAACAAACTGATGAACATCCGTCTGGAGAAAGGTGAGAAAGTAGCCGGTCTACATGCAAAGGTAAAAGAACTAGTTACTGGTCTCGAAAATCTTGGTGAAACGGTAATAAACTGGGACACTATCACGCTCAACGCGTTTCCAAGAACTCCGGAGTGGACATCAATCGTCGATGCTTACTACATCTCAAAAGACACGGAGGTAAGTACTTTAGAAGAGTTGTTTTCTACCCTTGAATTACACGAACTAGGTATGCAGAGATATCAAAGGACACAACCTGACTATGCTGAACGCAACCAACAAGGATGAACCCGAGATAGACTCAAGGCGATCAAGAAGCGTACATGGTAAGAAACTTTAAAAGTTTTTAGATCTAATAAATTTAAAATGCGAATAAAAAGAATCAAAAGGTAGAAGAAAGATGCGGTGCTACCAGTGTCGGAAGGAGGGACACCTAAGGAAGAGCCGAACTCAAGAAGGTCAAAATGAAGACACCCAAGAAACACAACCTAAAAGCAACTTGGGATGACACTTCTTCATCTGAATCAGAAGCTCAAGAATATGCGGGGATTGCACTGATAGCAAGCCACGAAGGACAAAGTACATCAGAACCCAGCATCGATGAAGGGGGAGCGACCTCAGATGGAAGTAGCGAAGCAGGGGGAGATTCAGGCTTCAAGTCTGATATGGTAAGTGAGGTATGCCTCTTATCCCCTAATGAACTTTACTTTGGTATCAAAGCTATGACTAAATCCATGTATAAATTAGAAAATAAAAATGCCAAATTAGAAAATGAAATTTTAGAAACAAAGAGAATTTTGGCAAAATCATGTCTTATAGAGGATTTTGAAAAATTGAAAATTGAAAATGAAAAACTAAAAGAAGAAATAGAAAGATTGAAAAAATCTAATGGTTCAAATATTTCTACTTTTAGAAATTATAGAGGTTTAAATTGGTATTATAGATTTCATCAAAGTTAAATTAGAAATATATCAAAAATCTATATACCTAGGAAATACTTGGTTAATCCTGTAGGTAGGAACCTCTATTGGGTTCCAAAAACCTATTTAATTTCAAATTAAAATTAGACTTAGCATTTTCAGCAAGGAAATTAAACAACTTATTTCTTTATGAGGCTTTGTCTAAGGAAGTGGTTATTGCTCCAATAACCAAGAAGGCCTAGTGCCTCGCCACGACCTGGAAGCCAAGTATCGAAATGAAGAGTTTAATTGACTAACTGAAAAAGCATTAATTTAAATTACTTAATGCTTTAAAAGAGTTATTCAATTTGTGTTAGAAAAAAAAAATTTTAATTTTTTATTAGAAATTTTTTATTATCTTAGAAATTTGACTTAGAATTTTTTTTTAAGTTATCTTAGAATTTTTTTTTATTGCCTTATAATTTTCTTAAAATTGACTTAGAATTTTTTTTAATTAGAAATTTTTTTTTTGTTGAGATAAGTTTCAAAACTTAATTTTTTTTTAACACTTATGACTGTTTTATCTGAAAAATGTTTTACTTAAATGTTTCTCTTTTGAAAGAAAAATTCTGAAGAGTGTCTTTAAATGTTTTACATTAACCCCAATTTTTATGTGATCAAAGGGGGAGAAGTATGTTAAGTCTAGGGGGAGGTACTATAATTTTTCAATTGAAAAATATTTGGACTTATTGGAATAAAAATCGTTTTTATTGCATATGGTTACCCTAACTTAACTTGGGTTACTCACATCAAAAAGGGGGAGATTGTTGGAACCCCAAGGTGTTTTGATGTGATCAAACAAGCTAAGTTAGGTCCTGCGTTTGTTTAACCCTTGTGTCTAAGTGTGCAGGAGCTTAGAAACACAGGAAGTCGAGCGGAAGACGCGGCTAACGAGAAGGACGGCACGGGGAGAGAGCCGATGGGCTCGGTGCGTCCAAGGGACGAGGTGACCGCGGAAGAGTACACCGACGGTCGAGAAGAACGTGCGCGGCGTTCGAGGGACGAGAAATCGGGAAGGAAGGCTACTCGAGGAGAAGGCCGGAACATGGGTTCGGGTGAGCCCTATTCCGGAAGGCCGAGATCACCCAAGCTAACGGAGCCGGAGCGAACAGAACCGGACCAAAACGAACTAAACCGGAGCAGTGGAACCGGACCACAAAAAGTCAACAAAGTTGACTTGAGGGGTCCGGGCGCCCGGAATCATTCCGGGCGCCTTGGGCGCTATTGAGGGTCCGGGCGCCCGGAGTTGACTTTTGACCAGGATCGCGTCAAACGCGATCTGATCGTTGGGGGATAAGATTTTATCCCCCCCAGGGCGCCTGGAACCCCTTCCAGGTGCCCGGACTAGTACTATAAATATAGTACTGGTCTGCACAGATAAAACAACGAACTTGTAACCAATTCCTTCTGTGCTTTCAATTCTGTTCTTTTCATTTGTGCTGTCAACGTTGTAAAGAGGCTACTCCGCCCAGAGGAGAATCAGATAGTGCGCTTACATTCCTTGGATTAGCAATCGCCTGATTGCAAACCAAGTAAAACTCTAGTGTCTGCTTTTCTTTACTTAGTCTCTTTTATTTATTTATTACAAGTGTTCATTATATAGTTGAAATCCGAGAAAGGTTCGAGTTTTATTTTGTAGGGCAATTCACCCCTCCCCTCTTGCCGGCCTCCAAAGGGACCAACACTACCGAGCCCTCTCCGACTTCCACGTCCGGTCCAGAGAACGAGCTACCGAGCCCTCTGACCTAGTCCGGAGAACGAGATATCGAGCCCTCTCCGACTTCCACGTCCGGTTTAGAGAACGAGCTACCGAGCGCTCTCTGACCTAGTCCAGAGAACGAGCTACCGAGCCCTCTCCAACTTCGTCCGATCCAGAGAACGAGCTACCGAGCCCTCTCTGACCTAGTCCGGAGAACGAGCTACCGAGCCCTCTCCGACTCCATCCAGTCCAGAGAACGAGCTACCGAGCCCTCTCCGACCTCCCATGCCAAGCTTCCATACTTGGACTTTTCCCGTGCCAAGCTCCCTGTTTGGACTTTTCCGTGCCAAGTCTCCATACTTGGACTTTTCCCGTGCCAAGCTCCCTGCTTGGACTTTTCCGTGCCAAGTCTCCATACTTGGATTTTCCCCGAATCAGGTCAATTCAAGTCGGGTCAACCAGATTAACCTTGACCAAAGGTTGCACCCACAATCTCCCAAGTTTCTATTCTTGTCAAACATCAAAATACAACTTCTCTATTCTTGTCAAACATCAAAATATACCTCGAGTCAGATCAACTCGAGTCGGGTCACCCAGGTCAACCTTGACCTAAGGTTGCACCAACAATCTCCCCCTTTTTGATGTTTGACAAAAACCATAATCAAGTTAGGTTAACCCGACAACCTAACTTAGGTTTTCCAATAGTTCTCCAATGTTCTTCCTTGAACATTCTCTGAACATTCTCCCCAAACTCCAATGTTCTTCCTTGAACATTCTCTGGACATTCTCCCCCTTTTTGACACACATCAAAAAGAGTGAATCAAGGTCAAGAGTTTCTTCCTAATGAAAGTCTCATACCTTTCATTGAAACCCTTAATTTCCCCCTTGATACTAAAGTCAACAATCAACTTAGTGATAATCCCATATCACTCATCCTCAGAAATCTTGACGAGTAAAAACTCCCCCTAAAAGTCAACTCCCCCTTGACCATTAGGTAAAACTCCCCCTAAAGGTCAACTCCCCCTTGACCATTAGGTAAAACTCCCCCTAAAGGTCAACTCCTCCTTGACCATTGCACCAACAATGTCTTGGAGAGTTTCAACCCTTTAGAAATCTAAAGCACCAACTTCCATAGCTGAAATTTCAGACAACAGTCGAAAATCAACGTTTTGGCACGCTCTGATCGGTCACCAGACCGATCAGGACTCCACTGGATCGGTCACCAGACCGATCCACACTGCCCTGGATTGGTCCAGTGATCGATCCAGACTTCCCTGGACTGATCAGAATCTTCTCTAATCGGTCCACAATTCTCTGATAAGAATTTCTGATTCTTCTCCCGAAATTCAGAAACCCCTAAAAAATTATAGAAAATTCCAAAAATTATAAAATTTTGAGGATACATTCCTCATAACATATATTATCATGGAAAAATATTTTTCTATGAAAATAACTCCCATTTTTTAATCTTGATACAAAGTTCGAAAGACTTTGAAATAGCTCAAGGTTAATCCATCTTTGTATCAACTTGCTCAATGATAAATGCTATCACTAGAAAAGCTTCATCAAGGTTTTTCAAATAAATTTTGAAATGATCTTAAACCATTCAATTTAGGACCACAATCTTAGGGCTAAATGTACATGACTTGTACACAAGTTTTCCCTATGATCCTCAAATTCGAATTAGGCTCATCTAGGTACAAGAACTATGCACCTTGATCCTAACTCATAATCCTTATATCTCACACACATCTAAGGTGTATCAAACACATCCAAGTCAATTTTGATGTGAGATATGGGTTTAGGTCATCTTAAGCTAAGTTCTCATGCATTTTCTAAACAACAATTTGATCTTCATATCAAATTGTGTTTCTATCCTTAAATCAAATTAATTGATCATAAATGCAAGAGATGATGACATGACATAAAATAATATCATAAGTGAAAACATGTGACAATGTCATGATGTCATGCCATCAAGTATGAAACTTAAATAAGGCATGACATATAACTAACCTAAGCATTATCATGACATTTCAAATGATAATAAAATAAATATGATGTTATGACATGACATATGACAAACAATGTATGGCAAATAACATATAAAGGTATAGAAAATACTTAATTCTAGCCTTAGTTGCCATTTTTGATAATTTTGATCATTTTACCATAAATTCTATATTCCTAAGTGTAATAGACCTAAAATCATATACTAAAGATTTTTAGATCACTATGTGCCAATTAGATTGATCCTAGAAAACTCCTCAAATGTGGTTGGCACATCCTAATCACCTTAGGAATAATTTTTAATTTCATTTTCAAGGCTTGATTACACCTTGAAAATTCCTAAAATGCCACCTTTTGCCATGAGTAGGTTAACTACCTATCCAATTAAGGTTGACACACCCTAAACCATCTAGCGTGAAGGAATCACGCTCCTAGAAACCCAATACCTATTTGAGCTCATTGGGTTCACTAAATATTCACTAGGGATGACTTCCCTAGCAACCCTCCTAATGACCCTCCTAGGCTTTAAAGCCTTGGTCATTTGGGACTCATCAAGATCAACTCTAGGGGTGACTCCCCTTGTGACCTTGGTGATGGTCTTCTTAGCCCTAGGTCTTGTTCCATAATCGAATGGAACATTATGATAAGCGGGCTTGACCACTTGAGACTTAGGTTTGTGACCCAAACCTCTCATGTCCTTGGGCTTTGATTTTTGACCCTTAGACCCTAGAGTTGACTTCTCCAAATTCTTAAGAGCCTTTTCTAAAGTGTCAAGTCTTGACCTCAAGACTTGATTTTCCTTCTTTAATACCTCAAGCTTTAATTTTCCATTTTTCTTTGAGGTATTCCTAGGCATATGTCTAGTTGTTTTGGGATTCCTATCTAGGTTTTCCTTAACCTTAGATGAGTTAACTCTAGGGTTGGTATTTCTAGCATTGTCCTTATCTAGGCTAACATGTTTGGCACCTAAGCACATGTATCGGTTTCTATGGTTATCATGCTTATCATTATTGACAATTGCAATAAAACTACTAGCATGTGTCTTATTAGAATTGCAAGAATGTGCCTTAAAGGATACCTTAGGGTTTGCCTTAGCTCCCTCCATAGATGTGCTTGGTCTCTTGTCCTTGTGAGGTTGCCTCCCCCTTGCACATCGACTCCTATAATGTCCCCTTTGCTTGCATTGGAAGCACACCACGTGCTCCTTGCCCTTGCGTATCGGGACTCCGGCTTCCTTGACTTTTGGTGCCGGTGGAGTCTTCCTAATCCTCTTTGGACATTTACTTTTGTAATGCCCATATTCCCTACACTCAAAGCACATTATATGTAATTTACTTGAAATTAAGTTGCTTGAGTTACCTAGGGTTGAGGATGGATATAAGCTCTCTCCTTCATCCCTTCCGGAGGTAGAGGCTTCTTCTTCTTGCTCCAGCCTTGAAGAAGAACTCTCCTCCTCTTCTTCCTTAGATGTTGAGTAGCCCTCAACTTCTAATTCCATACCTCCATGATGTGAGCTACTTGGCTCACTTGACTCCTCTTCATGACTTGAATTGGAGCTCTCCTCATGGAACTTAGCCAAGTTGTTCCACAACTCCTTGGCATTGTTGTATCCACCTATCTTACACAAGATATCATTAGGTAATGAAAATTCAAAGATTTTTGTTACCTCGTCGTTGATTATGGATTGGTGGATTTGTTCATTCGTCCACTTCTTCTTCTCGAGAGGTTTTCCTTCTTTATCCACCGGAGGAATAAAACCTACTTGTACACAATTCCAATTTACTAGGTTAGTCATAAGAAAATACTTCATTCTTACCTTCCAATACGCGAAGTTGTCGCGATCATAGAAGGGTGGAATCGTGACATCTTCTCCAAGTTAATCCATTCTCTAGCTCGTGCTCCCCCAGGTGTTAATCCGACGAAGAGCGACCTCGCTCTGATACCACTTGTTAGGATCTTCGGACGCGGCTAGAGAGGGGGGGGGGTGTGAATAGCCGACCCCAAATTCTTGTTTCTTTCTACAATTTGAGTTAGCCCGGCGGAAATAAAAAGTAGAAACGAAAATGGAGAAGATCAAACCTCAAACATGATGATATAACAAGGTTCGGAGATGATACTCCTACTCCTCGGCGTGTTCGTAAGGTGGACGAATCCTATCAATCCGTCGGTGGATGAGACCCCAGAAAATCGGCTAATGAAAACTCCTTCTGGGTGGAGAAAGCTCGCCACAATTTCTCTTGCAACAGCAAGATCAGAGTACAAGAAATACAGCAAGAAGCCAAGAACAATATGAATGTAAAAACACTGGTTTGCTTGCCTTCTCGTCGACTGTTGATGAAGCAGCAACTTCACGGATGCCAACAACAGCAGCAACTGATCAGTTGGAGTCCAGCCGAGGGAAGCTCACACGAAGCTTCAGCAGTGGAGAGCTCAACAAAGCTCAGATCGTAGGAGCAAGAAGAAGTCTACTTTTCTGTAGAGGCCCTCAACCTCTTGATTTATATGAACCTGCGAAGAAGACAGAAATTTAGCCGTTGTGTCTCAACGGCTAGGCTTGGACCGATCAGGCTCCACCCTGATCGATCCGGGATGGCTCTGATCGGTCAGGGGACCGATCAAGCCCTAGGCTGATCGGTCCCTAGACCGATCCCAACTCTCACAGAGAGTTGTTGCCGAGCCCTGATCGGTCTATGGACCGATCCGGCCATAGGTGGATCGGTCCACAGACCGATCCCTCCTATTCCTTCTCCAATCTGTTTGGTTACTGATCGGTCACCAGACCGATCAGATGAACCACAGTGAGAATTAGTGTATCACTGGATCGGTCAGCAGACCGATCCAGATACCCATAGTATCACTGGATCGGTCAGCAGACCGATCCAATTTCCCAGCCTTAAACCCTAAAGCCTTCCTGATCTAGAGAACGAGCTACCGAGCCCTCTCTGACCTAGTCCGGAGGCGAGCTCAGAGCCCTCTCCGACTTCCACATCTGGTCCGAGCAGCTCAGAGCCCTCTCCAACCGTCGGGTCAAAGAACGAGCTCGAGGCCCTCTCGACCTAGTCAGGAGGCAGGCTACGAGCCCTCTCCGACTCCATCCAGTCCAGAGAACGAGCTACCGAGCCCTCTCCGACCTCCCATGCCAAGCTTCCATACTTGGACTTTTCCCGTGCCAAGCTCCCTGCTTGGACTTTTCCGTGCCAAGTCTCCATACTTGGACTTTTCCCGTGCCAAGCTCCCTGCTTGGACTTTTCCCGTGCCAAGCTCCCTGCTTGGACTTTTTCGTGCCAAGTCTCCATACTTGGACATTCCCCGAATCAGGTCAATTCAAGTCGGGTCAACCAGATCAACCTTGACCAAAGGTTGCACCCACAATCTCCCAAGTTTCTATTCTTGTCAAACATCAAAATACAACTTCTCTATTCTTGTCAAACATCAAAATATACCTCGAGTCACGTCAACTCGAGTTGGGTCACCCAAGTCAACCTTGACCTAAGGTTGCACCAACATAGAATGTCCCCAAGAGGAGCTCATAAGGATTGTCATGTTAAACCCTGCAGGTGGACTTAGTCCGACATGACGATGAAGTTGAGTGGTACTACTCTTGGAGCTAGATATTAATTAAGTGAGTTGTCAGTAACTTACTTAATTAGTGGACATTTGTTATCTTAAACACAGGGAGACTAACACACTCATAATAAGAAGGAGACCAAAAATGTAATTTGGGATTGGTGCGGTAGTTCAATAATAATTCTTTAGTGGATTGAATTATTATTGATGAAATTAAGTTGTGTGTTCGGGGCGAACACGAGATGCTTAATTTCATCGGGAGACCAAAACCAATTCCTCCTCTCGGTCCCTATCGTAGCCTCTTAATTATAGAGTACTATACACACCTATACCCACCTTCTTACCCATCCTATAGGGGCCGACCAAGCAAGCTTGGAGACCAAGCTAGGGCCGGCCATGGTTTGGTTCATGGGTGAATTCATGTGGCCGGCCCTACCTTGAACTCAAGCTTAGGTGGCCAGCCCTATTAAAATAAAAAGGAATTTTTATTTTAAAAATTTTTCTTATGTGGATAACATGATTTAAAAGAGAGTTTAAAATTTTAAATCTTTCCTTTTATAAGATTCTACAAAAGATTAAGAGAAGAGTTAAAATTACTTTCCTTATTTGTAGATTAAAAGGTTGATTTTAATTTTGGTAAAAACTTTCCTTTTAATCATGTACATGATTTAAAAGAAAGTTTAAAAATTAAAAATTCTCTTTTATTAGTTTCTACAAAAGATTAAGAAAAGATTTAATATCTTTCCTTATTTGTAGATTGAAAGGAGATTTTAATTTTTAGAGATAACTTTCCTTTTTGGAAATTATGCACATGTTTAAAAGAAAGATTTTAATTTATAAAATTTCTTTTTATTAACCAATCATGAAGGGATTAAAATTATTGGAGAAATTTTTATAAATTTCTAGAAATAAATTAGGAAGTTTTAATTTTTGTTTTAATTAAAACTCTGCTTGTTTTGGAGAAAGAGGTGGCCGGCCAAATAAATTGGAGAAGAGAAAATTATTTTTAACTAAATAAATTTTCCTTTTCATGGCAAAAGAATTAAGGAAGTTTTTATTTAAATTTCCTTATTTGCCAAGACTAAGGATTATAAAAGAGGGGGTAGAGGAGGCTTCATGGAGAACGACTCTATTCTTTTTCTTCCTCTCTTTTCTTCCTTGGTGTGGCCAGCCCCTAGAGGTTCCCCTTCTTCTTCTCTCTTCTCCTTTTTGTGGCCGAGACTTCATTATCTCTTAGAGGCATAGAAGTGGCCGGATCTAGCTTGGAGATAAGGAGAGAAAGGAGGCTTGTTTCTTGCATCCCTTGGAGCTTGGTTGGCGAAAAAAAATCTTCATCTTTTGGAAGCATTGTGCTTGGCCGAAACTTGAAGAAAGGAGAAGAAGGTGCTTTGGTGGTTTCTCATCTCGGAAGATCGTTGCCCACACAACGTCCGAGGTTAGAAGAGGAATATGGTAGAAGACCTAGAGGTTTTTGCTTGCAAAAGAAAAGGTATACTAGTATTTAATTTCCGCATCATACTAGTTTTATCTTTATGTAAAAAATACCAAATACAAGAGGCATGCGATTCTAGTATTTCAAATTTGTTTTCGATGTTGTGTTCTTTTATTTTTTCTTTTCCTTGTGATTTGATTATTCTTTTTGGTTGACCTAAAGTTATTTAAGGAAATTAAATATTAGCTTTCCTTAAAAGGCTTTGTCTAGGCGGTGGTGGTTGTTCCCATATCCAAGAAGGCCATGTGCCTCGCCATGCAGTCCTGGAAGCCAATTTTGGAAATTAATATTTAATGGAATTAATAACCTAGGTGATTTGGATCGAAAGTGTTAAGTTCCGCAGGAGATCCAAGTCTAAACCTAAAAGAACAAATAAATTAAACTTTGGATCAAATATATTAAGTTCCGCAAGCGATCCGAGTTTAATTTAAAAGAACATATGGTAGCTAGGAAAATGTTCAGACCTTTGTACAAAATTTTGTACAATGGAACCATTAGGCTTTCCGAGTAGCAACCAACAATTGGTATCAGAGCTAGGGTTTTGCCTCTGTGTATTTGGTATTAGTTTAATTATGCACATGTCATACATAATTTAGGCAGGATAATAGTAGCATACGCTAACTTTGTGGATGCAGGATCCAACTATTATGGCTTATAGTTATTATGTGTGTGATTGGACCCTTGGACATGTCAAGGGCATTTATTATGTTTGCATGATTGTATTATAAAATACAGCAGGAGCTGTATTTAGTTTTATTAGGATTTATTTTTTGATCTAGTTACATGTACATTCCTTTTATGGAATATAGGATTGATGGATGTAAATTTTATTTTATGTTCGATCTAGTTTACATGTACATTCCTTCGAGGAGTATAGGATCGAAAAATGTAAAATTCTATTTATGTCGTGGATCGAATCTTGCAAGGCGTGGAACCTTTTGAGGACTAGAGGCGCAGCGGAACAAGGAGCAAGATGGATGCGACAACTAGACCCGGTGGCGGTGGCCAAAGATGGCAGCAGCTAGGGTTGACGACACACGGAGGACAGCAATAGATAAAAGCCATAATAGTTGAAAATTAGTTTTTCTATTTATTACTTTTTATACTGTGTTGTGTGTGCTTGTTATTATGCATGTTAGGTAGACTAGCAAAGTCAAAATTCCTCACTTTAAATAACTAAGTGGGAGAGGGATTTATTTTAAATAAATTCTACGATCTCCATTACTGGTTTATAAGTGATGCAATAAGCTTGCGCGTTGGCTCTGAGTGCCTTTCTCCATATCGGATGAGCTTGTTTGCGGATCACTAGATTAAACTTCCATTTTGGATGACTATAGAAAGTTAATTAAGAGCGTGTGATCTTCCCCATCAGAAGGGGCACAATCTTATTAATGGACTTAGTGTCAAGTAATGGTATACACTTAGGCACATCTAATAGTATCCTCCCCATCGGAGTCACTGCTATTATTTGTGTGACCGAAGAAAACCAACTATTAATTTGTCAAATAAATAGGTTGACAAGATAATAAAATTAAAAACTCCTCTACAAATGTTTGATTTTGTATACGTCCACACTATCGTGGCATACAAAATTCACGGTGTTTGAAGTAATTTTATTTTGTCATTAAGATTTATTGAAAAAATAATTAATGGGTAAAACCCTCCTCTTACAAATGTTTAAATTTTGTATACGTCCACACCATCGTGGCATGCAAAATTCACGATGTTTGAGGTGTTGGTGAATTTAAATAATATTGTTTGAGGAATCAATGTTATTTTAAATTCAAAAGTTTTGACCAAATATTTGATCAAAGAAAGATCAACTATTAATTTTATTCGTCATAAAGTAAAGTTGACGAGATAATAAAATTAATGGATAAAAGCTCCTCTTTGATTTTGTATACGTCCACACTATCGTGTCATACAAAATTCATAGGGATTTTAAAGAATTGATCTTGACCAAATATTTTTGTGATTCTTAGGATTTAAAATGTTTGTCAATCCCCTAGTTGTTATATTATAGAAAAGACTTAGTAGTCCCAATTGTAATAATTGGAAATAGGACTTGGACATTAAGGTAGGTTGTCTTCTTAGAACTAAGAACAATTTAGGTGTATTTAATTCATTAGTTGAAACATGTCTAGTGGTGTTATCTACCAGAACCTGGAGTGTAGATACAGATGTCATTAATCATGTCTGCAATTCATTGTAGGGTTCCAGAAAACCCGACAACTAAATGAAAATAAAAAATACCGTTCACATGGGCACTACTGCAAAAGTAGCAGCTGTTGCAGTGGGAGAGGTTTATTCTCTAATAGGAATAAAATTTGGATTATTAGAAATTGTCTTTACATACTAAGCTTAGAAAAAACCTGATTTCAGTTTCTAAACTATTATAGAATAGATATTGTGTTTATTTTGATAACAAAGTTGTTATCAAGAAAAATAGGGAAGTTATCTATTCTGGTATGTTGGTTGACAATTTATAATCCAATAACTCCCACGATGCAACAAATGGAAATTAGTAACACATCTTCTAACTTTAAGAGAAAGCAACCTTCGAAAATGAGCCAATTATATCTTTGGCATCTAAGGCTAGGTTATATTAACTTGAGTAGGATTCATTGGTAGCTAATGAACTTTTGGGTTCATTGGTAGTGGAAATCTTTCCAACCTGCGAGTCTTACTTGGAAGGAAAAATAACCGAGAAGCTTTTAAGTATAAGGGGTATGGAGCCAAAGATACATTGGAATAGGTTCATTCTGATTTGTGTGATCCTATGACAAGAGTCAGTATTGAATATTTCGTCTATTTTATAGACAACTATTCAAGATACAAATACATTTACTTGATGTGCCGCAAGATTAAGTGCTTTGATTAGTTCAAAGAGTGCAAGGCTGATGCGGAGAAATGTTAAAGTAAAAGTATCAAGTCACTATGGTAAGATCGTGGTGGCAAGTACCTCTTGGGACAATTTAGGAGTCACTTATCAGAAGTCGGGACTCAATCCCAACTAACTGCACCTAGTATACCCCAACAGAATGGTGTAGTAGAAAGAAGGTATAGGACTCTTATGGAAATAAGTAGATTGATGATGAATTAATTACCAAATTCGTTTTAAGGATATACACTAGAAACTGAAGTGAACATAATACCTTCTAAAGTCAGAACTCTCTACTCCCATAGAATTGCAGAATGGGCGTAAGCCTAGTCTGAAGCATATTCGGATTTGGGTGGTCTAGCACATGAGAGACACTGATAAGTTGGGCAGGAGTTCACTTGTTTGTGAGTTATCCTAAAGAAATGAAAGTAGATTTATAGTCTTAAAAAATCAGAAGGTCATTGTTAGAATCAATGACCGATTTTTAGGAAAGGACTATGTAATAAACCACAAGCCCATAAGAAAATTTGTTCTTAAGGAAATAATAAAAGACATGTCTAATCTAGTACCAACTGTACAAGATGAGATACCACAAGGAAACTGCAACACGTTTCACAAATGATACACAATTGCAGAAAGTGCCTCATCGTAGTGGGAGGGTTGTTAGGCAACCTAAAAAGATTCATGTTTTGGGAGAGTTTTAAGACTCGATCCCTGGAGGACATGAACCTGATCTCCGGACATATGACGAAGCACTGCAAGATAAAGATGCAGCATCTTGGCAAAGAGTAATGAATAACAAAATTAGAATATATGCATTCTAATAAAATCTGGAAGCTTGCAGAACCACCAAATGGTGTAAAAGCCTTTGGGTGTAAAAAGGTCTATAATAGGAAAAGAGGGATAGACAGGAAGGTAGAAACTTTCAAAGCAAGGCTTGATAAAAAAAGGAAACTTTTTCACTGGTAGTCATGCATAAGTCTATCCGGATTCTTTTATCTATTTGGAAAGTGGATGTCAAGACAGCATTCCTTAATGGAAGTCTTGAAGAAAGCATCCATATAAAGCAACCAGAAGGGTTCATTGCAAAGGGCTAAGAGCATCTTGTGTGCAAGCTCAATCAGTCTATGCACTGAGGCAAAGCTTCAAGGTCTTGGAACATCTGGTTTATCAAAATAATCCAGACCTATGGATTTATTTAGTAACCGGATAAGTCTTGTGTATACAAAAGGTGTGATGGAAGCGTGGTGGTATTTCTTGTACTATACGTAGATAACATTTTTTGTAGTTGGAAACAATATCAAAATGTTGTCAGAAGTAAGGGTATGGTTGCCCAGACAATTCGATATAAAGGACTTGGGAGAATGTATATATTCTTGAGATCAAAGTAATAAGGGATCGCAAGAAAAGAATATTTTACTTATCCCAAGCTTCATACATCGAAAAAATCCTTGCTCGTTTTAAGCATGCAGAACTCCAAGAAAGGTTTCTTACTTTTTTAGCATGGAGTAACTTTATCTAAAGATATGTCTCCGTAGACATCAAAGGAGATAAAGGAAATAAAGGCAGTTCTTTATGCTTCGGCTATCGGAAGCCTAATGTATGCTGTGCACGAGATCAAAAATCTGTTTTGCCAAGGGCATAGTTAGTAGATATCAAAGTAACCCTGGACAAGGACAGTGAACTGTAGTAAAGCATATATTGAAGTACCTTAGAGGCACTAGAGATTATATGGTAGCTTACAAGGTAGTTAATTTGGCTCCTGTGGGTTGCACAGATTTTGACTTCCAATCAGATAGGGACAATAATAAGTCAACCTCGGGGTTTTGTTTTTACTTTAGGAGGTAAAGTCATAACTATGGAAGAGTGATAAGCATAGGTGTTTTTCTGGACTCAACCATAGAGGCTTAGTATATGACAAGCCTCTGAGGTAGTCATAAAATCTGAATGACTCAATAACCTCAAGATAGACTTAGATATGATTTCTGGTTTGTCCAAAGAATATTACAATTTATTGTAATATAAGTGGTGCAGTAGCAAACTCGAAGAAACCATTAGTCTATAAGGCAAGTAAACACAATAGATCGCAAGTACCACCCAATACGAGAAATCGTATAAACAAGGAGAAGTTGTTGCTGCCTAGATTGCATTAGATGATGACCTATAAGGCAAGAGCTTTTGATGGGCATGTTGAAGGGTTGGGAATCGGATGTATGGCAGCAGATATAGCAACTTAGTCTTTTAGTATAAGTGGGAGATTGTTAGAATGTATACTAAAAGTCTAGCTTTTGGTATAAACATTTATCTAGAAATAAGAATCACATTGGTCAAATGTCTACATTTATGATAAATATAATTATTCAATTAATTTATATTGTAGATAACATGGTGTGTAGTGTCACACACAGAGGATCATGTTATCAGTACCTTATAAATTATAAACAATGGCTCACGACCAAGATGGAAAGGAACAAACCATTGGAAGGTCGTAGTGTAATTAGGTATTAGTTTATCTTAACTATATAATTACACTAGTACACTTAAAGTGTATTGAGTAGGACCATTAGAGGTCGTTTCTTTTATACTGACTTTATAAAGGAACAAAGACCTCAGTTATTATGGAAGTGTGTGCTCTTAATCCTAATATAATAACAAGCATATATATTTGATATTTATTTCTTTAATTTATCAATGGGTGAGATTTAGTTCGATAAATCAATAAGCCGAATAAGTTGGGAAATGATATCACTTATAGTGTGTGTTGTTGATTATAGAAGGAAACTGTGTCCTAGTAATTTAGGTTGAGAATGTCCCCAAGAGGAGCTCATAAAGATTGTCATGTTAAACCCTGCAGGTGGACTTAGTCCGACATGACGATAAGGTTGAGTGGTACTACTCTTGGACTAAGATATTAATTAAGTGAGTTGTCAGTAACTCATTTAATTAGTGGACATTCGACATCTTAAACACAGGGAGACTAACACATTCATAATAAGAAGGAGCCCAAAATGTAATTTGGGATTGGTGCGGTAGTTCAATAATAGTTCTCTAGTGGAATGAATTATTATTGATAAAATTAAGTTGTGTGTTCGGGGCGAGCTCGGGATGCTTAATTTTATCGGGAGACCAAAATCAATTCCTCCTCTCGGTCCCTACCGTAGCCTCTTGTATATAGAGATTTATACCCACCACATACCCACCTTCTTACCCATCCAATGGGGCCGGCCAAGCTAGCTTTGAACCCAAGCTAGGGCCGGCCAAGACTAAATGGATGAGCCAAGTTGGTGGTCGGCCAAAGCTTGGGTCTCAAGCTTAGGTGGCCTGCCACTAAAATATTAAAAAGGATTTTTATTAAAATTATTTCTTATGTGGATATCATGGTTTTAAAATTAAAATTTCCTTTTATAGCTTTCTACAAAAGATTAAGAGAAGAGATTAATCTCTTTCCTTATTTGTAGATTAAAAGGATGGTTTTAATTTTTGGTAAAAACTTTCCTTATTTGTAAATCATCTACATGTTTAAAAGAGAGTTTAAAATTTGAAATCTTTCCTTATTTGTTGATTAAAAGGTGGATTTTAAATTTTAATAAAACTTTCCTTTTTAACCATGTTCATGATTTAAAAGAGAGTTTAAAAAATTAAATATTCTCTTTTATAAGTTTCTACAAAAGATTAAGAAAAGATTTGATATCTTTCCTTATTTGTAGATTAAAAGAGATTTTAATTTTTAGAGATAATTTTCTTTTTATCCACATGTTTAAAAGAAATATTTTAATTTATTAAATTTCCTTTTTATAAACCAATCATGAAGGGATAAAAATTGTTAGAGAAATTTTATTTTTAAAATTTCCGGAAACAAATTAGGAAGGTTTTAATTCTTGATTGAATTAAATTTCCTTTGCTTAGATTATTGTGGCCGGCCATGTTGATTAATAAAAGAGAAATTGATTTTATATCAATTAAATTTATTTTTCATGGCAAAGGAATTAAGGAAGTTTTTATTAAAATTTCCTTATTTGCCAAGACCAAGGATTATAAAAGAGAGGGTAGAGGTGTCTTCATGACAAGAACTCTATTCTATTTTCTCCCTCTTTTTCTTCCTTGGTGTGGCCGGCCATCCTCTCCTCCTCTCTTCTCTTTGATGGCCGAACCTCATCCTTCTTGTGGAGATTCATATGGTGGCCCGATCAAGTTTAGAGAAGAAGAAGAAGAAGGAGAGAAAGAAAGCTTTGTTTCTAGCATCCCTTGGAACATGGTGGTGGTGGCCGAACCTCTTCATCCTAGGAGAAGTTTTGATGGCCGAAACTTGCAAGGAAGAAGAAGATGCTTGGTGGTTCTCATCTCGGAAGATCGTTGCCCACACAACGTCCGAGGTTAGAAGAGGAATACGATAGAAGATCAAGAGGTCGTTAAAGTCTATAAAGAAAGGTATAACTAGTAATTATTTTCCGCATCATACTAGTTTTATTTCTTTGTAAAAATACCAAATACAAGAGGCATGCGATTCTAGATTTTCGAAATAGTTTTCAATGTTGTATTCTTTTATTTTTCTTTTCCTTGTGAGTCGATTGTTCTTTTTGGTTAACCTAGAGTTATATAAGGAAATTAAATATTAACTTTCCTTAAAAGGTTTTGTCTAGTCGGTGGTGGTTGCTCTCATATCCAAGAAGGCCAAGTGCCTCGCCATGCAGTACTGGAAGCCAATTTTGGAAACTAATATTTAATTGATTTATAACCTAGGTGATTTGGATCGAACGTGTTAAGTTCCGCAGGAGATCCAAGTCTAAACCTAAAAGAACAAATAAATTAAACTTTGGATCAAATGTGTTAAGTTCCGCAGGCGATCCAAGTTTAATTTAAAAGAACACATGGTAGCTAGTAAAAGGTTCAGACCTTTGTACAAAATTTTTGTACAGTGGAACCATTAGGTTTTCCGAGTAGCAACCAACAATAACGATCCCTATTTGCTTTCTTATTTTTCAAAACAAAACAGTCTTCTGTATGATGACTACTGATTTTGTGATAAGTACACCATCTTCTTGGTGCTTCTTGCTGCATCTCCACATGTTGTACCGCTTGTGGGCGATATTCTGGATGACGATGGGGTGGAGGGATTACTCGAGGTCCCCTTGGTGGAGGAATTGGAGCGGGAGCCCTCTCTTTAACAGGAGTAGGAGAAGAAGTAGTATCTTCTTTTTTGCGTGTCGCCTGAGCTTCTTCGACATTAATAAATTCACTAGCGCGCTCAATTAATGAGTCAAAATTTGCAGGAGGATTTCTCACCAAATCTTTAAAGAAATCGTTATCATTCAAGCCCTGAGAGAAAGCACTTACCAATATCTCAGTAGTAGCATTGGGTACATCAATAGCTACCTGATTGAATCTCTTGATGTAGACTCTGATAGCCTCTTTAGATCCTTGTTTAATTGAGAATAAGCTCCAAGGAGTTTTGTGATATCTCTTGTTGTTGGAAAAATGGTGTACAAAAACTTTCTTGAAATCTTTAAACCTTCGGATAGAATTTTCAAGCAATTTTTTGAACCAGCATTGAGCAGCTCCTTCGAGTGTTGTAAGGAACATCCGGCACTTTACTCCATCAGAAAATTATTGTAATAATGTTACATTCTCAAATTTTAATAAATGATCCTCTGGATTTGTGGTTCCAGTGTATTCGCCGATCTGAAGATTTTGATATCGCTTAGGAAGCGGATCATCCAGTATACATTAAGAAAATGGCGAAATTGTTGGTTGCTACTCGGAAAACCTAGAGGTTCCACTGTACAAAATTTTGTACAAAGGTCTGAACCTTTTCCTAGCTACCATGTGTTCTTTTAAATTAAATTTTGGATCGCCTGCGGAACTTAACACGTTTGATCCAAAACTTAATCTATTCGTTCTTTTAGGTTTTGACTTGGGTCTCCTGCGGAACTTAACACGTTCGACCCAAATCACCTTAAGTTATTAATTCCATTAAATATTAATTTCCATAATTGGTTCCCAGTACTGACGTGGCGAGGCACATGGCCTTATTGGATATGGGAGCAACCACCACCGACTAGACAAAACCTTTTATGGAAAGTTAATATTTAATTTCCTAAAATAACTTTAGGTTAACCGAAAAGAACAATCAAATCACAAAGGAAAAAAAAAACAAAAGAACACTATATCGAAAACAAATTCGAAACTCTAGAATCGTATGCCTCTTGTATTTAGTATTATTTCCAAAAATAACTAGTATGATGCGGAAACAAAAATTACTAGTTATACCTTTTAGAAAGACCTCTTGATCTTCTACAGATTCCTCTTCTAATCTCGGACGTTGTGTGGGCAACGATCTTCCGAGATGAGAACCACCAAGCACTTTCTTCTTCCTTACAAGTTTCAGCCATCAAAACTTCTCCTAGGATGAAGAGGTTCGCCACCACCACCATGCTCCAAGGATGCTAGAAAAGAGGCTTCTTTCTCTCCTTCTTCTCCTTCTTAGATCCGCCACGAAAGCTATCTCCACCATGAGAAGGTTTCGCCACACAAAGGAGAGGAGAGGAAAGAGGGCCACACCCAAGGAGAAAAGAGAGGAAAATAGAATAGAGTCGTTAGTTTGAAGCCTCCTCTACCCCTCTTTTATAATCCTTGATCTTGGCAAATAAGAAAAATTTAATAAAACTTCCTTAATTTTTTTCCATTGAAAAGGAAAATTTATTTAATTAAAATAATTTTCTCTTTTCAAATTATAATGTCGACCACTCTTCTCCCCAAAACAAGGAGAGTTTTAATTAAAACAAAATTAAAACTTCCTAATTTGTTTCTAGAAATTTATAAAAATTTCTCCAATAATTTTAATCCTTCATGATTGGTTAATAAAAAGAAATTTTATAAATTAAAATCTTTCTTTTAAACATGTGGATAATTTCCAAAAGGAAAGTTATCTCTAAAATTAAAATCTCCTTTCAATCTACAAATAAGGAAAGATATTAAATCTTTTCTTAATCTTTTGTAGAAACTAATAAAGAGAATTTTTAATTTTAAACTTTCTTTTAAATCATGAATATAATTAAAAGGAAAGTTTTTACCAAAATTAAAATCAACCTTTTAATCTACAAATAAGGAAAGAGATTTTAACTTTTCTCTTAATCTTTTGTAGAATCTTATAAAAGGAAGGATTTAAATTTTTAAACTCTCTTTTAAATTATATTATCCACATAAGAAAAATTTTAAAATTAAAATTCCTTTTTATTTTAATAGGTCCGGCCACATGAATTCACCCATGAACATACCCATGGCCGGCCCTAGCTTGGTCTCCAAGCTAGCTTGGCCGGCCCCTATAGGATGGGTAAGAAGGTGGGTATAGTACTCTATAATTAAGAGGCTACGATAGGGACCGAGAGGAGGAATTGGTTTTGGTCTCCCGATGAAATTAAGCATCCCGTGTTCGCCCCGAACACACAACTTAATTTCATCAATAATAATTCATTCTACTAAAGAACTATTATTGAACTATCGCACCAATCCCAAATTACATTTTGGGCTCCTTCTTATTATGAGTGTGTTAGTCTCCCTGTGTTTAAGATAACAAATGTCCACTAATTAAGTAAGTTACTGACAACTCACTTAATTAATATCTAGCTCCAAGAGTAGTACCACTCAACTTCATCGTCATGTCGGACTAAGTCCACCTGCAGGGTTTAACATGACAATCCTTATGAGCTCCTCTTGGGGACATTCTCAACCTAGATCACTAGGACACAGTTTCCTTCTATAATCAACAACACACACTATAAGTGATATCATTTCCCAACTTATCGAGCTTATTGATTCATCGAACTAAATCTCACCCATTGATAAATTAAATAAATAAATATCAAATATATGTGCTTGTTATTATATTAGGATTAAGAGCACTCACTTCCATAATAACTGAGTGTTGGATCGAGATCGCGCTAGAGGGGGGGTGAATAGCGCTCGCGGCTATTTTGTTCGACTATCGGAATTGTAAAACGTTCGTAGAGTAATTAAAGCAGCGGAATAAAAGAAACAAACACAAGGACACAGTCGTTTACTTCGTTCGGAGCCTAGGTCGACTCCTACTCGAAGGCCCGCGATCCTTGATCGCTTTCCGTGGGCAACAACTATAATTTCGTATGGATATTACAGATGAATTACAAAATGTAACTATAATTAAAATTATACCGACAACAGTAGTAGAAAGGTAATCTGAGCTCCGGGTCGTCGGAATATTGCAACAGCACTTCGGAAGCAGCACTAGAGCAGACCACAGCAGAATGGAAGCTTGTGAATTATTGTACAGAGCTGCTGGTCGAGACCTCTTATAAAGAGGGTTCAAGGCGCCTTACACTGTTCATCAAGGCGCCTTGAACGAGCCGAGTCACCCGCGTGGATCAGCACTGACCTGGTCGAACTCTATCTGGTTCAAGGCGCCTTCATCCTATCCAAGGCGCCTCCAACCTCCGGTCCAAGGCGCCTTGAACTCCATCCAAGGCGCCTCCAGTCAGCTGCGCTGGCCTTTTCCTGGCTCGCACCCGAGGCGCCTCGGACACTGTTCATCCGAGTTGTAACTTGCTCCTTTGTTCCTGCAAAATGTGTTAGTCCCAAAACACATACCCTGCAAAACAAAGTTAGCATAGTACACATAAAATAAAGTATAGACAGTCTCCGGACTGTCCGAGTCTGACTTCGGGTTTCCGACCGGAAACCCTAGGTCGACCCGACGCCTACTGTTCCCTCTACGGGGAACGCGTCCTCACCTACTCCACTCAGGAGATTTACCTGTTGCCAGTACGATCCTCCAGATCGACTGGACTTTTGCTCGGCACTCGATGCTTCCGACATCCGCTTCACCGGCCAGTTCAGACTTTCACCTGGTTCGCTACACCAGGACTTTCCACCTAGGGTTACCACCCCCTAGGACTTTTGCCTGAAGCCATCGACCTGCCAAGACTTTCCGCATAGGGTTACCACCCCCTATGACCTAGGGTTACCACCCCCTAGGGTTACCACCCCCTAGGGTTTTACCTTGCCTAACAACAGTTAGGACTTTCCTGAAACACTCAGCAAAAGCTGTCAGATAACAACGCACCTTAATTTTGAATCCTTTGCCATTATCAAAACTTAGGTTCGATCGTCGGATGCTTCCCGCACCAACAATCTCCCCCTTTTTGATTATGGCAACACGTAATTCAAAGTTAAGAAAAAATAAGATATGTAATAACTGCATAAAGTTAACCAAGCTTAAATAAACTTCAAATGTAATAACAATTAAGCTGGAAACTTTTAACTTTGTAATATTAGACTCCCCCTTAATAAAAGCCCTCCTTTTATTAAATACTTTGAATTTTCCTTTAACTTTAATTACCTACTCTCCCCCTTTGCCATATATCAAAAATAAACCAGTTTGAGAGTAGACAGGGAAAATATTCAAAGAGGGAAAAAGATAAGTTTTCTTCTTAGCAAAACTACTTAGCCTTTTGAATTTTGGATTTCGCCAAATTTGAAAATAGTTAGCTATATTTTTAGCTTTGAAATGATTTGTCTTGAGAAAATGTTTTGCCAAATAGCTAAGTTTAGAGTACAATATAACTAAGTCTAGTTAAAATAGTCTTTTAAAAAAATAGGAGTATTTGAATTTTCAATAAAAGGATTTGTTTAGAAGTTATAAAATATGAAGTCACTTAATAAAAACTTTTAAACGGTTACAAAAAGTTGACTAGATTTGAAAATAATTGAATATTCACTACATAGATAAGTTTTCTTAAAAACTGTAATTAAGTTTTGAATACCCATTTTGAAGAACATTTGATACTAAGGAAATATTTAGTTTTAGGACAAAGGGAGTAGCAGTAGTTTGTTTTCTAATCCAAGCATGAGTCAAATTAAATTATTGAGTTTAATTTGATTAAGTATCAGAGCCTTTAAAATAATCAGGTAACGTAATTTGATTAGAACCTTAAGTACTATCATGCTTGACCAAAATTAAAACATACTTTTCCCAATTGTCTAACCTTTAGCTACTAGCTGATTGCCTAGAGGGCAGTAGCTTTCACATGGTTAGTCAAGTTAAGTCCTTTTGGTCTAGTTAGAATTGGCTAGAGCTGGAAGACTTGACTTGATTACTCTTTATGATGTGTTTAACGCCCAGACTCATATTGATGCACAAGTATAAGCATTCCTAAGTCTAGGCTGTACCCTATGCATCTCACGCCTTTCTAAGTTTTTCAAACACAAGCAAGGTAGACCTAGGTGTTTGTGAGATGCTCTGGTTTTAATCTAGGGGTACATGATGTCTAGGGGGAATACCTAAGCTAAATCCAAATTGAAAAAATCTAACAAAATTGGAGTTTTGAAAACTGTTTTCCCTAGCATTTGAATGAGTGATAAGTAAACTTAGATAATCATGCAAATAAGTATATGGACAGAATAAGGAAGTCTAAACAAGTGTGACAATAATCCACAGAATACTGCATAACAGAGTCATATCAAATAGCAGGATCATCTGCTCGAGGAGAACTAGCTGGAGGATCATGGGGCTGCTCAGGTGCTGGCTGACCTAGCCGTCGTATCTCGTCACGAAGGGACGTAAATCCAGCAGCCATCTCGGATCGAATAGAGAGAACTATCCGTCGTGTCTGGATGGACTCAACCTCCAGTCGAGCAAGTCTGTCCTCAACGGAGAGTGAGGAAGAGGTCGAAGGTCCAGCTGAGGTGGATGGTCTGGCAGACGGGGAGGGATCCGCGAAAAGATCCTCAGCTAAGAAATCAGCCCACTCCTCTCCCTCGCCTGGTAAATCCTCGGCTGCTGGAGCGATAGGGGCAGCTGCCTGCTGTGGTCGTCCTATCCATGCTAGAACTCCATCAGCTGTGATATCGGCACTGGCTAGTCTACAACTACGGGATCCTAGCTCATCATATATAGTAAGAGGAATGACTGTTCCTCTGGTCACGTCTATACCCTCTATAGTCGAAAAGAAGCGTGTCAGAATATGACAATAGGGCATGTGGACTATCTTGGAGGTAACTGTCCCAGATGCACAGATAATGTTCTGGAACATATGCAGGGCAATATCGATATCCAATCGATGACATAGGGCGTACAAGAAGAATGAGTGTGAGGATCTCATCTTCGGGACATCCCGAGATGAGATCGGCAGAATACATGCTGTCAGGACCCTATACATCATGTAGTCCTGAATGCGAAGAGTAACTGACCTGACCTCAGTCAAGTCAGCAGGTCTCGCTCCCCCGAGGAAATACGTATAGATAGTATCTAACGTAATGTGGGAGTAAGGATCGCCAAATGGTAGATCCCTACTGGGGTAGCATAGAAAGGTAGACTCAGAATCCCTAAGTCCTAAGGTGGTGCGTAGTAGAGTGGGAGTAAGCTCAATGTCTACGCCAGAAACTCTGGTGCTGTACCTATTATCATCAATCCTCTCAAGATTGTGATAAAACTGTGCACACAACTCCTGGTTTACTGTATCGGTGCAGTAAACTACTTGATCCAGTTGATAGTGCTCTATCATTTGGATAGTTGGTTGACAATACTGGGTATAAAAAGTCTTATTTACATATCTTGGTTTGATAGGTTCAAAGACGTAATTAGCAAAGGTATCCCTAAGATGAATAGTTGGGAATCTGATATCTGCTGATGGAATTCTAGCTGGATTAAGATCAACATGTCGGCGTTTCCTATTTTGAACGATTTTTACCAAAAATTGACAGAAATAAGCAAAAATTTTAAGTAGAACTTGATCGGAAGGGATTAGGATTATACCTAGGAGGCATTGTCACGTAGAGAGGAAAAAAACGGTTGAAGGCGCCTTAGTTGGGAAGAAAATGCACGAGTTTTGCGTGCTCGGCGTCGGCAGAAAACGAGCAGAAGAGCTTCTGTTCGTTTTGATATAAACGGTTGAAGGCGCCTTAAAACAAGGACTAAGGCGCCTTCTATAAACGGTTGGAGGCGCCTTGGGTTGATCCGAGGCGCCTTAAGACGAAGCGCCGGGAATCTTCCCGCGGCTTGCTAGGGCGCCTCCTTTTGATGGGAGGCGCCTCCGATAAGCTCCAAGTGATTTTTTTTTTTTTAATAATTTTAAATTTAATTTAAAATTTTGAGTTTAAAATGAAATTGAGTTTTAACTTTGATTTTAAAATTGATTCTTAGATTAAGTTTTAAAATAATTTTGAAATTAAGTTTTTAAAATAATTTTGAAATTGAGTTTTAAAATAAAGTTTTAAAATAATTTTGAAATTAAGTTTTAAAATAATTTTGAAATTAAGTTTTAAAATTAAGTTTTAAAATAATTTTGAAATTGAGTTTTAAAATTAAGTTTTAAAATAATTTTGAAATTGAGTTTTAAAATTAAGTTTTAAAATAATTTTGAAATTAAGTTTTAAAATTAAGTTTTAAAATTAAGTTTTAAAATAATTTTGAAATTAAGTTTTAAAATTAAGTTTTAAAATAATTTTGAAATTAAGTTTTAAAATAATTTTGAAATTAAGTTTTAAAATAATTTTGAAATTGAGTTTTAAAATTAAGTTTTAAAATAATTTTGAAATTGAGTTTTAAAATAATTTTGAAATTAAGTTTTAAAATTAAGTTTTAAAATAATTTTGAAATTGAGTTTTAAAATTAAGTTTTAAAATAATTTTGAAATTAAGTTTTAAAATAATTTTGAAATTGAGTTTTAAAATTAAGTTTTGAAATAATTTTGAAATTAAGTTTTAAAATAATTTTGAAATTAAGTTTTAAAATTAAGTTTTAAAATAATTTTGAAATTGAGTTTTAAAATTAAGTTTTAAAATAATTTTGAAATTTAGTTTTTTTTTTTTTTTTAAATAATTTCCTAATGAATGTTATTACTTAGTCATCTCACCCGATCTAAATTTTCAATCAGGGAATCCTATGATTGATGTAAGATGATTTATTGTTGAATTCAGGATTTTGGTTTAACTTGTGTTAGATTCAGGTTTAGCTTTGGGTTCAACAAGTAAGCATTCTTTGGATAAACTTCTGGGCTATGGTGAGTCACAAGGAGCTCATTAAAGTAACCATGCCTTCGAGGTTTTCCAAATAGTCCTACCCATTGAACTTAATACCAATCCTTGGTCTAACTAGTCAGGATCCATTTAGGGGTAGCTTCGGTCAGTTCCACTTGGCCAAATGCACCAGGTCGAAGCCATATCTTCCTAGACATGCGATGCCCAAGCTTCCCTAACGTACTATCATCCAAAAAATTTCACCAGTACTGTGGTTCAAGTTAACCTTAGTCCGTTTTAATCTAACCTTAATTACCCTGTCGGGTAATCTACTCTTGTTTTACCCATTTCGGGTAGATTAGGTTCAGTTACCCTGCCGGGTAGTTTAGTTGGGGGTGCCAGCGAGTCTGGATCCCTCATCTTTATTTTGAGTTTTACTTTCGAATTTTGAATTTAATTTTGAATTTTGAATTTTGAATTTAATTTTAATTTTGAATTTAAATTTAATTTAATTTTAATTTCAAATTTTAAATTTAATTTAATTTTAATTTTAAATTTTAATTTAAATTCTTAGGATTGTTTTTCTTTTTGCTCCCCCTGGATCATGGCCTCGATATGGTCTATCGAGGTAGTATATTTGATCCTTTGGAACCCAGTATTGACCAAGTCCAACTTGATTAACCAAGTTAGACTTGGAGACCCATGCTTGGACTGTTTTATTACTTTGTTTGTTTATTAATGATATATAAGATTTATATTTACTTTTGTAACCCAGCCCAGTTCTGTTGTAGATGGCTCTTTGTGTCCCAAGAATCAAGTCCAAATTCTTGGAGCCCAAAGTAAACCGTTCTAAGGTATTTTCTAAATCTTTAACCCGATTTGTTAGACTTGAATTTTCTTCCTCAAGTTTTTGAACTTGAGTTGGAAATTCAGTCTGACTCTGGTCAGGTAAGGGTTTGGTGTTAGCCACTTCTTTAAGGACACTTACTTCCTTTAGAAGTGACTTAACCTTCAGGTTTGACTTAGCTAATTTGCGCAATAAATAGCTAACTAAAATGTTCAACCGGGAGATACTTACAGCGGGGTCTGGACCTTCGGAAACGGATTCGGATCCGTGGCTTTGCTCGGACTCTGCCTCAGACTTGCTCTCGCATCCGGATTCGACGACTTGGTCCCGGGCCATTAATGCAAGTAGACTCGTTTGTTCGAGCTCGTCGTCGTCCTCCGATGAAGATTCGTCCCATGTTGCCTTAAGGACCTTTTTCCTTCTTTGCTTTTTGACCTCCTTCAGGTTAGGGCAGTTGGTTTTGATGTGCCCTTTTTGGTTACACCCGTAGCATGTAACTTCAAACTTCATCTTTGTATTTTGTGGGCCTTCCTTTGATTTTACTGCCTTCTTCAGATCTCTTTTGTCGAATCCTTTCATCTTGTAGAGCTTCTTCACGAGGTTTACCAGCTCGGTTGTAATGTCACCTCCTTCATCCTCAGAGTCTGGTTCAGTTTCCGATGCTGGTTCGGATCTCCGTCGTGGTTTTGGTTCCCGGGTTCGGCTTGTACCTGCAACCAACGCAATACCTTTCTCGGTTGGCTGTGCATTAGTCTGCTCATGAAGTTCAAATTCACTAAAAAGTTCATCTAGTTTTAAAGAGGATAGATCCTTGGAAACTTTGTAGGCATCTACCATTGATGCCCACAATGTATTCCTTGGAAACGAGTTTAGGGCATACCTTATTACGTCCCGATTTTCTATCTTCTGGCCAATTCCGTGAAGAGAGTTAAGGATGTCTTGTATTCTTGCGTGAAGAGAACTCGCCGTTTCGCCTTCCTGCATTTTTAGATTATATAATTTATTAAGTAAAAGATCTCTTTTACTTACCTTGGTGTCATCAGTGCCTTCGTGGAGTTCGATGAGCTTTTCCCAGAGCTCCTTTGCAGAGGAAAACGGGCCAACTCTGTTGAGTTCTTCCTTGGTAAGACCACACTGAAGGGTGCAGGTAGCTTTGGCGTCGGCTTCTACTTTTTTTATTATAGGAGCGTCCCACTTCTCGCAGGGTGTGGTTTTGCCGTCGTCATCGACTGGCAGTTTCAGTCCTGTCTTTATGATCATCCATGTTTCAAATTGTATCTTTAGATACGTTTCCATTCTTCCCTTCCAGTAGCCAAAATCCTCTCCGGAGAATAGCGGGGGGCGTACAGTGCTGAAACCCTCTTGTTGGGCCATTTATAATATGTAACAACAAAGAAAGACAGAATATGTTCCAAGACTAAGTCTTGGATTAGTAGTGCTGGAATAAGGAATAATAAAGACGAACTCGAGTGGTGTTGCACCTACTTCGAGCAAAAGTCGATTCGAGGGAAACAAAAAATTAGAATATAGCTATAAGGCTAAATTCTAATTGATAAAATCAAAATAAAAATTTGTTTTGAAAGGTGGTTGCACCAATTCAAAACGACCCCGCTCTGATACCAATTGTTGGATCGAGATCGCGCTAGAGGGGGGGTGAATAGCGCTCGCGGCTATTTTGTTCGACTATCGGAATTGTAAAACGTTCGTAGAGTAATTAAAGCAGCGGAATAAAAGAAACAAACACAAGAACACAGTCGTTTACTTCGTTCGGAGCCTAGGTCGACTCCTACTCGAAGGCCCGCGATCCTTGATCGCTTTCCGTGGGCAACAACTATAATTTCGTATGGATATTACAGATGAATTACAAAATGTAACTATAATTAAAATTATACCGACAACAGTAGTAGAAAGGTAATCTGACCTCCGGGTCGTCGGAATATTGCAACAGCACTTCGGAAGCAGCACTAGAGCAGACCACAGCAGAATGGAAGCTTGTGAATTATTGTACAGAGCTGCTGGTCGAGACCTCTTATAAAGAGGGTTCAAGGCGCCTTACACTGTTCATCAAGGCGCCTTGAACGAGCCGAGTCACCCGCGTGGATCAGCACTGACCTGGTCGAACTCTATCTGGTTCAAGGCGCCTTCATCCTATCCAAGGCGCCTCCAACCTCCTGTCCAAGGCGCCTTGAACTCCATCCAAGGCGCCTCCAGTCAGCTGCGCTGGCCTTTTCCTGGCTCGTACCCGAGGCGCCTCCATGAGGCGCCTTCGGACATCGCTCATCCGAAGTTGTAACTTGCTCCTTTGTTCCGCAAAATGTGTTAGTCCCACAACACATACCGCAAAACAAAGTTAGCATAGTACACATAAAATAAAGTATAGAGCCTCCATCTGAGTCTGACTTCGGGTTTCCGACCGAAACCCTAGGTCGACTCGACGCCATCTGTTCCCTCTACGGGAACGCGCCTCACCTACTCCACTCAGAGTTATCTGTTGCCAGTACGATCCTCCAGATCGACTGGACTTTTGCTCGGCACTCGATGCTTCCGGACTTTCTGCTGAACATCCGCTTCACCGGCCAGTTCAGACTTTCACCTGGTTCGCGACACCAGGACTTTCCACCTAGGGTTACCACCCCCTAGGACTTTTGCCTGAAGCCATCGACCTGCCAAGACTTTCCGCATAGGGTTACCACCCCCTATGACCTAGGGTTACCACCCCCTAGGGTTTTACCTTGCCTAACAACAGTTAGGACTTTCCTGAAACACTCAGCAAAAGCTGTCAGATAACAACGCACCTTAACTTTGAATCCTTTGCCATTATCAAAACTTAGGTTCGATCGTCGGATGCTTCCCGCACCAACACTGAGGTCTTTGTTCCTTCATAAAGTCAGTATAAAAGGAACGACCTCAAATGGTCCTACTCAATACACTCCAAGTGTACTAGTGTAATTATATAGTTAAGATAAACTAATACCTAATTACACTACGACCTTCCAATGGTTTGTTCCTTTCCATCTTGGTCGTGAGCTACTGTTTATAATTTATAAGGAACCGATAACATGATCTTCTGTGTGTGACACCACACACCATGTTATCTACAATATAAATTAATTGAACAACTACATTTATCATAAATGTAGACATTTGACCAATGTGATTCTTATTTCTAAATAAATGTTTATACCAAAAGCTAGGCTTTTAGTATATATCCTAACAATCTCCCACTTATACTAAAAGACTAAGTTGCTATATCTGCTGCCATACATCTGATTCCTAACCCTTCAACATGCCCATCAAAAGCTCTTGCCTTAAGGACCTCAGTAAAAGGATCTATAGGTCATCATCTGATGCAATCTAGGCGGCAACAACTTCTCCTCGTTTATACGATTTCTCGTATTGGGTGGTACTTGCGCTCTATTGTGTTTACTTGCCTTATAGACTTATGGTTTCTTCGAGTTTGCTACTGCACCAACATTATTACAATAAATTGTAATAATCTTTGGACAAATCAGAAATCATATCTAAGTCTATCTTGAGGTTATTGAGTCTTTCAGCTTTTATAGCTACCTCAGAGGCTTGCCATATACTAAGCTTCTATGGTGGAGTCCAGAAAAACACCTATGCTTATCACTCTTCCATAGTTATGACTTTACCTCCTAAAGTAAACACAAAACCCCAAGGTTGACTTATTATTGTCCCTATCCGATTGGAAATCAAAATCCATGCAACCCACAAGTACCAAATTAACTGCCTTGTAAGCTAGCATATAATCTCTAGTGCCTCTAAGGTACTTCAATATATGCTTTACTGCAATCCACTGTCCTTGTCCAGGGTTACTTTGATATCTGCTAACTATGCCCTTGGCAAAACAGATTTCTGATCTCGTGCATAGCATACATTAGGCTTCCAACAGCCGAAGCATAAAGAACTGCCTTTATTTCCTTTATCTCTTTTGATGTCTACAGAGACATATCTTTAGATAAAGTTACTCCATCCTGAAAAGGTAAGAAACCTTTCTTGGAGTTTTGCATGCTTAAAACGAGCAAGGATTTTTCTGATATATGAAGCTTGGGATAAGTAAAATATTCTTTTCTTGCGATCACTTATTACTTTGATCTCAAGAATATATACATTCTCCCAAGTCATTTATATCGAATTGTTTGGACAACCATACCCTTACTTCTGACAACATTTTGATATTGTTTCCAACTACCAAAAATGTTATCTCCGTATAGTACAAGAAATACCACCACGCTTCCATCACACCTTTTGTATACACAAGACTTATCCGGTTACTAAATCCATACATCTGGATTACTTTGATAAACCGGATGTTCCAAGACCTTGAAGCTTTGCCTCAGTCTATAGACTGATTGAGCTTGCACACAAGATGCTCTTAGCCCTTTGCAATGATATGGATGTTTTCTTCAAGACTTCCATTAAGGAATGCTGTCTTGACATCCACTTGCCAAATAGATAAAAGAATCTAGATAGACTTAAGCATGGCTACCAGTGAAAAAGTTTCCTTTTTCATCAAGCCTTACTTTGAAAGTTACTACCTTCCTGTCTATCCCTCTTTTCCTATTATAGACCTTTTTACACCCAACGGCTTTTACACCATTTGGTGATTCTACAAGCTTCCAGATTTTATTAGAATACATATATTCTAATTCTCTTATTCATTACTCTTTGCCAAGATGTTGCATCTTTATCTTGGAGTGCTTCATCATATGACCAGAGATCAGGTTCATGTCCTCCAGGGATCGAGTCCAAAAACTCTCCCAAAACATGAACCTATTTAGGTTGCCTAACAACCCTCCCACTACGACAAGGCACTTTCTGCAATTGTGTATTAGTTGTGATACGTGTTGCAGTTTTCTTGTGGCATCTCATCTTGTACAGTTGGTACTAGGTTAGACATGTCCTTTATTATTTCCTTAAGAACAAATTTACTTATGAGCACGTGGTTTATTACATAGTCCTTTTCTAAAAATCGGTCATTGATGCTAACAATGACCTTCTGATTTTTAAGACTATAAACCTACTTTCATTTCACTAGGATAACTCACAAACAAGTGAATTCCTGTCCAACTTATCATTGTCTCTCTTCTGCATATGTGATGGATTACCCGAATCCGAATATGCTTCGAAATATGCTTACGCCTATTCAGCAATTCTATATGAGTAGAGAGTTCTGACTTTGGAAGGTACTATATTCACTTCCGTTTCCAGAGTATATCCTAAAAATGATTTTGGTAATATTCTAAATAACTCATCAATCTACTTATTTCCATAAGAGTCCTATACCTTCCTTTTTCTTCACCATTCTGTTGGGGTGTACCAGGTGCAGTTAGTTGGAATTGAATCCCTACTTCTGATAAGTGACTCCTAAATTCTCCCAAGAGGTACTTGCCACTATGTTCTTACCATAGTGACTTTTACTTTGTCGTTTCTCCACATCAGCCTCGTACTCTTTGAACTAATCAAAGCACTTAGACTTGCGGCACATCAAGTAAATATATCTGTATCTCAAATAGTTGTCTATAAAATAGATGAAATATTTGAAACAACCTCTTGCCTGGATGCTCATAGGATCACACAAATCAGAATGAACTAATTCCAATATATCTTTGACTCCATACCCCTTAGACTTAAAAGTTTCTTGGTTATTTTTCCTTCCAAGTAAGACTCGTAGGTTGGAAAGATTTCCACTACTAATGAACCCAAAAGTTCATCAGCTACCAATGAATCCTACTCAAGTTAATATAACCTAGCCTTAGAAGCTAAAGATATAATTGGTTCATTTTCGAACGTTACTTTCTCTTAAAGTTAGAAGATGTGTTACTAATTTCCATTTGTTGCATCGTGAGAGTTATTGGATTTATAAATTGTCAACCAACGTACCAGAACAGATAACTTCCCTCTTTTTCTTAATAATAACTTTGTTATTAAAAGAGGCAGAATATCAAGTTCTTTGAATAGTTTAGAAACTGAAAACTAGTTCTTTCTAAACTTAGTGCGTAAAGACAATTACTCAAAAATTCATGTTTTATTCTTATCAAAAGATAAACATCTCCCACTGCAACAGCTACCACTTTTACAGTAGTGCCCATGTGGACGGTGATTTATCTTTCATTTAGTTGTCGGGTTTCCTGGAACCCTGCAATGAATTGCAGACATGACTAATGGCATCTTGTATCTACACTCCAGGTTCTGGTAGATAACACCACTAAACATGTTTCAACTAATGAATTACCTACACCTATGTTGTTCTTAGTTCTAAGAAGACAGTTTACCTTAATGTCCAAGTCCTATTTCCAATCATTACAATTGGGACTACTAAGCCTTTTCTATAGTATGACTACTAGGGGATTGACAAATATTTAAATCCTAAGAATCACAAAAATACTTGGTCAAGATCAACTCCTTAAAAATCCCCATGAATTTTGTATGTCACGTTAGTGTGGACGTATACAAAATCAAAGAGGAGATTTTATCCATTAATTTTATTATCTCGTCAACTTTACTTTATGACGAATAAAATTAATAGTTAATCTGTCTTTGATCAAATATTTGGTCAAAACTCTTTGAATTTAAAATAACATTGATTCCTCAAACAATATTATTTAAATTCACCAACACCTCAAACACCGTGAATTTTGCATGCCACGTTAGTGTGGACGTATACAAATTCATCATTTGTAAGAGGAGGGTTTTACCCATTGACTATCTTGTCAATATAACTTTTTGACAAATAAAATTACCTCAAACACCATGAATCTTGTATGCCACGTTAGTGTGGACGTATAAAAATTCTAACATTTGTAAGAGGGGTTTATTAATTTTATTATGTTGTCAATCTAGCTTTATGACAAATCAATAGTTGGTTTCCCTTTGGTCACACAAGTGATAGTAGTGACTCCGTTGGGGAGGATACTATTAAATGTGTCTAAGTGTATACCATTACTTGACACTAAGTCCATTAATAAGATTATGCCCCTTCCGTTGGGGAAGATCACACGCTCTTAATTAACTTCCTATAGTCATCCAAAATGGAAGTCTGTTCTAGTGATCCACAAACAAGCTCATCCGTTATGGAGGAAGGCACTCAGAGCCAACGCGCAAGCTTGTTTGCATCACTTACAAACCAGTAATGGAGACCATGGGATTTACTTAAAAATCCCTCTCCCACTTAGTTATTTATAAATGAGGAATTTTAACTATGCTAGCCTACTAAATATGTAAACCAACATGCATACACAGCACAATATAAAAGCAATAAATAGAAAATCTAATTTTCAACTATTATGGCTTTTATCTCTAGTTGTCCTCCGTATGTTGCCAACCCTAGCTGCTGCCATCTTTGGCCACCGCCATCGGGTCTAGTTGTCGCATCCATCTTGCTCCTTGTTCCGCTGTGCCTCTGATCCTTAGAAGGTTCCACGCTTTGCAAGATTCGATCCGCGACATAAATAAAATTTTACATTTTGATCCTATATTCCTCGAAGGAATGTACATGTAAACTAGATCGAACATAAAATAAAATTTACATCCATCGATCCTATATTCCATAAAAGGAATGTACATGTATCTAGATCAAAAATAAAATCCTAATAAAACTAAATACAGCTCCTGCTGTATTTTAATACAATCATGCACACACATATAAATGCCCTTAACATGTCCAAGGGTCCAATCACACACATAAAACTATAAGCCATAATAGTTGGACCCTGCATCCATAAAGTTATCACATCCTACTATTATCCTGCCTAAATTATGTATGACATGTGCATAATTAAACTAATACCAAATACACAGAGGCAAAACCCTAGCTCTGATACCAATTGTTGGTTGCTACTCGGAAAACCTAGAGGTTCCACTGTACAAAATTTTGTACAAAGGTCTGAACCTTTTCCTAGCTACCATGTGTTCTTTTAAATTAAATTTTGGATCGCCTGTGGAACTTAACACGTTTGATCCAAAACTTAATCTATTCGTTCTTTTAGGTTTTGACTTGGGTCTCCTGCGGAACTTAACACGTTCGACCCAAATCACCTTAAGTTATTAATTCCATTAAATATTAATTTCCATAATTGGTTCCCAGTACTGACGTGGCGAGGCACATGGCCTTCTTGGATATGGGAGCAACCACCACCGACTAGACAAAACCTTTTATGGAAAGTTAATATTTAATTTCCTAAAATAACTTTAGGTTAACCGAAAAGAACAATCAAATCACAAAGGAAAAAAAAACAAAAGAACACTATATCGAAAACAAATTCGAAACTCTAGAATCGTATGCCTCTTGTATTTAGTATTATTTCCAAAAATAACTAGTATGATGCGGAAACAAAAATTACTAGTTATACCTTTTAGAAAGACCTCTTGATCTTCTACCGTATTCCTCTTCTAATCTCGGACGTTGTGTGGGCAACGATCTTCCGAGATGAGAACCACCAAGCACCTTCTTCTTCCTTACAAGTTTCGGCCATCAAAACTTCTCCTAGGATGAAGAGGTTCGGCCACCACCACCATGCTCCAAGGGATGCTAGAAAAGAGGCTTCTTTTCTCTCCTTCTTCTCCTTCTTAGATCCGGCCACGAAAGCTATCTCCACCATGAGAAGGTTTCGGCCACACAAAGGAGAGGAGAGGAAAGAAAGGGTCGGCCACACCCAAGGAGAAAAGAGAGGAAAAATAGAATAGAGTCGTTAGTTTTGAAGCCTCCTCTACCCCCTCTTTTATAATCCTTGATCTTGGCAAATAAGGAAAATTTAATAAAAACTTCCTTAATTCTTTTGCCATTGAAAAGGAAAATTTATTTAATTAAAATAATTTTCTCTTTTCAAATTATAATGGCCGACCACTCTTCTCCCTAAAACAAGGAGAGTTTTAATTAAAACAAAAATTAAAACTTCCTAATTTGTTTCTAGAAATTTATAAAAATTTCTCCAATAATTTTAATCCCTTCATGATTGGTTAATAAAAAGAAATTTTATAAATTAAAATCTTTCTTTTAAACATGTGGATAATTTCCAAAAAGGAAAGTTATCTCTAAAAATTAAAATCTCCTTTCAATCTACAAATAAGGAAAGATATTAAATCTTTTCTTAATCTTTTGTAGAAACTAATAAAAGAGAATTTTTAATTTTTAAACTTTCTTTTAAATCATGAATATAATTAAAAGGAAAGTTTTTACCAAAATTAAAATCAACCTTTTAATCTACAAATAAGGAAAGAGATTTTAACTTTTCTCTTAATCTTTTGTAGAATCTTATAAAAGGAAGGATTTAAATTTTTAAACTCTCTTTTAAATTATATTATCCACATAAGAAAAATTTTAAAATTAAAATTCCTTTTTATTTTAATAGGGCCGACCACATGAATTCACCCATGAACATACCCATGGCCGGCCCTAGCTTGGTCTCCAAGCTAGCTTGGTCGGCCCCTATAGGATGGGTAAGAAGGTGGGTATAGGTGGGTATAGTACTCTATAATTAAGAGGCTATGATAGGGACCGAGAGGAGGAATTGGTTTTGGTCTCCCGATGAAATTAAGCATCCCGTGTTCGCCCCGAACACACAACTTAATTTCATCAATAATAATTCATTCTACTAAAGAACTATTATTGAACTACCGCACCAATCCCAAATTACATTTTGGGCTCCTTCTTATTATGAGTGTGTTAGTCTCCCTGTGTTTAAGATAACAAATGTCCACTAATTAAGTAAGTTACTGACAACTCACTTAATTAATATCTAGCTCCAAGAGTAGTACCACTCAACTTCATCGTCATGTCGGACTAAGTCCACCTGCAGGGTTTAACATGACAATCCTTATGAGCTCCTCTTGGGGACATTCTCAACCTAGATCACTAGGACACAGTTTCCTTCTATAATCAACAACACACACTATAAGTGATATCATTTCCCAACTTATCGAGCTTATTGATTCATCGAACTAAATCTCACCCATTGATAAATTAAAGAAATAAATATCAAATATATGTGCTTGTTATTATATTAGGATTAAGAGCACACACTTCCATAATAACTGAGGTCTTTGTTCCTTCATAAAGTCAGTATAAAAGGAACGACCTCAAATGGTCCTACTCAATACACTCTTAGTGTACTAGTGTAATTATATAGTTAAGATAAACTAATACCTAATTACACTACGACCTTCCAATGGTTTGTTCCTTTCCATCTTGGTCGTGAGCTACTGTTTATAATTTATAAGGAACCGATAACATGATCTTCTGTGTGTGACACCACACACCATGTTATCTACAATATAAATTAATTGAACAACTACATTTATCATAAATGTAGACATTTGACCAATGTGATTCTTATTTCTAGATAAATGTTTATACCAAAAGCTAGACTTTTAGTATACATCCTAATAGAAATAATTCTCTCTAGTGAGCTATCACTGGCCACCATCATTTTAGCTTTGCGCTTCTCCTTGTCCGGTGCCTCGCCGGAGGATTCTTGAAATACAGGCCTTCGCCCTCCCTACTCGACAGGAGTACGAAGAAAGGCTCGGGGGCGTTTAGTCAGAGAAGCAGTAGCCGGGGCAATATATACACGATCTTCTTCTTCCAACTCTCTTTCCTTTCGTCGATCAGTAGTTGAGACCGCCGGATTGTGAGCTACTGGTAGAGTAGCACCGGTATGAGCTTGCTGCTGTTGTTGTAGAGCATTCTGCACATGAGTGTTAATAAGGAAATCCAGATCTTCATGACTAATAGTGAGTAGGTTCGATTTTCCAACGTCTTCCATCTTGTAATCTCAGATTCAGGTAAAGTTTCCCACAGACGACGTCAAATTTGATCCTATCTGAGAGCTTGCTCGATGAAACACTGGGCGGCGATGGATGATGGCAGATTCGGACACCAATGAACAAGAGAAGATTTGAGAAAACTGTTGGTGCAATTTCCAGTAGGTCAAGGTTGACCTAGTTGACCAAGCGTAAACCTTGGTCATGGTTTCGATGTTTGACAATACAGAAAGATATGTAGACATGGACAATGCAGGTGCAGTTGTCCATGCGGAGAGATACTGATCAGGGTCTGATCAGGTTGGATGAAGAAGAGTCAAGTAGGTCAAGGTTGACCGGATACTTGACTGGGAAGTCCTAACTGGGATGTTAGGCAGTTCGGAAAGTCCTGGTGAGTGAAACCAGGCAGTTCAGAAAGTCCTGGTGAGTGAAACCAGGCAGTCTGGAAATCCTGGTGAGTGAAGCCAGGTGAAAATCCTAGTGAGTGAAGCTAGGTGAAAGTGAAAGTCCTGGTGAGTGAAGCCAGGCAGTTGGAGAAAGTCCTGGTGAGTGAAGCCGGGCAGATTGGAAATCCTGGTGAGTGAAGCCAGGTGAAAATCCTAGTGAGTGAAGCTAGGTGAAAGTCCTGGTGAGTGAAGCCAGGCAGTGTGAAAGTCCTGGTGAGTGAAGCCGGGCAAGGGAAATCCAGATGGATCAAGGGTGATCGGACATCTGGTGTTGAGAAGGTCAAGTAGGTCAAGGGAGTGACCGGATACTTGACACGAAGAGAAAAGTCCAAGTGAGTCAAAGGGATTGACCAGACACTTGGTGGGGAGTCTTAGCAGGTCAAGGGAGTGACCGGATGCTAAGCATGATGTTCCAAGAGGTCAAGGTTGACCGGATATTGGTTTGGACTTGGTTTGGGCGAAAACCAAGACCTGGATCGGTCTGGTGACCGATCCACTGATACTGTGGTTTCCTGATCGGTCTGGAGACCGATCAGAAAGCGATCAGTGTGCCTCTGTGAGCTTACTGATCGGTCTGGGGACCGATCAGCAGGAAGCCTGATCGGTCCCCGGGACCGATCAGGGTACGCACAGAGAGTTGGGCAACTCTCTGTGAAAGCTTACTGATCGGTCTGGGGACCGATCAGCATAGAGCCTGATCGGTCCCCACGACCGATCAGACCAGCCCCAGACCGATCAGGGTGATGCCTGATCGGTCTGGCCCTAGCCGTTGAGAGACAACGGCTAGATTCTTCTGCTGTCTTTGGCCTCTGTTCTTCTCGCAGGTAGATGCAGGCTATAAAAGGGCTGAGGGCTTCTACAGTGGACTCTCTCTTCTTCTACTTCTGCTACGAAGCTTCTGCTTCTTCTTGTTGCTGCTGCAAGATCTTCTGTGAGCTTTGCTGAGCTCTCGTCTAAGCTTCGCGTGAGCTTCCTTTCGGCTGGGTTCCTGCTGTTGTAGGAGTCGCTTGAAGCTGCTGCTTCATCCAGTCGAAGAGAAGGCAAGTAAGCGAAGGTTTTACAGTTGTATTGTATTTTGCTTCTTGCTGTACCTGTACTCCTTCTTGCTGTTGTAAGTTTTTGTGGCGAGGTTTCTCCACCCATAAGGAGTTTATATTAGCCGGTTTACCGGGGACTCATCCACCGACGGATTGATAGGCTTCGTCCACCTTAAGGACATGCCGAGGAGTAGGAGTATCATCTCCGAACCTCGTTACATCTTCGTGTTGAGGTTTGTCTTCTTCCTTTTCGTTTCTACGGTTTCATTTCCGCTGCGCTAACCCTAATCGTAGGAAGAAACGCGAAGATTTGGGGCGGCTATTCACACCCCCCTCTCTAGCTGAGTACGACGATCCTAACAAGTGGTATCAGAGCCAGGTCGCTCTTCATTGGATTGACACCCGGGGGAGCACAAGCTAGAGAATGGATCAACTCGGAGAAGACATCACAATTCCACCCTTCTACGATCGCGACAACTTCGCGTATTGGAAGGTAAGGATGAAGTATTTCCTTATGACTAACATTGTAAATTGGAGTTGTGTACAATTAGGTTTCACTCCTCCGATGGATAAAGAAGGAAAACCTCTTGAGAAGAAGAAGTGGACGAAGGAGCAAATCCACCAATCAACCATCAATGATGAGGTAACGAAAATCATTGAATTTTCTTTACCTAATGATGTTTTGTGTAGGATAGGTGGATATAACGATGCCAAGGAGTTGTGAAATAACTTGGCAAAGTTCCATGAGGAGAACTCCACTTCAAGTCATGAAGAGGAGTCAAGTGAGCCAAGTAGCTCACATCATGGAGGAGAGGAATTAGAAGTTGAGGGCTACTCAACATCTAAGGAAGAAGAGGAGGAGAGTTCTTCTTCAAGAATGGAGCAAGAGGAAGAAGCTTCTACCTCCGGAAGGGATGAAGAAGAAAGTCTTCATCCATCCTCAACCCTAGGTAACTCAATCCATTTAATTTCAAATAAATTACACATAATGTGCTTTGAGTGTAGGGAGTATGGACATTACAAGAGTAAGTGTCCATGGAGGATTAGGAAGACTCCACCGGCACCAAAAGTCAAGGAAGCCGGAGTCCCGACACGCAAAGGCAAGGAGCACGTGGTGTGCTTCCAATGCAAGCGAAAGGGACACTATAGGAGCCAATGTCCGAGGGGGAGGCAACCTCACAAGGACAAGAGATCGAGCACATGTATAGGGGGAGCTAGGGCAAACCCTAAGGTAATCTCTAAGGCACATTCTTGCAATTCTAGTAGGTTGCATGCTAGTAGCCTTATTGCTATTGTCAAGAATGATAAGCATGTTAATTATAGGAATCAATATACGTGCTTAGGTGCTAAACATGTTAGCTTGAATAAGGACAACTCTAGAAATGTCAACCCTAGGATTAACTCATCTAAGGTTAAGGAGAACTTAGATAGAAATCCCAAATCATCTAGACATATGCCTAGGAATACCTCAAAGAAAAATGATAAACTAAAGCTTGAGGTATTAGAGAAAGAAAATCAAGTCTTGAGGTCAAGACTTGACTCTCTAGAAAAGGCTCTTGAGGATTTGACTCTAGGGTCTAGGGGTCAAAAACCCAAGCCCAACGACAAGAAAGGTTTGGGTCACAAACCTAAGTCCCAAGTGGTCAAGCACACTTACCATAATGTTCCATTCGATTATGGAACAAGATCTAGGGCTAGGAAGACCATCACCAAGGTCACAAGGGGAGTCATCCCTAGAGTTGATCTTGATGAGTCCCAAATGACCAAGGCTTCAAAGCCTAGGAGGGTCATTAGGAGGGTTGCTAGGGAAGTCATCCCTAGTGAATATTTAGTGAACCCAATGAGCTCAAATAGGTATTGGGTTCCTAGGAGCGTGATTTCATCACGCTAGATGAGTTAGGGTGTGCCAACCTTACTTGAATAGGTAGTTAACCTAATCATGGCAAAAGGTGGCACTTTAGGAATTTTCAAGGTGTGATCAAGCCTTGGAAATGAGATGGAAAATTATTCCTAAGGTGTTTAGTTGGCACATAGTGATCTAAAAGTCTTGAGGATATGATTTTAGGTCTATTACACTTAGGAATATAGAATTTATGGCAAAATGATCAAAATTATCAAAAATGGCAATTAAGGCTAGAATTAGGTATCTTCTATACCTTTACATGTTATTTGCCATATATTGTTTGCCATATGCCATGTCATGATATCATATTTAATTTATTATCATTTGAAATGTCATGATAATGCTTAGGTTAGTTAAATGTCATGCTCTATTTAAGTTTCATACTTTATGCCATGACATCATGACATTGGCACATGTTTCCATTTATGATACAATTATATGTCATGTCATCATCTTGTGCATTTATAATCAATTAATTTGATTTAAGGACAAAAACACAATTTGATATGGAGATCAAATTGTTGTTTAGAAAATGCATGAGAACTTAGCCTAAAATGACCTAAACTCATATCTCACATCAAAATTGACTTGGATGTGTTTGATACACCTTAGATGTGTGTGAGATATTAGGATTATGAGTTAGGATCAAGGTACATAGTTCTTGTACCTAGATGAGCATAATTCGAGATTGGGGATCATAGGGAAAGCTTGTGTACAAGTCATGTACATTTAGCCCTAAGATTGTGGTCCTAAATTAAATGGTTTAAAATCATTTTAAAATTGATTTGAAAAACCTTGATGAAGCTTTTCTAGTGATAGCATTCATCATTGAACAAGGTGATACAAAGATGAGTTAACTTTGAGCTATTTCAAAGACTTGTGAACTTTGTATCAAGATTGAAAAATGGAAGTTATTTTCATAGAAAACTATTTTTCCATGATAGTATATGTTATGAGGAATGTATCCTCAAAATTTTACAATTTTTGAAATTTTCTGTGATTTTCTAGAGGTTTCTGAATTTCGGGAGAAGAAAAATTCAGAAATCAGAAATCAGAGTTGGGGACCGATCAGAGGGGATTCTGTGTTAGAGTGTATACTAAAAGCCTAGCTTTTGGTATAAACATTTATCTAGAAATAAGAATCACATTGGTCAAATGTCTACATTTATGATAAATGTAGTTGCTCAATTAATTTATATTGTAGATAACATGGTGTGTGGTGTCACACATAGAAAATCATGTTATCGGTTCCTTATAAATTATAAACAGTAGCTCACGACCAATATGGAAAGGAACAAACCATTGGAAGGTCGTAGTGTAATTAGGTATTAGTTTATCTTAACTATATAATTACACTAGTACACTTAGAGTGTATTGAGTAGGACCATTTGAGGTCGTTCCTTTTATACTGACTTTATGAAGGAACAAATACCTCAGTTATTATGGAAGTGTGTGCTCTTAATCCTAATATAATAACAAGCACATATATTTGATATTTATTTCTTTAATTTATCAATGGGTGAGATTTAGTTCGATGAATCAATAAGCTCGATAAGTTGGGAAATGATATCACTTATAGTGTGTATTGTTGATTATAGAAGGAAACTATGTCCTAGTGATCTAGGTTGAGAATGTCCTCAAGAGGAGCTCATAAGGATTGTCATGTTAAACCCTGCAGGTGGACTTAGTCCGACATGACGATGAAGTTGAGTGGTACTACTCTTAGAGCTAGATATTAATTAAGTGAGTTGTCAGTAACTTACTTAATTAGTGGACATTTGTTATCTTAAACACAGGGAGACTAACACACTCATAATAAGAAGGAGCCCAAAATGTAATTTGGGATTGGTGCGGTAGTTCAATAATAGTTCTTTAGTGGAATGAATTATTATTGATGAAATTAAGTTGTGTGTTCGGGGCGAACACGGGATGCTTATTTTCATCGGGGGACCAAAACCAATTCCTCCTCTCGGTCCCTATCGTAGCCTCTAGTGTTAGAGTGTATACTAAAAGCCTAGCTTTTGGTATAAACATTTATCTAGAAATAAGAATCACATTGGTCAAATGTCTACATTTGTGATAAATGTAGTTGTTCAATTAATTTATATTGTAGATAACATGGTGTGTGGTGTCACACACAGAGGATCATGTTATTAGTACCTTATAAATTATAAACAGTAGCTCACGACCAAAATGGAAAGGAACAAACCATTAGAAGGTCGTAGTGTAATTAGGTATCAGTTTATCTTGACTGTATAATTACACTAGTACACTTAGAGTGTATTGAGTAGGACCATTTGAGGTCGTTTCTTTTATACTGATTTTATAAAGAAACAAAGACCTCGGTTATTATGGAAGTGTGTGCTCTTAATCCTAATATAATAACAAGCACATATATTTGATATTTATTTCTTTAATTTATCAATGGGTGAGATTTAGTTCGATGAATCAATAAGCCCGATAAGTTGGGAAATGGTATCACTTATAGTGTGTGTTGTTGATTATAGAAGGAAGCCGTGTCCTAGAGATACTAGGTTGATAATGTCCTCAAGAGGAGCTCATAAGGATTGTCATGTTAAACCCTGCAGGTGGACCTAGTCCGACATGATGATAAGGTTGAGTGGTACTACTCTTGGACTAAGATATTAATTAAGTGAGTTGTCAGTAACTTACTTAATTAGTGGACATTTGTTATCTTAAACACAGGGAGACTAACACACTCATAATAAGAAGGAGCCCAAAATGTAATTTGGGATTGGTGCGGTAGTTCAATAATAGTTCTCTAGTGGAATGAATTATTATTGATAAAATTAAGTTGTGTGTTCGGGGCGAACACGGGATGCTTAATTTTATCGGGAGACCAAAACCAATTCCTCCTCTCGGTCCCTATCGTAGCCTCTAGTATATAGAGATTTATACCCACCGCATACCCACCTTCTTACCCATCCAATGGGGCCGGCCAAGCTAGCTTGGAACCCAAGCTAGGGCCGGCCAAGACCAAGTGGATGAGCCATGAAGGTGGCCGGCCAAAGCTTGGGTCCCAAGCTTAGGTGGCCGGCCACTAGAATATTAAAAAGGATTTTTATTAAAATTATTTCTTATGTGGATATCATGTTTTAAAAGAAAGTTAAAAAAATTAAAAATTTCCTTTTATAACTTTCTACAAAAGATTAAGAGAAGAGATTAATCTCTTTCCTTATTTGTAGTTTAAAAGGATGGTTTTAATTTTTGGTAAAAACTTTCCTTATTTGTAAATCATCTACATGATTAACAGAGAGTTTAAAATTTAAAATCTTTCCTTATTTGTTGATTAAAGGAGGATTTTAAATTTTAAGAAAACTTTCTTTTTAAACATGTTCATGATTTAAAAGAGAGTTTAAAAATTAAATATTCTCTTTTATAAGTTTCTACAAAAGATTAAGAAAAGATTTGATATCTTTCCTTATTTGTAGATTGAAAGAGATTTTAATTTTCTTTTTATCCATATGTTTAAAAGAAAGATTTTAATTTATTAAATTTCCTTTTTATAAACCAATCATGAAGGGATAAAATTATTGGAGAAATTTTTATAAATTTCCGGAAACAAATTAGGAAGTTTTAATTCTTGTTTAATTAAAACTCTCCTTGATTTGAGGAAATAAGTGGCCGGCCATGTTTTAGTGAGAAGAAAAATTATTTTAATTAAAATAAAATTTTCCTTTTCATGGCAAAAGAATTAAGGAAGTTTTTTATTAAAATTTCCTTATTTGCCAAGACCAAGGATTATAAAAGAGGAGGTAGAGGAGTCTTCAAGGGAAAAACAACCTCTATTATTTTCTCCCTCTTTTCTTCCTTGGTGTGGCCGGCCTCCTTCTTTTCTCTTCTCTCCATCTTGTGGCCGGACCTCTCTTCCTCCTTGAAGATCAAGTGGTGGCCGGATTTTAGCTTGGAGAAGAAGGAGAGAAAGCTTACATCCCTTGGAGCTTGATTGATGGAAAAAGATCTTCATCTCTTGGAAGCATAGTGCTTAGCCGAAACTTGAAGAAAGGAGAAGAAGGTGCTTTGGTGGTTTCTCATCTCGGAAGATCGTTGCCCACACAACGTCCGAGGTTAGAAGAGGAATACGGTAGAAGATCAAGAGGTTTTTCTATAAGGTATAACTAGTAATTTTTCTTTCCGCATCATACTAGTTATTTATGGAAATAATACCAAATACAAGAGGCTTACGATTCTAGTATTTCGAATATGTTTTTCGAAGTTGTGTTCTTTTATTTTTCTTTTCCTTGTGATTTGATTGTTCCTTTTGGTTGACCTAAAGTTATTTTAGGAAATTAAATATTAGCTTTCCATAAAAGGTTTTGTTTAGTCGGTGGTGGTTGTTCCCATATCCAAGAAGGCCATGTGCCTCGCCACGTCAGTACTGGGAACCAATTATGGAAATTAATATTTAATGGAATTAATAACTTAGGTGATTTGGATCAAACGTGTTAAGTTCCGCAGGAGATCCAAGTCTAAACCTTAAAGAACAAATAGATTAAGTTTTGGATCAAACGTGTTAAGTTCCGCAGGCGATCCAAAATTTAATTTAAAAGAACACATGGTAGCTAGGAAAAGGTTCAGACCTTTGTACAAAATTTTTGTACAGTGGAACCTCTAGGTTTTCCGAGTAGCAACCAACATCTAGTATATAGAGATTTATACCCACCGCATACCCACCTTCTTACCCATCCAATTGGGGCCGGCCAAGCTAGCTTGGAACCCAAGCTAGGGCCGGCCAAGACCAAGTGGATGAGCCATGTAGGTGGCCGGCCAAAGCATGAGTCCCAAGCTTAGGTGGCCGGCCACTAGAATATTAAAAAAGATTTTTATTAAAATTAGTTCTTATGTGGATATCATGGTTTTAAAAGAGAGTTTAAAAATTAAAAATTTCCTTTTATAGCTTTCTACAAAAGATTAAGAGAAGAGATTAATCTCTTTCCTTATTTGTAGTTTAAAAGGATGATTTTAATTTTTGGTAAAAACTTTCCTTATTTGTAAATCATCTACATGTTTAAAAGAGAGTTTAAAATTTAAAATCTTTCCTTATTTGTTGATTAAAGGAGGATTTTAAATTTTAAGAAAACTTTCCTTTTTAACCATGTTCATGATTTAAAAGAAAGTTTAAAAATTAATAATTCTCTTTTATTAGTTTCTACAAAAGATTAAGAAAAGATTTGATATCTTTCCTTATTTGTAGATTAAGAGAGATTTTAATTTATTAGAGATAACTTTCTTTTTATCCACATGTTTAAAAGAAAGATTTTAATTTATTAAATTTCCTTTTTATTAACCACCATGAAGGGAAAAATTATTTGAGAAATTTTTATAAATTTCCGGAAGCAAATTAGGAAGTTTTAATTCTTGTGTGAATTAAAATTTCCTTGATTAAAGGGATTAAGGTGGCCGGCCATTACAAATAGAAAAGAAAAATTATTTTTAATTAAATAAATTTTCCTTTTTAATGGCAAAAGAATTAAGGAAGTTTTTATTAAATTTTCCTTATTTGCCAAGACCAAGGATTATAAAAGAGGGGGTAGAGGAGGCTTCAAGGTGAATGTCTCTATTTATTTTTCTCCCTCTTTTCTTCTATGGGTGTGGCCGGCCCTTTCTTTTCTCTCCTCTCCTTTGTGTGGCCGAAACTTTCTCATGGTGGAGTTAGCTTTGGTGGCCGGATCTAAGAAGGAGAAGAAGGAGAGAAAAGAAGCCTCTTTTCTAGCATCCCTTAGAGCATGGTGGTGGTGGCCGAACCTCTTCATCCTAGAAGAAGTTTTGATGGCCGAAACTTGCAACGAAGAAGAAGGTGCTTGGTGGTTCTCATCTCGGAAGATCGTTGCCCACACAACGTCTGAGGTTAGAAGAGGAATACGGTAGAAGATCAAGAGGTCTTTCTAAAAGGTATAACTAGTATTTTTTCTTTCCGCATCATACTAGTTATTTTTGGAAATAATACCAAATATAAGAGGCATGCGATTCTAGTATTTTGAATATGTTTTTCGATATTGTGTTCTTTTGTTTTTTTTCCTTGTGATTTGATTGTTCTTTTCGGTTAACCTAAAGTTATTTTAGGAAATTAAATATTAGCTTTCGATAAAAGGTTTTGTCTAGTCGGTGGTGGTTGCTCCCATATCCAAGAAGGTCATGTGCCTCGCCACGTCAGTACTGGGAACCAATTATGGAAATTAATATTTAATGGAATTAATAACTTAAGGTGATTTGGGTCGAACGTGTTAAGTTCCGCAGGAGACCCAAGTCAAAACCTAAAAGAACGAATAGATTAAGTTTTGGATCAAACGTGTTAAGTTCCGCAGGCGATCCAAAATTTAATTTAAAAGAACACATGGTAGCTAGGAAAAGGTTCAGACCTTTGTACAAAATTTTTGTACAGTGGAACCTCTAGGTTTTCCGAGTAGCAACCAACATTCTGATCGGTCCAGGGGATGCTGGATCGGTCACCGGGACCGATCCAGGGAAGGCTGGATCGGTCTGGTGACCGATCCAGGGAGCCTGATCGGTCTGGTGACCGATCAGAGCGTGCCAAGTTGCTGAAATTCGACTGGTTGTCTGAAATTTGAGCTCAGGAGTTGGTATTTTGAAGGTTTGAAACTCTACAAGACATTGTTGGTGCAATGGTCAAGGGGGAGTTGACCTTTAGGGGAAATTTTACCTATTAGTCAAGGGAGTTGACTTTTAGGGGGAGTTTTTACTCCTAAAGACTTGAGTGATATGGGATTATCACTAAGTGAATTGTTGACTTTAGTATCAAGAGGGAAATTAAGGGTTTCAATGAAAGGTATGGGACTTTCATTAAGAAGAAACTCTTGATCTTGATTCACTCTTTTTGATGTGTGTCAAAAGGGGGGAGAATGAAGAATGTCTAGAGAATGTTCAAGGAAGAACATTGGAGTTAGTGGGAGAGTTTGTTGATCACAACGAGTGAAGTTGTGAACAACGATAACTTACTCTTCAGGGGGAGAGTTTGTTGATGTGTGCCAATAGGGGGAGAATGAAGGGTTTAAGTTAGGCCTTCATTATCTAAGAAGGAGGTTGTCTTCTTAGAAGGAGAATGTAAGGTTGTAACTTATGTTTCATTACCTAGTGGCATGAAGAAAGTTGAGGCTATTGGATTAGCCTAACTTAAAGGTATTGTCAAACATCAAAAAGGGGGAAATTGTTGGTGCAATTTCCAGTAGGTCAAGGTTGACCTAGTTGACCAAGCGTAAACCTTGGTCATGGTTTCGATGTTTGATAATACAGAAAGATATGTAGACATGGACAATGCAGGTGCAGTTGTCCATGCGGAGAGATACTGATCAGGGTCTGATCAGGTTGGATAAAGAAGAGTCAAGTAGGTCAAGGTTGACCGGATACTTGACTGGGAAGTCCTAACTGGGATGTTAGGCAGTTCGGAAAGTCCTGGTGAGTGAAACCAAGCAGTTCGGAAAGTCCTGGTGAGTGAAACCAGGCAGTCTGGAAATCCTGATGAGTGAAGCCAGGTGAAAATCCTAGTGAGTGAAGCCAGGTGAAAGTGAAAGTCCTGGTGAGTGAAGCCAGGCAGTTGGAGAAAGTCCTGGTGAGTGAAGCCAGGTGAAAATCCTAGTGAGTGAAGCTAGGTGAAAGTCCTGGTGAGTGAAACCAGGCAGTGTGAAAGTCCTGGTGAGTGAAGCCGGGCAAGGGAAATCCAGATGGATCAAGGGTGATCGGACATCTGGTGTTGAGAAGGTCAAGTAGGTCAAGGGAGTGACCGGATACTTGACACGAAGAGAAAAGTCCAAGTGGGTCAAAGGGATTGACCGGACACTTGGTGGGGAGTCTTAGCAGGTCAAGGGAGTGACCGGATGCTAAGCATGATGTTCCAAGAGGTCAAGGTTGACCGGATATTGGTTTGGACTTGGTTTGGGCGAAAACCAAGACCTGGATCGGTCTGGTGACCGATCCACTAATACTGTGGTTTCCTGATCGGTCTGGAGACCGATCAGAAAGCGATCAGTGTGCCTCTGTGAGCTTACTGATCGGTCTGGGGACCGATCAGCAGGAAGCCTGATCGATCCCCGGGACCGATCAGGGTACGCACAGAGAGTTGGGCAACTCTCTGTGAAAGCTTACTGATCGGTCTAGGGACCGATCAGCATATAGCCTGATCGGTCCCCACGACCGATCAGACCAGCCCCAGACTGATCAGGGTGATGCCTGATCGGTCTGGCCCTAGCCGTTGAGAGACAACGGCTAGATTCTTCTGCTGTCTTTGGCCTCTGTTCTTCTCGCAGGTAGATGCAGGCTATAAAAGGGCTGAGGGCTTCTACAGTGGACTCTCTCTTCTTCTACTTCTGCTACGAAGCTTCTGCTTCTTCTTGTTGCTGCTGCAAGATCTTCTGCGAGCTTTGCTGACCTCTCGTCTAAGCTTCGCGTGAGCTTCCTTTCGGCTGGGTTCCTGCTGTTGTAGGAGTCGCTTGAAGCTGCTGCTTCATCCAGTCGAAGAGAAGGCAAGTAAGCGAAGGTTTTACAGTTGTATTGTATTTTACTTCTTGCTGTACCTGTACTCCTTCTTGCTGTTGTAAGTTTTTGTGGCGAGGTTTCTCCACCCATAAGGAGTTTATATTAGCCGGTTTACCGGGGACTCATCCACCGACGGATTGATAGGCTTCGTCCACCTTACGGACACGCCGAGGAGTAGGAGTATCATCTCCGAACCTCGTTACATCTTCGTGTTGAGGTTTGTCTTCTTCCTTTTCGTTTCTACGGTTTCATTTCTGCTGCGCTAACCCTAATCATAGTAAGAAACGCGAAGATTTGGGGCGGCTATTCACACCCCCCTCTCTAGCTGAGTACGACGATCCTAACAAAAACCACCGCGAACCTTACTCATGCTTGGAGATAGAATAGCCAATCCGAAAAAACCAAAGCGGATCTTATGAATGATACCTTAAGAAAGGGAACGCCGGTGAGATGGCTCCGAGAGTCAACAGAAAACCGACAGTCCAATGGATGAAGCGATCTTATGATCCTACACACAATGAGACTAACCGACAAAGCGTTAGTGACCTAAGACCGGGGTGGGAATCCCTGGCTAGTGTTGGTTGGTTCTAGGAAGATGGTACCGGTTCCACTGTACAAAAATTTTGTACAAGTGTCGAACCTTTCCTAAACAACCTATTGTGTTCTTTAGAAATTAAATTAGGAATCGCAAACGGAACTTAACATTATTGATTCCAAATTTAACTTATCTGTTCTTAATGGTTTAGACTTGGATCACAAGCGGAACTTAACACTATTGATCCAAATCCACCTATGTTATAAATTCAATTAAATAATAATTTCCAAAATTGACTTCCAGGTTAAACATAGCAAGACACTAGGCCTTCTTGGATATGTGACCAACCACCACTTCCTAGACAAAGCCTTTTAAGGAAAACTAATATTTAATTTCCTTATATAACTCTAGGTTTAACCAAAAAGAACAATCGAATCACAAATTCGAAAAACAAAAAAAACACAAACTCGAATTATAATTCGAAAAACTAGAATCTAATGTCTCCTGTGTTTGGAATTCATACAAAGAAAATACTAGCATGATATGGAAGAAAATTACTAGTTATACCTTTTCTTTATATGCTAATAACCTCAAGATCTTCTGTCGTATTCCTCGCCTCGGCTTGGACGTTGTGTGGGCGACGATCCTCCAAGATGAACACCACCCAAAAGCCTTCTTCCTCCTTCTCTAAAATCCAGCCACCACCACAAGAGAACAAAAGAGAGCAAGGGGAAAGGAAGAGGGAGAGGGCCGGCCACAAGAGGGATCACCAACAAGAGAATAATAATTGATTTTTCATGAGGCTTCTCCTCCCCTTCTTTTATAATACTTGCCCAAGGCAAATAAGGGAAATTTTTTACAAAAATTAAAATCTTCCTCTTGTTTTTCCTTTTCCCTTTTTATTTTTCCTTTTCATTCCTCTTGATTGATTCAATCATCAATTATGGATTGATTGGGCGACCCCTTGCTTGGGCACCAAGCAAGGGTGGCCGGCCACATCATCAAGGAGAAAAATAATTTTTATAAAATTTTATAAAAGAAAAATCCTCTTATAAAATTTTGCAAGCTCTCTTTTCTATTGTGGATGTTAAAAAAGGAAAGTTTTAAAAATTAAAACCATGTTTTAAAATTTAAACTTCTCTTCTAAAATTTCCTTTTTTAACATGACTACAAAATAGAAAGTTTCAAATTTAAAACTTATCTTCCTTTTTTTAAAAAACCATGAGGATGATTAAAAAAGGAAAGTTTTCAAATTTTTAAACTTTCTTTTAAACCATGTGGCCTAATTCAAATAAGGAAAGTTTTTAATTTTAAAATCTCTCTTTTAAAACTTGTAATTTTCTATAAAGAGAAGATTTTAAAATTTTAAAACACCCCTCTTATTTGAATTTATTGTGGCCAACCCTTCCTTTGCTTGGGCACCAAGCATAGGGCCGGCCCTCTTGAGGAGATGGTGGTCAAACCTTGGCTTGGTCATCAAGCCTTGAGCCAGCCCTCTTCTTGGACACTAAGATGGACTTTTATTTAGATGGACTTGAGGCATTAATGAGGCTACGACAGGGACCTAGAGGAGAAATTGGTTTTGACCTTCCGATGAGCTTGAGTATCTCGTGTTCGCCCCGAACACACAACTCAAGTTCATCAACAATAACTCATTCCACTAGAGAGTTATTATTGCACTACCACACCAATCCCAAATTACATTATGGGCTCCTTCTTATCATGAGTGTGTTAGTCTCTCTGTGTTTAAGATATCGAATGCCCACTAATTAATTGAGTTACTAACAACTCATTTTAATTAATGTCTTAGTCCAAGAGTAGTACCACTCAACCTCATTGTCATGTCGGACTAAGTCTACCTGCAGGGTTTAACATGACAATCCTTATGAGCTCCTCTTGGGGACATTCTCAACCTAGATGACTAGGACACAGTTTCCTTCTATAATTAACAACACACACTATAAGTAATATCATTTCTCAACTTATCGGGCCTATTGATTTATCGAGCTAAATCTCACCCTTTGATAAGTCAAAGAAATAAATACTAAATATATGTGCTTGTTATTATATTAGGATTAAGAGCACACACTTCCATAATAACTAAGTACTAGTTCTTTTATTAAGTCAGTATAAAAAGAACTTATCTTAAATGGTCCTACTCAATACACTTAGAGTGTATTAGTGTAATTTATTAGTTAAGATAAATTAATACCTAATTACACTATGACTATTCCAACGGTTTGTTCCTTTCCATCTTAGTCGTGAGCAACTGTTTATAATTTATAAAGAACTGATAGCACGATCTTCTGTGTGTGACACCGCACACCATGTTATCTACAATATAAATTAATTGAACAATTACACTTAATAAATAAATGTAGACAATTGACCAATGTGATTCTTTTATTTCAAAAAATAAATGTTTACAAAAGCTAAGTTTTAGTATACACTATAACAATCTTCCACTTATACTAAAAGACTAAGATGTCATATCTGCTACCATACATCTGATTCACATCCCTTCCACATACCGATCAAAAGCTTTCACCAGAAGGGTCTTAGTGAAAGGATCTGCCAGGTTATCTATTGATGCAATCTTGGCGACGACAACTTCTGCTCTCTTGACGATGTCTCGAATCAGGTGGTACTTGCGCTCTATATATTTACTCGCCTTATGGGCTCGTGGTTCCTTCGAGTTTGCAACTGTACTGCTATTATCACAATAAATTGTGATGATTTTGGGCAAACCAGGAATCACATCTAAGTCCATTAGGAAGATTCTGAGCCATACAACTTCTTTGACTGCCTTAGAGGCTGCCACATACTCAGTTTCCATGGTTAAATCTGATACGCATTTCTGCTTAACACTCCTCCATGAAATAGCTCCACCTCCTAAAGTAAAGACATAGCCTGATGTAGACTTACTGTTGTCCCTATCTGATTGGAAGTCTGAATCCGTGTAATCCACATGAAGCAAATCGTCTGCTTAGTAAACTAGCATATAATCTCTAGTCCTTCTCAGGTACTTCAATATATGCTTTACAGCAATCCAATGTCCTTGTCCAGGGTTACTCTGATATCTGCTAACCATGCCCATTGCAAAACAGATATCAAGTACACAGCATTGCATACATTAGGCTTCCCACAGCTGAGGCATAAGGAACTGCCTTCATGTCCTCTATCTCCTTTGATGTCTTCGGAGACATCTCTTTAGATAAAACTACTCTATGCCGAAAAGGTAAGAAAGTTTTCTTGGAGTTATGCATGCTAAAACGAGCAAGGATTGTATCTATATATGAAGCTTGAGATATGCACAACATCCTTTTCTTGCTATCCCTTATGACTTTGATCCCAAGAATAAGTGCACATTCTCCTAAGTCCTTCATATTGAATTGTTTGGATAACCATACCCTCACATCCGATAACACTTTGACATTGTTGCCAATTAACGAAATATCATCTACGTATAGTACAAGAAATACCACCATGTTTCCGTTACACTTCTTGTATACACAAGACTCATCCGGACACTAAATAAATCCATATGACTAGATTACTTCATTAAACCGAATGTTCCAAGATCTTGAAGCTTGCTTCAGTCAATAAATGGACTGATTGAGCTTGCACACTAGATGCTCTTTGCCTTTTTCAATGAACCTTTCTGGTTGCTTCATATGGCTGTTTTCTTCAAGACTTCTGTTAAGGAAAGCTGTCTTGACATCCATTTGCCAAATCTCATAATCCATATGAGCGGCTATGGATAAGAGTATCCGAATAGACTTAAGCATAGCTACCGGTGAAAAGGTCTTCTCATAATCGATTCCCTCTTTCTGAGTATACCCTTTCGCAACAAGCCTTACTTTGAAGGTTTCTACCTTCCCATCTATCCCTCTTTTCCTTTTGTAGATCCACTTACATCCAACGATTTTTAAACCATCTTGTGGTTCTACAAGCTCCCAGACCTTATTAGAATACATAGATTTTATTTCAAAATTCATCGCTTTCTGCCAAGATGCTGCATCTTTATCTTGGAGTGCTTCATCATACGTCCGGGGATCAGGTTCATGTTTACCCGGGATCAAATTCGAAGATTCTCCCAAAAACATGAATCTCTTGTCTCACAACCCTCCCACTACAACGAGGCACTGTCTGTAACTGTGCATTATGTGTGACACGTGTTGCAGTCTCTTGTGGTACTTCATCTTGTACTGTTGGTACTAAAGTAGACGTGTCCTCTTTTATTTCTTCTAGAACAATTTCACTCATGGGCTTATGGTTTATTACATAATCTTCCTCTAAAATTCAAGCATTGGTGCTAACAATGATCTTCTGATTTTTAATATTATAAAACAAACCACCTTTCGTTCTTTTAGGATATCCCACAAAAAGAAAAACTTCTGTACGTGATTCTAACTTGTTAGTATCTCCCTTCAGCACATGTGCTGGACTACCCCATATCCGGATATGATTCAGACTAGGCTTACGCCCATTCTACAACTCCTTGGGAGTAGAAGGAACTGTTTTAGAAGACATCATATTCAGAATGTACACTACTGTTTCTAGAGCATATCCCCAAAACGAATTTGGTAATTCTGAATAACTCATCATCGATCTAACCATTTCCATAAGAGTCATATTCCTTCGTTCTGCCACACCATTCTGTTGGGGTGTACCAGGTGCGGACAACTGGGATTGAATCCCGACTTCTGATAAGCAATTCCTAAACTCTCCAAAGAGATATTCGCCACCACAGTTAGACCATAGTGTTTTGATACTTTTACCAAGACATTTCTCCACATCAACCCTATATTCTTTGAACTTATCAAAGCATTCAGACTTGCAGCACATCAAGTAAATGTATCCGTATCTTGAATAGTCATCTATAAAGGAGACGAAATATTCATAACCGCCTCTTGCCTGGATAAACATAGGACTATACAAATCAGAATGGACCAGTTCTAACACATTTTTGGCTCTATACCCCTAAAAGGTCTCTTGGTCATTTTACCTTCCAAGCAAGATTCACAGGTTGGAAAATTTTCCAACTCTAATGAACCCAAGAGTCCATCGGCTATAAGCCTTTGAATCCTACTTAAGTTAATATGACCAAGCCTTAGATGTTAAAGATATGTTTGGTTCATTTTCGAATGCTCTTTTCTCTTACTAGAGTTAGAAGATGTGTTATTAATTTTCATTTGTTGCTTTGTGGGAGAAATTGGATTTAATCTATATAAATTGCCAACTAATGTACCAGAACAGATAATAACTATATTTCTCTTTATAACTACATTGTTACTGAAAAAAAACAGTATATCCATCCAAATACAGTTTAGAAACTGAAATTAAATTCTTTCTAAAATTGGGTATATAAAGACAATTTCTTAAAACCAAACTTCTATTCCTATCAAAATATAAGTAGATGTCTCCCACTGTAACAGCCGCCACCTTAGTAGTATTGTCCATGTAGACGGTTATCTCTCCTTCAAATAGTCATCGGGTTTCCTAGAACCCCTACAAAGAATTACAGACATGATCAGTGGCTCTCGTATCTACATACCAGGTACTAGTAGATAACACCGTTAAATATGTTTCAACTACTAGAGCATGAGATTTACCTTTATTGTTCTCTTTCCTACGAGGATAGTCCGCCTTCCAATATCCTGACTGCTTGCAGATGAAGCACTTGCCCTTCGGCTTCTTCATTCTAGCTTTTTGTCCTGTACCCTAAGGTTTATTCACCTTCTTTGCTGAGATAACCTGTTTCTTCTTCTTCTTGCCTTTCGACTTAAAAGTAGAACCATTTTCAGCATAGTGAATCTGAGAATTTTGACGAAATAACCCTTCTGCTGCCTGAAGTTCTGTCAGCAGTTTCGCCAATGAATACATCCTTTTATTCATGTTATAGTTCAGGCGAAAATACTCAAAACTTCTGGGTAGTGTTTAGAGAATGATATCGACCTCGGTTTCCCCATCGATTTCTCCTCCAAGGATTTGTATTTCGTTCAAATAAGTCATCATCTTTAGGATATGATCCCTTACGGGAGTCCCCTCTATCATGATGGCTGTCATTAACTTTCTCAACTTCTTGCCTAGCGCCCCGATCCTGCAGACCAAAGAGATCCTTGAGATTGTTCATTATATCATAAGCTGTTGGTAAATCCTGATGTTGATATTGTAGTACATTTGACATTGAAGTCAGAATGTAACACCGCGTCATCTCATCTGCTTTTACCCATTTCCTATGATTCTCAATCTCCTCTTGGGTAGACTCACCATTAGGCGCATTAGGGCACTCCTCTGACAATACAAACTTATAGCCCTCAGCAGTAAGAACAATGTCCATGTTTCTTTTCCAATCTATATAGTTTGGATCAGTAAGTTTGTTCTCTTTCAGTATAATAGTCAATGGGTTGAAAGACATCCTAAGAATCATAAAATAAACTTTGGTCAGGTCTCTAAATTTAGAATAATATTGATTCCTCAAACAATACTATTTAAATTTACCAACACCTCAAAACACCGTGAATATTGCATGCCACGTTAGTTTGGACGTATATAAATTCAACATTTGTAAGAGGAGGGTCTTACCCATTAATTTTATTATCTTGTCATCCTAACTTTATGACAAATAAAATTAATAGTTAGTTTTACTTTGGTCACGCAAAACAATAGCAATGACTCCTTTGGGGAGGATACTATTGAATGCGTCTAAGTGTATATCATTACTTGATACTTAGTCCATTAAATAGGATTATGCCCCTTCGGTTAGAGAAGATCACATGCTCCTAAATAATTTCCTATAACCATCCATAAAGGAAGTTTGATCTAGTAAAGTGAGGAATTTTAACCTATGCTAGCATACATCACATGCAAACACACATCACAATAAATAAAAGCATTAAATATGGAAATTAATTTTCCAACTATTATGGCTTCTTCCATCACTGTCCTTCGCGTGCTGCCATCCCTAGGGATCATGCCGTCAGGTCCATCGAGCTTCCTTTTCTGCTACGCCTCTGGTCCCCCAATAGCACCACTCCTCGCAAGGATACGATCAACGACAAAAATAGAATTTTACATATATCGTCCTATATTCCATAATGGAATGCACATGTAATCTAGATAAAAATAAAAATGTAAAATCCTAATAACTAATACAGCTCCTGTTGTATTTAATATTATAATCATGCACACACAATAAAATGTACTTGACATGTCCAAGGGTCCAATCACACACAATATCTATATGTCATAATAGTTGGAGTCTACAACCACAAAGTTGGCACATCCTACTATTATCCTGCCTAAATTATGTATGACATGTGCATAATCTATTTGAAAATCAAACACACAGAGGCAAACCCTAGCTCTGATACCAATTGTTGGTTGGTGATAGGAAGATCGTACCGGTTCCACTGTACAAAAATTTTGTACAAGTGTCGAACTTTTTCTAAACAACCTATTGTGTTCTTTAAAAATTAAATTAGGAATCGCAAATGGAACTTAACATTATTGATTCCAAATTTAACTTATCTGTTCTTAATGATTTAGATTTGGATCGCAAGCGGAAATTAACACTATTGATCCAAATCCACCTATGTTATAAATTCAATTAAATATTAATTTCTAAAATTGGCTTAAAGGTTAAACATGGCAAGGCACTAGGCCTTCTTGGATATGGGAGAAACCACCACTTTCTAGACAAAGCCTTTTAAAGAAAGATAATATTTAATTTCCTTATATAACTCTAGGTTTAACCAAAAAGAACAATCGAATCACAATTTCGAAAAACAAAAAAAAACATAAACTCGAATTACAATTTGAAAAACTAGAATCTAATGCCTCTTGTGTTTGGAATTCATACAAAGAAAATACTAGCATGATGCGGAAGAAAATTACTAGTTATACCTTTTCTTTGTATGCTAATAACCTCAAGATCTTCTGTCGTATTCCTCGCCTCGCCTTGGACGTTGTGTGGGCAACGATCCTCCAAGATGAACACCACCCAAAAGCCTTCTTCCTCCTTCTCTAAAATCCGGCCACCACCACAAGAGAACAAAAGAGAGCAAGGGGAAAGGAAGAGGGAGAGGGTCGGCCACAAGAGGGATCACCAACAAGAGAATAATAATTGATTTTTCATGAGGCTTCTCCTCCCCTTCTTTTATAATACTTGCCCAAGGCAAATAAGGAAAAAATTTTACAAAAATTAAAATCTTCCTCTTGTTTTTCCTTTTCCCTTTTTATTTTTCCTTTTATTTCCTCTTGATTGATTCAATCATCAAATATGGATTGATTGGCCGGCCCCTTGCTTGGGCACCAAGCAAGGGTGGTTGACCACATCATCAAGGAGAAAAATAATTTTTATAAAATTTTATAAAAAAGAAGAAATCCTCTTATAAAATTTTACAAGCTCTCTTTCCTATTGTGGATGTTAAAAAAGGAAAGTTTTAAAAATTAAAACCATGTTTTAAAATTTAAAATTCTCTTCTAAAATTTTCTTTTTTAACATGGCTACAAAATAGAAAGTTTCAAATTTAAAACTTATCTTCCTTTTTTTAAAAACCATGAGGATGGTTAAAAAAGGAAAGTTTTCAAATTTTTAAACTTTCTTTTAAACCATGTGGCCTAATTCAAATAAGGAAAGTTTTTAATTTTAAAATCTCTCTTTTAAAACTTATAGTTTTCTACAAAGAGAAGAATTTAAAAATTCAAAACACCCGTCTTATTTGAATTTATTGTGGCCGACCCTTCCTTTGCTTGGGCACCAAGCATAGGGCCGGCCCTCTTGAGGAGATGGTGGTCGGCCCTTGGCTTGGTTACCAAGCCTTGGGTCGGCCCTCTTCTTGGACACCAAGATGGACTTTTATTTAAAGGACTTGAGGCATTAATGAGGCTATGACAGGGACCTAGAGGAGAAATTGGTTTTGACCTTCCGATGAGCTTGAGTATCTCGTGTTCGCCCCGAACACACAACTCAAGTTCATCAACAATAACTCATTCCACTAGAGAGTTATTATTGCACTACCACACCAATCCCAAATTACATTATGGGCTCCTTCTTATCATGAGTGTGTTAGTCTCTCTGTGTTTAAGATATCGAATGCCCACTAATTAATTGAGTTACTAACAACTCATTTTAATTAATGTCTTAGTCCAAGAGTAGTACCACTCAACCTCATTGTCATGTCGGACTAAGTCTACCTGCAGGGTTTAACATGACAATCCTTATGAGCTCCTCTTGGGGACATTCTCAACTTAGATGACTAGGACACAGTTTCCTTCTATAATCAACAACACACACTATAAGTAATATCATTTCTCAACTTATCGGGCCTATTGATTTATCGAGCTAAATCTCACCCTTTGATAAGTCAAAGAAATAAATACTAAATATATGTACTTGTTATTATATTAGGATTAAGAGCACACACTTCCATAATAACTAAGTACTAGTTCTTTTATTAAGTCAGTATAAAAAGAACTTATCTTAAATGGTCCTACTCAATACACTAAGAGAGTATTAGTGTAATTTATTAGTTAAAATAAACTAATACCTAATTACACTATGACTATTTCAACGGTTTGTTCCTTTCCATCTTAGTCGTGAGCAACTGTTTATAATTTATAAAGAACTGATAACATGATCTTCTGTGTGTGACACCGCACACCATGTTATCTACAATATAAATTAATTAAACAACTACACTTAACAAATAAATGTAGACAATTGACCAATGTGATTCTTTTATTTCAAAAAATAAATGTTTACAAAAGCTAAGTTTTTAGTATACACTCTAACAGCTAGGCCCTCCGATACTCAAGTTAGTTTCCGGCGAGGAAAAGGAGTAATGTGGAAGAAGATGAAAATTAGGGTTTGCGTTGTGTAGGAATCATTACGTACCTTGCCAGTGGAGAGGATTCCCCTTTTTATACCACCTCACTTGACATCCACAATCATGAGGTGGACCTCGGTTTGTTGAAGTTGGTTATGAGATGACGTAAGCACCATTTGTGAAAATAGTTTAAGGAATCTTTATTGTACCTCAGATGTACCTTCTTTGTCGTTTAGCAAACCTGTACAAGCTTCTAGAAGACATTTCCTGCTAAATTAGTTAAGCCCTCGTATAATCACAAAGTATTTCCGTATGATTCATATGTGCCAGAGTTTGTGAGAAGTCAAACGGTGCGAGACTCGGTCGACCTCTTTCGCTCGATCGGTCTTCACCTATCGAGCACACTGTGCCTTGTCTGCTATGGGGTCATATGTTTCTTCTGCTCGACCGGATGTTCTTGCTCGGCCTGTCTCGGCTGGCCGAACTTAGATACTCGGTCGGTCTCTTTCGCTCGGTCGGTCTTCCCCTGTCGATCACACCGTGCCTTATCTGCTATGGGGTCATATGCTTCTTCTGCTCGACCAGCTGTTCTTGCTCGACCTGTCTCGACCGACCGAACTTAGATACTCGGTCGACCTCTTTCGCTCGGTCGGTCTTCACCTGTCGAGAACACTGTGCCTTGTCTGCTATGGGGTCATATGTTCCTTCTGCTCGACCGGCTGTTCTTGCTCGGCCTGTCTCGGCCGGCCGAACTTAGATACTCGGTCGATCTTCACCTGTCGAGCACACTGTGCCTTGTCTGCTATGGGTCCATATGCTTCTTTTACTCGACCAGTTGTTCTTGCTCGGCCTGTCTCGGCTGGCCGAACCTAGATACTCGGTCGGCCTCTTTCGCTCGGTCGGTCTTCACCTGTCAAGCACACTGTGCCTTGTCTGCTATGGGGCCATATGTTTCTTCTGCTCGACCGGCTGTTCTTGCTCGGCCTGTCTCGACCGTCCGAACTTAGATACTCAGTCGGCCTCTTTCGCTCGGTCGGTCTTCACCTGTCGAGCACACTGTGCCTCGTCTGCTATGGGTCCATATGCTTCTTCTACTCGACCAGCTGTTCTTGCTCGGCCTGTCTCGGTCGGCCGAACCTAGATACTCAATCGACCTCTTTCGCTCGATCGATCTTCACCTGTCGAGCACAATGTGCCTATACGAACATCGTTATTCGTCTAGTCCTCTTTCCCTCTTTACTAGAAAAATAGATCCATTCTTCATAACCCGTATCAGTTGTAAATATCAGAATTGGTATTGAATGCTTAAAAAAAAAATCTAAAGATCATCCTGGATCACTGAAATTGAATAAGGAGGATTGATGTTATGTTTCATTAAATATCAAATTTTAGTAACACAAATCATGAATAATAAATAGTAGAATCATAAAATTATATTAGTAAGGCATAATCTATTAACATACTATCAATAATATCATATTATTTTTTATCATGTTAATACATCAAATTATTCTTAGTTTTGATAAAATCATACTGGGATAAGGTATGATTTTTGTTGTTATTATTTGATAAAATCATATTTTAGAAATATTTAATTATTATATATTTATATAGTTATCATAAATAAATGAATATATATTAGATTATTAATAATCAGTTATATTTGCCTACATATAACCAATAAATAACATAAATACATTATAATAAATAATAAAATTATATTTGTCATCATAGTTATTATATAATTTCAAAATAATGATATAATATTCATAAAGTGTATTATTTAATATTTCAAATTATTGGATCTAGTTGTGACCTCACATCCAAATTGGGATTATAAGAATGATTTTGGGACCATTGTTGATCATTAGAGAGATTATATTCTCTCAATCACATGAATGGGACACATGGTGTGGCTAGTGGCAGATCATGATTGTTTGACAAGGTTGAACAATCAATCTCATGATAAATCTTGATGCTTGAGCAATTTAAGTTGGAATTCAAGAGAGAGACAATGACTCTATCCCTCCCATGTGTGTTAGTAGGATTCAAGTTGCATAGGGTTGCTAAGATGAATAATTTGTGTCACCTGGGGCTATTACTAAGGAATTTCATATCTGGAAATTTGATTCACAATAATCTGTAGAATCATAGCATGAGGCATAAACACTTCAAAATGGTAGTCCGATTTTTGTTCAGTTTTTTCGGTGTTTCGGCCGATTTCGGTTTAAATTTTTTAAATTTCGGTTATTCGTTCCGATTTACGGTTTTGACTCCCAAAAAATCGAAAAAACCGAACCGACCATATTATACTTAAAACATTATTTTTATGGATATTGGATCATATACAAGTGGATTAGTTTATAATCATTTATAATATAATAGCATAATCAAATTATATATTTATATTTATTTATTGTTACCGGATAATAAAATTTTAGTATTACTTTAAATTCATAATTATTTTAATAAATTGATATTTTTTCTTTGTCCCTAAATTAATATTTGTAGTAACACAAAATCAATTTAATTCATTGTATAAACTGTATATAACCGACCGTATAAATCGGACCGTATTACAATAAAAACCGGACCGAACCGTAAAAAATTGATTTTGGTTTTGGATCAAAAATCTTTAAAACCGAAATCGAAAAAATAAAACCGTAGTAGAATAAAACCGGACCAAACCGGCCGATGCCCACCCCTCCCCATAGTTGCTGTTATCCTTGGAATCATCCGATATTTTTTTTGTGTTAATTCAGTAGTATTGAGTCTAAACCGTTAACCTGGATATATGGTGTACCATGCGCTAAGTATTATTAGAACTAGTCTTGTAGCTTTAGGAAATTATTTATCTATTTATTTGCTTTAGTTTTTTCTTGAACTACGGTTTTAAATCAAGAGAACATGCTTTAGCTAACATACCTGAAATGATCAAGTCTCCATGACTTACACCGATCCCAGTAACTAAAGAACTCATTATGCAGAGTCAACTTCCTATTAGAATGACTATGATTTTAAGTAAAAAATGATGAGTATAAACTTATTACAATCGTTCCAATATTTAGCAATATTACAAATTTTTTTGTACAATAATTGGAAGTTTAGTGAACTGGCCCTAGTAGTTACTCATCCAAGTCTAAACTTTGCTAACATAAGTGATAATTAACAATAGCACAAATTTTCCTGTATGATAGTTGAAAGTTTAGTGAACTTGTCCTAGTAGTTAGTTACTCGTCCAAGTGTAAACTTTGCTAACATAAGTAATATTTTTCCCCTATTTATAAGTTTACATTAAGGTGTCAAATTTATGACTTTATTTAACTTTGATATTGGTTGTACTTAAGAATTATGTTTTATATACATTTCTTTAGTATATGTTTCTTAATGTTTTATATACATTTCTTTAGTATATGTTATATGCAGATGATATTATATTGCGATGAGAGAATTTATAGAATAGATTGTATTATACTGAATTCATGAGAGAATTTATAGAATAAATTCAAAGTTTGAATTGAGATAAATTTCAGAGACTAAAATTGTAAAGTAAGAAGAAATAAAACTAAATATATGGCATGTAGATTTGACCATAAGAAAGGAAGTGGGGAGGAGATAATTAACTTGGATGAACATAAATTCTTGTACGGGAGATTTTTAGATGTTTTGTATCTATTTCTTTAACAACAAGGGAATATTGATAGGACAAAGACTAGGTGGTTAAACTAGAGAAGGTTTAGGAGACTTGTGCTCAATGTTTAAAATTTTGACCCATGCCGAAGTTTCATGTCAAACCGGAACGATACGGTTTCGGTATCGTATCGTACTATGGCGATACAGTTTCGGTATTTTTTTATTTATATATAGTAATTATAAGATATATATGTTTATGGTATATATAAAAATAAGTTGTATATTGATTTTGTATAAATTCTCAATTATTAAATAACATAATATTGTTAGAAAAATAATTAAATATAATTTTCTTTAAATAAAATTAATCTATCAATAAATCGAATTAAAATTGATATAATAATAAGTATATAAATTAATACAAATATATTACTTTATATATAATAATTATATAAATTAACTATTTATTCATTTAATTAATTATTAATTAAATAATATATATTTTAAATAGTAAAAAATGTAAAATAATAAAAAATTATCAGAATATAAATCTAATTTATTAGATTTTTTATTTTTTAAATTTTTTTTAGAATTTTTTAAAATTTTTAAATGAAATTTAAATTAATACAAAATAATAAAGAAATATATTAGAATATAAATCAGAATTATTATATATATATTTTTAAAATTTTAAATGAGATTTACAACATTAAAAACAAATTTTCATAATATTAATTAATAAAATTTATTGAATTTATTTTAATTTTAAATATATTTTTTTATATATTTTATTAGGATAATTTAATTAGGATTTATAAAAGTCTATTCGACATATCACACTTAAGAATTGTTTAAATTAATTAAATAGAAAATTTAATTTCTATCGGGGAAAAGAAATGCCGCTGCCTGCGGCGCCGGAAGCCGGAGGCCGGAGGCGTCCCACGACGCCTTAGGTGTCACAGGAGGCGTCTTGCGATGCCTTTGGCGTCAAAGGCGTCACGAGACGCGTCCGATGCCTTCGGAAGTGTCCCGATGCTTCCGGCGCCGCCGGAGGTGTCCCGCGACTCTTTCGGCACCGCTTGCGATGCATCCGAGTGGGACGCCTCCAGTGCCAATTTCGTCTGCCCCGATGGAACGGTAAAAATCATCCGACATTTCATTCTATGCTTGTGCTGTCTTGTGCCCCTAGTCTAAAAATATAATTTTATAAGATTGTGGTACAACTAGATAAGAGATCTACAATCCCATAGGAAAAGTCACAGATACCAATTCATAGGATCCACCATAGTTTAATTTTGTAGTAGGGTTAGGTGTCTGTTAACTGGAACACAGAAGAGAATTTAAAGCTTACTGCTAATTTCCAATGTAGTTTTGTGCAAGGAAAGTTTCTTTCTTGCTGCTTAAGACTTATATGTTTCCATTATATTATTTTAGAAATCAAATATTAAATTTGATTTTATTTTTTCTCATGAATTATCAACTCCAAGCTATCTTTCAAGAAAGTTTTTTCTTATTATTTAAAAAAAGAAGTCTTAAACGATATCATATGAAAATGTCTGAAGATCCTTCAACTAAGCTTCCCACGAAAGAAACAAAAGAGATTAGTTTGAGTAATTTATGGAGTTTTCTTGTTTTTATGGTTGTGCTACAAAATATGTGCACTTAATTTTATATTGACACTAGAGAGTTTTTTTTTCTGCTATTTGTTATCCAGCGTTGCAAAATAATTAATTTCATTCTTCTTTATTCTAATATTTCCTAATGCTTCATTAGTTTGGCCCCAATATCCTGTGCATTGCTTGTGTTGTGTGCTAGTACGTTTGGGCCATATGTTTATTGTGAATGATTGGCGCCATGTTCATTATTTGTTTGCAAATCTGGATGGTACTTCTGTCATTTTGTGCTATTTTTAACTCACATTTTCAATTTCATGAGTAGATTGCATCTTTTTTTTTTATATCTTCTAATACCTGACAATATGAGATATAACACTTTCTCTATGACACAGGTGAACTCACTCTCTATGCATGAAGTTGCTGCGACCCTTTCGGTCTTACTTGGTTTCGCACCATCTTCTTCACTTCTCCCTGATACAGATCAGGTATTTTTATACTGGATCTATTGGCACTTACATCCAGTCTATTCTAGTTCTCGATTCCACAGGAAGTCAACTATTGTATTCTTTCATTACTTCAATTGTCCACTCCATGCATGAATTTCTAGTTCTATGTTCCTTTTCTTGTGTATATTCTCAGTCTATCTCTAGTGAAGGCTGACACTTGCGGTTGTTTGATTGACGGATAAATAAGATTCTACTTCCCAATCCATTTGACCGACCTCATGCTATATTTACATGATGCAAATTAGTGGAATTGAAGGTCAGTACATTTGACTTCAACTCTGAAATAATACTTTGTGTTATAACGGGACTTGCATGGTTAAGTTTCTTGTAGAACCATTGAAGTCTGCTGGATATATGAACAACCAAAATGGAAATGTTTTCACAAGTAGGATTTCTGGTTCAAGCAAGGTTACACTAGAAATTTCAGGTAGTTAACATGTCAAATGCATCTTTATATATCTTAGACTGTTATAGTGCTGTTTCTGTTGGTTTATAGTTCTCTTGCAATTACATTTTCCATGAAATTTTACAAGATTTTTTAGGCGAAGATGAAGTTTCAGTTGTTCCTCTGAATGATCCTCTAGATCCTGAATGTGATGCTGCTTGTCTTGATAAGGAACTCACTAAACTCGTAAGTTTATTATTTATTTGCTTGTTAGTTGATATGATATTGAAAGATTTTGCTCAATATCTATTAACACAATCTGAAATATTTGTTATTGTATAGGCAACTTGGATGGGAGGATCATATGTTGGCACCATACTATCACTAGATGGAAAGCTCCTTGTAATTTATCCAATAGTAGAACTTTTAGTCTGTATGTTTCGAAGGTTAAACCCTATCCAGTGCCACCAGATTCTTCTTTGCTGTTTTCTGTTGCACACTATACATTTGTAGTTTCTTTCTTAGTTCATAAATGACTATTAATAATCAGATTAATTTTTCTAGCATAACAAAAGGTGTTGGTTCCCCTATGTTGGATTACTTGTAAAAATCACGTAATGTGCAGATTAACATATTCTATGCTTCTTTTGCTCCAATATAACAAAAGCATTTTGAAGAAGTGTGGAAATATTGGCACAACCTTTTGTATTTGTTTTGTTGGAAAATCTTAATTTATTCTGAGTTAAGATACAACATAAACAAAGTTTCAGTTACCTGTATAGGTTTTTTTCATTTCGGAGCATTGACATATTTTTCTAAGAAGTTAAAATTTTGAAACTTTTTTTATTTTGCAGAAAGCAGACTTTCAGTTTGCAGTCAACCTTGTTTCTTTGATTAGAAACGTTAAGAAGGCCATGGAGATCCATGAGGATTTATCACGAAGCACTGTTAAACTTTCAGAAATAATGATGGGACACTTCACTGGAATCGAGGTGATCGCTTATTATTCTCATAGATATTCTATGTTTTGGTTCTTTTTTTTCATCAGAAGCAAGGGTTTAATTAGTCTTGTATGTACTTCTGCCATTATCAGAGCCAATGAGATATCCTTGAAAAGCCATTACCTGAAAAAAATCACTGTTTAAATGAGCCTTCACTTTCACAAAGGAATTTTTTTGCTCTGAGTTAGTGTTCAGTTCACATCTAACTTACATGCATTGTCTACCACCCATTTTAATTCTGTAAATAAATAAGTTGGAAGTGACTAGAAGGCAATATAATTCAGTTTCTTTTCTTCTCACTCAAATTATTTCCTCTCTTATTTTGTCCCCTCCAAGCAAACACAACTTATAAAAATTTCTATAATGGGGTTTGAAATTTCAAATATTCTTACAAAATATATTGGTAACGCTTTCGAAAATCTTTTTTCTTGTTAGTAGTTAGTAGTTTATAATACTCAGATTTCTGAGCTCTCATAAAATTTATGAAATGACCTTTCCGTCTTTTAGTGGGCTTGTTTGGATAGATTTTTTTATGTGTAAATACGAATTCATTGATAATTGAATTTGATCTGGGCAAATTTTTTCTGACAGTAATAATTCTTTCCCTAGATTCTTAAAAGTAATTGTATATGCCTCTTTCAAGGTCATTTTAACTATCATACTTTTATCATGCTATCGACCTATCTAATGGGATAATACTATACTTTAATCAGGCTAATGAGAAATTCTTTCATTCAGTTAATAACTAGAGAAGAGCCATCTAAGAGAAGTGTGTTATGATGTAATCTATTGGCGTTAGCCATTCTTTAGTGTTTCTTAAATTAAAAGAGGGTTGATGAAACAACAGCTTATAGAAACTACTTACATTCTATTTATAAGGGAATGCTCTCACGCCCAATGATTTTTTCGGTCGGTGTCCCAGACTCTCGCCCCAGTGCGAGTTATAAGTGAGCATGCTTTCACACCCAATGACCTTCCCAATCGGTGTCCCAGACTCTCACCCAGTGCAAATTATAAGTGAGCATGCTCTCATGCCGAACGACCTTTCCGATCGATGTCCCAAACTCTCGCCCCAGTGTGAGATATAAGTGAGCATGCTCTCACGCCCAACGACCTTCCAGGTCGGTGTACCAGACTCTCGCCCTAGTGCGAATTATAAGTGAGCATGCTCTCACGCCTAATGACCTTCTCGGTCGGTGTCCCAGACTCTCGCCCCAGTGCAAGTTATAAGTGAGCATGCTTTCACGCCCAACAACCTTCCCAGTCGGTATCCCAGACTCTCGTCCCAGTACGAGATATAAGTGAGCATGCTCTCACGCCCAACGACTTTCCCGGTCGGTGTCCCCAACTCTCGCCCTAATGCGAGTCATAAGTGAGCATGCTCTCACGCCCAACGACCTTCCTTGTCGGTGTCCCAGACTCTCGCCCCAGTGCGAGTTATAAGCGAGCATGCTCTCACGCCCAACAACCTTCTCGGTCGGTGTCCCAGACTCTCGTCCTAGTGCGAGTCATAAGTGAGCATGCTCTCACGTCCAACGACCTTCACGGTCGGTGTCCCAGACTCTCGCCCCAGTGTGAGTTATAAGTGAGCATACTCTCACGCCCAACGATCTTTCCGGTCGGTGTCCCAGACTCTCGTCTCAGTGCGAGTTATAAGTGAGCATGTTCTCACGCCCAACGACCTTCCCAGTCGGTGTCCCAGAGTCTCGCCCCAGTGCGAGTTATAAGTGAGCATGCTCTCACGTCCAACGACCTTCCCGGTTGGTGTCCCTGACTCTCGCCCCAGAGCGAGTTATAAGTGAGCATGCTCTCACGTCCAACGACCTTCTCAGTCGGTGTTCAAGACTCTCGCCCCAGTGCGAGTTATTAGTGAGCATGCTCTCACGTCCAACAACCTTTCCGGTCGATGTCCCAGACTCTCGCCCAACAACCTTACCGGTCGGCGTCCCAAACTCTCGCCCTAGTGCGAGTTATAAGTGAGCATGCTCTCACGTCCAACGACCTTCCCGGTTGGTGTCCTCGACTCTCGCCCCAGTGCGAGTTATAAGTGAGCATGCTCTCACGTCCAACAGCTTTCCCGGTTGGTGTCCCTGACTCTCGCCTTAGCGCGAGACATAGGGGGACATGCTCCCATGCTCAACAGGTCTGTAGGTCATACTGCCACCCCAAAAATGAGCTACAAGCAGGCATATCTGTATGAGCCATGACGTCCCAATCCTTGTGGTAAGGAAAAGGTTTGGTAAGTAAATTGTCCAGTCTAGAAATTTTTCTTGGGGAGCATGAGTCTATAGAACCTAGTAATAGATAGAGAAGCACGGAAGCACAAACCCACACCATAATAGGTGAATAAGGCAAAAAAACACTTTTTATTTAATAACTTTTTGTTTAATAAGAGTAGAGAAACATCTTTCAAGGGTTCGCATTATTACGAGATCGAGATGTCTGGTCCCTCTTCTCTAGATGAGCCCGCGCTTGAGCCAGTTCTTCCTTGATACATTGGATGTTGCCTTGTAGATGGGCAATGGTTTCGTCTTTTATCCGGCTTTCCTCTTGCAAGAGGGCTACAGTGTCCTCGTGCTTCAGCTTCAAATAGGCAATAAAATGAGTCTGACTCCTCAGGTCTGAATGAGCCTTATGCTTTCGAACTACCTCAGCCCGAGTCCTAAATTTAGCCGCCAGTCAAAGTTCTTTCATTTCTTGACGGAGAGAAAATTGAGGTCCCTACTCTGCGTCATCTCAAGCAAAGCCTCGTCTTTATGAGTTAACAGCTGGGTCAAATGAGTGAGCTGGTGGCGCAGAGAAGAGATCTCATCTGATTCCATGAGAAGAGAGGAAGGTAGCTTGAAGAAAGTGAAGACGGAAGTATAGGCGACACCTCTTTTAAAGAGGGGAATGCAAAGAGTGAACCTCGGAGCATGGGACGATGTTTGGGAAAGAGTGTGACATTTACGGAGAGGTAGCATGAGTGAGGATTGAGAAATGGATGCGCATGTAGTAAAGTCCCACCTATCATTTATGGAGGGTGATAAATTCTGAGTATTGGGAAAGGGGTTAGCAGTTAAAGAGACACAAAGGCAAGGCCGGGTAAGACCTAGACCTGGGTCTAGTCAGTCGAAGTGGAGCCTCCTTCGACTAGACTTGAGGGAGAGACTTGTGATACGGCGCATGAGAGGGGGTCGGATAGCCGACGTGGTCAGAAGTCAAGCCCTTGTGGAAGTCAGAAGTCAAGCCCCCGTGGAGGTCAGAAGTCAAATCTACGTGGCAATCAAAAGTCAAGATTACATGGTGGATAGGGTCAAGCCTCTGTGGCAGTCAGGGGTCGGGCCTACATGGCAGGTAGGAACTCAGAAGGTGAGACTTCCGGGTCCAGACTTACAGGAAAAGACATGCGAAACAGGATAGGCGGGCTAAGGCTTATAGGTCAGGACTTACAGACTGAGACTTCCGAGGCATGCTATTTAAAGTAAGACATGCAGAACAGGATAGGCAGACCAGGACATACAGGTCAGGGCTTACAGAGTACAACATGCGGAATAGGATATGCAGACCAGGACATACAGGTCAGGGCTATATAGAGTAAGACATGCGGAACAGGATAGGCAGATCAGGACATACAGGGCGGGCTATATAGAGTAAGACATGCGGAACATGATAGGCAGACCAGGACATACAGGGCAGGCTATATAGAGTAAGACATGCGGAACAGGATAGGCAGACCAGGACATACAGGTCAGGGCTTACAAAGTAAGCCATGCGAAACAGGATAGGCAGACCAGGACATACAGGTCAAGGCTTACAGGAGTAAGACATGTGGAACTGGACATACAGGTCAAGGCTTACAGGAGTAAGACATGCGGAACAGGATAGGCAGACCAGGATATACAGGTCAGGACTTACAGGAAAAGACATGCGGAATAGGATAGACAGACCAGGACGTACAGGTCAAGACTTACAGGAGAAGACATGCAGAACAGGATAGGCGAACTAAGACTTACAGGTCAGGATTTACAGGCTGAGACTTCAGAGGTACAAGTTGAGACTTAAGGGATAACAAGCGCAGATCTAGAGCTGCAGGGTGGTAAGCACAGATCTGGATTTACCGAATGACAAATGCAGGGCTAGACATACATATTTGAATATACGGGGCAGTAACCACAGGTCAGGGAATGCAGGTCGGTGCCCACGGTACGGCTGGAGGTGGTTTGCGTTCCATGGTCGATCTAGCCGCCGTCCGTCATCATCTTCCAGGTAGTATGCTCCCGATCGGAGCTTCTCAATGACTCTGAAGGGCCTCGCCCAGGGAGCTGCCATCTTGCTCACATCACCGATCGGCTTCACCTTCTTCCATACAAGATCACCGACCTGGAATGCTCTGGGATTACACACCTGTTGTAATTCTGCTTCATTCTCTGCCTGTACGCCATCAGCCGAACGGCTGCTTTAGCTCTTGCTTCGTCCACCAAGTCCAACTCCAGCTGCCTTCGCTCGGCATTATCCCCATCGTAGCTTTGGATCCGATCGGACTCCACTCCGACTTCGATTGGGACGACCGCCTCGCCTCACCTAGGCCCACATCGTGTCGTCCATTTCAAACCGACGGACGTCGCATCAGGCGTAAGACGGTGGTCGTACGATGATGTCAACAGCGCCACGTGGCACTCGGTCAGAGGAAGGCATTTAATGAGTCCCATCACGAGGCAAAACCCGCGTGCTCAACCATAATGGCGAAAGTTTGCACGCATTCCGAGAAGATCCCGAGGACATCATCACAGGCCAATGGGGCAGCCCTCGGCAATTAGCCGACCGACTCTATTCGATCCCATAGGGGTCGAGCGGAGGTATACTTTCGGGAGTGGCGGATCGGCTGTCGTTTGGCCAGACTCATAGTTCAGTCAGTCGGACTTGGTGCCTCCTTCGACTAGACTTGAGGGGGAGGCATGTGATCCGGTGGTAAGGACGGGGGATCACTCCTTGGCAGGAGGTCAACGACACGTGGAGGTTGATGGATCGAAAAGAATTTAGATATCTCCACAATGACATGATATTGTCCACTTTGGGCCTAAGCCCTCATGGTTTTGCTCTTGGGCTTTACCCAAAAGGTCTCATGTCAATGGAGATATCTATTCTCTTATAAACTCATGATCTTTCCCATGTGTTTCCAATATGGGACTATGTTTGCAACCTTGCAACCCCAACAATCCCCCCCTCAAACAAAGGACCATAGGCTTCCCACGTCCGATTCTCGACCCACCAGGTCTTCCTGCCCCTCGGTCTACCCGACCTACTAGGACTTCCTTGCCTAGCCGCAACTAGGACTTCCTGCCCCTCGGTCCACCCGACCTACTAGGACTTTCCTTGCCTAGCCGCAACTAGGACTTCCTGCCTGGTGTCTGGTCCTCTTGATCCGAACATAGGAGCCCCCACTTTCTTTGTTCGAGATCAATATTGTACTCATATGGTTCAATCAGACCATAGCTCTTATGCACAGTCGACGGTTAAACCTTCTGGCAGTCCGGGCTCTGATACCAATTGATGGATCGAAAAGAATTTAGATATCTCCACAATGACATGATATTGTCCACTTTGGGCTAAGCCCTCATGGTTTTGCTCTTGGGCTTTACCCAAAAGGCCTCATGTCAATGGAGATATCTATTCTCTTATAAACTCATGATCTTTCTCATGTGTTTCCAATATGGGACTATGTTTGCAACCTTGCAACCCCAACAGAGGTCAATGGTCAAGAGGGTCAATCCCAAGGTCATGCCAAGCGGAGTGGCGGGCCGACCGAGCATCCGACCGACCGGACATCTGGCCAAGGGTCTCCCAGACCGGATGAAAGACAGTCCGACTAGGGGTCGGGTTTCCGATGCTCAAGGTAAAAGGGTCTATGGGCCGGGCGGACAAGCCACTCGGCCGAGTCGCAGGACAGTAAGGCGTAATTCCATCCGAGCACATGAGCAGAGCTTCCCGGAGGCCATGAGCATCGAGCGGCTAGTCCACTCGGCCCGGGAACATGTAAGAGCGCTAGGAGACAAAAAGGACAACTGGTAACTTCGTCCTCGAGACACCTGCCGCCGACAAACAGCATGGTCGGCGACCGGATCGGACAGAGTATCGTACGGTGGAAGCTTCCACCGTCACATCCGGGATATGCTCGGACGATTGCGGAATGACGTCAGACATGCTTTTCTGACATAACCCTACTGAGGTATATTTGGGGAAGCGTGCATGCATCGAGAAGAGTGCCCGCGCCTCCCCGGGGTCCTATATAAGGACCCCCAGACTTTGACGGAGGTATGCAATTCTCATCACTGTAGCCACAGTAACGTTGTCTTGTTCTTCTTCTTCGCTGCCTGACTTGAGCGTCGGAGGGTCGTCGCCGGGAAACCCCTCCCAGCTCGGCTTCTTTGCAGGTCCATCGGAGATCCACATCACTATTCGAAGACAGCGGAGAGCACCACGTTCCCAGCGTCCATCGACTCAGCGCTCGGACAGGATCAAATCACATCCATACAAACACATACAAACAATTACTTTCACACCTACAAACACATTTCATATATCCTAATAATTCATACAATTCATACAAACATAAATAAACTATAACATCCATACAAACAAAGTAATATAAATAAAAACAATCACAATCATCTAAAACAAATAAAATCTAAGCAAATCACAATAATAGAAACAAACTAAACTATCCAAACTTCCATATATAAATCCAAATTTACAAAATCAGATATTTAAATACATACCATAATAGAAAATACTCCAAATTATACTTCCACATACAATAGAAAATCCTACATAAAGTAAAATTCAATAGAATATGATCAGATTTATGAATAAGATAAAATTTTTGTAGTGATTTATATATAACTAATTTTGATACCTGGATATAAATGAGCAGATGATGATGACGATGACGATGACGATGACGATCAATATGTCAATAGGAACTTCTGAAACATATAATAATATAATATTTAGAAATGTGTAGATTAAAATATCAAAACATAATAAATATAATTTTGAAATACTATAATGAAATGCTGAAACCTAAAAAAGAATGATGCATGGCTCAACTATTCATGATTAGATCTTTCAAAAATGCACAAACAAACAAAAGGTTAATAATTAAAACTAAGTAGGAAAAACTACTTACAAAAGGATGATCCCTCCAAAACTCTATAAAGACTTCCTCTATAAATCATTACAATGGCACTCGTCAAATATGCAAGAAAGGAAGTGAGAGCAATGCACTAAAAAAGTATAATGTTTAACTAATTTTACATGTCAACGAAAAAAGATACCTAGATCATATTTTGGATATCTACTGATGGTGATGAATTGTTCCTAAAAAAAATGTAATACAATTAGAGGTGAGTAGATTATAATTAATATCAAAATAGAATAAATATATTTTGCATGTTTTATAAGTGCTAAATAAAAAAAGGTAAGTTATAGTTATACAAATCTAATCAGAGTCCTGTGGGTCTTGAGTCTCTTGTAGAAGAAGAACCAAGATGAGCCTTGGCTCTAGGATCTTCAGATGATTTAGAAGTCCTATTATAGTTAGTTATAAGCTGACACTATCCTCTGGAACAATTTTAGATTCAAAAGCTACTAGATTGTTCCATTGGGAGAATGATAAGATGAAGATATTCTTACAAAGAGATGAAGGTGGAATGAAGCAAAAGAGGTACAATATTAAATATGCAACAAATTTTGCAGATGTGAGATGTGAGCGCTTTGCTATCACATCTACAAAATTTGTTGCATATTCAATGTTATACCTCTTTCGCTTCGTCCACCTTCATCTCTTTGTAAGAATATCTTGACCTTATCCTTCTCCCAACAAAACAATCTAGTTGCTTTTGAATATAAAATTGTTTTAGAGGATAGTGTCAGCTTATAGCTAATTATATTGGATGTTATATTGGTATAGTACCCAGTTTGGATTTTGGCTACATCAGAAGATGTGGTAATGAATTAAATAAAATCAAATAACCGAGGCCATAAAGGATTTTGAAGTTAAGATTCAATAGCTGATTGATACTTAGTTCATGAGTCAATACAACATCATATCAATTGAACAAAGTGTAACAAAAATTAGAATTCACAACCAACCAACTGCATAACCTCATCTAACTACCATGTAAGTCCCCGTATAAGGGAAGATGTGTTGGTTCACACATCTTAATTAATGAAGTATGAAGTGCAAATTTTGTGGATCATGCTGCACCAAAAGTATTTGAGTGAATTATGTCATTCACAAGTAAAAAAAACACAAAAACAAACTATCAGTACTAATAATTTATGGGGTCGATCATCTCTTCAATCGTATATATATATAATGTTTGCACAAATTAACCCAACTTAATTTGAACCACAATTTTAATTTTCGATAAGGAAATTAAACTGATTAATTAATTAATTAATAATTTAAGTGAATATTAGGTTTTAGCAATTCAACTCACATCAAAAAATTGCAATATTTTTTCGAATTAATTTTAATTGAAAAATTGTTGACAAAAGTGTGGTGGATCTACATGCTCATTTTTGGGATAAAGAGGCGACACTAAGAAATTAAAAATCATCCATGAATATCTAATGCATACTATATTTTCCAAAAGTACACAAGTTGGATTAAATCTTATCAGAATTTGGTTTAACACTGACAAGATCATCATTTTATATCAATCATGTAGATGGTACATTCCTAGCCAATGTGTTGAAGACATCTTCAGACAATTTTCATATATATGAAGACTCTACCCATCCTAGCTAAAATCTCTAGTCATGAGGGAAAACCTTATAATCGTTATTAAGAAAGGTACACAAACTAAAATTTTGAAAATTTTGAAACCCCATTTAATTAGTTTAAAAGATTGGATCAATTTAACTAGCTAGCTTGAGTCATTCTGTATTGGTTGGCTAGCTAGCAAGTTATATAAAATACCAAGTCATCTCTTGTCTCCTCTTCCAGTACTCCATATTTTCATATAATATTCCTCATTTCTTTTGTGTCCCTACACAATAGAGAAAAAAATTGTAGTAAAAACCACTTGCTGGTAGCCAACACAGCCATCGGCCGATACAACCGTCGACCGCTTGCAAGCGCTCGACACAACTACCGTTCACTTGCAAGCGCTTGGCACAGTTGCCGACCACTTGCTAGCAGTTGGACGACTGCTTGCTAGAAGCTGATCGTCACAGACGTCAGTTGCTTGCTAGCAGCCGCTGGCAAGCGGCCGACCGCTTGCTAGCGGCCGACACAACCACCAGCGTGCGGCCGGTAAAGCCGCCAGTCGTGTGGTAGCGACTGGCGGAGAGGTGAAAAATGGAGAGGAGAGGAGAGAACTTACCCGAAGATTATCGGAGAGGAGAGATCGCGTCAGAATCGCCGAAACGGAGAGATCGCGTCAGAATCGTCAAAGAGGAGAGATCGCACCAGATCGCCGGAGAGGAGGAAACTGAGCGCACGAGAGGAGAAGGGTCGGTGCCCTAATTTTATTTTCGGGATTACCGACGGAATATAATATTCCGTCGGTAATCCTGACATTTTTGTAGTGTGATTTTATTTCAGGATTACCAACGGAAATTATATTCTGTCGGAGGTAATCCTAATTTTTCCCCCGTAAATAAATAATTTTCCATCATTGTATCGACAGAAATTTAATTCCGTCGGAAAATATTACCGACAGAATTTTAATTCGGTCGGTAATATTCAGATTTTACTGACGGAATTAATTTTCCTTCGGTAATATTTAAGATTACCGACGGAAATTATATTCCGTCGAAGATTACCGACGGAAGCTAATTTCCGTCGGAAATTACCGATGGAATAATATTCTATCGGTAAATTTGATTATTTTTGTAGTGGTCCTCGTCGAGGTAGCCACCGAGGTCCCCGCTCGAGGTCGCCGTCGAGATCCCTGTCGAGGCCCTGATACGGCGATCCAAGAGGACGATCAAAAAGAAATCGCCTTGCTATATGTGCAGAAATTGATTATTTTTTTTTTGTTTTTGATCTAAAACTACGGTGAATGAACTTTGTTTTTTTTGTTTGAACTCCTAAAAATTTGATTTTGATGGGCTCAGAACCTTTAATAGTTGCTCTATGGACTATGGACAAAAAGCTATTTGGGATTTGGAAATTTGACCACTTCCTTACTTGATTGGCACGCAAAGAGATATACTAATGACATTCGGTTAGTTTGCAGTTTGATGATTTTTTTATTTATATCTCATGTGATGTTTTCTTTGGATGATATTTTGTGATATTGATTCCTATTGGAGCTTGTGGCTGCCATTCGGATAGATTATGATTTTTTAAAAGGAATTATTGCGTGTAGGGGTGAGCAAAAATTCGGTAAAATTGAATTAACCGAATTGAACCGACCGAATTTAGGAATTCGTTTCGGTTAATTTGGTTTTCGAATTTTTTAAAAAAAATTAGTTCGGTTTTCCATGAATTCGGTTCGGTTTCGATTTTAAGTTTTGTAATTCGGTTAAACCAATTAAACCGAATAAAAATATTTATTAATTTATTTTTATTTAAAAAATATAATAAATAAAATAAAATCTCTTCTTTTTTTAATTAAAATCAAATAAAGTTTTAAAATTCTGATAATTCGGTTAATTCGGTCAAAATCGAATTAACCGATCTTTTATCGGTTCGGTCGGTTCGATTTTTGTAGAGAATTCGATCGGTTCGGGTGGTTGAAAAAACAAAATCGATTTATTTAAATTTCGATCTATTTGATTTGATCGATTCAATTTTGATCGAATGCTCAGCCCTAACTGCGTGATGCTGAAATTTTATTCAATGCATGGGGAGATCCTGTTGATGTTTCCTTTATCAAGTTCAATATGATAATAGGATTTCCATATCTTTTGCTGAGATTCTCAAAATGAAGCCGAGTAGCGTATAATCCTTTTCTTTTTTTACTGTTCCAGGAAAAAAATAAGTAGATATTTACATTTTAAACAAATGTCAAATATTTGTCAAGCTGACAGGCTTTCCCTCCAGTTTCCTAGAGAGAGAGAGTGTATTGGACTTCCTTACTTGCGATTGGCACGTAAAGATGTATAATATTTCTCTGTCATTTTATTCGGTTAGTTTGCAGTTTGATGGTTTTTTTTTTATTTTTCGTCTCATGTGATGTTTTATTTGGATGGTATTTTGTGATATTGATTTCTATTGGAGCTTGTGGCTGCCATTCGGATAGATTATGATTTTTGAAAAGGAATTAATGTGTGATGCTGGAATTTAATTGCTTTTGGAAGTTTTTGTTCAAGGGGAGTTCCTGTTGTGTGGTTATAAATGCATTGTTTGGTGGGTTTCTTTTGGAATTCAGAGTTTGTATATGGATTTCTGAAATATGGATGTTTCTCTAATCTTGTTGGTTTATGCGGCATTGAAGTATTGTGACATGGTGTTGAAGCTGGTGGATTTCAGCTCATCTTTTGGAGTTTTGGCGCATCTGACAAGATATAACACTTTGGTCTCAAATGTATTATACATCGGCAATGAAAATATCTTCATAAAGTCATAGGGCATTATTCAGAGCAAAAAAAAAAAAAAAGGAATGCACATTATCAAGTTGTGAGACTGACTCTGAGCTATTTGGGGATGGCTACACGGGTGTTGTTCTGCCACTGAAATCTATAAAATAGACTATATTGCTAGTAATGTCTAAATCATCTAAATTATGGTAATATTCTTCTGTAACTTATGTCATCCTGTTCATTGTGGTTTCTCGACCGTACTAGCTCCTCAACATTAAGTATGTGAGGGGCAATAATGAACGAACAATATAATTCCATTGTGATTTCTCATTATATAAACTCTTTTTTCATGTTTCTGTTTTTTGTCTAAATACTAAGAAAATTGAAATATTGGAATAAGTTGCATTTTCCATGGTTTTGTCATGTCACAACTCTCATACAAATTCAATTGATCCGAAATGAGCATGTTAAATGTTCTATTAGGGAGCCCAATCTTGACTCTTTTGTGTTCCTCACTAGGATTCAAGGTTATAACACAATTGCATTGAATTTACAGGATCCATTGCTAAATAAATTAGGGTTGGAAAAAAATATCGAAATACCGAAAAATCGTACCAAAAAAATACCGTATATATCAAAATTTTCAATATACTGAAAAATTTGGTATGATATCATACTATACCGAATTTGTCGGTAACGGTAACGTCAACGATTTAAAATATTTCGATATACCGAAATACCGAGTAACTATATATTAAATGATTAATTTAGATTCCCTTAAAGCCTAAACCAAACTCTAAACGGCCCCAAACCACGTTCTCTCCTTGCGCAGCCGGCGCACACGTCGCGACTCGCGATTCTCTCCTTGCGCAGCCGACGCTCACGTCGCGATTTTTCTCCTTGGCTCCTTGCGCAGCCGACGGTCACGTCACGTCGCCATTCTTCTCCTTCCACAGTCGACCACCACATGTAGTCGTCGGAGAAGATGCACAAAACTTAGAAACTTCTTCTCCAACCCTAATATTTTTTCCCTTTATTGAATCTGAAGAAATCTGATCATCGAGCTCTGTTCTGAGAGTTGTGGTTGCTCAAGTAAATTGCTCCACGACTGTTTAAACTTCATGTTATTTGATTGTATATTATCCAGTTAATCCGTGCTGCCATACAACATGCTCTCGACTCGAAAACTTGAGTTTTGATATTTTTTTTTTATTTCTATTCACAGTTGGTGTTTATTATTCTGAGGAATTTGTTTTGTTGTATATATCTTTTTGGTCTCTTTGAATTTTTGAAGGATTTATTTTGTATTGGTGAATAGTGATCACTGCTCTTCATTACAAGAGAATTATTTTTTATATATTATATGTAATATATATATAATTTCGGCATAACGGTATTTCACCGATACTGTACTGACATTTCGGTATATCGAATTTCGGTATACTGAAATGTCGGTATGGTATCGGTATCATTTCTTAGAATACTGATTTTTTCAGTACGATATATGGTATTCGATTTTGGGTACGGTATACTGTTCCGACCGAAGCCTAAAATAAATGTCTTCCATAGTCAATCCTTCCTCTTGACTGTTTGCAATAGCATCTAATGTGCAAATGCCATGAAATGGAGTCAAGACACAAATTAAAGGCAAACTTTTGTGCATGAACTAGAACTTTCCTTATTCTTTAATAAATTCAAGTAGTCAAAATATAGTCGTGATGATCATCTATACTATTTTTCCAGATGATGTTTGTACATGTGACTAATTGTGGAGTAAATTTCTGATCTTATACTTTAGTAACCTCATAGATTCATCCTGTCATTCTCATTTCTATTACATGAACTTATTGTCCCCAATAGACAATAGTCTATCCCTCAAAGTACGGTTAGCTGTGTGATAGCCATAAGGCTTTCTTAAAATCTAAGGGGTGCACTATGATTGCACATGATGTCAGTTACCAAAATTCAAAGCATATTATCCATGTTATAACCTTGGACCCAAAAAAGCGAACTGTAATAACTTTGTCGCCCTAAATAGAAATTCAAAATGCTACATGCAAGATACCTTCATTTTACAATCCTTAAATATTCTAAAAGGGTCCTAAAGAAGTGTTGGTAATTCGGCACAGGACTTTTAATTTTGCTAATCTAGAGAAAAACTATTATGAAAAAAAAACAAATCAGTCAAAAGAAAAATTTTTGAAAAGGAGTTTCGGATAAGTCTACCGGTATCGGATTATTTCCTTAACAAAAAAAAAAATCATTCATAAGTTCTATTAGACACTTGCTGATAACAGAACTTAAGTCATTAGTAACAATCAGATATAATAATGATTCGAAGACTTAGCTCATCCTAAGCTAAAAATGCTCCAGATTACATGTCGAAAAGACAATAATAGAAGGAAATATTTTTATTGAAGTGGCAAAAGGACAGCAAGTAAGAACGGATTCCTCAAAGATGAAATGGAAAAAAGAACCTTGGGCTCCAACAATCACTACAAGAAAAATCAGCATTGCCAACGGAAATTTTTGTCAGTATTTCATCGATATATGTGTATAACGATGGCTCTCCGACGAATTTTATTCCGTTGGAAATATATTTGACGGGATGCGATTCCCGACGGAAACAAGTGTTTCTGTCGTTAATATTTTACCGACGGAAATTTAGGTCCGTCGGTAATATTGCTGGAAACATTATTCCGAACTCGCGAAATTTGCCGACGATCATTTTACTTCCATCGGTAAAAAAAATATATTTTATACGAAAACTGTACACATTTCAATTGCCGACGGAAAAAACAATTCCGTCGAAAATATGTACACTTTTCATATAAAATATATTTTTGCCGACGGACAAAGCAATTCCCTCGAGATTTTCCGATGAAAAAAGTAATTCCGTCATAAAAATATCATACAGTAATATTTCGATAGATTCCGACGAAATTCTTTTGGAGAGAGTTACATCACCACGTCCTGGCTTCTTTTGGACAATTGTTGACATCTGAGGATGTTCACCTGAGAAATGGTTTCACATCCTGAAATAGAGGAAGGCTAAGGGTTGTCAATGATGATTACCAAAGTACCTAAACAGAAGGATTAGAATTTTAGGGAAACTCATATTTCATTTGAGCCTCAGGTTTCATATAAAGGTCTAACTTGAATTAGTTTTAGTTTAAGAAATAACTCTACAATAACTTGCTTCCCTAAACAATAATTAAATTTGCCTACTTTTCAATATCAACCAAAATAAACTCCTAACCCATAAAATTTCCTATTCAAAACATCTATAATTTGAACAGGTCAAGAATGTAATACAGTATATTGCACTTTAACCTCGATCGGTCATAAGCATTTTTTTTTTCTCGACTTCATCAAATTTCGAATCCTTATCCAATAATAATAACTCTGCTCGACATTAATCAACTCAACACTATCTCATAGACATGTCTAAATCACAAGATGAACTTATAATCTACTGCTAAATTAGCCGTTCTAAAGGAAAGTTCTAGACTTAACTTTTATCCCTTGATCCAATTAACATTGAAACTTTGACCGGATTGTTTGCCCTGACTTCAGTCATTAGTTGAATGGGTCAAGGTCAAACTTTGACGCCTTATCAGAGTTGAATAACTATACTATTTCCTTTTAATTACTTTATTAAACCACACGTGCATGCCACGATAGCGATGGCCTCTGTATATTGTCGAATTATTTATGATATCGAATTCATTGTTATTTTAGCTAGGGCTGAACATTTGATTAAAACTGAATCGATCGAATTGAATAGATCAAAAATTGAATAAATCAATTTTTTTTAACCAATTGAATTGATCGAATTCTCTAAAAAAACTGAATCGACCGAACCGATAAAAGATCGGTTAATTCGGTTTTTTGACCGAATTAATCAAATTAACTGAATTTTAAAATTTTATTTGATTTTAATTAAAAAAAAGAAATTTTATTTTATTTATTATATTTTTAAATAAAAAAATTAATAAATATTTTTATTCGATTTAATCGGTTTATTCGGTTTAATCGAATTATAAAACTTAAAATCGAAACTGAATTGAATTTATCGAAAATCGAACTGAATTTTAGAAAAAAAATCGAAAATCGAATTAACTGAACCGAATTCCTAAATTCGGTCGGTTCGATTTGGTTAATTCGGTTTTACCGAATTTTTGCTCACCCCTAATTTTAACATTATAAATCAACTACTTGAATAGTGATTAAGTTTGTGAGAGCTTAATTAATGATTTGTATAACAATGATATGAGATAATGGCAAAGCCTATTGGTTCCATTTGAGCTAACATAGATACTTAATCATAGTTATTCAACTTTATCGATAATGCAATATTCTTTAAGTTGATTAAAAAATAATAATAATAATAATTTTGGAGCCAACCAAATAGATAGTTCGGAAGAGGGTAAGTTCTCTGTATCTGATCTCATGTCAAACTTTCTAGAATTATTGGCCACTCTTTTTTAAAAAAAAATAAGAGAAAATTAATATACCAAAGTGATTAAGTTCAATGAATCCATGTCCATGTTGTCCCACCATGCAAACTCTTCAACTAACGATCGAAAATTCTTATAAATAAGATGAAATTAAAAAAGAAGGCAAAGATTAATCAGTAAGGCAGGATCAATTCATTAGTTTTTTTTTTAATTTTTTCTTCTCAATTAATGTTCGTTGACGCAAGTGGCCGCGTCAGCAAACGCCCTATTTATTACCACTTAGTAACGACACGTGTCGAAGGGACGACCATCTATCTTGGAGTTTGACCCAGCCGCCATTCGTCATTAGACACGTGCTATATTAATGCACGGGTCCCGTGCTACGTTGGCCAATGGGAAACATCCACCCACGTCACTTGTTTGTCTGTTCTTCTTCCTCGCATATAAAAGGCCGGAGTTCAACGTTCAAAATACGGAACACAAAACAGAGCAAAAACAGAGTAAGAGCGGCTTCAATATCTTCTCGTCCGATCTCAATGAGTTCTCTCAATTTTCTAGTCTCTCAATACTCTTTAGAATCGGTGTCGAGCCCAATGGATCCTTTTCGATGCGCTGTCGCCGGAGGAGGAGGCTCCCCGCTTCCCTTCGACATGAACGACGCTGAAGAGATGCTCTTGCTTGACATGCTCATGGAGGCCCCGAGCATGTCTTCCTCGTCGGAGACAACGACGAGCGGCCGAGGAAGCCAAGAGATAGAGTCTCCGAGCGCTGAACCGGAGGCGGTGGCCGTGCCGGAGAAGAGCTACAGGGGGGTGCGGAAGCGGCCGTGGGGGAAGTTCGCGGCGGAGATCCGGGACTCGACCCGGCAGGGGGTCCGGGTGTGGTTGGGGACCTTCGACAGCGCGGAGGCCGCCGCGCTAGCCTACGACCAGGCCGCATTGGCGCTGCGTGGGGCCGCAGCGGTGCTCAACTTCCCGGCAGAGAGCGTCCGGGAGTCGCTGCAGGGGATGGGGATCGAGCCGACGGGCTCGCCGGTTCTGGCCCTCAAGAAGAGGCATCGTACCAGGCGGCGTCCGGCGGGGAAGAGGTGCAAGACAGAGTCTAACCCCGCCTGCGAAACTGTGGTGGAGTTGGAGCACTTGGGAGCAGAGTACTTGGAGGAGCTCTTGAGACTATCAGAGCTTGCATGACGTCATCATATATATCTATCTATCGATAGATACTTAATTAGATATCAAATATCCATTGATTTGAGAAAGGAGATGTTGTTAAATTCCATAGCGTCATTATGCTTGTAGTGTGGCTGTGTGGGGATAAAAGGAAAAGGGGCATGTAAATACTTTAATCTCAGATCCATTGAACACTCCAGCAATGTTTACATTCACTGTTTGGCTTCTGGAAGGGGCAATCTAATTGAGATGTGTTTGGATTTTTGTACATTTCCTCAAGCTCAAGTAGACCAAAACTGAGTGAGGAAGGAGGTTCAGTGAGTCTGATCGTTCCGGTTAAATCAGTGAGAGTCAAATCAGTTCAGTTGAGTCATAAAGCCATATTCGATCTACTAGTGAGAACAGCATAATTACACGGCCAATCGTGTTTAGTTCACAGCAAAAATAATAGTAATAACTGGACATCCATCAAAGTTTCGATCTTTTATCTCTATCTTGTAGCTTCTCTGGCACTCGTCGACGGTCCCAGCGACGACGCGCCATTTGCAGTCGCAGCTCCATTGGCGAAGCGCTGCAGCTGCAGCATTCGGGCGTAGCTCCCGTCGGGATGGTGTTTGAGCAGGTGCGAGTGCGTTCCTTGCTCCACCACCTTCCCATCGTCGATCACTGCGATCACGTGAGCGTTCCTTACCGACGCAAGGCGGTGCGCCACCGCGATGGTGGTTCGTTCCGTTCCCGACCGCTCGAGTGCATCCTGCACGCTCCTCTCGGACTCTGCGTCCAGTGCGCTCGTTGCCTCGTCCAGTAGCAGTATCGGCGCCTTCTTCATTAGTGCCCGTGCCACGGCTACTCTCTGCCTCTGTCCGCCCGATAGCTGCACCCCTCGTTCCCCGAGCCATGTCCTGTACCCGTCGGGCAATGCTGATATGAACTTGTGCGCGTTGGCCAGCGTCGCAGCCTCCACCACTTCTGCCTCCGTCGCTGCCTCCCTCCCGTATGCGATGTTCTCAAAGATGGTTGAAGCAAACAAGCATGGCTCCTGAGGCACCACCGCGATCGCCTGACGCAGCGCCTTCAAGTTGTACTTTTTTATGTCCTTCCCGTCGATGAGCACGCGGCCCGATGTCGGCTCGTAGAACCTTTGGACCAACGAAATGACGGAGCTCTTCCCGCAGCCGCTCGGGCCGACAAGAGCGAGCATCTTTCCTGCGGGGGCACGCAGTGTGAGATCGCAGAGCACAGGCAAGTTCGGGCAGGATGGATAAGCAAAGTCTACGTGCTTGAGCTCGACCTCGCCACGGATGCAGCCAGGTAGAGGAGTGGCGTCGGGATCATCAGGCTCAATTTCGGTTTGGCGGTCGATCAGCTCGAACACGGATCGCAGGGCGCAGCTGCCCTTGATGAAGTCAGGTGCGAGGGAGAGGGCCTCGGCGACACCGTTAGCTGAGACCATGAGGATCATGAACACGCGAATTGTCTTGGAGAAATCTGATATCCCATGCTTCACGAGCCATGAAGCGTACCATAAACCGAGGGCATACGAAGCATACAAGAACAACTGAGCGACACCGAATCCACTCCCTGCTACTTGACCCTTCCAAAAGCAGCGAACGAGCGGAGCCTGCAAGTTGGTTGCGAATAGTTGGGTGATCTTTGCTTCTGAATTGAAAGCTGCAACTGTCCGGATGTTGGCCACGGCCTCGCCGGCGATCTGTGTGGCCTTGGTGTGAGCTCCTTCAAGGTCCCCTGAGAAGCCCGTTATGAACATTTTCTGCACGCACCATAAACCTCTCAATTTCAACTTAAATTCACTAAACCTCAGATAAGTAACATTTGTAATTAGTAGTACCTGAAGAACTGTCGCAACGACCACGATCGGAAAAACAGAGACAAGAACCATGGCTAGCCGCCATTCAAGGATGAATCCAGCAGTGAAGGCCACAAGCAACAGTGAGACATTCTGCACGATGACTGATATACGATCTCCGATTGCAGATCGCACATTGTGAGCATCCGATGTCAGCCTACGTGCAATCCTAGCACTGGCGTTCTCCTCTCTGTCGAACCATGCGATCTCGTTTCGGAGAACAGATGCAAGCATCTTCTCCCGGACACGTTTGGTTAAATTTTCCCCTACCACATCCCAGAAGAGATGCTGCACAGTGTTGAAGAGCAAAGCTGCAGATGAAACACCGATCATGAGGTAGCAATATTTCCTAATCTCCTGACGCATGTACTTGTAATCCTGAGCATAGTAAGCACTAAGAACCGTGCTAAGGACATATGCAAAGAAAGCACTCATGGAACCGCACACCACGGAACCGACTGAAGCTACTAGGGCGTACGACCATTCTGGTGAGTTCATCTTCGCAAGACGCAAGAATGAGCTAGCCTGGTCTCGAAATGCAAGATGCTCCATTGGGTGGTTTGTATCGACTGAGATGCCGAATTCAGATACATTGAAGTCGGAGAAACGACGGGAAAATGGGGATCGGCCATACGATGAGTTCCTGGTAATAATTGGGGAGCTCACTGAATTTCTAGCACTTGAAAGCCTACAAAGAATTGCTTAAGCAAGTCAATCTATAAACTACAACTCATGTAAATGAGCTTATGCAATTGGAAAGATCGGCTACCTTGCACTGCTCTTCCTGGCATTGATGAGAGCTGCCTCATGTGCCTGCTCCTGCATGCGAATTAGCTTTGCGTAGAGTCCACTCTGACCTTTCGTCATGAGTTCATCATGTGTGCCAATCTCTGCGACGGTCCCTTGATGAAGAACTGCAACAACATCGACCTTGCGGATGGTTGACAGACGGTGCGCAATTACAAGCGTGGTGCGACCGATCATGAATCGGTCAAGAGCTTCTTGCACGAGTTTCTCAGACTCAGAATCAAGGGCACTAGTTGCCTCATCTAGTAGAAGAATTGCAGGATTCTTTAGCATTGCTCTGGCGATAGCAACACGTTGCTTTTGGCCACCAGAGAGCTGCAGCCCTCTCTCTCCAACCTGCATATATTTTTCATCTTAGTGAATTATGATGGAATGCCCAAAACTTGACCTATTACCAGTGCTAACCTTGGCATACACTTAAATTCCTGACAGTGATTTACCTAACAATTCCAAACAAATTAATATAAAGTTCATCACAGTTTCCCTTCACTAGGAACCAAAGATTCATCTGCTTTAGTTGGCAGTAAGTGAAACCTAGTTTCTCCTCACAGTTCACACAAACCATTAGGTTCCTATATCAGCCAAGATCAGAAAAATGGACTCGGAAGGGAATCTTGTCATGTTTATCTCAATAATGGCACATTCTCAGGGCATGGGAAGGAGCATTAAGCTGCAAGTTGCAATACAGAAGTCTATGTCAGGGACCCATGCAGCCCAAGCTGTACACCGCAAATGCATGTGGTAGGGATACTGAAAGTGCACGAACTTGTTCCCAGAACAGAAGAACGAGACCAGTCAAATGAAGAAAACAAATAGATTGAAGTTGAGGGATGGAGGTTTCTGGGGTGGAACAGGATACGTACATGGGAATCATAGCCATTTGGTAGCTTCACAATGAAAGAGTGAGCATTTGCAACTCTGGCAGCTTCTTCTACCTCTACTTGTGTGGCACCTTCCCTGCCAAGGAGAAGATTCTCCTTGATGGTGGTTGCAAAGAGAGCAGGCTCTTGGCTCACTAGCCCAATTTGTTGCCTGAGCCACTTTAGCTTCAGAGATTTGATGTCTTGTCCATCAAGTAGAATTTGTCCTGGGAGATAAATAAGCAAAAAGGATGGTTAGAGCCTCTACAATTGAATCAAATTAACTGTTCTTAGTTTCTGAAATGGATTGAACAAATGAAGTACATTATTTCAGGCTAATTACCTGAAGTGGGATCGTAGAATCTTTCAACGAGCGAAACCACGGTGCTCTTCCCAGAGCCGCTGCTTCCAACTAATGCGATGCACTTACCTGCAGCAACAGTGAGCGAGAAATCCTGGAGTACAGGGACATCGGGCCTTGATGGGTAAGCAAAATCCACGTTCTTCAACTCCACCAGCCCTGTAATGGCACCCAACTCGATCCCAGAGTCGTTCTTCCGGTCGATGCTTGGCCTTCGCTCAATCGTTTGGTAAATCTTTGCTGCTGCCACCCTTGCTTTCGCAAATGCTACTACGCTCGGAGCTGATTGCCCAAGAGCTCTGCAAAACATCAGAATTCAGTATAAAAAAGACATCTTGGTTCGGTGTGATTTAATGGGGTCTTCGTCGTACATTCCTCCGATCATGACGGCGAACATGGTGGAGATGGCTAGTCCGCCATTGGTGTGGTGGTGGCGCACGAGAAACCCTCCGTACCATAGAAGCAAGGCGTAGCAGCAGAAGACTGTGAAGTAGGTCGCGCCCAAGCCAAGGCCTTTGGAGAATCCGCTCCGGTAGCCAATCTTCTGAGCTACTCCGAGCGCGGCAGAGTAGGCTTGGAGGACTCTCGACTCGCCGACGAAGGATTGCACGGTCCTTACCTGGGCAAGCGCCTGCTCCGCGATGTTGTTGGCCTGGGAGAGGGCGTCCTGGCTCTTGGACGACAGCTTGGCTAGTGCGGCAGTGTGCATGCCGCCGATGACGGCGATGAGCGGAACGACGGCGAGCGTGACGAGCGCGAGCTGCCACGCCGCTGTGAACCCTATCACAAAGCCGGACACGAAGGTCGCCATGTAGTGGATGAAGTTCCCAAGCTGGAAGCAAATTAGGGCACAATTAGTCCGCCGACCAAAATTGGATTGCGAGCGAGGTCAATACAACCATGGCGGACCTTCTCGCTTATGGCGTCCTGCACCATGACCGCCTCGGCGTTGATGGCGAAGACGACGTCGGAGGTGCGCACCCCGGTGTCGAAGTAGCGGACGTCCTGGTTCAGCGCTGCTTCCAGGTACACGATCCTCATCTTGGTGGATTGCCGTTCCCCCGTCCACATCCAACACGATATCTCTGTTCACAGTTACCCCTTATCAGTTATCAATCTTCGATTTGAAACACAAATTAGCAAAGACGAACGCTCACCGGCCCAGGAAGACAACCAAATCGCCGCGCCGACAACGAGGAAGTAGAATGCATACTGCAGATCAATCATAAAGGAAGCTAATCTCTCTGTCCGACAAGTAACAGAATAGGGTTAGGCATCGAGAGCGCACCTTGGCGACCTCGCTGGCCATGGTGCTGGGATCGTCAGTGTTGGATCCGAACGAATTGACCAGATCGGCGAAGAAGCGGAGGAATATGGGAAGGGAGCACCCATGGACGATGGCTCCGACGGTGCCGACGGCCATCAGCGCGCAGTCGAGCCCATCGGCGAACCGGAACAGCTCAACGAATCCCACCGTCTGCGCCGGCGACTCAGGCTTCTTGTCTTCCTGGCCATCATTCCCGGCCGATGGAGGTGCCGCAGTCAATTGCGGCGGAGGTTGTTCCTCCGTCTTGGCATTGGCGGCCCCCATCTCATAGACAGAGGCAAGGGAGTCACCGCCACCGACTCTTTCTACCCCTTCGGCGACCAACATGTCGCCGCCTTTTGGGTGGGAAGGAGGACGGGAAGGGGACGGGAGGTGGAAGGCCTGGAGCTCAGGTTGGCTCCATTTCTCCACCAACGCCACCCGCTTCATCACCTCCTCCTGCTCAAAAGCCTGCTGCAGCTGTTGCTGCCCCGACATTTCTCAGAAGCTACTTGTATCCACTTCTCCTCAACCTCTCCCTCTCCCTCTCTCCTTGTTGTTTGGGCGTTCAATCTCCTCCATGAACATCTTCAACAACCTCTCCCTTGATCGCTTTCGCCATGGACACTCGCCCTCTTGTTGAGAAAGTGTGGACTAGTCAAGACTGGTACGTCCCATACGTCTATTATGCGGAATTAAATCGATGCATGTTACCAACTGAAGCATTCATAATTTGGTAAATATTCACGTGTTGTACGCGTACATCTTGATCAGTTACTTATCTGTTTAAAGTACAATAAATTAACAATTTACCGACTCAACGTAGCCGAGTTGTATGATTATCATACGATAGATTTAAAAGATTAAGAATCAAATCCAAGGGATTATTTATACATGGCATGACTAGTTTTAATTTTCTTATTTATTCTTTTTAATGGTCTGGGAAAATTTTGGGATCAGATTTCACATTTTACAGAATAAATTAATAATTTCTCTCTCTATAAGCCCACGGACTAAGATGCATGGCGCTAAGTTAACATTCATGATTTAATCCTCAATTATAACATATTTCTAAAAAAAAATTTCTTCAAATAAGACACATAATTATGGGATACAAGACTTCTTAGGGTGCATGGCGCTAAGTTAACATCATGGTATCCATAATTTAATCCTCAATTATAATATATTTATAGAGATTTTTTCTTCAAATAAGACACATAATTATGAGATATAAGATTTCTCACTACAAGCGATTCTTAATTTATCCTAACGATCAATGGAAAATTTCTATAGTACTAGTCCAGTCTCTCCAGATTCGATGTTATCTGATTAAATATTTTTCCTCCTGACCCTAACCACTTAACGGTTAACTATAAATAAATCTTATGATTTACTTCTCTTTGCATAACATAAGGATGGGTTATGAGGACATCTGAGATAAATATAATTATCTTTTTACTATAATTAATTTATCTCTCTATATGACCTAATTTGTTGTAATAAATTAATACAATGAGAGTGCTCAGTTGATTAAAGGGAGATATATTTATTATAATCACGTGGAGATCTTTTAAAAAAAAATTCCTCCTATCTCTTATTCAATATCTCATAATTTAGATATATTTATTATAATCACGTAGAGATCCCTTTAAAAAAAATTCCTCCTATCTCCTATTCACTATCTCATAATTTAACTTTATTTACATAATTTAGTGATAAAAAATAAGAGGCACCTAAGTTAAACATAATCATCCTTTTGCTAGTTGCTACCATAACTTAATACACCTTAAATATCAAAATTAGTGTCCTTAATTATAAGTTATGTAAAATATTATGTAATTATGCAAGAAGAGATTAAGCCCGAGCAAGAGTCGGTGAGCATGTTTGGTGAGATTAGGTAAACCAAACAAGCGGCAGGTAGATTGTGGGTAGCGTAATTACTTGTCCCCTTTGTCGGAGTAAAAATTAGGAAAACAAGAAAAATGTGATACGAAAATGTCATTTGAGATAAATATTCAGATAATATTGTATATTTTATCAAAATAGTTGATGAAAATTAATGGGGGTTTGGTGTTGGCTAAATAATTAATTTTTAAAATATGCAAAACTATATTTGGATTGTAAAACATGAATTGAAAAATGTATAGCATTAGGAATTACGGTCATGAATAAGTCAGAAATTATAATCTGCCGAGTTAAAAATGAACCTCGGGATAAAGATCTTTTCTTTTGATTTAGAAATTCAAAATCGATGTAATAGACAATTTAAATTAAAATAACCCTCAGGCTACAGCCTGGGTGTATATTTATAATCCCTAAAATACCTTTATAATAGTTAGGACGTAAGTATATATAGTATTGGAGTTTCACTAATTTTTCGGTTCGTTTCACTAAGTTCTAGTATGAAGAATAAATATAATATATAAATAAAAGGGAAAAGAAGTTCTTCAAGGGCACAATTCCTTTATATCAAATCTGGCCCGGATCGGATCGGTCCGGTAAATGTAGAAGCAGGTACCGCCGACGATAGGTTTTGTCCCACATCGCATGTTTCTGTGATCAATGCGGCAAACCTCCCTACAGTTGTTGTCTCTTTCGATATATTTGATAAAATTAGAAATATTGCTAAACCACACGGACAGTTCATTAAATACAAGGACATGTTTTTTCATTATAAAAAAAACTTCTCAATAATTTTTTCATACATCTTGTATTTTTCATTATATATAATTGCCATCTCTCCTTCGTATTTTTATATTATATACTATTAAATTTGTATAATAATATATAAAAATATACTTAAACACATCTACATCTTTCTCATATAAATAAAGTTATCCTGGACCTGGTATCATCTCACTAGTATCCTTTATAAGAATTTCATAATCCTTATGAAAGATCTCGACTTCCTGCAAAGTCATTTTTTGTATTTGATATGTTTTAATATCTTATCATTTTTTATCAATGTTATGTTCCATTGTGTCGCCCTCTCTGATTTTAGATTTGCCCTCCTTCTTTACTGCCTTTTGCCCTATCGGACAAATACGGACTTAAGAGTCATCTAAATCAACACTTGTATCTGAATTTGATGTTGAAGTGTTTCCCCCTGATTCAGATGTCCTTACATTCTTGTTAGAGTAATGAGCAACTAATTGTGGAGTATATTTCTCATACTCTTTGAGAACCCTCCACACATGCATATACTTAAAATTCTTATTATTGTTGTTGGCTTTCTACATATTCAGTGCATTCTCCAACATACTATCGTCACTCCAACTGCTTTGACGATGAGTATACAAATTATTATAAGTTTTAGAAAATTTATTTATCATCGGTGCAAACATATAATAATGTGATTTTCGCCGCTGATAACTTCTCGTCATAGATCTAATGGGAAGATGCTTGTTGTAGTAATCAGTTATATATTTCCAAAAGGCTTGATCCTTCTGGTCATTACCAATGATTGCATCGGTGTTATAGTTGTCTATGACTTTGCAAAGACCACATCTTCATCGAGAGATCAAAATCTTCGTTTTGATTTATTTTTCTCCAGCCCAACTTCACACTCTTCTTGTGATAAGTGTGGTAGCAACTGAGTTGCTAGAACAGATGATAATGTTAGTGTTGATTCCGGTAAATTCCGGAGTATGCAAACTGATCGTCGAGGCTAGTGTTTGACACTATCTCCGTAAACGATATTGCTCCGCTACGGTGCTTAACGGATTGTTGCAATTCGTTCCCAAGATACAACGACGACAATCGTCTCGGAATCGTAGCACTCCGACTTCCGAGACCAGCGAACCTTCTCGTAGGCTTCTTGGACTCTTGAATGCACAAGATGAGTGAGTGAATACTTGAGGAAGAGAAGATTAAGTTGAGTGATTTGATTCCAATCTGGAGGGTTCTATTTATACAGAAGGAAGAGGCTTTAGGGAGGGGTGTGACCTTTGGGTGGATTAATCTGGGCCGTCCGGACTGAAGAGTTATAACCCTTCACATAGCCCCTTTAATCTCATCTATCAGATCTAAGAGTTGTGACCCTCAGATCTATCAGCCATCGGATCTGGATCCATTGATCCGATGCTTCAGATCATGTCTCATCCCAAGCCGTCAGATCGTGACTCATTGTGATCCAACGCTCTAGATCGCATCACAAGCGATCCACCATACTTCTTTGATCAACGTTGATCAACGGCTGCCATCCGTTCGCCCAACCAACTGTCCAGTCATCTCCCTTTGCCCACGAGGATGCCACATAGGCACTGCCATGTCAGGTACTAGCCTGACACGTCACCCGAGTGCCATGTAGGCACTGCAATGTCACCTGGAGCATAAATTTAAGCTCCTCAATGCTCCTCGCGACGATGCAAAGTGCGACGATGCAAAGTGCACCTACAAAGCGCCCAAAGCGCCCATTGCGCACGTGCGCACGTGCGCACGTGGCGGGTGGCGGGCTCACAGGTGCGAGCACCTGCTCGCCCCTGAGCAGAGAGTACCTGATACTTTTCTGAGTTAACTCCAATAACTCAACATCATTAATAAGTAAGGAATGCAGATCGGAAATTTCCGATGTGGGACTATTCTCCCTTGCATTTCCTTAATGAATAACCAACGTTATTTTGGGTCGACTTTGAACATTAATTTCTCATTCACCCTTAATCGGTTTTGAGCAAATTAATAGTCTAAATCTATCTGCGCGAAACGTAGATTTCAATTTTGAAGTCAATTACGACTTTCAACAATTGATGGCTTCCGATTTTTCCTCCTCAAAATCGTATTGGTCCATTTAGGCCCCAATATCCAACAATCCCCCACATGAATGGAAATTAATGTAATGCGTGTATGCATGCTGACACTTTACAAGAGTCCAATCGATAAGTCACTGCATCGGGAGAGGTAGCTTGTGGCTTTGAACCTTCCGTAGTGAAATGCTATCGAGTATACTAGGCTGCGCAGTGAACGTGATGTCTTGAACTGCTCAGCTGTTTGTGTATACTAAGACAATAACACCCACACAGAGACCTATCTCACCTACTTTAGGTTCTCATGGTTGGTTCCGTTTTGGCCATGGACACCATCTTGGATTCATGAGTGTTTCATTGAAGCGGCCTGTCTTCACACTCACATAGGTGACACTTCTATCAAGAGTATCCTACCATACTCCACCTTATAAGGTATAGAAGTCACTAAAAGCATAAGCTTAACCTCACTACATGAGGTAGGACAGCACAAATTCATCCTAGGATTGGGATAGAGATAAACTATCTCCTGTGCTGAACCACAACTTCTGAAACTTTGTTGTCCCATTGAACCAAGATCTTGGGATCTCCAGTCAACAAGGTTGGGTTTTCCACTTCAGTCGTTTTCAGTTGTAGATTTTTTAATCCCATTCCTCTTGATGAGCAGTATACTTGATCTCGACTCAACCCTTTCGTAAGAGGATCTGCCAAATTATCTTTGGACTTAACATAGTCGATTGCAATCACTCCATTCGAGATCAACTGCCTAATGGTATTATGTCTACGACGTATATGTCTTGACTTCCCATTATACATACTACTCTGTGCCCTTCCAATCGCCGATTGACTATCACAATGGATCAAGACGGCAGATACAGGTTTCGTCCAGCTCGGAATATCTTCCAAGAAGTTCCGCAGCCATTCGACTTCCTCAGCTGCTTTGTCTAGTGCTATAAACTCGGATTCCATAGTTGGCCGAGCAATGCACGTCTGCTTAGTGGATTTCTAAGATACTGCTCCCCCACCGATCGTGAATACATATCCACTAGTGGATTTGGAGTCTTTTGTATCTGATATCCAATTAGCATCACAATATCCCTCCAACACAGCGGGATATTTTCCATAATGTAATCCATAATTCATAGTATATTTCAAATATCTAAGAACTCACATCAATGTCTTCCAATGGGCGTCGTTTGGATTCTTGGTGAAACGACTCAGCTTGTTGACCGACAGGCAATATCCGGACGTGTGCGGTTTGTAAGATACATCAAACCGCCTATTATCCGAGAGTATTCCAACTGCGATATGGTCTCACCATGGTTTTTCGCTAAGTGTTGACTTAGATCCATAGGTGTTTTTACTGTAGAAAGATCGTCGCATTGAATCTTTTCAATACGATTCTACATAATGGGATTGTGTTAGAACTATCCCTCTGATGTCCTGAGAATTTTAATTCCCAATATAACATCTGCTTGACCCATATCTTTCATATCGAAATTTTTGGTCAACATTTTCTTTGTAGTCATGATTACATCATGATTACCGCTTATTAGCATGTCGTCTACGTATGACAGACGATTATATAGCCTTTGGGTGTGTCTTTGACATAAATGCATTTGTCACATTCATTTATTCTGAATTCGTTTGAAAGCATTACTTTGTCAAATTTTTCGTGCCATTGTTTAGGCGCTTGCTTAAGTCCGTATAACGACTTAACAAGTCGATACACCTTTTTCTCATTTCTTGGAGCTATGAACCCTTCGGGTTGCTCCATATAAATTTCTTCTTCCAACTCACCATTTAAGAACGCAGTCTTAACATCCATTTGATGTATTTCAAGGTCATACAGTGCTGCAATGACTATTAGCACTCGTATGGACGTAATCCTTGTCACCGGTGAGTATGTATCGAAGTAATTAAGGCCTTCCTCTTGCTTGTACCCTTTGGCTACAAGTCTGGCCTTATACTTGTCAATTGATCCATCAGCTTTATACTTACGTTTTAGTATCCACTTACAACCTAATGGTTTATTACTAGAAGGAAGGTCTACTAATTCCCAAGTATGATTATTCATGATAGACTCAATCTCACTATTGACAGCTTCTTTCCACATTGGAGCATCAGGTCTAGAGAGAGCTTCACTTAATGTTCTTGGTTCCATTTCTGACATGAAAGTCATGAAATCTGGCCCGAACGATTTCTCAACTCTAGCCCGTTTGCTACGACGTGGCTCTTTGTTTTGATCGTCAATAGTTCTTTTATAACAGCTAAGTTCGGTAACGACATTCTCGTTTGAACTTCCGTTGTTATCATTTTCAACATTTCCCTTCTTATTTGGGAATACATTTTCAAAGAATATTGCATTCCGAGATTCTATGGTTGTTCCCACATGAATATCAGGAATGTCTGATTTGTGAACTAGGAAACGATATGCACTACTATTATGGGCATATCCGACAAATACCGCATCGAACGTTTTAGGTCCGATCTTTACTTGCTTTGGTTTAGGTACTTCGACCTTTGCCAAGCACCCCCACACTTTCAGGTATTTGTACGATGGCTCGCGGCCTTTCCATAGTTCATAAGGAGTTTTATCACTTTTCTTATGAGGGATTTTGTTGAGAATGTGATTTGCCGATAATATTGCTTCCCCCCACAAGTTTTGAGGTAAGCCTGAATTTATCAACAAGGCATTCATCATCTCTTTTAGTGTTCGATTTTTACGTTCGGCAACACCGTTCGATTGAGGTGAGTAAGGTGCCGTTGTTTGATGAATAATGCCAGATTCTGAACAAAATTCATTAAACGGTGCACCATATTCTCCACCTCTATCGCTACGAATTATTTTAATTCGTTTGTCAAGTTGATTTTCAACTTCTGTTTTATAAGTTCTAAATGCCTCTAGGGCTTCGTCTTTACTTCTTAAAAGAAAGACATAACAGAACTTTGTGCAGTCATCGATAAAAGTAATAAAATATTTTTTACCTCCTCTAGTTTGCACAAATTTCAAGTCGCATAGTGTTGGGGTTGCAAGGTTGCAAACATAGTCCCATATTGGAAACACATGGGAAAGATCATGAGTTTATAAGAGAAAAGATATCTCCATTGGCATGAGGCCTTTTGGGGAGAGCCCAAGAGCAAAACCATGAGGGTTTAGGCCCAAAGTGGACAATATCATGCTATTGTGGAGATATCTAAATTCTTTTCGATCCTACAATTGGTATCAGAGCCCGGACTGCCAGAAGGTTTAACCGCCAACTGTGCACAAGAGCTATGGTCTGATTGAGCCATGTGGATACAATATTGACCTCGAACAAAGAAAGTGGGGGTTCCTATGTTCGGATCAAGAGGACCAGACACCAGGCAGGAAGTCCTAGTTGTGACTAGGCAAGGAAGTCCTGGTGGGTCGAGAATCGGACGTGGGAAGCCTATGGTCCTTTGTTTGAGGGGGGGATTGTTGGGGTTGCAAGGTTGCAAACATAGTCCCATATTGGAAACACATGGGAAAGATCATGAGTTTATAAGAGAAAAGATATCTCCATTGGCATGAGGCCTTTTGGGGAGAGCCCAAGAGCAAAACCATGAGGGTTTAGGCCCAAAGTGGACAATATCATGCTATTGTGGAGATATCTAAATTCTTTTTGATCCTACACATAGATCACTATGTATTAACTCTAGAGGAGTCGTTGACCTTTCCACCGAATGAAAAGGTAGTTTCGTCATTTTTGCTTCCACGCACACTTCACATTTGTGTGTTCCGTCAACATTGACGTTTGGTAATAAATTTAATTTGACGAGACGTTTAAGAGTATTATTATGCACATGTCCGAGTCGATCATGCCACAAATTAAAACACTCAACAACATAGCTGGAAGCATTTATTTTATTACCATCAATATTTCGGAGTACAGGCATTACAACCATTTTGAATAGACCCTTTTCTAGGTACCCCTTTCCTACGAAGATATTATTCTTCGTAAGTACAAAGTTGTCTGACTGGAACACTAGCCTAAATCCGGCCTTAACTAGTGCCGCTCCAGAAACTAGGTTCTTACTGATGTCGGGAACATGGAGTACATCAATGAGTGTTAGCTCCTTTCCGGACGTCATCTTCAGAACAACTTTTCCGAGTCCGACAATTGGCGACGTCGTGGAATTACCCATATAGAGCTTCCTGCCATTTATCGGAGTATACTTGGAGAACATCGCCTTATCGGAACAGATATGACGAGTTGCTCCAGATCAATGAACCACTGCTTCGGGTTGGTATCCACCAAGTTGGCTTCAAATACAACCGCAGTGAGATCCAAGTCCTCAAGAGAGGTTGCGACGTGGTTCGCAGCATCCTTTGGCCCCTTGGTTGGCTTCTTCGGGCGTCTGCAGTCCTTGGACAGGTGTCCTGCCTTTCCACAGTTGTAGCAGGATCCCTTGAACTTCTTTGCTTGTGCCTTCTTCTTGAACTGTTTTGGCTTTTTAGCGTTCGGCTCGACCAGGTTGGACATATCGTCTATAGTCCGCTTGGTTCCTCTGCAGTCGGATAACTTTCGATTATCCTCCTCTATTCGTAGCCTCAGGATCAGGTCTTGCAGCCCTATCTCCTTTTGCTTGTGCTTTAGGTAATTCTTGAAATCCTTCCATGACGGAGGGAGCTTCTCAATTACCGCAGCAACTGCGAATGACTCGTTCAGCTTCATTCCTTCGGCGTCCAGATCATGCAGTATTAATTGCATATCTTGGACTTGAGATGAGACGCTCTTTGAGTCCACCATCTTGAAATCCAGAAACCGACCGACGATGAATTTCTTCAGTCCGGCATTTTCGGTCTTGTATTTCTTCTCAAGCGATTCCCACAAAGATTTCGCTGTCTCCAATGAACAATACACGTTATACAACGTGTTGTCCAAGGCGTTGAGAATGTAGTTGCGACACAGAAAATCTCCGTGCGTCCACGTATCGCAAGCAGCCTTGCTACCGTCCGTAGCGACTGGCGGGTCTTCACGCAAAAACCGTACAAGGTTTAGCGTTGTTAAGTAGAACAGCATCTTCTGCTGCCATCTTTTGAAGTCGGCTCCGGTGAATTTCTCCGGCTTTTCTCCGTGCGGAATATGTCCGGCTCCGTGCGGAATGGAGTCGGAATGGCGGTTGGAACGTCGTTGGTATCCATATCGGTTTGTACGGAATATCGTTTACGACTGTTGTTTCCGGTAAATTCCGGAGTATGCAAACTGATCGTCGAGGCTAGTGTTCGACACTATCTCCGTAAACGATATTGCTCCGCTACGGTGCTTAACGGATTGTTGCAATTCGTTCCCAAGATACAACGACGACAATCGTCTCGGAATCGTAGTACTCCGACTTCCGAGACCAGCGAACCTTCTCGTAGGCTTCTTGGACTCTTGAATGCACAAGATGAGTGAGTGAATACTTGAGGAAGAGAAGATTAAGTTGAGTGATTTGATTCCAATCTGGAGGGTTCTATTTATACAGAAGGAAGAGGCTTTAGGGAGGGGTGTGACCTTTGGGTGGATTAATCTGGGCCGTCCGGACTGAACCCCTTTAATCTCATCCATCAGATCTAAGAGTTGTGACCCTCAGATCTATCAGCCATCGGATCTGGATCCATTGATCCGATGCTTCAGATCATGTCTCATCCCAAGCCGTCAGATCGTGACTCATTGTGATCCAACGCTCTAGATCGCATCACAAGCGATCCACCATACTTCTTTGATCAACGTTGATCAACGGCTGCCATCCGTTCGCCCAACCAACTGTCCAGTCATCTCCCTTTGCCCACGAGGATGCCACATAGGCACTGCCATGTCAGGTACTAGCCTGACACGTCACCCGAGTGCCATGTAGGCACTGCAATGTCACCTGGAGCATAAATTTAAGCTCCTCAATGCTCCTCGCGACGATGCAAAGTGCGACGATGCAAAGTGCGCCTACAAAGCGCCCATTGCGCACGTGCGCACGTGGCGGGTGGCGGGCTCACAGGTGCGAGCACCTGCTCGCCCCTGAGCAGAGAGTACCTGATACTTTTCTGAGTTAACTCCAATAACTCAACATCATTAATAAGTAAGGAATGCACATCGGAAATTTCCGATGTGGGACTATTCTCCCTTGCATTTCTTTAATGAATAACCAACGTTATTTTGGGCCGACTTTGAACATTAATTTCTCATTCACCCTTAATCGGTTTTGAGCAAATTAATAGTCTAAATCTATCTACGCGAAACGTAGATTTCAATTTTGAAGTCAATTACGACTTTCAACAATTGATGACTTCCGATTTTTCCTCCTCAAAATCGTATTGGTCCATTTAGGCCCCAATATCCAACAGTTAGAACAGGTGGTCGAGTAGGAGAAAATACATAAAGATAAGACATCCCAAGTTGGCTATCCATGGCTGACCAATCTTAGGGTGGATACATATTAAATGGAGCTGGGGCGGTGTTACTTGGATTCGTTAAAAAATTTTGAAAACTTTGGGAATTTGGGAAATTTGGAGAATATTACGGAACATATGAAATATTTTAAAATTTTAGAGGATATTTTGTGTGAGATAAAATATGAGGATATTGGATATTTGGAGGAATGCGAGTATTTTGAGAATATGTATTTCCTTTCGTATTTGAAGAATTCAAAAGATTTATAAAGGAAGTATTGAGATTTTAATCTATCTCGAATACAAATAGGGAATAAAAGGAAGAAATGAGTAGAGCCCAAAACTAGCAATGGAATGAATTAAAAAAATGAAATCGATCTTATATTTATTGGTTTTTTATAAATTAAACAATTAAATTTTAACCGTTGAACAATTGTTCAAAGGTAAACATCGGCTAAAAATTTAGATGTAAAAACAACAAAAAGTCGTAGAAGCGGCTCCGTAACCACGGAGTTGCTTCTTCAATTAAAACCAAAATGTGAAGGGTGCTTTCCTTGATGCCAGCTCACAGTGGGAGATCTGGATGCTTTAAGGGTGATTTTCTTTAAAAAATTATCAAACCAACAACTTATTTTTAATTAATGTTATGTTTACTCCTAAGGGTGCATAGAGAATGGAAAGGATTCATTGTGGAAGTGGAGTCCTCTGTGTGAAAGAAGATAAAGGAGAGGGAAGAGAAATGAATCCTGGCAGAAAAGGAGGGAAAAGAGAGAAACTCGCGGAAGAAAAAAAAAACAAAGAACAACATTAGTGCAGGACTTCCCTTTCTTTCGTGAGCTATTGCACAAAGCCTCCTTTGCGAGCAACCAATGACCACAAGTGGTCACTTTTTCTCTCTCTTTTAGAACTCGCAACCCTACCCAAGCAGTCTCCCATGGTTGCTTTTCTTTTCCCTCTTCATCCTTCTCCGGCTACTGCGATGAAATGAATCCTGGCAAAAAAGGACGAGTGAAAAGAGAGAAACTCACAGAAGAAAAAAGAAAAAAAAAAACAACGTTAGCACAGGACCTCCCTTCCCTTCAGGAGCTGCCGTGTAAGGCCTTCCTTCGCAAGCAGCTAGCGACAACAAGTGGCTGCTTTCCCTCCCTCTTTTAGAACTCATAGCTCTGCTCAAGCAGTCGCCCATGGCTGGTTTTCCTTTTCCCTCTTCATCCTCCTCCTCTGGCAACAGCGATGCTTTTCCTGTTGTTGGAGAGGCAAGAAATGTCATTCCTCTCTTTCGTTTCCCTCTTCATCCTCCTCCTCCGTCGACTGTTTCTAATACCTCGAACATTTACTGCAAAACTTGTCTATTTCTTCATCCTCTGCTTCAGCATCATCTTCCTCTCATCCTTTATCAAGTTGGGCTTGGACGAATTACTAACTATTTCCTCCACTAAAATTATTCTCTTCTTTTTTTTGCTTTCTTTTCATTATTATCACTATTCGAACATACCCGAGGTCGGCGGCCACATAGTTCAGCCTACGCGCGTGGTTGAGACAGTATGTGACAGGAAGGAAAGAGGTTTTCCGTCCAATTTTGGATGGAAAAAATTTTATTCATAAATGAATTAGCTGATGGATTTATAAATCCTTCTGTCCATTATTTTAGATCAAGTAAACAATGAAAAGGATATCAAACCTATCCTTTTATGTGAAATAAACGGAGGAACGTTTTTTGCATGGAAAATTTTCTTTAGTTTATGAATCTATCCTCCAAAGTAAATAAGGATAAATGAAAAATATATTATGGGAAGAAATAAGTATGAAATCACGAAGAAAAGAAAAATATTTTGATGGATAATTTTTTTGAGATTGCTTTATAAATTGTAAGTAAAAAATCTAATATGTAAAAAGATGATGAGGTTGAAATATTTTTAAAAAGTAGGTGTAAATAGGAAACGAGTAACATATATGAATGAATTTGAAAAAAAAAAAAGCATTGCAAAAGTTTATTAATTTGAATACTTTCTCTCACTCGCTCAGATAGCCGTTGGCTAGCCATCGCGATCTCCTCCGCTTTTCCTCCTCCTCCTTCCCCTGGTTTCCTTGCCTGTGATCCTTCTCCCCGCTTCTCCGGCGTGATCATGGCGGACGGAGGTCTTCATCGCTCGCTGACTGGCACCGGTAGAAGCGCTGCAGGTTATCTTCCTGTCTCCTCTCGTTGGATCCTCACATTAGGGTTAGGGCTGAAAAAACTGATTTTGGTGGTCCTCGCTCGGTTGGTGTTGCAGTGAGCGCAGAGGACGGAGATAGGTTACCGAACTTGGTTGGCCGCTCTGCTGTTCGGAAAAGATTGTCCGATATCACTAACACGGCGAGTGCGGGGACGTCCGCAATGGCAAGCGCCGTAATCGAGGAGGGAAAGTTCATGGATGTGAGCTCCAAGGACTGCGTCTCTCAGCTCATGATGGTATTGTTGGACCCTTTTTAGATTTTTGATTTCCCTCTTCCAAATTCGATTTTTATTTGCTAAAAAAGGAGGGTTCTTTGCTTCTTATTTTGGGTTATCTCTGATAAGGTTGATTCTCGTGCCAGGAAAATACTAACTTGTTGAAGCTTCTTGCAGAGAAAAAGTATGTGATTAAGTTTGTCAAATTCTTCGATTTCTGATGTATTGATTGATTTTTTTTTTCTCGGTTCTTGTTTTGGCAGTAAACTAATAGAATTAAGCGACACTGAGTTGAAAAAACTTCAGAACAAGTTGCATAAAAGCAATCAACAGAACCGGCACTTGGCTCGGGTTAACTCTGATATGTTTGCGGCCAACTTGGTAAGCTTCTTGCAGCCAATGGTAAGCTGCCAGTTCGCATTGTAGTTTACCTCTGGCCGATGGTATTCTTTCTTTGTTCTTCCCTCAAAGAATTTTCCTGAAGAATGCTTATCCTGATTTAACAAATCTCAAAATCTAATCCCTCTAAACTTGATAAGAAAATATCATCCTACTTCCTCCTAATCTTACAGGTTACTACGATTTCACATGTGGAAGTATACCTTGATAATATATTCAATCTACTACTTGCATCCTAAGATCTTTGGTTGTTCATTGCTATTTTTCCAAGTGGAAGCACATGCTCAGTGAATGCCATAAGATACATGTTTGTTTATTGATATTTAGCTAAAATGGGCTCCCAAGTGCACCAACCTTTTAGGGATCTGAGGATTCTCACAGGCATCTGAAGTTGATGGGTGACTTGGGTCAGGTATGAAAATTTCTTCCTTATATAGGGTGGAAGGTGCTAGGCCAGTTATTTGTACAAGATCTCTGCTCATTATGTCTTTCCTCCAAACTGTCAGATTGTTCCCATGGAGTACAATCCAAGAGATGAGAATTCAATTAAAGTTGTCATGGCAAAGGCAAACGTGGTTATAAATTTGATTGGTCAGTTGAATATTTGCCTTCAATTGTTCGTACATTGAGTCCATAATTAACAGTGAACTGTTGGTGTGGCAGGGAGAGAATATGAGACAAGGAACTACAGCTTTGAAGAAGTAAACCATGCGATGGCTGAACAACTTGCAGCGGTATGGTTGTCTTAAAAGGCTCACCTAGTAGCAGTAAACATCTAAAGCCAGCTTAGAAATTTGCTTGGTTAAGGTGTCTCCTTTATCTAATCACCTGTATTCAACTATGAGCCATTAGGTAGAGAAGTTTCTTTAATGGTTGTAAATATCAGAATTGGTATTGAATGCTTTAAAAAAAAAAAAAAATCTAAAGATCATCTTGGATCACTGAAGTTGAAAAAGGAGGATTGATGTTATGTTTCATTAAATATCAAATTTTAGTAACACAAATCATAAATAATAAATAGTAGAATCATAAAATTAGATTAGTAAGGCATAATCTATTAACATACTATCAATAATATCATATTATTTTTTATCATGTTAATACATCAAATTATTGTTATTTTTGATAAAATCATACTGGATAAGGTTTGGTTTTTGTTGTTGTTATTTGATAAAATCATATTTTAGAAATATTTAATTATTATATATTTATATTGTTATCATAAATAAATGAATATGTATTAGATTATTAATAATCAGTTATATTTGCCTACATATGACCAATAAATAACATAAATACATTATAATAAATAATAAAATTATATTTGTCATCATAGTTATTATATAATTTCAAAATAATGATATAATATTCAACAAAGTGTATTATTTAATATTTCAAATTATTGGATCTAGTTGTGACCTCACATCCAAATTGGGATTATAAGAATGGTTTTGGGACCATTGTTGACCATGAGAGAGATTATATTCTCTCAATCACATGAATGGGACAAATGGTGTGGCTAGTGGCAGATCATGATTGTTTGACAAGGTTGAACAATCAATCTCATGATATATCTTGATGCTTGAGCAATTTAAGTTGGAATTCAAGAGAGAGACAGTGACTCTATCCCTCCCATGTGTGTTAGTAGGATTCAAGTTGTAGAGGGTTGCTGAGATGAACAATTTGTGTCTCCTGGGGCTATTACTAAGGAATTTCATATCTGGAAATTTGATTCACAATAATCAATAGAATCATAGCACGAGGCATAAACATTTCAAAATGGTAGTTATAGAGATGATACATTTCCTGAGACATGCTGCTTTCTGTATATGCAAGTTTGATACTCCAATTGACCTTTTTCTGAGTATTCATGCGCTTTGTATCTCAGTCCTTGTGTTGTCACTTTACTATGTCGGGGAGTTCCATTGTTATTATAACATGATATGTATAGTATTATATTCTAGAAATTGCTGCCTATGGTAAAGCAATTGTGAAGTCCAAAGCTTAAGAGCCTAATAACCTTATGTTCTGTATGAACTTTTGTAGATTGCTAAAGATCATGGTGGCATCACGAGATTCATACAAGTTTCATGCTTAGGAGCATCTTCCTCTTCTCTTCTAGAATGTTGAGGGCCAAGGCTGCAGCTGAGGAAGCGGTCCAAAGACAATTCCCTGAGGTTATTATGATTGTATATATTTTAAAATTAATGTTTTACATTTTGGTTTGATTATACAAACATGAAATTTCAATGCTGCATGGAATACACTTTTTGTCGTTTGCATGTCATTGTTTGCCAACAATTCTAAGGGATGGACTAATGGAATTTTATAGCCTGTAAATTGTCCAGATTTTTTTATAGATCCTCAATTTTTGATTCACTAAACTGCTCAGGTGTGGTATTGATTTTAGGTATATGAGTTATGTGTGATCCGAAGGGATTTGTTGGGCCATGGAACTTAGTATTGATTATCAGAATTGCTATCATAATAGTTCTTGAGAGGATGTACCATATGTGACCGCCTATGCATATGCGACAGGGGGCAATATCTATATGCCATTTGCAGTCCCCTGCGTGCCCTGTATGTGGCTGACTTCAATATGCTGGAGTCCTGGACTGCAGCCACATATGTGCATATGTGGTTGGATATAGGATGCTCAAAATCAAATGATATGGTTCATTCAAATCAGTTTGGCTTGAACCACATAAAATACATAATTCTAATTAGTACTTGCCCTGATCTCCTCAAAGGATAGGTAACGTCTTTTGTGTTTTTTTTTTTCATATGAAGCATTTTTATCATTATAAGTAAAAAAAAAAATCAATAAAGATTACATATATGCATCTGTATATTGTATATGTACTATACATGGTTTGACTTATACCTGCTTGCATATAATTTCTTCTCGGAAAGGAAAAAACAAAGTATGCTGTTTTGAGTTTTTATCAACCATGACACTGGAGTCTGTTGCCTCCTTACTGCATGTTACATATTAACCGTTTCCCTTATTGTCAAGTAATTTTAGTTGAGTTAGCTTCAGATATGTTGTCAGCGGTCAGAACAATTAGCACTGCTTAGCGTGGCAGAAACTGTTAGTATACTACAGTTGTTTTTTGGTTCGATCAACCAAGTTTTTTTTTTCTTGGGACCAGACTTTATTTTACACTTGAAGAACAACTGAAGTATATTAGTATTCTTGTTTTGCATTGATCCGTTCTTTTATGCTGAAATTTTTGTTGTTTTCATGTTCAAAATAGGATGCTCAAGATACTACTCAACATATTTTGCATAGGATTGGTTCTTGTTTTCATGTAGTTGTAAATTTATTTGATTCCACTTTGCACTTATATAATATGGCTTTTGAGGTCAAGTTAATTTTAACTGAAAACCTAATGTTTCTTCTTGGCATATATATAACTGAACTCATCTCTCTCCACTCTCGTCCCGCTACAATGAGATTTGCATCATGGTTTTTTTGATTTTTTAAATGGATTTTCAATCTTCCCGATGCGGCCGATGAGGTCGAAGATCCTGAAGCTGTGATCGTCGCGATTGAGGCGGCTCCTGACGCGGATCCTGATGCTACGATCGAGGCGGCGATCAAGGCGGCAATCGATGTGGATCCTGACACTGTGATCGTTGCGATCAAGGCGGCTCTTCCTTATGCTATGATCGTCGAGGCAGCTCCTGTCACTCCTATTCCTATAGTTGCGATCGAGGGTTCTTTCGACATCGACGACGACGATGCTTTTTTCGACATCGACAATGCTTTCGACATTGACTGGGATGCGATTGACAACGACATCACCCCCATCGCCGAGGTCCCCGCCGCAGTTAGAGCTGTCAGACGGGCCAACCCGTGGCGGTGCGGGTCGGCCCGTGGCGGGCTAACCATTTGGCGGGGGCGGGTTGGGAAATTTTCAACCCAACCCATTTTAAGGCGGGTTGCGGGTTTAGTAGGCTAACACACAGGCCCATCAAATTTTTTTTTAAAAAAATGAAAAATATTTCATATCTTCAACATTTTACTTCGAAAAAGTTTTCTACAATTAAATGTATACATAAATATGTATTTTAAATATAAATGAACACAAATGAGTACTTATGTTGAATGAAAAGTACTATTTTTATTTCAAAATTATAACACATAAAGATAATAAATTGGCTTAAAACTTAGCTTACATGTGTTTTTCAACCCGCGGGCCAACCCAAGCCCGAGCGGGCCGACCTGCGCGGGTCCCGGGCCTAGGCGAATCGGCCCACGGCGGACTTGAGTTGATAAAATTCAAACTCAACCCGCTTAAATTGTTTGGCGGGGCGGGCCAACCCGACGGACCCAACCCCAAATTGACGGCTCTAGCCGCGGTCGTCACCGAGGTCATCGACGCTCCTATGATCGGCAATCCCGATGTTAACTGGGAGGATGCGCTTAACTGGGATGTGTTTGATGCGCTTGTCTGGGAGGATGCGCTTGATTGGGATGCACTTGACTGGGAGGATGCGCATGACTGGGATGCGCTTGACAACGGCGTCGCCCCCATCGCCGAGGTCCCCGCCGCGATCGCTGCCGAGGTCATCGACGCTCCTATGATCAGCAATCCCGATGTTAACTGGGAGGATGCAATTGACTGGGATGCGCTTGACTGGTAGGATGCGCTTGACAACGACGTCGCCCCCATAGCCAAGGTCCCCGTCGCGGTCACCACCGAAGTCATCGACGCTCCTATGATCGGCAATCTCGATGTTAACCAGGCTCAACCAGATCCACAGTAAGTTATTTGAAATATATTATTAATTAATATTTCCTAAATTTTATTTTGTATATAGTGTTCGCTGAATATCGGCTGGGATGCGCCTGACAGCGGCGTCGCCCCCATGGCTGAGGTCGCCGCCGAGGTCCAGTTACGGCGATCCAAAAGGACGATCAAAAAGAAATTACCTTGCCATTGCTGCAGGAAGTGATTTTATTTTTTTGGTTTTGAAAGGAATGCTTAGAGAAAGCCCTGCATTTAACTCTTGGCATCATAAACCTGCTGACTTCGAGATGTTCTCCATCACACAGTGATCAGTGAGTTCAGAGCGAGCTTCATTTATTCTTTTTCTACCGTTGTTTTCTTGCTTTTTATAGCGCAAGAGGGTGATCTAGGTTCATTAGATATTCGTGTAGCCGGTAGAAAAGATTCATGTAAGTTATTCAAATGGTTGACATTAGGGGTGGGCATAATTCGGTTCAAACCGGAAAAACCGACCGAACCGTCGGTTTTTTCGGGGTTTCGGCCGGTTTCGATTTAAGTTTTTAAAAATTCGGTTATTCGGTTCAGTTTCCGATTTTGACTCCCCAAAAACCGAAAAAACCGAACCGACCGTATTATACTTAAAACATTATTTTTATGGATATTGGATCATACAAGTGGATTAGTTTCTAATCATTTATAATATAATAGCATAATCAAATTATATATTTATATTTACTTATTGTTACCGGATAACAAAATTTTAGTATTACTTTAAATTCATAATTATTTTAATAAATTGATAGTTTTTCTTGGTCTCTAAACTAATATTTGTAGTAGCACAAAATCAATTTAATTCATTGTATAAACCGTATATAACCGACCGTATAAACCGGACCGTATTACAATAAAAATCGAACCGAACCGTAATAAAATGATTTGGTTTTGGATCAAAAATCTTTAAAACCGAAACCGAAAAAATAAAACCGTAGTAAGGTAAAACCGGACCAAACCGGCCGATGCCCACCCCTAGTTGACATACATGAATTAGTGTTGAATCAAGTATTTAATTTGTCTGGAGGATTCATCTTTGTTTTGGCTTCCTGTAGTTTCTTAGTATCATGGCCATATAATCAAAGACCTTTTTGACAGACCATTGGAGGGTAAGTTATATAACGGCACAAAACAAACAAAACAGATAAATATTTACAAACACTTTGGATAACAACAAATACGAGCAAGTTGCATCAGAAGAATAGCACCAAAGGTCCAAAAGATGAGCTGAAATCCACCACCTTCAACACCATGTCACAATACTTCAATGCCGCAGAAACCAACAAGTTTAGAGAAACATCCATATTTCAGAAATCCATGTACAAAGTCTGAATTCTAAAAAAAACCCATCAAGCAATGCATTTATAGCCACACAACAGGAACTCCCCATGCATTGAACATAAACTTCATTCGGAAGTCACAAGCTCCAATAGGAATCAATATTACAAAATACTATCCAAAGAAAACATCACATGAGACGATAAATAAAAAAACCATCAAGCTGCAAACTAACCGAATGCACATAGAAATATTATACATCTTTGCGTGCCAATCGCAAGTAAGGAAGTCGGTCCAATTTACAAATCTCAAATAGCTCTTTGTCCATAGAACAACTATTAAAGGTTCTGAGTCTACCAAAATCAAAATTTCATTCACTAGGAATGATTTAGGAGTTCAAATAAAAAAAACAAAGTTCACTGTAGTTTTAGTTCAAAACCAAAAAAAAAATCACTTCCTGCAGCAATGGCAAGGCAATTTCATTTTGATCGTCCTCCTGGATCGCCGTAACTGGACCTCGGCGGTGACCTCAGTGGCGACCTCGGCCATGGGGGTGACGCCGTTATCAGGTGCATTCGAACCGATATTCAGCGGAACACTATATACAAAATAAAATTTAGGAAATATTAATTAATAATATATTTCAAATAACTTACTGTGGATCTGATTGGGCCTGGTTAACCTCGGGATTGCCGATCATAAGAGCGTCGATGACCTCGGTGGCGATCGTGGCAGGGAGCTCGGGGATGGGGGCGACTCCGTTGTCAAGCGCATCCTCCCAGTTAACATCGGGATTGCCGATCATAGGAGCGTCGATGACCTCGGCAACGACCGCGGCGGGGACCTCGGCGATGGGGGCGACGCCGTTGTCAAGCGCATCCTCCCAGTCAAGCGCATCCCAGTTAAGCGCATCCTCCTAGTTAACATCGGGATTGCTGATCATAGGAGCGTCGATGACCTCGGCGACGACTGCGGCGGGAACCTCGGCGATGGGGGTGACGCCGTTGTCAAGCGCATCCCAGTCAAGCGCATCCTAGTCAATGTCGAAAGCATTGTCGATGTCGAAAAAAACATCATCGTCATCGATGTCGAAAGGACCCTCGATCGCAACTATAGGAATAGGAGCGACAGGAGCCGCCTCGACGATCACAGCATCAGGAAGAGCCGCCTCGATCATAGCATCAGGATCCGCATCGATCGCCGCCTCGATCGCAGCATCAGAATCCGCATCGATCGCAGCGTCAGGAGCCGCCTCAATCGCGGCAATCGCAGCTTCAGGATCTTAGACCTCATCGGCCGCATCGGGAAGATTGAAAATCCATTTAAAAAATCAAAGAAACCATGATGCAAATCTCATTGTAGCGGGACGAGAGTGGAGAGAGATGAGTTCAGTTATATATATATATACCAAGAAGAAACATTAGGTTTTCAGTTAAAATTAACTTGACCTCAAAAGCCATATTATATAAGTGCAAAGTGGAATCAAATAAATTTACAACTACATGAAAACAAGAACCAATCCTATGCAAAATATGTTGAGTAGTATCTTGAGCATCCTATTTTGAACATGAAAACAACAAAAATTTCAGCATAAAAGAACGGATCAATGCAAAACAAGAATACTAATATACTTCAGTTGTTCTTCAAGTGTAAAATAAAGTCTGCTCCCAAAGAAAAAAAACTTGGTTGATCGAACCAAAAAACAACTGTAGTATACTAACAGTTTCTGCCACGCTAAGCAGTGCTAATTGTTCTGACCGCTGACAACATATCTGAAGCTAACTCAACTAAAATTACTTGATAATAAGGGAAACGGTTAATATGTAACATGCAGTAAGGAGGCAACAGACACCAGTGTCATGGTTGATAAAAACCCAAAACAGCATACTTTGTTTTTTCCTTTCCGAGAAGAAATTATATGCAAGTAGGTATCAAGTCAAACCATGTATAGTGCATATACAGTATACAGATGCATATATGTAATCTTTATTGATTTTTTTATTTATAATGATAAAAATGCTTCATATGAAAAAGAAAATCACAAAAGACGTTACCTATCTGATCCTATCCGAGTTCTGAGTCGATGGTCGCTGGGGATGTGACGCTCTCGTTGACTCCGGGTGGCCCTCTGGGTGACGTAAACCTCTAGCGAGAACCTACAAGCACAAAATCGACCCTGGAAGGGGTTCCCGGCGACGGCCCTCCGATGCTAAAGTCAGCTTCCGACGACAAGAAATCGAACGAGAGTGACAAGAACTGTAGCTACAGTGATGAATCGTGCATACCTCCGTTGAAGCTTGAGGGTCCTTATATAGGGCTCCTCAAAGGCGCGTGCACGTTCATCAAAGCATACCTGGAATGGATGTGTCAGGAAAGTGCGCTTGTTGTCATACCTTAACAGCACGAGCATACCTCTGACACGACAGTAGAAGCTTCCGCCGTACGATTCTCTGCTTGACCATGCTGCTAACCATGCCTCCTATCGGTGACACTAGTTCCTAGGAGGATAGTGCCACCCTCTCCCTTTGTCCTTTACTGGGCCGAGCGGAGGAACTGCTCGGCTAATACCTTTCCTGGGTCGAGCGGAGGAACCGCTCGGCTAATACCTTTCCTGGGACGAGCGGAGGCCCGTCGGCTGACGACCTTCAGGCGGATGCCCGCTCGTCCGAATGCTGCGTATACTGTTAGCCGAGCGAGATGGCCGCTCGACCTCCGTTTCTTCCCGCTTTGCTTACGAGCGTCGAAAACTCGGTGTTAGGCCGAGCTGTCGAGATGCCGGGTCGGCTAATCCTCCTGCTGATGAGGAAGATAATTCACCCGGTCGAACGTCTGCCGGGTGTTGACCAGTTTGACCTTTCGCCAGGCGGGCCCCCCTTCACCACCGGATCATATGTCTTCCCTTCAAGTCTAGTCGAAGGAGGCTGAAAGTCCGACTGACTGGACAAATAGTCTAGAGAGAGGTTGGTCGGTCGGCTAATAGATGAGTCGGCAAATAGTCCACCGGATCATATGTCTTCCCTTTTTTGTCTGCTTAGTATCCATAGGCCTGATCTTTCTCCCTCGGTTGGTGATTCGTGCTGTAGTACTTGGCTTCTTTGGACACTTTCATTCACCGCTGTCAAAGAGGCGTGGGTCGGTCAGCTACTGCTGGCGCATTCCGAATCTCCTCATGATGCGCACAAATCACTTTCATTAAGGCTGAGACCGCGCTCATTAAATGCTGCCCCATGGGGGAATGCCACGTGTCGCCGGCACAGTTGTCGCACGTCCGAGGTGACAGCTGCTGATGTGACGTTTGACAGTTTGAATTCAACGGTCAGATGGATATTTCGATCCTTGTGCCCTAAATCGGTCGGCTCAACTCGGTCGTGCCCATCTTTATAAAGTTTTGGCGTCGTCGCTTCCCCCGCGCTCTGTTTCTGCATCTCCCCCGTTTGTTCCGGCGACTTTGCTTGCTTCAGTGCTCTGGCGACTCCCAACTTTCTCCTCCGGCGCTTCAGTTCCCTGTAAGTTCTAACTTCCGTTTCTTTTCTTTTTGCCTTCATCGCCCTTCGATATTCCGTCATTCTGTTTAGTGAACCCCTTGTCGATCCTGCCTTATTCTTCCGTCGACTCCGTTAGCAAATCCTTCCGCCTCTTTGTTTTCCGACTATGGCCAACTCCTCCCAGCCGATCGACTCGGCCCTTGGTCCCTGGTATACCACCATGGAGACCAGGTTTGATGCCGATGATGCGGCACATCTCATAAATGCCTTTGACCTCCCGTCCGACCACGAGCTCGTCCTGGCCGGTCCGTCCGATCAGCCACACAACCCGCCGCCCAGCGCTATCTGTTTCTTTCAAGACCAGTTTATGGCCGGTTTTCGGTTTCCCATCCATCTGTTCATAACCGAAGTTTGTAATTTTTTTCGCATCCCGCTCGCCCAGCTCGTTGCCAATTCCTTCCACTTGTTGTGTGGTGTAGTCGTGCTGTTCAAAGTGCACAACATTCCACTGACCCCTCAGGTCTTCCACTACTTTTACTATCCCAAACAATCTGAGCTGGGCACGTATCTTTTCCAATCCCAGATCGGCTTAGTGTTTTTCGATAGGATGCACTCCTCCAACAAGCACTGGAAGGAGTATTTCTTCTACATCAGACTCCCCGAGCGGCCATACTTCCGCACCCGATGGTAGACCGCTCTGCCACCCCCGCCCGAGCTGAAGAGATATAAGACCCAGCCAGATTACCACCACGCTCGTTAGCATGTTGGCCGGTCTGAGGTTTGATATCCACAAATTGCTCCCAGAGGGTGTAATGTACACCTTCGGGCTAAGTCCGATCCGAGTGAAGCTCCCGAGCAGCCTAGGTAAAAAATTTCTTAAACCTTCTTCCTTTGAGTCTAACTGATTTTGTTTTTCTTTTGCAGTTGACATCATGATGCGAGCTCGAGCTGCCGACATAATGAAGGCCAAGCAGGCCGAGATCGAGGCAGCTGCTGCCAAAAAAGCCAAGTACAACAGCATGAATCGCTGACTGGGGGAGAAAGATCAGGCCTATGGAGACTGAGCGGGCTCCAACTCATCTATTAGCCGACTGACCAACCTCTTTCCAGACTATTTGTCTAGTCAGTCGGACTTTCAGCCTCCTTCAACTAGACTTGAAGGGAAGGTATATGATCTAGTGATGAAGGGGGGCCCTGCCTGGCGGAAGGTCAAACTGGTCAACACCCAGCAGACGTTCGACCGGGCGAACTATCTTCCTCATCAGCAGGAGGATTAGCCGACCCGACATCTCGACAGCTTGGCCTAACGCCGAGTTTCTGACGCTCGTAAGCAAAGCGGGAAGAAATGGAGGCGGAGCGGCCATCTCGCTTGGCTAACAGTATACGCGGCATTCGGACGAGCGGGCATCCGCCTGAAGGTCGTCAGCCGACGGGCCTCCGCTCGGCCCAGGAAAGGTATTAACCGAGCGGTTCCTCCGCTCGACCCAGGAAAGGTATTAGCCGAGCGGTTCCCCCGCTCGGCCCAGGAAAGGTATTAGCCGAGCAGTTCCTCCGCTCGGCTAGGGGTGTAATCGAGTCGAGCCAAGCTGAACTCTTGGATGTTTGAGTTTGACTAGTTTATAATCGAGCCGAGCTCGAGCTTTATTTAACGAATATATTATGGTTCACGAGCTTATTCGAGCTTTCATCGAGCCTAAACGAACTTAATAAATATTCATTAAAAATTAAATTATATATTTTTAAAAAATTATAATATTCTTGTTAAAATTTATAATTTTATTCTAATAAATAAATTTAATATATTTGTCTATGTTTTTCATAAGTAGAGTGTAAAATTTATAAATTCAATATCAAAACTATTATTTTTTTATTTAAAAGTTGATTCATGAACTTAACAAACATGTTCACGAGTTAACGAGCCGAATATTGTGAAGCTTGAGCTTGGTTTGTTTATCTAATTAACGAGCCTCATTAAACGAGTTCAAATGCGCTTTTATCGAATCGAGCTTCGAATAGCTCACGAGCGGCTTGACTCATTTACACCCCTACGCTCGGCCCAGTAAAGGACAAAGGGAGCGGGTGGCACTATCCTCCTAGGAACTAGTGTCGCTGACAGGAGGCATGGTCAGCAGCATGGTCAAGCAGAGAATCGTACAACGGAAGCTTTTACTGTCACATCAAAGATATGCTTGTGCTATTAAGGTATGACGATAGACACCCTTTATATCCATTCCAAGTATGCTTTGATGAACGTGCACGACTCGGGTAGCGTGCACGCGCCTTCGAGGAGCCCTATATAAGGACCCTCAAGCTTCAACGGAGGTATGCGCGATTCATCACTGTAGCTACAGTTCTCGTCACTCTCTTTCGATTTCTTGTCGTCGGAAGCTGACTTGAACGTCGGAGGGCCGCCGCCGGGAAGCCCTTTCCGGCTCGGTTTTATGCTTGCAGGTTCTAACCAGAGGTTTACGTCACCCAGAGGGCCATCCGGAGTCAACGAGAGCTCCACATCCCCAGCGACCATCAACTCAGCACTTGGACGTCGGAGGGTCGTCGTCGGGAACCCCTTCCCGGCTCGATTTTGTGCTTGCAGGTTCTCTCCAGAGGTTTACGTCACCCAGAGGGCCACCCGGAGTCAACAAGAGCGCCACATCCCCAGCGATCATCGACTCAGCACTCGGACAGGATCAAATTGGTGTTGCCTGTGGGAATGCACCTGAATCCGAGTCTAGTGGAAGATGGAAGACCTCACACCGTGATGCTCTCTCAAGAGGAGATCGATGCGCTCATCCAAGCACGGGCGGCAAAAATCGTGGAGCAGCAATAGCTAAAGGTATTAGCTAAACGAATGTCGCAGTAAGCGACTTTGGCATCGGGAGGCCGAGGGCGCACGTGGACCGACCAGAGCAACTCTCCATATGGGGACAAAACAAATGCCTAACCGGCACTCAGGCGGAAGCACCACCCGCCCCGATACCATTTCATAGGGCTCTGTTCCAGACGCCCTTAGAAATTGTACAAGCTCATCAAGACCAAGGATCTTCGTCAGATGAAGCTCCAGCTCGGGACGCAAGGAAGGGGAAAGCTCCCCGAGCCGATTTGTCGCCCGAGTAGATCAACCGCTAATTTACTGAGGCAATTTTGCACGATCCGCTACCTAGGCATTATGCTCCTCTGGCGATCGGGGAGTATAATGGATCAACAGACCCAGACGATCACTTGGGCAAGTTCGACAATGCTGCCACTCTTCATCAATACACGAATGGAGCCAAATGCAGGGTCTTCCTCACAACGTTATCAGGCTCGGTACAACGCTGGTTCCCGAGGCTGCCAGACGGATTGATCAAAAGCTTCAAGGACTTCCGAACGACCTTCCTCCACCACTTCGCTAGCAGCAGACGTTATCAGAAGACAAGTGTTAGCATGTTTTCTATGAAAACAGGGCCGAGAGAGACCCTTTGAGCCTACATTCAACGCTTCAACCAGGCGGCAATGGGCATCCCCACGGTCTCCTCTGAAACCATGATGCATGCCTTCACCAAGGGCTTAGCGACGGTGACTTCTTCCGCTCGCTCATCCGGAAGCCACCCCGCGATTATGATCATATGCTAAAGAAGGCAAGTGAGTATATCAATGTAGAGGAGGCCCAGGCGGCCCGAAGGAAGGAGGCTCCGACCGAGCCTGCTGCACTAACCGAGCGGAGGCAGCCGATTAATCAACCACCCAGAGGACCCCGAACCGAAGGGATGAGGCCCCATCAAGAAGTCAGGCTACACGCCGTTCAGCATGTAGCTTCTGAGTGACCAAAACCGAGGGGAAAGGTATGGACTCCCATGTTTCGTTCGTTCCTCCAGTCTTCCAGCCACAACACACGAGACTATCGAGGGTTCTCCCCAGGCGTCTAGCCAGCCCCGAGGAACTATCGTCGCCGATCGCCCTCGCCCGATCAGTGGCACCAAAATACCGAGCGGCGAACGGTTAGACGGTCGCTCGATCGGCAGCACCATCGTTCGCTCAAGAGTGGCGATCGACCTCGGGCCTCGTATGAGCAAGCTAGGCCCTCCGCTCGGGAAGAGGAAAACAGGAGCAACGTCGCTCAGGGGGAGATCAACATCATAGTGGGAGGACCGATCGACGGAGATTCCAACCGAGCCTGCAAGTCACATGCCCAGCGACTAGTGATCCATGCCATCGGTTGCAGCCAGGAGAAGGCAAGCGGGCCTGAGATCAGTTCTGAAAGCTGAGTCGGATGAAGGTGAGTCGCGTTGTTGCTGGTGTTGACGGGAAGTCGCTACAAGGTTGGGTCGATCTGGCGCCCTCCTCCAGGGCTCTCCAGGGTAGATGACGGGGGGTGATGACGAATGCAATGAAGTTAGGACCCTGCACACACTCAGACGGGCCCACCAGTCGTTAAAGACCAGAAACCAGGGAAAAAGTCCCCGGGTCAGGCCCTCCGACGCTCAAGTCAGGTACTTCTTCCCCAGAAGCAAAAGAGAAAGGACAAAAAGTAAAGGACGAGTGTGAAATGACGAGTGAGCATACCTGCGTAAGGGACAAAGCATCCCTTTTTTATACTGCAACGGGTGTTTCTGGAGTCTGACGGGTGTCAGGAAATATCGAATGTCAGGCTTTGTCTAGCGGTAAATGACACATGACATCCCCCTATAGGTTGGCGGAAGAATCGGAGGGGTAATGAGCCCTCGACCGTTAGTATATTCCCTGACACTCTGATTATTCTCTAACAGGTGGTTACGATTCCCTTGTTTGCTTGTCGTGTAGTGCCTGGTTTCCTTAGTCCATGATCCCTAAGTTGGGTCTTTATACTCGCTAACCCCGATTTGGTATTGCCTCCCGACTTGTGCCTCTAACACTGCTCTGTGTTACTCGTAGGGCAGACTCCTGACCTACGTTACTTGGTATCGCTTCTAGACCTGTACCTCTGACTCGCTCTGTGCTTCTCATATGGCAGACTCCCGACCTGCCTTACCTCGTATCGCTTCCGGACCTGTGTATCTGACTTTGTTCTGTGCTTCTCATATGGCAGACTCCTGACCTGTGTGCTTTGCCTCTATGATGTGCCGCAAGGCTATAAGTCCTGACCTGTATCCTTGGTTCGCACATCCCGACCTGTACGCTTTGCCTATATGGTGTGTCGCAAGGTCATAAGTCCTGACCTGTATCCTGGGTTGGCGCATCCCGACCTGTACACTTTGCCTCTGGTGTACCGCAAGGCCATAAGTCCTGACCTGTATCATTGGTTGGCACATCCCGACCTGTACGCTTTGACCTTGCTCTGTGCTTCTCATATGGCAGACTCCCGACTTGCCTTACCTCATATCGCTTCCGGACCTATGTATCTGACTTTGTTCTGTGCTTCTCATATAGCAGACTCCTGACCTGTGCACTTTGCCTCTATGATATGCCGCAAGGCCATAAGTCATGACCTGTATCCTTGGTTGGCACATCCCGACCTGTACGCTTTGCCTCTATGGTGTGTCGCAAGGCCATAAGTCCTGACCTGTATCCTGGGTTGGCGCATCCCGACCTGTACGCTTTGCCTCTGGTGTATCGCAAGGCCATAAGTCCTGACCTGTATCCTTGGTTGACACATCCCGACCTGTACGCTTTGCCTCTATGGTGTGCCGCAAGGCCATAAGTCTTGACCTGTATCCTTGGTTGGCACATCCCGACTTGTACGCTTTGCCTCTAGTGTGTCACAAGGCCATAAGTCCTAACCTGTATCATGGGTTGGCACATCTTGACCTGTACACTTTGCCTCTATGGTGTGCCGCAAGGCTATAAGTCCTGACCTGTATCCTTGGTTGGCACTTCCCGACCTGTACGCTTTGCCTCTGGTGTGCTATAAGGCCATAAGTCTCGACCTATATCCTTGGTTGGCACATCCCGACCTGTACGCTTAACCTCTATGGTGTGCCGCAAGGACATAAGTCCTGACCTGTATCCTTAGTTGGCACATCCCGACCTGTACGCTTAACCTCTATGGTGTGCCGCAAGGACATAAGTCCTGACCTGTATCCTTGGTTGGCACATCCCGACCTGTATGCTTTGCCTCTATGGTGTGCCGCAAGGCCATAAGTCCTGACCTGTATCCTTGGTTGGCACATTCCGACCTGTACGTTTAACCTTGCATTTCCTCATAGGCTCGTCCCTGTATTTTCCGACCAGACCTGTGTTTCCCGACTGACCCGTCCTGGCCAACCCAAACTTTTATTTATCAGGCGGGACTCTCCCCCGACGGTTGCTTCTATCAGCCCTGGGTCATTTTGTAAGCTGAACCAGGCCCTCTATTTTCCACCTAAGTGGGGTTTTTGACCCCCATCTGGCCAGACTTTTGACTATGACGTAGGCTTGACTTCTGACCGTCATGCAAGTTAGACTTTTGACTGCCTCATAGGCTTGACTTTTGACCTTCTCGCAGACTTGACCTTCGACCACGTCTGCTGACCGACCCCGCAATCACGCACCGTATCAGCATATACTTAAAATCCTTGTTATTGTTATTGACTTTCCACATATTCAGTGCATTCTCCAACACATTATCGTCACTCCAACTGCTTTGACGATGAGTATACAAATTATTATAAGTTTTAGAAAATTCATTTACCATTGGTGAAAACATATAATAATGTGATTTCCGTCGCTGATAACTTCTCATCATAGATCCAATGGAGCGATGCTTGGTGTAGTAATTAGTTATACGTTTCCAAAAAGCTTGGTCATTTTGGTCATTACCAATGATTGCATCGGTGTTATAGTTGTCTATGACTTTGCAAGGACCACATCTTCATAGAGAGTAGGGATGTAAATGAGCCGAACAGTATTAGGCTCGAGCTCGGCTCGTTTAAGTTATATTCGGGCTCGAGCTCAGCTCGAGCTCGAATCGAGCTTTTTTCACAAGGCTCGAGCTTGGCTCGTTTTAGAATTATCAAGCTCGCGAACAGTTCGAGCTTGACTCGTTATTAGCTCGATTATCAAAGTTAACGAGCCTAATTCGTTAAGTGAGCTCGGGCTCGTTTAGAGCTCGTTTTTAGCTTATTTTAGAGCTCATTTTAAGGCTCGTTTTAAAGCTCATTTTAAGGCTCGTTTTAGAACTCATTTTTTTGGCTCATTTTAGAGCTCGTTTTTTTGGCTCGGTTTAAGGCTCGTTTTTTTGGCTCGCGAGCCTATATACGAACATGTTCACGAGCTCACGAGCCAAATATCCTTAAGCTCGAGCTCGGCTCGATAAAATTGTCGAGCTCGAAATCGAGCTCGAGCTCGGCTCGATAAGATAAACGAACGACATCGAACGAGCTTTTTACCGAATCGAGCTCCGAATAGCTCGCGAACCATTTGGTTCATTTACATCCCTAATCAAGAGACCAAAATCTTCGTTTTGATTCATTTTTCTCCAGCCCAACTTCGCACTCTTCTTGTGATAAGTACGGTGGCAACTGAGTTGCTGGAACATATGATAGTATTAGAGATTCTTTGTCGCTGATAGATAGATCAATAGTAGCTCTTCTTGATTCATTCGAAAGTATGACAGGTGGTTGAGTAAGAGAAAATACATAAAGATAAGACATCCCAAGTTGGCTACCCATGGCTGACGAAACTTAGGGTGGATACATACTAAATGGAGCTGGGGCGGTGTTACTTGATTCGTCAAAAATTTTTGAGAACTTTGGGAATTTGAGAAATTTGGAGAATATTGTGGAACATATGAAATATTTTAAAAATTTAGAGGATATTGTGTGAGAGATAAAATATGAGAATATTGGATATTTGGAGGAATGCGAGTATTTTGAGAATATGTATTTCCTTCTGTATTTGAAGAATTCAAATGATTTGTAAAGGAAGTATTGAGATTTTAATCTATCTTGAATACAAATAGAGAATAAAAGGAAGAAATGAGTAGAGCGCAAAGGTAGCAGTGGGATGAATGAAAAAAATGAAATTGATTCAATATTTATAGTTTCTTTATAAATTAAAAAATTAAATTTTAACCGTTGAATAATTATTTAAAGGTAAACAACGGCAAGAAATTTAGACGTTTATATATATATATATATATATATATATAGTTGTTCCCCTACGGAACAACTCTTGTGGAACGGTGTGGACCTGCCCCCGTGGCAGGTCCGTGTCAACGTTATTTTTTTCCCGCGTCAGTTTTTATCCTTGCAGCCCTAATTTCTAGCCCACGCACCCGCCGACCCCTTCCTCCTTCCTCCTCCTTCGTCGCGATGCAACCGCCGACCCCTTCCTCCCCTTCCTCCTTCCTCCTCCTTCGTCGCGACAGCCGCCGACCCCTTCCTCCCCTTCCTCCTTCCTCCTCCTTCGTCGCGATAGCCGCCGACCCCTTCATCCTCCTTCGTCGCGATAGCCGCCAACCCCTTCCTCCTTCCTCCTCCTTCGTCGCGACAGCACCCGCCGACCCCTTACTCCCCTTCCTCCTCCCTCCTCCTTTGTCGCGACGCACCCGCCGTGAGGAAACTCCACAGACGCGGAAACCTCGTCACGCCCAAAGCTAGGGTTTCGTCCCCTTCCTCCTTCGTCATCGTCGCACCTGCAGAAGAGGGGAAACAAACAGGCCCCTTCCTCCTTCATCGTGCCAAAGCTAGGGTTTCCTATCTATTGTTACTTGATGGCAACCTGAAGCTAGGGTTTTTCCGCACCACACCACACTTCCCTTCATTTGTTCTCCTCGACGGTACACTCTATTGCTTGGTTTTCTTTTCAAAAATAGCTTTGTGTGTATAATTGCTTTTTTACACAAAGCGTGCAATTCATTTCTTTGAAGTTGAACTATGCTACTGAGCAATGATAGTGGTGCTGCAAGATGCATCCAAGATTATCATAATCAAGATGACTTGTGAACCATTAATATTAGTAAGACATTTACAGAATTGTGATAAGACACTTAATTGAAATTAGTTGTATCATATTAAACATTAAAATGATATATAATTATTGTGTTGTATTTTTGTGCTGTAAGGAGTGACTATAAATGACTATCACATGAACTAAAGATGATTATTTCATTTTCAAATAAGTCATCTTTAACATAAACAAAAAGTATGTTGTCTTAAAAATGTTTCACTTTTTTGTGAATTGAAGGAAATTTTAGGCCAGATGTGATGTATGAATTGCTTACTTCAATCATGGTGATTTTGTTGGGAATTTATGGCTCATGAAATACTACTGAATGATGCTGCTGTTTAAAAGCTACCACACAGATTTTCACTTGGTAAAACATCATATAGTTCTTATAGTGGCAACCGTGTGTTTCCAAACCTGCTACTTTTTTGATGACCGTCACATTTATTTTTTAGTTGGATAACATCAGTTGCCTGATTATTATATAGCATCTATTCATTATCATTTCTTAATCTTCCTGATTGCATTCTTGAAAATGACACTGGTTCATTAATTTTGTCTCACTATAAACACTGATATTTACTTATTACAAAATATGATGTCATAAAATTTAGGTATTTTAATGTAAATTGTGGCTACTTTTAATGCAAATTGGTCGAATTTATCATAAAATTGTGTGATTTCCCATTACTTAAGCAAATTGCTATTGTTTAGCTTAATTTGGTCAAATTTTACTTTTTAGGTTGTGCTTGAATGACATCATCAAGTAATAGCAGCATCAACCATACCAAATATGAAACTGTGCGATGCAGGGACTGCGGACAAAGAGCATTGGTGCTAGTCTCTAGATCGATCAAGAACCCAAGAAGACTATATTATGGATGTAAGCATCATGGATGGTTAAAGTGGGTGAGGTCTGATACTGGACTAAATGAAGACACTAATGATGTACATTTTAGGATGTTGTCAAGAGCGGAGAGGGTGGGGAGTGAACACATTGCTTATCCTGGACATAATATGGAAAATTGGAATGTACCACTTATGGTCTGGCTATTAGTGATAGTGAACTTAATTCTTTTGGCTATATACTTGTTTTGTTTGTTGGTTGGCCTAGTTAAATAGTACTAGTGTTGTAATGTGATAAAGAAATGTAATTATGGATGATGTTGACATTTGATTTTTTTTATTTATGGATGATGTTGACATTTATTTGTCAAAATTTATGTTGTAAACATATCTCTTGAACTTGCATGATTAACGAAACTCGCTTCTGACTGGTGTACCCGCAAGCCGTCTTCCAATGGATGAAATTATCATGATTTAATGATAATGCCGATGATTGATAAGGGGAGGGCAAAAACGGCATCATCACCACATTCTGCATCTCTGCTCAACTATATCAGAAGTCCGTCAATGGCTTCTGTTACACCATTGGCTAGTGCATAAGCCTCATTGTCTCTTCCATCTTAGTTTTGGATGGTTTACTAGGCTAAATCTATTCTTTTCTCCTTGGTGAGAACTAGGTCATGTCTATTCTCTAATAACCAATATCTATTGATCATGTATTGTGTAAACTGAAATTAGGATTTTGGTTACTGCCAGCTTGCTGTGTGGGTTTTCTTCAATGTTCGGAATTTTTTAGGTAAAAACTTCCTATTCCTTCTGCTCTTTTCTTTTTTTCATAAGGATATATATGTAACTTTGTGAGTACATATGAAGCATAATTATGCTTTTGAACTTTACTGGATGGACTTATTTTAATTTCCAATAGTATCCTATAGGAGAAGGAGAAGTGTTGCAAGTCTCATTGTATATGAAAAAACTGAAGGGTCATCTTTGGTCTAAGTAATTTGGAAAATAAGTAGACAAGTTGATTAAGTTCTGGAAGTGTAATGTAATTTGTAATGAGAAGTGCTGCAAGTCTCATTGCTTTATCTGCACTTAGACCTAGAACCTGCTGCATAAACGAACTTGATGGCATATTTCTGCGGTTGAACTGTTTATACGGTAAATGCAAGGTTCAGAGGAGCATCGGTCAGAAAAAAAAACAACCATTTCACAAATGATACTCATTTCAGTTACATGGGAAGTAAATGATTCTCATACAGTAAATGCAAGGTTCCAGAGGGAAGTAAATATAAGGTTCCAGAAGGAAGAAAAAACAATTGCTGAAGCTCAACACTTCAGGGAAGGAAATGAACACCATGGAAGAGCAATGCTCCTGTGCTCAAACCATTTCAGCGTTCCCCAGCTTGCTTTGTTTTTTTTTCTGCTTGCGAAGTATCAGCACTCTTGATTTTTCCTCTCCAATTTTATAGCTTCATATGATATCATAATTTCTTTAAATTTTGCTTCGGCCACCACTACAATAAGAAGAATGATATGCTTCCCATCATCAAATATATTGTAACCAACAAATTCCAGACACGATATAGATAAGGCAAATTGTGCGGAAAGCAGACTGCAATGCATAGACAAGTTCTAACCTGAGACAAGCAAGCACTCCAAGACGCTTAGACCCATGGTTTAAAATTTCATTGTATTCTTTCAGGAGTAATAATTATATTATCCACATAAATAAAAAAAATAACACTCAGCATACTAAGAGATAAAGTGGTTTGAAGCACTTCAAATAACCTAAGATAAAGAAGACTATAGTTGAATTTACAAAATTTCACACCAAAAGGAGGTTGTACTATGTATGCCTCTATTAAGTCACCCCATGATACCTAGCTAGTAATGGATACTGGTACCTGACAATCAATCAAAAAAAAAAAAAAACTAAATTTACACAACTTATTCACTAGAGAAGTGCCACTATAGTCGGGACCATGAACATGAGTGTATCCACTGGCCACCAATTGAACCTTTAGCCCCTAAACACCCACTTACAGTTAACTCTAGATTTATCATAAGAAAGGGCTAGCAGATCTCAAGTATCATAAAAATAGCGCTAATTTGCTAATCTAACAGCTATCAACAAACAAAATAACATACAACAAGACACTGATGATAGTGTACCATCTGAACAAACAAAATAACTCAATTGCATCTACTAAATCCAAATAAAATACATACTATCAATTAATGCATTATGAAACAGTATGATTTAGAAGTATACATTCTATACTAGACTCTTTAGAAGTATGCATTCAATACAAAAAAAATTGCAGTAAAGGAAATAGATGAATACATACTAGCCATAGATAATTACGACATCCTAGCGCATGTTACTAGAACCTGTAACAATAAAGATAATTTATTAATCTCATTTTCTCAATAAACAATAAACCACTATAATTTAATAAATTAAAATTTTCATAGTACCCGCGATAGATCCCAAATCAAGTTCATATGTGTCGTCAAGACTGATATGATTATTATCTTCAATCGATCTGATAAGTGACACATTGTCATATAATAAATATAATAAAATAAATTTATTTGTAAGAAACATATAATAAAAATGAAAAAATTAATCGACACAAACCCTTGTTGCAAATTGGGACAGTTATGCTTGTCATGTGATACTCCTCGTTGTCCGCATCCACAACAAAGCCTAGAATTTGATGTAGATTTCTCCTTTGATGATTTTAATCTCTTCCCACATCCCTTTGTTCTTACTGTAGAAGGATCAATAATACCAAGACCCTCATCAATGGATTTTTTTTCTTTGACTTCTTTTACTGCATGTTGTACTAATGGACATCTCTTGAATTTTATTGTAGATACAATCGAATTGTTCATCCAAGAAGGTTGTCCTTTCATTACTCAAAGATGCATCATCAACTAACACGGAAGCTTTATAGGATAACCTCGAATGCCTCGACATCAAATACCTTTCTGAATCTGGATCATCAATGACATTTTGCTCCCCTAAAGCATATATTGCTCCAACTTTTGCAAGTCGTGTTCATCGTTTGAGTATATATGTATCAGGTAAATGAAACACTTGGTTGATACGAAAAAAAGCTAACATATGTCTGCATGGAATGCCCTCAAACTCAAATTTTGTGCAGCTACATGATATGTAATCTCTTTGTTTGTCATGCGTGAGCACTCTTAATTTTGAGGAAGAAGAACTTTGAAATTTCATCACGTGGTAAACCGCTGAGGCAACTCCTGTAAATGACTGTTGCACATAATAGCTATGACTCTCAGTCATTTCACTTTGAAACTCGAGCCATTGTTTTTTGTGTACAGCTTAACCATTTGAGTTTCCAGTGGCCAGGTTGTATTAACTCTGGGTTGCTCATTCATATCAATATGGTCCGCAACTAACTCATTGTGTCTTTGATGCCTCAATGCTCTATTAAAACGTGTGATAAAATCCATTAATGAGTTCTTATTTGAGACATATTTCTTGAAAAATGCATGTGAGCCTTCAGATCTTTGGCTACTTGACATTCCTGCAGAAAATACATGACTAAAATATGTTGGCACCCATCTGTGTCTCAATTCATACATCAAGGACAACCAATCATTTTTCTCTAAGTTAGCATCCTTGATAGTCTCTCCCCATGACTTCTCAAAATCATCAGGTGTTGTAGAATTTACAATGACGTTCTTTATGCTGTGATAGTGGTTTCGAAAAGTCAAAGGGTCTAATTTATCTGGGAATTTATTCAATATATGCCACAAACAATATCGATGCACTGTTTGAGGGAAAACTTGTGCAATTGCTTTTGTCATAGCAGGATCTTGATCAGTGATGATAATATTTGGTGAACCTTTAGGCATGGCTTCTGAGAACTTTGTAAGCAACCAAATAAAAGACTCAGTTTTCTCATCACTAAGAAACCCACAATCAAAAAGAATTGTCTGATGACGATGATTAACTCCTACAAAGGGTGCCAAAATCAAGCCATATTTGTTAGTGTTATATGTCGTATCAAATACAACTACATCACCAAATACACTGTATGCCCTCCTTGATACATGATCAACCCAAAAACACCTACTAAATCTGTTATCTGAATCTGTCTCATAATCAAAGAAAAAAGCTGAATTTTTATCTTGCTCAGATGTAAAAAACTCTATCAGTGATTCAGCATCAATACCCTTTTGTTCATCTCTTAGATTTTTCTCCAAAATTTCTAATATCTCTTTCTGTGCAACCGACTCCCTCAGGCCCTCCATACTCTATCTCCAATATTCGCATTTGTTGACAAGTTGGTACATTGGCCTCTGAAAACTGTTTTGTCAATGTTTTCTTTGCTGCTGAAATATTACGATGTGAGCGTAGCAAATGCACCTTTGATGGAGTCGAGAGTGGATGATTGTGGGCTTCTATGAAGTTACTGACAACCCAATTAGGTCCGGCCTATTTCTTGATAAATGCAATATTCGACTTACAACCCGTTCTAACTGCGCCACGTGCTCTTTCCCTTGATACATGATCAACTTTTGATTGTTTATTCGACCGCATTAAGTCTGTATGAGCCTCTTTAAAGCAAACAAATTGTTTCCATGTCACTTCATTTGTTATCTTATTTTTCTTGCTTGTGTTTATCCTTGAACTAAATCCAGCTTCTCGTGCATATTGATTATAGAATGAATATGCCTCCTCTAGTGATGAGAATTCCATTCCAATTTTTGGCTTTCTATCATCTGCAACTTGGGGAATGAATTCTTGATCATCAACTGTATTTTCTTCCATTTCTGAAGCTCCTCGCATTACATTTGACAATATATAAGTAGATAAATAAATAAAAAATATAAGTTATTTTTTATAAAGTCAAATTTGCAAACAATATAATAGAGAAAACGCCAAATAACAAATCACAGATTATAAGTTATTTGACTTGATGATACAGTGTCAAATAAAAAAAATTAAGTGATGTCGGATAACAAATCACAGATTCATCTACACTGATATTCTTAATTGATGTAACATTGATCATGCACTTATTATAAAATCAAAACTACAAGTTTAATTCAATTAAATTCTCTTACTTGCGAGGGATGGGAACCTTACAGTCTAAATAATCAGTCTGCAAAACTTTGGAACTTCATCTGAGAGGTCAGTGTATTATTGAAATTATATGAACCTCATGCATTAATAATGATCTGCTCTAAACATAATGGCACTCCTTTTTCCTTCCTAAAATTTAAACCATTTTTTCACAAACTATTTATGGTTTTTATAGCATAGCTAAGAATCCAACGCATTGGTTTTTCACTAGCAACAAATACTTCTAATATGTCATCTGTGGAAATATGTAATCAATTTATGGAGCTAAAATGTTCAAAACTTATAAGCTAAAAAAAAGATAACCTGTTGAGGGACAATCTGAAATCTTCGAAAATAGTTCAAGAACTCTTCCTTTCTCAACTCTTCCTTTCAAGATAACCTGACGGCGCCGGTCGCGAGCGGAGTTCTGCTCGTGGCGAAAGTGAGAAGATGAAAGCGGAGGGTGCAGGTGCGACGGTGACGAAGGAGGAAGGGGACGAAACCCTAGCTTTGGGCGCGACGAGGTTTCCGCGTCTGTGGAGTTTCCTCGCGGCGGGTCGCGACACCCTAGCTTTGGGCGCGACGAGGTTTCCGCGTCTGTGGAGTTTCCTCGCGGCGAGTGCGTCACGACGAAGGAGGAGGGAGGAGGAAGGGGAGTAAGGGGTCGGCGGGTGCTGTCGCGACGAAGGAGGAGGAAGGGGTCGGCGGCTGTCGCGACGAAGGAGGAGGAAGGAGGAAGGGGAGGAAGGGGTGGGCTAGAAATTAGGACTGCAAAGATAAAAACTGACGCGGAAAAAAATAACATTGACACGGACCTGCCACGGGGGCAGGTCCGCACCGTTCCGCAAGAGTTGTTCCGCAGGGGAACAACTCTGTATATATATATAACAATTATTAAAAAAATTAATATAAAAAAATAAAAAGTTGAAGAAGCGACCACGGAGCTGCTTCTTCGATTAAAACCAAATGTGAAGGGTGCTTTCTTTGAAGTCAGCTCACAGTAGGAGCTCTATATGCTCTAAGGGTACTTTCCTTTAAAAAATTATCAAAACAACAAATTATTTTTAATTAATGTTATGTTTACTCCGAAGGGTGCATAGAGAAAGGAAAGGATTCATTTTGAAAGTAGAGTCCTCTGCGCGAAAGAAGATAAAGGAGAGGGAAGAGAAATAAATCCACAGAAAAGGAGGGAAAAGACAGAAACTCGTAGAAGAAAAAAAAAAGAAAAAACATAGAACAACATTAGTGCAAGACCTCCCTTCCTTTAGTGAGTTGTTGCGCAAAGCCTCCTTTGTGAGCAACCAATGACCACAAGTGGTCACTTTTCCTCCCTCTTTTAGAACTCGCAGCCCTACCCAAGCAGTCTCCCATGGTTGCTTTTCCTTTTTCCTCTTCATCCTTCTTCGACGACGGCGATGAAATGAATCCTGGAAAAAAAGGACACGTGAAAAGAGAAAAACTCACAGAAGAAAAAAGAAAAAAAAACAACGTTAGCAGAGGACCTCCCTTTCCTTCGGGAGCTGCCGTGCAAGGCCTTCCTTCGCGAGCGGCCAACGACAACAAGCGGCTGCTTTCCCTCCCTCTTTTAGAACTCACAGCTCTGCCCAAGCAGTTGTCCATGGCTGGTTTTCCTTTTCCCTCTTCATCCTCCTCCTCTGGCGATACCGATGCTTTTTTTGTTGTTGGAGAGGCAAGAAATGTCGTTCCTCTCTTTCTTTTCCCTCTCTGTCCTCCTCCTCTGTCGACTGTTTCTAATACCTCGAAGATGACGGTGACAGCAACAGACAAGGGTTTTTTCATAGCTTTCATTCATTGCAAAACTTGTCTGTTTCTTCTTCCTCTGCTTTAGCGTCGTCTTCCTCTCATCCTTTATCCAGTTGGGCTTGGACGAATTACCAGCTATTTCCTCCATCAAAATTACTCTCTTCTTTTTTTTTGTTTTTTTTCATTATTATCGCTGTTCGAACATACCCGAGGTCGGCAACCGCATAGTGCAGCCTACGCGCGTGGTCGAGGCAATTACGTGACGAGGAAGGAAGGAAAGAGGCTTTCCACCCGATTTTGGGTGGAAAAATTTTATTCACAAATGAATCAACTGATGGATTTATAAATCCTTTGTCCATTATTTTAGATTAAACAATGGAAAGGATATCAAATCTATCTTTTTATGTGAAATAAATGGAGGAAAGTTTTCTACATGAAAAACTTTCCTTAGTTTATGAATCTATCCTTCAAGTAAACAGAGCAAAAGTGAAAAATATATTATGGGAAGAAATAAGTATGAAATCATGAAGAAAAGAAAAATATTTTGATTGATAATATTTTTGAGATTGCTTTATAAATTGTAAGTAAAAAATCTAATATGTGAAAAAGATGATGAGGTTGAAATATTTTTAAAAAGTGGGTGTAAATAGGAAACGAGAAACATATATGAATGAATTTGAAAAAAAAACATTGCAAAAGTTTATTAATTTGAATACTTTCTCCCACTCGCTCAGATAGCCGTTGGCTAGCCATCGCGATCTCCTCCGCTTTTCCTCCTCCTCCGCCTCCTCCTTCCCCTGGTTTCCTTGGCTGTGATCCTTCTCCCCGCTTCTCCGGAGTGATCATGGGGGACGGAGGTCTTCATCGCTCGCTGACTGGCACCGGTAGAAGCGCTGCAGGTTATCTTCCTGTCTCCTCTCGTTGGATCCTCACATTAGGGTTAGGGCTGAAAAAACTGATTTTGGTGGTCCTCGCTCGGTTGGTGTTGCAGTGAGCGCAGAGGGCGGAGATAGGTTACCGAACTTGGTTGGCCTCTCTGCTGTTCGGAAAAGATTGTCCGATATCACTAACACGGCGAGTGCGGGGACGTCCGCAATGGCAAGCGCCGTAATCGAGGAGGGAAAGTTCATGGATGTGAGCTCCAAGGACTGCGTCTCTCAGCTCATGATGGTATTCTTGGATCCTTTTTAGAGTTTTGATTTCCCTCTTCCAAATTCGATTTTTATTTGCTAAAAAAAGATCTTTGCTTCTTCTTATTTTGGGTTATCTCTGATAAGGTTGATTCTCGTGCCAGGAAAATACTAACTTGTTGAAGCTTCTTGCAGAGAAAAAGTATGTGATTAAGTTTGTCAAATTCTTCGATTTCTGATGTATTGATTGATTTTTTTTTTTCTCGGTTCTTGTTTTGGCAGTAAACTAATAGAATTAAGCGACATTGAGTTGAAAAAACTTCAGAACAAGTTGCATAAAAGCAATCAACAGAACTGGCACTTGGCTCGGGTTAACTCTGATATGTTTGCGGTTGGTTCCTTGTCTCATTGTTCAATGCTTGAAGATTAGTTATTTTTTATTGCCTGATCCAAGTTTTGATGCACAGGAGCTTAACATGAGGAAAGACAGAGTATGTTATTTTGACTTAATTATGATCTACCTCTTCTGGTATTTTTTATCTTTCAACTATGAAAGGGATAATCGACTGTCAATTATTTGCAGTTTTGAATAAGTTTCTTTTAGGTGATGATGATTTTTATCAAGTGAATTTTTGTATGTAGCTAAAAGCCTTGCAGCATGAACTTGGTTGCATGTCATCATTACTTAAAATCAAGACGTCAGAATTAGAGGTATGTGTATAATTTTACTTTGGTTGTACATTGTTGTTCTTGTATATTTAACTGACTATACTTTAATTCAACTTAGGAGAAAGATAATTTAATGAAAGAACTTGTCGACAAGATTGGTTATCAGGTAGTAAATGAATTTTTAATGTGACTTTGGCTTCCCCTTTTCTCATTGTTTTTCCCCTCAAACTGCTAAAGTTGAGTAGCATCAAGTGTGAAGAGGTTGAAGTAAATGCAAGTGATGTTCTTAAAGACAAGCAAACTAGCAATCCCAACAAGAGGCGTAAACTGAAAGATCACTGTAAGTTGGCACTTAGACTGGTTCTATAGTTAACTTGTATGCATTCGGCATTATAATTCATTGGGTTCCCTTGTATGCCAATTGTTTTACTTCACAGCTTTTGGATCTACAGTTCTGATGGAACAAGTGGGAAACACAGATGGGAAAAGGTCATTTATACTTTCATGATGTTTCTTATAACTGGTTACTCTTTGAAAAGTAGTGTAAATGGTCTCATACTATTTTAGCAGAAGGTCCTTACGACTAGCATCCATTGAATCTGAATCGTGTGAAATCAGAGAGGATTTGCTCAAGATTGATGATGTTATACTACCAATGAGCCATAAGAAAGTCCTAGAGGGGAAGGATGAGGGTAGAAGGTATTATGTCTTGATATCATAATCATCAAGCAGTGTTAGTTCCAACTATTTGATGCCCATTATGTGAAACTTATACCTTCACTTCATTAGACATGGTACATGTGCTTTTTTCCTGTTCTCGAGAAGCACTGGACTTGTTCTTTTTTCTTAATCAGGTCCTTGCAAGCCAAGACTTTGCCTTTGAAACCAGGATCTTGTAAATCCCTGGAGTTGGACAAGATTGATGCTGTGATGCCAGTTTCCCAGCAAGTGATATCCGTGGGAAAAAAGGCTGTTGAAATAAGGTAATCTATATCACACACTCTGGAATGATCTTCAACTTTTTTTATTGCAAATTTTGATCATTCTTCTGAAGTAGAAAATCATTGAGGAGGGGATCCAGTAATCCAATGCCTGAATCACATCTACCAAAGATAGAGGACACTCAATTTTTAGTTTTTTCCATTAAGAACAAAGATTTACATGTGGAAACTTCTGATAAAAGGGATTCTCCAACTTCTTCTAGCACTAGTACATCTGCAAAAATAAGCGAGAAGCAGGATTCTAGTATGTCTTCAGAGTTGGATGAGCTCGGAATCCCAAAGAGATTTTCTGTCGGAAGGCCATTGCGCAAGGCGGCTGAGAAGGTCAGTTCTTACAAGGAAATTAATCTGAATGTGAAATTGAGAAGACCAGGATAAGATACTGGTTTCCACTGCGCTAGCTCAGAGCCAGTCACTTCAATGTTCTCCTCTAATTCATGTCATCGAAGTGCATTGGCTAAATGTTGTTTCTGTAAGCTGAATTATTTTTTTTGTCTGTGTGTGTGATTTCTATTCACTAGTTTTTTCCTTTGTAACTTATAGTTATTCTGTCTCATTTAACTGTTGTTTATTCGTACTGGCGATAAGAGAAATTGGATGTGGCAATTGTTTAATTTGCCGTGTTTCCGTTGTTTCTTTTATTACCTCAGATGAGATTCATCTATATTTGAGTAGCGTTTGATTAGGGGTGAGTATTCAGTTAAAATCGAATCGAATTAATTGAATCGAACCGAATCAATTTTTTTTCAAACAAATCGAACTGAATCAATTTTTGATAAAAATCGAACTAAATCGAATCGAATTTTCAATAAAATCAAACAAATCGAATAATTTGATTTTTACTAAAAATTTGATTTAGCTTAATAAAAATTTAGCTCGGTATAAAATTTATGATGTAAAAAATTAATTTGGTTAAAAATTTTGATCTATTCGGTCAATTCGATTTAACCGAATAAAAAAATTCAAAACCAAACTTGAACTGAATTAATCGATTTTTTGGAGGAAAAAAATCGAATTTTCGAATAAATCGAACCGAATTTTTAAATTCGATCAATTTGATCGATTTAACCGAACTTTTACTCACCCCTAAATTTAATTACAACTAAACAAAATCACATAATTTCCTTTAACTTTTTATTTTTCAATTGTTAAAATTATCTTTTGTGTGGTCCATATTATTTTTTTTTGCATAGCATGTTGTCATTATATTCTAACTTTTTTCATTATATTCTTTTTACTTTTTTCATTCTATTTGTGGGAATTGACTTATCAATTTATCAATAGTTTCTTTCGCATGAAACCATAATCATTTGCATAAGTTAATTCACAATTATTCTATCTGTGACATCATTTTTATTCACAATTAATTTATTTGAGTTTAAATGCTTATTTCGAAATCCTGTCATATCTTAATAATAGATGAATACTAATGAATACTTATGTAATGTCTAATTAAATTAGAATAATTCATAAATTGATTTTTAAAATTTCACTCTAAAAAGTTTATTTGAAATCCTTTATATTGAAGGTATATTTTGAGATCTCTCATATTCTAATATCCTGATTGGACAGAATAATGGAAGTATGTCACTTTAACGGTCTAATGCTCATAAATTAATTTGATTAGCAATTGTACCCTCTTGTATGAACATTATTGACAATGAATCTTATGAAATTGATGAAATAAGATTTATAAAACCAATAAACAAATGAACCACATCGATTATTATATATTGCAGCAAGGCAAGGCGGATTCGAAATGCCAAAAGCACAAAGATAATGAAATGTGCAAAAGATGGATGTTGTTGATCAAAATGGATAGAAATGTGCAAGCCTGCAAAAGGCATAACGACATGACATTTGAATCAGGTGAACCACTATTGTCACTTCATTATTTAAATTATGGTATCACCAGGAACATGATGTATGCAACTGTTTAATTTGCCGTGTTTCCGTTGTTTCTGTTATATTTGAGCAGAGTTTGATTAAAGAGGAGTATTCGGTTAAAATCGAATTAAATCGAATTGATTTTTTTTCAAATAAATCGAACTGAATCGATTTTTGATAAAAATCGAACTAAATTGAATCGAATTTTTAATAAAATCGAACAAATTGAATAAATTAATTTTTTTTAAAATTTAATTTGGCTTAATAAAAATTTAATTCGGTCTAAAATTTATGGTGTAAAAAATTGATTTGGTTGAAAATTTTGATTTATTCGGTCAATTCGGTTTAACTGAATAAAAAAATTCAAAATCGAACTCGAACCGAATTATCCGATTTTTTGGAAGAAAAAAAAATTAAATTTTCGAATAAATCGAACCGAATTTATAAATTCGATCAGTGATCGATTTATTTGATTTAATCGAACTTTTACTCACCCCTAAGTTCCCCTAAATATAATTACTACTAACCAAAATCACATAATTTCCTTTTTAACTTTTTATTTTTTAATTGTTAAAATTATCTTCTGTTATTATTTTTAACTTTTTCCATTCAAAACATCATTTTTATTCATAATTAACTTATTCATAATTATTTTTATTTTGAGATCTCTCAGACGGAATAATTGAAGTCGTCAAACTAATGCTCATAAATTAATTTGATTAACAATTGTTACTCTAAAAGGTTTATAATCGTACGGTCTAATGCTCATAAATTAATTTGATTAACAATTGTTACCCTCTTGTATTTAAAATTGTTTTGATTAACAATTGTTACCCTCTTGTATTTAAAATGCTTATCGTATGCCATAAATTAATTGTAGAATTTTAAGTGCTAGTTTTTTTCTCTCTTAATAATCCAACAGTTAAATTCTAAATAAAATTCTAAATAAAAAAATTACCACACCACCATTAGTGAAGAACAAATACTTGACAAAAGCTCAAAGATAATGAAATGTGCAAAAGATGGATGTTGTTGATCAAAATGGCTAGAAATGTGCAAGCCTGCAAAAGGCATGGCCACTTGACATTTGAATCAGGTGAACCACTCTTTTCACTTTGTTATTTAAATTATGGTATCACCCAAGAAAATGATGTACGCTACTGCTTGATTCGAGTTCGATATCTCTCGCCAAACAGAAAAGTTTGCCACAGCTAAGACAACGTGATTGCAACAAATCTTCATGTTAAAGATCTGTTTGTCATCTGGCCGTGCTAATATATTCCTTTTGCTTTTTGGAAGGCAGTAGCGCCAACATTTGGTCCACCTCTGCGATAACAGAAAAGATACTCGATGGGATAACCCTTCAGCTTGTGAGGAACAATGCCGAGATCCTCGAATGTCAAAGCTGCAAGCAAAGACGCATGAGAGAAGTTCACGTGGACCGTTGATTTATATTGATGTTAAAGATCATACCATTATCCGAGACTAAAGTGTTGACAGTGAGCGAGTTAATCTGATCAAGATTGAAGACGCCTGGGGTGGGCAAAGGAAATGGTACTTTATTTAACAACAACTCTCGAGGAGCTGCAATTGCCTGCCATCATCAGAAGCTCATCAAACAAAAAGAAAGAACAAACCTGCAGGCGCATGTTCAAGGATAAACGCTATTGGTTGAAAGAAGAACCATAATGTGGTTAAGGCTATAAAATGTATTATCAATCAATTAAATGTATACATGGTGGCAAAAGGTGAGAATGCTCACCCCAGACGCCCCCTCCCAGCCCGTCCCCAAGATATATGAAGGGAGATAATTCACGGATGACTACTAACCTGAGTGACTAGTGCATGGGGAGGACAGGAACGTAGCCAAGAATTGACCGCAACCTCATAGTGGCATCACCCCATACACTAGCCAACCGCCCGTGAGGGGACAATTAAATGTATACATGAAACAATTGAAAGTGAAGGGCTCTTCTATATCTCATGTCCTTTTTTTACAGGTAACAAACACACAATTGAACATCTATAGAACATTCTAAACCATCTCACCTTGATATGCTTATAATAACCACAAAAATGAACCTTGTCAATTCTGGTACTTTTTTTGGCCATGTAACTCTATCCCTATGGATATGATATCTTCATTAATGTAAAATATTTATTTATAAGAGTTTCATATTAATCAATCTTAGCTATTCTCTCAATTTTTCTGAATATTGAAACTACATTCCATTTATTATGTTTTACTTTCTACTTAAAACTTTAGTTTCTAAATTTTTTCACAACAATTCAATCTTCAAACTTTATCTAATTGCAGTGTCATCAATCAGCACAATATTGAAATCAACCGAATTAGTTTGTGTAAAAATATCAACTGTCCACCCAAAAACCTTATGTTGACAATCATCTTCCTGTGCCAGAAGTGTCTTTTGTTTTCATGTTTTGATCCTCTCCGCTATTAATTAGAAAAGGTTTCCCATCTGTTTGGGTTTATAATATCTTATAGTTCATGGCATTAATTTGATGTTGGGTTTCAGCAGCTAGCCAGAAAGAGATCATTCAGGTGTCAAGTTCATATGTCTCTACTAGTTGGTGGCAATCGATATCAATCAAGAGGAGGATAGAAAGAGAGGATATGTAAAAGGAAGAATAGCAAGAGCAAGAGCAAGAGGAAGAGGAAAAAAAACAAATACAAAGGGGGAAGGGGTTAGCTATTCCGATTTGTCTTTACCAACAAGCATAAAACAGATTGCTTCCTTTTGATAAGTGAACTAAACCTTGTAGCATTGAATGAGTTCGCACCCACCAATGTGAAAGCATAAAGTGGTGCCTTCAACTACTTGGTGGACAACTAACTAAACATAGATTATCTAGAACTAACGATGAATAGAAGACATAAACAAGGAAAAGCTTGACAATAATCAAAGGCTTATTCTCAGCATGAAGAGGCAAGGCTCCTAAACAAGGAAAACAATAGCATAGTTTGTTTTGTACCTTTGCAATTGCGAAAGGAATCTTTACATATCGCGGATGTTCTCGTATTGTGTCAAACATCAGTTCTGCCTGCAATAACCCTTAACTGAAAGGCCAGTGTCTTCTCAAAATTCTGAAACAAAAATAAAATCTATAGGAATTACCAGTTGATGTACAGTAACAATCTCTGGTCCACCTAGTTCATATATTTTTCCCATACTGGTTCCATCATCCTTCAAGGAAGCTATAATTGCAGCAGCCACGTCAACAACATATACTGGTTGAATCCTGCATGAACATACCGCTAATTGTTTGATGTAATTCAGTGATATATGAGTCTGCACGCATTGGTAACAGAATGTTGCACTTCCTGATAAATGTCATCTACAAACAACTTCTAGAAATAAAGTCAATTACTTTGTTGATCCATCTCCAAAAAGTGGAAGAAAACTCCATTTTTTGACAAATTGTGCCCATTTGTTCAAGCTACTGTCTTCTGCACCAAAAATGACTCCAGGCTTCATAATTGTGGTCTAAAAACAAGAGACAAAATTATTAATTAGAAATGGTAAGTATGATTAGGCCTCACATTAATGGAGAGATCATCTTATCCCATTTAAAAATAGTTAATTGCAAACACAAATCTTCCAACTTCCATATATTATCTAATGGCCCAAGTGCAAAGTGGAATCAAATAAATTCACAACTACATGAAAACAAGAACCAATCCTATGTAAAATATGTTGAGTAGTATCTTGAGAGTCCTATTTTCATTATTGAGCATGAAAACAACCAAAATTTCAGCATAAAAGAACGGATCAGTGCAAAACAAGAATACTAATATACTTCAGGCGTCCTTCATGTGAAAAATAAAGTCTGGTCCATGAGAAAAAAAAAACTTGACTGATCAAACCAAAAAACAACTGTACTATACTAACAGTTTCTGTCATGCTAAGCAGTGCTAATTGTTCTGATTGCTGACAACATATCTGAAGCTAATACTCAGCTCAAATTACTTGACAATAAGGGAACAGTTAATGTGTAACATGCAGCAAGGAGGCAACAGACTCCAGTGTCATGTTTGATAAAAACCCAAAACAGCATACGTTTTCTTTTACTTTCCGAGAAGAAATTCTATGCAGGCAGGTATCAAGCAAACCATGTATAGTGCATATACAGTATACAAATGCATATATGTAATCTATATTAAAAAAAATGTTTTACTTATAATGATAAAATGGCTTCATATGAAAAAGAAAATCACAAAAGACGTTACCTATCCTTTGAGGAGATCAGGGCAAGTACTAATTAGAATTAAGTATTTTATGTGGTTCAAGCCAAACTGGTTTGAATGAACCATATCATTTGATTTTGAGCATCATATATCCAACCACATATGCACATATGCGGCTGCAGTCCAGCATATTGAAGTCAGCCACATACAAGGCACGCAGGGACTGCAAATGGCATATAGATATTGTCCCCTGCATAGGCGGTCACATATGATACATCCTCTCAAGAACTATTATGATAGCAATTCTGATAATCAATACTAAGTTCCATGGCCCAACAAATCCCTTCGGATCACACAACTCATATACCTAGAATCAATACCACGCCTGACCAGTTTAGTGAATCAAAAATTGAGGATCCATAAAAAAATCTAGACAATTTACAGGCTATAAAATTCCATTAGTCCATCCCTTAGAATTGTTGGCAAACAATGACATGCAAACGACAAAAAGTGTATTCCATGCAGCATTGAAATTTCATGTTTGTATAATCAAACCAAAATGTAAAACATTAATTTTAAAATATATAGAATCATAATTACCTCAGGGAACTGTCTTTGGACCGCTTCCTCTGCTGCAGCCTTGGCCCTCAACATTCTAGAAGGAGAAGTGGAAGATGCTCCTAAGCATGAAACTTGTATGAATCTCGTGATGCCACCATGATCTTTAGCAATCTACAAAAGTTCATACAAAACATAAGGTTATTAGGCTCTTAAGCTTTGGACTTCACAATTGCTTTACCAAAGGGCAACAATTTCTAGAATATAATACTATACATATCATGTTATAATAACAATGGAACTCCCCGACATAGTGAAGTGACAACAGACTGAGATACAGAGTGCATGAATACTCAAGAAAAAGGTCAATCACAGTATCAAACTTTCATCTACAGAAGTAGCATGTCTCAGAAAATGTATCATCTCTGTAACTACCATTTTGAAGTGTTTATGCCTCATGCTATGATTCTACAGATTATTGTGAATCAAATTTCCAGATATGAAATTCCTTAGTAATAGCCCCAGGTGACACAAATTGTTCATCTCAGCAACCCTCTGCAACTTGAATCCTACTAACACACATGGGAGGGATAGAGTCATTGTCTCTCTCTTGAATTCCAACTTAAATTGCTCAAGCATCAAGATTTATCATGAGATTGATTGTTCAACCTTGTCAAACAATCATGATCCACCACTAGCCACACCATGTGCCCCATTCATGTGATTGAGAGAATATAATCACTCTAATGATCAACAATGGTCCCAAAACCATTCTTATAATCGCAATTTGGATGTGAGGTCGCAACTAGATCCTATAATATGAAATATCAAATAATACACTTTGTTGAATATTATATCATTATTTTGAACTTATATAATAACTATAATGACAAATATAATTTTATTATTTATTATAATGTATTAATGTTATTTATTGGTTATATGTAGGCAAATATAATTGCTTATTAATAGTCTAATACATATTCATTTATTTATGATGACAATATAAATATATAGTAATTAAATATTTCTAAAATATGATTTTATCAAATAACAACAACAACAGCAACCAAGTCTTATCCTAGTATGATTTTATCAAATAATAACAATAATTTGATGTATTAACATGATAAAAAATACTATGATATTATTGATAGTATGTTAATAGATTATGCCTTATTAATCTAATTTTATAATTCTACTATTTATTATGTATGTTTGTGTTACTAAAATTTGATATTTAATGAAACATAACATCAATCCTCCCTATTCAACTTCAGTGATCCAAGATGATCTTTAGATTTTTTTTTTAAAGCATTTAATACCAAGTCTGATATTTACAACCATTAAAGAAACTTCTCTAACTTATGGCTCATAGTAGAATACAGGTGATTAAATTAAGGAGACACCTTAACCAAGCAAATTTCTAAGCTGGCTTTAGATGAATACAACTAATAGGTGAGCCTTTTAAGACAACCATACCGCTGCAAGTTGTTCAGCCATCGCATGGTTTACTTCTTCAAAGCTGTAGTTCCTTGTCTCATATTCTCTCCCTGCCACACCAACAGTTCACTGTTAATCATGGACTCAATGTACGAACAATTGAAGGCAAATATTCAACTGACCAATCAAATTTATAACCACGTTTGCCTTTGCCATGACAGCTTTAATTGAATTCTCATCTCTTGGATTGTACCCCATGGGAACAATCTGGCAGTTTGGAGGAAAGACATAATGAGAAGAGATCTTGCACAAATAACTGGCCTAGTTGACAAAAAAAATTGCACCTTCCACCTATATAAGGAAGAAATTTTCATACCTGACCCAAGTCACCCATCAACTTGAGATGCCTGTGAGAATCCTCAGATCCCCTAAAAGGTACCAGCACTTGGGAGCCCATTTTAGCTAAATATCAATAAACAAAGATGTATCTTATGACATTCACTGAGCAAATGCTTCCACTTGGAAAAATAGCAATGAATAACCAAAGATCATAGGATGCACGTAGTAGATTGAATATATTATCAAGGTATACTTCCACATGTGAAATCATAGTAACCTGTAAGATTAGGAAGTAGGATGATATTTTCTTATCAAGTTTTGAGGGATTAGATTTTGAGATTGGTTAAATCAGGATAAACATTCTTCAGAAAAATTCTTTGAGGGAAGCAAAAAGAAAGAATACCATCGGCCAGAGGTAAACTACAATGCGAACTGACAGCTTACCAAGTTGGCTGACAACATAGCGCCCAAGAAATCCAGTAGCTCCAAATACAGTAGCAACAATTCCACTGCACGATTGCCAGATTATTAGATCAAGAAACAATAATTGCACAATATTAGAACATCTTATCAAAGAACATGCCAAAATTCTCTTGTATGTTATGTTGACAACATGGACTTTCTTAAAACCAAAAAAGTCTAACTTAAAGGAAAAAACTGAAGTCTAATCTAATAAAAGCCAGATACAACACTTAGTCACGCTAGTTTCTCTCCTATTCCGCAATTTGAGAGGTTGGAAAAATTAGATTCGAAAGAGGGACACACAATCCTCTCATTTTCCTTTCCTGGACACCACCAAACAAGAGATCAAGCCCATATGTCCTCCTCCTTCACTCCTTATTCGACATCAGAACACACCCAAACCCTTAAAACCAAAACAGCAATGTGAAACAGTTCAATTCTTTCACGATACGATGAAATGATGTAAAATTAGGTCACTTCACATCTGAATAAACAGAAGAAGAAAAAAACGATCTTTTGAGGAAATCTATAAATTTGGAAAACGGAAAATGACAATCCAAAATGGTCGATTACCTAACAGAGGACCTTCCACCAGTTCCCTTGCGAACAAGATGCCCCGTTCCGTGGACGGCGACAGTGGATGCACACCGAGGTCGACCGCTCCCACCATCTGCACGAGAATTCATCATTAAGAGACAACTTTACCACGATTCACTCATTCGTAAAACGGATCAAGCAGGCAGCAAGGAACGCATGAAAGGAGACGACCCTGGGAACAGAAATGTAGTACACACCATAGGATGGTAGGGGATAGATCGAATTAAAGGCCGGAATGGCCGGCGATTGGTCTAGGAATCGGCGTGCGGAGCGTCTGCAGCAAGCCTGCATCATCTCGAGATGGCGTGAAACGGAGAAGCGCCGGCGGCGTAGTAAGGGAGGTGATCTGCGATTGGAATTTGGAACTCGAAGAGGAGCTGAGCCGGCCCAAATTAATAGCTAAACAATACCCTGCCCCGTGGGTGGGGCTGGTTTTGGTTCAAGCCCACCAGTGAATCGGCCGGGCCATTTTCGGCTTGAATTAGTCTCCGGCCCATGTGATTGAGAGATACGAGTCTCAATGAATCGATGTAGATTCTTATCATTTTGATTATTATTTAAATAATTTTAATAAAAATATTGATCCAAACTATTGGATAAGGGTAATTTAGAAAGAAAAAAACAAGATGAAATGCTCTTCAATGTTTTTTAATATGAACCATCCTTTTTATAATAAAAAAGTAAGTTTTTTTTTATTTTGCAAGATCATTATCTAGTCTGAAATCAAGGGATGAAATAACTCGACAAAGTAATTCCGGTCGATTGGATACCAATTGGGTCAGGGTGTCTTTGATAGGTCAAGCTACTTTCAGGTCGGACTTAAGCTAGGTCGAATTTCTTTAGGTCGGCTTTCAGACTTCAATTAGATTGAATACGATTGAGTTGGCTTCTCATGAGATCAGCCTTACGAATGTCAAGTACCATAGAGATCTTCGAACATAGGTATAGAAAGATTCAAGGAAGATGTTAGGAAGGGAGCCAAGGTAAACCTTAGTAAGGCCCCTCCAATGCTAAAGTTGAACCTCAAGGAAAAGACAGAGAAAATGAAAAATAAAAATGACTAGTAAAGAAAGTAGAAAATAATGGAATTATTTGTCTTGATACTATAACTAGTTACCTTTAAATATAAAATGAAATAATAATCCTGATTCCTAAAGTACACATCTCTTCCATCTCTATCATGAGACACACTCCTTAGTCATCAGCGCTTCAATAACCATCACATGGAATCAAAGTTTCAAATTGAGGTGAACCAAACTCAAATGCGTCTAGAGTAGACTTGACTTGAGGTCTTGGGTGGGCCGACTTGACCAAGCTCGATCTGACCAGACTTGAGATTGATTCGACTTGACTCGAGTTTAATTTGACTTGACTCGAGCTTGATTTGACTTAGCCCGAACTCGATTTGACTTGACTTCTACTTTTGACTATTTTAACTTGATTATGCACATAGTGAAATCTCCACCGCATCAATCAAACTTATATTTTTATATATAATCTAAGTACCCGACAATCTTCCTCTTGATTCCTCTGCTACAGTAATCTATAACATAAGTTATATATAAACTCTAAAGTCAACACCAAGAATACGTAGGAAATGGGAATACGTAGGAAATTGGAGCATGGGCAGTGTGCCCACGTTCCCTACTATTTTGAATGGAAAAGTTCATTATACCTCTAGGTTATTTCTCTTTATAAGGGGGTGCATCTAAGGATCATGAGAAATGATTCACGATATAGAGAAAGAGACAACAAGAGAGTGAGAAAAACATCTAAGACGATGAAATTTGGTTCGTGAAATTGTGGAGGGTTTTCCAATCCTGTGATCGTTCTTCTGACAACAAGTCCAATCGTCACCGATTGTAGATTTACGGGAGATCGTTGTAAGTATTTACCATTTTGATTCATGCATTTAGAATATCAACAATGGTATCAGAGCACATAGTTAGTTCTAAATGCATGACAAATCTCTTGTTTAAAATCACTGTTCCTTCTTTTTGCTCTTGTTTGCTGCCACTCTAATCGATTTTGTTGCCTGTTGCCAACACATGGCAAGATCGTGTCCATGTCACAAACTTCCCCATTTACTGACGTTGCACCCACGAAATTTGTCTCCGATTTTGGTCAGTAGTTGTCCTCATGGCCGCCTCTCGTAGAGGCCTTGCGTCATTAGAGGACGCTGGTGGCAATGATCCATGACCGGCGACAATATTTAGGTTGGCCGGCGGTGTGCTCATGGTTGCCTCTCATAGTTTTTGTGCAAGTAGGGACTGGCTAGGAGATCGTGGTGAAGAAAGTGGCAGCGACGGTGTAAAAATGAAAAAAAAAAAATGAAGCACAAACTGTAGACTAGGGTTCACGTTAGAAAATGAATTTTTTATCTATTTAATACATGCTGTGAAGAATGACATGGAATGCTTGATTATTAAAAAAAAACATTTTCATGTTTTCATAATTAAATTTAATGCATGCATAAATGAAATGTTGATTTTATTTAATGCAATGAATTTTGTTCACTTAAACTGGATAATTTAAATGGTTTAGATCTTAATCTGTTTCTATTGAATCAGACTGAATTAGTTGGTTCAATTAGATCCGGTTTAAATTAAATTATTAGTTGATTTAATTGAATCAATTTGATCTAAACTCGAATAAATTTGGGTTAATTAATTAGGCTTAGACCTAATATAATTAAATGATTAGATTTGTTTTAATTGGTCACACTTAAACCAATGGGCATTGGTTTGATCAAACGGACTTGAGTTTGATCAATAAGTCTGAAATTGGCTGAAATGGACTTAGATCAAATAGAAACAGAATATAGGTACAAAGATCCCTACCCAATTAAATCAATTCTAATTGTGGATAATGCACCAAGCTTAGGATTTGGATTCCTAATCAACTGATCCAATGGATCAGTCAACTTAGACTCCTGAAAATAGAGAAGATTTGTTTTTATTGATTTATTATGTTGGTACTATGCTTGTATAAATTGAATTAAGCCGGTTTTGTACTGGTTAGTCGATTTTGTACTGACTTATTTAATTTCAATTTTTCAAATGGGTAGTCGCGATATATGACAACATTAGCTTTGGGAGGAGATTACGGAGCTTGATTATGACCCGGTTTATGGAGTTGGATGGCTTATTGGTCGACTCGATTGGTTGTTCTAGAAACTCGAGCGAGAAGAGTTTCAAGTCCAAGATACACACAGAAGATGGGCTCTGGTCTATTCACTGTCGAAAAATCTTAGGCAGATAGCATTCAAACTTTGGGATGATTATGATGGGAACATCTCATATTCAGAGATGTGCAGACAATTACTTCATTTCTATTGGGGTCCTGAAGATCCAAAGGAGGATCCAGATGAATCTAAGAAGGATTCAGAAGATCCTGAAGAATCAAAAGAGGATCCAGGAGAGAGTGTGGAGAATCTAGAGATGGATCCAATTATGGATCCGATAGAGAATCCTGAAGCTGTCCTACCTGAGATTACCCCAAATGAGTCAAGGCTGAAAGGGATAATGTTGGTCACTGCACTAGTGTCTGTCCTAGTGGGAGTAGTAGTAACCTATCTAGTTTACTAGAGTTTTGTTATTGTTATTTTCATTATGTGTGAACAATATTAGTGTATTTCGTTCATGTCAGTCGGTTATATGTTAACAACATGCAGTATAATTTTATATTAATGATATGTTCATTTATTTATGTTGTTTACTCGACATGATGCATGATTAGTTCATTTTTATTAAATGATCAATTCATTTAATTAAAATAATCATGTTTTATTAAATGATCAATTCATTTAATTAAAGAAATTATGATATTATAAATAATTAGTTTATTGGTTGGGATGTATGTAATAGAATTGATCAATATTGATTTGATTAGTTATACGAATGATGAGTTATGACATAGTTGTCACTTGATATTGTAAACCAACTCAAATTAATATTAAGTCAATCATAAATTGCATGCATAGAAATTACACTGGATATTAAATAATGTGTTTATTTATGATAGATTATGGCAACCAAAAACATTATAACTGAACTCAACAAGGATAAAAAACTAAATAATTAGTTCATTGGTTGGGATGTGTGTAATAGAATTGATCAATATTGATTTGATTGGTTATACGAATGATGAGTTATGACATAGTTGTCACTTGATATTGTAAACCAACTCAAATTAATATTAAGTCAATCATAAATTGCATGCATATAAATTACACTGAATATTAAATAATGTGTTTATTTATGATAGATTATGGCAACCAAAAACATTATAACTGAACTCAACAAGGGTAAAAACTTAATGGGGATAACTATAAGATCTGTCACCTCAGGATATAATATGTACTTGAGGAACAAGAAGTTCTAGAAGCTGTAAATCAGGTTATGATAGAACCTATAGATGGTCCCACTGCACAACACAGACGAGATCTTGATGCCTATAAGGCATGGAAGAAAAAGGACTTCACTGCAAAGGGTATATTAATTAGTTCAATGATAGACGACCTAGCTTTTGAGTATGAGTTGTATCTTTCAGCTCATACAATTTGGATAGCTCTTAAAGAAAAATGTAGTGGAGTAAATCTGAGCAAGCTTCGATAGGTGATAATCAAGTTTGATAGCTATAAGAAGCTTCCGAATGTATCAATGGTGCAACACCTCAGGAAGATGTCGAACATGATTCGAGAGCTTAAAACTGTTGGTCATGAGTTGACCAATGAACAACAGGTTCAAACAGCTATTCGTTCACTTCCAGATTCTTGGGAGACCATAAAATAGACCCTAACTCACAATGAGAGTATTAAGACTTTCATTGACGTCTTACGCCATGTAGAATTGGAGGCAGAAAGAGTTGAATCCGGAAGGATTCTTGGACAAGCCTATGTGGCTATAGGTTCTGTTGGATCATCTGGATCCATGAAAAAGAAATGGTTTAAGAAAGGGAAGGGAAAGAAGAGAGAAGTTATTGTTGTGGGATAGGGCCTAATCAAGAAGATAGTAAAGAATACTGGAAAGAAACCTAAAAACAAGTTGACTTGTTTTAACTGTGGCAAGAAGGGTCACTTTGCTCGGGAGTGCTCTGAGCCGAAAAAGGTAAATCCAAGTGTGTCTTCTTTTCCTTAGCATTTTATTGCTAGTTCAGTGTTGTTAGCTGATTCTCATCCTTTGTGAATTATAGATTCGAGAACAACCAACCATGTAGCTCAGGAATGAGTTACATTTGTTGAGTATCGTTGGGTACCAGCTAGCAACAAATGGATCTATGTGGGAAACAATGCAAGAGTTGAAGTCAAAGGAGTTGACACTTGCAAACTCAACCTTCATGGTGGTAGTGTTTTGTTTCTACATGATGTCTTGTATGCTTCTAAAATTTGATGAAATCTTATTTTCATTACATGTCTTCTTGATTTAGGGTATTGTATTGATTTTTACAGTCGGTGTGTTGAACTTAAGATTGACTCAGTGTCAATCGGACATGGTTTTTTAACAAATGGTTTTATGCTTCTTGATGTAGAATCAGATGTCAATTATGCTATTGATCGTTGTTTTTCAAAAATTACTCTAACTAGTGATGCAGATATAACTGATGAAATTTAGCATGCTAGATTAGGACATATAGGACAAGAACGTATGAATCGATTGGCTAGAGAGAGTCTATTGGGCACTCGAGCTAAGATTCACTTGTTCATATGTGAGCATTGTCTTGCTAGAAAAGCAACTAGGAAATCATTTGGTAAGGCTATTATATCTGAATCAATATTGCAATTAATTCATTCAAATATTTGTGGTCTAATGAATGTGAAGGCTAGACATGGAGCTTCCTATTTCTTTACATTTATTGATGATTTCTCTCGGTTCGATCATGTATATTTGATTTCTCACAAATTTGAACTATTAGATTGCTTCATTTGTTATATAAATGAAGTTGAGAATTAAACGGAACGTAAAGTTAAGACTTTACACACTGACCGTGGAGGAGAATATTTGTCTGATATGTTTAAGACAATATGTAATGACAGAAGGATTATAAGATAGCCGACAATCCCTGAAACTCCATAGCAAAATGGGATAGCTTAAAGAAGAAATATGACTCTTCTTGAAATGGTTAGGTCTATGATAGCGCAGACTAATTTGCTAATCTCCTATTGAGGAGATGTATTATTAACTGCAACCTATATACTTAACAAAGTGTTTTCAAAGTTATTTCCATCTACCCCATATGAACGTTGGACAAATAGAAAACCAGATTTAAGCAATCTGAGATCCTAGGGGTCAGTTGCTTATGTTCATGATAGTTCTCACAAGTATGAAAAACTGGGACCTAGGGGGTAAGAAATGTATCTTTATAAGATATCATGAGACCTCCAACAGTTATGTTTTCATAAGTGAGCAACTAGATGGAACCATCTTTGAAATAGACTCGAGAGATACGACTTTTCTCGGAACAAAGTTCCCAATCAGAGGTGATGTTGATAAAAATGTTCCTCTATTTGAGGAAAATGAGATATTGTCAAAAAGAGAGGTGTCAAAAGGGATACCTGAGTCTAGTCAACTGAGTGAGGTGACAGTTATAAGCCGATAAAAGTTCTTTTTGTTTTGATTTGTGCAGGGGCTATTTACCCCATCTAGCCGACCACTAAGGGTCATAACAAGTGGTATCAGAGTGAGGACGCTTTAAGAGGACTAACTGCCGAACGAAGCACACGAGATGGCCGAACCAAGCATCTATCCACCAAAGTTCGAAAACGAATTCGCGAGCTGAAAAATGAAAATGGAGGTATTCTTTAAAATCGACTTTGAATTACTTTTAATAATGAAATTCGGTTTTGTAGCATCCGAAGGCAAGAAAGAATACCAGTGGATGAAGAAGGAGTAGGTCGACTTCGTGGCAAACGACAAAGTAGAGTTCCATCTGCTGAGCATCCTACCGCTGCAAGAAGTCAACCGAATCGGCACCTACGACTTAGCAAAGGAGTTTTGAAAGAAGTTTCTTGAGCTACACGAATGGACATCCGAAGTGAAGCTCGCGAGACGGGATCTGCTAAGGAATCGGTTAAGCAACATAAAACTGGAAGCAGAAGAAAGCGCTGCACATCTTTACTCGAGAATGAAGGAACTAATCACCGGACTCACGAATCTTGGAGAAAAGGTAAGCAACTGAGATTCGCTAAGGTACGTACTTAATGCATTTTCTAGATCTACTAAGTGGGCATCATTAGTAGATGATTACTATATTCCTAAAGATTTAGAAGCTATCATCTTAGAAAAAATGTTTTCAACATTTAAAGTCCATAAAACGATATGTGCAGATTCGAAGAAGGAGTTGAAGCACAATATTACCCTTAAGGTAAAGATGGACGAACATGATTCAGAATCCTCTCTTGACGACGATGAAATAGTAATGATGGTAAGATAATTTAAAAAATTATTTAAATCTAGAAAAACTAACAATCTGCAGGGTAGAATGAAAAGAACAATCAGATGCTTCCACTGCAATGAAGAAGGGCACGTTAAAGATAACTGCCCTAAGTTAAAGATCAAGAACAAGAACAAAGGAAAGAACAAGAAGCCCATTTAAAAGGATAAGTACAAGACTCTAAAGGCGACGTGGGATGAAACATTATCTGAATCGAAAATTTAAGTCATCGCTGGACTTCCGTTAGTGGTAAGTCATCAAGAAGACGAAAACAAAGCATGCTCGTCCGAAATGAGCATCGAGAGCATGAAGGGGGAGCGACATCGAAAGAAAGTAGTAGTTTAGGGGGAGCTACGGATAACAAGATTGACAAGGTAAGTCAAGTACGATCTCTTCCTCCTGATAAGTTATTTAAATTTGTTAAATTATTATCCAAAGATTATTATAAACTAGAAAAAACAATAAAGAATTAAAGTTAATTCTATCCAAATCTTGTCTATTAGAAGATTTTAAAAAATTAAAATTAGAAAATAATAAATTAAAAATACAAGTAGAAGACTTGAAAAATCGTGCATGCTTAAATGTGAACAAAATCAAAATAGTAGGAAATATAATAATTTGAACTGGTATTTTAATTACCACAAGGGACAAATTAGGAAAATTTCTTAGAAATATATTCCTAAGTGATTTCTAATTAATCTAGTAGGAAGGAACCTGTATTGGATTCCCAAATCTTGTATAAATTGAACTTTAATTAGACTTAGAGCTTTCAACGAGAAAATTAAATGTTTTATTTCCTTAAAAGGCTTTGTCTAGAAAGTGATTGTTGCTCCAATAACCAAGAAGGTTTAGTGTCTCGCCACAGCTTGGAAGTTAATTAATGAAATAAAATGTTTAATTGACTAATTGATAAAACATTTAATTTTAATTAAATAATACTTTAAATGGTTACTCAAATATTTTTTCGGTGTTTTTAACTTAGATTTTTTATTTGAAGTTCTTTTTAAAAATTATTTGTCTATCAACGTTTTTGGAAGTATCAACTTTACTTTACCAAAATTACTTATTTTTTTTACAAATTTGTTTAACTTAGGAAATTATATTTGTAAAATTTAAAATTATTTATGTTGAAAATTACTTTCAATTTTTTTTCAAAGTTTTCAAAAACTTGGTAAGTTTTTTTAAAATTATTGGAAAATCAGAGTTTTTTAAAATTAAAAACTTACTTATTTTTTGAAAAGTTACCCTTTGAATTTTTTTGGTACCCCATTTTTTATGTGATCAAAGGGGGAGAAGAGAATATTAAGTCTAGGAAGACGTAGTTTAAATATTTTTTTTTACTTCTCGCACTTTATTGCAAATTTATTTTCTTTTGTTTTATATTATTTTTACTCTAACTTAACTTGAGTTACTCACATAAAAAAAGAAAGAGATTGTTGATATCTCAAGATAGTTTTAATGTGATCAAATAAGTTAGGTTAGGTCATGTTGTATTTAACCTTATGTCTAAGTGTACAAGAACTTAGGAGCACGTGCGTCGAGCAAAAGACGCAGCTAGCGAGGACGGTACGAGAGAGAGTCGACGGGTTCGGTGGCTCGAGGGACGAGGTGCTGTTGAAGAGTACGCCGACGTACGAGAAGGAAGCGCGCGATGTTTCCGAGGGACGAGGTTCGAGGGAAACTTGTTCGAGAATGTCGGAAGTTGGGTTCGGGTGTGTCCTATTTCGGATGGCCGAAATAATCCAAGTAAGAAGAGCTGGAGGGGAAGACCTAAATCGAAGCAAGCGGAGCCAAAGGTAGAGGCCCAAAGAGAAAGTCAACAAAGGTTGACTTTCACCTTCGGGGCGCCCAGAACCCTTCCGAGCGCTCGAAACCCAGGTTTTATAACTTTCGACGTGGCCTTTGGCCTTTGCATCTGGGATAAGGTTTTATCCTATTCCAGGCGCCCCTGAGCAGGGATATATAAACAACCCCGCTCCCAGAAGCTAACAACAACGCAGAATAGTTTGAAACAACACTTGTGCACTTCCTAGTTCTTGTTTGGTTTTGTTTTGTGAGCTTTGAATGTTGTAAGAGGTTTCTCTGCCCATAGGAGATTTTTTTAGTGTGCTTTTTCGTTTTGGATTAACAATCACCCCAGTTGTAACAAGGTAATTCGCCATGCCTCTTTCTTTTCAGTTTCTTTATTTTTTTATGCAAGTGTTTATTTTATTTAAGTTATAAGCCGATAAAGGTTCTTTTTGTTTTGATTTGTGCAGGGGGCTATTAACCCCCCTCTAGCCATGAGCCAAGGGTTCTAACAAAAGGATCCATAAATAACAATAATACTCAATTTGATTATTATGGTAGACTTAAGGAAATCATCGAGAGTGAGTATCCAGCTTTACCTTTAAAAAGATGTGTATTGTTTAGATGCTCATGGTATGATCCAACTCCAAGAACAAGTACTAAAATGCATCATTTCTACAAATAGTTGAAGTTAATGCAAATAAAAGATTCAACAAGTTTGAGTCTTTCATATTTGTGGTACAAGCTGGTCAAATATTCTATCTTGAGTACCCAACAAAGAGAAAAACACCAAGTGAATGGTTAGCAATGTGTCAGAAAGCCTCGATCAACTATTGAAATGCCAAACACCATAACTAGCTAAAATCATAATGAGTATCAAAATGAAAAAATTGAGATATACTCAGTTGATTCAGAAATACAATCTATATCACAATTACTTGTAGATGTTAATACCACTTATAAGGAAATAGATGATGGAGAGATGTTTAGCAGTGAGGAAGTTGATATATCAATGGATTCTAGCGATGATAATTTACAAGATGTTAATTTAGTTGAAAAAAATCATTCAGAATGACATCATGTGATTAAAAATTATTAAGAATGTCATGGTATATTTTATGAATTTTATTTTTATTTTTTCATCTCCCTAGTTGACAATATTATATTAACTATGTATATCTTATACTATGATTTTATATACATAGTCATGCAGCTAGCACAGAAACTATATGTTGACTAGATTGATTTACGAGTTGTTGGGGATTTGTAAGTAATTATGTATTTAGTAATTATTTTAACCATCTGCAGGGTAGAATGAAAAGAACAATCAGATGCTTCCACTGCAATAAAGAAAAGCACATTAAAGACAAATGTCCTAAGTTAAAAATCAAGAACAAGAACAAAGGAAAAAATAAAAAGCCCGTTCAAAAGGATAAGTACAAGACTCTAAAGACAACGTGGGATGAAACATCATCTGAATCGGAAATTGAAGTCATCGCCAGACTTCCGTTAGTGGCAAGTCATCAAGAAGACGAAAATAAAGCAAGCTCGTCCGAAATGAGCATCGAGAGCATCGATGAAGGGTGAGCGACATCGGAAGAAAGTAGTAGTTCAGAGGGAGCTACAGATAACGAGATCGACAATGTAAGTCAAGTACGATCTCTTTCTCCTGATAAGTTATTTAAATTTGTTAAATAATCATCTAAAGACTATTGCAAACTAGAAAAAAAAATAAAGAATTAAAGTTAATTCTATTCAAATCTTGTCTAATAGAATATTTTAAAAAATTAAAATTAGAAAATGATAAATTAAAAATACAAGTAGAAGACTTGAAAAATCGTGCATGCTTAAATGTGAAAAATCAAAATATTAGGAAATATAATAATTTGAACTGGTATTTTAATTACCACAAGGAACAAATTAGGAAATTTTCTTAGAAATATATTCCTAAGTGATTTCTAATTAATCCAGTTGGAAGGAATTTGTATTGGATTCTCAAATCTTGTATAAATTGAACTTTAATTAGACTTAGAACTTTCGGCGAGAAAATCAAATATTTTATTTCTTAAGAGGCTTTGTCTAGAAAGTGGTTGTTGCTCCAATAACCAAGAAGGTTAGTGTCTCACCACAGCCTGGAAGCTAATTAATGAAATAAAATGTTTAATTGACTAACTGATAAAATATTTAATTGTAATTAAATAATACTTTAAATGGTTACTCAAATATTTTTTCCAGTGTTTTTAACTTAATTTTTTTTTAAAAGTTATTTTTTAAAATTATTTGTCTATCAACGTTTTTGGAAGTATCAACTTTACTTTACCAAAATTACTTATTTTTTTTACAAATTTGTTTAACTTAGGAAATTATATTTGTAAAATTTAAAATTATTTATGTTGAAAATTACTTTCAATTTTTTTTCAAAGTTTTCAAAAACTTGGTAAGTTTTTTTAAAATTATTGGAAAATCAGAGTTTTTTAAAATTAAAAACTTACTTATTTTTTGAAAAGTTACCCTTTGAATTTTTTTGGTATCCCATTTTTATGTGATTAAAGGGAGAGAAGAGAATATTAAGTCTAGGGATAAGTAGTTTTTTTTTTTTTACTTCTTGCACTTTATTACAAATTTATTTGCTTTTGCTTTATATTATTTTACCCTAACTTAACTTGGGTTGCTCACATAAAAAATGAAGAGATTATTGGTACCCCAAGATAATTTTGATGCGATCAAACAAGTTAGGTTAGGTCATGTTGTGTTTAACCTTATGTCTAAGTGTACAGGAACTTAGGAGCACAGTGTGTCGAGCAAAAGATGCAGCTAGCGAGGACGGTACGGGAGAGAGCCGACGGGCTCGGTGGTTCGAGGGATGATGTACAGTGGAAGAGTATGTCGACGGATGAGAAGGAGGCGCACGATATTTCCGAGGGACGAGAAGCGAGAGCGGAAGCTTGCTCGAGAAGGCCAGAAGTTGGGTTCGAGTATGTCCTAGTCCAGATGGCCAAAATCATCCAAGCAAGTGGAGCTAGAGTGGAGACCTGAACCGAAGCAAGCGGAGCCGAAGGTAGAGACCCAAAGAGAAAGTCAACAAAAGGTTGACTTTCACCTTCGGGGCGTCCGGAACCATTCTAGGCACCTAGAACCCTTCCGGGCGCCCGAAACCCAGGTTTTATAACTTTCGACGTGACCTTTGACCCTTGCGTCGAGGATAAGGTTTTATCTCATTCCAGGCACCTGGAACGCTTCTAGCCGCCCCGAGCAGGGCTATATAAACAACTCCGCTCCCAGAAGCTAACAACAACACAGAATAGTTTGAAACAACACTTGTGCATTTCCTAGTTCTTGTTTAGCTTTATTTTGTGAGCTTTGAATGTTGCAAGAGGTTTCTCTGCCCAGAGGAGATTTTTTAGTGTGCTTTTTCGCCTTAGATTAACAACCTCCCCGATTGTAACCAGGTAATTTACTGTGCCTCTTTCTTTTCAGTTTCTTTATTCTTTTATGCAAGTGTTTATTTTATTTAAGTTATAAGCCGAGAAAGGTTCTTTTTGTTTTGATTTGTACAGGGGTTATTTACCCCCCTCTAGCCAGGCGCCAAGGGTCCTAACAAAAGGATCCATAAATAACAATAATACTCAATTTGGTTATTATAGTAGACTTGAGGAAATCATCGAGATTGAGTATCTAACTTTACCTTTAAAAAGATGTATATTGTTTAGATGCTCATGGTATGATCCAACTCCAAGAACAAGTACCAAAAATGCATCATTTCTACAATTTAGTTGATGTTAACGTAAATAAAAGATTCAACAAGTTTGAGCCTTTTATTTTTGTGGTACAAGCTGGTCAAATATTCTATCTTAAATACCCAACAAAAATAAAAACACCAAGTGAATGGTTAGCAATGTGTCAGAAAGCCTCGATCAACTATTGAAATGCCAAACACCATAACTAGCTAAAATCATAATGCATATCAAAAATGAAAAAGTCGAGATGTACTCAGTTGATTCAGAAATATAATCTACATCACAATTACTTGTAGATATTAATACCATTTATAAGGAAATAAATGATGGAGAGATGTTTAGCAGTGAGGAAGTTGATATATTAATAGATTATAGCGAAGATAATTTACAAGATGTTAATTTATTTGAAAAAATTCATTCAGAATGGCATCATGTGATTAAAAATTATTAAGAATGTCATGGTATATTTTATGAATTTTATTTTTATTTTTTCATCTCCCTAGTTGATAATATTATATCAACTATGTATATCTTATGCTATAATTTTATATATATAGTCATGCAGCTAGCACAGAAACTATATGCTGACTATATTGTTTTACAAGTTGTTGGTGAATGATAAGTAATTATGTATTTAGTAATTATTTTAGTACTTTAACTTTTTTTAATAATCAAACATATCTAATATATGTTAGTTTTCCATGCAATTTTATCCCATATGGTCACCAAGTAGCATCATATATATATATATATATAAAGAACGATTATCTCCTGCTGGTACTACATGTCGACTCGTAGACTTGGATAAGAAAAATTTTTATTACAAAGATTTTTTTGTAAGTATTTAGAGTAGAAACATATTTGTAGTTAACATGATATTAATTGTCAAAATATATTGTTGTATAAGAGATATGTTTGGGAGGAGGGTCAGGAGAAATGTTCAAAAAAAATTGGAATACTTACTACTCTAAATTGTACAAGGACATGTTGTACAAGTGGAGACAAAGGAGCACCAGGTCATCTGAGATCCTTGATGCAGTTTGACAGTCTTAGAGAGCTATTTTGAGCTGCCCAGCATTGGTAGAACAATTCAACGATTGCACGCAGTAATCACAATTCAGAGTCTGCTGGGCGGAGCACCATATCCACAAAGTATACTGCTGGATCCCGTTCAATGGTGGAGCATGCCTCTGACTCGGTATGTTTAAAATTAAGTTATATAAATATTTATGACATATATTTTCTTATTAGTGTTAATGTATTTACATTTTTGTACACATGCTGTTGAATTACAGAAACCTCCCACTTGTTGGAAGATATTAATAAAACTTATAAGAAGAAAGATGAGTCATTTGTTGATAGACATTCCTGAACAATTAATATAAGAATATTAAATTTCATGAATATATTTATAGACTTTATGTGGAGGTTACTAAAATTATTATTTTAACACAAGAAGTAATGCCCACTAGAGTTGCTAAGACGTCTCAGCTTGGGGCGGAGGGAGAGGGGTCACAACCTCTTTCCACCAATGCAGTTAATGACATTTATTATGATATCGTCGGTGGAAAGAAGATGACATCCCTTTACGGGCTTGGCTCTTAAGCCAAAGTTATGTATAAGCGGATAAAGATTCCAGGGATCAGGAGTCGTCCAACTTCCTCCTCAACATCTAGTGAGGTACGAGAATTACAGGAGGAAAATGAGGACTTACGAACTCGACTATCGTTATTGGAGCAGACTATGGCCTAGAGGGGCGCAGAGATACGTGAGATGCGGCAGTGACAGACTCAGACTGAGGTGACAGTTCGTCATATGCAAGCATTTGCGGCGACGTTCTCTCCGGATTCACAAATGGTTGGCCCACATCATTTGAAGTCCCAGGACACCTATGATCCTGATCATTCCCCTAAAGTGTAGATTATTTTGAGGTATGTATCATTTATCTTAACTTTTAATTTCAATCAAAAATAATAATACTTTTTTTAATAATTATATGCATATTTGATTGTGGTATACATTTCCATAATCATTTTCAGATTTGGCTTATATTTAGTCGAGGGACGTAGGTATGTCTTTTTAAATAATGCCCGTTAGCTAAACTACTTATTAATTTAAGGTAAGTAGTTATATTTTTTTGTAGTTTAATATCACATTTTCTATTCACAACTAATCTCAATGAAATTTCATGCAGGATGTAGAGATGATTTTATTCCTTATTTTGATTATGATGTATTTATTGGATTACTTTGTATTGGACAAACTTTATCTTGTATTAAATTCAAACCTGTGTTTGGATTTACTATTATATATCTAGTGTTCATTTTAGTCCAGCTATATTGTTGTACTGTTTGCGATGTATTGTGCGCTTGTTAAGTGTTGTGAGTTTTTTATGTTGTAATTATTGATGTGTAGTATTGTGAGTTTCCTTTTTAAGTATTATGAGTTTATTGTGAAAATCATCGCTTGTGATGATTGGAGTGATTTAAATTTATATGTAAACAGGGAAAACAAAAAATAAAAAGAGAATTAGTGAACTGTAGAATAAATTTACGACACGTTTGATTTTCTATCGCTATTAGAGATAGATTTTTTAAATATCTGTCGCTAATAGCGACAAAATGTCAAATGTTGATTGCTACTATCTAGGTATTAGCGACGAAATGTCAAATATTGGTCGCTACTATCTAGGTTGTGATACCTTTTTCGATACATAAAACAAGAGATTAGCAACGAAAAATTTAAATTATCCTTCACTATTAGCGACAGAAAATTTAAACATCCGTCTCTATTAGCGACAGAAAATTTAAACATCCATCGCTAATACCTTAACAGAGATTTTGTTCCATTTGGCTAGTAGCGACAGAAATTTAAATATCTGTCGCTATATATAACGATTGAAATATAAATATCCATTGCTACAATATCAACAACTGAAATCTACACAATGAATGCTTTGTGCCACTATTCCGTCTCAATATATATTTAGCGACGGATATATTCCGTCTCTACTTCCTATATTTTTTGTAGTGGAAGCACCCGATGGAATTTGGAATTGACTATACTCAAGTACAATTATTTAGATTTTTTACTATGACAAGTAGTGATTCTAGATTATTTTTATATTATAATAATAAATTAAGAGAATTATTAGTTAGATTTATTTCCGTAGAATATCTTTTATTTAATTTTAGATCTAAACTAGGGGTTTAAACAAATCGAGCCGACTCGTGAGCTTTTCGAGTCAGCTCGAAAAATATTTGATTCATATTTGAATTTATTGAATTCGAGTCAAACTCGAATATGTTCGAACTTTTTTTCGAGCCGAACTCGAGCCCAAATTATATTATTCAATAGTTTAGAGCCGCTTACCAGCCTTAATATTTTATTAATATTTTACTATATTACTCTTAGTTATAAAACCAATCATATATTATTATTATTTAAACTCTACGTTTTTTATTTTTTCTTTTTCATGTTTTTCTTTATTTTTATGTGTATTTTTAAAAGTTTTTCTAATTTTTTAAAGTTCTTTTAAAGTTTTTTTATATATTTTTATGTTTTTTGTTTTTTTAAATGTTTTTCCTATTTTTTTACGTTTTTATTATTTTTACGTTTTTTTAATTTTTTAATTTTTTTACATTTTTTCTAGTTTTCTATTTTTATGCTTTTTCCATTTTATTATTATTTTTTATTTTTTAAACTTTTTAGCATTTTTATTTTATTTTTATTTTACATTTTTCTTTTTATCCTATTTTTCTCTTATTCAAGGGTATTTTAGGTAAAAAAATTTTGTTAATCCCAAAATCAAGAAAAACCTTAGTTTTTTAAGATTTTCCGATTCCGGATTTTATGCTCTTTTTGTTGACATGTCGGACATGAAACATTACTCGAGAATCATCAATTACCTAAACCAAGCAGGGTTTTCATTGATAACCTTGAATGGATAAACAAGGTTATCAAGGATAACCCCAACCAAACGCACCATAGAGTTTTTGATGAATCACATAATGCTCACACATCTCATAATTATTATGTTTAATTTTATAAAAATACGAATTAACTCATAAAATATTTTTAATATTATTTGATAATTCTAATTTAACACTACAAATATTGAAGAATTTAAATTTATATGTGAATCTATTATTATTGGTGGTTTATTTTTTCATATTAATTGTATTTGTCATATTTTAAATTTATATGTTCAAGATGAATTAAGAATTTTAACAAATAAATCAATTAAACTAATATAGTATTAATTTTAAATAAAAAATATAACCAAGCAACTTTTATCTTATGTATTAGCAATGAAAATTAATGAAATGAGATTTTTTTTATATGTTTCTGAAATTTATTTAGTTGTATTTGCTTTATACCTAGATATAAATTAAAAATTTTACCAGAAATGTGAGGTTTGTATTTTGATATTTTAATTTCATTTAAAGATTACTCTTCTCTTTATTCAAATAATATTGTATATAATATTAGAAATTATTTATATGATATTTATAAAGAATATATTATAAAATATGGAATATAACCTAATATTTTTTAAACATAAAATAATAATAGTAGTAATTTAAAACTTATAAAAATATACATTTTATAAAAAAAAAATTGAACGAAATGTCCACAAATATCCTCAAGTTTCATACCTAAACTTAAGAATTATTTTACGATTTATTTTTATTTTAATGAGCAGCTAACGAAGTAGATTTTGATGTTTTAAAGTAGTGGTCACAGAAGGTTCAAAGTTTTCACATCCTCTCCATGATCGCTAAAGAAATTTTAGCTTGTCTAGTATCAACCGTTGTAGTGGATCAGACGTTTAGTATCGACAGTAATATATTGGATAAACGATGATCGACTTTGTCTCTCAATTTGTTGGAAGCTCAAGTATTACTTGACGATAGGACCAGGGTAAAAAAAATTTCAAATAATATAACTTTTAAATAACGAAGTCGAAAAATTTGATACCAAGTGAACAAATACTACGGAAATAAAAAATGGAAATAAATAACTATGTCACTTCATAAGATAAAAACAATAAAAATTTTAAAAAATTAGGTGGACTTTAATTTTCTTATATCTTACAAAAAAAAAAAAAATAGATAGACAAATTAAATAGGTGCAAGTCAATTTTTATTTTTTATTATTTTTAATATACTAATTTTGAACGACGATAAATTGTGCATAAACGGTGAACTAGTGGGTCGGGTTGTTAGGTGTACTGAAACTTAAAAACAGTTAGGGAGATGACTTCATTCCCCAATTTCATTCCTAAGCATTTCCCCAACTTGTCACTGTCGTAGTCAATTCGGAAGGCATGATACTTCTCAATTGCAAGCAGTACGCTCTTGTATCAAAAATAGTAAATTATTCTTAAAATAAATTTATTAATTTGTATGCTTATATCAATTTTATAATCACAATTCTCAATATTTCAGCTTGCTCTCATCATGCCTTCCACCACCTGCTCCTCCTCCTCCTTCTCCGGCGGTGCCGTCCACGCTGCTGCTTCTCACTAATCTTACTTCGGACCCACTCAGGCCACATGCATTTCCCTAACTCCGTAAGCAATCGCCAACAGTAGAAGTGTTTTTGGACTTGTTCTTCTCCACTCAGTCTACATATCTAGACAAGTTAATAGACCCTCGCCACCAAAAATTAGGCCGCTGTGCATTTCGGCAATTCATCGAACAATTGGCGTGCACATCATGGATCGTCGCAGTTAACCATCATCGGCTCGCTCGGTCGCAAGTGGCCGACATCCCCGTCAACGATTCCCAACATCGATGGCGTACTTTTAGGCAATCAGCATAGATGCCGTATACCTTTGACTCGGTAAAGAATCCATGCTGGAGTGAAAACGAATACTGTAACTGGAGCGAGCAGAGCCCTCCAGCCGTGCTTGGTGGTTGGAGCTGATCATCATGTGAAGGTCATGCGGCGTTGGCTTGGCTTGGCTTGGCTTGGCTTTAAGCTTCGTGATGAGCTCTCTGTCTTAGCATGTGAAGGTGGGAGAATGATTTGGCTTTAAGCTTTGTGGACTCTGGAACCTGATGATGGAGAATCTTGACGTTGTCATGGGGTGAAGTGGAGTTCAAGCGATGGGGAATAGTTTGCACACTGTCTTGTGGTTAGTGGTAAGTGGCTGTCCGGGAAGAGCAGCATCAATGGTGCCACCACCACTCGCCAAAGGGAGAGGTGAGTGAAAGGCAGCAATGATGAAGAGGAGGAGTGATTAAGCAGTTAAGTACAGTGCATGCATGCAGAAGCAGTGGAGGAGAAACAACAAAACAGCTGTAAGTGCACCTGTTCCACCTAACCCACGCCACACTTCTTCCTCGTGTCTCAGTCACAGAGCACCACCAGCTTTGAGTTGCTGGCTGTCTAGTGTTTAGTCACTGCAACGATTTGAAGGGTAATTTACGGAAGGAGACTAACCTACTGTTGATTTTAGTGATAGACGAAACTGGATTCACTGAAACAGCAAAAGAATGCGATAAAAGTATGAACTTGATGTAAGAGACTTCGACGATGAAGTTTTTTTTTTCTTGATGGAATTTCACGTTTAGCGCAGCAGAATTTGCCCCCAATTGCTCTGAATTGGTGTCTTTTTTGTGTGCTCGCTTCACTTGCTTGCCAAATCTATCGCCACGGAGAGCGCCGAGAGCTCCGCCTCTCCCTCGAGCGGAGCGGGGAGGTTGAGATCTATTCTGGTTCTGGTCTCGTTGTTGTTTGAAGCCGCTGTGGTTGCTGCGGGGAAGGCGGAGTGGGGACTAGGAAGATGAGTTTCGAGCGAAGCGGTTGTGGCGATGGCGGCGGAGGAGGAAAGGTGGGATCTTTTGTGGCCGCCGAGGGCCTGACCGGAGCGGAACACCCGGTTGCAATAGGGGCATTCCCAGAGCTTTGCTTCTTGTCCATGGGCGGCGGCGCCGCTGCCGGAGAAATCCTCATCGGGAACTGACACGTGTTTCATGCCGCCCATCTTGTGGCCGCGGTGGGCTTTTTGGGAATGGCAAGCCGCCGCCCAGCTCGTCCCGCACTGGAACTCCATCAGTCGCCTCGACGGTGATCTGGATCCGCCCCCATCCTCCCCGACCTCGCACTCTTCTCCTCCTCCATCGCCGCCTCCGGATTGCGGCTCGCCCTTCGCCTCGCGCCTCGACCACGCATCGCGCGACAGCATCACCAGCCAGCGGGCGACGTCCTCCTCGGCGGACCCATCGGACACGGAGCTGTGCGGCTCATCCCCCACGTCGACGCCTCGGAAGCGCTTCGGCCTGCGGTTCAGCGACGACTCGGCGTCGCTCTCGCGGGAGGACGACAGCTCAGCGCTCAGCCTCCTCCCACTCTCCCCGCCGCCCGCGCACCCCTTCGCGGGAGGAAGGGAGGACGAGGAAACCGAGGGGGAGGGAAGGAAACGGCGGCGGCTGGCCTTGGCTACCACAGAGTGAGACCGCATGTGGCCGGCGAGGGCGCGGCCGCTGGCGAAGCGGCGATAGCACTGCTTGCACCTATGCTTCTCCATGCTTCCCCAATCAAAAAGCCGAGATCTTGAAAAACCTTCCGGACCAATTTCACTGTTCCATCATCAGAAACAGAGCACCAGAGGAACAAAGTTGGACGCGGTGATGACTGAGAAGGAGAAGCCTCCTCCTCTCTGCCAACTAAAAGCCACAGGAGGAAGGAAGAGAATTAGCAAACAAAGTCAAGAAACACTAGAAGAAGAGAGTTAATGCAAGATGAAGTGTGAGCTGTTGCTTCTCTTGTAAAAGTTAATCAGACAAATTAATGGATATTAAGATATCAACCATGCTTTATATCCAATTTATAAAAATATAAATAATAATGCAAAATAAAAGAGAATAAATGATAATAATAACTCATGACCACATACCAAAACGAGTTTCCCAACCATTTGCTACTTGTCATAAGAATGTTGATAGGTAACTAACACTCAGTTAGGATTAGGAAGGAATCTGCAGGAGAGCAATCAGATATGTGTGGCAAGGAGCAAAAAATGAGGAGGTAGGGAGGTGGCTAAATTAGTCAATTCACTACTGCATGTATTATAATCTACTTATTAAAATATATCGACATGCATCAGATCTTCAATAATGACAGCTCAATATTGCTTAATTTTCTTCTTCATTGGACAGAGCATTTCACATATAGATTAAAAAGAGTTGGTAATACCATTTACTTTTTCTCAGGGTTTTTAAGGAGATGAATGGCACTCTGTTTTTGTTGTTGGTATTAATTATTTGAAGTAAATGCAAAACTTATGAGTTTTAATTAGTTTCAATTCGAACAACACGCAAAGAGGGCAGGGAGAGAATTGAGGTGAGAATTATACTCATTTTGAAAAAAAAGTTTTAATTAATTTTTTAAATATATTTTGAGATGATTTTAGCAAAAATGAGATGGATAAAATGGGTAGCATAAACTTGATGGGAGACTAGCCGTGTTGAGTAGAGACGGATGATAGAATTGTCCGGGATTCAATTTCAGCCCCCCAAAAAATGTTTATAGCTTGCAATTTGACACTTATATTCTTTTTTTTTTTTTCTTTTTTCGTTTTATTTTGATAATTAGTCCATCCTTCAGCACTCAAAGTCCAACCTACCTTTAATTGTTGAATCCCATCCCTCCGTGATAGTAAGTTAGCTTGGCCTTTTGGTCAGATTGGGATGGAGGTGGCTTTGAGCATAGGAAGCACAAGCAACTGAACCCCCAAGTAATATTGGGTGAACTTTGAGGATGCCACGTGTTAGTATAAGTATTTTTATGATTTTGATATTATGTCTAAATGTACACAAGTTTAAGAACATATGATGTCAAGCGGCAAACGTAACTAGCGATAAGGATAACACAAGAAAGGAGTCAACAGACTCGATGCATCTGAGGGATGAGAATGTACGGAAGAGTACATCGATGAACGAGAAAGACATGCGCGATGTTTGAGAGACAAAAAGCTGGGAGGAAGCCTGCTCGAGGAGAAGGTCGGAATTAGATTTGGATGAGCTCAATTCCGGACTACCGGAGCATCACCCAAGCGAACGAGATTGAAGAAGATCATCTTAAAGGTTGATTTTGAAAACATGAGACACCTCACTTGTATGGAGGCGCCTTGAAGCAAAGGAGCAAGGGCGCCTTGGGATTGTCTAAACCGCCTTGAACAAAAAAGGCACGAAAGAGCCTCTAGTGAGATTGAAGGCACCTCAAGCAAAGGCTCGAAGGCGCCTTTAATGACCTTGAAGGTGCCTCTAACCAGTTGGTAGCCGTTAGACTACTGTTGAGAAGATGATAAATGTTTATCCTCTTGGAGACACCCTGGATCCCCTTGGAGGCACTTCCAAGCAACGATCACTTTTTCCCAGAGGCTATAAAAAATCCCATGGAGTTAGGAATTATTCAACAACTTCGGTATTCACTTCCTAGTTACTTTTTGAGCTATCAAATAGTGTAAGAGGCTTTTCTGTTGATCCTGTCTGAAAGTGGGAAGGTGGAAAGTTGGGGATGTGGCGGCTTCATTGATCGGCTGTAGACCTCGCTCCACTCTACAAAATAAGTAACGTCAGTGCCGAGCCAGGGAAAAGGTCTTCGACGTTAATACTCCGACGCTTAAGTCAGTCAATCACCGGAATAGTGAAAGAAAGTGGAGCAATAGTAACCTTAGTGCAAACAGTGAATAACGTGTACATCCGCTGGTGATTAACCCCCCCCCCCCCCCTCTCTTTTATATAGAGTCCTGGTGGATGCAAACAAACTCGATGCATCCGAGGGATGAGAAGGTAAGAAAGAGTACATCGATGGACGAGAAAGACATGCGTGATGTTTGAGAGATAAGAAGCCGGGGAAGAAGCCTGCTCGAGGAGAAGGTCGGAGTTGGATTTGGATGAGCTCAATTTTGGACGACTGGAGCATCACCCAAGTGAATGAGATAGAAGAAGATCATCTTAAAGGTTGATTTTGAAAACTTGAGACACCTCACTTGTATGGAGGCACCTTGAAGCAAAAGAGCAAGGGTGTCTATAATGACCTTGAAGGCGCCTCCAACCAGTCAGTAGCCATTAGACTACTGTTGAGAAGATGATAAATGTTTATCCTCTTGGAGACACCCTGGATCCTCTTGAAGGTACTTCCAAGCAATGGTCATTTTTTTTCCAGAAGCTATAAAAAATCTCATGGAGTTAGGAATTATTCAACAATTTTGGTATTCACTCCCTAGTTACTTTTTGATCCATCAAAGAGTGTAAGAGACTTCTCCACTGATTTTGTTCAAAAGTGGGAAGGTGAAAGATGGGGATGTGGCGGCTTCGTTGACTGACTGTAGACCTCGCTCTACTCTATAAAACAAGTAACGTCGGTGCTGAGCCAAGGAAAGGGGTTCTCGGCGTTAGCCCTCCGACGCTCAAGTCAATCACTAGAATAGTGAAAGAATGTGAAGCAACAGTAACCCTAACGCAAACATTGAATAACGCGTACATTCGCCCTTTATATAGAGTCCTGGTGGGCGATGTGTACGTTCCTCGAGACATGTGCACATTCTCCAATATATCTTATGAAAGGACCTGTCAGGAAAGTACCTCTGACACTATACCTTAACAGGTCATGCATATCCTTGACAAAACAATAGAAACTTCCACCGTACGATCCGCCTGTCGACCATGCCTCGTGTCAACGACACTATCTCCGAGAAGGATATCAAGAGATACGACCATAGTCTTGCTGCTTGGTCGAGCGGGATAACCGCTCGGCCAAGACTCCTCCGCTCTGTTGGTCTCAGTTGCTCTTCCTTGTGCTGACTGTGTAGTAGCGTGACCTCCTCATTTGGATAAGCTCTTCGGTCTCCTTAGCTTCCTGTTGCTCCACATTGAGCGTTTGATTATCTTATCATATTATCCCAAACTGGACTGGTGGTCTGCTCGGACATGTCTCCCGTTGGTCGGGCATTGATTGTCTCGTCCGACTGTTGCAATCGTCTTTCGTTCAACCCTTTGACACCCTGCTACTGACCATCTTGACTTTGACCTCCACCTTAGCAGTTGACCCCATGCTAAGTGGACCTCCCTATATTGCTGCATCATCCGCCTTTAACGAATGAGATTTTTCTAATGCTTTCATCTGTTTGGATTAATAACTATTTAGATTGTAATCAAATAATCTCTAATGTCTCTTACTCATTTCCTTAAGTTGTTTTTCATATTATATTTATTACTTGTGTTAGATTACTTAATTATCTTGGCTAAAGTTCTGAGTAAGAGAATTTTTTTAACTCTCCTTGTAGGTTATTCACCCATCTCTAGTCGACCTATCGCAACTAATAATTATTAGTACTATTAAATGGGCCAATGACATTCTAACAAGTTGGGAAATTCTCAATTCAATCCCAGATGAGTTAGGCGGGTCAAGCCAACGAGCTCGTAAATATATAGAAAATGATGAAAATTTTTAAATTTAGATTATGAATTAATCAGGTCAAGCTTATGAATTCATTGAGTTTTACATTTTAACTTTAAATTTCAAAAAAATTTGTTCTCAACCGGCAGGGCAACCCGAACCCACCAAAGATTGATCCGTACGGATGCAAGCCCATGCAGATCGACCTATCTAGATCTGTTATAAAATAGTTTGATAAAATCTTAACTTATTTTTTTAAAAAATTATTAGACAGAACAAATCAATCCGACCGATCCATCCGATTCAAATTAACTACTCTACAAGTTATGACCAACACGATTACTATAGAATCATATTGAACAAGACATAATCTTAAAAAAAAATTATAGGCCTAATAGGTCTATACTGTGTCCACTCGAACATGGAGCATTATCTTTGGATCCAACAAAGTTCTTTCGGATGGATTTAATTGTTAGCGCATGAAATATTATCATCATGAGATCTAGAATTCGAACGGGACATTGAGGACGAATATATTCATCTTTTGATACCATCATTATCTTTTGATCCAACAAAAATCCACCACTACAAAAGGCAAAAAAGACTAGAACGACTTTAGCTAGATAAATAAAAATATATTTAAGTTTCAAAGTCGTAACACTGAATTTGATCAACGTTGGATAGCCACGAGATGGTTGACTGTACTTCTCTTGCATACGGCGACTACAATTATTTATTTATTTATATATTTTTAAAAAACCAATGTAGTTGTATTATGTGACCACATCACCTTTTATTTACATTTTTTTTACGACAATTCAAACTATTTCAAAATAGCTAAAATGAACGGGTGTCCGTGCAAATATTGTCGACCCTCGCCTTTTTCTTTTCTTTTTAATCCGATAAATACCATCATTTTGCATAATTACCATCAGCTAACTCATGACTATTGACATGCATTTTTGTTCACAGTAAGTTTGATATTAATGAAGAATATTTTATTTATATTTTATAAACTATTAAGAGTAACATGTAATATTTTAAATTATGAGAAAAAAAGGCAAACGGCAATTTTTCCTCCAATAAATATAATGAATAATTAGATTGTCTTTGCAGTGTTTGGACGGAAGTTTCGTCGCAGTCAACAATCTCGCACGAGACAGCACAAGGAGCGCAGAGGAAAGCAAGCTCCGACTTCTCGTTTCGCGATCACGGGAATCCCCTTTCCTCCTTGCCTTTTACCCTTCGCCCTGCCTTCTCCTTCACAAGATCCGGCCTTAACCTCTCCCTTTTTCCTCGCATCGCTGCTGGAGCAGCCCTTGGCATGGAGTCCGCCTCCGCCGCCGCCTCTGGGGAGGGCAACATCAGGAGAATCCTCACCCACGGCGGACGATACGTCCAGTACAATGTGTACGGAAACATATTCGAGGTCACCGCGAAGTACGTGCCCCCGCTTCGCCCCATCGGCCGCGGCGCCTATGGCATCGTTTGGTGAGTCTAAAAGCTCCCACCTTCGTACTTTCTCTCTGTTTGTTTTTCTTTTTTGCTCTGTGTCTGGATTGTGGTGGCTGGAAGGGTGAAGAGAGAGTGGGTTCTATTACGACGATTCTTGATACAATAGCATTGACTTGGCATTATGAAGGAGATAGATCCAAAGAGTGTTCTTGAGGCAACAATTATATATTGTAGCAAAATACGACACTTCTGTACCGGCGATAGTGAGACGATCTTGAAATCGAATATTTCCAAAGAAAGCTTTCAGGCTTGGGATGATAGGCAGCAAGTCTCTTTCTTCACCTGTTCTATTTACCAGATGTTGTGGTTGAGTTTACATACATTTGGGAACCCTAGTTTTTATCTCGAAATCTTTGCGGAATGGGTTATTCATGCCATCTGTATAATTCAGCTACTGCTTTCTGTGAGCATCTCGAAATCTTTGCGGAATGGGTTATTCATGCCATCTGTATAATTCAGCTACTGCTTTCTGTGAGCTTTTTCTTACTGTCTGATCATATTAGTGGGTTTTTGTCTATGATGATTGATGCACAATTAGCATGCTAGTCTTTTCCTATTTTACTTGGCAACCCAACATGCGATTTTATGGTCTACTGAAAATAGTGGCTACTTGTAGTGGGACCTTTTTCTGCATATTTAGTATTTGAAGATTGCTGATTTTGTTCTTGGGCTAGTCAACTTACTATGTTTAAATTAAGTGTTTCATGAGTCTGTTTTGTTCTTTTGTTGTGGTTGACTATAGCTACATCAATCCCTAGCTGGCTGATTTTGTTCTATTTCCCCTCATGATGAGATATAAAACATGTGCTTGGATATTGAGTGCTGGTAAAGCATAAATAGTTTCAGGTGATTTGATGGTGCTTGTTCCTTTTGACAAAGGATTAGTATGTTTTGATCAATTTCAAGTGTCCTGGGTTGACATATAGTATACAAAGCGAGACAACATTTGTCCCCTTACAAAATTTCCATCATAAATTTCTCTATATGGTGCAAAACTTCATACACAAGCTCTTTGTTTTATCAAAATTTATCATTTGGCTTTTGTTACAACCCTTGTGATGATTGGTGAAAAATCTAGAGGGTGTGTGTGTGTAGAGGGGGTGAATAGTGATTCTTCCGTGATGGTAGTTCGTGCTCTTTCTAATGGCTTAGCAAGGTCTAATGGAATTGGTTAGCTCAACTGAAATCAACGGAAATAAAACAATTAGAACACACCCATGCTAATACGTCTGATATACGTGGTTCAAAACTTTTGTTCCTACTCCACGACTTATGAGCCTTCGGTGGGTTACTTTTGAAAGGCCCACTAGCTTTTTTCTTTCTTAAACTTCTTTCAAAGGCGGAGAAAGCTCTTACACGGTGATTACAATAAAGCTTAGAATGAGAGGAAGAGAGTGTACAATTGAGCTCAAATGATGGAAAATATAGGCTGTGAATGTTAGCTTCAATTTGCTCCCTTTGACCTCTTTATATAAGCTTCAAACACCTTTAGTTATTCTTTACCATTATGTCATGCTGATGCCAATCAGTTGATTGAAATATACTATTACTCGCTTGATGTACTATAGTCATCAGCTTATCAGACCGTTGTTGCTTGTCAGAGTAACGACTCTCTTTAGCTAACGACTCTCTTCAGCTTTTCTATTGTAGCATCATAGGGTAGGAAGTTGCCATATTCATTGACTGATCAACTTGAGTTATTTGTTGGTAACCACCTTTAGTTGACTAGAATGTCTCATCAGCAGACTGACCCAGACTCAACAGCTTGTCTATTCGCTGGCTAATTCACTTGAATCAGCTACTTGGTTGACTCCTCCACTAGGCAATTGAAGACCTCTTCTAGTCAATTAGATTGTCAGCTACAACCATCCTAGTGGTTGAACCTTTGCATAAGTTGAAGATTTCCTTTTCGTAGTTACGATCTCTCAACTCATTTAAGAGTTTACCTTACAACTTCTTCATCATGAGGACAAAAAAAAAAAGAAAGAAAAATTGGAGAGAGGGAAAAATTTGAAAAACTTTCTCTAGATTTTCTCTATGTTGCTCTCTTTCAAATAAAAATTATTTTCAAATTTATTTTAATTTATATTTTTTACCTTAGGAAAATCACCCCTCCCTTTTGGCTTTGGTAAAGAAAACAATTAGAACGAAATAATTTCTTTTGGTAAGGTTTCTCCGCCCTTCCCTATCAATTTCCTTTATAAGAACAAGGGATAAATGTATGCCTTGTTGACCCTGCTCTTTTTTTTTTTTCTCCTTTAGCTCCTTGTCTTACCAATCAACTTGACCAGGTGCCTATCCCAATATTTATTAGTTTTCATCAAAAGGATAAAAGGATTTTAATCGTTTTACTTATACTCTACAATACTTTTAAGCATGTAAGTAGGAGCCACAACAAGTAGGGTACTCATGACTTTCTCCCTGCCCATATGCTTACCCACTTGGTACACCTATATCCCTACTCATCTCATACATTATGGAGATCTGTTCCATTGCTACCTATGGGTACTCGATAAACCCGTATTTGACATTTAACATATCTCGATACCTCTATTTAAATACAATGACAAATTTGACCTCTAAAATTAATTAATTGAATCTATCAAAGGTAAAATATCTCTAGAAGTATGTAAGTCAAGATTCAATAATGATATCCCCTACAAAATCACAAAATTCATCAAATTTATGTAGAACATACATGATAAATCTTGCAAATATGGAAATAAATAAAACTATATATGGCTACCCATACCTCAAAACCATCCATACCCATGTATTCTGCCATTTCACTTAAACTCTTCCTATGCTTGTTTCACACCTACTTGAACCTCATTAAACAAGTTGGATAGTCATGATTATCTGATAAATCTGCCCTAATGCAGCCCAATATATAAGAAGGGTTGATACCATGCTCTCACTGTGTATGCTCTACCAAATATAACTCATCAGCTTTCAGAATAGTAAAGTTATAATCAAATAGTTCATATTTTTTGTCTATGCTGCAACAGCTGGTTGGGAAAAGCATTTGGGTTCTGTATTGATTTGTTTCGCTTAAAATTTCTTGGTTATTTTCTAGTTGTGTCTTTTCAATAAATACTTCTGCAAGCAATTTTCAAAGTCAGGATGTCATTATGGGATTTTTTTTCTTCACTTTTTTGCTGCAGAATAATTTACTTTTTGATGAAGCTATTGATATACTTTTTCTTCTAAACTGCCAATATTGAATGGAGTTATTGGTTCTCCTGGTTTCTAGTGCTGCAGTAAATTCCCAGACGAATGAAGAGGTTGCCATAAAGAAGATTGGCAATGCATTTGATAACAGAATTGATGCCAAAAGAACCTTGCGAGAAATCAAACTTCTTCGGCACATGGAACATGAGAATGTAAGTTGAGTGCAAATTCAGCATGATTTCTTCAGTCTAGATTCTCTAGGGCTGTTTATGGCACTGAGGCGCTTCAACTGAATTACAATTTTTTTCCTGGTTCTCTTTCCATACGTTACTCATTGTCATTAGTTCACGTTAGTTTAGTTTTAAAAAAGAAATATTCACATTAGTTTTACATTTTGTTTGACTTCTGATAAATGATAATCATCTGCTTCATAACCATTTTCCAACATTCATCACTTCATAACATTGAGGTTAAGAATTACAACCAAGTAGAAATTAATAATCTAATATGCATTCATGTTCATAGATCACAATGAAGGATAGATATTCCTTTTGCTAAATGCTAATTCAGTGCTTCATTTATTCGTGAGATCTTCTAGCATTCCATCTGGAATACTTAATGTGGCTTCAATTATTTTAAAATCTTTTAGCATTTAGCCAAGAACACTTCATATGATCTTTTTGTATTCTAATTTTAACCATAGAGTGCAACCATAATTGAAATGTATACACTTGTCTCACACTATGGGATAATAAGAAGAGATATATTTTACTTTCCAGAGGAGCAGCTGCATAGAGAGAAGTAATTGTGAGGTTGAGATTGGTATCATTTTCTTTTGCTTATTCTTAATGTCCGCTGGTTATGTCCTTCTAAAACTTCTGAGAAGATATTGCGTTTGCCCGAACTAGTATTGGACAATTAAAATGCAAAGCAATGTCAATCAATTTGTAAACTCTTGTTTAAGGTTGATTGTGACCTAATTGTGAACAAAGCAAAGAATGCAAATAGAATGTAAAAGATAATACAAAGCGAAGGAGAGAAAGTGGTAGTCGCAAAAGGAGACTAGCAGATTGTATTACCAAGAAACTTAGGTTTACAAAAGAAAAGAAAATATAAATAGACAATAAAATAATAATAAAAGACTAATCTACCCTTATATAATAATAATTATCATATACTAACATCCCCCTCAAACTCACGATGCATTAACAGAAAACATTGAGAGTTTGTTAACCAGAAATTGAAACCGTGCAGTGGAATGCGCCTTGGTGAGCAAGTCTGCAATTTGTATGGAAGATAAGACAAATGACAAAGTGATGGTGCCATTCTGATAGTGATGGCGAGTGAAATGACAATCAATCTCGATATTCTTGGTGTACTCATGAAAGACAGAATTGTGAGTAATTTGAATGACATTGGAGTTGCCACAATGCATAGGGGTAGGGTTCAAGAGAAAAACACCCATATCAACAAGTGGCCAACGTAACCAAACAATTTCAACAGTAGTAGAGGCCATAGCATGATATTCTGCTTCGGTAGAAGAACGAGAGACATCATCTTGCTTTTTACTCTTCTGAGATAAGAGAATCTCCTAAGAAAACACAATATCCTATGGTAGACTTACGATCTGTAGAATCACCACCCCAATCTGCATCTGAATAGGTATGCAACTCGAAGGTAGAAGTAGAAGGATAAAGAAGACTATGAAACTGGGTATCTCGAAGATATTGAAGGATGCAAAGCACAACTCCCCAATGTACTGAAGTGGGAGAAGTAACAAACTGACTGACAATATGTACAACATAAGCAATGTTAGGTCTAGTGATGATGAGATATACTAGACTGCCAACTAGAGTGCGATATAAAGATGGATCTGGCAAGGGAATACCATAGTACCGAGCATTAACCTCAAGCGGAGTATCAATGAGTGTCAGTTAAATGAGCTTGCTTCAGAATGTCACCAACATATTTGGATTGCGAGAGAAGATAACCACAAGGAGAATAAGCTACTTCAAGTCCCAAAAAATAACGCAGAGGACCTAAATCTTTCATGTCAAACTCACGAACCAAATGTAATTTCAACCCTTCTATTCCACTTAAATCATCCTCTGTAATAATCATATCATCAACATAAAGAGAGAGTAATGTGTGACTTGACGAAGTACAACGAACAAAAAGAGCAGAGTCATGCTGGCTAGGAAGAAAACTAAGAGATCCAATCACAATGGATAACTTGTCAAACCAAGCTCGAGGAGCTTGTTTAAGGTCATAAAGAGCCTTCTTTAGTCTGCAAACTTCACCAGGGTTGTGAGTGACACCTGGTGGAGGAACCATGTAGACTTCTTTTTGAAGATTTCCATTTTAAAAAACATTTTTAACATTCATCTGGAAAATAGACCATTGATGAACTGATGCAACTGCAATGAGAGTACGAATAGTAACACTGGTGCAAAGGCTTTCTCATAATCCTTACCAGACCGTTGAGAAAATCCTTTAGTAACCAAACGAGCTTTATACCGCTCGACTGACCCATCAGATTTAGTTTTGATCTTATACACCCATTGAGAACCAATCACACGCTTCCCCAAAGGAAGAGGAACAAGATCCAAAGTACCTGTTTGATACAAAGTAGAAAGTTCTTCTGCCATACCCTACTGCCAAAGAAGATCAAGAACAGCCTCTCTATAAGAGGAGGGCTTAGTTGGTGAATATAAGCCAAAAAAAAACAAAGAAGAAAAAGAATCAGAATAAGTAGAATACACAAAATCATGCAATTCAGTAGACATACGAGATCGTTGAGGGTAACGAGAAGGAGGATCCGCTATCACAGGAGCAGAGGGATTAGCGGGGAACTGATAACCAGAATCTGTATGAGTGTTAATCCTGCAAGTAGCATCATTAGAAGAAGAGGTACTATAGTGGTCTGATTGTGAGGAAACATGAGATGACGTATCATCAGAGTCAGTGCAAAAACGATCAATATGAGTGAGATCTCAGATTTTCGAAGATTAGTAGTCTTAGAGGGAATTGAATAGAATGGGATGTGTTTAAGAAAAATAACATGACGCGAGACATAGAGTTTTTGACTAAATGGATCATAACATCTATATCCCTTTTGACCTTCGCCATAGCCAAGAAAAACACAAAGAGTGGACCAAGAACTAAGCTTACTACATTCATCATGAGAACGGAGGTCACAACATGTGGATCCAAAAACTCTTTGGACAGAATAATCAGGAACAGAACCATGTAGTTTTTCAAAATGAGACAAATTGGATGTAATAGAAGATGGAATTCTATTGATAAAATGAACTGCAGTAAGAATAGCTTCGCCCCAGAACTCGCTAGGAACATAAGTAGATAACAGGAGAGAACGTGCAGTTTCAACAATATGTTTATATTTTCTTTCAGCAGCACCGTTTTGTTCAGGAATGTTAGTACAAGTGATGAAGTGTACCATCTGAGGCAAGTAGTTCATAAAAAAGATTGGATGTATATTCTCCACTTAAATCACATTGAAAGCATTTAATAACTGCATTATGTTGAGTTTTTACCATGGCACAAAACATTTGATAGATACTAGGGAAATTAGAACGATGTTTCATAAGATAAACCCAAGTGTAACGAGTACAATCATCAATAAAGGAAACATAGTAATGGGATCCACCAAGTGTACGAATAGGAGATGGACCCCACACATCAAAATGAACTAACTCAAATGGTGCAAGAGAAACAGAGATATTTCTATAGAAAAGTAAAGCAGAGAATTTTGCCAATTTACAGCCACAACAATATGAAATATCATGAGTTTGCAATTTTTCTAAATGTCCTTTAGAAGCTAAGTATTTCAAACGAGAAGAAGAAACATGCTCAAGATAAGAATGCCACGAATAAATATTAGAAGAAGTAGAGCTTAACCGAAAGGATGACAGATCAACACTAGAAGCTGCAACATTTGGAACTTTCAACTCTTCTAATACATATAGTCCCCCGCCTACGACCTATCCCAATCAGCTTTTGGGATTGCGGATCCTGCACATAATTGGAAGATGGAGTAAAAGAAATTGAGAAACCAGAATCACATAATTTGACAAAATTCAAAGTAAGATTAGGAATATGATATACATTAGATAGAGATAAATTAAAAGTATAAATAGAGCCAACACCAACTAATGACATGGGAGAACCATCGGCTGTCATGACCAACACAAACGGTGATGAATTTATAGATATAAAAAAATTGACATTAGGCGACATATGACGCGAAGCTCCAAAATCAAAGATCCAGATAGGGGAATGTATACCTGAGGTACCACTAGAGGACAAACCTATGGGAGAAGAGGCAGACATGATATGCGGCTAAGATGCAAGGAACTTTTGAAACTGTTCGGTAAGAGCAACGATTATGGCATTGGTTGATTGTGTCACTCTAGAGTTTGTAAGAGGAACTGTTGCTGCCATATTGGGCGCTCCAGGTTTAAGGAATCATTGTTGCGGTTGACTACCGAATTTCCATGGAGATGGCAAAATCAATAGTCACGTTTTTTTGTCGTCAAGTGGACTTAAAGAACTCAAAATCCGATCTCCACCGTTCAAAATGTAGCCCTGGATGTGAGGAACGTTCTCTCAAAGTTTCAAGGTGATCCAACGGTTGAAACTCAAGAAAATACAATTCTTCTACAGCCACCTCAAATAATTCCGAAAATAAAACTATTCCACGGTTCACCAAGAGAGGAGATGGATTGACTCTGATACCATGTGAATAAAGCAAAAATGCAAATAGAATGTAAAAGATAATACAAAATGAAGGAGAGAAAGAGGTAGCTGCAAAAGGAGACTAGCAAATTGTATTACCAAGAAACTTATAAATAGACAATAAAGTAATAATAAAAGACTAATCTACCCCTATATAATAATAATTTATCATATACTAACACTAATCTCATGATAATTCATTAATTATCTTTTGGTCGGTCCCTTTTGGTCAATTGACTGATGGTTGTGCCCTTGTTTTCTATGTTTCCTATCTTAATTAGTAGTCATGATAAAGAAGCTTACGTGTTATTTTATAAATATTTATTATTTGTCTGTTGGTCTTTAGTACTTTTATTCATTTTCTCTCTAAAATGATGAGCACAACAGACCCATTGAGGCATTTCTATGAATTAGAAGATGATGAAATGTAGAGCATTATGAACTCTACTCTAGAATGACAGCATCAAGCCAACCATGGTTTGGGCATCCCACATAATTTACTTTATTATAGTTGACCATGGTTCCATTTTTATCTATGGTTTCTGCTTCTAACTATGCCTCTTTTCAACTCATATCTTCAAAGAGATTGGTAGAGGTGCTGTATTGATATTGCTTTCTTTGTTTGGAATAAAATTCTTCTCTACATATAGATTGATTCAGGCACGTTTGTTTCATATAATTTAGCATCCAGAGTTGTTTCCTATAAACAGGTCTTAGTTCTTTTGTTTTGGTTTTAGCAAGTTAATAACTTAGGGTTGACAGGTCATTTCTAGCAAAAGGAATGGGATGGTATTGCTACTTGCTGCATGTGTAATCTTCTATATTGTGGTTGAGTAGTATTCTGTCCTACTTGGAGAAATAACTAAACTGATTCTGCATTTATCAGGAAAATATGATTTGTGTTGAAACTTTTTCCTGCAAGCTCTGGATTCAGATAGCCAGTTAAAGAACTGCAGAATCTAGTTATTAATGTCGTGTCTTAGTATTCCACTTTTTCTCAATAACATATTTCTAGAAGATTCTTGCCAAATTATGCTTATTATCATTTTTAACTTACTCTTTTGGTTTGACTGAATTATATCTAGACTTTGCAAAATAAATATTTTCTGCCATTCACATCCTTGCTTGATAATTGTTGCTGAGTTACTCTGTAATTGAATTTTCATTCTTGCCAAGAGTATCTGTCTTAAAATTCAGAATTTAACAATCTTTTTTTGTAGGTTATTGCAATTAAGGACATCATACGCCCTCCAAATAGGGAAAACTTCAATGATGTTTACATCGTTTATGAATTAATGGATACTGACCTTCACCAGATAATACGCTCCAATCAAGCATTGACAGATGACCATTGCCAGGTTTGATGCTAGCAATCTCTGCATGCAAGATTTGCTTGAAAGAGGAATATAATGTTGTTTTAGTCCTATGCAATATTTAAGATGATCATATAGGTTTTTGATGAATCTTAAAATTGACATCCTTGTTCAGCCAAAAAAATACCCTTCTTGCTTAGTTAGTGGGTGTTTTAAGAGTAGTACACTTCATTAAACTAAGAACAATCAATCCTTTCTGTGGTTTCTAATAAAGTTCTCCAAGGTTTTTATATTTGACTCACCTTGCCGCTTTATCTACTGTACCTGTAACTGTCAATGCATGCTGTTCTTAAAAGGCTAATGTGCTTATTCCTTTGCAATGAAGTTTCTTTGTTTTCCAAACACCTTAATATTTCTCTTTCATCAAGTAGAACACCTGACATCTGGATTACAGTTATGATGAATCTCTTGTTTGAAATAAAAGGTCTTTTTTGGCATATATTGGAGGCACAGCTACCAGTATTAATATTATCTTATATTGGTAAAGGCAGCAAATGATTCCAAATGTCTGTCAACAACTATACCCTTAAACAATCTCCTTGCCAAATGAGCTATCTAGTTGATACAAATTATAAATGAAACTAGAAAAGAGTTTCCATCCCAATTAGAAGGGTCATATTTGGAGATCTCATTCATTTTTTAGATTGTTGCCATACACTAAAAGAATTAAATAGCACATGCAATAACAAAAATACTTTAGAAAAGTATCACATGGGGAATTCCATTTTCTATTTCTATGAATAATGGAATTAATCTTTTAAGTTCTTTAATAATTCATTTTAACATATAGTCATATACACTTCATCTAACAATTATCCAGGCAATCTGACATTGTTGCATCAAATAATTGTGAAATAGTAAGAAGTAAGTTTCCAGGTCTCTTAAATGATCTAAAACTACCAGACATTGTATTCTCTTTTTATTGACCATAGAAGATATTGATGATAACATTGGGAATATATCCAAATCTTTGTTCTCGACTTAATCTCTAATTTAGTACTTCCCTTCTGTTATGACTAGTTTCTTTTGACACCCAGTTCATCTAGAGGTACTTTCTTGATCTTCTACTCCATTTCTGAAAATGCTTCACTTATTATATACATCTTTCTTACACTAACAGCAATGTTTAGATTTTAATTATTCTTATGCCTTTTGCAGTTTGACCTTTACATCATTCCCAAACCTTGTTAGATGATTATGAAATATATGCTCAAGAAATTGGCTTGTGATTTTCTTCTCCCACCAGTTATTGTTCTACTAAAGTTAAATTGCTAAAACATACTTCATTTACTACATTCTGTTTAGACTTTGCTGCAGCCATTCAAGGTTTAAAATTTCTGTATCGATGCCACTTTGGTATTAGCTTGAAACACTTTCATCTCAGCACCAAATCTGCCAACACTGACATGATTCTGACCATGCTACATGTTCTTGGTTCACCTTTTGATCACCTCCTATTTCATTTCTTTAATTCTGAAAACATGGATATAGCAGTTTTACTGTCAGTTGAATTAAAATATTTATAGAAATAGAAAAGTAAAACAAACATAATTATATGCGTAGTTATTTAGAATTAGATCTAAGTTAGTTTTAAACAATCTAAATTGGATTCCGTGTGGTTTACATTTTTCTGCTTGATATGGGTGGGCAGAAACTTCTCATTTTTGCTGTGATGATTGATCTCAATTTGGGTTCCTAGGCAAATACATATCACTCGTACCGATTGATTGAAATTTTAAACCATGCTTTGAGTAGTTATCTTTTCAAGATATAATTAATCATGTGGTGAGATGGTATACACATGTTCAAGGCCAGTCAAGCATATCACTCGTACTGATTAAATGGATTACAAATTAGTGATAGAGGGAACATTAACAGTATTATAGTCTTACATAGAACATAAGATTCATGTAGCTGATCTCAAATTTTGAGATAGGCATATCACTCGTACTGATGGATTGAAATTTTAAACCATGCGTTGAGCAGTTATCTTTTCAAAGATATAACTAATCATGTTTTGAGATGGTATAAACATGTTCAAGGGCGATCAATATATTCCTTTGGTAGAATTAAATTGATTAAACTGAAAGTTGAGATTAGTGATAGAGGGAACATTAATTGTAATAGTCTTGCATTGACCGTAAGATTCTTGTAGCTGACATCAAATTGTTCAAATAAATTCAGTTCAGTTATGAAAATGTTAATCAGTGTAATTTTCTGTTGTATTGCTGCATGGGAACTTGCAATTCTAACTAGCATCTTTTGTTTCTTGACATTATCTATTATTGGCAGTTCTTTCTCTATCAGTTACTAAGAGGGCTGAAATATGTGCACTCTGCAAATGTTCTGCACCGTGATCTTAAGCCTAGCAATCTGCTCTTAAATGCAAATTGTGACCTCAAGATCGGAGACTTTGGATTGGCAAGAACAACATCTGAGACAGATTTCATGACAGAATATGTAGTCACTAGGTGGTACCGAGCACCCGAATTGCTCCTCAATTGTTCAGAGTATACTGCTGCTATTGACATCTGGTCTGTGGGGTGCATACTTGGTGAAATTGTGACTAGAGAACCTTTATTTCCAGGAAAAGACTACGTCCATCAATTAAGACTAATAACTGAGGTAAATTCTGCATTCAACTCTTAAATATTTATTAAATTTTCTTTTATTTTCATACAACGTTTACTCATAGATGGATCTTCTTCAAGTAAATTGCACCTGTTTTTTTACTAGGGTTTCAGTTTAGTGATGTTTAGGTTAGATTTTTTTTCCCCCTCTTTCTGCTTGGTCATTACTAACCATCCTCAGTGCATCTTACAGCAAAAGTATTCTACATCAATAGAAAGTGCCTTTATTCCATTTCATGGGGTGGATCAAGTGATCGCTGAGTGTTGACTTTTAACTGAGTTAAGCCTTTCTCAATAAGTTGATGAATGATTAGTTTCTTGCTTGCTTTTGCTGCATTTGTTTCTCGGCCATATCACATTTAGCATATATATTGGTTGGTTATGTACCATGCTACCCAATGTATACTTCCAAACATCAATAAGCCAAATATGGATATATCTTCCCAATTAACATCCCAACTAGCATTCCTATATTTGCAATTGTCCAACTACAGTGAAACTCAGGCATCATTGAATCAAGATGTCTTGTGTGTATGATTATTATTCTCTTATCTGAAAAATCTCTTGCTCATGAGATTACAAGCCTCTCTAGATTGGTCAGTATACCTATAAGGACACGTATGCCAATTTGTTCTGAACCTAATAATTTTCTTACAATAACTTTCTTCTCATAGCTAATAATTTGACACTTCCATTGCATTTTCACATGGTAAGTTAATAGGTTCACCTGATGACTCAAGCCTCGGATTTCTCCGTAGTGACAATGCCCGTAGATACGTGAGACAACTTCCTCAGTATCCGAAGCAAGATTTTCGTACTAGGTTTCCCACTATGTCAAGTGGAGCCATTGATTTGCTTGAGAAAATGCTTGTATTTGATCCAAGCAAGAGAATCACAGGTAATAATTCTAGCTGTTTTACTTAAAGAGCTGTTTCCTATTTCAAGTGTACATTCAAATATATCTTGTCCTGCCAGTTGACAAAGCTATTTGCCATCCATACTTGGCATCTCTCCACGTCATCAACGATGAACCTGTTTCCCCCACTCCATTCAGTTTCGACTTCGAACATCCATCCTACACTGAAGAGGATATCAAAGAACTCATTTGGAGAGAATCACTGAAGTTCAACCCAGATCCACTTCGTTAGAAAAGAATACACGACCTCAATGTTCTCAATTGTAATTATGATCAGTACTCAAGCCTTCTCTAGCTTAGTGTTACTAGTCATTTGGTAACACATCGAAAATAAGTTAACTCAATATTCGTATCCAAGCAGTGTTTTAAATGCCCTTCTATATTTGTCATCGAGAACCTTGCGCTGTTTTCACGTGTAATGTAGTGTTTCTTTTCTTCGCTCTACTATCGACTGCAAATGGTTGTTAATTGTAACTCCTTCATGTTCTTGTGAAGAAATAGTCATTAAGTTATAATTACTGTATATTTAACTTGATTTGTCATTTTTTTTTTTCCTTTCATATTTACGAACTGTGTGATCTCTCTGGTTAAATGTATTTTCTTAATTCTTATTTCTACTAGTTTCTGATTTGCAGCAAAACACAGTTGATATTACTAGCTAGTTTTTACATACGCGCACTCTTGGAGTTGCACGTCCTCCATGGGCGCCGGATCCGTCGGGAACGGGCACAGGCCGCTGCCGCCGTTGTCAGTACCCTGATCCGCTAAGGAAGCACAAGTTACCGGCGTCACCCCGCTTGACACCCCCTCCACGTCGGTGCAGTACCACGGAAGCTTCCTCGCCTTCCGCAGCGCGACGGTGACGTTGGAGATACAGACGCCGGTGAAGGGCGCGCCGGGAATGCCCTCCAGTCTCGCCGCCATCGTCACGTTCACCGCCGTGACATCGCTGTAGCTGATTCCGTCGACTACGGGGATGGCGTTGGGGTCGTACTTGTCGTCCGGGTGCGACTTGTAGTTGCCGGTCATCCAGAAGACCCACTTCATGGTGTCGAGGGTCATGCGGCGGACGAAGACGTCGCGCACGTAGGCGCCGCGGCCGATTGCGGTCTTGATGCGGACGCCGGACTCGGAGTTGACGGCGGTGATGTCCTCGGCGCGCACGTCGCGAATGCCGCCCGACATCTCGCTGCCGAGGGCGATGACGGCGCTGGTGGGCGAGACGCAGACGAGGCGCCGGACGAGGATGTGTTGGCTAGGCATGCCGTACGCGATGCCGTATTCGTCCCACCCGCTCTTGATCGCCACGCAGTCGTCGCCGGACACGATGTAGCAGTCCTCGATCCGCACGTTCGAGCACGAGTCTGCCACAACAAACTATTTCCGGTCTGGAATCTGCTACAGAATTCAGAAAAAAAAAGGTAATCCATTCCATGTTTCAGAATTCTTCCTCACCTGGATTGATCCCGTCGGTGTTCGGCGAGTGGACCGGCGCAAGAATTGTGATCCCCGAAATGACAATGTTGCTGCTGTAAACCGGGTGGATGTTCCACGCAGGGGAGTTCAGCAGCGTGAGGTTCGTGATGAAGATTTGATCGGAGTGCATCAGCTCGATGAGGTATCCGCGCGTGTACTTGAGCTTGTTGCCATGGAACTTGGACCACCACGTCGCACCTTGTCCATCGATCGTTCCGTTGTCCCCTGTGATGATGACATCGGTGAGATTTGACCCTCCGATGAGACTGCTGTATCGTCCGCCGGGATGATCTCTGCCTCTGCCGTAAGAAGGCAGGGGATCAATCACCGGCCACTCGTTCACGTTCTGTTCCAGCATCAAACTGCATTTGATTAGTCCTCTTCAATCAATGCACCGACGAATTTGTTTAGGGGGCAGTAGAAAGGTGTACTTGGGTGGCAAGGATGACCGCGTCGCGGTGGAGGAAGAGGGTGAAGGAGCTGGTGAGGTTGAACGGGCCAGTGAGCCACCGTCCGGCGGGGACGAAGAGCATCCCCCCGCCGTCGGACGCGAACTGACTGAGGTGGGCGACAGCGTCACCAAACGCCGCCGTGTTGGAGGTCACGCCGTCGCCCACCCCGCCGAAGTCGGCCAGCGAAGCCGTGTGCGTCCGGCAGGAGGCGGCGGAGTAGCGGAACTCCTCCGCTGCTCCGCCACCGCCGCCTCCTTCGTCCTGTTCGGAGAAGCTGGGATTCTCCCTTATGCATTCCGCCGGGCCGGCGGATGCCGCCAGCAGAAGCAGCCACGTCGCCAGAATCTACATAGTTTCAGTGAGCACCGACGACAGAGAATCAATCCATGAAACGATCTTTAGAGCTCAAAACCAAATGCCATGCTAATACCTTCGGAAGTGAGACGCCATTGCGCTTCTGCAACTCCATAGTAAAAAAACACACAACACAGAAAACACAGAAACAGAGGAGGCCGTGAGAGAGCGAGTCGAGTAGCTCATGCAAGTGGAGAGGAGACCATTTATAGAAACTGCCACTGCTCGCGCCGCTGTTGGCATGCACGCTCACGGGCCATATATCGCATCGGTGGAATCCACTCCCGTGACGAAGGCGGAAGCAAGCGCCGAGACGAAACGCACGGGGATTCATTCGCAAGTCGACAAACACCAAGTGCCCTTCGAGCTCCATCACATGCGCAGCAATCTCGATAGAAACCCCAACCGACCCACTCAGTAGTCACTAGGCAAGGAAAAGATAGCCAATCGGCCGTCCCACTTCGCTGCCTGCACCAAAATGCTTGTTTTATATATTCGCCTCTTTATCACTAGTCGACTGTGCTCGCGCGTGATCTCAGTAAAAGGCGAGAAGAGCACTACAACATGCGTTGTGGTGCCGAGGCTTTCCGAATTAGTAGACTTTTGTGGCGTGTGGGTGCGCCTCATCTCGTTCTCCATTGGAGATCGATCATTCAGCTTACGATAATTTTCACTCTGTCCGTGACCGGTCAACGCAAGTTTTAGAAGGAGAAGAATAAGAAGGGCCCGGTCAACACATAGATCGGCCCAGGATCGGCCCACTTGATAACGGACCGTTTCAAGTAAAAAGGAAAAAAAAAGAAGAAAAATTCAGGTATCGGGAAATTGTATTCAGCTCATAATCACGGTGATCTCTGCCGGCTCCCTCGTTTCTCTCCGCCTCGTCACGGGAACCCTAAAACCTCCACCTTTTTCCAATTCTTCAGCCATGGATGTCCGCCGTATCGGCTGGCTATGCGCCCTGTTCCTGGCGTCAACGTACTGTCTGCAAGCTAGGGTTTACTCTCCGCACCCCTTCTTTTCAAATTTCCGATCTTGAAAGTGGTTCCACGGGTGCCTAGTGGATTGCTTGTGGATCTTATCAGGGAATGGTGGAAATTTATTATATTTGTCCCTGCAGGGGGAGAGCAGTGGATCTGTCGTTTTCCTCGATGGGTCTTCACAGAAATATATCAGGGCGAGTGGGCAGGAGGTCACAGGGAAGGTAATCTTAATTTTGTTGTTATTTATTTTTTGCATCACAGCGATGTGCGGTAGAGAGATGTATTAGAGTAAAAGTTGAGGGATTTGTTTCAGTCATCAATATCTTTTTTCTTCACTGCCCATAGTTGTTGTTATCCTTGGAATCATCCGATGTTTTTGGTGTTAATTTCGGTAGCATTGAGTCTAAACCGTTAACCTGGATATATGGTGTACCATGTGCTAAGTATTAATATAACTAGTCTTGTAGCTTTAGGAAAATATTTATCAATTTCTTTGCTTTAGTTTTCTCTTGAACTAATGTTTTAAATCAACAGAACATGCTTTAGCTAACATACCTGAAATGATCAAGTCTCCACGACTTACACTAACTAAAGAACTCATTATGCAGAGTCAGCTTCTTATTAGAATGTCTATGATTTTAAGTAAAAAATGATGATGAGTATAAACTTATTACAATTGTTGCAATATTTAGCAATATTACAAATTTTCTTGTACAATAATTGAAATTTTAGTGAACTGACCCTAGTAGTTACTCATCCAAGTCTAAACTTTGCTAACATAAGTGATAATTGACAATAGTACAAATTTTCCTGTACGATAGTTGAAAGTTTAGTGAACTGGTCCTAGTAGTTAGTTACTCGTCTAAGTGTAAACTTTGCTAACATAAATAATAGGTTTCCCCTATTTATAAGGTTACATTAAGATGTCAAATTTATGACTTTGTTTAACTTTGATATTGGATGTACTTAAGAATTATGTTTTATATAAACTTCTTTAGTATATGTTATATGTAGATGATATTATATTGCGATGAGAGAATTTATAGAATAGACGGTATTATACTGAATTCATAAGAGAATTTATAGAATAAATTCAAAGTTTGAATTGAGATAAATTTCAGAGACAAATTGTAAAGTAAGAAGAAATAAAACTAAATATATGACATCTAGATTTGACCATAAGAAAAGAAGAGGGGAGGAGATAATTAACTTGGATGGACATAAATTCTTGTAAGGAAGATTTTTAGATGTTTTGTATCTATTTCTTTAACAACAACGGAATATTGATAGGACCGAACATTTGGTTAAACTAGAGAAGGTTTAGGAGACTTGTGCTATTGTCTTGTGCCCCTAGTCTAAAAAGATAATTTTATAAGATTCTGGTACAACTAGCTAAAAGTTCTACAATCCCATAGCAAAAGTCACAGATACCAGTTACTAACATCTTTTAACCTTTGGTGGCATCATAACCATAGCATTCAAAGGATCCATCATAGTTTAATTTTGTAGTAGGGATAGGTGTCTGCTAACTGGACCTCAGAAGAGAATTTTAATCTTACTGCTCATTTCCAATGTAGTTTTGTGTAGGAAAGTTTCTTTCTTGCTGCTTAAGACTTATGTGTTTCCATTATATTATTTGAGAAATCAAATATTAAATTTGATTTTATTTTTTCTCATGAATTGTCAACTCCAAGCTGTCTTTCAAGAAAGTTTTTGCTTATTATTAAGAAAAAAGAAGTCTTAAACGATATCATATGAAAATATCTGAAGATCCTTCTACTAAGTTGTCCACGAAAGAAACAAAAGAGATTAGTTTGAGTAATTTATGGAGTTTTCTTGTTTTTATGGTTGTGCTACAAAATATGTGCACTTCATTTTATATCGACACTAGAGAGTTTTTTTTCTTCTGGTATTTGTTGTCTAGTGTTGCAAAATAATTAATTTCATGCTTCTTTATTCTAATATTTCCAAATGCTTCATTAGTTTGGTCCCAATGTCCTGTGCATTGCGTGTGTTGTGTGGTAGTAAGTTTGAGCCATGTGTTTATTGTGAATTATTGGAGCTATGTTCATTATTTGTTTGCAAATCTGGATGGTACTTCTTTCATTTTGTGATATTTTTAACTCACATTTTGAATTTCATGAGTAGATTGCATCTTTTTTTTTTTATATCATCTAAAATACCTGACAATATGAGATATAACGCTTTCTCTATGACACAGGTGAACTCACTCTCTATGCATGAAGTTGCTGCGACCCTTTCAGTCTTGCTTGGTTTTGCACCATCTTCCTCACTTCTCCCTGATTCTGCAGATGAGGTATTTTTGTACCGGATCTATTTGCACTTACATCCAGTCTATTCTAGCTCTCGATTCCATAGGAAGTCAACTATTATATTTCTTCATTACTTCAATTGTCCACTCCATGCACGAACTTCTAGTTCTATGTTCCTCTCTTGTGTAAATTCTCAGTCTATCTCTAGTGAAGGCTGACACTTGCTGTTGTTTGATTGACAGATAAATAAGATTCTACTTCCCAATCCATTTGACCGGCCTCATGCTATTTACATGATGCAAATTAGTGGAATTGAAGGTCAGTACATTTGACTTCAACTCTGAAACAATACTTTGTGTTATAACGGGACTTACATGGTTAAGTTTCTTGTAGAACCATTGAAGTCTGCTGGATATATGAACAACCAAAATGGAAATGTTTTCACAAGTAGGATTTCTGGTTCAAGCAAGGTTACACTAGAACTTCCAGGTAGTTAACATGTCAAATGGATCTTTATATATCTTTGGCTGTTATAGTGCTGTTTCTGTTGGTTTCTAGTTCTCTTGCAATTACATTTTCCATGAAATTTTACAAGCTTTTTTAGGTGAAGATGAAGTTTCAGTTGTTCCTCTGAATGATCCTCTGGATCCTGAATGTGATGCTGCTTGTCTTGATAAGGAACTCACTAAACTCGTAAGTTTATTATTTATTTGCTTGTTAGTTGATATGATATTGAAAGATTTTGCTCAATATCTTTTAACACAATCTGAAATATTTGTTATTGTATAGGCAACTTGGATGGGAGGATCATATGTTGGCACCATACTATCACTAGACGGAAAGCTCCTTGTTCCTTTATCCAGTAGTAGAACTTTAAGTCTGTTTGTTTCGAAGGTCAAACCCTATCCAGTGCCACCAGATTCTTCTTTGCTGTTTTCTGTTGCACACTATACATTTGTAGTTTCTTTCTTAGTTCATAAATGACTATTAATAATTGGATTCATTTTTCTAGCATAACGAAAGGTGTTGGTTCCCCCATGTTGGATTACTTGTAAAAATCGCGTAATGAGCAGATTAACATATTCTATACTTCTTGTGCTCTAATATAACAAAAGCATTTTGAAAAAGTGTGGAAATATTGGCACAACTTTCTGTATTTGTTTTGTTGGAAAATCTTAATTTATTCTGAGTTACGATGCAAGATACATAAACAATGTTTAAGTTATCTGCATAGGTTTTTTTTTTTTTCATTTCAGAGCATTGACATATTTATGGATAAGCTAAGGTTGGTTAAGAAATTAAAGGAATCCAAGTTTGCTTGTTTGCTGTAGTTGTCAGTCGCATGTTGTATGCAAGTCTCTAGAAGTCTTTTTTACCAATGAGTACTCAGTGAGGACCTTGTATTTCTAGGAAGTTAAAATTTTGAAACTTTATTTATTTTGCAGAAAGCAGACTTTCAGTTTGCAGTCAACCTTGTTTCTTTGATTAGAAACGTTAAGAAGGCCATGGAGATTCATGAGGATTTATCAGGAAGCACTGTTAAACTTTCAGAAATCATGATGGGACACTTCACTGGAATCGAGGTGATCGCTTATTATTCTCATAGATATTCTATGTTTTGGTTCTTTTTTTTCATCAGAAGCAAGGGTTTAATTAGTCTTGTTTGGACTTCTGCCATTATCAGAGTCAATGAGTTATCCTTGAAAAGCCATTACCTGCAAAAAATCACTGTTTAAATTAGTCTTCACTTTCACAAAGGAATTTTTCGCTCGTGAGATACTGTTCAGTTCACATCTAACTTACATGCATTGTCTACCACCCATTTTAATTCTGTAAATAAATAAGATGGATGTGACTAGAAGGCAATATAATTGAGTTTCTTTTCTTCTCACTCAAATTATTTCCTCTCTCTTATTTCGTCCCCTCCAAGCAAACACAACTTTTATCAGGCTAATGAGGAATTCTTTCATTCAATTAATAACTAGAGAAGAGCCATCTAAGAGAAGTGTGTTATGATGCAATCTATTGGCATTAGCCATTCTGTAGTGTTTCTTAAATTAAAAGAGGGTTGATGAAACAACAGCTTATAGAAACTAATTATATTCTATTTGTGTTCTGTTATGGCCATTGGCTTGCATAAGAAAACTTGCAGTTATAATGGGTCAATTGTCAAACCTGTTCCTATTTTGATTTTTTTTTTTTTTTTTAAAAACTCGAAATGTTTGGTATGTTAATCTGATGAACATAACACAGGCTCTTAGAGAGGAATACGGTTGGGGGAAAATTACTCAACAGGGTGTGGAACTGCTTCACCTAACACTTCTAAAGTTGTTTGACATGTTACAAGTGTGCTATGAAGGTGAGTCCTAATTGTTTCTTTACCATATCAGATAACTTTTAGTTGTGTATGTGTACTCTTGTCAGTGGAATCAACAGGCAAACAAGAATTAAATTACTTGATTATTTGTAGAATTGGAAATATAATTTAAATAAAAAATGCTTTAAATACATTCTCAGGGTTCATTGGAAAGATAATATAATTTGTTGTTCCTTTATCACTTGCGCCCAACAAGGTGACGATGAGTAGTTTTAACTTTGCTAATCGACATATGAGCAGGTAAGGACCTTGTACCTTCTATCACACTGTATTGTAGGGTTATGGTCCTGGCTACTATATATACATGCGTTATGTGTCTTTTGAATAGAATGAGATACAATATTTCCTTTTTCTGAATTCAACATGACATGAGAGCTACCCTTCTGGGTCGAGTTCCCAAAATTATTCCCCAAGGGGATGCCACATCTGATAGCAACAACCTCTCCTCAAACCCACATCCACGTTTTCCTTCTCATCCTCCTGTTTTGCTCGTGCTGAGATTGACAACGTTTCACTCCGTCCACCCAAGGCAACTTCCTTACTTTGTTTTGATGAGGCACTCTTTCTGCAGTGCTAGTACAAGGAGGATTTTCACTCTCCCTCCTTAAGCGTTCCTGGGCATTGTCTAGAGATCTGCTCACATTCTCTCCGGGGCATTGGTCCAGAGATCTGATCACATTCTCTCCTGCTCATTGTCCTACTCCACACATCCTCCAAATAAGAACCCACTCCAGTGGGGAATGAGGATGGTTGAATTGTAAATGATTGAATCCAACTATCTATTCTTGAATTGTTCAGTTGCATAATGAAAGTCTTAAACGTTTGTGTTGCAGGGAAGATTGTTGGAGTTATCATCTCAAACAATGGCCCTTCTTCAGAGTCAGGGATGTTGTTGGATATGACCCATGGCCTACGAATTCCAAGATTGTTAGAAGAAGCAGGGTCAACTAATTCAGTTGACTCAGCGGTGCTGCTGGTCAGGCGTAGCTTGGCCTGGATAACTGGAATTATCCTACTTGTGTCGACTCTCATTGGGGTGAGGATCTGATATCTTCCAATTACTAAACAAAAATACATAACAAGAACAAATATATTTCATGCAGGCAATTATCTTCCATAGCAACTAAAATTAGTTAAAGCAAATATTCATGCAAAGAAAGAAAGAATCCTAGTACATATGCACACATCGAAACAAATGCGGTTATTTTTTTTAATCACTTGTATTTTGTGACACTTAGTAATGGCAATCTAGGCTTTTTGGGCACAAGGTACTCTTCACAAATTTGCACTATTAACATTGCTTATTCTATTGCTGCCGGTCAGGTGTGTGGCAAAATATCCGGCTTACCCAACTTGACATGGAAAACCAAACTAAACTGATTTGAAACTAGATTTTTCAGATTTTGGTTTTGTTTTTGAGCTTTATTTATTTCAAAATTCAGATGTATGATGTATCTTTGTCTCCCTATATACATATTATATTAATTTGTATGTATACCAAAGACTCAAGCGAAAGGACTGTGACTGTTTCCAAATCTTTTGTTAATTTGTATTAATTCTTCTTTCGAATCCTGATCACATGCTGTTTTCCTCAGGTCTACTTATTACTGAACATGCCACTCGTAAGGGACACTCTTCTTTACTCCAATATCAAGTTAGATTGATCACGACGGCGGCACCCATCTTTCTTCAAGCAGCTTGTAGAAGTGTTTAAACATTTTTAACAGATAAGATATCCTGGAAGGGCCTTATTTCCGGAGTTGGATTTTTCACTCTATCCAATTGATTATATGTATTGTTCCCCCTATTCGTTCATGGGCTGTGTATTTAAGTGTATCCGATTTTGCATCGGTAATAATGAGAAATACAACATTAATGTTTTTTTGCATTGTATACAGACAAGTCCTTCCATCCCGTGATCTTTTAGCAAGTGTTCTGGATTTGTTCGCTAGTTTATTCAGTGATTTTAATTGTCTTCAACCTGATCCCACACGTGAAATACTTTAACTAATATGCTTTCATTAACTTCACGATAATAAGCAAAAATTAACCATCAGAAACATGATAAAAGATGTATCCAATACTACAACTCACAAATTAAGCAAGTCAACATAATTTTTGATCACTAAATAAAATAACTATGCAAAGATAAGCAATATGAAAACTATGCAAAGATATAGTTTGCATCAATCATTTTAGATACATCATCCATTTTAATAATGATTGATAATTTTTTCAATCATATGTCTACAATATAACCATATTGAGGAGGATTTGTTCTTCTGAGTTCGAAGAAGACACAATTTTCGTCATTGGATGATCGAACATCTCATCAGTCTTTACTAGCAGATAGTTATAAGAGGCCAAATGCACTTTAACTCTTGAATCATTTACATTTTAAAAGCATTATGGAAGGAACACACAAAATGTAGCCATTTAATTACATAAAATCGTTCAGATTGTCAAATCAGGAGTCTCCAGGTTCCATAATACAGTCTCCAAACTTTTTTGCTGTATGCACATAACTTTCAGTCTTCCATCATTCATTGAAATCCTCATCATTAAGCGAAGGCTAATGTGTGGATTCATCTTCATCGTCCCTCATCACATGCTCCCACTCAAAGGGCCAACTCCCTTGCTTGTGTACATAATCCTCAGTTGTACTAGGCCAACTCCCTTGCTTGTGTGCCATGTAGGACTGGATCAGTGATCCATTCAAAGGGCCTGGTAACATTTGGCTTGCATCTTCATATCCTGAAACATGTAGAGATGGTCTTGCTTCATCGTTGGCAACACTGTTGATTAGCCCTATATCAGCAAGATTTGCAATCATGCCAGGATTGTTTTTGGTTGCATTTTCACCTGTGTGCCTTGCAGCACTCTCTTGGTCAAGAATGTACTCTGCTTCGGTGCTTCTGTAAACAGAGTTGTTGTCTCGATCTTTAAGAATCTTAAATCGAGCCATGACAGATGATTCGACATCCTCCACCTTGCTTGATTCATGGTTTGCTGTTGCACTGAATTGACTTTCTTGTTCTGTTATGCCTTCAATATCTTTGGGCTTCAAAGGTGAATCTTGCACCTTGAGGTCACGTGGAGAGTGCAGACTTGAAGATATGTTGGATTGTGGAGGCTTATCTGGAAAATAAAAAAAAAGTCAAAATGAGAAATCACTAATTTTAGGAAAGAGGAGGCCAATTTGAGAATAGGGGCTTACAGCTTTCTGATTCAGTCTTCAGTTGAGCAATTAGAAGTTCTTGCTTTAATCTACAGGCCAAAACTTCTGCTTGTAGCCAGAGATTCTTGTACAACGATGCTTGTCTGCTTTCATCAGTTTCGGTAAAACTTTGTGATAGTGCATTCTCAATTGTCTGCAGATTTATGATATATACAATAGACAGGAAATTAATGGTCAAAAAGATAGACAAAATGATAAACACAAAAGGCTAATAAATTTACCTGTGTCATTCTCTTGACAACTTTGCTGAGATATGCATCACCTCCCTTGACCACAAAATTGTCAAACTCATCATTAGAAAAATTGCATCCGGACAGTGTCATTCCCTTCACGTTGCAATTTTGGATGTTGTTATTCCTCTTTAGCTCTCTGGTTTTTAAACATTTAATGCAGGAACAAGCAATCCTTACACTTGAACAATGACAAAAACCAACAATATCCTGCCAAATTGACATCAAGTTAGTGTGGGGGAAAAAATTTAGAATAAAAGCTGCCTGTATGATAAGTGGCAAAAAATAGCTTCCGATTGAACAAGTTATTCTCATTGTACCATAATCAAGTCCATGGCAAGTACCTCCTTGTCTTTGAGGAGCAATGCGATATTGTTAATGGCTGCATAGAGAAGTTTGTAATCATGTGGTTTCAATTCTTTGCTCCAGCTAGAGTTGGTAGATAACAGTTCCACTGAAGAACCATGTATTAATTTAACGAGCTCCTCCATTCTTTTCAGCGGTGGGCCTGGAGAGTAAAAAAGTAAACAATAATAAAAATATTTCATGTGGCAAAATTTTGTTCCAGATCTTTATTAAGAAAAACCAAATAAGTCGAATAAGCAACAATCAACTAGACCGCTAAGAGTGTCGATGTTCTCGTTAACGCCCTTTGCAGGTAGAAAATTGCTTGCAGTATTGCTTTCCGTTTCAACAAATTTTGCAGGAAAAACATTTTGTACATTGGCCGTTTTCTCTGCTTCGTTGGTTTGCCTTGTTTGTTCCCTAGGGGTATAGTCAAACCAAATCTCATTTTCTTGATCTTTTCTACCGCCAGACAATTTTCTCTCTGCACCTTCAGAAATCTGTTGTATGCTTGATGAAACAGCTGGTGAGCATTCTGACTGTTCTGAAACAGGACTTATCTTAATGTCATCAAAATTCAAGTTTCCAACTTGTTCTGCAGAATTATTTGAGTTTCCAACACCAAGAATTTGGTTATGTTCATGACATGAATCATTCTTGAATGATTCATATTCTACAGCTAGCGTTTCGTCAATGGTAAATGGGAACTGTTGTGATGCTGGAGCACCTTTCCAACATGGTGAGTCAACAGCAAGATTAAGCTGATCAAATGCTTCTGAAGAACTCTTGGTGGATTTATTCAGATCTAAGGAATTGCACTTAGATGGAGAAGAATCAGCAATCACCACATTTCCTAACCTCAACTTGGAAGTCAACATGGAAGGAAGATTTGAAGGGTTTTCTGTAGCATGATTATGATTGGGAAGTGAATCCCTTATAGAAGATGCAGGTAAGACATTAGAATTTGTTGTGTTGTAGTCTTCCCAAATCCTCTCATCATATCCCTCTTTTGGATCCATGTTTTTATGGAGATTAACCTCCTTTGACCTAGAGGGTATAACTGATGGATCATCTACCTTATGTAGCACTTCATGATGAACCTTCACAGATGACAATGTTGGGTTGATGTTTGTACTAGTTGTGGAATTTGACGGCGCATATGATTCAGTTGACGTGGAGCATGCGGTAGATGAATAGAAAATTATTGGATACATAGAGCATGAATCAAGTTGTGCCATGTAACGGTCATAAGCAGAGTTTGAAATATAAGTATCATGTAATCCCATTGCAGAAGTTGAGCCAGTTGCAGCAGTTGACAATTGAGGGTTGAAAATTGTATAAGAGGATGCATTGTCTTGCTCATATTTTTCTGGTGGGTGGTCATCCAGTAGCCATTCAATGCTTCGGGATCCAAATTGTTCTTTTCCTGTTAGTGAATCCAACAATTTTTTCAAACAAACATCATAAGAATCATTGTTATGATACAAAATGCCAACCAAAACAACGATAAATTTTTATCTAACATCTTTGACTTCAAAAATCACTTAAAACCAGACACTTATGATAACAAAAAAATGCAAATTTGAAGTACTTGACATTTAAAATAATGAGGTTAATCTTGCCTAATTTTAGGTGAAAGATCAATACATATGAGAACCATAAGTACCATTTCTGGACATTTTTATGAGTAGGATATGCCACCCAACAATGGCAGCACATCATGGTCAAGAAGGCTGATGACCATCAGAAAAACTTAGAAGAAAAATGAAAATTTGGATGTTTCAGTGCAATAACTGAAGCGAATCCAGAAGCAAATATAAACGAGAAGATAAATTGAAATATGAATTATCTCAAGATATCTTATTGTTGATCCATTGCTCCGTAGGTTGCTTAGTTGTCTCACACTCAACTGAAATTTAACATCACCTTTTCCCATAAATTTAAAAAGGTGTATTTCAGTTTAGAAAAGTAATCTCCATGCATGTTAAGAACAAGTTGATGATATACAATAGACAAAATCCTATTTTGAATATTTCATCATTCATTTTCTACCCGTGAAGAATTATTAGGAACACTCAGAGGTTTTTGACTGTTTCGATTTAATTTTGACAATCGATGGATGTTACAATATATATCTTTTAGGAGAAAATAGTAGACACTCAGCAGGGTCTGAGGAGTCAAGGAGTTATAGTTCATTTGCAGAAATAACAGCAACGAACAAGAACAAAATGCCAGATTTAACCTTATTTATCCATTGTTAGTTCCATAACTAAATGCAAATGACCGTCTCACAGTGAGAGCCTTTTAAAAATGTGGTGATAAGAAAATGTTGCAACTTTTACAGATATCAACAAACTCTTCAAGTCATTTTTTGAGGTTCACACGAGCATCAAAAACAGCAACCAAAATGAAAATCTATCTTGGAACTTATTATAGAATATAGTAAGTATAGTTAACTGAATCTAATCCAGTAAAAAAATACTAACATCATAAACAGAGTTCCTTTTCTGTCCATGTTAAAAAGTGTAAATGCCTAATTGTAAGTCAACACCAAAAATAAACATAGAAAAACTAACAATATAATGAAATCACCTTCCTGAAAAGATAGTGTGTGACTAGAATTGGGTCCCATCCTTGTCACCCCATCAGCATGCTTTACTCTCCCCATCTCCTCCAGGGATGGCTTATTCCACTGCGCAGGCCCAAGTTCAGAATGGGCCAATGAGGTCCCACAGGAATCAATTAGCGCTTGCAGTTCAGAGACGTGATGGTAGTGCGCATAGTAGGAATGACCAAAGGGTGTGCTAACAGATCCAGATGGAAGCATCTCTGCTGCAGTGTTGTGGGGAGGCAATTGAGAGGTGGAGGTGTGATAAGCAAGGAGAGAGTCTGTGAATGATTCAATGAGGACAGGTTGATGTTATAAAATCGCCTAAAGATATATTATAAACACTCAAAGGTCTGTGACTTTCAATTTATTTGAGACAACCGCCAGGTATTATCTTTTCACCATTAAATGCAACAATTTTTATAAAATGTATTGATTATGGTAAAAAAGGGAAGGACATCAGAATCCTTGATTTCTGTTTAGGAGAATCTTTAGACTAATATATCTTTCTAGGAGTAAATATAAGAAACTCGGTCCAAAAATAAAAGGATTTTGTATTTCATACGCAGAAAAGATAGGAAGAAATTGCCAGATTTAGCTTTATTTATCCATGGTCAGTTAGCTCCACAACAGAGCAAATGACTGTCAGAACTAAGGAAAACTTTTTGATTGATGAACCTATAATAATGTGGCAAAAAGAAAAATTGCAATTTTCATTGATATCAGAACATTCAATTTTTTCTAGAATTTCAGTTCATAAGAGCATCAAAAACAAAAACTATAGTGAAGATCTATCATGGAGCCTATAGGGAATACAGAAGTATTATCGATCCTACTTGATCCAGTAAAACGTACTACATTAAAATAAAGCAGTCCAATTCATACGCAAGATAAAAACGGTTCCTTCATACTCTCCACCTTAAAATGATGTAAATGTCTAATTTTAAATCATCGTCAAAAGTAACACTAGAAAAACTAGGGTAACAAGGAAATTACCTTCCTGAAAAGATGGCACCTTGTAGCTAAAAGGTGGTTCTGTGACTTCTGTCAATGGCACCTCGTTAGTACGCTTTACTCGCTTTGCCTCCTCATCGACTGGCTTAATCAGCAGGGCAGCGGTAAGTTTAGAATAGGCCGATGAGGACCCAAAGGGATCATCGAGCGCCCATCGTTGCGAGTCAGGATAGTAGTGGGCGTAGTAGGGTTCAACGTCGGCGGCGCTACCGGTCCGGGATGGTGCCGCAAATTCAGAATAGAAAGTTGGCCCATTGGTCCCGACGAGCGACTGCACCCGCACCCGGCGTCCCGAGTTGGGATCACAAGGGGTGGCGCTACCGAACCGGGATGGGAGAGATTCTGCGACGTCGTTGTGCGGGAGCAATCGTGAGGTGGGGAAATCGGGGAATAATAGAGAGTCGGGAGGGTGCGGGGGTAGCTGAGGCGCCAGAGGCGGGGTGGGAGAAACGTGATCGAGGGTGAAGGGGGGAGCCAGCGCCGAGAGGGTGGAAGAATAAGAGGGGTGCAGCAGAGCCCGCGGCGGCAGTGAAGGGGGAGAGAGTGAGGGAGATGGAAGGGGAGGGAGTGGCAGCGTCTCCTGGTGGTCGCCGGGAGGCGCACCGCCGGGGAACATCATCGCCCCTGCTGAAAGGCAGACGACCGCGTTGGAGTGAGATTTGGGCGACCAAACTAATTGAGGAAAAATGATGTATAAATAATAATTCGATTTATGATAATTCGGAAATAAATCTTTAACAACTTAAATATAAATAAATTCAATAATAAGTAAGTTAAATTTGAGGGACGAAGAGAAATCCGAAGCCGTCCGATGGAGATCGAAGCGCCCACCGTGTTCCAACTGCTAATGCAGAATTGGTTCGGTCTATAAATATGGCCGAGAGATCTCGATTTCCCTCCTCCATCCCTGTCTGGACTCTGGAGGAACGTTCGCCGAGGGGAGGAGCAAAATTTGGAAGCGAGGCTCGCGCTGCAACCAGGTATCGGATCTCGTCTCTTCTTCCCCATTTCCTCCCTTTCCCTCTTCCGATCGGATGTCTTTCCTCCTCGTAATGTTCCGGTTCAATTTTCTGTGATGATTTTACTTGCGCTGATCGAATTGATTCCTAGATCTGGAGTGTGGCAGTTTGATTCAGTTCTTTGTTTGTGGATCTGCTAAATTTGCAGTAATGAGGCTGAGATCTTTTCCTTATCTTGATTATCGGGTTCGGGTATCAGAGAGATACTCGAGAGTAGATCTAGATGCAGAATCGATGCATTAATTCAGATCTTGGGGATCTGATTCGTAGAATTGGCATGGAAGGTAAAAGTGATTTTGCAGGGAGAAGTTCGGCTATTTCTTAGTAGAGATCTTGCGGATCTTTTTCAATGGAAATAGACTTTGTGTTCGGTGTTCCTGAAACAAAGGCTTTCTTTTTGGATGTAATTTTTTCCGCTGATAGATTCTTAGATCCACGAATGATATGCATCACAATTTAACATGTGCAGAAGTCTATGTTGATATGAGTAAAATTGCATGCCTATGATGCACACGGCTATTTTTGACACTTAACACTGACTCTCTTTGTATCTACTTCAAATAGATGTAAGAATAGTGTTTGGCTGATCTTGAAACGCATATTTGATGCCCTGGCTGCATGATTTGCTTTCTCTGAAAATATTTCTCAGCAGTTTTTTTACTTTCAATGATATAATTTTAAATGCATGCTAAATATACCTGTCTTTATTGTTTCAGCTAGCACACACCAGAATTAGCTTGTATTCATGGGCACAATGGTAGATTCTAGTAAGGTATCTTACTTTCAGATCTCCTCCAGAATCGTATTCAATCATTTTAATTGAAAGAAGATTGCTCTTAATAAAGAACGGGCATACACCATCAGGAGTTGTGTTTCTCCCTTTGGCAATATCATAGTTCTTTGGCAGTTGGCTTTATGCTTTTTTTTTTTTTTTAAATTCAAATTGCCTTTGTAGGACAGACAAAATGAATAAAAAATATATGAACTTCAGGATATTTCTTAAATGTTTGAATGCAGGATGCTACTGTGAGTTTCCCAGGTGACAAGAAGATCACAGTCGTTTTTGTGCTCGGTAACAGTTTATTGCTTACTAAAAAAACAATAGCAATTTTTTAGCCCATTTGATTTACTAGAAATATCACCATGAATTATTTGCTTAATCTAAATCCATACAACTCTCTGTATTCTCTCATTTAAGAAGCGAGAAGATGAGCATTTTGATATTGTCAAGGAAAGACTTCTATTCGGTGAAATATTAGAATTGGGGCACTAACTGTGTTTTCTAAAGCTCAGGATATAAAAAAGGCTGTCTTTCCCTTCTTGTTGGTACAAAACCTATACTGTTGTAAGAGAATTTGAGGATTTTATATTGCACACTCTACACTGTTGTAAGAAAGGATATGTCTTGCCCAATGTACCACAGTTTGCCAAATAGTCCCTGCTATCTCCCATAAGACTACAAAATCCAAACAACTAAACTAAGTATTCAAATTTACAAGTCAATTTGGTACCATGCTAGTTTATTATCCTAGAATCTTGTCATATACAGGGTATACTTGTTGTAAGAGAGCCAAAGGGCTTTCACAATATACTTTTACTCCAGATGTTACTAGTGGCCCTCACAAGGCTAATGTTGCATTCTATCTACCCTTCCATGGGCATACTTGCTCTTGTATCAGACTCATAGTTTGTTCCAAGATTAAATCATTCATCCTAAATAACATATGAGAATATTACAGTGTCAGGAAGCCTTCTTTTTGGCAATTGCAGTCTTTGTATTTCCTTGTACTCTTTCTATATGTGAAGTTGTCATTTATCTCCTATAATATAATTGAGATTTTTTTGCTTATATGACTCTATGGAATTATATTTGAAGATAGATGCTGATTGCAATGCAAAGTTGATGCATGTGAATTTCATTTTAACTTTTTTTTTCCCTACATGTGCATTTGTTGGTAGTTAAATGCCTTTATATTTTCTCTTTTTTTGTTTGATTTTCAACCTGATGTATATAACAGGGGGACCTGGCAGTGGAAAAGGCACACAGTGTGCAAAGATTGTTGAAAATTATGGGTTCACCCATCTCAGTGCTGGAGATCTTCTCCGTGCAGAAATCAAATCCGGCTCTGAAAATGGGTATCTTACTACATTCGATCTATTATTTACTTCGTGTAGGTGTATAAATGCAACTTTGTTGCTTTTATTAGCATTATAATTAGGTTTCATTGTTCAGCACTAACCATTAACTTGTGGAATTAGGTTGGGGTATGTAAGAATACAACAACAATAATCAAACCTTTATCCCACTAAGTGGGGTTGGCGTTGGCGTAGACATGTAGGAATAACTAGTAGAATTAGGCCTCCTAATCAATCACCTTATAGTTGGCTAGCTGATCATGACCACAGCTAGCTGGCAAGTTTCCTGAAGTGATTCAATGTACAGGTTTTTAATTAGATGCAAGGATTATGTTGATTGCAGTAGTATGCCAGTGGTTAGTTTTGCAAAATTGTTTGAATGGAAGTAACTTTCCATTGTAAGAGGACAAAAGAAATACACAACACAAGACATTATAAAAATTAGTCAACATATATTCTACCTGCTGTTTTGAAGACTAGCATTCTCAATTGAAGGATATGATCATGTCAAATATCCTAATACTCTCTCCTACTTGGATTGTTAACTAGAAGGATTTTATTTTTCTCTGACCACATTCTTTCTCCAGTACCATGATATCAAACATGATAAAGGAAGGGAAAATTGTCCCTGCTGAGGTTACTATTGATCTTCTGAAGAAGGCTATGATTGAGTGTGGAAATGACAGATTTCTTATTGATGGCTTTCCTAGAAATGAAGAGAACCGAGCTGCTTTTGAAAATGGGGTAATTCAACAATATGATATCTGTTACTAACACTTCAATTTAAATCATACGATAAGGCTATTACATGTTTTTTTTTTCCTGTTTTTTACAGACAAAGATTGAGCCAGAGTTCATACTATTTTTTGATTGTCCAGAAGAAGAGATGGAACATAGACTTCTAAGCCGCAACCAGGTTATTTCTGCAAGGATTTTTTTTTCTGTAATTTTGTATTTCCCCAATTAGGCAAATTATTAATTTTCTGCATGATGCAGGGGAGAGTTGATGATAACATTGAGACCATAAGAAAGCGCTTCAGAGTTTTTGTTGAATCCAGTCTACCAGTAATCGAACACTATAACCTGAAGGGCAGGGTTAGAAGGGTACTATGATAAGATTGCAATTATGAAATCTTCATTTAATCACTCTCTTATATATTTTTGCCCAAAGATACTACAAGAATATTCCCACTATGAACATGTCAGCAAGGAGAGCCAACTTTCTATCACCATTGAAATCATTTCTTACTCTTTTCCCCCTTTACCGTTATTAGTATTATTTTTTCTTTTTTGTAATTCCCATGACCATGGGTAGTTTCAGTTCCCTTTCAGAAGGTGTTACAAAAATTTAGTGCTAACATGGCATTGCTAGCACTCTCTATGGTTAAAACTTTGGCATGTTTTAACCTAGCCGGCCTCTTTTTTCGAACTATGCAGGGCTAATAAAATATGACCACCTTGGAGCTGAGTATTGAGTTTTATTTTTGTGCTTGGTCTCCTTGCTGAATCTGCAGACTCCTTGGAGAATTGATAAAACATGCAGCAAAGCATTCTAATCTAATACTTATAATGTAGCAGAAAAACTTACTGAGCATACATTTAACATTTGTCTGATCTTATTTTCACTGTGAACCTTCATCATGGATTAATGTGGATGTCTATAATCATTTATTAGTATATAGTGGTAGGTTCTTGGTCTTCTTTCCAAAAAGGTTGTGGATGCATACTAAAGTTATCTGATAGTGTTAATATCTTTTTTGGCCTTAAAGGTAAATGCCGCAAAGCCCATTGAGGAGGTCTTTGAAGATGTGAAGGCCATTTTTGCTCCCTTCCACACCAAAGTAAGATCACATTATGAATCTTTTAAGATCCAGTTTTATTTCCATGTCCAACATATTATTGACTTATTGTTGATTCATTTCAGTGATAATGATCATTGATAGACTAATGTGAAAGGGGATTGTATGTCTATAAATCGTAGTTTATAATTTGACCTCTATGGTACTGGGAATTCAACTGGTGCTGTAGCATTCAATGTACCATGCACACTACACGAGAGAAAGCTCAATGATTTCTTTCATTCCTTTGCTTTACGGACACTGCATATTTTCTAGAACTAGTTTGCATCGAATGAGGGATAAAAAATTATAATCCTGAGTTGTTTGCTAATCATAAAAATAGAACATCACGTGCCCATATCTAAACCTATGCATTGCTGCTTTTATACTTGCTCATGTATCTTTTGCATGTACTCTTGCAGGTTTGAGTAGACATGCTTCTATGTTAATCAACTCTATCTAAAGGTAAGTTGTCCTGATATTCTTTTGCTGGACATCCATGTGGATCAAATCTATTGCATGACTTGTTCACAAATTACGTAATTCATTTGGATGAATTATGTCATTTATCTCCTCAAATTATTACCTTTGGATTTAGAAATAAAAAACAATCAAAAACAGATTTCAGGTTTAAGAAAAAAATGTCGGTAGGGCACCTTCATACTGTTCCCAACGGTTGTTTAACCCCTGCCCGAGTCCTGCTAATGTCTATCAAAGTTCCGGTAAAAGGTACATAATTGAGTTCTAATACTATCCACCTGTCCACACGTGGGAGGGTAAGAGCAGAAACTTTAGATTATACTCTTTTGTATTGATTTAAACTATGGATCATTAACTTCTAGCCACAAGGCTTCTGATAGAATTTTAATCAATGGATACACTACTACAATGCTTGGAGTCAAAATAGAGCAGCAAATAGGATCATTGCGTTAGTGTTTAGTTTTCTTTTATTTGTGTATACTATCGACACAATCAGTCGAATACACCCTTGAGCACACACATTACTAACTTTGAATTGTTTGGACTTTGCGGTGTGTGCAATAGAATTCATTGAATTGGGCTCATCGTTCATGCACATCCCTCTTGATGAGCTTCCGGACCATTACATCGATCCTCCACTCTCTCCATGGACCTCTTTGATTCTCCAACCCTATTAGAGCAAGTTGACAATAGTGGTGACTTGCTATATATTGAATGGTTGGCATTGTTCCATCCCTTTAGTCTTAGATATAGATCTACCACATCACATTAACTCTGGCTCCTCTCATTCTGATATGGTCAGCTTGACCGCCCATCAATCTGATGACTTCTCTGGCTTCTAATGATCTATTAGCTCGACACCCTTACATATTTATCTTAAAAAATTTGTTTTTGAGCCAGAGTTTTGGTTTGCAGCAAGAACAAAACAGTAGCAATACCATGTCAGTGTGCCGACAAGAGATGTAGGTGGCACCAATGAAGAGGGACCAAAGAAGTAGAAGGGGTGGCTTAATCCATCCAAATCAAAGATGTTGTATGCATGTCATCAGAAGTCAGATGCATGTCATCAGAATGAGAATAATAGGGAAGGTAATAGGGTTTATGGGATTAAATTCAATGTGTTACAGTTTATGGGTTAACGAGTCAACAGTTTAATAAACAATCAGTTAGGTACTAATATAGGTTAAAGTAGAGCTTCATGACCTTTGTCTCAGGCTCCTTGTTTGTAGTAGGCCTGCAACAAAGAAGTAATCTGCAGCAGCAATCAAGCGATAGCAGGCAGTCAGCGATGGCGGGCTTGAAGTAGGTTTAGTTTGAGTTGAAGGCATTTCAGATTTGCTTCACAGGCAGAATAATATGTTTCCCATACCGATGGCATTTCAATCAATCCATGTTTTATCCTTACTCCATATAGGACGTTTAGTGGTCAAACATTTGATTGCCCAAAGTTTCGGTTATGTGTTCTCTCGTATCTTTATGTCCATGGTGCAACATAGTCTTGAATACATATTAAAGATGTAATCATCTACGTTCTGGAAGTGCAGTACAATAAAAGGCTGTCTTTAGCTTGAATATCTTCCTGATTCAGGCATCTTACCATTGTAGATTACAGGTTGCTCTGGAGCAGGTTCCGATGATTTATTGGTCCATTTCAGAGTTCTATAAACGAGCCGTTCATTTGTTCGCAACATGTATTGTGTTCTATTTGCAATTATACCCATAGTCAAAAGTCGACTTACAGCTTTATGGTATTGCTATTGAATTTGGCATAAAGATCATGTTATTTCTTCGTTAATCCAGTATGCGTTTGCAAGTTATGCATTCTTTGTAACAAATCATAAACACATAATCTTCGTATAGTCACTATCATGGTTTGATTGATGCTGTATTTTTTTTTTAAAGATAAATCACTGCTATGTTAATTTCTGTTCTTCACAGAAAAACCAATAAACAATATTGCACTCACCAGTAATATGATCTGCACTTTTAGGTTGATGAAAGAAAGATACAGAAAAACGTCCTTTTTTAGGAACTTTAAACAACTAACCGTAGCCAAAAAAAACTTTAATTTTTTATGAACTGCTATGTTATTTTGGTTTGATTGATTCTTTTTAAAGCAATGTTTTTCTTATCATCCGACAACGCCACATGTAAGCGGAGGAAAACTGTGGCTATATGAAACTCTCACTAACTCTCCTAATTTGCAACGACTGAACAATAAAAATGAGTGCAGGTACATACATTAGAAAATGTAGGAGTGTAATGAACCAAACCACTCGCGAGTTATTCGAAGTTCGATTCAATAAAAACTCGTTTGAGCTCGTTTAATGAGGTTCGTTAAGATAAATAAATCAAGCTCAAGCTTCGTAATATTCGGCTATGAACACGTTCGTTAAACTCATTAAACAACTTTTAAATAAAAAAATAATAATTTTGATATTGAATTTATAGATTTTACACTCTACTTATGAAAAATATAAATAAATATATTAAATTTATTTATTAGAATAAAATTATAAATTTTAATAATATTATTATAATTTTCTCTAATATATAATTTAATTTTTAATGAATATTTAAATTTATGATTTATATTTATTAAGCTCGTTTAGACTCGATAAAAGTTTGAATAAACTCGTAAGCCATGAATATATTCGTTAAATAAAATTCGAGCTCAACTCGATTATAAATTAGCCAAGTTCAAACATTCAAGAGTTCGGCTCGGCTCAACTCACTTACCCCCTAAGAAAATGCCTCGGTTACTCTAATTAATCTGCTCGAGAAAAGACAAATTAAGTTCTAAACAAATAGATTCACTTTCTCATTTCGACAAGTGCAGAAGATGTGTAAACTTTGCATGAATAGAGGATACACACACAATAGCTGATACAAGCAATTCATGTTGGACATGGCTTCTAAGAGTGAGTCTTCTCAGTTCAGCATCATAAGAGAATCAACTTTTTAGGGTCAGATATGTTATCCCCGGGTAGCTTCTGGAGTATGCAAACTGATCGTCGAGGATAGTATTCGACACTATCTCCGTAAACGATATTGCTCCGCTACGGTGCTTAACGGATTGTTGCAATTCGTTCCCAAGATATAACGACGACGAACGTCTCGGAATCGTAGCACTCCGACTTTCGAGACCAGCGAACCTTCTAGTAGACTTCTTGGACTCTTGAATGCACAAGATGAGATGAATGCTTGAGGAAGAGAAGAGAGGATTGAGTGAATTTTCCATCATCTGGAGGGTTCTATTTATACTGAAAGAAGAGGTTGATTGTCCTTTGGGTGAGTGGATGTGTTCCTTGGGCTGGATCGATCTAGATCATCCATTCTGAAGGGTTGTAACCCTTCACCAAGCCCACTTCAATCTCATCCATCAGATCTGAGGAGTAGTGCGCCTACAAAGCGTCTATTGCGCACGTGCGCACGTGGCGGGCTCACAGGTGCGAGCACCTGCTCGCCCTGGGCTAAGGGGTAACCTGTCCTTTTATTTTTGTGTTAACTCCATTAACACATCTTCATTAATAAGTAGAGAATACACATCGAGAATTTCCGATGTGGGACTATTCTCCCATGCACTTTATTAATGAATAATAAATGTTATTTTGGACTGACTTTAAACATTAATTTCTCATTCACCCTTAATCGATTTTGAGCAAATTAATAGTCTAAATCTATCTACGCGAATCGTAGATTTCAATTTTGAAGTCAATTACGACTTTCAACAATTGATGACTTCCTTCCTCTAAATCGTTTTGGTCCATTTAAGGCCCCAATATCCAACAAGATATTGGAGATTTATATACTTCGTGTTAGCAAAAGGTAATTTGCTCGCCCCAACGCCTAAGTCAATACGAAAGAAGTAAATCATGAGTGACTACTAACCTTGGACAATTGAATAACGCATGGAGAGGACAGTCATCCGGCTACTAGCCGAGATTTGACACCCATATCTCAAGTTGGCAAAGAGATTTATATACTTCACATAATGTATATGCTTTCAATAGGAGGATTAATATTCATATATCTGACCCTAAACAGTGATCAGTGATCATAATATATACTTTCGACTAAAGGCTATTTCTATTTGTGAATATTGTGCACTTTACTTGTATACCAATGTAGGTGTAACTGAAACAATTCCTATGAAGAAGAGCGTTGCTATTGCTTGACAATCGTACAAGTCAGCCACTGACTTCAGTTCACCAAGGGTGGTTCCTGCCTGAAGGAATTATGGAAGCAATTAGTTTAAGCTCTCGTGACCGAGTAATTAAGTAGAGCAAAGGGAATTGTACCCGGACGGTCACATAAGCAGCTGGGATGAGTCCAATCAGAGTAGCCAGGAAGAAGATATGGTAAGGAACGTCAACTATAGGCGAAGCCATGTTAATGAATGTGTTTGGCAATGCAGGTGTCACCCTCAGGAATAACATGTAGTTCAATAATTTCTCGCGCCTTCGAGCAACCTGTCCATGTATACCGAACTCATTAACCAGGTTGAGGTGCAAAGTAAATGTAGAACAGAGAATAGTATGTTGCAAATAAAGCAGAAAGTCCTGTGCGTGATAACTCGAATAGAATTATGATTTTAAATGTATTAATATGATCATCTCATCAATCCTGTGATAGTCCTGACCATTTGAAGTTGATTATATGAGTCATATAATCGGATAAAAACACTTGGTAATTGATCCTGTCCAAAAGTTGAATCAACGGACGTTAGGCACGTGGCGCTCTCCGAGTCGCTGATATGGATCTCCGACTAGTCGTATAATCCTCCGGCGAACCTGCACAGAAGTCGGGCCGGGGAAGGGTTCCCGGCGGCGACCCTCCGACGCTCAAGTCAGGCAAAGCTCGACAACAAGAAAGTGGCTCCAAGTTTCTCAGAACGCGTATCTCCGGCGAAGTATAAGACTCCTTATATAGAGCGGTGAAGGAGCTCACGCACACCTACCGAGGCAAATACGTGTCCTCAACCCATACCTCGGTATGTGTTTGTCAGAAAGCTTACCTGACACCATACTGCTACAGTCTAGGCACGTTTTCGATGGGACAGCAGAACACCTTGTCGCCAGATTTGGAGTATGGTCTAGTCATAGAGCATGACAGCTGTCAGAAGATGTTCCTTGTCCTTCTCTCCCTACTCCATGCCGGGGCGTCCGGCCGGACAGCCTCCACCTTACGTCCGGCCGGACATATATAGTGGTTTACTTAGGAGATTCTCGGTCATGTGCTTTGTGGATACTGTTAGCAGTATGCTACCTTATGTCTTCGGCCGAGCGTGACTTCCACTCGGCCCTTCGTTCCTGTTCAATCGAGCACCGAAACCCCGACTCCCATCGGGGCGCCTTTTGGCCGTCAGTTAAACACCGGTCGACCATCCGGTCGGTCAGCCACCCTTCTCCGGTCGGCCGATCGGCCCGACCTTCTCTCGAGCGTCTGGTCGGTCACTCCTTTTTTGATGGACCACCTGGCCCCTTGATTTCCACGTGGAGTTGACTCCTCAAAATGGGGTCCCTGCTCTTACCGCCGGATCAGTAATAAATCCACAAAATCTCATCATTAAGCTGAAGTTAGTACCAACTATTTGAGATCCGTATCCAACCTGAACAATGGTAAACAATGCAGTAACTACTGGCTTTCTTCCTAGGCAAACTTTAAGTAAACAACTAGAATGGGTTTCTCTTTCCTTGATTTATCCCTACCATGAAATCCTAGCTCATCATGGAAAACGCAACATCAAATATGAGAGTAGCAGTTCACTGTTAGTAACAAAGGAAGCAAGAAAGAGACAGTAACTTCATGGGACAAATAGGGTGGCGTTTCTCAAGAAAAGGCTAAAAAATAATTGATCATTGATGCAAAAAACATGATACCGCTCATGGCAAGCACCCCTCATTGCCGGCCCCTCAATGAGACGAAGGGAGGTCTAAGTGGCTCCCTAAGTGGGAGAGTTATTTGCCACAGCAGCAACTCAAACCTTTGTCCATTGATGCAAGTCTACCACTTGGGTATCAACTCAGCTACATCCTAGGAGCCAAAAAATAATTGATCATGGACGAGAAGCTTGAGGTTCAAACATTACAAACTTTATATTATAAACCGTAACTGAACTAAATCAACAAGTATCCTCAAAACCAGATAACATGAAGGATTTTCATCATTATTTTACCTGATCCTGGAAGAGGCTCATCTTATCTGGCCACAATGCAGAAACCAATGGCCTTCCTATCATCTTTGACAGGAAATAGCAGGAGGATGCACCAGCAGTTGCTGCAAGAACCACCAATACCATGCCTCCAACAACTCCAAAGAGAGCTCAGCAAGCAGTGACAAAAACACTGTTACACGGATCATGAAAGTCTGCATGAATATGTACACCGCAAAGTAGCATATCAAAACCTGCACTGTGTAGTCGCCTGTGTAGATTTCTAGATGATCCCTGGGCAAATTTCAAAAAGTATCAATATTATTCAGAAAGTATATAAGATTGAATGATGCTTAAGAGTAGCAAGATATTGTTTTTTGTCCAGGAAAGACGATGGGTGGTTAAACAGAAGAAACAATCCCTCTCAACCTTTTTTTTTGTTCTAAAAAAATTGAAAACCAATCCAAAAAACAAAGGCATTGCATTAGGTTCCTAAGTTTTCAGAAACCCCAAGTACTGAAAAAAAAATGCATTTTATGAAAAGATACCTGGAACAGGAACTTGTCAATTGTGTTTATGCTAACTATCCATAACTGATTCGGAGAATGCGAGTAGACCAAGGGAAGAAAAGAAAATTATAAATTGATTTGTCATGTCATGATCTAAGGAATATATATGATTCAATCATTTACTTCCGCCCTTCTCTTTTCAAAAATCATTAAAAGTATGGGTACTGTTCCATTCCCTTTGCAAAGGTGTAATTAGTACTAAAAACACACCCCCAAGCTAGAACCAAATCGATCCAGAGCCCGATAAAGAAGACAAACGGATACTAAGTTTCAGCCAAAGATGGATCTCATCAAAGATCAATAAACACACGAAATCTGAGGCCAAACCTTAGGATCTGGAGGTCCTTGAGGTTGCGAGGCAACTTTAGGAAGCTGCAATCGGAGGTCGGCATCGAGAGGTAGAGCCCTGCGATACCCACGGCGAAGCTGGCGACCACAGCCGCCGCCGCCGCCGCCGCCGCCGCCGCCGCCGCCGCTTTCAACCGCGTGAACGGGAGCCTCCACTCGCCGCGCATCTCCCTTCCTCTCCCTCCCTGAACCGGCCGAATCGCAAGGCGCAGCTTCCGCCTTCGACACGAGAGGCTCGATTTGGTTACAGAGAGAGCCAGGAAAGGAATGAGGTGGCGAATATTCACCGTAACGGGTTTAAACCATTTGCTTCAACGGGCCGCTCCATCTGATTCCTTCGGATTCGCCTGTCCTAGATAAGCCATAGAAGACGGGATTGGTTTTTTTCATTCATGCAACGTATCGGGAACCGCATGTGACAGGCACTATCGTACTGACAAATCAGAGTTATTCCTACCGGTGGTGTAGAAAAAACGGGGGATCATTATTGTGGCTTATATATTTAAAAGGGTCTTTTCCGATAGCTTTCTTTTTTTTTCAAATCTATCTACCTAAAAATTTCACTTGATTTCAATTGATAATTAGGCAAGCCGAGTGAGTCAACCAAGAGAGATACAGGCAAGAACAAGCAATTAAACCGCCCCCACGGGCATTGTGTAACGGTTAAAACTTAATATGGGAATTTTCATATATGGCAAAAGGCAATGTTACCGTCAATTTATCCTTATACTAATATAAAAAAGAAAAATCATGAATAACTACTAATCATTAGTATAAATAGCTAAGTCATAAAAAAAGATATATTTGGACGTACTGAATTTCAATCCTAAAATCTCATATAACAACATTCTATCTCTTAACCATCGCACCGTCTCGAAATGACTAATATGAGAATTTTCATGGTGCTGCAGTGGTGGGCAGAAATAACCATAGATGAAAAAAAAATTCATGAGTTTACTTCACGAGTAGGGATGTAAATGAACCAAACGGTTCGCGAGCTATTCGGAGCTCGATTCAGTAAAAAACTCGTTCGAGTTCGTTTGTTTATCTTATCGAGCCGAGCTTGAGCTCGATTTCGAGCTTGACAATTTTATCGAACCGAGCTCGAGCTTAAAGATATTCGGCTCGTAAGTTTGCGAACATGTTCGTTTATAGGCTCGCGAGTAAAAAAACGAGCCTTAAATCGAGCCAAAAAACGAGCCAAAAAAAGAACTCTAAAACGAAAAAAAAAATAAATTCTAAAACGAGCCTTAAAATGAGCTTTAAAATGAGTCAAAAACGAGCTCTAAACGAGTCCGAAAACGAGCCCGAGCTCGTTTAACGAGTTAGACTTGTTAACTTTGATAATCGAGCTAAAAACGAGCCGAACTCGAACTGTTCGCAAGCTTGATAATTCTAAAACGAGCCGAGCTCGAGTCTTGTGATAAAAGCTCGATTCGAGCTCGAGCCGAGCTCGAGCCCGAATATAACTTAAACGAGCTGAGCCCGAACCTAATATTGTTTGGCTCGATTCGACTCGTTTACATCCCTATTCACGAGCAACAACGATGGCAGAGGTTACTGCCAACAACTTGACGTTACACTTCCGAAATTTACCTTTGGAGACCCGTAGAAAATTTCTATAGGACCAGATAAGTTACCATGTGTTATAAAAATATAAAACAAAAACAAACAATTAAACTGACAAATCTGGTCAAATGTAGATAGTCAACCTAAGGTACTGGACAAGTTGAGCAGTTCGGATGAGTTGAACAAATCAAGCAAACTAAGAGCCAAGAACGAACAGATCAATGGACCAGTGGGCCGGTGATATTGAAAGAGCCAAATGAAAATCGTTGAAATCGAACAATCCTACTAGCAGAGAAACGACAATAAAAAGAAAATGGAATCACATCCCGAATGACAATTCCATACAAAAGGATTTATCTATGGAAAAAAATTACACTAGGAATGGTCTGATGGCATATTGATTTGTATCCCTAACCAAGAAAAACACGACGATAGAATACCAGTCGCAAAGCCATTTCAGGAATAGATCATTCTCTCTGATGCTGCTCTGCGGCAACTTTCTCTTTCGTCTTAGCTCCGACATCACTTGCTGCCTTGGCAACTTTACTGAATGCGCCGGTCACCCAGGATGCGCCAGTAAAGACATACCTGTTCTTCATGATTGCGGATCCAGCATTGCTTATTGTCTGTTCAGCTGCAGTGAAGGCTGATTTAGTCGTCTCAGAGACCTTCAACCTCTCATCGACTACCTTGACTCTCTCATTGACAGCTGAAGTACCCATGCTGATCTTCTCAGTCAGTCCGATTTTCTTGTCAAAGGAAGCAACTCTAGAAGAGGCTGTGGATGTGAGGCTGTGCTTCTCATCGAAAGTTTTTGCTTTGTTAACAGCATCTTTGCCCAGGATAAAGCCCTTGGCAAGCATTGAAGTGACGACATCTTCAGCCTTCTGTACGACTGATCCAGATCCACTTGTGGCTTTAGCCTCATTATGCTGAGAATGAACACTATCAACTTCATAACACATGGAAAAAATGGATAGGAATAACGGGCGCTAAGTTTACCTCTGGAGCTGAAACAACTGTGGGTACTTGGTATTCTGGGGCAGGAGTAACAATAACAGAGAGATCAACTATAGTTGCTCCCTGAAAAAAGAATAAATGGCATCTAAGGTTAAAAGATCTGAAGACGCAAATGGAACTAAAATATGAGATCTTTCAGTTTTTAGTAGTACAAAATATTCTGAAGTCTCAGATAATATCGGCAATATGAAATAATATCCAACATTCTTGAAATATTCTGAATTTTCTGTTGATGCTAAAAAACCATTGAGCATTTAAAGACAAACGTTTGATTGATCAAATAGGGGAAAAAGACAGATGGGTGAAATGAATCTAGAGAGAAAACACAGAAATAATAACACTCATTGTATCAACACATCAACATTTATGAATACAGGGATGGAATTTCAATGACGCAGATAAACTTGAAAAGCCAATAATGTCTTTAGGAAGCCTTACAGAAAGAAGGAGAGCTGTTTCTGCCCCCTGTGAATCTCTGAAGGTGACATAAGCAATTTGAGACCACTCATCGGCGCTGTTACAAATGTAGGGTGAGTTGAGCCTGTTCAAGACTAGAAAGTGATAGAACAGAATTATCATTATCGATAAAATGAACCTTTGCAATTCAACATGTTCAATGTCCCCAGAAAAGGAGAAGAATTCTTTGATATCTTGCACTGATGCACTGAGGGAAACATTGCTGATTTTCACTGACCTTACCTGTAATATATAAGAAATTCAATGAGATTTTTTTTCTTTTTTTGTAAAAAACAAAAGTGATCAACATTAAAACATCAAGATGCATAGTCAATTTAATAGACAAATTGATAGTGCACCTTGATTATAGACAATATTATTCTCCTCAGAAAAGAAAGAATAAAAAAATTAAGAATCACACAAGCATTCAAAAGGAATATTGTATCCAGAAGTATTCAGTTTTTTTTTTTTTGAAAAAATATTTATATGACTTAGCAGGTTTTACTTTAAGTATGAGGGGATAAATTAATTTTTGAGGACTTATGTGTGATGGATTAGAGGCAAGTGTGGGTACCCAAACTTTACAAAACATTAAGTTGTGTTGGAATGAGCCAGAGTATATCCTAACCTCTATTAGAGACTGATTTTAAGTTTAGAAGAGGAACACAAGAGAGAGGTTGAAGCTTATTTTTGTTGTTACTTGGAGAGGCAACCAACAGAGCGAAGGTGCAGTATGAGCAACACAAGAGGAGAAGCTTTTCTAGGCAACAAACAAGCAGGCTGGTATTCGTAGTGAGTTAGAGTTGTGTGGCATGAAGACATTCACACTCTATAAAGACACGATTATTTGAGCATTCCAGTGCAAACAATAAAGAGTACCTATTCAATGTTCATGAATGTGCCAATGAACATGCAGTTTAGTTGAGAAAAGAGTTGCTTTAATCTCTGTCATTTCCAACATGGTTACCGTTAGATTTATTATGGATATTGACTTGCTTTTATCTTCTCTATGATTACTGCAAATAGTACACTACGTAAAAGAAAGAAGTCCATAAGTTAGCAGATTTCTTTTAACCTAGTATAATTGATTGTTTTAGAACTACTATGCTACTTGTTGTCCTGTATGTAAAGAAATCCATAAAAAGTGATAAATTGGTAAAATGTTATGGAATTCATTTTTAGGATTTTGATCACCAGCAGCAAAAATTTATTCATACTTGATGAGAATGGATATTGGAGGATCGCAGAAGCTAAACACATACAGCAGGTTTGTGGATGAGTTTTGCCAGTGGTTACATGAGATCTTTTATTTGGAAGATCATGGTCTCTCTCATATATTTGGCTTGTTAATACAGCCTACAGAAGCTTTTAATATTCCTTTTGTCTACAATTGAAAGCAGGTTATTTATGGCACATTTTGCAACAAGGACAAGAAAGAATTATTAAACACAATACTAGTTAAACACAGCAGGATATTCAAGATAGTTTTGCATCAATGAAGCAGCTTAATAATGAATACAATCAAAGGTTTAGTTTTAACTATTTCAGTATGGTCTCCGCATCCTTTGAATAAATTAAAAGAGGAAATATATCTGATCAATTTATCATAGAAGCATATTCTTTGGTCGGAAGTTGAGGTTGTATATTTAATCTAGATATCAGAATGCCAAAACTAAAACATATGGTGTTTGGATGATCTTGTTTTTTTTGTTAGTTTACATTAAGCAAGAGCATCTAAGATTTTCCTAGTGGATACCTAGGACTGTTGTATCAGAAGCTACGTGACATTGAACAAGGAAGCCCTTGGTTCGAAAGTTTTTTTTTTTTTTTTGTCAATTCTCAAATGACAAGATTCAAGGTATATCCAAAAGATATATAAGAAACAAGTTCCATAAACAAATTTGAATTATAGTATCAACATCTATTTGGAAGGGCAAAAATGCATCACCAGTTTGAAACTAGAAGCAATCATTTCAACCTGATGATGCATCCTTATTGACTTATTTTTGTAAGCACTTGTTGTTATAACAATGATAAAAAAAAAATTCATTGATTTAAAGGGAAACACAGATAAAAGTTGCTATAAAGAATGGAGATATACGACATACATTTTGAGGGGAACAAAAACAACAACATGCTACTCTAGGTAGACTACCAAAAACTCAGACTTGTATTCCTAAATACTAGAAAAGGCAGATAAGCAATTAATCTCTTTTAGACCCTTAAGTATAAAACTAGGCTTTGCCCTAATATATTGTCTTTGACTAGTTGATACACCATCATAAATAGGGAAAACATCCATAAGAAATTCAGCTTCCAAATTAAATCGCTTAAGCTGGGATCAAATAAAATTGGAGCCTTTTTGATGTACACTCTCTTCTGGAAGCTAATTGACTAAAATACATTAGGCAGGTCCAATCACTTTATCCGAAAGGGTATAATTCTATCTAATTCATGATGGACTACATGCAAACCCGAATACTAGAGATACATAAACATTCAAAATCTGTTTTTAACCAGATGTTCGGCAGAATGATAAGAGAATGAAGAACAAAATAAGAGATTGAATTAATTTTTGATACTTTCATTGAATTATCAATATAGTTTCTATAGCTATTGCAATTGATAAACAATGGGGGGGAAACAAAGATTTGTCGAATTACAGGATATGCTCTACAGAAGTTACCTAGGTTTTTGTATCTAGATATGGATAGTTAGTATTAAGGAATAATTGATTAAGCATCATCTAAATATTTGATTGAGAATAATCCTTACTATCATCCCTAAAACTGGATAGGAAATGTCTTTCTTGAGTTTCAGCACGGAAATCTCTGTCCTTGATCATCTCAACAAAGACAGATACTTCCGATCTACTTATATTTTGAAGGTTGAACTGTTGAACTCCAATTATAGACAGTCAAATTTATCATCGCCCAAATAAAAAACACAGCAAAAGCAAGACCTAGTCCCTCGCTCACTGTTTCAGATCTCACAGATTCAAGTTGTCCATAGACAAAATCAGGAAGCTGAATCCGGTCGGTGAAAAGATACAAACATCATTACATCGCTACAATGAACAAAACCCCTAAATTAGTCACCAGCAACAAACGGCGAACAGTCGCAGTTGAAACGCGACTAGATTAACGAGATTCCTCAACAAGTTAGTCAGCAAAAGAAACACAGATAGAGATTTGCACAGGAGAAAGAAGCACTCACAGTCACCGACATTGGAGCTACTCGAATAGAAGTCCGGTAGGTGGAGAGAGAATTGGCACAACTCAAACAGTCGCCCCTAAAACGAAGATCTTGATGACCTGAGAGGTAAGTAAAGGACAGGGAACATAATAAAATGGAGTGGCAGCTATTATTTGCAATATTGGCCGTTCGTTGCAGTCAATGAAGACCCAGTCGATGTACGTTGAGTATACGTAGCCATCGAGACTTTGGCACACTTCTCTTGAGATAATTTTAAGGTTTTTTAAATATTATATGTAATAATAATAATATTATTATTAAAAAAAATAGATCCGTACCTAGCGGCCCTTGAACCGACGCGCGGTTATGAGGGAGGAATAATAAATATTTCTCTAAATTAAAACTTTGATTAAATCTAAATAATTAACCAATCTAATTGATTCAGAAATTTAATTCGATTTGTTTGAAAATTTGATTATTCGATTAAACCAATTATTTTTTTATTAATAATAAAAAATAAAAATATTAAGTTTTTTTACTTTTATATTAAACTAATTAGTCTTTTATTAATTTTTTAAAATATTTTATTTTATTTTTTAAAAAATATTAATTTGATTATCGAATAAATTAATTTATTTTATATCCGTTTTATTTATTTGATTTTAATGATAAAATTCAATTGATTTGTATAAAAAAGGTTTTATTCATTCAATGTTGAATAATCCGATTATTTTAAACATTATATGTAGTTTTATTATTATTATTATTAGTTTATTCTATACAATTATGTATGTATCATTAAAATATTTATATAAGTTACTTTAGGGTGGGTTAGTAATATATACTTAAATCAAAATAATCTATTGAATGAATTAATTCAAAATTTAATTTCATTATAGGAAAGTTTGACTGTTTTTAAAAAATATCAATTATTAAATTGATTTGATTTTCAATTTTGAATTTTGAAATAAACTTGTGTTCGGTTCAGTTGATAAAAAAATTCATTTTTTTTAAATTTTGAATAATTTGATTTATTGGTTCGGTAATTCTAATCAAATGTTCACTTGTAATTACGGTATCATTTTAGCTATATAAGTATTATCTATTGAATCTCTCAAATACTTCTACTAATATAGGACTTTAATAGCAGTTATTTAATTTGATATGAATAGAATTAAGGGGGGAATCTCTCATCCTTAGTCAATAGATGGTAAGCGTATGAATATCTTTTCTTCTACATATGCTATTCAACTATCTAAAATTAGTAGTTATTCGGATAGACTGGAAAAAATATTGGGATGAATAAATCATCTTTTATGACTATGAAGAATGTATGAAAGGAATACAATCATTGATTATTTTTTTTACTATAAAAAAGAGGATCTAGTAAAAAGCATTGAATGGCCCAACTCATGGCTTTAAGAAAACATGCTTAAGCAATCTAAGACAAAATACTAGATAAAAAAAATGAAAGTAATTACAGTAAGATCTTACTTTCTAAGTCAATTCATATGTATAATAGTAATATGCGTTGAACATCGTCTATAAATTTTTACAATGAAGTGAAGAATGTTCATTGACAAGGAAATTTTGACAGTTTAATTGTTGAAAAAAAGTACAGAAATATATCTAAATTTTTAGAGAACCCAAACATACATGAAAACATTCAAAATGCAACAGTATTAAATGTTTTTACACAATTCTTGCTGAAATGTAAGTCAAAATTAGTATTGAAGCATAGGAAAGATTTGAATCCTTGAAATTGGAATCATAGGATTTGCTCAGTGGTAAGAATATCATTATGTAAATAATAGTTTCGGTATGTGAAATATTGAATGAATAGTTATTCATATTTTTGTGCTCTTTCTATATTTTTTATAAATAGTTTCAAGAATAGTTATATGAATTCAAGTGTTACTGATTTAAGAATATATTGTATGAGATAACATATACATAGAATAACTTAACAGTACTTACATCAGTCATTCCATTATGTTAACAAAATTAATGTCTTTCTCTAGATTTAGTTACTTGACATGTCTTGATGGCAAATATTATTCATTTTTTATTAACTGCAATTTTACTTATTGACCAACATAAAAATCTCAAACACGCTTGAAACATGCACTACAAGAAAAAAGCTAAACAACAACGCTTTTTTGGCGTTGTCGTATGTACTTAAAAAGTGATGTTGTAGATGGTGTTGTAGAAAGTCATATCAAAGACAACGCTTTAAAAGCGTTGTGGTTGGTCACAAAGACAACGCTTTTTAAGCGTTGTCTTTTCGTTCTTAAAAAGCGTTGTTATAGATGTTGTTGTAAAAATGCACATATCAAAGACAACGCTTTAAAAGCGTTGTGGTTGGTCTCAAAGACATTGTTTTTTAAGCGTTGTCTTTTATTACTTAAAAACGTTGTCTTTTTAAATTTATAAAAAATAGTGTTTTTCTTAATTAAATAGCAAAAATTATAAAAAATACTCAAAATTTACATATAATTGAATATCCACAACCACAATCATTTTTATAATAAGACTATTTAACAAATAAATAAAACTTTATATTATACAAACAAAATGTATACATATTGATCCACTAATTAATTTTGTATCATACAAGTTATCCTTAACTTCATGACAATAATTTTTCAAACACACAAGTTTTACAAAACCTCATCATTGACTCTTCTTTAAGATTGCTGGACTTAATCTTAAAGGATCCATATCCAGTAGAGAGCAACCTATACATCACATTGAAACAAAATGATCAAAAGTTACAAGGTAATAGTGTGAAGTGCTACATAATAGAACAAGTTTCTATGCTTCCTCAAAATGGAGAGAAATCAATTGTGTGCTTTCCTTAAAGAAGAGAAGAACCATTCCTGTCTTATTGAAACAGAAAGATAAAGCATGATTAATAGTCTTGCTGCTATTATTCGAGAAGGATGGTCGCTTGATTAGAAGAATTATACATAGGGAATGGCAATCATAAGCTCTTCTACAATATTTAATGCCAAGATCAGCACAGCAGTTCAATAAATCGTAACTGCTTTATCAGCTGATACTGATTTTTCTGGCAATTGCCAGAGATGAAAGAAGGCTATTTCAGTATTGGGTGTTAATGAAATTGGGAGGCTGCAATTTTCACGTTTACTCACCTTCCAATGTGTGCTTCCACGGTGCAGATCGACCCTAACACAATAAGCAAAGGATGAATCATAAGTAAATCGTCAAAAAAAAAAATCCAATTCTATATTTTGCAGTAATCACTAAAGGGATCTATGAATATCACCTCTGGCACAATCCGATTCAGAAATGTTTCAGTGTCGCTCTGAACATCAGAGTCATAATTCTCATTTATGGTGAGAGAAGCACTTGTATGCTGCACTGAACAAGTATTTAACCTTCTGATCAGAAGAACAGCAGCAAAATGCAACGGACAATTTGTTTTTAATAAAATTGTAATCGCAGTCAACGAAAACTCACGGAAAAGATGAGCAAGGCCGCATTTGAAGCCCGACAAATCTTGTTGTATCTCTTCAACAATCTGGCACAACACCAGAAGCATACGAGTTATGTTTCATCACATTTTCCTATACATCGAGCGTCCATCAGTAAGAAATATAAGAGATCAAGTACAACCAAACGCATCTATCGATTGACCAGTGGATCATTTTCCAAACACAACAGGAAAAAAATTGCTTTTTACTGATTAATAAGGGAGATAAAATCAAGAAATGATCGGAAGAAAAAGAGACAGATTTGGGGGCGATTGAACCTTGGGGGTGATGAGATGGCATCCGCGCCTCTGAGCAGGGACGACGACGGTCTTCTGTGCCCACTTGGCGGCCATGGCCTCAGAGACAGCACTAGAAATGCCGGCGGCGGCCACGACAAGTGTACGAGGGCCCTTCTGGGATCTCAAACGGGGGATCGCATGGAATTGCTTCTTTAAGTCCAGCAATCTCTTCTTCTGAAAGGCTTTCAGCTATCACTCTTAGAGCCATCTTCTTCAACTTGTCATCAGCACACCTGGGGTTGTAGGCAATCAAGAAATTTTGTATGAAAACTTTCATACATGTAAATCTCGTACTAAATAATATGTCAATGTTATATATACATGTAATTCATACCGTAAGTGTGTTTATATCGTAACTGACAAGTTTTCTTTAGGGCCAACTTCTACTCAAGCTCTTTAAACACTGCATCAAAATAAAAAAATTGGCATTAGTTCTGTGCTAAATGAAAATCATATTTAGAGGAAAAAGCGGGAGTGCTGTAGATGGATATATTAACCAAGCATATTAATGTTTGACCTGTCTTTACAAGTTCTAAGCATATATATTAACCAAGCATATAACCTAAGAGGAATAAGTTACAAAATGCTACTTGATGTTTGACCTGTCTTTATTGGATTTTGCGGCCCCGGTCTTCTTGTAGCCAGGTACAATGTAATACTTGATGTTGACTCTACCTTTGCAGTTGTTTCGGCTTGAGGAGTGGCACAGAATGGTGGAGTAGAGGATGGATTTCAGGTATTCATCCATGCCATCGAGGAAATGACTCCAGTAGGTGACTAGCATGTTGACCAGGGCATGCTTGGAGAAGATGACTTGTTTCAGAAGCTTTTTAGATCAAAGATACGAAGTGCATTGTTATAAAACTAGATGCACGAACACTTGCTTATACGGTTCTTGAAATAAAATACATTCGTAACCGTCACTAGCCCAAGCTCAATAAGGAAAATTCACGGTAAATGTGCATAGTATACCTCAGATACTGCAGATGATAGGGAAGGCCAAAAGACAGTTTGACGCAAATATTGAGATTGCCCAAGCCAATCCATGGTACTAATCCTGACAGCTCCTCCAAATCAAGGGATTCACTTCAACTTTCCTAAACCAAAGAAGAAACAGATGGATTACAAAAGAAAACAATTTGCACCATCAAACTGAAACTTATAATAAGCCTTAATAAATTAATGAAAAAAGAATTGTTTAGAAGTTCACTGAGAAACATATGAAAATACAACAAATGCAATTGCAAAAAAAAATAAAAACTAGTATCCAATTAACTTTTTTTATACTTTCAGATCAAAAGGTCAAATTTATATACTTTGGTTCATGTTCAAGCAAGAGGATAACAATCTCATCGACAGTTAGTATTTCCTTTTAATATAGAACACTAAAAAGAAGGAATATCAATGATGAAACAAACCTGAAAATGCGAGCTACTGAGGCAGCGAGCAATCTGCTTGAACAAGGTAATCATGCAGCGTTGGAACTCTGTCGTGAGCATCAAAGACCAAATATTACCAAATATTAAGATCACTGAATTGTCTGGACCACCACATAATTGAAGCTAATTGTCTGGAGTTGCAGGAAAGAATAATCAAAAGTAAAGTTGTTCCCAACCTCTCAAGTTTCGATTCATGAATCTTATGCTTTAATTCAAACTAAAACAGCACAAAGAGAATGCTCAAGGAGACAAGGAGCTTTATTTGTCACCAATCAAGTGGGAAAACATAATAGAAGCTTCAGAGCAGTGGTCTGGGGAACAACTTTACTGGCCCTTGGGTTACTGAAGCTTACAAATTGCTTACTGCCAAGAACGTTTCAAACCTGGTTGATTTATCTGCATCTGTTCTATAGAAACTCTAGCTATCACCTCTAAGTTCTCAATGCATTCACCATTAATTGATTGCAGCAAAAGGAAACCACTGCATGTAATAGACTTTTCGACTTGATCTCTTCTCCAAGTAAGAACATTTCAAACCTAGATACCTAGTAAATCCACATCTGTTCTATATAAACTCGTCACCTCTAAGCTCTCAATGCATTCATTCACCATTTACTTCCTCAATACATGCTCTAGTACTGAGAATTCAAGCTATGCAAGGAATGGCTGTTAAACTCCTCATTGCATTGCTTGCCTTGGCTTCCTCACGCAAAGGGTATGCATGCATGCAACTTTACTCTCGAAAACTAGAAGATATATTGAAGTCATTATCAGAAGAACATGAAAATTTACTTACAATCTTGTGTACTGTGTTCACCAAATCTTCACCTTCAAACTCTCCTCCTTTGTTGGCGCGTCCTTTCTTCCACATAATAGCTCTATTGATGTCATTATCATCACATAATTCAGTCCCCTACAACAAAGAAAAATCAAATAACAAATGTGAAATAATTTAATGTGAATCAATTAGAGGGTTCTTAGAGGAAATATATTTTAAAAATACTTACAGGAGGAAAGAAGGCACTACAAATTAGCTTAAGGGGATCACACTCTGGTTTAAATTAGCTCCTTATTTTATCATGTTAGAAGCAAGCTTATTAACTGAGCTTGATTAATGAGTATACCTATGCCCCTGACCCTGAATGAGGGGAATATTACAATATAGAGAAAGGATAGGCATGGAGTATGACAGGTTGTGTGGCTAGATTGATGCTTATTGAGCATGTGCATGCTTTAAATGTTTGTGCCACTAGCTAAAAGAGTAAATTTTATTGCTTAAAAGAATAACAAAATGTAAAATTGAATAGTAAAAATTCCTAGTACCAACCAAGAATAAAGGTATATATGAAGCATTAAATATAATCCTAAGTTAGGTTCAAATGCGCAAGAAATCACAAAGATTATGCTGAAAAATAGATCATTTTTAAGCAGGACATAATTTTGGAAGTCTAATTAAATCCGATATGTAATTATACACTAAAGCATTATATTTGCCCATGTAGAAAATCGCATGCAAAAATTGTAATCTGCAAACTAAATTGATAAGATTTTAACAACAAGATAAAACTTCATTATTGGAAAAAAGAAAGAAAGAAAGAAAGTTCGTTCTTTTGTTGTTAATTCCAACAAAGGAAAAATGAAATGAAAGGCAACGATGAGAACAAGACTTGTTAGATGTTACCCCCAACCAGAACCAGCTAGCCAACCAGATGAGATCGTTGGAACATTAAAACTCTGGTCAACTCCAAGATCCAGCAGCTCTATTCTCTCTACAATGAAAGCAGGACCCTTTGCCGACCTAATATAACAACGAACAGAGGTAAGTAACTACTGCTTTCTAACATTACTTTCTGTCAAAAATTGACCAACCAGATCAGCAAGAAGGGTGTTGAAGAGAAGGAAATGGTTGAGAGGTTTACCTTGGCTTAGTTTACGAATTGGGATGGAAGTCTCTGCCCTGTGCAAAACCCTAGCAGGAAGGCCTGCACGGTACAAAATTATTTATGATAGATAGGTTACAAAATCGAAAATGGGGCCAGCACAAAAAGGTAGACCACGCTCGTCCCCCCGTGCGATCCCTTTACTACACCATAACTGATCCCATCTCTCTCGACTTGGAGGAGTTGGGCCGGCGTGAGGAGTTTTGCGTGAGGAGTTTGGGTCGAGATTAGGGTTCAGAGGAGATCACGCGGCAAGGAGAGGAGAAGGCGCTCGTGGAGAGGAGAAGGAGAGGAGAAGGCACTCGTGGAGAGGAGAACTCGTGGAGAGGAGTGGTGAGGAGAAGGCGCGCGCGCGTTGAGGGTTTAGAGTTTAGCAAAGCGAGGGCTGCGAATTTATTTTAAGTGAGTTTAGGGGAAACATACACAACACTTTAAAAAACGTTTTTTAAAAAAATGTTATCTTTGACCATAAACAACAACACTAAAGACAACACTTCATTAAAAACCGTTGTCTTTAGTAAAAAGTAAATACCATAGACAACGCTTTTCACTAAAAGCGTTGTAAAACAAAGAACGACAACGTTTTTATTAAAAAGCGTTGTCTATTGGGTGTTGTTGAATGCAAAAATTCTTGTAGTGATGATTCAACTTACAAAATTATCATCCTACTCTCAGATAATTTTAGAGCCTCCCAGCCCTAAACCCTAACGTCTTCCTGGTCCAGAGAACGAGCTACCAAGCCCTCTCTGACCTAGTCCGGAGAACGAACTGCCGAGCCCTCTCCGACTTCGTCCGGTCCAGAGAACGAGCTACCGAGCCCTCTCTAACCTAGTCCGGAGAACGAGCTACTGAGCCCTCTTCGACTTCGTCCGGTCCAGAGAACGAGCTACCGAGCCCTCTCTGACCTAGTCCGGAGAACGAGCTGCCGAACCCTCTCTGACTTCGTCCGGTCTAGAGAACGAGCTACCGAGCCCTCTCTGACCTAGTCCGGAGAACGAGCTGCTGAGCTCTCTCTGACCTAGTCCGGAGAACGAGCTGCCAAGTCCTCTCCGACTTCGTCCGGTCCAGAGAACGAGCTACCGAACCCTCTCTGACCTAGTCCGGAGAACGAGCTGCCGAGCCCTCTCCAACTTTACGTGCCAAGTATCCGTACTTGGACTTTTCCTCTCCTCATGATCAACCTTGATCATCAATCAGTCTGAGTTTAATTAATATATGATACAAATTTAAATCAGTGTCAACATCAAAATAACAGCCAGGTCAGACTGTATCAACACCTTTCTCTTTTGGGGACTATTGTCACTCAAATAATAAATTTATATTCATTTTACCATTTAATAACTTATATAAAGAAATATTTATTATTTGATAATTTTCGACCGACTTTTCAACTACGTCAACTACTTAAATACTAACTACTTAAATACTATTTAATAGATGGAAATAGAAAGATTTATAATTCTGATTCATGCAATAACATCATTTTGAATTCATTCCATTTGAATTTGTATTTTCTCCATCATGATTATTTGGAAGTGAATTCTACAATAATTAACCTTAACATTTTTTTTGTGAAAATATGTCTATTCAAAGACAAACAGCAATTAAAAAAAATCATGACAAATTATAATTGTTGATGTTGATGCTTTAATTATAAGATCCACTAAACCCTATTAGCCAACTATTCATGACATTATGGTAAACTATTTACGAAGGAGATACATTAGTTACATTTATATATGAAAAATCAAGATTAGTGACATAACACAAGGTCTTCCAAAAGTGGAACAAATCTTACAAGTATATTTGATTGATTCAATAACAATGAATCTTGAAAGGAGAGTTGAAGGTTGGAACAAAGGTATATCAAAAATTTTTGGAATCCCTTGGATATTCTTGATTCAAGCCGAGCTAACTATAACTCAAAGTCATATCTCTTTGGTTAATAAAATACAAAGGATTTTTTGATCTTACGAGGAATATATTCATAATAGACATATAGAGATTATTGTATGTCAAGTAACATTAAAAGTTTTGAAGGAATGTCTAATGTTTTTTCATCTTGGAAATTAATTGAATTGTTGTGAGGGGAACAAGTGGAGCGTGCTTTGGCAAAGCAATCTTTTATCGCACAATCCTATTGTGCATCATAATTTGACGATAATACACATTAACTAACTCCTCCAAGAAGACACGATTCAAAATAAAAATATTGCACAATTATTTTGTGTATTACATTCATTGGTTGTACTAATTGTTCAAGCTTGATGATTTAATTCGTTGAAGTTTTTGTTCCCGTTTGAATTTGAGTCGGTATTCAAAGAACATATAACATATTGTATAAGTGTATATATTGCTTAATTCTTTCGACTAAGTAATGCCAAAATTATAAGATTATTTAAGTATGACAATTAGATTTTTTTTTTAATAGTAAGAACAAACATAAAAACATGATTGACTTAATTTGCATTCATGCTCATGCTCAGGGGAGCAAAAGTTTTGTTAAATCTAAATAATATATCGAACCCAACTAATTCAGAAATTCAATTTTATTTGAAAGTTTTTTTTATATAAAAAAAGATAGGTTATTTTAGTTTAATCAATTCGTTTTTTTATTTTAAATTTTGAAAATTGGATAAACCTATTAAATCGATTAATTGATTTTTTTTATCAAATACTAAATAATAAAAAAGATTATGATTTTTATTTTTTTAGTAGGGGTCTTCTCTGCAACTTCATAGTATATCTGACATTTTTCATCCTAGGTCAAAAACTCTTTTCAATTATTATATAACAATTTGCGTATCCATGTCTGTTGAGAGGCTCCTATGTTCCGGGGAACATACAAAGTTGTTAGCAAAGTTTCATACTCCATCTCGTATACTCAAAAATAGCCACATGGTTGTGAATGTGCCTCTCAACTTCCACGGGTGGTTGTGAACGTCGGAGCTTGTGGTCAGAGAGAGTTATCTCAACTAAGAGTTTTTTCGCTTGTCACAATGAAACCCAAGCAATAATTGATTTTGGTTGGATTGGAGGGTCATTATAATTTGGCATGTTAACTGGCTCTCCTTCCCCATGAGTCTTAATTATGGGACAATTAAGTATATATAAGCCCAACTTGAGGATGAGTCTTGTAATTTGGCATGTTAACTAGCTCACCAAACCCACTATCTATTCGGGTCGGTTAATTACCAACCAAACCAGACCTACTATTTATTCAGGTCAGGTCGGTTACTTGATATCTGACTCCCAAATTGGTATGTAACCCATTATATATCTCAGTTTATAATAAATATTATAACAATTGGTTAAGTAATAATTTAATGTACAATCAATGGCGCCTCCGGCCAACCCACCTCTTTGCCCCTCTGAAGCCGCCTCCTACCTCTCCCGCAACTCTAGCCCTTATCCTCCTGTCCCTCCCATTCTTGAAGTGCCTTTGAATGAGGATATTTATAAAAATCTTTCTCCACTAAATGATAAGGGATTTCATGTGAAATGAGTTTTCTGATTATGATATTCAGTATCCTTTTTAATACATGGGGGCGGTCAAGAACGCTAATATTAAATTTATGAAAAAAAATAGAACAGATCAAGAGGAGGAACTTGATGAGGATGCTGCGACAATAGAGGAAGTTATGGTGGCGGAGGCTTCTTGGTGCCACCTTGGTAGACGTTACATCATAGATTGAACGAAAACTTAGTCCTTCAACTTCAAAAAAAATTGATTTATTGTTTTTTTTTCAATTTGAAATTGAAAAAACAAATTGTGTGAATGAGATGTTGATTAACATAGGGGTATTTTCTTTCTATCAAGTGATGTAATGGTCTAATTGATAGAACTGACTCAGTTGGTAAGTTTGATAAAAGTTTAAAATATTTTTTAAAAATGACTAATTCGGTAACAGACTAACCAACATTTTATATCGGTTCAATTTAGTTGGATCATTCAGTTCTAACCTAATATTCAATAGAATGTAATAATTGTTATATTAGGATAGAGATATCTAAGTAAAGAAATAAAAAAATTATCTCTTTTTGTTATTAGTGTTTACGGGCTCTTTGGTGTTCTTTTATCTATCTATATATCAAATTTAACCAATTTATCTTATAATTGTAAGTTTGGTAAAAGTTTAAAATATTTTATTTAAAAATTAATTAATTCAACTGAATTAATTACTTTTATATCTATTCGATTTTAATGATAAAATTTCGTCGGCTATTTAAAATTGTTTTGATTAGTTTGGTTTGGAATAATTCAATCCAATCTGTTTCGGTTGAGTTGTACCTGAATATATTGATTCAAATGTAATAATGATTCTAGTACGATAGATATTTAGTAAAGAAAAAAAAAATCCTTTTATTATTATAGTTAATGAACTCTTTTGGCGTGCCTTTATTTTTCTATCTAGATATTAAATTTAACAAATTTATCTTTTAATAATAAGATTTTTAAAATTTTTTATTAAAATATTAGTACCGATTAAATTAAATGATTTTATATTAATTTAATTTATTCAATTTTAATAATAAAATTTAATCGATTCAATTGATTAAAAAAATTAATTAGTTAATTTTGAATAATATAGTTCGGTCGGTTAGATTTTAATGAAATGTTCAATCTATGCTCTTTTTATTTTTCACTCGCTTTTGTTGTGTCTGTATTTAGATGTAAATTTAACAAATTTATCTTTTTAATAGTATCTGAATTTTAATTCAGATAAAACAATATTTCTAAATGCAAATAAAAACATAATTAATTATTTAAACATTATTAGTAATATAATTGCGGCTGAATTCAAATACTCGAGGAAAATATGAATATAATCTATGATATTGATACGGTGGTAAAAAAAAGTCAAGTTAAAGATGGAAAAAGTAATTAACTTGGAAGTTAAAATCAATGCCGTTAAAGGCACGGAATCATCGGGTTATTAGAGTTGGTCGAGCGGGTGGCAATGAGTCAATCAGGCCTGAAGGGTTTGATCGGGCATGACTGTCCACTTAGCGCAAGGAGGGCCCAGTATCATGGTGCTGCCCGGAGGCTCGTCCGACCAAATCGTTCGTCCCGCCAAGAGATAGGTAGCGACCGGATTGCCAGACGGCTAAAGAGAGGAGAATAGATGTTCACAATTGTGGCAACCCTATAAGAGCTAGTCCGACCGGATTGCCTGTCTGATCGTATTACGAGCAACCTACCAGCCAAGCGATTAAGGAGAAGAACAACCTAGAGTGACTGGGCGGGGGATCCTGGCTGAGTGGCTCCCCGCTCAGTCAAATAGTGGGATTCCTTGCTAGCTCATCATATCTTTTTGGGAGTTAGTATTGCTAATAGCAGGGTATGATCAACAGACAAATTATACGGCGAAAACTTTCACTGTCATGACAGAGATTTACATGCCCTATTAAAGAAAGATATCAAGGATACTTTCCTGACTTGTTCTTTCATAGGACAATTGGGAAACGTGCACACGTTTTGAGAAGCGTGCACATATGCTATATGACCACTGTATAAAGGGGGGTTCATGCACCGAATGAGGTATGCATTATTTGTTATTACACTCTTGTTGCTACAATTTTCATTACTTTCCATCGTTGTCGGTGACTGATTTGAGTGTCTAAGGGCTAACACTGAGATCCCTTCCTTGGCCCGACATCGACGTTCTTAGTTTTGCAGGATGGAGCGGAGTCTTCACGCGTTTAACCGCATAGCCATATTATTGGGACCTTGACGTCCGCTAGAGGAGATGAATAGCGTCTCACCAAAATCGTTCGCTTCCTATAATATTAGTGCACAGTAGAATACAAAACAAACTAACAAATACAAAACTAAGCTGAAACAAAAAGAACGAAGACAAGCAAACCACAAAGACATGTTCGTTTACATGGTTCGGAAATAAAGCTCCTACTTCATGGATGTCCGTAAGGTGAACGATCTCGTTCTATCGGTGGATGACTCTTAGAAGAACTTCCGACTAGGTCGCGTAGCTCCTTGTGGGTGCAGAAACCTCACCACAACTAGGGCTATAAACGAGCCGAGCCGAGCCGAGCTTTGGGGTGTTCAAGCTTGTTAGATAAGGTAACCGAGCCGAGCCGAGCCGAGTTTAAAATGAACCAAGCTTTTGAAATGAGTGTTCAAGCTTGGCTTGGTTTATTTTTGATGAGCTTGAGCTTGTTTGAAGCTTGGCTTGAGCTTGGTTCGTTTAGATGTTATCGAGCTCTCAATTCAAGCTTGGCTTGAGCTTGGTTCGAGCTTGGCTTGAGCTTGGTTCGAGCTTGGTTTGTTTAGATGTTATCGAGCTCTCAATTCATGCTTGTTTGATTGTTTAAAACTTTCAGTTGTTTGATTGGTTATTGAGCTTGATAATTTAAATTTATTTATTTTATTTTATTATTTATTTAGTATATTGAAAAGAATTTTATTACTGAATATGGTTCATGAACATTGTTCATGAACATTGTTCATGAACATTGTTCACGAACATTGTTCACGAACATTGTTCACGAACGTTGTTCACGAACGTTGTTCACGAACGTAAACGAGCTGAACACATATGTGTTCAAGCTTGTTTGTTTAGCTTAACGAGCTGTTCAAGCTTGTTTGTTTAGTTAATCTTGTGCATATTGAACGAACATAAACAAGCTTTTACCAAGCCGAACACCAAGCTTGTTCACGAACGCTTGGTTCATTTACAGCCCTAACCACAACTCACACAAGACCATAGTAGATCACTTGAGCACTTGGAGACTCTAATTAGGGTTAACTACCATTAATTTCGTCAACCATGCTCAAGCACCTCAAACTCTATTAAATAGAGCTCGGGAGGAAAATACCAAGCTGTTTTCCCGCCACTAGTCGACTGGTAAAATTACCAGTCAATAGTCAATTGGTACTTTGTGAAATTTGACCGTTACATGCCAATAGATCGATACCAATCGACTGATGAAAACATCAGTCAACTGCTACAGTGCTGCCACATTACTGCTACAGTAACTGCTATAGTGCAGTTTACTGTTTTCGTAGCCATCGGGCACAGAAATATTCTGTGCACTGGCCCAGTCAACTGGTCAAACCCTAACCCTAGGATTTGACCCCCGAGTACATTCACTCAACACTCATCCTCGTCTGACCAATCTAGACCTAGCCTTCTAGCTTCCTCCATCAGCCTCGCGTCCCTTGGATGTCTCCCCATCCTTCACACCTTGCCTTTTGGAGCTTTCTTCGCTTTGTTCTTGTTGTCGGGTCTTCCTTTGCCAAAAGGCTCCTCACCTTCGGAACTTCAACCATTGGCAAGTCGCACTTGGACTTACGTTGCCAAAACTATATACTTAGAGTTACACCGCCAAGACTCCTCTTGGACTTTTCTCCTTTGCCAAGATTATACTTAGAGTTTCCTTGTTGTGCTTGTATCCTACACACTCACAATGCATATTAAATACAACAATAAATCTAACTTAAACCTTTGCCTAAACATCAAAACCTAAGATATCAAAATTGCTCCAACACATTTCTAATCAGCTGTCTTCATTGTTTTCGGATAGGATCATATATGAAGTATAAAAACAAATTGCTTTATTTCAATGATTTGTGGTAGTTATATATTCTATATGTATTCAAATCTCCTGTCAGATAGTTTTTATGTGCGCTTTCTTGATTTATTCATATTATCGGTGGAAAATTTATATGAGACTAGGCCGATCATCAAGTTCGACGTTACCTAACCCGATTAATTATATTTTTATTACCATCATAAAATTTAGGATTAAATCTCAATTAGTATTCAGGTATTTATCCTTCTTAATAAGCTAATATACTATTTGATACGGTGCATATTTGGTGGGGTCGATAAGATGATGTGGTTTGAAGTCAAGCCAGCGTGGCTGGTCAATAGTTCAGCTAACGAGGAGATCAAGAAGGTCAAAGGTCAAGCCAGCGTGGCTGGTCAACAGTCCAAGCTAAGATGATGTGGCATGAAGTCAAGTCAGCGTGGCTGGTCAATAGTTCAAACTGACAAGGAAGGCAAGAAAGTCAAAGGTCAAGCCAACGTGGACGGTCAATAGTCCAGTTAAAGAGGAGGACAAGAAGGTCAGAAGGGGCTCAGCCCTGATAGTGAGTAGTAAAAGAGTTCAAGGGCCACAAATAGCTACAGAAGGAGACTACTGGCAGGTCTGCTTTCATACCCAGCGTGCAGGACGGGACGTTCATGCCATGGATAACAGCAGACATATAGGGGTCGGCGGACAGACCCAGCGTGCAGGTCGGGACGTTCATGCCATGGATAACAACAGACACATAGGGGTCGGCGGACAGACCCAGCGTGCAGGTCGGGACGTTCATGCCATGGATAACAGCAGACACATAGGGGTCGGCGGACAGACCCAGCGTGCAGGTCGGGACGTTCATGCCATGGATAACAGCAGACACATAGGGGTCGGTGAACAGACACAGCGGGCAGCTCGAAACATACATACGTAGGATAGCAATAAACAAATGCAGGTCAGGTGTTAGACCCAAAATACAGGTCGGGATATATATGCTTCGAATGACGCAGATGAAGGTGAGTCAGGAGACCAGACACTACAGGACAAATAAGCCTGCAAGGAATCGGAATCACCAGTCAAAGAACAATCATTACATGTCAGGGAATATTCTAACGGTGGGAGGCTCATACTCCCCTTGATTCCTCCGCCAGCCTATAAGAGAAAGCCACGTGTCGACCACTGCCAGACAAAGCCTGACACCCGACATTCCCTGACATTCGCCAGATTCCAGAAGCCTTAGTTGCAGTATAAAAAGGGAGGCTTTGTCCCTTACGCAGGTACGCTCACTCGTCATTTCTTACCAGTCTTTTACTTTTCGTGTTTTCTCTGTGATTTCTGGGGAAAAAGTACCTGACTTGAGCGTCGGAGGGCCCGACCCGGGGACTTTTTCCCTGGTTTTTGGTCTCTAACGACCGGGTGACTCGTCTGAGTGTGTGCAAAGAAATAGTGTCATCATCCTGGTCCTTTCCTTCTGCATGATTGCCCGTGTGCACTTGTCTACGAGGTACCCCACTGATTTAGCATCGCGACGACTCTTCGTCAACTTTGAGCACAATAAAGTCCGTCTCTATCTGACTCAGCTTCCGGACGAGAATACTATTCAACTGCTTAAAACTAAATGACATTGTCATTTATAATTTACCTTTTCTTTCGTATTGATCGAAAATGGACTGACGTAAATACAGGAGGTGGTGAGAATCTCCCGAGTTGGCCATCTTGTTGCAGATGCCTCAAATTTTGCCATAAAGCCACAAGAACTTTCGCTCTAAAAGAGAATTCCAATTAACTCCCAGAATTAATGTTATGGGATATTTTTTTATTTATGCAGATTACACCATCTAGGAGTGTCGAAATACTAATGAATCAAAAAATGAAAATGAACTATTTAGCAGAATAAAATCAGTGGAAGGAGGATAAAACTGTGAGGCACGTCGTATTCAAGTGAGTAAAACACGAGTCAACTGCCTTTGACACCCAAGCGTCAGACAACTTCATCAGATTTCATTTAACAGAAGCATAGATTTTAAACACGAATCAAAGAAGAAATGACCTATTACTGTATTGTTAAATTCCAATCTTGCTAGTGACACAAAACCTTGCTCTTGCACAAGCACGGTGCTAGGTCAGGTATTTCAGAAGATCCCTCCTTTATTGACTATTTTCTTAGATATACCAGTGGCAGATCTCTGCCCCAAACAACAGTGCGTAAGATGCGCTAGAGACAAATTGAATGAACATTAGTTTTTCACTGACCAGAATAAATTACTTTCCGACAGATAGAAAGGCAAAACATGAAATGCGGTCAGAAGAGTCCAGGGGCTAATATAATGTGTTAAGAAATAAATAGATAGAACAAATGCGTACACTAAAGAACCAACAGAGTATTGCATCCACAATAACGTAGTCAAAACAGATAGCCAATTAGCATAAGCAAAACAGAACACTAGGGTACAAGTGGAGTAGTGATTGATCTAACAAAAAACCAGATCAATCAGACTTGGGGTGTACACACGAATGTACAAGTGAATCCTTGAATTTGGAATCATAGGCTTGACGAGAAGCTTAGTTGCAGCTTCCTTGATTTGCTCAAAGTTAAGAATATCATAAACATTAACATCTGTGACAGATCATGAACACACGCAGGGTATCAAAAGGAGATTAGATGCAGGATGAGCTCCATCAAAGGCTTTGTAACATTCTCAATAGCAAGCAGCATCCTTTACAACAATGGTGCAGCTATTAGTTCAAGTGGGATCTCATAAAGTATCCATCAAGCCTTTTCCTGTCAATGCAACCGACGAATTAGGAGAGAACTCAATAATCCTTTTTGAAACAAGAAGCAAAGCAAGGTGTGCACATGAATGTGTCAAACAAGAATTCAATGAGAATATGATTATAGGTATAAACAAGCCTTGTGGTGTATCAACAAAAATAGTAAGAATGCATCATAACCCATTATCATGGATGCAATAATAGAACTATACTTAAATGTAACAACATATCCTCTATATCTCAACCATCATCGAGTTTCATAACAAAATCATCCACAATGCAACTATCAACATCACTGTGTAATATAGCTCAACAACGACATTGCAACTATGGGCATTTATACATGCACAATCACACTAACTATAATGTAACCTGGAAATCTCTGAGTTCTCAAACACACTGTCGATTACTCACTATCCTAGCCTCCCTAGCTATTAAAACTATCTTCAGCAGTCCCTTCCCTTTCCAGAATGATTCAACCAACCTCTATCTGGTCCTGTTTGACAAGCCATTATGGTCACATCTACTCCAAATGATAGCCTCTTCCCACAGCCCTCAGCCACCACCAGCTTTCCACCAGCATAGACAGACAATCTACTTGGCGGCCTAGCCCTCTGTGGCCCCTCCACTATCACTTTGCATGTTCTTTCTCCCCTCCTACTAGTAGACAGAACTGCAGTCCCTCCCCCTCCACAATTCCATTTTTTTTGTTGAGACCTCCCACATATAGCTCCTCTCCAATGAAAGGTCCCTTGACAATCATTGCAGCACCCATCACTACACAAGTCTTCTTCCCCTCACCCAACCATAAACCTCAACCCATTGCATCCCTTCCCTTCTTTTCACCAATTAGCAGTTGAAAATTGAATCCCTTTTACTTTACTGTGTTGATCCTTTACAGCAACGCTTTGGCAATCTGCAGTTCGAGCAGCTCTCTGAACCATCACCAGAGATTTGTTGGTGTGGCAAAAGTGACTAGATCAATGATTTGATCCTATGCGACTTCATGATTCTTATGATTTATAATTGTGTATACATCAAATATAGAGTGGAAAAACTGCATATGGAATGAGTAGATGTTGATCACCTGAGGTAGGATCCTACCAATTTACTTTTCATTCTATCAGGTGATCTTCGTATGTTTTAACCGATTGATGTAGATAATCCTTGGTGATGTGATGGTATAATTGATACAACAACTCGACTGGTAAGTTTGGTTTGCAAGAAGTATTGCGGTGTGTAGCTGATATGTGTTTGCTGATCCAACAGTGTGGATATGTAGTGATCAAGATTGGAGAGCTAGGTGGACTGATATTGAGTTGGGTTGTCTATTTATTCATGTGGTATGGTACAAAAATTGGACCCATAGATGGGTTCAATTTATTTAGGTGAAGCAATTCCACATAAAAGGGCCATAGTGCCTTTCCTAATTTTGATTTATATTGTCAGCGAATCAGATAAGCAAGATCATTAACAAAAAGGAAAAAAAACAGTTGCAGAGTTGTCACAGCAGGTAAAGTTAAGTAAGAAAATCGTGTTTTGCCAAATCATAGGCATGATATACTGCATCAAACACAAGTGTAAGTATCTAAAGATAATGGAGGAAATTAGCAAAGAACACCATCTAGCATGCATGTTTTTCCAGATGGTTGTAGTTTTAAGACAGCCTGTAGTGCAAACTAAACATTTTGGTTCTGAAATAAGAAGTTGCCCTTCACATAAGATAAAAGCAGAAAAACTGAGTTAAAAACCCAAAATATACAAGAATAAACTTATTCGGTGGCGGCAAATATGGAGAAAGAAAACCACAGACCAGCAATTGAAAGAATCCTGCCCTTGCATTTCCTTCAGAAGCATCGCACAGCCAGTGTCCAAAAAGTTTTTTTGCAATTGTCAAGCACAACAAATTTTAAGTAAATGTGGAGGAAGTGAAGCAGGATCCAGCTCCCAGCAATCTCCTTGGAGATCTAATCCTTCAGCTTCTGAAATTTTCCGGGCAGGTACTTGGTGTGATAACAACTTCAGTTCGTGTTTTTGAAGGAACTTGATTGCATGGCATCCAATTTCTTGCCTCTTAAATATTGTCTTATACCCTTTCGCCTTCTCAAGAAAGGCAATGCTCAACCCGTAAACCTCACTGTGACTGGTGAGGCACACAACTATGTCATAGTATCTTCCCTCTTCCCCTGCATTTTGCTCTCCATAAAGAGCCCATACAGAACCCTTTTTAGGATAAATCCTATAAAGCTCCAGTGCGGCCCTCTCACAGTTCACCAAATGGGAGAAGAAGTTGACAGAATTTATGTCGGCACTCCTGCCCAACTTGAACTGTCCACACGAGATACACAATCCAGACCTCTCCATTAACACCAAAGATCCATTCCCATTGTTCTGAATGTCTAACCAGTTCATCTTCATTCTGAAAGGATGTATAGATTGCACATCATCAATTAGTCCATAAAGCCTAGGCATCCCATCATCATCGTCGTATATAGCCCAAATCTGTCCCTTCCTGAAGCTTTTCTCTAGTCTATCTTTGTCGAAATCATAGAAATCAGAGTCCTCCACTGCCATAAGGCTCACGTCCTCGTATTCTTGTTTCACAGGCCCCAAAACAGCTTCCTTTCCTTTACCCCCATCCATGCCTGCGCCCCCACTCTTTCTCTTCTCTTTTGACTTCCACAGCTCCTTCACCATCTCTGCCAAAGTTTTCTCTGGTCTTGATCGGGGTGTCTTTGCGACAGCAGAGGTGGGACTCTCTGTTTTCCTCTTCTTATCCCCCAACGGCTGTGGGAATCGAGGAATCCTAGACCTAGTATTGGACCTCGAATGTGTTATCCTAACGCTGTCCTCCTCGATCTTCACTCCATTCTCATTGGCGCAGGATTTTCCACCATCACCGGGGACCTCGACTGCAAGGAAACTCTTGCGGCAGCTAGGGCACACAAGGCGATAACCAACGTACTTGCGTTTGAACTCGTGGAGGAGGCGGCAGGTGGTGCAGGCAGTCCAGAAGGTGGAGGGAGGGACCGCTCTCCCATCCTTAGTGGCGGTGGCGGTGGCGGACGAAAGGGAGAGGCGGAGACGGAGGTCGTAGTCACGCTTGAGGGAGCGATCGGAGAGGACTCGGAAAGATTCGGTGACGCATTTAAAGGCATCTTCAGCGCAAGCAGGTAGGCTAGCAGCGGCATGGTCTGGGCGGAGAGCGAGGGATAGGGTTTTATACTGCTTGCGAACGGCCAACGGCGACGAGAAAGGTGGGAGGCGAAGCACCTTGTAATGGTCGGAGGAATCGGCACGGAGGACTTTGATGGCAGCGACCATCTGGGAGATGCCGTCGAGATCGGGTACAAGCCGGGCAGCGCGCTTCGCGTACTTGATGGCGGACCTGAGGCATGACGAGCGGAGCTTATCCTCCGCCAGGGACTTGAGGCGCAACGCTTCCACCACCGGATCGGATTGGGGTTTCGTCTCCGTGTCCTGTGCCGGAGGAGGGAGTGGCGCCACTAGTTCCGTCGGCCCCTGTTCTGTTTCCGCCGGCTCTTGAGGTGAAAGAGCAGGTGCAACCGGTACACGAGGAGGCGGCGAAAGGTCCTGGTCGAGCTCCGCCGACTGAGAAGGTTGCGCCGCCGAAAGGGCCGGTGAAGGTTCCATGGAAGTGGCCGGACGCAGAGGGGACTGGATCGGCGGCTGCTGCCTCTCTCCGACTCCCAGACTAGATTAAATAGTAATATATATTGGGCCGGCCCATTTCAACGACATCGCGGCCCAAAATAGAGTTATCTTCATTATTACTGAGAACATATTATTTTACAATTAATTTATCAATTCTCATCTTTACAGAAGATCTCGGGCATGGCGACTCGAAACCTTCCCGGCCTCGTGAAAACCCTAAATCCCTTCCGCTATCCTTCGAGGGCGAGGGCGTTCAATTCTCTCGTCAGCGAGCACACTACCAAATGGATGCAGGTATTTGTCGTCGTTCAGATCTGGGATATTTTTTCCCCTTGAATTTTGTAGTTCCTTTTTGATTCTCTACAGCTTTAAATGAGTTCTTGGTATTTCATGTTCATCGGCCCTTGTTAGATCTTTTTGCAGTAGGCGCAAAAATGGATTTACTCCCGTATTTTTTTTTTCCTTGAAGGGAAAAGGTTTGGATTTTTATGCTTAAGTGATCCGAATAATCTGAAGGTATCAGTTGGCTACTGATGAATTTTTCAGTTGAAATTTCTTTGCTTCTGAGGAAAATTTCTTTGTAAGGTGTAGAAATTGGATCTTGAGGAAGACGAAAATCATTAGTATGAGTTACATTGTTGCTTGGGTTAGCTTAGAAACTTAAGGTCCAGAAGAACATTTATGTAAATACACATAAATAGTACAAGTTTCCGGCTTCATGAAATATGCCGGCTTTCTTTGTTATATAGGTATTCATGTTTTGTGAAAATCAATTTTTTTTGCACAGTCAATCTAATGAAAATCAATCTAGTTCTATGCGATGATAATATTCTAGAATTCTAGTATTTTTTTTAAAAAAAAATTATCAAACAAAAGGATTAGACAAAAATTTGCATAGAAGAGTATTTCTTTGTTAAAATGGGTAGCCAACTAGGATATGAAGTGGTAGAACCTATCTGATTGTTAACATCAATGGAAAACAGAAGCAGTAAAAATTTGCAATTCATTCTGTATAAAAATAGTAAAAACATCAAGAGATATATGCTATGATAGGTCTCAGATAGGCAGTTCATCTTGACCGTGTACCCTAATGTGATTCAAAATGCATGTCATTGTATGGTCACTGAAGGTGCCAACTGCCAAGTTGATAACAACCTTTGAAGTTGTTGCCAAGTTCCTCAATTGAAATGTGCCTTCATTGAGAAGGAATGAATAGTAGTCAAAGACATGGGTGAGATGGCTACTCATTTAAAATACTTCATCCTTTTTCTAGCTACCCAAGCACACTAAACATAATTAAGATGGATTGTTCTATATCTAGTGTTTTCTTACAAGATTACTAGAGTTAAAAATGAGATCCATGAAAAATAAATAATGCAAGAACTACGAGGTTAAAAGATCCAAGTCTCAGCACCACATTTTGAGATAAGTTCCTGTGCAGGAAGGTGCCAACTTATCAGGTTTTTGAAAAACCTTGGAAGTTGTTGCATTGGGTTCAAAATCTGCATTCTCCAAAGTGGGGATTGCTTGCATACATTATCAAAATAAGATCTTGTGATATTCTGTGATAGACTTTGCAGTACTACTGGGTGTCATCCTTTGTAGAGTGAGGAAAATCTAACACAAGCACATTCTCTGTTAGTTGACCATTGATTTGGTTCTTGTGTGTGTTTCCGATGACTGGATTCTTGATAAACTACATTATTTACTTACAATGATATCATATTAGAGTTGTTAGTTGAATTGTATAGACAATCTAGTAGTAATTGTTGCATATGTGCTTGGGCCACAAACATAAATGTCTCTTGCAATAATTGTTTAGAGGGCCAAACTTTAAGCAACAATTACAATTAAAAACTTTGATGCTACAACTAATTCTTTTCTAGCCAAACCAAAAACAAAAGTGACAAATTTAAGTTTGGAATGAGATAAAATCATGGTTTTGCCTAGTTGGTGGTCATGAATTATTCTACCATTCTAGTAACTGCTATAAGAGGTGTATTAGCAAAGCTAGGATCGCGGCTATACCAATAATTACTCTAGTATTTTCTGTTTTTTGTTTGAGTCATTGTTTAGTTGCTTCTAATCTTTTAATTAGCTTTTTAGTTTATAGTCTGAACATTATTGTAAGAATAATAATGTTGATCTACTTATAGTCAGATTAAGTTAACGAATCATACCTTGAATTGTGACAAAAGGGTCCATTGAGGAGAAAATACGAGGTAAAATGAAATTTGCTAGAAACTATTTGGTTTATTGCTCAGCTTACGTGTACCTAATCTTTAATAAGACAGGTGATGAGATCAAATTAAGATTATCTTCTATAGTTTTGCTGCTCACCCATTTTCCCATTTGGCACACTTAAATTTTTAATGTAAAGTTAATCTCTTTTTTTTTCATCCTATATTTTAGTGTTTTCATTTTCCTTTCTCAACCCAGTCCCAGAATAATGGGAAGGATGTTAATGGGAATGGGAACAAGAATGGTAAAGTTTCCCTGGTCATTTCACCGTCCTGCATTGGAGATGTGGCAGACCCCAATTAACCCATTACTGTCCCTACATAACTGTATTAGATATAGTCCATATTCTTTATCTGGGCAAAAAATGGGTTTTGCCTTCACAATAATGTCCAGCATGTTGATCAAAGTGTGATATTTTATACAAAGTGAATATTTCTAGATTCGGAGAACTATTTTCCTGCTCCAATGTCTTATTTTATCCCTAACATCAAGCATGGTCTACCAAATTGGAATTCCTGCGAAGAATGTATGCGGTTGTTTCTTCTATTTTTTGTTTGTATTGCTTAATTGCTTTTGGTCATTCTTCTCGATAATAAATATATCTGACTCACACCTAAATGTTTAAATTGACTGACTGATGAAAATAAACAACAGGATATGAGCAAGAAATCACCGATGGAGTTGATCAACGAGGTGCCTCCAATTAAAGTTGAAGGGCGCATTGTTGCTTGTGAAGGAGGTAATCCCAACTTCACACTTCTAGGTTCTGCCATGGCTTCGAGCATTTTTATTTCGCGGTTCTAATTGTTCGTTCCTTGTATGCAGCTAGTAATCCTGCCCTCGGCCATCCAATAGAGTTTATTTGCCTTGACCTGGAAACACCTGCTGTCTGCAAATACTGTGGTCTTCGTTATGTTCAAGACCATCATCATCACTAAGACAATCTGCCGAAGTGAACAACTTCACTAGCATCGCCATGACAAATCTCGCGCCTTCTCATCTGGCAAAAGATAAACTGGTTTCTGGGATCATTCCATTCGGTTCCTTTTGATTTAATATCTATTAAATGCTCAATTTCAATAAACTTGTGAAGGGATCAACTTCTTATTGGAACAGTTGATGTGTTTTCTTCTTGAAATGAATCAAAAATACTTTAAAAGGCTTGAAGTATTACTTCTATATATATGTCCATGGAAATCTTGCAATGGCTATAACAACAGCTATAGCTCTTCCCATCCATGATCGGCTTCACTAAACAGTTCGTCAACTCTCACATGTGTTGTATCTTTTCACCCAGATTTCAACGGATGAAAGGATCCATGATCCCCCATCTTTACCCAAATAAATCTTGTAACTTTTTACAATTAGAAATGCATAATTAGCCTCACTTTAATCAGGTTCACTTTCTCTGTATTTCCAATTTTATCGGATGTCTCCGAATAGACATCAGGTTCACTTTCTGACTAGATGTCTACAAAATGACCTTCAGAAACCCGAACACTTAGAGCAGCGATGGCATTCCATAAAAACATGCCTTATTCATCGATTTCATACTGAAAAGCTTGATGAATCCTGAACCACCAGTGCAATCTCCAAATATGATTTACTCGCTAACCCTCTTGGTTTTGTAGAATGACAGCTTTTTATAAGGATATATATATCCCTCATGATCAGTTACCTTCCGATAGACTCTAATATATTTGGTGGACAAATTTGTAAACTTCCAATATCAGCTTTTTTAGGCAGCATTGAAGAAAAACCAAAGACCATCGTGCACAGTTTATTAAGGTAGGTGCCTGAAATAATGGAAACTTCTCCGAAACAGTCGACAGCCAAAAAAAGATTGGTAGCAGCAGAAATAAGTAACATCCTCGTACTTGCTCTGGTTGTTCGCGATACCAATGCCTTGCCAACGGCTGATATGACGACAATGGTGCAATCTGTGTTGGACGATGGGTTAGAAGACATCGCCATCCGGTGGATTAAGTATTGAATTTCAACGTACTCCATCGTTGCCTCGGGATGAAGGGGGTCAAAGTGCATGTTATACTGAATTCCTCTGGTGAACAGATCGGCCTCGGGGAGATGAATATGAGCACCGGCGAGGGGGTTGAGGAGGGAGATGGCATAAGAGTCATGTTGTCCTTCGAGAACCAACCATCCCTCGTATGAGACGATTCCTAACTCGAAGCTCTTGTTTTCTTTAAGGGCCGGTAGTCTATGAGGGGGCAGTGCTTTGGGCGAAGGGAGAGTGAAATCTTATCCTCTGGTTAGGGTGAGTGAGGCTTCATTAACAGCAAGGGAAGAGAGGAAAAGAAAAGGGAAGTAAAATATTTATAATTTTTTTATTTGAGAGGGAAGGAATAGTCATTAACATAACATGTGCTATTATGCTTGAAAGGAAAGTGAGTGTAACGAAGATTAAATATATAAATTTATAAAATCATCCTTAATTTTGTTAAAGATTTGCGTGTTTAGAAACTTAGTATATTTTGTATATATTTATTAATTAAGATTTACGCATTCAAATAATTATAATTTATTTGTTAAAGTCGATGTCGACGTCAGCTTCAAAGTCGATGTCGACATCAAAGTCAGGGTAAAAGTCGACATCAATGTCAAAGTCAACGTCGATAGAGTACGAGCATCGAGTTGTGTAAATCGAGCGGTGCGAGTATTTTTAGTCACGACGCAAAGAACACCTAAAATAATAATTTTTAAAATTAATATAATAAAATAGAAATAAAATTGGAACATAAATGTTTTTGAGTTCCTTTTATCCTTCCTTACATCCTAAATCAAAGTGTAAATTTTTTAATTTCATGAATAAGGAGGGTTATACTTACCCTTCCTTATCTTTCTTTTCCACAGTTAACTGCCTTTCAAATAGAATTTTAAATTTTCCTTTTTCTTCTTTACCCTTCCGTCTGCTTCTCTCACCACCTTTGTGGAAGATAAGATGAAGGAGAAGGCGGCGAGATAAGATGAAGGAGAAGGCGGCGAGAGGACGATGCCTGAGATCGGCGCCGAGGAAAGCATGGTGCCATTTTAACTACCAAAACATAGAATTTTAGTGGATGCAAGGAAATAGCCCCACAATCCGCTGCAGATAACTTAGTAATTAGAACACAAAAAAATTCGCAGCATCAGAAAAATTCACAGGATGTAAATAAATTGAATATTTGTCAACAAGTTTGGTATTTAATTGGATAAAAATTTATTTATATTCATTCAATACACATAAATTGAATTACATAAATAAAATTAAATAATTCATTAAATTAAACGAACAAGCTCAAATACATGTATTCAACTCGTTAATTTTTCGTAAACAATGTTAATGAACAAATATACTAAATTAACAAAAAAAATCAAAATAAACAAATTTGGTGTTCTAACTTGTAACTTGGTAAGAACTTATTGTTTTCATTTAATATACATAGATCAATTAAATGAACAACTCGTTAAACTAAGCGAGTAAATTTGAACATACATGTTCAACTTATTAATATTCGTGAACAATGTTCATAAGAGTTCAAATCCTTTGTCCCCAAATTTCTCTGTTCCCGTGTCCCCTTACCGATCGAATGGACTAGATTATATCTCAAGGATGCCTTGCACATCACGAGGATACTTCACACATCTTAAGGATGTCATGATACCTTAAGATATAATCTAATCCGTCCGATCGGCAGGGGACACGGGGACAGAGAAATTTAGGGACAGAAGATTTGAACTGATATTCATAACAAACATTCTAAACAAACAAAAATTATTTCAAAATGAACAAATAAATTTAAGAGTCCAATAACATCTAAATTGGTTTAAAAAAAATTAAGCTAAAACTCAAGCTAAAAAAGATCAAACTAAAATTAAACATGAATAACCATTTCAATAGTGATTCATTTTAGACTAAAATTAAACATGAATAACCATTTCAATAGTGATTCATTTTAGACTAAACTAGACTAGGTTACCTTATCAAATAAATTTAAATACCACGAACTTCGCGTTGGCTCGTTTACAAATTTTTATTTTAGCTACTTTAATCTCCATTTTATTTCACAGACAACAGTTGATGAAATTAAATTCCAGAAAACAAAATCTTCACCTAACTATATCTTCAGTTTAAAAATGAAGGAAGATATACTTTTTGATAATCATGTATAATTTTTCCCCCAACCAATCAATTACAAAAATTTATTATAAAGCAAAGATGAAAACCAGATTATTTTAGATTTCATAATGTCTGAATATAACCAAACTCACTAGATAATTTTGAGTCATAATAATAAGGAAACAGAGAATCCAAGTAAACGTCATGCAGAATCCAAAGACTAAAGTCTCAAAAGCTAAGTCATTATCTAGCCTCAAGATGAGTAGTCCTATCTGAGGAACATACAGATTACACTTTTCTTATCAGAAGAAAGACTCTCTGATCCAACTCGAATTGAGCAGCATTCGAGGGGTCGCCCTTGAGCATCATAAGCAGTCCTCCGAACGATGCATATATTTCTCTGAAGAAATGAGAAAGGGAAAGAAAGCAGTTAGAACCATATCAAAGCACCCTGAATTTGTCGATGCTTGCTTAGTCTAGTGGTAAGCGAGCCTCACTAGATTCCGATAGGGTTAGAATTTGTATAATAGCAAATGTCGGGCGGAGTTTAACCTTGTCACTCTCACACGGATGGACAGTGTGAGGATGCCTAGTGCATAACTTGACCTCCAGTGAACTTAATTTCCTTTCTTTCCGGTAAATATTTGCATTTTAATTGTGTGAGCATCAGAACCCGATTCTGGGAGGACGTAAAAAAGCATAACGAAGAAACATACATAATCTAGATAAAAGAAACAAGTGACCAAGCGCAATTAAAATTACGGAATTCCCAAAGGCACATCAAACTGTCAGATTTCACAAATGATGCACTTGTTTCCCATTTTACTCCTCCCGCCAACCACTAATGTTGCATTCAAAGAACGACACTGTCACTTTGGTGTTGCATAAATCCAAAAACCTATCATGAAAACAACACCACTCTGATTTTGATTTTTGAAATGCAGTAGCATAGTGGTACTGTTATTTGAATGCAGTACTAAAGTGGATGACGAGAGGGGTAAAATAGAAAACAAATGCGCCCTTTGAGAAATCTGAAAAATAAGTATGCCTTTTGAGAATTCCACAATTTTAAATGCATTCTTTGGTCAATTGCTGAAGAACTTGCTCCTACTTGTAAGTCTGATTATAACAAAATAAAAAAGAGGCAATTCTCATTTAGGAAGGGAAAAAAACATACACTTTAATATTCTGTCCGCCTGAAGCTTCCTCTGAGATTTTGTATAGCTTCCCGTGCATCACATACTCAAATTTGTCGGCAAGTGATTTTCTGTTACCCTGAGAATAAACCGATAATTCTTAGAAAAAATATAGTGAATAAAACTGTAACATAAATGATAACCTTCAATATGATTTGAGATATTAACTCAAAATAAGTAAAACAAACAAAAAATTAAATAAATAGACACATTCGATCATCAAGCACAAGAGTTTCACCTTCTTGATAAAATTTAAAAGATCAAAGAAATAAAACTCAGTCATACTAATTAGTACCTGCAAGAAGTAACCAGTGTCGGGAGTTCCATCCAGATTGAGTGTTGGAGATAGAACCATTGTGAACTTATCTCCAACATGGAGTGGATAAATTTCAGTGTTCACATCTAGATGCATGAACATATCAAACTGCTCACTGCGTGCTTCTATCCGAGAAACTACAACAAAAGTTGCTTCACATTAAAGCAAAATACTGATATTTCTGAACGTAACTTGAAATTTAAAAAATAAAGAAAAAGTAAATGAGCCATTCGATATAAGTCTCACAGATACCATAAAAAAAGGGTAATCCAATGCACAAAACTTCCACTAATATGGAGTCACGGGAAGGGTATGTAGCCTTATCCTATTTTGCAAGAGGTTGCTTCCAAGACTTGAACCCGTAACCTCTAAGTCACATGACAGATACGATGAAAGAACTTAATTGGAGCTATTTTTTAAATCTACTATTAGAATACTGCATAACAAGGCACTTGCATAATATTTTCCTGCAACTTAATCATCAAGTAAAATAATTTCAAGCATATGGTAAAGAATGATAGAGAAGCCACATAAAAAACTACAGTTGGATAAGGCTCTCACTTGCAATGAAGCATGGTTACATGCTTGCTAGCATAGTTATTTAAGACGTGAGACGCCCAAAAGCGTATAGGTGCTATGGGACCTGAGGCGCCTTACCGAAGTAAGACACTCTAGGTATAAATTTTTTCAATTCAAACATATATAGGGAATTTCTGCCAAAATATTTGCTAACAAAACTATAATTCATAAAATATTAAACAATAATATAAATATAAAATTCACTAGTAAATAAATACATTATGCACATAATTCACATTAAAAAAACTTCAAATATCTAAATCTTCATCGTCTTCAATCATATCATTATCATCATCACCAAATGTTTCAGATTTGTATAACTGAATCTTCATCGGTTTTCTCAAGACTGATTTCTTCCTCATCTCACAAGGTGCGCACTTAAGGCACACAAGAGCAAAAGGCTCGTCTGGCTGCACCTTGCACAGCTAGGCAAATGCCTTTAATAACTATGCTTGCTAGCAAGTTGGAACTAAATAACATGTAGAGACCATTAAATTAAACATTAAGATAATACATCAAACTACACATGGTAACATGAAACAAGACAATCAATGAATATTATTATTAGACAAGGAAAGAGAGAAAAGGAAATTAAAGAAAATTCTATTAGAGAGAAGAGACTATTAGCAGCAAGAGACTTTTGCTAGCAATAAAATATTGAGTAAAGTTCAAAGGAGGGATAAGATCTATGCAACCAACCCAAAATAGTTGATAATGGCACAACTTAATGATAATGGTGGAAATAGGAGTATTAGTTCAACATTAGGCACATGCTAATATGCCAAAAGTGCATATATATATATATATAACCCAATACACTAACTAATCAATCATCATCTGATCACCTTTCTAAAAAATGTATTGATTGCTAAATTATATACTCGAAATCGAAAATTATAAATTTTGAGAGATAAGTAGGGAGGATCTATCACGATCCGGATCGTACAATCCTATGATCCAGAAATACCAAATTGATTCGAGATCGTTTGGATTCATCTTTTGTGGTGGAACAGGAGTAGAATCAGTGGGATTGAATAGGATCAGAAAAATCAGTACGATGCGACATTACAACAAATCTACACATTTTGTTTTGTTGAGGTTCCTCTTAAACTGTGTCATCTTGTAGCCCTTTTTTTTTGCCCAAAGACCCCAAACCCTAAAGATCCGATCCTACCGATCCTGACCCCAAATCGATCTTGCATAGGATCATGATCCTACGAACTATGGGGAGTGTGTAGCAAAACTAAAAATGAAAAATCAAACTTCCAAAAGCTAGGGATGGACCGGTAAAAAGGGTGTCTCTGGAACCTTCAAAAGGTGTGAAGGAATCTAGTAGGTATAAATTGAATTTTAGGCTCAAAAAGGCAGTATTGTATGGAAGTTACCAGACCAAGCTTTAAGATTAAGGAAATAGGCACAGCACCCTTAAAGGAGCTTTCACAATGCTTGAAACAAATCAAAATTCACACTCCATTTCGCTCGGAAGCTTTTGAATAGGACTGAACTTATAAAGTTAAATAAAATGCAGATTTAATAGCTATATAATTCTGAGATTAATACACAAAGATTCTGACAAATAATCACGATTATCAACAGAAAAACCATTATATAACAGAAGAATGAAACAAATAACCACCTTGTGTTCATGATGCAAATATTTAGCATAACAATTTTTCTTCTCGCAGTTTAAAGTATAAATAGCAAATCAATTCTGCTACTAGTTTCATCAAAACATGAATATCACAAGTCATAAGATGCACAACATCTATTACAAACATAGATCATGTAGCATACCTTTATCAAACTTTTTACCATCTGGGTCTATTTTTGTCAAAGTAAAGATGTCTTCAAAAAGAAGCTCAACCATTTTTATAAAGATCAACCTCTGCAAGGAACCTGAAAAGACAAAATCTTACCAGAATTATGCAATAGATGATTGTAAACACATATAAGAAGCTAACCCAAATTAAAAACGGCACTCTAACAGTAACATAGCATGTTTAAATGTTATCCATTCATTTGATCCAACTTTCCTCTTCACCAATGTTATTCATTCAATATGCAACTAGACAAGGTTACTAATATGAAATAGAAAACAACAGAGGCTGGCATCAGTCCTCATCGGCGCCAAAGTGTCTAGAAGATCCAGAAATATGAGAGGTACGGCATCGGAGTATGCAGGTGCGGACCGAGTTGCAAGGCAGTTTTCCAAATCAGGAGGAGCAACAGGAGAAAGGAGAAAGGAAGCTCGGCTGTCGGGCTTTTGGGGGCGAGGTGTGAGAAAACCGGAAGTATTACTAGCGTATAAGAAGAAGATAAGTTAGGGTTATGGCATGGTTCGTCGGAACGGACGTGGAATGGCCGGAACGGGATTTCCGGCACAAGAACGGCTCACGCCGTTCCAAAGTTCCGGTAAATAACGTGGTTATAACGGTAAAAGAACGGATCGGAACGGCCGGAACGGAAATGATTACCTCCGGATGAATCGTAAAATGGCGTCGGAGGTGCTCCGGCGTGGCCTGATCGGGAAGCTATCGCGCTGTCGAAGAAGGCGGCGACGGCGGCGGCGATTAAGGGCTTCGACGCGTGAGGAGTGAGAGACAGAGAAGACGCAAGTTAATAAAATTTTAGAACTTGGATTTTAATAAATAAAATCCATTTTATAAAAATATAATCATTTTAATATATAATATAATAAGATATAATAAAAAATCATTTTAATTTTAAAAAAAAAAATTAAAAAAATCTATATAATCATATAAACTTAATTTGATGTTAACTATTATTTATATTATTATTATTATTATTATAAATAAATTTAATTAGATTACATTTTAATTAATTTTAATTATTAACATTATATATAATAGATTTATAGATTTATTATTATTATTATTATTATTATTATTATTATATATATATATATATATACGCGTCGCGATCGTTTCATGAAATGATATTAGAATTAGACCGGTAGAATCCGTGATTGTTCTGACAAATCATAGTTATGGGTTAGAAGCAAACCCTTGCCGAAGCTGACTCGAGGAGGAGCTGATGTCTTCAACACCGGTGGTAGATTAGGGTGTGGTGCTTTTGTCGACGTCGCTGTCTTCATCGGGCGGTAAGCAAAAGGGAAGAGAAGTCGACGTGAACGCTTTTAAGCCGGAGTAAAAGCCAGAGTGATAGGATCCAAATAGACATATCTTTATAATAGACTATTTAATTTGTTATTAATTTAGATTAGATAATTAGATTATTATTAATTTAGATTAAATATTAAATTTATTATTATTTATCCTTTCAAAATATTAGAATAATTTATTAGATTTATTAATATTTTTATATTAATTTATATTTATTATAAAATTATTGTGTAATTTTTAGAAGACAATAAAATGATTCAATTAAATAATCAAATTATTTTGATTATTAGAGGTTAATCTTGATCATTATTGGAGTTGGTCTCTCAAAATGGCCATCCCATCCTCTTACTCTCATCCTTCCTCCTATTTCTTTACAAGATAGGATGCGGTTATTATAAACTTAGTATCAGAGTCAAGTTTTACTTCTTCTTCTTCTTCTTCTTCTTCTTCTTCTTCTTCACTACATAGCTCCAAGCAAGTCTGCATCCATTAACAAGTGTATGAGTTTTATGTTTAATTAGAGATGATATAATCAAGTTTGTAATATTATTGAACTTGAAATGTAATTGAATTATGTGTTGTTGTTGTTATAATTTAGATTATAAAGTTTTATTATATTTTTATAATTCAGATTATCTTACATTATAATTTTAAAATTTATCAAATTTGATAATATTATTTATCTCTCATAAAACATGGCCAATAAATTATAGAATTTGAAGCTAAGTATGAAATAAGACCAGAGAAATTGGGAAAAAAATATCCTTGGTCACAATAGTAGAAATATTGAAGGGTCGATGAAAACTCCGGTTCTAGCATAGAAAAGATAAACAAATTGATAATCTCAACAAAAGGTAATTATAAAGATAATTTGAATAAGAAGTTAAAGTTTCATAGTGAAAAAAAAAATCATTTATCACATCATTGAGACACCGATAATTAAAGTCACACCATCTTACACCCATTTCTATTTCCATCATACAAGAGAATAAAGAAATAATATATTATCATCGTCAACACCATCAAATGTTATATGTTTTTTTTTTTTTTTTTTTAATCATAACTTAATGAGGACTCGACACTAAGCAAAGTAGAGACCGAACACAATAATACTCATCAACGAAGAAAATTTTCAAATTCGAGAAAGATTCATAAAAGTTTATTTATCTATTATATTGAAAAAATCAAAAAGAAGTTGTCATTTTAGCGACCTCTATAACCCATACTCTCTGAAAAAGGATAGATTATAAGAGGTATTTATGCTATCACAGTGATCCTTTGCATGTGAAATGTTATGCACATCAAAAGTGTTGGAGTTGTAAGATTACAAAACAAAGTCTCACATTGAAAACACATGAGAAAGATCATGGACTTATAAGGGAAAGATATCTCCATTGATAAGAGACCTTTTGGATAATTTCTTCGGTTCTAAACTGATATCAGAGCTTAGACTGTCAGACTAGTAAGTCAACACAGGGAGATCTCCACAGGCAGAGAGGCTCTCATAATCTGATATAGTTGAGATCCAGAGGAGATCTTCACAAGCAGGGAGGCTCACGCAAGACTTTCCCGAATGGGGATGCTTCAAGTTGTGTCTATTGATCAGAAATGTATCAGAGGGATTGTTCCCAAGCCTTGTCGATGGGTCAGGGATGTATCCAAAGGAGTTATTCCCAAGTTGCAACATCCCAAGCTATGGAAGCTTAAATCTTTATGGGGATGTATCCCAAACTGTGAAAACTTGAGTCTTTCCGTGGATGTACCCAATGAAGTTATTCCCAAGCTATAACATCCTAAGATGTCAAGCCTCGGGGAAGTCTCTGTCGATAAAATTTTGACAGTATCTTCCATGTATGGGTGACAATTTGATACTTGACTACATAGCCCGTAGGGCCTCATAAACCTCGGCCAAAACAACCGGAACATATACAATAATATAAACAAACAATCCACGCAGTTTATAATAAATCAGCCTCTGACTGACTACACAACAAATCACAACACGCAGTTTATTATAAAACCTACTCACTACTTGAGAAAAACACAACCCGCAACGAAAAATCATCACAACGGAAAACAAGGGTAGTAGACCAAAACTCGATATAACATTCACGAGTACAAGATCTACACATCACACGCATGTAGATCACAAAACAAGGAAACAAAGTCGGAAAGTAAAAAACCATATCTACACGAGGTGGAGAACTAGCGACTGGAACCTCTTGACAGCCTCAACCTGATATAGAAATAAAGCAACGGGGTGAGTTCAACAACTCAGCAGGTATCAAGATGACATGCATAGTAAGATATATCTAACAGTAATAATCATGAAGTATAATCTCCTAATCAAAAACAAGAAATGCGAAAATTGAACAAGCAAAAAAGGCATACTCACCAGGACCTCTTATCCAGATATAAGGGTCGTCAGACCAAACACATCATGTCTCCTGTATGCATGTCAATCATATGTAACCACAAAAATGCAGCATCCAAAATGCAGCAACCACAAGCGATAAATGCAATCCATGCATATGATACAAATGACATGGTCACCCCTAACACCAGTCAACCACCTCACACACGATGGAGATGTCGAGTGGGTAGGGTTGTGACAACTGTGTACTTTGTTATCACTACTTCTGAGTGACCGAGTAGACAGGATGCTGTTGGAGTACACCTATCCTCCAACCCCTAACAGAGTGGGGGACACAAAGCTCTCATCTCCCTGTGTCATAGTCAAGAGGAGGGATCCATGTTCGCTACCACGCTACAGTCAACACTACCCATGAGCGGACCGGCGGAGCCTGACAGAGCAAAACTGTCACACACCATGCCTGATAAACCACTAACCCATGAGTGGTTGTGTTTGCAGATCATGTAACTGGTGATGTGCTCAACAACAATAGAGCCGACAATCGGTCAGCATGCAATCATGTAAAAATGATACATGACATTAAGCATGAAATCCTGAAAATACCAACCTCCTCATAATGTGTACCAAAAGGAAAACCAAGTCCATATCAATGATCTAGGTACACATGCCAAGTAATAAAACCTAGATACACATGTCAGGTAATAAACTAGGTACACATGCCAAGTAGTAAACTAGGTACACATATCAAGTAAATCTAGTAGCTAGACCTGTATCCAGTAATGTATTGTATGTCACTACATAAGTACACAATGCAAGAATCAAGAGGACATAAGCATAAATGCATAACAGATAACAATATGGTAAACTACGGTATCAAGTAGTGACATACCAAGTAGATATAAGCATAACTATTACTACTAGTTATAAGTCACTAAGCATATCAGAATGACAATATCAAAAGATAAGTTAAAGGTACCTACCTCAAAAATGGAGATCGTATCCGAAATAGATCCCACGTCGAGACGCTTGTCTCGAATCAACGTCTTGCATATAGTATGCATAGTATAGCTAAGTTTCATTTTAAACAAAATTCTAATCCGATTAGGAAGCTAGGGTTAAATTTCATTTGATAATCTTATCCTTCCTTCATAGTTAATATCCTTAAACTAATCAACTAGAAATGTCAACTAATAAATGAATCGCTAACCCATAATCAAATAGATTAAGCAATCCTAACAATTTCACCTTCCAATTAGGGGTTGCTTCAAACATAATCAGTCCAAAACTCACCCAACTCTAAAACTAGTTCATTCATAATTAAACACAGACTCACCAAAATTTCTGGAACCCCTGTATAGCATCTATTAGTGTTATTGGCCAGAGTAGGTGGTGGTCGGCAAGGTGACAATGTTGTCCAATTTAGGGAATCGATGTCCAGATCATTAATCCAATAACAAAATACAGTAGATAAACTGGTGTTTACCTCAAATCCAACAGTAAAAGCTCCAGAAATGGAAGGAAACTTGAGTGTGTGTGATGAACGAAAGGATTGACTGACCGGAAGTGACAAGACTACTGCCCAACTCTGTTTTGACTATCTAATTCATCAACACAACACCCAAACGTATGAAAGAAGATCTAGGAGGAAAACCTATCTCAATCTGGCCATCGAAAACCCTAGGTTATTTAAAGAAATTAAACATTTCATCGTTCAAATAGGGTAGCTTAAACAGGCTTTCCCCTAACCCAATAATTTATCCCCTTAACATATGTTATACGAGCTCCGATTAAATCTCAGAAAATTCCTAAAATTTTTTGAAAATTCCCTTATGGTTATTTGTCCTTTTTGATATTTTACATAAGATGTAGAAATGAGTTTTTTCTGGGATGTACCCAATGGAGTTATTTTTAAGCTGCACCATCCCAAGCTGTGGAAACTTGAGTTTTTTCTGAGGATATACCCAATGAAGTTATTCACAAATTATATCATCCCAAGCTGTGAAACCTTGAGTCTTTCTAGAGATGTATCTAATGGTGTTGTTCTCACACTGCAACATTTCAAGCTGTGGAATCTTGAGTCTTTTGGGGGATGTACCCAATGGAGTTGTTCCCAAATTGTCACATTCCAAGCTGTAGAAGCTTGAGTCTTTCCAAGGATATATCAAATGGAGTTGTTTCTAATTGGTAACATCCTAAGATGTGGAAGTTGAGTCTTTTCGAGAATGTACCCAATGAAGTTGTTTCCAAGCTGCACCATCCTAAGCTATGGAAGCTTGAGTCTTTTCGGAGATGTACCCAACAATCTCCCTCTCAAACAAAGGAGCATAAAGTTCTCCCTCAAGTATCGAGGCACTCTTGACTTGCTCAGGGCCTCCCCTCGAGTATCGGGTCTCTCTTGACCTACTCAGGGTCTCTCCTACTTTATTCAAAGTTTCACTCACATGGTTCGATCTTGGATCATGGCTCTGGCTCGTGCTTCTTCTGACGGTTAGTCCGATGAAGAGCGACCTCGCTCTGATACCAATTGTTAAGATCAAAAGATTTCAAATATCTCCATAATAGTATGATATTATCCATTTTGAGCATAAGCCTCTCATGATTTTACTCTTAGGTTCTATCCAAAAAAATTCATATTAATAGAGATATCTTTTTTTATAAATCAATGATCTTTTGCATATATTTTCAATGTAAAATTATCTTTATAATCTTAGGATTCCAAAGGAATTTCTTGCGGTCAACCAGAGTTGGTGGCTAGAGAATCTGACAAATCATCTAAAATTAGTGACCAATTTTAATTTGGTCTCTATAATTAAAATTGGTGGTTAATTTTAGCAGTTAGAATTAAAATTGATCGCTAATTATAATTACAATTAGTTAAGTAACAATTTAAAATAGAAATAATGGCACCTCCAGCTAATCAAGTCGCTCCCCATTCTCGAAAAGCCTCTGGATGAGGATATTTACTAGAATCTTTCCATTCTAAACAACGTTGTTCTAATGGATTCAATGTGGAATGAGTTTCCGATCAAGATATTAAGTAAGCACTTTTTTTATTCAGGTTATCAAGAAAGGCATCAGGATTACTGGAATAGGGTCCTCAACGGCTTCAATTCCTATAGACGCAAAACCAACTCATTTGGATCCCTCTTAAACTCGGATCCGTCAACTTGGTCGTCCTTTAATGTCTAAATGGAATACAACAAAAGAGTTTGTATCAAAATCAGCCCTTATACTTCATTAGTAACCCTAAACAAATCAAAATATATTCAATAAACCTGATCAATATATTTAATATTAAATTCAATTGTTATTTCTATTTTATATTATACAACTTATATAAGATTCTAAAAAAATGATAATTTTTGCAATGAGTAATTTAATTGTTAATCGGTCACTAAATATATTTAGCGATCAAATAATGATAAAAATGATAAATTAGAGATCAATTTTAATTCAATCTCTAAGAGATCGAAATTGATAACTAATTATAATTATAATAACAGTTAGTTTACGAATAATTTAAAATACAAATAATGACACCTCCGGCCGCTCTTATGCCTCAAGCCGCTCTTGCACCTCCGACTGCTCCCCCCATTCTTGAAATGTCCTTGCTAAATAACGTTGTTTGAAGGGATTCAATGTGGAATGAGTTTCTCGATCAAGATACTAAGTATTTTTTTATTAAGGCGGTCAAGAACACATATATCCATTAATACTACAAAAAAAAATGATAATTTTACAATAAAAAATTCGGAAGCTAAATATATTTAACGATCTAATAGTGATAGAAATTGTTGTCTTTAACTTTTTTATCGTTAATTTTTAACAGTCGAATATAATATATTAGTCATTAAATTAGCAATAAATTTTAATTTGATCATTAATTTAAGAATCAAATTTAAATTTTATCATTAAATTGTTAGTTAGAGCCCTGAGTCAATCATTTGATGATTGTATTATGTACTTGTTGTATCATATTCTTATATAAATAAAGACATTTGTTTTTAGTTATTATACTTACTTGTATTTGTGCCAAATAAACTAAGTATAATAGCGTCCTTGAGTAGAAGGTTCTCACCTATATCAATCGGTTAGTTGAACCGATAGTGAGATGATATAGGGAACACTACTCTTAATCATTCCTAGTCGAGTATTAACATTCAGGGACAATGTTAATGCAATAAGACTAGCATGTAGGTCAACTCGATGACTTGATCTCACAAGTCATGGATATAAAGATATCAAGTTGACACATGGGTATGCATTGGAGAATGTATACTGAATGACTCGCCATGAGAAAGTATCATGGATCGTTATATGAGTGTCATATACTTTCTCATATGGCTATTAATATGACTACTAGTCCTTGGACCTGAAGTCACCATGGATTCCTACATAAGAAGTTATGTACTTTGATTTCGTCAAACGTCACCCGTAACTGGTGGACTATAAAGGCGATTACTGGGTATGTAACGAATTATGCAGAGGGATGTGAGTGATGTAGATGGGATCTATCCCTCCTATATGACGGGAGCGACATCGATATTCTTGATAGAGTGAGACCACGAAGTGCATGGCCATGCCCAAATGAGTCAATATGAGATATTGAGCTCATTTGATTTAGTGAGTCTACTTGGAGATCAAGATTTAGATTGGTCAGAGGATGACACGGTCTATGTCTCACATTGATCAATCTAGATGTCTAGGATAGAAGGACACTTGTCATATATTGTGAGGAGTCACAATTAGTAGTCACAAGGTGATGTTGGATCTCAACATTCTTGTAACTTGGGTAGTAATGATGTGTTGCTAGATACCGCTCATTACTTATGCTCCTAAATGCCAACGTTACAAGAACCTATAGGGTCACACACTAAGGACAATTAGATGGAGATTAGGTTCATATGATGAACCAAGAGGATTAGATTCATGTGATGAATCAAATTGGATTAAGAGTAATCATAATTGGGCTAATTGAGTTGGACTCAAGTTGATTCATGTGTTCAATGAGTCTAATTTAGATTATGACTCATTGAATCAATTTAATTAAATGAATTAGATTCATTATATTATATTGGCTTGAATTAAATGGTTGGGTTAGCTCAACCATGAGAGAGATTAAGTCAAGTTTGACTTGACTTGAGAGGAAGAGGAAGAGTCAAGTTTGACTTGACTATTTGCCACCTCATTTGTGAGTTGGCATTAGGAGGACTAATGATGATGTGCCACATCATCAAAGCTAGCACATGTGTGTGCCACATCATGGAGGTTACAAACCCCATTTCCATTTAATGTGGCTGGCCACATTAATTGTAAAGGAGTTACAATTGTGGTCGGCCACTCAAAATGAAAGGGAATGAATTTTTCATTCATTGGTATTCATTCTATCTTCTTCCTCCTAGAGCTCTTGCTTCTGTCCCTCTCCTCCTCTTGCCGTGACTGATCAAGGGTGCTAGCACACCTTTGTTTAGTTTTTTTCCACCCATTTGTTCGTGTGGATACTTCTAGAGGATCGTACGCTTGACGATCTCGAGATCCGGCACTTCCTTGGACGAGCGGGATTCGTAAAGGGCACGTATCAAGGGTAAAATGTTTTCTCCTAGTGTAGATCTAGGCTTTAGTAAACTCGTACTCGTATTTTTGTTTTATTTTACTTCGCACGAATCCGGTGGCTAGGGGTTTCGGGGTTTCCGCGACGCGAAAAAGCGTGATGCATAATTAGTAATTAATTAGTGTCTAATGATTAGATTAGATCTAAATCGTGTACAAGATGCATCCTCTCGATTTGATTAGATTTTAATCGCGTCAACTCAAATGCCTACCGTGCCGTGATACCTATCACTACCTCGATCACATGTGTTGTTGAATCTGCCAAAACAGAGCAACACATATTATCTTGGTAGGGTACGGAGGGACAAACTTGGTCCCGCTTATCAACGCATGGGCGAGTACAAACTCAATTAGATTGAGTATTCCTAGTTAGCTCGGTTGGATCGAGTACAACTATAGGCATTTTTCCAACGGTTGGAAAGATAGGACTTAAATCACATTTATATTAATTCTTAGGCGTATTAGCCAAAGCTAACTCAAGTTTTAATATAACTGTGGATAATGATCCTATAAACAATAGTTGCATAGAGATGTAATTGGTAAATCGTTACCTACCGATCATACTAAATCTTGGATGTATTAGCCAAGGCTAACTCAAGGGTTAGTATGATGTGGATCTTCTCCCACATGAATTATAGAATTCAGTGGGAGCATCATTTAGTTAAAGGCCTAATTAAATGATTCAAAAGAATATGATATTTATTTTCTGTATTTTTCTGTTGTAGATAACCATGACGTCGAATACGAACTCTTTCTCTCTGCATTTTGTCCTTGAGAAGGACAAGCTCAACGGAGCAAATTTCCTGGACTGGTACAGGAACTTGAGAATAGTTCTCACCCAGGAACGTAAACTGTAAGTTCTGGAGCAGCTCATTTCGGAGGCTCCTCCTGCCAATGCCACGCGAGCTGACAAAGATGCTTATAAGAAACATCAAGATGACGCATTAGATGTGTCCTGTCTAATGCTCGCGACCATGAACTCTGAGCTTCAGAAGCAACACGAGTTGATGGGCGCTTACGATATGGTTGAACATCTTCGTCAACTATATCAAGGACAAGCACGACATGAGAGATTTGAGATCTCAAGGGCACTATTTCAGTACAAGATGTCAGATGGGGCTCCTGTAGGTCCATATGTACTCAAAATGATTGGGTACATAGAAAACCTACAGAGGTTGGGATTCCCTCTTGGCCAAGAGTTGGCCACTGACCTGATCTTACAATCCTTGCCGGATAGCTATAGTCAATTCGTTCTAAACTACAATATGAACGAAATTGACAAGTCACTGCCCGAGCTGCTTAGCATGTTAAGAACTGCTGAGTTGAACCTTAAGAAGGTTAAGCCCCACCCTGTTCTGATGGTTCAGAAACACAAGGGCAAGGGCAAGCCCAAAGGCAAAGGAAAGTCCCAAGCCAAGGGCAAAGGCAAGACACTGAAGCCTAAAGGAGGGGTCGCCAAGGATGCTACCTACTTCCACTGCGGTCAGACCGGACACTGGAAGAGGAACTGCAAGGTGTACCTAGAAGATCTTAAGAAGAAGCGAAGTGAAACTTTCACTTCAGGTATATATGTTATAGAAGTCAATCTATCTATTTCTTCATCATGGGTATTAGATACCGGATGTGCTTCTCACATTTGTACTAATGTGCAGGCATTGAGAAATAGCAGGGCATTGGCAAAGGGCGAGATGGACCTACACATAGGCAATGGAGCATGGGTTGTTGCTGTTGCTGTAGGAATTTATTTTCTATCTCTGCCCTCTGGGCTTGTACTAGAATTGGATGATTGTTGTTATGTGTCTGCTTTAACTAAGAATATAATTTCAGTTTCTTGTTTGGACAAGAAAGGTTTCTCTTTTATAATAAAGGACAAATGTTATTCAGTTTATTTAAAAGATATGTTCTATTGTAGTGCACCTCTGATGAACGGACTCTACATTCTAGACCTTGAAAGCCTATCTATAACATAAATACCAAGAGGTTCAAGTTAAATGACATGAACCAAACCTATCTCTGGCACTATCGCTTAGGTCATATAAATGACAAGCGCTTATCCCAGCTCCATAAGGATGGTTTGCTAGACTCATTTGATTTTGAATCTTATGAGATGTGTGAGTCATGCCTATTAGGCAAGATGACCAAGACTCCCTTTAGTGGGCACAGCGAAAGAGCGACTGATTTGTTAGGACTTATACATAGTGATGTATGTGGCTCTTTCAATGTCGCTGCTAGAGGCGGTTATAAGTACTTCATCACATTTACTGATGACTTCAGTAGATATGGTTATGTGTACTTGATGATACATAAGTCAGAATCCTTTGAAAAGTTCAAAGAATTCAAGAATGAAGTACAGAACCAGCTTGGCAAGAGTATTAAGATACTTCAATCAGATCGAGGTGGAGAATACCTTAGCCAAGAGTTTCGTGACTATCTAGCTGAGTGTGGGATTCTATCCCAACTCACTCCTCCTGGAACACCACAGTGGAATGGTGTATCTGAAAGGAGGAATCGTACCCTATTAGATATGGTACGGTCTATGATGAGTCATACAGATCTTCCTACATGTCTTTGGGGCCATGCTCTAGATACGGTAGCTTTTATACTCAACCGAGTTCCATCCAAGGTCGTGATAAAGACACCATATAGGATATGGACTGAGAGAGATGCCCAGGTGTCTTTTATGAGGATTTGGGGTTGTGAGGCTTACGTTAGACGTCAAGTCTCAGACAAATTAGGACCCAAATCCGACAAGTGCTACTTTATTGGATATCCCAAGGAAACTAAGGGATATTACTTCTACATTCCCAATCAGCACAAGGTAGTTGTGGCAAAGACTGGGGTCTTTCTAGAAAGAGATTTTGTTTCTAGAAAGACTAGTGGGAGTACGTTCGATCTTGAAGAAGTTCAAGATGCGGACCATAACACTGATGCCTCGATGGAAGTTGAACTGGAACCACAAAGAGTTGTGGATGATGTTGTTCCACAAAGAGTTGAGGAACAACAACCAGCTCAAGTAGACATACCTCTTCGCAGGTCTGATAGGGTACGTCGTCAACCTGAGAGATACTCATTTCTCTTGTCTGACCATGATGACGTTGTGCTCATAGATGATGAGCCTACCTCCTATCAGGAAGCTGTGATGAGACCAAATTCCGAGAAATGGCTAGAGGCCATGAGATCCGAAATGGAATCCATGTACACCAATCAAGTATGGACTTTGGTTGATCCACCTGAAGGGGTAAAACTCATTGGGTGTAAGTGGGTCTTTAAGAGAAAGACTGACATGGATGGACTTATCTATAAGGGTTGCTTGGTAGCTAAAGGTTTCAAGCAGATTCATAGTATTGACTATGATGAAACCTTTTCTCCAGTAGCGATGTTTAAGTCCATTCGGATCATGCTTGCTATTGCAGCTTACCATGACTATGAGATATGACAGATGGATGTCAAAACCGCGTTTCTGAATGGAAACTTGCTCGAGGATGTGTACATGACACAACCTGAGGGTTTTGTAGATCCACAGCATACTAGCAGAGTATGCAAGCTGCATAGGTCTATTTATGGACTAAAGCAAGCTTCTCGGAGCTGGAATCTTCGATTCGATGATGCAATCAAACAGTTTGGTTTCATCAAGAATGAAGATGAACCTTGTGTCTACAAGAAGGTTGTAGGGGACATAGTTGTCTTCCTCATATTGTATGTAGATGACATACTACTCATTAGGAAGAACATTCTTTTGCTTCAGTCTGTCAAGACCTGGCTAGGGAGTTGCTTCTCAATGAAGGACTTAGGTGAAGCATCTCGCATTCTAGGCATACAGATCTATAGAGATAGATCTAAGAGATTGCTTGGCCTAAGTCAGAGTACATATATTGACAAGGTACTCTTTCGGTTTGCCATACAGAACTCCAAGAAGGGATTTCTGCCGATGTCACATGGCGTGAGTCTTTCGAATACTCAAGGTCCCTCTTTTAGAGAGGAGAGAGACCGCATGGATCAGATCCCTTATGCTTCAGACATAGGATCTATCATATACGTCATGCTATGTACTCATCCTGATGTTTTGTATGCTTTGAGCATGACGAATAGATACCAGTCAGATCCAGGTGAAAGCCACTGGATAGCGGTCAAGAATATTCTTAAGTACTTAAGAAGGACTAAAGAATATTTATTGATATATGGAGGCAATGATGAGCTAGTTGTAAAGGGTTACAGTGATGCCAGCTTCCAGACCGATCAGGATGATTATCGATCGCAGTCAGGGTTCATGTTTTGCATTAATGGAGGTGCTGTGAGCTGGAAGAGTTTGAAGCAAGACACAGTAGCTGATTCTACGACAGAGGCCAAGTACATTGTTGCATCAGAGGCAGTAAATGAGGCAGTTTGGATCCACAAGTTCATCACTGAACTTGGGGTGGTTCCTAGTATCGCTGACCCTATTGAGCTCTATTGTGACAACAATGGAGCTATAGCACAGGCTAAGGAATCTCGCTCACACCAGCGGACCAAACACATACTACGACGCTTCCATCTCATCGAGAGATTATCGAGAGAGGAGATGTGAATATTTACAGAGTACCTACAGAGGCTAACATCGCAGATCCCTTGACCAAGACTTTGGCACAAAGGAAGCATGATGGTTACACTAGGTCATTGAGGCTTAGAGCCTACACTGATTGGCACTAGTGCTAGTGGGAGATTGTTAGTTAGAGCCCTAGAGACAATCATTTGATGATTGTATTATGGACTTGTTGTATCATATTCTTATATAAATAAAGGTGTTTATTTTTGGTTATTATACTTACTTGTATTGGTGCCAAATAAACTAAGTATAATAGCGTCCTTGAGTAGAAGGTTCTCACCTATATCAATCGGTTAGTTGAACCGATAGTGAGATGATATAGGGAACACTACTCTTAATCATTCCTAGTCGAGTATTAACATTCAGGGACAATGTTAATGCAATAAGACTAGCATGTAGGTCAACTCGATGACTTGATCTCACAAGTCATGGATATAAAGATATCAAGTTGACACATGGGTATGCATTGGAGAATGTATACTGAATGACTCGCCATGAGAAAGTATCATGGATCGTTATATGAGTGTCATATACTTTCTCATATGGCTATTAATATGACTACTAGTCCTTGGACCTGAAGTCACCATGGATTCCTACATAAGAAGTTATGTACTTTGATTTCGTCAAACGTCACCCGTAACTGGTGGACTATAAAGGCGATTACTGGGTATGTAACGAATTATGCAGAGGGATGTGAGTGATGTAGATGGGATCTATCCCTCCTATATGACGGGAGCGACATCGATATTCTTGATAGAGTGAGACCACGAAGTGCATGGCCATGCCCAAATGAGTCAATATGAGATATTGAGCTCATTTGATTTAGTGAGTCTACTTGGAGATCAAGATTTAGATTGGTCAGAGGATGACACGGTCTATGCCTCACATTGATCAATCTAGATGTCTAGGATAGAAGGACACTTGTCATATATTGTGAGGAGTCACAATTAGTAGTCACAAGGTGATGTTGGATCTCAACATTCTTGTAACTTGGGTAGTAATGATGTGTTACTAGATACCGCTCATTACTTATACTCCTAAATGCCAACGTTACAAGAACCTATAGGGTCACACACTAAGGACAATTAGATGGAGATTAGGTTCATATGATGAACCAAGAGGATTAGATTCATGTGATGAATCAAATTGGATTAAGAGTAATCATAATTGGGCTAATTGAGTTGGACTCAAGTTGATTCATGTGTTCAATAAGTGTAATTTAGATTATGACTCATTGAATCAATTTAATTAAATGAATTAGATTCATTATATTATATTGACTTGAATTAAATGGTTGGGTTAGATCAACCATGAGAGAGATTAAGTCAAGTTTGACTTGACTTGAGAGGAAGAGGAAGAGTCAAGTTTGACTTGACTATTTGCCACCTCATTTGTGAGTTGACATTAGGAGGACTAATGATGATGTGTCACATAATCAAAGCTAGCACATGTGTGTGCCACATCATGGAGGTACAAACCCCATTTCCATTTAATGTGGCCGGCCACATTAATTGTAAAGGAGTTACAATTGTGGTCGGCCACTCAAAATGAAAGGGAATGAATTTTTCATTCATTGGTATTCATTCTATCTTCTTCCTCCTAGTGCTCTTGCTTCTCTCCCTCTCCTCCTCTTGTCGTGACTGATCAAGGGTGCTAGCACACCTTTGTTTAGTTTTTCTCCACCCATTTGTTCGTGTGGATACTTCTAGAGGATCGTACGTTTGACGATCTCGAGATCCGACACTTCCTTGGACGAGCGGGATTCGTAAAGGGCACGTATCAAGGTTAAAAAGTTTTCTCCTAGTGTAGATCTAGGCTTTAGTAAACTCGTACTCGTATTTTTATTTTATTTTACTTCGCACGTATCTGGTGGCTGAGGGTTTCGGGATTTCCGCGACGCGAAAAAATGATTTTCATGGTCCGAAAGTTGCAACATAAATTAGTGATGAAAATATTAAATTCATAGCTATTTTATCTTATACAGTTTAATATTTAACTATCAAATTTAAATTTAATTAGTTAGACTCATAAATTAACCATTAACTGACTATGCTACTCTGTCTATTATAAATATAATATCAATTAATTAAGTAATAATTTAAAATAAGTTCAAATAATGACAGACACCTCCGCGGCTCCACCTTTGGCATTAAACCCATCCAGATGTTTATCGGGATTTAATAATTCCTATGTTACCTTAAAAATTTCACATCTTTTATAAAATTTTGTTAGATTCATTTTTTTAAAAAAAATAATTAATTCAGTTTCAATTAATTCGGCTTAGTTAGTTTAATTTGAACCGAATATATAATCCTATTAACAATAATCTAAGCCAAAAAAAAAAAGAAACAATAACAAATGATATTACAAAGTAATTTTCCATTATTGCCCACCACTGCCATTGGATAGAAGTAAATTTTTTTTTAAAAAAAAATCTGTTTTTGATCCTTTCAAGATCATCCTTATAAAATTTGAAGATCCATTCAAGAATTAATTATTATTTTATGATTTATTAGTTTTAAATTATTATTATTTTAAAAAGTATTATTATTTTTTAATTCCACTTTGAATGAAGTATTAATATAATTTTTTAATTTCAATCAAAATCAAAGAATGAGTTACATCTTGAGAATAGAAAGAATAAAATCTTAAAAATATCGTACATTTAGTTTTAAAATGAATAGAAACAAATAGATTTAAAAAAAAAATGAAATACCTAGCAACAAATTCAGAAAATTAAATAAATTTTATTATAATAAATCATGCGTACATTAAGAGATAAACTAATAAAAAAACGTATTATTTAAATGACACTCTAGAAGAATAATTTGGCAACTTAGTCAGATGTAAATTAACATTTCAAAATTATTTTTGCAACCGTATCTACCACTCCAATAAACTCCTCAAAAAAGTAAACTCGACTGGTAAAAATAAGTGCAACAAAAGTAGCTGCGATGTGAAAATAAAAAGACTTGCATTTTAGAGGACAGATCGTCTGGTCCACAAGTCTGGTCCACAATTTGCAAATTAGAGATGATCCACTTTTTTAAATCCTTAATTTAGATAAAATCCATCTATTTATAGATAGAATCTATCCAAATCAAGGATCATGATACAATGGACCATCCCTTGGTCCACAATTTGTAGACCAGAGGATCCCTACTATGACAAAACCGACTCAGTCGCCATTTGAAAGTGTGACAACAAAATTTAGATAACTCCCAGTGGCACCGAGCGCCTAATCATCTCATCTTCCTCTTTGGGAGGATGGATGGTAATGATTTCCAGCAACGGCGTGGTTGGGCCCTTATTTTCCTTGAGGATCCTAGTCCAGCATGATCTTCACCTTGATGCCAAGAACTCCCTGAAACCGAAATACATGTTAAATTCAAATAGTTATCAAATTAGTTAAGAAAACTGACAGCCTTTCAAGTGTTCTGCAAATGATCATCCTACAGAAAACAGTGACGAGGTAAACTTACTGACCTGCCTAAGCAGCACATGCCAGACAGCAGAATCGATGTATTCTTTAACCGGCTCACCAGAGGATATGGCCATCTTTAAACTTCATTGATTTAGTACGTTGAGACCTGAGCTTACCGCTCACTATTACCTACAAGAAAATTCTCTTACCAGGGATCGGAAATAGTTGATAAAACATTCTGATGAATGATGACATTTAACAGTAGCATCAACAGAAACTCACCTCACAACCTTTTGCACCTCTCCATGACAGAGGGCAGGGCACCGTAGCAAGCACCTCTCCATGACAGAGGGCAGGGCACCGTAGCAAGCTCTGCAAACACAGTGCTCATTAAGAAGCAGATTTACGGGACATTTGTTTGACTAATAATAGAGATGCTTCAGTATCAAATGAGAATTAATTGAAATTTAGTGAAGTGATAAGTGAAACAAGTTACAACAAACATCACCCTTAGATATATAGAATAGCCGAAGTTAAAAAATGAGCGCATCTCATACAATGCTCAATGAAATTATAAAAACACACACATTAATCACCTGCTGAAGAGAGAAACTCCCCCATTTAGGGTTGACCAAACAAAAAAATTACAAAGAAACAATTTAAAAACACATGTAGTTGGCACAAAAAATATTAAATTGTGAGGTTATGTTCAGTTTGAATTTATGCAAACAACCAAGCCAAGATGACATTTAGAATTGACTCCACTGCAACACACCCTAGGCTTTAAGAGAAGCCAAATCATAGAGACCTTAGCTAGTCTCCATTCAATTTTCTTTTACATTACACGATGGACATCACAATCAATTAAATCAGGCTCATGCACTTTGAGGATGATAAATATGAGAAAGAATTAGTAGATGGCTTGAATTGTAAACTAATCATCTGTGGATCAATCTCTACGGTTGTCTAGCTACTGCCGTAGACAGCTCTTTCTTTTGCACCTAGAAGCAATGTTCCATAAACAGTAAGAGGAAGTGAGGAACCTTGTCTATCAATAGGTGCAACTCAGACAATGCGTTTAACATGGAGCCTTAATCAAGAAACAAGAAAACATATATAAACACTTTAGATTTTGTTCTGATACTTGAGTTCAATTTTCTGTTTGATCAAACCATGGACATCACTAGAAATAAATCAGCTCACTTGCTTTAAAGATAAATATGAGATAGATTTAGTAGATGAGAAGTATTGTAAACTAATCATCAGTGGACCGATCTCTACGGTTGTCTGACCGCTGCTGCAGAACAGCTTTTTCTTTGTGCACCTTCAGTCAAAGATCCATAAATAACTAGAAGAATCCTCTTTATTAAAAGGTGCAACTACCACTACCACAAAAGTTCAACTTAAAATCTTCACAGAGAAATAGGATAAAAAAATAAAGCTTAATTTTTTTGTTTCTGTTTAATCGAATGATAAGCAAAACTATAAATGAATCAGACTCGCACATTATGCATAAATGTGAGATAGAAATAGTAGATGAGCAGTATGGCAAACTAATCATCTGTGGATCCATCTCTACGGTTGTCTGACCGCTGCTGTAAAACAGCTTTTTATTTGTGCACCGCAAATCAATGTTCCACAAAATGATCACGGAACTTTTTATATCTACAGATGCAACTACCGACCTCAACAAAGCCACCGGGAAACAAATATATATACAACGGCTTCATGTTGGCCTAAGTATATGTTTGATCAAACAATGGAAAGCCCTATAGAAGAATCAAGGTCAAATATTGTGGAGCATGAATGTCAGATAGAATTAGTAGATGAGTCATATTGTAAACTAATTATCTGTGGATCCATCTCTATGGTTGTCTGGCCATTGCTGAGACAGTATTTTCTTTGTGCACCATGAGTTACAGTTCAAAAAACAAAGTCAAAAGGAACTTCTTCTAAAAAGAGGTGCAACTACAGCTATTTAACAAATTCAACATGCGGAAAAAAAGAAAATTCAACAAAAAAAAACCATGCTCATGCATTTTTACAGTCACAAAAATGCAAACAACAACATTTCTATTCCATTTCAATTTAACTAAAAATTTTAGTTATAAATAAGAAAATGTAAAATGATGACTCGGAAAATGTAAAGCTTACCGCCTAACTGCAAGGCTTCCCAGAAGCTTGTACCGGAGAAACTCAGCCTGAGCAATAGCACAAAGTCATCTATTGTTAACTTTTTCAGCATAAAGTTCAACGCCATTCTCTGGAAACTTGAACCTTTTCCGAACGACTGAAGTCAGCTCCCTAATCCTTCTCCCATTCTCACCTTTATTAAGATGAGAATTATAACACAACTCAAAAAACCCTAAACTACCAACATCCAAAACTCTACAAGAATCGAAAAAAAAAAATATTAGTACCAAGTACATTATTCTGCGTCCTGGTGGCTCGGATGATGATCTCCGTCCGCATCCGTGTAACACGGACTTTGACGCCCGAGTACCCGTCCTCCGCGAGCTCGCGGGTCAGAAATCAGAACCTCATTCAGCTCAGCAAAGAAAACTCCATCTGCGACGAATGACAGAGAAGAGAATATCACATAGAGGAAATTTTCACGGAAATCCAAATAGATCTTCAAGAATTAAAAAAAGGAACGAGAATCTCAAAAGCCTACCCTTCTCTTTTTGCTCATCTGGGTCGCCGTGTTCGGCGATCCGGACGCAGAGGCCAACTCCTCTACTCGACGGAATTTGATACTTGGCAGAGGAACTATGTCAAGCGCAGATGGCCTCGGAGTGAGTCCGGCGGCGAGGGATCAGGTATTTATAGTGATGGCGAGCGCAATTGGAGAATTAGGGTTCTGGCTGACCACGGCCCATGGGCTAATGAAACCATGGGCCCGACCCAAGTAACAAGGGCTCGTACTTCTAGACCGGCCTAATTTAGTCCATCGAGGGTTCGATCTGAACCGGCATTCGACACGGTTCATTGTTAACTCTTGAATGATCTTCCAATTATTTTCAAGAGGTAAATTGTGTAATTCTTTTCTTCCTTTTTTAGGAAAAAAAACAGTTGTCATGTCCCTAGCTTGCAACTACTATATTTGTCCAACAATTATATTTTATTAGTGCACAATCTCGTTGTCTTCACTCCATCTCCTTCCTAGCAATTGCATGGCCAACGATTCAAACGGTCTAAAACAGAACACACTCTGTTCCCAACAGAGATAAAAGGAGACTGCTCCAGAGGATTTTGAAGATCCAAAAGCAACAAAGAGAACAAGAAGAAAGAAAGGAAGGAGGCAAGAGAATTCATACACGAGAGATTGCAGCGGGAGCATTATGCGTCAAGGTCAAGTATCCCCCAAGATCGTAGTGGCAGTAGATAGAGATAAGAGCAGCCACAGTGCCTTCAAATGGGCTCTGGACAACGTTGTCACCGCAGGGCAAACCCTCACCCTCCTCCATGTCAACAACAAGAGCTCGAGTATGTAATCCTGGAGAACATTCAAATTTTCAAATTTAAATTGTGGTTAAAGTTACTCTGGATGCAATGCTGCAGGGGGTTACGAGGATGAAGCCAATTATGTTGCTAGCATCACAAGGGACATCATCAATCCCTTTAGATGTTTCTGTACGCGAAAGAATGTGAGTGATTATTTCGTTTAGATGTTTCTTGTGATCAGACAAGCCTTAATAGTTCCAACTCGAGCTTTTCTGAACAGGTGGGATGCAAGGATGTCATAGTTGAAGGCATCGATGTTGCTAAAGCGATCATAGAGTTTGTCACAGTTGCAGCAGTAGAGAAGTTGGTGATTGGTGCATCACCAAAAGGCGGATTCATCAGGTGATTGTCAAGTTAAAACGATTGAATAGGTTTGCAACTCATGGTGATAGCATACTTATGCCTTATATTCCTTAGATCATTCAAAAGTATAGACCTCAGCACCACCATCTACAAAGGGGTGCCTGATTTTTGCACTATCTATGTCATCTCGAAGGGGAAGATCTCCTCCACGAGGAATGCCACTCGACATCAATCGGCTGTCTCTCTTCGTGCTCAAATAGAGGCTCCACCAACAGTAATGCATGATCCACCAAGCCAGAGCATCAAGAACGCCATGAAAGGTTTATTTTTTCTGTTGATTTACTGGCCTTGCAAGGAAAACTCGAGATTTTAGCTAGTTGTATGACTGAAGAAGATTGCATATTTCCTAGGTACAAGTGCGGCTTCAGTTAGTCCATGGAATATGCAAAAAGAGAATGAATTAATCGGGTAAGAAATGTTTATAATGTAGAATTTTTCAATGTTCTTCTGACATTGAAAGGTGAATCATCTTCCTCATGCAGGTCGCCTTTCAATAGAGGAGGGACACAAGGCTCAACCCAAAGATCATATGGAGAGATACTTGTAGAGAGTGATATATCATTTGTGAGCAATGACAGGCCAAGCACTAGTGGATACCCTCCAAGATCTTCTAACTTGTCGGATAGTTACGAATACAGTTTCGAATCATCGCGCAAGTCTACGGGTGCATTCTCTGCAGGAAATGAATCCTCTTACCTATCTCATGCAAGCTCATCATCTCAATCTATGGTAAGACAGGAAGTAATTGCAAGTTCTAGCAATTAAGAAATGAGAGGTTTGTTCTGATGTTAGACAACATATGCTTGCCTTGCAACTTATAGGATGATGTCGAAGGAGAGATACGAAGGTTGAGGCTAGAACTCCAGCAAACAATGGACATGTACAGCACAGCCTGCAAAGAGGCACTCACAGCCAAACAGAAGGTAGTATTTTTCATATACAGATTTCCCCCCAAAGTCGATCTTGTTTACAAACATGGTACTGTTCTAGGCCATGGAACTTCAACGTTGGAAGATAGGTGAAGAAAAGAGATTGGAAGAAGCATCCCTCAAGACAACCAAAATGACGGCAAAGAAGTTCAGTACAGAGATGCAGTCAGACAACGAGACAGAGGAGAAGAAGGGTTTTAACGATTTATCACAAACAGATCTCAGGTACAGAAGGTACACGATAGAGGAGATAGAAGAAGCCACTGAACATTTCGCGGAGAATAGGAAAATCGGCGAAGGCGGCTATGGTCCTGTTTACAAATGCTATCTGGATCATACCCCTGTTGCAATCAAGGTACTGCGTCCTGATGCGGCACACGGAAGGTCACAGTTTCAGCAAGAGGTACCGTTCGGTGATAAATGTCTCGTTGTTGTGGGATCGCAGCTGGCTAATGCCACTTTCTACTTCCTTCATCGTGCAGGTTGAAATCCTATGTTGTATTCGACATCCAAACATGGTGCTACTGCTTGGCGCCTGTCCAGAATATGGTTGCCTTGTATACGAACACATGGCGCTTGGGAGCTTGGAAGATCGTCTGTTCAAGCGAGGGAACACGCCGCCTATCCCATGGCAGCATAGGTTTCGAATCGCTGCAGAGATCGGCACTAGTCTTCTCTTTCTGCACCAAACCAAGCCTGAGCCACTGGTTCACAGAGACCTTAAGCCTGCGAACATCCTCCTCGACAGGAACTACGTGAGCAAGATCAGTGATGTGGGGCTTGCTCGGCTAGTTCCTCCGTCCGTGGCAAACAACGTGACCCAATACCGCATGACGGCTACGGCGGGCACGTTCTGTTATATAGACCCGGAGTATCAGCAGACCGGCATGCTCGGTACGAAATCTGACGTCTACTCACTCGGAATCCTCCTGCTGCAGTTGATAACTGCCAAGCCTCCCATGGGGCTGACGCACTTCGTGGGCCATGCGATCGATAAGGGAACGTTCCCTGAAATGTTGGACCAATCAGTGACTGATTGGCCGGTTGAGGAAGCTTTGAGCTTGGCCAAGATAGCGATAAAGTGCGCGGAGCTGAGGAAGAAGGACAGGCCGGACCTTGCGACGGTCATACTGCCAGAGCTCAACAGACTCAGAGAACTCGCGGAGGAGAACTTGCATCCTTAGATGAATATTATTTCTCTATCTTAGAAATGGGCAACAATATGTGCAAAAGGAACTGCCTTTGTCTGTATATATACATGAAAATATATAGATGCTCGAGTAATAGTTTCAACCATTGTAATTTATATGAATCATGTCCTCATCTTCTTTCTCTCTTTCTTTTTTTTTTTCACCATTAGTCATTTGTTTCTTCTATCTTATAAAGTTAGGGTTCCTCTAAATCAAACTAAGTGATGCAGATCCAACCATGTTGAAGTTTAATATGCGAGTCTTTAAATTTTAAATGGACTTAACTTTTGACTCGAGACTGAGAATCAAACTCTGTCTGTCGTCACGTGTGCAGAATTCGAAAACCTATATTTGTTATGAGTGAAACTGTAATCATCAATTTTTAGTCCCAAATTATGACGTTTAAATCCTTTTTAGGGGTTTTTGCTATTTTTGATAAATTTTATTTTTTGAGTATTTGTCTTTGTTCCTGACGAGAAGCTAAGAAGACGGACCTGTCGACGTGTTGTGTTTGGAAGGTTGACCGCATCCCCATGGCCCGGTGATGAGTTGTCCTCTACGTTGACTAGGTCGTCAGGAGTCATCCTGGTCAACATCACCTATAGCCAGCGACCAAGGTGCCCCGGTCCCCTGGCTCCCCGATGCTCGAGGCAAATCCCACAGATATATAAGTAGCTGAATGATAATAACAATGGAATAATACAATAAATACAAGACGGGTACGATGACATACCTTGGCCTCCGGCCTCGGATGGATGGGTGAGATGATCGAGATGTTGGTCGAGTCGTCGCGCTCCTGACGAATAGATGGATGTGAGCCCACTGAGGAGCCAGACCTGAAAGCAACGACAGGGAATCCAATGCAGCAAGGATCCAAGAAGAGAGCACGCAGGTCGGATACGATAATGGCTCGCAGGCCAGCACATGGCACGTAGGCCAGATAATACCAGTAACACACAAATATAATAACGGTGCAAATAGCGGAGCACCACAGCTCGACGGCCGGAACCACATCGGCTCACCGGCCAAGCACCCTCTCGGCTCGAAGACCGGCGTAAACAAACAGTACGAGCGGCTTCAGCCGCTGGAGGGGGATGCCGGCTACCGGAGGCAGCGGCTGCGGCTGCAAGAGGCGGAGACGACGCCCACTGGGGGCAGCACTCGCTGGAGGAGGCATCAGCGACCCCTGGGGGCAGCGGCGCGCTGTGGTGGCGAAGCCCGCTGGTCACAGTGCGTAAGGGCGGCTGCAGTGTGTGAGGGCAACTGGTCAGAGGGATGCGGCCTGTGGAGATTGCCAGCACAAGGGGCTGTCGACGACGGCTGTGGACCCCGGAACAGCGGGATGGATGTTGTGTCGCCGTGCGTAAGGGGAGAAGGTGATGTCGGTGTCGGAGGAGAGGAGCGTGAGCTCCCCGGTGACGGAAGAGAACCCCCTGCCTTCTCCTCCCTCAGTGGCAGCGGAGCCTGGCCCGCAGAAGCCTCCATCAACAGCGAAGGCGAGAGAGCGTGAGAGAGGCGCATAGGCAGGAAGAAGAGGAGAAGGTGGTGACTAGAGGAAGAAGAGGAGGGAAGTAACCAGCGACCGACGTGAAGAGGAGCGTCGGCGACGAGGGCGAAGGAGAGGAGTTGGCGGCAGCCCAAGCAAAAAATGAGTCCCCCCCCCCCCTTCCCTTGAACCCGATGAACAGTGTCCCTTTAACAAGAAAACCCTACTTGGCAAAAAGACCAAACTACCCTTCCTCTTCCTCCTTATTCCCTCTCTACCCCCAAGCAATATCTGCATCACAAGCCTCCCCTTCAAGTCTAGTTGAAGGAGGCACAAGTCCGACTGACTAGACCAAGGCCTAAAATAGAACCATTAACGAACGCGAAATCCTATCACGGGGCTCGTCTCATCACGTCGCACAAATAACTGTGGCGATGCCAAGCAAACCACGAGGAATAATACCACGTCGACCACCGAACCAATGCCGAGAGAGCGGAAAAACATTAAGTGAGCAACATGTAAAATGATAGTCAATCGAGCGACACATGGGGTGCCGAGTAGACCGATCGGACGAGCGATGCCGAGCGTGCGACCACAAGGATGCCGACCGGACAATCAAAAGGGTGTCGATTGTAGATAGAAGTCGGGCGGTCGATGCCGAGCGCGAGAACGCGAAGATGCCAACCTGACGACCGAGCGGGCGATGCCAAACGGGTGACTGAGAAAATGTCGGCCAGTCGACCATAAAATGCTGGCTAGACCATTCGAGAGGATGTCGAGCGTTCGACCGAACAGTTTAAGAGTATGGTCGAACGAGCGACTGAGCGATACCAGTCGGATGGCTACGAGAGTGCTGACCAAGCGACTCAGAGAATGGCCAACTGACGATCGTAAAATGCTGGCCCGGCAATCGAGTAGCGCTGAGTGGGAGGATGTCGAGCGGACGAGCGGTGCCAAGCGCGCGACTGCGAAGAGATCGATCGGGCGATCGAAAGGATGTCGATCGGGTGGAGGATCAGGCGGCACTAAAGTGTCGACTGAGCGACGAAAAATAATGTCAAACAACTGTCAGGCAAGCTATTGGCCGAATGCCATGTGTGAGCATAGTCGAATACCGAGCGAGCGACGGAGCAGCGTCGGACGAGAGTGGAGCCCAAAAACTGAATGGGAGCATAGCTCGTGAAATCAAATGCGCAGAGACGGAAGTCATGAGCCGAACGGGTGCATCGCACGTAAACTGAACTGGAGCGTAGCCCATGAATCGAAAGCGCATGGAAGCGAAAGTCGTGAGCCGAGCGGGCATAGAGCCCATGAGGTATCCTAGTCCAAAACCAGTGGACACTCTTGTCCGTGATCCTTAAAGATGGCTCGACCCCAAACGGAGGAGTTAAGTGCTTGTGAGAACTGCTCTACCCCGAACGGGAGAGATAGATGCTCGTGAAGACTGCCCGACCCCGAACAGGGGAGATAAAATATCTGATGTTGGTTCGAGACCAGTGAAGACCACTCGACCCCGAACGGGGGAGATAGAAGATCCGATAAGCTGGTCCGAGACCAGTGAAGACGCTCGACCCCGAACGGGGGAGATAGAAGATGAAGGCTGCTCAATCCTGAACATGGGAGATAGAAGATCCGATAAGCTGGTCCGAGACCAGTGAAGACACTTGACCTCGAACGGGGGAGATAGAAGATCCGATAAGCTAGTCCGAGACCAGTGAAGACACTCGACCCCGAACAGGGGAGATAGAAGATAAAGGTTGGTCAACCCCAAACGGGGGAGATAGAAGATCCGATAAGCTCACTACAACAAAAACCCTCATAGACATCAGTGGAACAACAACGGTTTTAAGCAAAAACCGATGTCTTTGAATATTTTACACCGGTTTTTTCAAAAACCAGTGTCTATGAGCACAGATTTTAGCTCATAGACATCGGTTTTTTAGGCGATGTCTATGAGCGCCTTTTTTTTTGTTAATAGACATCGATTTTAACTGCAGTTTTTAAAATCCGGTGTTAATGAACCAAAATAAAATATTTTAATATTCCCACAGCCAAAATTTGCAACACTGTGAAGTTCCCTCCCAACCTAAATCTATATCGCGCCCCTTCCTCACGCGACCATCTCTCTCGTCTAAACCTAAACCTAAACCTCCGACCATCTCTCTCAACCTCATCTGCCTCTTCTCCTTCCTAGATCGACGCCCTTGCTTCTCCGTCCACGTTTTGAAACCTCGGCCACGTTGCTCGCAGTCTCGCTTGTTTTTTTTGTTGGTCCAGTCCGCGGAAGAAGAAAAAAAAAAGCCGCGTCGCATCAAAAAAAGCACCGCCCGCGAGCGAGCTCCTCTCCGCGAGCCCTAGCCACCTTCCTCTCCGCGAGCGAGCTCCTCTCCGCGAGCGAGCTCCTCTCCGCGAGCCACCGCCCTCTCCATAAGCGAGCTCCTCTTCGCGACCAGCCACCTTCCTCGCCGCGAGCCACCGCACCTTCCTCGCCGCGAGCATCCGCGAGCTGGAGCTCTCCGCGAACCCTATTCCTCTCCGCGAGCAGTCTCCTCACCGCAAGCCCAAGCAGCAGCGGCCAGACACCTTCCTCGCCGCGAGCCACGACCCTCTCCGCGAGCCCTAGCAGAAGCGCCGCGGTCCAAATCCTGGTTGGGAAAAAATAGTACCACCATTACCATCCAGCAGCAAGCCATCCTGGTCCTGCGTTGAATCTTCATCGTCGCTCTGGTAATTTCCCCTCTTTTCTTAATTGGATTCTTGCCTAATTGTCTTCTGTTTCCTTAGGGAATCACTAATGGTTAGGTTTTGTTTGGATTCATGTGCTGGAACAAAGTTATTTGGTTGATTATTTTATTTTTATTTTTTTGGCAAGAAACAAAATGGCCAAATTAATCTGGGTAGATTTCTGGTTTGGCTGGTTCTTCGTGTTTGTGCCTCATATGGAATCAAAAAAATTGTTTCTTTTTAAACCCATGGATTAATTCTCTTTCATCCGTGGATAATTCTAAAAGGCGTGAACTTTCTTGCTTAATTGGTCTTGTATTCCTTCAGTTGAAGCTCGTTTAATCTATTAGCATTATGGCTTCCTATACTTAGTCACACTTCCTTTTTTTTAATTTTTAATCCAAAGATTAGGGGGGTTTTATTGTTGTTTTTAGTACCTTCCTAGAAATGTGTTATGGACGACTATAAAGAAGTAATTAGTTCTAATTCATAAAGAGATAATGCTGATTTCTTGCTTGTAATCTGTATTTTACTTATTTGCCTGTGCATTCAATCTAGTTATAGCATCTTTGAAATGAAGAGTATTGAAACCTGTTTGATCCCACTTCTATCCAGTTTTTCTTGAAGGAACTCTCATTAAGTCTTCTTCGTAAGTTGTATAGTAAACCATGAAGAGTGTTTGTTACTCAGTTATGTGATTACACAAACCATGGAAGTGTTCAAGAGATTTGTTATATTAATTTAGTTTGATTTATTTGCATATTGTGCAACTACTAACTCGCCATTGAAAGAAGCTAACTTTATCCAGAGGATTGGAAGTGCAAGTATATCCATGGTTAACCAAAATATATTAGTGTATGCATAGATGTTATGTGACTGATAACTGGATTGAACCTTACTGATATGAGGTTAATCTATGATGTGAACCTTACTGATACATGGTAAAAAGTCAAACTCTTTGACTACCTCCTTAATGTCTCCTATTACTGATCTTTCAAGCCCCGTTGTGTCCATTACTATTACTATGAAGAAATTGAAAGGAAAGAACTACACTTTGCGTGCTGCAATAGTTTGAGTTTGGTTTGTGGTTCATGATGTAATCGGCGATCTCTTCCAATTAAGATAAGACATTGGGATAGTTACTCACATTGGTTGACTTAAGATTTTTGAGTTGACTGTAGTATTTTATAAATCACTTCAATTGTCAAGGTCATTTAGAATAGTTCTGACAAGGTCTTCACTATTATGTGCCTTCATATTGTTTGCTCTGAGTTAAAGCTAGTGAATGCTCAGATTTTGGGAGCCCCTTCTGTTAGTTAGAGCCCTAGAGTCAATCATTTGATGATTGTATGGACTCATGTATATCATATTCATGAATATATATATTAAGACATTTGGTTTTTGGTTATTATGCTTATTTGTATTAGTGCCAGATAAAATAAGTATAGTAACGTCCTAGAGTAGAAGGTTCTTACCTATATCAATCGATTGGTTGAATCGATAGTGAGATGATATAGGGAACACTACTCTAAATCATTCCTAGTCGAGTATTAACATTCAGGGACAATGTTAATACAATAAGACTAGCATGTAGGTCAGCTCGATGACTTGATCTCACAAGTCATGGATATAGAGATATCAAGCTGACACATGGGTATGCATTAGAGAATGTATACTGAATGACCCGCCATGATAAAGTATCATGGATCGTTATATGAGTGTCATATACTTTCTCATGTGGCTATTAGTATGACTATTAGTCCTTAGACCTGAAGTCACCATGGATCCCTACATAAGGAGTTATGTACTTTGGTTTCGTCAAACGTCACCCATAACTGGGTGGACTATAAAGGCGATTACTGGGTATATAACGAATTATGTAGAGGGATGTGAGTGATGTAGATGGGATCTATCCCTCCCATATGACGGGAGCGACATCGGTATTCTTGATAGAGTGAGACCACTAAGTGCATGGCCATGCCCAAATGAGTCAACATTAGATGTTGAGCTCATTTGATCGAGTGAGTCTACTTGGAGTTCAAGATTTAGATTGATTAGAGGATGACACGGTCTATGCCTCATATTGATCAATCTAGATGTCTAGGATAGAAGGACAATGTCTCATATATTGTGAGGAGTCACAATTAGTAGTCACAAGGTGATGTCGGATCTCGACATTCTTGTAACTTGGGTAGTAATGATGTGTTGCTAGATACCACTCATTACTTATGCTCCTAAATGGGTTTAGGGCATTGCCAACGTTACAAGAACCTATAGGGTCACACACTTAGGACAATTAGATGGAGATTAGGTTCATATGATGAACCAAGAGGATTAGATTCATTTGATGAATCAAATTGGATTAAGAGTAATCCTAATTGGGCTAACTTGAGTTCGACTCAAGTTGATTCATGTGTTCAATGAGTCTAATTTAGATTTTGATTCATTGAATCAATTTAATTTAATGAATTAGATTCATTATATTAAGTTGGCTCGAATCAAATGGTTAGATTAGATCAACCATGGTAGAGATTGAGTCAAGTTTGACTTGACTTGAGAAGGAAGACCAAAGGTCAATTTTGACTTGACCTTTTGCCACCTCATTGGTGAGTTGGCATTAGGTGGACCAATAATGATGTTCCACATCATCATGGGTGCCACCTCATGGAAGTTACAAAGTCATTCTCTTTAATGGCTTCATATTAATTGCAATTAATGCAATTAATTTGGGAGTTTTTGAGAGTGGCCGGCCACTTTGTGTTTGTGTGGGAATTCATTTTTCCATTCATGTGGTGTAACTCCTTCTTCTTCCTTGTGTTCTCTCCTTGCTCTCCCTCCTCTTCCTTGCCGTGACCTATCAAGGTGCTAGCACACCTTTGTTTAGGTTTTCTCCATCAAGAATTGTTCGTGTGGATACTTCTAGAGGACCGACGCTTGACGGTCTAGAGATCCGACAACTTCTTGGACGAGCGGGAACGCGAAGGGCTTCGCTACAAGGGTAATGATCTTAACTTTAGTGTAGATCTAAAGTTTTTACAAACTCGTACAAGAAAAAGTTTTTCGAAAAGTTTTGTTTACGAATCTTTGCACGAGATCCATGGCTTTGGGTGACTCGGGGTTTCCGCGACGCGAAAAAGCGGTTTTCGCGGCCCGACGAACCCAACAGTGGTATCAGAGCCACGTGCAAAGACTTGTATGAGTTTGTTTGTATTTTTATGAAAAATATACCTTCTGTAATTTTCTGTAAAAATTGAGTTTTTAGAGTTTTTATGAGTAATTTTTCCGTAGAAGCGAAGCACAAGTGTCTCAGCAGTTGTTCGCTAAACGGCTTCGTTTTGCCCCAAATCCGTTTGGGACAGCGGGGTCGGGTGCCATTAGATCGCAAAGGAGCAACTCAAGATGGTTAGATCGTGGGTAGAGGCATTGCCCCTAACCCCGCAAGGGAATTTGCTTCGCGATTGCACCCGAAATCGCTAAAAACGAACCCGCCGGGAAGATTTTTTCCGAAACGGCAATGTCTCGGCCCAAATCATTTTGGGACAGCGAGTTTGGGCGCTGTTGGATCGCAAAGGAACCCTCGCGATGGTTAGATCGCGGGTAGGGGCGCTGCCCCTGGCCCCGCAAGGGGATCCGTTCCGCGATTGCGCCCGAAACCGCTAAACGGGACCGCCGGGAAATTTTACTCGTAAAAATTGTAAAAATTATTTTTAAAATTATAGAAAATTATGAAAATATATAATTTTGAATTATATATTAATTTTGTGATAGTCATGGCCCAAAAACCCAATATGATTGGTTGTGTTGTAATTCATAATACGGCCTGCGTGCCGTTATGTGTTTGCGAGTGTTGTATTATATTCGCGACCTGCGCGTCGTGTCTTCTCTTATATTCTTGTTGTAAATTAGATTTAGACTCGAATGTAACTCGAGTTTCAAATTGTAATGTACAAATTGGAGCGATGGAGGGTCCACACGAGACGGAGTTCCGAGGCGGGCACGAGCAACACAAGGTGGTCAAAGGGAGGAGCTTGGAGAAGCTGTTGACCCTAGGTTGACCAATCGATCTTCTCATTGGCTTGAGAAGATCGTAGTAGGGCCATGACTAAATCACAAATAGATTAATTAATTGCTTGTGTATGTGATGCATATTTAATAAGTAGTTAATTAATTAGTGTCTTACGATTAGATTAGATCTAAGTCGTGCACATGATGCACCCTTGCGATTAGATTAGATCTAAGTCGTGCACAAGATGCATCCTTTTCGATTAGATTAGATCTCAATCGACTCAACTCTAATGCCTAACCGTGCCGTGATACCTATCACTACCTCGATCACATGTATTGTTGAATCTGCCAAAGCAGAGCAATACATATTATCTTGGTAGGGTACGGAGGGACAATCTTGGTCCCGCCTATCAATGCATGGGTGAATACAAACTCAATTAGATTGAGTATTCCTAGTTACTCGGTTGGATCGAGTCAACTATAGGCATTCTTCCAATAGTTGGAAAGGTAGGACAAGATCACGTTTATATTAACTCTCGGGCGTATTAGCCAAAGCTAACTCGAGTTTTAATATAAATGCGGATATTGATTCTATAAACAAGAGTTGCATAGAGATGTAATTGATAATCGTTACCTACCGATCATACTAAGTCTTGGGCGTATTAGCCAAAGCTAACTCAAGGGTTAGTATAATGTGGATCTTGTCCCACAAGAATTATAGAATTCAGTGGGAGCATCATTTAATTAAAGGCCTAATTAAATGATTTTTAAAGAATATGATATTTATTTCTGCAAATTTTCTGTTGTAGATAACCATGACGTCGAATACGAATTTTTTCTCCCTGCGTTCTGTCCTTAAGAAGGACAAGCTCAACGGAGCAAATTTCCTGAACTGGTACAGGAACCTGAGAATAGTTCTCACTCAGGAACGTAAACTGTACATTCTGGAGTAGCCCATTCTGGAGGCTCCTCCTGCCACTGCCACGCGAGCTGACCGGGATGCTTACAAGAAACATCAAGATGACGCATTAGATGTGTCCTATCTTATGCTCGCGACCATGAACTCTGAGGGTCAGAAGCAACATGAGTTGATGGGTGCTTATGACATGGTTGCACACCTTCATCAACTATATCAAGGACAAGCAGGGCACTGGAAGAGGAACTTCACAGGATACCTGGAAGATCTTAAGAAGAAGAGAAATAAGATTTCTACTTCAGGTATAAATGTTATAGAAGTCAACCTCTCTATTTCTTCGTCGTGGGTATTAGATATCGGATGTGCTTCGCACATTTGTACTAATGTACAAGCACTGAGAAATAGCAGAGCATTGACAAAGGGCGAGATAGACCTACGAGTAGGCAATGGAGCACGGGTTGCTGCTGTTGCTGTAGGGACTTATTTTCTATCTCTGCCCTCTGGGCTTATACTAGAGTTAGACGATTGTTGTTATGTGCCTGCATTGACTAAGAACATTATATCAGTTTCTTGTTTGGACAAGAAAGGATTCTCGTTTATAATAAAGAACAAATGTTGTTCTGTCTATTTAAACGATATGTTCTATTGTAGTGCACCTCTGATGAACGGACTCTATATTCTAGACCTTGAGAGCCCTATCTATAACATTAATACCAAGAGGTTCAAATCGAACGATATGAACCACACCTATCTCTGGCACTGTCGCTTAGGTCATATAAATGACAAGCGCTTATCCCAGCTCCATAAGGATGGTTTGTTGGACTCATTTGATTTTGAATCATATGAGATATGCGAGTCATGCCTACGAGGCAAGATGACCAAGACCCCCTTTAGTGGGCATAGCGAGAGAGCAACTGATTTGTTAGGACTCATACATAGTGATGTATGTGGCCCTTTCAATGTTGCTGCTAGAGGCGGTTGTAGATACTTAATCACATTTACTGATGACTTCAGTAGATATGGTTATGTGTAAGTGATGACACATAAATCTGAATCCTTTGAAAAGTTCAAAGAATTCAAGAATGAAGTACAGAACCAGCTTGGCAAGAGTATTAAAGTACTTCGATCAGATCGAGGTGGTGAATACTTAAGCCATGAGTTTCGTGACTACTTAGCTGAGTGTGGGATTTTATCTCAACTCACTCCTCCTGGAACACCACAGTGGAATGGTGTATCCGAAAGGAGGAATCGTACCTTATTAGATATGGTACGATCTATGATGAGTCACACAGATCTTCCGACATATCTATGGGGATATGCTCTAGACACGGCAGCTTTCATTCTCAACCGAGTTCCATCCAAGGCCGTGATAAAGACACTATATAAGATATGGACTGGGAGAGATGCCCAGGTGTCTTTCATGAGGATTTGGGGCTGTGAGGCTTACGTACGACGTCAAGTCTTAGACAAATTAGGACCCAAATCCGACAAGTGCTATTTCATTGGATATCCTAAGGAAACTAAGGGATATTACTTCTGCATTCCCAGTCAGCACAAGGTAGTTGTGGCAAAGACTGGGGTCTTTCTAGAAAGGGATTTTGTTTCTAGAAAGACTAGTGGGAGCGCGTTCGATCTTGAAGAAGTTCAAGATGCGAACAATAGCACTGATGCTTCGATGGAAATTGAACTGGAACCACAAAGTGTTGTGGATGATGTTGTTCCACAAGGAGTTGAGGAACAACAACCGGTTCAAGTAGATATACCTCTTCCCAGGTCTGATAGGGTACGTCGTCAGCCTGAGAGATACTCATTTCTCTTGTCGACCATGATGACATTGTGCTTATAGAGGATGAGCCTACCACCTATCGGAAGCTGTGATGAGACCAGATTCGAGAAATGGCTAAGCCATGAGATCCGAGATGGAATCCATGTACACCAACCAAGTATGGACTTTGGTTGATCCACGAAGGGGTAAAACTCATAGGGTGCAAGTGGGTCTTTAAGAGAAAGTGACATGGATGGACTTATCTATAAGGGTCGCTTGGTAGCTAAAGGTTTCAAGATTCATGGTATTGACTATGATGAAACCTTTTCTCCGATGGCGATGTTTAAGTCCATTCGGATCATGCTTGCTATGCAACCTACCATGACTATGAGATATGGCGGATGGATGTCAAAACCGCGTTTCGAATGGAAACCTACTCGAGGATGTGTACATGACACAACCGAGGGTTTTGTAGATCCACAAAATACTAGTAAGCCGCATAGGTCCATTTATGGACTAAAGCAAGCTTCTGGGTGGAATCTTCGATTCGATGATGCAATCAAACAGTTTGGTTTCATCAAGCGAAGATGAACCTTGTGTCTACAAGAAGGTTGTAAGGGATATAGTTGTCTTCCTCATATTGTATGTGGATGACATACTACTCATTGGGAAGGACATCCCTATGCTTCAGTCTGTCAAGACCTGGCTAGGGAGTTGCTTCTCAATGAAGGACTTAGGTGAGGCATCCCGCATTCTAGGGATACAGATCTATAGAGATAGATCTAAGAGATTGCTTGGCCTAAGTCAGAGTACATACATTGACAAGGTACTCCTTTGGTTTGCCATACAGAACTCCAAGAAGGGATTTCTGCCGATGTCACATGGCGTGAGTCTTTCGAAGACTCAAAGTCCCTCTTCTAGAGAGGAGAGAGACCGCATGGATCAGATCCCTTATGCCTCAGCCATAGGATCGATCATGTACGCCATGCTATGTACTCGACCTGATGTCTCGTATGCTTTGAGCATGACGAGCAGATACCAGTCAGATCCAGGTGAAAGTCACTGGATAGTGGTCAAGAATATTCTTAAGTACTTAAGAAGGACTAAAGAATATTTCTTGATATATGGAGGCAATGATGAGCTAGCTGTAAAGGGTTACAGTGATGCTAGCTTCCAGACCGACCAGGATGACTATAGATCGCAGTCGGGGTTCGTATTTTACATTAATGGTGGCGCTGTCAGCTGGAAGAGTTCGAAGCAGGATACAGTGGTTGATTCTACAACATAAGCCGAGTACATTGCAGCATCAGAACCAGCAAAGGAGGCAGTTTGGATCCGCAAGTTCATCTCTGAACTTGGGGTGGTTCCCAGCATTGCTGACCCCATTGCGCTCTATTGTGACAACAATGGAGCTATAGCACAGGCCTCGCTCACACCAGCGGACCAAGCACATACTACGGCGCTTCCATCTCATTCGAGAGATTATCGATAGAGGAGATGTGAAGATTTGCAGAGTACCTACAGAGGCTAACATCGCAGATCCCCTGACCAAGGCTTTGGCACAGAGGAAGCATGATGGTCACACTAGGTCATTAGGCCTTAGAGCTTATACTGATTGGCACTAGTGCTAGTGGGAGATTGTTAGTTAGAGCCCTAGAGCCAATCATTTGATGATTGTATGGACTCATGTATATCATATTCATGAATATATATATTAAGGCATTTGGTTTTTGGTTATTATGCTTATTTGTATTAGTGCCAGATAAAATAAGTATAGTAACGTCCTAGAGTAGAAGGTTCTTACCTATATCAATCGATTGATTGAATCGATAGTGAGATGATATAGGGAACACTACTCTAAATCATTCCTAGTCGAGTATTAACATTCAGGGACAATGTTAATACAATAAGACTAGCATGTAGGTCAGCTCGATGACTTGATCTCACAAGTCATGGATATAGAGATATCAAGCTGACACATGGGTATGCATTAGAGAATGTATACTGAATGACCCGTCATGAGAAAGTATCATGGATCGTTATATGAGTGTCATATACTTTCTCATGTGGCTATTAATATGACTATTAGTCCTTAGACCTGAAGTCACCATGGATCCCTACATAAGGAGTTATGTACTTTGGTTTCGTCAAACATCACCCGTAACTGGGTGGACTATAAAGGCGATTACTGGGTATATAACGAATTATGTAGAGGGATGTGAGTGATGTAGATGGGATATATCCCTCCCATATGACGGGAGCGACATCGGTATTCTTGATAGAGTGAGACCACTAAGTGCATGGTCATGCCCAAATGAGTCAACATTAGATGTTGAGCTCATTTGATCGAGTGAGTCTACTTGGAGTTCAAGATTTAGATTGATTAGAGGATGACACGGTCTATGCCTCATATTGATCAATCTAGATGTCTAGGATAGAAGAACAATGTCTCATATAATTTGAGGAGTCACAATTAGTAGTCACAAGGTGATGTCGGATCTCGACATTCTTGTAACTTGGGTAGTAATGATGTGTTGCTAGATACCGCTCATTACTTATGCTCCTAAATGGGTTTAGGGTATTGCCAACGTTACAAGAACCTATAGGGTCACACACTTAGGACAATTAGATGGAGATTAGGTTCATATGATGAACCAAGAGGATTAGATTCATTTGATGAATCAAATTGGATTAAGAGTAATCCTAATTGGGCTAACTTGAGTTCGACTCAAGTTGATTCATGTGTTCAATGAGTCTAATTTAGATTTTGATTCATTGAATCAATTTAATTTAATGAATTAGATTCATTATATTAAGTTGGCTCGAATCAAATGGTTAGATTAGATCAACCATGGTAGAGATTGAGTCAAGTTTGACTTGACTTGAGAAGGAAGACCAAAGGTCAATTTTGACTTGACCTTTTGTCACCTCATTGGTGAGTTGGCATTAGGTGGACCAATAATGATGTTCCACATCATCATGGGTGCCACCTCATGGAAGTTACAAAGCCATTCTCTTTAATGGCTTCATATTAATTGCAATTAATGCAATTAATTTGGGAGTTTTTTTTAGAGTGGCCGGCCACTTTGTGTTGTAGTGGGAATTCATTTTTCCATTCAAGTGGTGTAACTCCTTCTTCTTCCTTGTGTTCTCTCCTTACTCTCCCTCCTCTTCCTTGCCGTGACCTATCAAGGTGCTAGCACACCTTTGTTTAGGTTTTCTCCATCAAGAATTGTTCGTGTGGATACTTCTAGAGGACCGACGCTTGACGGTCTAGAGATCCGTGGAACGCGAAGGGCTTCGCTACAAGGGTAATGATCTTAACTTTAGTGTAGATCTAAAGTTTTTACAAACTCGTACAAGAAAAGGTTTTTCGAAATGTTTTGTTTACGAATCTTTGCACGAGATCCATGGCTTTGGGTGACTCGGGGTTTCCGCGACGCGAAAAAGCGGTTTTCGCGGCCCGACGAACCCAACACCTTCCATTCTACTCCCGTCAGATGTGTAGATGCGGAGGATGTTGGCATTTACCATAGTGGCACAAGTTGGTGTTGTCCTAGATCAAATAATTCGGGGGAGCTATTGACTAACACCATCAAACATATTTAAATTGATTATAATTGAATTATAATATGCTTCATTTCTGTGTTACTAGTATGTTCCAATTTACCTCTAGAAGTTTGTGAACTTTGTTTGATTATTTATTGTCTGCTATCTATATTTATTGTCTGCTATCTATATATTGTATTGCCATTTCTTTTTGGAGAAGTGTGCTTCAATTTTTTTCCCCCTGATGAAATCATCATTGTATTTGTACCTCCCTATATGCATTCTTGAACAAATGGTTTAGAATTTAAGCTTGTGCTATCTGTAAATATTCAGTTTTTTGCTGCTAAATTGTGTTCGAAGTTAACACTTTTATCATGTGTATTTCTATACACAGGAAAAACATAATCAGGAATTTCACTGGTAGCTAAGATCTGTTATTTTGGACAATGAGGTTAGTACTAGTAATGCGTGATATTTACCTTTTCTTTTGTCTTGGCCTTGCTAGATGTTGTCTGTTTAAACAAAATTTCAAAAAATTGTTTTCGTAAATTAGTTGACGCTATTGCAACTGGCCTGAAAATTCACAAATTCCATAATTCAGGACCTTTTAGCTTTTCTTTTATTTGTACAGAGGATGCTTGTCTGTTTTAGAAGGAATTTGATTAAGTGATCATTCATAGAAAAATTGATTTTACATATGACTAGATTCAGAATTTAGAAATTCTGTAGATTTTTTTTTAAAAAAAAATGGTTAGGTGTCACTTTTTTTTTTCCCTGAAACTGACTTATGTATTTCTCCATGTTGGATAATATAAACCTTAAGAGTTGCATATTATGTATATCTTTTAGTAGGCCTTAAGTGAGATGGAATGAAGACAACTTGTATAAAATTGAAGCCAATAAACCAGTGAGGCAGAAAATAACTGAACCTAAAACACCTTATCATCCTATGGTTGAGGATGATGGTAAGTCCGCAAATGTTGATTTATTCAAACAACTTGCACTTTGATCTAATATCTATTTAACAAGTTAAAGAGGGAATAAATAACTTTCAGATGCTTAAAACTCATTCATTGGTAATGCAGGTTGTTTATCGCCAAGAAGAGCTTCGCAAGTCCAAATCATCCTCATCTTCTACTGCTTGCTGATTTTTTCCCCCTTTGATGAAGTGTCTTCTTTCTAATTAGAAAGGCTTGGACCAGTTGAAGTTTCTGTGTAGGTACGGATGTGGGCACATTGATTTAATCTTGTGATTAGGTTCAGAATAGATAATTAACATAACATTTCTTCCACTGATACTGTCTTTATCTGATTATTTTGTGTTGTTAACAATGTGGTGCAGCCGTGGAACTATCTATGCTAGTGTTGTCTTCTAAAATAGTTCGTGTATTGCCGTTAATGTTGTTCTAAGGAAAGAATTTATCTCACAATTCATTGTTTACTTAACATTTTGTTCCTTGCATTTCGCTAAGTTAGTTTGCTCAAACAAAAGAACACTTCGTAAGAATGTTTTCCTTATTTTCTCCTCCTTGGTAATATTTTAAGAACTATTGGCAATGCACTTATTGAGATTGTTTTCATGTCTAATTTGAATATTTTGATCTCTGAGTGTCTGGAATGAGAAGATTAAGTTCATAATGTTATGAATGGAGTGAACTATTGGCAATGACACTGCTTGAACAAGAAGCAATTTTTGTTCAGTGGAGTTGAGGGAGAGTTTTATTTTTACTGTATTCATCTATTTATTTTAGTCTTAAAGTTCTCCTGGTTAATGAAGTTAGAATGATTAGTTACCATATGAATGCATATTAATGATCTTCATTTTTGTTGAGTCTCATTAATGATCACTTCCATTCAATAACATAACTTGAAGTTTAGTTTTACTATAAGGGCGTGCTCTACTTATTTTTTTTTTTCTCTTTTTACCCCAATTCTAGGTGAAAGATTTTCTGAGATAATTGGAAGCCCTTATTACATGGCTCCAGAAGTTTTAAAACGGAATTATGGACCAGAAATTGATATATATATGGAGTGCTGGAGTTATACTCTATATCTTACTGTGTGGAGTTCCACCATTTTGGGCTGGTAAGCTTTCTATCAATAAATCCATTTTGCACACTTCATTATTTGTTCTACCACTTTCTACAAATAAGTTACTTATTGTCTACTGTAAGCTTTCCATGAATAAATCTTCATTTTTTCCTTGTTGAATAACTTCATTTTAATAATTTTTCCCAAGTCATCCTTTGCTTTACAACCTAACCATCCACAAGCATTGTCAAGCCTTGGCAACATATACATGGATTGGTAAGCTTTAGAAATGTTTGATGACAACTGTGCGGATACTTTATTTTTGTTTCTAAATGAAACTTCTCTTCATGCAGCAACATGATGAGTGTTGCTGCATCATTCTATAAGGCAACTTTAGCAGTTACAACAGGGATATCTACGTCCTTCAACAACTTGACTATTATATACAAGCAATAGGTAGAGTACTATATCTGCCTTTTTCATTGCTAGTTTGAGAGTTACTGCATATTGCCTCATTTAATGGAAGAAAGTCATATAATTTGTCTATCATCTTCTTTGCTGTCTTTGCCCCTAGTTGGAAATTGATAGTTCTCTTGTATTACACCAGGGAAATTATGCAGAAGCGATAGCCTGTTACAATGAAGTTCTTCGCAGACTGCTACTGATGGTCTTGTCAATAGAGGGAACAAGATGACATCAGAGGTAGTACAATAAATAGTACAATAAATCACAGAAATCACAATGAAGTTCTTCTGGTTGGTAGCAGAAATCATAGAAAATAGGGGGTTTAGTGCAGGATATTCAGGATACCAAGATGACATCAGAGGTAGTACAATAAATAGTAGATCTCTTCATCAGAGGTAGCTTTGTTCTTCTATGCTTCCTTCACTGGATTTGTTGTATAGTCATATTTCTTTGTTCAACCATTATCATGCCTAGTAATTTATTGTATGATGCTGTCGGTTCTTATCAATATGTACACTTGAATTAGAAGGAGCAAATTATCTATGTTATATTCTAAGCAGCATATACTAAGTGTCATATATGAAAGTTTTAGATTCTATGTTATATTCGTTATCTTCCACAACAGCCTTTAAAAACTCAGTATTCTATTTTATTTGATGCATATACACATTTGTTTTAGTTATTTGACATATGGTGGATTTATGTGTTTTTACAGTTTACAAATCTCAAGTACTCCAGAGTTGAAATTGACGAAGTGCGGTTCGAGTGGGCTGAATGCATGCTAGATTACATTTGAAGTGCGGTTCTACCTTGATGTGTTAAAAGAATGTTCTACCTTGATTTTGATATCTATTAGCTAACTTTTGATGTAAAAAGAATGTTTGGGTATTTTATGGATATTGTTGTAAGAAGATTATTTATATAATTTGTGAATATTTGTGTATTTTATGGATATTATTGAATGAAGAATATTTGTATAATTTATGAATATTTATGTTTTTTTTTGTTATTGTCGGTTTTTCATTGTTTCGGAAATCAAATTTGTGCTGTAAAAAATATACATATTACATCGGTTTTCCACCGCTGCAAAACCGATGTTATTAACTAATATTACATCGGTCATTTACCGCTGCCAAAACTGGTGTTATTAACATATAATATTACATCGGTTTTACACCGTTAATGAAACGGTGTCGTTAAGTGATACTACACCGGTTAATAACCGATTCGAAGACCGGTGTCGTTAAGTGATACTACATCGGTTTTAACCCGATGTCTAAAATGGCAGACTTTTAACATCGGCTTCATAGACATCGGTCGAAAATGAAATAGACACCGGTGGAAAATCGATGTCTATGAAGGTTTTTGTTGTAGTGGCTGGTCCGAGACCAGTGAAGACACTCGACCCCGAACGGGGGAGATAAAATATATCTGAAGCTAGTTCGAGACCAATGAAGGCTGCTCAACCCCGAACGGGGGAGATAGATGCTCTGATAAGCTCGACCCCGAATGGGGGAGAAAGAATATCCGATGAAGTAGTCCGTGAACACGGGGGTTTAACGTCGCCGCTCGACGGTCTTCAGGCCAGGGGATTTATAGTCGTCGGTTCGACTCTAGAGTTTAACATCGTTGCTCGACGGTCTTCAGGCCGGGGGGTCTATAGTCGCCGGTTTGACTATAGAGTTTAACGTCGCCGCTCGACGGTATTCAGGCCGGGGGGTTTATAGTCGCCGGTTCGACTCTAGAGTTTAACATCGCCGCTCGACAGTCTTCAGGCCGGGGGGTTTATAGTCCCCGGTTCGACTCTAGAGTTTAACGTTGCCGCTCGACGACCTTCAATTATAACTCAAACCCGGCTAATCGGCATGAGGTCTTCGACATCGAGCCCGTGGCTCGGATAATACACACCCGGTCGATCGGCTTGATGTCTTCGACATCGAGTCCGTGGCTCAGATAATACACGCTCGGCCGATCGGCACGGGGTCTTCGACATCGAGCCTGTGGCTCGGATATGAGAGAAACCCAGTCGATCGGCACGGGAGACCTTGCTCGGGGAACTATGATAAATTCTAGACTGAAAGAGAATATTACTGAAAAACTGACCTGCCGACCAGGAGAGGATCTGCCTCAATTTCTCAACTCTCGAATACCCGTGGAGTGAGGAGGATACGACATACCCGTTGAAACCCATCTAAGTCATGAGTATGGTAGAATTTTTCGGCGTCATCCATCTTCACGTTCCAGATCAGGTGTGTTCTCATAAACGATGCCAAATTTGTTCATGTCGGGAAGCTAAGAAGACGGACCTGACGGCGTGTCGTGTGTGGAAGGTTGACTGCATCCCCATGACCCGGTGATGAGCTGTCCTCTGTGTTGACCAGGTCGTCAGGAGTCATCCTGGTCAACGTCACCGGTAGCCAGCGACTGAGGTGCCCCGGTCCCCTGGCCCCCCGATGCTCGAGGCAAATCCCACGGATATATAAGTAGCCGAATGATAATAACAATGGAATAATACAATAAATACAAGACGGGTATGATGACATATCCTGGCCCCGGGGGGACGCCCTCTGATGGATGGGTGAGCTAATCGAGATGTTGGTCGAGTCGTCGCGCTCCTGACGAATAGATGGATGTGAGCCCACTGAGGAGCCATACCTGAAAGCAACGACAGGGAATCCAATGCAGCAAGGATCCAAGAAGACGACACGCAGGCCGGATACGATAACGGCTTGCAGGCCAGCACACGGCACGTAGGCCGCATAATACCAGTAACACACAAATATAATAATGGTGCAAATAGCAGAGCACCACGGCTCAACGCCCGGAACCACATCGGCTCACCGGCCAAGCACCCTCTCGGCTCGAAGACTGACGTAAACAAACAGTACGAGCGGCTTCAGCTGCTGAAGGGGGATGTCGACTACCGGAGGCAGCGGCAGTGGTTGCAGGAGGCGGAGACGACACCCACTGGGGGCAGCAGCACTCACTGGAGGAGGCATCAACAACCCCTGGGGGCAGCGGCGCCGCGCTGTGGCAGCGAAGCCCGCTGGTCACAGTGCGTAAGGGCGGCTGCAGTGTGCGGAGGCAACTGGTCAGAGGGTTGCGGCCTGTGGAGATTGCCGACACAGGGGGCTGCCGACGACGGTTGTGGACCCCGGAATAGTGGGATGGATGTTGTGCCGCTGTGCGTAAGGGGAGAGAGGTGATGTCGGTGTCGGAGGAGAGGAGCGTGAGCTCTCCAGTGACGAAAGAGAACCCCCTGCCTTCTCCTCCCTCAGTGGCGGCGGAGCCTGGCCCGCAGAAGCCTCCATCAGCGGCGAAGGCGGGAGAGCATGAGAGAGGCGCATAGGTAGGAAGAAGAGGAGAAGATGGTGACCAGAGGAAGAAGAGGAGGGAAGCAACCGGCGACCGGCGTGAAGAGGAGCGTCGACGACGAGGGTGAAGGAGAGGAGTTGGCGGCGACCCAAGCAAAAAACGAGTCCCCTCTCTCCTTCCCTTGAACCCGATGAATAGTGTCCCTTTAACAAGAAAATCCTACTTAATAAAAAGACTAAACTGCCCTTCCTCTTTCTCCTTATTCCCTCTCTGCCCCCAAGTAATATCCGCATCAGCAGTCTTGATCCACGTCTTGATTTGAGTTAAGATGACTAAGCTAATTACTTTAAAAAATCTGTTTCTTTTATTTACAAGATTAGAATTAATAAATTATTATTATTATAATTTCTTTCCTTATTTGAATTTTAAGTTACGATATTTATATGTTAATTAAGAGATTAACCCCTCAAATTTTAAGAATAATCTCTATATTACCATGCGTCAAACATGTCATCTCCACACCACCACATTTTCAATCATTTGCCAACTAAAGTTTTAGACCTCGTCATGTGGTGGACTTGAGCTTCATCATGCACTAGCTAGTTTCTTTTCCTACTTCCTCACATGGAAACTGCTTGGCAGTAGTGGAAGACTGAATATTGGCTAATGATCCAAGAAGACTGCAAAATAGATCTGATTTCTTTTGATCTTCTATTTTAATTATTGAGTCAATCCGAGGGACCAGAGGACGGTCATAGGGTTGGAAAAATTGTCCCCAACTGAAGTAACTGATGAGTGTTAACTGCAGCAATCAGGGAGTACTTTAACTGATCAATCAGCTTTGAAGAACGTAAACAAAGTTCAGTTTTAATTACAAGATTCGAGCAGTCAGAGATTTAACTCTGTTTTATAATCATCTAGGAACCAATCTCGATTAAACAAGGGCAAAAAATCGAAACTTGACGACGGAGGGCTTTGGATTCTCAAAACTTGGAAGCTAGTAAAACTACAAACTAGAATCTTGAGATGCTCAACTTGGATAAAATGATTATGGGCAGAAGAGCATTCGGGGGGCTTCACATGGACTCTGCTATCTCCCCACCTTCCATGCACGTTGTTCCGAGAACCCTAATCCAATAAACTACTGAAGAGAGCAACGTCCTGTAGGGTTATCATAATCCAGGCAACGTGGTCGCGTGCTGATTGATGCTTAAAGAAAGGTCATATGCGAGGGGAGTGATCAGGACTAGCTCGTGGATCACGTACGGTACGATGTGTGCATGGAGATCATGACCTGTTACGTATAATGCGCAGGCGAATCGATCGAGTTTTGTGCAGTGAGAGATTCAATAAACGGTAAAAGGTAAAAGGTTGTTTGACTCGAACCGAAACGAACTCCCTTTAAATACTCAAGCTGCTCGATCAGCTTCTCCAACCAATTCCAGAGCCGGCCATGGAGTCGTCCAAGAAGGCCAGCAACAAGATCGCGGAGATCGTGAAGCTGCAGCAGGTCCTCAGGAAGTGGAAGAAGCTCGCGGTGACGCCGAAGACCGGGGCCGCAGCCGGGAGCGGCGGCGGCGGCATCAACAAGTTCTTGAAGAGAACGCTGTCCTTCTCCGAGAACCCGGCGGCGGCGGCGGCGTCAGGGGAGGCGGCGGTGCCGAAGGGGTACCTGGCGGTGAGCGTGGGGGAGGAGATGCGGCGGTTCGTGATCCCGACGGAGTACCTGGGCCACCGGGCCTTCGCGGCGCTGCTGCAGGAGGCGGAGGAGGAGTTCGGGTTCGGGCAGGAGGGGGTGCTGCGGATCCCCTGCGAGGTGGCGGCGTTCGAGAGCGTGCTCAAGGTGGTGGAGAAGAGGAAGGAGGGGTCGCTGTGCTACTGCTCCGCCGAGGCGGACGACATGGCCGGGAGCTCCGGCCACGGCGGGAGTCGGCCGAATTCTGCGTGCAGATGATGACGGCGACGCGTGCATTGCGTTGATCTATACTCCGATAAGATTTGCGTTTCGGAATTTGTTCTGATTTGGAAGCAAATCACGGGGTGAAATCATATGAAAAGATTTTAAAATTTTGTAATTCTCGAATCTCAAATATCAAATCCTACTTAAAAATATCCCAATTAATTAACGTTTATTCTTCCACAATTCTAATTGAATAATGTTCTTTGCCCGACTCGTACGTTACGGAAATGGAATTGGTTAAGTATTTGGGATGATTTCATTTTACCCTTACAATTATTAAATTTTAATATCAAACTACAAAAGTTTAAAAAATTAGGATTTCACTTTATGCTTTTAGTACAGATTATGTAAATAGACCAAATTTTGATACTTGGGGGAAAAGTTAAAAGGACACTTATTTTTAAAAATAAATAATAATAATTAATGATCCATCATATTTTTCATGGGTAATTTTACATGCACTCCCCATTGATAAATAAAACTTTGCATGCAGTCCCTAGTAGTGAAAAACTTTGTTTCCACTCCCTAGTCAAATATGTTTACCTAATTGCCCATGATATTTTTGGGTATAAAAAATCTAAAAATCAGTATCATTTCTCTTAAATTCAGTACATTAAAATTATAATCCAGTATATTTTCTATCAAATTGAGTACGATTTTTTTTTCACTTCAATTAGATGGAAATTATACTAGATTTTCTTTAAATGACTCAATTGGATGAAAAATTTACTAGATTTTCTTTAAATGGTAAATGATGTTAAATTTTTGAGTAATTATATTAAGCATGAAAAATATCGTACTCAATTTAATAGAAAATATACTTAATTCTAATTTAATGTGCTGAATTTAATAGAACTTATACTCATTTTTAAAGTATTTGTACCGAAAATATGAGGGTTAATTTTGATAGAAAATATACTCAATTCTAGTATCAAGTACTGAATTCTAGTTATAAAGTACTGAATTTAATCAGAATGATACTCGTTTTTAAACTTTTTATACCTAAAACATCTGAGGGCAATTTGGTCATGATATTTACATGCGGGGAGTTGAAGCAAAGGAAACTTTGCATGTAAGGAGTGGAAACAAACTTTTTTAGATAGGGGGACTACATGCAAAATTGAGAATGGAATTGGGGATTTTTCTCCACTTTACCGATTTTTCATCTTCAAAATAACTTAACTTTAATTAGTATTATTATAATAGATATAATTGTAACTGCTAGAATGTGTAATAATTAGATACAATGTGTAATAATTAGATAGAATGTGTAATAATTGTGACTGCGTACAATTGCTATAATATGTTATAGTAAATAAGTTCAATTTTTTATTAACTTAATTAAAACTATTACATGCAGATAAAACATTCTTTATTAAAATGATTCAAATTTAATTAAAATTATCCAAATTTAATCAAATTACTTTAATACAATTATAAAAAAAGATAATCCCAATTAATTTCGTTGACTATTCCTAGGTGATCCATCCGACCCCATCAAAATTTTTCATCGATCATCAGAATAAATAGGGAAATGCACACGACGACTAACCCAGAAGCCATCATCATTTGATTGCGCCTCCCATTTGGAGAATTTTTTTTTATAAATACGTCATAATTAGGGTTCAAACTATGAGTAGTTGGATGACAATCTGAATATTTTATCTCGACATTATAATCCCGGGGACTACTTTAATACAACTATAGAAATATTGATTAATTTAATCAAAATCACTCATTAATATCAATATGATATTATTATATTAGTTATAATTATAATGATGGTAAAAGCATCATATCAGTTCCCTAAACATATAAATTTTATATTTTAGGTAAAAAAAAATTTATGTATTAGTATCCTATCCATTTAACCTAAATCTTTTTATGTATCAAAGGAGGATCCACTTATATATATTGATGGGAAGTCATGATCCATATGTAAAATAGGTAGGGGTCATGAGTACCAATGTAGGTAAGCGGTTCTTCCTTTGGTCCGAGAAAGTGGATAAGAGGATATGTTCTTCTACCTATTTTCTAAATTTAAGGAAAAAAATTCATTTGTTAAATATTAAAATATTATTTAATTTGAGAAGAGGGAAAAATAGATTGAATAATAAAAATAGATATTAAATAATAAAGGGAGGGGAATAAATATAGAATAAATTATAGAAAAATTGATATATTGTATAAAAGAATATCTAAAATTAATAAAATAGGTATGATATCGATAAAAAAAATATGATGATATCCTATTTTGTTTTTAAAAAAAAAACCATAAAACTTTCTATTTAAACGAATAAGAGGTCTTATTATTATTATTATTATTATTATTATTTATCCATATATTTTTTTAGATGGTATCGGCCTCTGCATTCAAATTAATATGTGAAGTTGTGGACAATTTAAATAATCTATCAAGAATCATATACTACAAGAAGATGTCTCCTCGGGACAGTGCGATGATTAAAACATAGGGTGTTGCCACATGAGGTCTTGGGGTTGAAACTCGGCTTGACCAAGCATAACCTCCCCATGTCTTGGCCATTTGTACTAATGGCTAGTAGCCATCCATGATTTACCTCCTCCGTGTTGGCCTAGGGACGGGTTGGCGGGGGCGCTGGGGGCGAGCGAATCGCCCTTTGCCACATATACTACAAGAAGATATTGCACAGATTCGAATTTTGATAAAATCGAGAAAAAAAATGATGTATGCTCAAGGGCTTAAGATAGGAGAGATCAGTTATCACTTCCGGAAGGCCCAATTACAAGACTACGGGCAAAGCGTTTCAAAGAAGCACTAAATGGGCTAATCAAAAAACATTGAGAGAACTATGAGCAAAGAGAAACCAAGATAATCGCAACTGCTAGTCGTGACCTAATCCACGTAATCGGGCACAACCATCCATGACTGGTCGCCCTTAACGGAAGAACGCTAATAAGCATGCAAAGCATGGGAATTCGTTCATGCATGAAGACTTAAGTATTTTAGATTGTTTAATGAAGCATGCAACTTGGGACTCTAATTGTGCATGCATTTATTTCGTTTTGGGTTTCTAGATAGCTTGCATGAGACATGCAACATTGAGACTCTAATTGTGCATGTACTTATCTTGTATTTTCCTTGTTCACTCTCATTATATAAGGGAGGGGCATCTTAGTATGAAGCAACTTAGTTTTTGGTGAGATTGTGTGCTCTCTTAGTTCTTGAAAGAACTTGCTGAACTTATCGAGTCTACTCTCGTGGCGTTCAACCCATCGAAATTTATCACCCCTAGGTGTGGCGTTTCTTTCCTTCGTAGGCTTGGTTCTTGTCAATTCTTGGTTACGGGTCAAGGCTCACACTCTTGTCGTTTAGTTCTTGGGGTTATATCTACCTTTGTTTCGGGTTCCATCACATTTGTTGGTGGGGTTCGTATCATCTGGTATCAGAGTTTCGGTTCAAAGGCAAGTGCAAATCTATCTTTACTTGTTGTTTAGTAAAAAGCAAAAAAAAATTGTGAAAAAAAAGGAAAAAAAAAGCGCAACGAAAAGAAAAAAAAAAGAAGAAGAAGAAGAAGAAGAAAGCACAAAAAAAAAACTGTTTGTGTGAATCGAAGTAAATTGTCTTCAACAATTCTTTTCTTGTTTTCCTTATTCTCTCAAACTTCTAATCTTTCATTTTCTCTTAAAATTCTGCCATCATAAGTTTCGGTGGTATCTTTTGAATTGCTACGTGATATTCTGATTTGTTCTAGAGTTTGATCAAGAACTGAGAGATGTCATCAATTGAGAGCTACCACCCAAACGTAAGTTGAGTGCTTGTGAGGTTTTCTTTCATTTTGCAGCCATGTCCAACAACCAGGAGGATGGAGCAAATGAGGGGGCTAAACCACTTCCGAACCTGCAATTACAAGCATTGATGGGGGAGATGCAGCGGATGATGAGGGCGGAATTAGAATCTATCCATGAGAGGTTGGATCGGGTGGAGGATGGGACACCAAGAAGACATCAACAAAACCGTAGTACTAGACCACAACGAAGACATGCCCAAGGGATTGATGTCGAAGAAGATGAAGAGGTTATTGTGGAAGACTTTGATGAGCAAAACTACAATCGGGGCAGGATTGGACATCGAGGAGATAGAAACGGAACTAGAAGAAATAATGATTTAGGAGGGATTAAGATGAAGATTCCAACCTTCCAAGGGAGAAATGACCCAGAAGCTTACTTGAAATGGGAAACTAAGATGGAAATGGTATTTGAATGTCATGAATTCTCAGAGTTTAAAAAGGTAAAGTTAGCTGCCATTGAATTCACTGATTACGCTATTATTTGGTGGGATCAAGTGGTGATGACTCGGAGAAGAAACAGAGAGCAACCTGCATCCACTTGGGAGGAGATGAAAGTGCTCATGAGAAGGAGGTTTGTACCCAGCCATTATTATAGAAGCTTATATCAGCAGCTTCAAAGATTATCTCAAGACTCCAAAAGTGTGGATGAATATTTCAAGGACATGGAGTTGTCCATGATCCGAGCTAATGTCAATGAAGATCGGGAAGCCACTATGGCCAGGTTTTTACATGGTTTAAATCCAAAAATTGTTGATATTGTTGAATTGTAGCATTATGTTGAGCTGTCGGATATGGTCCACCAAGCACAAAAAGTGGAAGAACAACTCAAGAGGAGAGGATTGACTAGGAAGGGACAACCAATGACTACTCACGGCACATGGCGGACAACTCCAAGAAAGGAGGAACAACCTCAAAATAAGCCAAAGTTTGAACCCTTCAAGAAGCCCAAACCCACACCATCAACTACTCAAGGTAATCGCGAGCTCATTTCCTCCAAAACTCGTGATATCAAGTGTTTTAAATGTCAAGGGCATGGTCATATAGCTAGTCAATGTGTGAACAAAAGGGTGATGGTAATAAACGCTCAAGGTGAACTTGAGTCGGAAGATGAGGATAAAATAGTTGAAGAAGTGCCACAAAAAGAAGACAGTGATGATGAACAACATGCTGTTATTGGAGACTTATTGGTGGCCCGACGAGTTCTCAATCTACAAGTTAAGGAGGAAGAAGGTAATCAAAGGGAGAATTTGTTTCATACCCGTTGCTTTGTCAATAACAAAGTTTGCAGTGTTATTATTGATGGGGGGAGTTGCACCAATGTGGTAAGTACTGATTTGGTGGAGAAATTATCACTACCAACTCGAAAACATTCACGACCTTATCGACTGCAGTGGCTAAACGATTGCGGAGAAATCAAGGTAACAAAACAAGTCTTGGTAGCAATCTCCATTGGCAAATATGAAGATGAGCTGTTGTGTGACGTGGTTCCCATGCATGCATGCCATCTATTGTTGGGAAGACCTTGGCAATTCGATCGAAAGGTAACACATGATGGCCTCACAAATAAGTATAGTTTTACTTTGAAAGGGCAACCTATTATTCTTGTACCGTTGACTCTAAGATAAGTTATGGAGGACCAGTTGAGACTACAACAAGCAAATGAAAAGAAGAAAGAAAAAGAAATTGAGAGAAAAAAAATTGAGAAAAAAGACGAAGAGGGAAAGAAAAATGAGAGGAAAGAGACAAAAGGAGTGGGCAAGGAAAAAAAAAAGAGAGAGAAAGAAAAATATTTTTATGCAAAAAAGGTGAGATTAAGCGAGCTTTGTTTTCAAATCAGCTGCCCCTTATCCTTTTGTATAAGGAGGCACTCTTGAGCACTAACGACCTTAACAATTCTTTGCCTAGTGTTATTGTTTCTCTCTTACAGGAATTCAAGGAGGTCTTTCCTGAAGAGGTTCCGCATGGTTTACCTCCCATTAGAGGAATTGAGCACCAAATTGACTTCATACCTGGTGCCTCCATTCCAAATCGACCTGCCTATAGAAGCAATCCAGAGGAAGCAAAGGAACTTCAGAGGCAAGTTACTGAATTATTAGAAAAGAGGTATGTTCGAGAAAACATGAGTCCTTTGCGCCGTGCCTGTGTTATTAGTTCCCAAGAAGGACGGAACATGGAGCATGTGTGTGGATTATCGAGCCATCAACAACATCACGGTAAAGTATCGACATCCAATTCCTAGGATTGATGATATACTTGATGAATTGCATGGTTCTTGTGTGTTCACAAAAATTAATCTTAGGAGTGGATATCATCAGATTAGGATGAAGGAAGGTGATGAATGAAAAACTAGTTTTAAAACTAAGCATGACTTATATGAATGGTTAGTAATGCCTTTTGGCTTAACTAATGCTCCTATCACTTTTATGCGTTTGATGAACCATGTTTTGCGTGCTTTCTTAGGGAAATTTGTAGTTGTGTATTTTGATGATATTTTGATTTTTAGCAGAAGCTTAGAAGAGCATGTTACACATTTAAGGTTAGTTTTGAGTGTGCTAAAAGAAGAAAAGATTTTTGCTAACCTCGATAAATGCACCTTTTGTACGGAGAAAGTTGTGTTTCTTGGTTTTGTTGTTAGTACTAAAGGCGTTGAGATGGATGAGGACAAGGTGAAAGCAATCCAAGAGTGGTACAATTAGCTAAGTGAGGAGTTTCCATGGTTTGGCCAGCTTCTATCGACGGTTTGTTCATGATTTTAGCAATATTGCAGCTCTTCTTACTAAAGTCATCAAGAAAAATGAGTCATTCAAGTGGGGAGAGGAGCAAGAGAGGGCCTTCAACACTTTGAAAGAAAAGCTAAGTTCTGTTCCTTTACTAATCCTACCAGATTTTTCTAAAACATTTGAAATCGAATGTGATGCTTCTGGTGTTGGTATAGGTGCTGTGTTTATGCAGGAAATGAGACTCATTGCTTATTTCAGTGAGAAGTTGAGTGGAGTCACTCTCAACTATCCCACATATGACAAGGAAATGTATGCATTGGTGAGAGCATTGGAGACATGGCAACATTACCTATGACCAAAAGAATTCGTGATTCACACCTGATCCGGTAGTAAGAGTGGGCCCCCCCCACTTCCTGCAAAGTCAACGCCAAGTGGAAGTCACCGGAACAGCCGCTCACTCAGAGGAGAGTGTGGTCCGACCGGACGGACGACCTTAGATGGCCGGTCCGATTGGACTACCGGCCGGCCTATGGAATCGAGTACCCGGAGTGGTCCGGCCGGCTCGCACTTATAGTTGGGAGGCACCCTGTCAAATCGGGGTTCCGACGCAGTTAAAAAGGTCATGGACCGAGCTGACCTTTTGACCGACCACAGTCATAAAGCACCCCTGTCTGTTAGTCTCCACAAAGCACAAGTAAACCACTGCGGATGTCCGGTCGGATGTTTAGGTACCTGTCCGCTCGGACTACAAGTTTGGAGCAAGGGAAAAGGCCAGAGGATTTCTTTCTTTGACAACCTGTAGGTTTCACGTGTGTGCCATGCTCCAAATCTTGTGACAGGGGATTCTGCTGTCCCATCGAGGGCATGCTTTGACTGTATCGATATGGGTCAGGTAAACTTTCTGACAGCCGCGTACCTAGGAAAGGACAGGTAAGCTTTCTGACAGCCGCATACCTAGGATAAGACAGAGGACACTTATGCACCTTGGCACGCGTGCCCAAACCTTTCATAGCTCTATATAAAGAACTTCAGGTTTCACTGACAGGGGATCCGGGGTACGTACTTTGAGACTTTGGGAGCCACCTTATTCATCGTAGTTTACCTGACTTGAGCGTCGGAGGGTCGTCGCCGGGAACCCCCTTCCCGGCTCGACTTCTGTGCAGGTTAGCCGGAGCATCGCGTCACCAGGTGGAGATCTACATCATCGAGCCAGGGAGCGCCACGTGCCCAGCGTCTGTTGATTTCTGGTTCGGACAGGATCAACACCGATCATCAATCTCTAAAGCATTTGAAGAGCCAACATAAGTTGAACCGACGCCATGCTAAATGGGTAGAATTCATTGAGACATTTCTTTATGTGATCAAATACAAGCAAGGAAAGGAGAACGTAGTAGCTGATGCACTATCTCGAAGGTATGCTTTACTATCCACTTTAGATACGAAGTTACTTGGATTTGAATATATTAAGGATTTATATACTAACGATACTGATTTTTCTGAGGTGTTCAAAGTGTTAGAGTGTATACTAAAAGCCTAGCTTTTGGTGTAAACATTTATCTAGAAATAAGAATCACATTGGTCAAATGTCTACATTTGTGATAAATGTAGTTGTTCAATTAATTTATATTGTAGATGACATGGTGTGTGGTGTCACACACAGAGGATCATGTTATCAGTACCTTATAAATTATAAACAGTAGCTCACGACCAAGATGGAAAGGAACAAACCATTTGAAGGTCGTAGTGTAATTAGGTATTAATTTATCTTAACTATATAATTACACTAGTACACTTAGAGTGTATTGAGTAGGACCATTAGAGGTCGTTTCTTTTATACTGACTTTATAAAGAAACAAAGACCTCAGTTATTATGGAAGTGTGTACTCTTAATCCTAATATAATAACAAGCACATATATTTGATATTTATTTCTTTAATTTGTCAATGGGTGAGATTTAGTTCGATGAATCAATAAACCCGATAAGTTGGGAAATGATATCACTTATAGTATGTGTTGTTGATTATAGAAGGAAACTGTGTCATAGAGATACTAGGTTGAGAATGTCCCCAAGAGGAGCTCAAAAGGATTGTCATGTTAAACCCTGCAGGTGGACTTAGTCCGACATGACGATGAAGTTGAGTGGTACTACTCTTGGACTAAGATATTAATTAAATGAGTCGTCAGTAACTCACTTAATTAGTGGACATTCGATATCTTAAATACAGGGAGACTAACACACTCATAATAAGAAGGAGCCCAAAATGTAATTTGGGATTGGTGCGGTAGTTCAATAATAGTTCTCTAGTGGAATGAATTATTATTGATAAAATTAAGTTGTGTGTTCGGGGCGAACACGGGATGCTTAATTTTATCGGGAGACCAAAACCAATTCCTCCTCTCGGTCCCTATCGTAGCCTCTTATTTATAGAGTTCTATACCCACCTATACCCACCTTCTATACCCACCAATAAGGGGCCGGCCAAGCTAGCTTGGGAACCAAGCTAGGGCCGGCCTAGTGGCCGGCCCTAGCTTGAACCCAAGCTAGTGGGGGCCGGCCAAATTAAATTAAAAAGGAATTTTAATTTTAATTTTTATTATGTGGAAGAAATAATTTATTAAAGAGAATTAAAATTAAAATATCTCTCCTGTAAAAGATCTACAAAAGATTAAAGAAAGAGATTAAATCTCTTTCCTTATTTGTAGATTGGTGAGATATTTTATTTTCTCTTTAAAATTATCCACATGTTGATAAAATTAAAATTATAGAAATTTTCTTTTATCAACCATGAAGAGATTTTTAAAGAGAAATTTTATTTTTAAAATTTCCGGAAATAAATTAGGAAGTTTTAATTTGTTGATTAAAACTTGTCTAATTTATTTCCTCTTGATGTGGCCGGCCATTAGAGATTAATTGGGGAAATATTATTTTATTTTTCTCAATTAAATCATGTCAAGGGAATTAAGGAAATTTTATTGTAATTAAATTTCCTAATTTGCCTAGGCCAAGGAATATAAAAGAAGGGGTGAAGGTGCCTTCACAAGACACAACCTCTATTATTTTCTCTCCCTCTTTTCCTTGGTGTTGTGGCCGGCCATCATCTCTTCTCCTCTTCTTCTTTGTGGTGGCCGAAACTCTCTATTGGTTGGAGCTCTTGTGGAGGCCGGATACTACTTGGAGAAGAAGAAGAAGAAGGAGAGGAAGCGAGCATCTCTTGGAGCTTGGTTAGTGTTTTGATTTTCTTCCTTGGTGAAGCTTTTCTTTTTGTGGCCGAACCTAGCTAGGAGGAGAAGAAGGTGGTTGGTGGTTTCTCATCTCGGAAGATCGTTGTCCACACAACGTCCGAGGTTAGAAGAGGAATACGGTAGAAGATCAAGAGGTTTTTCTTAAAGGTATAACTAGTAATTTTTCTTTCCGCATCATACTAGTTATTTTTGAAAATAATACTAAATACAAGAGGCATATGATTCTAGAGTTTCGAATTTGTTTTCGATATAGTGTTCTTTTGTTTTTCTTTTCCTTGTGATTTGATTGTTCTTTTCGGTTAACCTAAAGTTATTTTAGGAAATTAAATATTAGCTTTCTATAAAAGGTTTTGTCTAGTCGGTGGTGGTTGCTCCCATATCCAAGAAGGCTATGTGCCTCGCCACGTCAGTACTGGGAACCGATTATGGAAATTAATATTTAATGGAATTAATAACTTAAGGTGACTTGGGTCGAACGTGTTAAGTTCCGCAGGAGATTCAAGTCAAAACCTAAAAGAACAAATAGATTAAGTTTTGGATCAAACGTGTTAAGTCCCGCAGGCGATCCAAAATTTAATTTAAAAGAACACATGGTAGCTAGGAAAAGGTTCAGACCTTTGTACAAAATTTTTGTACAGTGGAACCTCTAGGTTTTCCGAGTAGCAACCAACACAAAGCATGCGAAAAGGTTGCATTTGGTAAGTTCTATAGGCATGATGGGTTTTTATTTCGTGAAAATAGATTGTGTGTGCCTATGTGTTCGTTACGTGAATTATTCACTAGGGAAGCCCATGGTGGTGGATTGATTGGTCATTTTGGCGTTACTAAGACTTTAGGGGTTTTACAGGATCATTTCTTTTGGCCTCATATGAAACGCGACGTGGAAAGAATTTGTGAGAAGTGTATCACTTGCAAACAAGCTAAATCTAAATTGAAACCCCATGGCTTGTATACTCCTTTGCCTATACCTAGTGAACCTTGGACTGATATTTCAATGCACTTTGTTTTGGAATTACCCCGAACCAAGAGAGGGAGAGATTCAATTTTTGTTGTGGTAGACAGATTCTCTAAAATGGCGCATTTCATTCCATGTCATAAAACCGATGATGCATCGCATATAGCTGAATTGTTCTTTAAAGAAGTTATTAGGTTGTATGGCATGCCTAGGACCATTGTCTCTGATAGAGATGCAAAATTTTTGAGTTATTTTTGGAAGACATTGTGGGGGAAATTAGGAACTAAATTATTGTTCTCTACTACTTGTCACCCCCAAACTGATGGGCAAACTGAAGTGGTCAATCGAACCTTGTCCTTTTTACTTTGTGCGGTCATTAACAAGAATTTGAGAATATGGGAAGATTGTCTACCTCATGTTGAATTTGCTTACAATATGTGTTAGGATCCTTCGTACTCGGCTAGAGAGGGGGGTGTGAATAGCCGACCCCAAATCGTCGTTTCTTTCTACAAAACGTGTTAGCGCAGCGGAAAATACAAAGAAACGAAAGAGAAGAAAACCAAACCTTAACACAAGGATGTAACGAGGTTCGGAGATTAGGGCTCCTACTCCTCGGCGTGTCCGTAAGGTGGACGAGTCCAGTCAATCCGTCGGTGGATGAGTCCCCGGAGAACCGGCTAATACAATATACTCCTTGTGGGTGGAGAAACCTCGCCACAAACGTTTGCAACAGTAAACAAAGAGTACAAGAACAGTAAGAAAAGCAATACAATATGAATACAATAACACTCTACCAATTGCTTGCTTTCTTGTCGACTGGAGGTGAAGCAGCAACTTCACTACCCAAACGCAGCAGCTGGTCGACAACTGGAAGCTCACGCGAAGCTTCGGAGGCGAGCTCAATCAAAGCTCAGTTGAAGCAGAAACTTCAGCAACAGAAGAACAGAAGTTCTAGAAGAAAAGGAGAAGTCACTGTGCAGCAGCAGCCCTCGACCCCTTTATACCTGCGAAGAAGACAGCGAAGAAACTAGCCGTTGCGTTGCAACGGCTAGAACCCTGATCGGTCTGTGGACCGATCAGGCTCCATGTGGATCGGTCCACAGACCGATCCATTCCCTACCTTCGCTTCTGTTCCGTCTCTGATCGGTCCATGGACCGATCAGGGAACCTCCTGATCGGTCCACAGACCGATCAGGCGTCTTTCTCGAGGATACTGATCACCTTCTGATCGGTCTGCAGACCGATCAGTAGCACACTGATCGGTTACTGATCGGTCACCAGACCGATCAGATAACTAGTGACTTGGTTTTTGCCCAAACCAAGTCCCAAGCCTTCCAAACCAACATTCGGTCAACCTCGACCTGTTGGTACTTCATTCCTAGCATCTGGTCACTCCCTTGACCTGCTAGAATTCCCCGCCAAGTGTTCGGTCAATTCCTTTGACCTACTTGGACTTTCCACAACACCAGATGTCCGATCATCCCTGATCCATCTGGATTTTCCCTTGCCTGGCTTCACTCACCCGGACTTTCGCCTGGTTTCACTCACCAAGATTTCCACACTGCCTAACATCCCAGTTAGGACTTTCTCACTGCCTGGCTTCACTCACCAGGACTTTCCAACTGCCTAACATCCCAGTTAGGACTTTCCCACTGTCTGGCTTCACTCACCAGGACTTTCCACACTGCCTAACATCCCAGTTAGGACTTTCCACACTGCCTAACATCCCAGTTAGGACTTTCCCCGTGCCAAGTCTCCATACTTGGACTTTCCGCGTGCCAAGCTACCTGCTTGGACTTTTCCAGTGCCAAGTCTCCATACTTGGACTTTTCGCGTGCCAAGATCCCTGCTTGGACTTTTCCCGAATCAGGTCAACCAGGTCAACCTTGACCTAAGGTTGCACCTACAATCTCCCAAACATCTATTCTTGTCAAACATCAAGAATACAACTCTCTTCTCGTCAAACATCGTCAAACATCAAAACACAACTCGAGTCAGGTCAACTCGAGTCAGGTCAACCAGGTCAACCTTGACCTAAGGTTGCACCAACAATCTCCCCCTTTTTGATGTTTGACAAAATCCAAAATCAAGTTAGGTTAACCCGATAACCTAACTTAGGTTTTCCAATGTTCTTCCTTGAACATTCTTCCAAAAACCTACACTCTCCCCCTTGGGACATCTCTCCCCCTTTTTGACACACATCAAAAAGAGGGAATCAAGGTCAAGAGTTTCTTCCTAATGAAAGTCCCATACCTTTCATTGAAACCCTTGATTTTCCCCTTGATATTAAACTCAACACTCAACTTAGTGACAATCCCATATCACTAATCCTCAAAAGTCTTAAGGAGTAAAAACTCCCCCTAAAAGTCAACTCCCCCTTGACAATTAGTTAAGACTCCCCCTAAAGGTCAACTCCCCCTTGACCATTGCACCAACAATGTCTTGGAGAGTTTCAAACCTTTAGAAACCCGAAACTCAACTCCCACAGCTGAAATTTCATACCACAGTCGAAATTCAGCAACTCCAGCACGCCTGATCGGTCACCGGACCGATCAGGACCCCTCTGGATCGGTCCCTAGACCGATCCAGCCTTCCCTGGATCGATCCGGTGACCGATCCAACCTCTGAAATCAGAGATTTCTGATTTTTCTCCCCGGGAGAAATTCAGAAACTCCTAGAAAATCCCAGAAAATTTCAAAAATTATAAAACCTTGAGGATACATTCATCATATCATACACTATCAAGGAAAAATAGTTTTCTATGAAAATAGTTTCCATTTTTCAATCTTGATACAAAGTTCAAAAACTTTGAAATAGTTCAAGTTTAACTCAACTTTGTATCACAATGTTCAATGATGAATGCTATCACTAGGAAAGCTTCATCAAGGTTTTTCAAATCAATTTTAAAATGCTTTTAAAACCATTTGGATTTAGGACCATAATCTTAGGGCTAGATGTACATGACTTGTACACAAGCTTTCCCTATGATCCTTAATTTCTTGAATTAGGGTCATCTAGGTACAAGGACTATGCACCTTGATCCTAACTCATGATCCTAATATCTCACACACATCTAAGGTGTATCAAACCACATTCAAGTCAATTTGATGTGAGATATGGATTAAGGTCAACTTAGGCTAAGTTCTCATGCATTTTCTAAACACCAATTTGATCTCAATATCAAATTATATGTTTGTCCTTAAATCAATTTCATTGATTATAATGCAAGAGATGATGACATGGCATATAATGATATCATAAGTAAAAACATGTGTCAATGTCATGATGTCATGGCATAAAGTTTGAAAACTCAAATAAAGCATGACATATAAACTAGCATAAGCATTATCATGACATTTCAAATGATAATAAAACTAAACATGATGCCATGACATGTGAGGGCAAACAATCATGGCAAGATTTAGCATAAATAAATATACCTAGATTACCTATCTAAGTATCCTTAACCACTTTGCTAACCTAAAATTTAACCCTTGATTGCCCTAAAATGCCAAAATCCTAATTTTGACACTTCTTGAACTCTAGATTAATTCATGCCACTTAAAGATCAAATTTATCCTCAAAACTTGGCATGTTTCATTTTTCCTCGAGAATTCTCTAGATTTTCCCAAATTGTGCCAATTAAAATCATTTTTTTTCCATAATGACACATTTTACTCTTCCAAGGAGTAAATGATAATTCCATTTCATTTTCAAAGGTTCACAAAACCTTGAAAATGCTCCTTGAGTGTCAATTTCCTCAAAGTTGGGTTAACTACCCTTCTAATCGGAGTTGACACTCTCTAACCCATCTATGGGGTAGAGAAGATGCTCCTAGGAACCCAATACCTATTAGAGCTCATTGGGTTCACTAAATATTCACTAGGGATAACTTCCCTAGCAACCCTCCTAATGACCCTCTTAGGCTTTAAAGCCTTGGCCATTTGGGACTCATCAAGATCAACTCTAGGGGTGACTCCCCTTGTGACCTTGGTGTTGGTCTTCCTAGCCCTAGGTTTTGTTCCATAATCGAATGGAACATTATGATAGGTGGGCTTGACCATTTGGGACTTAGGTTTGTGACCCAAACCTTTCTTGTCCTTGGACTTGGGTTTTTGACCCCTAGACCCTAGAGTCAAATCCTTAAGAGCCTTTTCTAGAGAGTCAAGTCTTGACCTCAAGACTTGATTTTCTTTCTCTAATACCTCAAGTTTTGATTTGTCATTCTTTCTTGAGGTGTTCCTAGGCATGTGTCTAGTTGATTTAGGGTTTCTACCTAGGTTTTCCTTAACCTTAGAAGTGTTAATCCTAGGGTTAGCATTCCTAGTAGTATCCCTATCTAGGTTGACATGTTTAGCACTTAAGCACATGTATTGATTTCTAGTGTTAACATGCTTATCATTATTGACTAATGCAATAAAATTACTAGCATGTATCCTACTAGAATTGCACGAATGAGCCTTAAAAGATACCTTAGGGTTTGCCTTAGCTCCCCCTATCGATGTGCATCCCTTGTCCTTGTGTGGTTTCCTCCCCTTCGGACATTGGCTCCTATAGTGTCCCCGTTGCTTGCATTGAAAGCACACCACGTGCTTCTTGCCTTTGCGTGTTGGGACTCCGGCTTCCTTGACCTTTGGTGCCGGTGGAGTCTTCCTAACCTTCTTTGGACATTTGCTCTTGTAATGTCCATGTTTCCTACACTCAAAACACATTATGTGTAATTTGCTTGAAATCACAGTGTTTGAGTTACCTAGGGTTGTGGATGGAGATGAGCTTTCTTCTTCAACCCTTCCGGAGGTGGGAACTTCTTCTTCTTGCTCCGAACTTGAACAAGAGGAACTCTCCTCCTCTTCTTCCTTGGATGTTGAGTAGCCCTCAACTCCCAATTCGCTCCCTCCATGATGTGAGCTACTTGGCTCACTAGGCTTCTCTTCATGGCTTGAAGTGGAGCTCTCCTCATGGTACTTGGCCAAGTTATCCCACAACTCCTTGGCATTGTTGTATTTACCTATCTTACACAAAACATTAGTAGGTAATGAAAATTCAATTGTTTTAGTTACCTCATTGTTGATCGTGGATTGGTGGACTTGTTCCTTCGTCCACTTGTTCTTCTCTAGAGGCTCTCCTTCTTTATCCATTGGAGGAGTAAACCCTTCTTGTACACAAAACCAGTTCCACATATTAGTCCTAAGAAAATACATCATCCTTACCTTCCAATATGCGAAGTTGTCGTTGTAGAAGGGTGGAATGGTGATGTCTTCTCCGAATTGATCCATCTCTAGCCCGTGCTCCCCCGGGTGTTGATCCGTCGAAGAACGTCCTCGCTCTGATACCACTTGTTAGGATCCTTCGTACTCGTCTAGAGAGGGGGGTGTGAATAGCCGACCCCAAATCGTCGTTTCTTTCTACAAAACGTGTTAGCGCAGCGGAAAATACAAAGAAACGAAAGAGAAGAAAACCAAACCTTAACACAAGGATGTAACGAGGTTCGGAGATTAGGGTTCCTACTCCTCGGCGTGTCCGTAAGGTGGACGAGTCCAGTCAATCCGTCGGTGGATGAGTCCCCGGAGAATCGGCTAATACAATATACTCCTTGTGGGTGGAGAAACCTCGCCACAAACTTTTGCAACAGCAAACAAAGAGTACAAGAACAGTAAGAAAAGCAATACAATATGAATACAATAGCAGTCTACCAATTGCTTGCTTTCTTGTCGACTGGAGGTGAAGCAGCAACTTCACTACCCAAACGCAGCAGCTGGTCGACAACTGGAAGCTCACGCGAAGCTTCGGAGGCGAGCTCAATCAAAGCTCAGTTGAAGCAGAAGCTTCAGCAGCAGAAGAACAGAAGTTCTAGAAGAAAAGGAGAAGTCACCGCGAAGAGCCTCGACCCTTTATACCGCGAAGAAGACGGTGAAGAAACTAGCCGCTGCGTTGTAAGCTAGAACTCGATCGATGCGTGGACCGATCAGTCTATGTGGATCGTCCACGCACCGATCCATTCCCTACCGCGTTTCGTCTCGATCGGTCCATGGACCGATCAGAACCTCCGATCGGTCCACGCACCGATCAGCGCCTTCTCGAGGATATCGATCACCTTCCGATCGGTCGCGCAGATCGACGATACCGATCGAGCACATCGATCGTTATTGATCGGTCACTAGACCGATCAGATAACTAGTGACTTGGTTTTGCCCAAACCAAGTCCCAAGCCTTCCAAACCAACATTCGGTCAACCTCGACTGTTGGTACTTCATTCCTAGCATCGGTCACTCCCTTGACTGCTTTCGCCAAGTGTTCGGTCAATTCCTTTGACCTACTTGGACTTTCCACAACACCGATGTCCGATCATCCCCGATCCATCTGGATTTTCCTTGCTGGCTTCACTCACCTGTTTGGTTTCACTCACCAAGATTTCCACACTGCCTAACATCCCAGTTAGGACTTTCTCACTTGGCTTCACTCACCAGGACTTTCCAACTGCCTAACATCCCAGTTAGGACTTTCCCACTGTCTGGCTTCACTCACCAGGACTTTCCACACTGCCTAACATCCCAGTTAGGACTTTCCACACTGCCTAACATCCCAGTTAGGACTTTCCCCGTGCCAAGTCTCCGTACTTGGACTTTTCCAGTGCCAAGCTACCTGCTTGGACTTTTCCAGTGCCAAGTCTCCATACTTGGACTTTTCACCGAATCAGGTCAACCAGGTCAACCTTGACCTAAGGTTGCACCTACAATCTCCCAAACACCTATTCTTGTCAAACATCAAGAATACAACTCTCTTCTCGTCAAACATCGTCAAACATCAAAACACAACTCGAGTCAGGTCAACTCGAGTCAGGTCAACCTTGACCTAAGGTTGCACCAACAATATGTTGGGGTTGCAAACATAGTCCCATATTGAAAACACATGGAAAAGATCATGGGTTTATAAGAGAAAGATATCTCCATTGGCATGAGGCCTTTTGGGGAGAGCCCAAGAGCAAAGCCATGAGGGTCTAGGCCCAAAGTGGACAATATCATGCTATTGTGGAGATATCTAAATTCTTTTCGATCCTACAATTGGTATCAGAGCCCGGACTGCCAGAAGGTTTAACCGCCGACTGTGCACAAAAGCTATGGTCTGATTGAACCATGTGAGTACAATATTGACCTCGAACAAAGAAAGTGGGGGCTCCTGTTAGAGTGTATACTAAAAGCCTAGCTTTTGGTATAAACATTTATCTAGAAATAAGAATCACATTGGTCAAATGTCTACATTTGTGATAAATGTAGTTGTTCAATTAATTTATATTGTAGATAACATGGTGTGTGGTGTCACACACAGAAGATCATGTTATCAATACCTTATAAATTATAAACAGTAGCTCACGACCAAGATGGAAAGGAACAAACCATTTGAAGGTCGTAGTGTAATTAGGTATTAGTTTATCTTAACTATATAATTACACTAGTACACTTAGAGTGTATTGAGTAGGACCATTAGAGGTCGTTTCTTTTATACTGACTTTATAAAGAAACAAAGACCTCAGTTATTATGGAAGTGTGTGCTCTTAATCCTAATATAATAACAAGCACATATATTTGATATTTATTTCTTTAATTTGTCAATGGGTGAGATTTAGTTCGATGAATCAATAAGCCCGATAAGTTGGGAAATGATATCACTTATAGTGTGTGTTGTTGATTATAGAAGGAAACTGTGTCCTAGTAATACTAGGTTGAGAATGTCCTCAAGAGGAGCTCAAAAGGATTGTCATGTTAAACCTTGCAGGTGGACTTAGTCCGACATGACGATGAAGTTGAGTGGTACTACTCTTGGAGCTAGATATTAATTAAGTGAGTTGTCAGTAACTTACTTAATTAGTGGACATTTGTTATCTTAAACACAGGGAGACTAACACACTCATAATAAGAAGGAGCCCAAAAATGTAATTTGGGATTGGTGCGGTAGTTCAATAATAGTTCTCTAGTGGAATGAATTATTATTGATAAAATTAAGTTGTGTGTTCGGGGCGAACACGGGATGCTTAATTTTATCGGGAGACCAAAACCAATTCCTCCTCTCGGTCCCTATCGTAGCCTCTTATTTATAGAGTACTATACCCACCTATACCCACCTTCTATACCCACCAATAGGGGGCTGGCCAAGCTAGGGCCGGCCTAGGTATAAATTGGGGTGGCCGGCCCTAGCTTGAACCCAAGCTAGTGGGGGCCGGCCAAATTAAATTAAAAAGGGATTTTAATTTTAATTTTTATTATGTGGAAGAAATAATTTATTAAAGAGAATTAAAATTAAAATATCTCTCTTGTAAAAGATCTACAAAAGATTAAAGAAAGAGATTAAATCTCTTTCCTTATTTGTAGATTGGTGAGATATTTTATTTTCTCTTTAAAATTATCCACATGTTGATAAAATTAAAATTATAGAAATTTTCTTTTATCAACCATGAAGAGATTTTTAAAGAGAAATTTTATTTTTAAAATTTCCGGAAACAAATTAGGAAGTTTTAATTTGTTTATTAAAACTTGTCTAATTTATTTCCTCTTGATGTAGCCGGCCATTAGAGATTAATTGGGGAAATATTATTTTATTTTTCTCAATTAAATCATGTCAAGGGAATTAAGGAAATTTTATTATAATTAAATTTCCTAATTTGCCTAGGTCAAGGAATATAAAAGAAGGGGTGAGGGTGCCTTCTCAAGACACAACCTCTATTATTCTCCCTCTCCTATTCTTTGGTGTGGCCGGCCAACATCTTCTCCCTTTCTTCCTCTTTGTGGTGGCCGAAATTCTCTATTGCTTGGAGCTCTTGTGGAGGCCGGATACTACTTGGAGAAGAAGAAGAAGAAGGAGAGAAAGCTTGCATCTCTTGGAGCTTGGTTGGTGTTTTTCTTCTTCCTTGGTGAAGCTTTATTTTTTTGTGGCCGAACCTAGCTAGGAGGAGATGAAGGTGGTTGGTGGTTTCTCATCTCGGAAGATCGTTGCCCACACAACGTCCGAGGTTAGAAGAGGAATACGGTAGAAGATCAAGAGGTTTTTCTAAAAGGTATAACTAGTAATTTTTCTTTCCGCATCATACTAGTTATTTTTGGAAATAATACTAAATACAAGAGGCATACGATTCTAGAGTTTCGAATTTATTTTCGATATAGTGTTCTTTTATTTTTCTTTTCCTTGTGATTTGATTGTTCTTTTCGGTTAACCTAAAGTTATTTTAGGAAATTAAATATCAGCTTTCTATAAAAGGTTTTGTCTAGTCGGTGGTGGCTGCTCCCATATCCAAGAAGGCCATGTGCCTCGCCACGTCAGTACTGGGAACCGATTATGGAAATTAATATTTAATGGAATTAATAACTTAAGGTGACTTGGGTCGAACGTGTTAAGTTCCGCAGGAGATCCAAGTCAAAACCTAAAAGAACAAATAGATTAAGTTTTGGATCAAACGTGTTAAGTTTCGCAGGCGATCCAAAATTTAATTTAAAAGAACACATGGTAGCTAGGAAAAGGTTCAGACCTTTTGTACAAAATTTTTGTACAGTGGAACCTCTAGGCTTTCCGAGAAGCAACCAACAATTGGTATCAGAGCTAGGGTTTTGCCTCTGTGTATTTGGTATTAGTTTAATTATGCACATGTCATACATAATTTAGGCAGGATAATAGTAGGATGTGCTAACTTTGTGGATGCAGGATCCAACTATTATGACTTATAGTTTTATGTGTGTGATTGGACCCTTGGACATGTCAAGGGCATTTATATGTGTGTGCATGATTGTATTATAAAATACAGAAGGGATTTAGTTTTATTAGGATTTTATTTTGATCTAGATACATGTACATTCCTTTTATGGAATATAGGATCAAAATTGTAAAATTCTATTTATGTCGCGGATCGAATCTTGCAAAGCGTGGAACCTTCTAAGGACCAGAGGCGCAGCGGAACAAGGAGCAAGATGGATGCGACAGCTAGACCCGGTGGCAGTGGCCAAATATGGCAGCAGCTTGGGATGACAACACACGGAGGACAACTAGAGATAAAAGCCATAATAGTTGGAAAATTAATTTCCAAATTTATTGCTTTACTGTGATGTGTGTGTATGCATGTGATGTATGCTTGCATAGGTTAAAATTCCTCATCTTAAATAACTATGCGGGAGAGGGATTTTTAAAATAAATTTCACGGTCTCTATTACTGGTTTGTAAGTGATGCAAACAAGCTTACGCGTTGGCTCTGAGTGCCTTCCTCCATAACAGATGAGCTAGTTTGCAGATCACTAGAACAGACTTCCATTTTTGGATGACTATAGGAAGTTAATTAAGAGCGTGTGATCTTCCCCAACGGAAGGGGCATAATCTTATTAATGGATTTAGTGTCAAGTAATGGTATACACTTAGACACATCTAATAGTATCCTCCCCATCGGAGTCACTGTTATTATTTGTGTGACCAAATGAAACCAACTATTAATTTGTCATAAAACTAGGTTGACAAGATAATAAAATTAAAGGGTTAAAACCCCTCTTACAAATGATTGATTTTGTATACACTAACGTGGCATACAAAATTAACGGTGTTTGAGATAATTTTATTTGTCATAAAGTTTCGTTGACAAGATAGTTAATGGGTAAAGCCCTCCTCTTACAAATGTTGATTTTGTATACGTCCACACTAACGTGGCATGCAAAATTCACGGTGTTTTGAGGTGTTGGTAAATTTAAATAGTATTGTTATAGGAATCAATATTATTTTAAATTTAGAAGTCTTGACCAAATATTTGATTAAAGATAGACCAACTATTAATTTTATTCGTCATAAAGTAAGATTGACGAGATAATAAAATTAAATGATAAAATTTCCTCTTTGAATTTGTATACGTCCACACTAACGTGGCATACAAAATTCATGGGGATTTTTAAGGAGTTGGTCTTAACCAAATATTTTTGTGATTCTTAGGATGATGGTCAATCCCTAGCTGATATACTTTAGGATAGACTTAGTGGTCCCAATTATAATTAATTGGAAATAGGATTTGGACACTAAGGTAGACTGTTCTCTTAGAACTAAGAACAATATAGGTGTATTTTATTTATTAGTTGAAACATGTTTAGTGGTGTTATCTACCAGAACCTGGAGTGTAGATACAGACGCCATTAATCATGTCCGCAATTCATTGCAGGGTTCCAGGAAACCCGACAACTAAATGAAAATAAAAACACCGTCCACATGGGCACTGCTGTAAAAGTGGCAGCTGTTGTAGTGGGAGATGTTTATCTTTGATAAAAATAAAACATGGATTTTTGAGTAATTGTCTTTACGCACCAAGTTTAGAAAGAACTAGTTTTCAGTTTCTAAACTATTCAAAGAACATGATATTCTGCCTCTTTTAATAACAAAGTTGTTATTAAGAAAAAGAGGGAAGTTATCTGTTCTGGTACGTTGGTTGGCAATTTATAAATCCAATAACTTTCGCGATGCAACAAATGGAAATTAGTAACACATCTTCTAACTTTAAGAGAAAGTAACCTTCGGAAATGAACCAATTATATCTTTGGCATCTAAGGCTAGGTTATATTAACTTGAGTATGATTTATTGGTAGCTGATGAACTTTTGGGTTCATTAGTAGTGGAAATCTTTCCAACCTGCGAGTCTTACTTGGAAGGAAAAATAACCAAGAAGCTTTCAAGTCTTAGGGGTATGGAGTCAAAGATATGTTGAAATTGGTTCATTCTGATTTGTGTGATCCTATGACTATCCAAGCAAGAGGTTGTTTCAAATATTTCGTCTATTTTATAGACAACTATTTGATATACGGATACATTTACTTGATGTGCCACAAGTCTAAGTGCTTTGATTAATTCAAAGAGTATGAGGCTGATGTGGAGAAATGTCAAGGTAAAAGTATCAAGACACTACGGTGAGATCGTAGTGGCAAGTACCTCTTGGGAGAATTTAGGAGTCACTTATCAGAAGTAGGGATTCAATCCCAACTAACTACACCTAGGTATATCCCAACAGAATGGTGTAGAAAAAGGAAGGTATAGGACTCTTATGGAAATAAGTAGATTGATGATGAGTTATTTAGAAAATTACCAAATTCATTTTATGGATATACTCTGGAAACGGAAGTGAACATAGTACCTTCCAAAGTCAGAACTCTCTACTCATATAGAATTGTTGAATAGGTGTAAGCCTATTTTAAAGCATATTCGGATTCGGGTAGTCCAGCACATATGCTGAAGAGAGACAATGATAAGTTGGACAGGAATTCACTTGTTTGTGGGTTATCCTAGAGAAATGAAAGTAGGTTTATAGTCTTAAAAATCAGAAGGTTATTGTTAGCATCAATGACCGATTTTTAGAAAAGGACTATGTAATAAACCTCATGCCCATAAGAAAATTTGTTCTTAAGGAAATAATAAAAGACATGTCTAATCTAGTACCAACTGTACAAGATGAGATACCACAAGGAAACTGCAACACGTATCACAAATAATACACAATTACAGAAAGTGCCTCATCGTAGTGGGAGGGTTGTTAGGTAACCTAAAAAGATTTATGTTTTGGGAGAGTTTTTGGACTCGATCCCTGGAGTACATGAACTTGATCTCCGGACATATGACGAAGCACTCCAAGATAAAGATGTAATATCTTGGCAAAGAGTAATGAATAATAGAATTAGAATATATGTATTCTAATAAAATCTGGAAGCTTATAGAACCACCAAATGGTATAAAAGCCTTTGGGTGTAAAAAGGTCTATATTAGGAAAAGAGGGATAGACAGGAAGGTAGAAACTTTCAAAGCAAGGCTAGATGAAAAAGGATACTTTTTCACTGGTAGCCATGCTTAAGTCTATCCTGATTCTTTTATCTATTTGGCAAGTGGATGTCAAGACAGCATTCCTTAATGGAAGTCTTGAAGAAAACATCCATATAAAGCAACCAGAAGGGTTCATTGCAAAGAGCTAAGAGCATCTTGTGTAAGCTCAATCAGTCTATGGACTGAGGCAAAGCTTCAAGGTCTTGGAACATCCGGTTTATCAAAGTAATCCAGATCTATGGATTTAGTAACCGGATAAGTCTTGTGTATACAAAAGATGTGATGGAAACGTGGTGGTATTTCTTGTACTATACTTAGATAACATTTTTGGTAGTTGGAAACAATATCAAAATGTTGTCAGAAGTAAGAGTATGGTTGTCCAAACAATTCGATATAAAGGACTTGGGAGAATGTATATATTCTTGAGATCAAAGTAATAAGGGATCGCAAGAAAAGAATATTTTACTTATCCCAAGTTCATACATCGGAAAAATCCTTGCTCGTTTTAAGCATACGAAACTCCAAGAAAGGTTTCTTACCTTTTCAAGATGGAGTAACTTTATCTAAAGATATGTCTCTGTAGACATCAAAGGAGATAAAGGAAATAAAGGCAGTTCTTTATGCTACGGCTGTTGGAAGCCTAATGTATGCTATGCACGAGATCAGAAATTTGTTTTGCCAAGGGCATAGTTAGCAGATATCAAAGTAACCCTGGACAAGGATAGTGGACTGCAGTAAAGCATATATTGTAGTACCTTAGAGGCACTAGAGATTATATGCTAGCTTACAAGGCAGTTAATTTAGTCCTTGTGGGTTGCATGAATTTTGACTTCCAATCGGATAGGGACAATAATAAGTCAACCTCGGGGTTTTGTGTTTACTTTAGGAGGTAAAGTCATAACTATGGAAGAGTGATAAGCATAGGTGTTTTTCTGGACTCCACCATAGAAGCTTAGTATATGGCAAGCCTCTGATGTAGCCATAAAAGCTGAATGACTCAATAACTTCAAGATAGACTTAGATATGATTTCTGGTTTGTCCAAAAATTATTACAATTTATTGTAATAATGTTGGTGCAGTAGCAAACTCGAAGAAACCATAAGTCTATAAGGCAAGTAAACACAATAGAGCGCAAGTACCACCCAATACGAGGAATCGTATAAACGAGGAGAAGTTGTTGCCGCCTAGATTGCATCAGGTGATGACCTATAGATCCTTTCACTAAGGTCCTTAAGGCAAGAGCTTTTGATGGGCATGTTGAAGGGATGAGAATCAGATGTATGGCAGCAGATATGACAGCTTAGTCTTTTAGTATAAGTGGGAGATTGTTAGAGTGTATACTAAAAGCCTAGCTTTTGGTATAAACATTTATCTAGAAATAAGAATCACATTGGTCAAATGTCTACATTTGTGATAAATGTAGTTGTTCAATTAATTTATATTGTAGATAACATGGTGTGTTGTGTCACACACAGAAGATCATGTTATCAATACCTTATAAATTATAAACAGTAGCTCACGACCAAGATGGAAAGGAACAAACCATTTGAAGGTCGTAGTGTAATTAGGTATTAGTTTATCTTAACTATATAATTACACTAGTACACTTAGAGTGTATTGAGTAGGACCATTAGAGGTCGTTTTTTTTATACTGACTTTATAAAGAAACAAAGACCTCAATTATTATGGAAGTGTGTGCTCTTAATCCTAATATAATAACAAGCACATATATTTGATATTTATTTCTTTAATTTGTCAATGGGTGAGATTTAGTTCGATGAATCAATAAGCCCGATAAGTTGGGAAATGATATCACTTATAGTGTGTGTTGTTGATTATAGAAGGAAACTGTGTCCTAGTAATACTAGGTTGAGAATGCCCTCAAGAGGAGCTCAAAAGGATTGTCATGTTAAACCTTGCAGGTGGACTTAGTCCGACATGACGATGAAGTTGAGTGGTACTACTCTTGGAGCTAGATATTAATTAAGTGAGTTGTCAGTAACTTACTTAATTAGTGAACATTTGTTATCTTAAACACAGGGAGACTAACACACTCATAATAAGAAGGAGCCCAAAAATGTAATTTGGGATTGGTGCGGTAGTTCAATAATAGTTCTCTAGTGGAATGAATTATTATTGATAAAATTAAGTTGTGTGTTCGGGGCGAACACGGGATGCTTAATTTTATCGAGAGACCAAAACCAATTCCTCCTCTCGGTCCCTATCGTAGCCTCTTATTTATAGAGTTCTATACCCACCTATACCCACCATCTATACCCATCAATAAGGGGCCGGCCAAGCTAGCTTGGGAATCAAGCTAGGGTCGACCTAGGTATAAAATTGGGTGGCCGGCCCTAGCTTGAACCCAAGCTAGTGGGGGCCGGCCAAATTAAATTAAAAAGGGATTTTAATTTTAATTTTTATTATGTGGAAGAAATAATTTATTAAAGAGAATTAAAATTAAAATATCTCTCTTGTAAAAGATCTAAAGATTAAAGAAAGAGATTAAATCTCTTTCCTTATTTGTAGATTGGTGAGATATTTTATTTTCTCTTTAAAATTATCCACATGTTGATAAAATTAAAATTATAGAAATTTCCTTTTATCAACCATGAAGAGATTTTTAAAGAGAAATTTTATTTTTAAAATTTCCGGAAACAAATTAGGAAGTTTTAATTTGTTGATTAAAACTTGTCTAATTTATTTCCTCTTGATGTAGCCGGCCATTAGAGATTAATTGGGGAAATATTATTTTATTTTTCTCAATTAAATCATGTCAAGGGAATTAAGGAAATTTTATTATAATTAAATTTCCTAATTTGACTAGGCCAAGGAATATAAAAGAAGGGGTGAGGGTGCCTTCTCAAGACACAACCTCTATTATTCTCCCTCTCCTATTCTTTGGTGTGGCCGGCCAACATCTTCTCCCTTTCTTCCTCTTTGTGGTGGCCGAAATTCTCTATTGCTTGGAGCTCTTGTGGAGGCCGGATACTACTTGGAGAAGAAGAAGAAGAAGGAGAGAAAGCTTGCATCTCTTGGAGCTTGGTTGGTGTTTTTCTTCTTCCTTGGTGAAGCTTTATTTTTTTGTGGCCGAACCTAGCTAGGAGGAGATGAAGGTGGTTGGTGGTTTCTCATCTCGGAAGATCGTTGCCCACACAACGTCCGAGGTTAGAAGAGGAATACGGTAGAAGATCAAGAGGTTTTTCTAAAAGGTATAACTAGTAATTTTTCTTTCCGCATCATACTAGTTATTTTTAGAAATAATACTAAATACAAGAGGCATACTATTCTAGAGTTTCGAATTTATTTTCGATATAGTGTTCTTTTGTTTTTCTTTTCCTTGTGATTTGATTGTTCTTTTCGGTTAACCTAAAGTTATTTTAGGAAATTAAATATCAGCTTTCTATAAAAGGTTTTGTCTAGTCGGTGGTGGTTGCTCCCATATCCAAGAAGGCCATGTGCCTCGCCACGTCAGTACTGGGAACCGATTATGGAAATTAATATTTAATGGAATTAATAACTTAAGGTGACTTGGGTCGAACGTGTTAAGTTCCGCAGGAGATCCAAGTCAAAACCTAAAAGAACAAATAGATTAAGTTTTGGATCAAACGTGTTAAGTTCCGCAGGCGATCCAAAATTTAATTTAAAAGAACACATGGTAGCTAGGAAAAGGTTCAGACCTTTTGTACAAAATTTTTGTACAGTGGAACCTCTAGGCTTTCCGAGAAGCAACCAACAGCTCCTATGTTCGGATCAAGAGGACCAGACACCAGGCAGGAAGTCCTAGTAGGTCGGGTGGACCGAGGGGCAGGAAGTCCTAGTTGTGGCTAGGCAAGGAAGTCCTAGTAGGTCAGGTAGACCGAGGGGCAGGAAGTCCTAGTAGGTCGGGTAGACCGAGGGGCAGGAAGACCTGGTGGGTCAAGGATCGGACGTGGGAAGCCCATGGTCCTTTGTTTGAGGGGGAGATTGTTGGGATTGCAAACATAGTCCCATATTGAAAACACATGGAAAAGATCATGAGTTTATAAGAGAAAGATATCTCCATTGGCATGAGGCCTTTTGGGGAGAGCCCAAGAGCAAAGCCATGAGGGTCTAGGCCCAAAGTGGACAATATCATGCTTTTGTGGAGATATCTAAATTCTTTTCGATCCTACAATATGAGCATACATTCTGCGACTAAATTTTCTCCATTTGAAATTGTTTATGGTTTCAATCCCTTGTCACCATTAGATTTGATTCCTTTAGCTGTAAGTGAGCATATAAACTTAGATGGTAAGCAGAAGGCCGAATTCGTAAAGAAGATTCATGAACATGCACGACTGAATATTGAGAAAAGAACTCAGCAATACATGCAACAAGCTAACAAGGGGCGCAAGAAAATTATGTTTGAACCAGGAGAATGAGTTTGGTTACACCTCTGAAAGGAGCGATTTTCGGACAAACGTCGTTCTAAACTTCTACCTCGAGGGGATGACCCATTTCAAGTATTAGAGAGCATCAATGATAATGTCTACAAACTTGAACTTGTATACATTCTACTTTTAATGTTGCTGACTTATCCCCGTTTGATGCAGATGATGATTTGAAGACAAATCCTTTTCAAGAAGGGGAGAATGATGTATGCTCAAGGGCTGAAGATAGGAGAGATTAGTTATCACTTCCGGAAGGCCCAATTACAAGACTACGGGCAAAGCGTTTCAAGGAAGCACTAAATGGGCTAATCAAAAAACATTGGGAGGACTATGAGCAAGGAGAAACAAAGATAATCGCAACTGCTAGTCGTGGCCTAATCCACGTAATCGGGCACAACCATCCATGACTGGTCGCCCTTAACGGAAGAACGCTAATTAGCATGCAAAGCATGAGAATTCGTTCATGCATGAAGACTTAAGTATTTTAGATTGTTTAATGAAGCATGCAACTTGGGACTCTAATTGTGCATGCATTTATTTCGTTTTGGGTTTCTAGATAGCTTGCATGAGGCATGCAACATTGAGACTCTAATTGTGCATGTACTTATCTTGTATTTTCCTTGTTCACTCTCATTATATAAGGGAGGGGCATCTTAGTATGAAGCAACTTAGTTTTTGGTGAGATTGTGTGCTCTCTTTGTTCTTGAAAGAATTTGCTGAACTTATCGAGTTTACTCTAGTGGCGTTCAACCCATCGAAATTTATCACCCCTAGGTGTGGCGTTTCTTTCCTTCGTAGGCTTGGTTCGTACCAATTCTTGGTTACGGGTCAAGGCTCACACTCTTGTCGTTTAGTTCTTGAGATTCTATCCACCTTTGTTTCGGGTTCCATCACATTGGTTGGTGGGGTTTGTATCAAAAAACTAATTAAATAACTCATGGGAATACAAGAATAATATATACTAGTGTGATCGACACACGTTGCGTGTGTAAGATAATAATATATAAATTATTTGGGCCCCAGCAATAAACTACTGTAATGGGCTTCCCTATGAAAAAAATTATTTTAATTTAATATTATACTTATCTTAGTAAAAGAAACTAAGAAAAGTATATTTTTTAACATCATCGACTTGAAATATTTATACAAACTTCTTTGATCATAGTGTTATCAATTCTAAGATGTGGGACTAAAGAGAACTTTATTTTTTTATATAAAACAACCAGAGAAAATTAATAATGAGAAAAATTCATAATAATACGTCGTAGCTGAGTCTCTAACTCTAGATCACTGATTGTTTCGCTTGTGGAATTACTAATAAACCTTGGAATTATTTTTAGTATGAATAGAAAAAAGGACAGTAACGTAAATTCATTTTAGGCTTCACCAAAATTAATTAGTAAGGGGGAGATTTTTAATAAAATAGTAAGATAATAATAAAAGGTTCATTGTAATAAAATTCTACTTTCTCCCTAATTAAATACCTCATGGGGATAAAAAATAATATATATGATAAAAAATAATGATTATACTGGGATGCTATTGTTGAAAATTAATCCTTAAAAATAATATCTATATACCATATATCTATTACCCCAATTCAATATATTTCATCGTATTCGCAGTGGGGATTCTCCCTTCCTGTTGTTTCATCATGATGGTTTTGGTAAAGTGTGACATATCCCAACACGACACGGAGGAAAAGAAAGGAAAAGAGCCAAGGAAACAACAGCCACGGCACACCTCTACTCATTATTCAAAACAACATAGCCAACAAAAGTTCATAAGAGACAGAAACAGAATCCAAATTATGAATATCCTCTCCCTCTATTACAATAGCTAGTATTTTTATTCACAATCAGATGAAGAGACGCCAAAGTTAAAAGCTAACTTCTCTTTTACAGAATCATGGACTAAAATCCTGTCGCTCTACTTTGATCATCTAATGTTGAACTAGTTACAAAATAACACATGAATACAACTAAAGCTGATATATTCAATTAGTGGTCCTCCAGCTCTGGTTACATGTGATTACATCATACTAGAGAATAACCTTCTAGTGGTTGGGTTCGATCTCAAATCCAAATGAACTAACAAAGTGAGTTAATTTTTTTTTTTAAAAAAATCTAATATAAGAAAGTTCTAATCACATAGGCAGTAAAAAACAAAATTAAAAAACAAAGGAAAAAATGAAATCCAAGTGGAGTGGTTTGACCAACCAATAGCTATCACCAACCACTCTCCTTATCATGCTTCAACCAAAAGCTTGTTTCCCTCGTGCAAAGAAAACCACACTGACAATGACCATGTAGTGGATGCATGGTGGGTAAAGCTTGGCTTGCCACTTAACAGTGCCCTTTCAGGTGATTGCTTTTGTCTAATGGTTTAGGACATATTCAATGAGAGATTTTTAAAAAGGTTTGTGAAATAATTAAAAAAAAAAAACTCTAACTATTATGGATACAAGATTTAAGGTTATAGTTTAATAGGATTAGTAAAATTTCAAACATATTATTTCATCTCAAAATTAGTAATTAATGATGTAAAAAAACTGATAATGTAGAGTCCATAAAAAAATTATACGGAGATTTTTTTGGTCCGACAAAGAGTGATAGATTTTTATATTTTTGATATGACATTAAAATAACATACTAGACTATAAAAAAATTCATATAAAATTATAATAATTAGAGATGCCCTAACAAGTGATGCATATTTGAAGGGTTCTATCAATTGCGAGCAAGGTGATCCAAAAGCAAGTATTTGTATTTTGAAAAGAAGTAATTTTTAGAGAAAATATTGGTTGAGTTTCAATACTTGATCATAAATAGTTTGTAAATGAATTGAAGAGAGTGTTTCAATACCTTCCAAGGAGAGTTGGTAAATGAGAGTTAGTATAGTAATTTTACAAGAGGTTGGAAGATAAGTTTTTTCATATTTGTTCACTTTGTTTTTGAATTATTTTTCATATTATTCTTATTATTTCCCATACTTTAATATCAACATAAATAGTATTTTTTAAAAAAATCTGTGGATTTTTTAAAGCGCATGTTTTTAAAAAATCCCGTTAAAAATTTGGAGGTATTTTTAAAATAACGACTTTTTTTGGAGTTAATTGGTATAAATTATGTTCCGTCCTTTTGTTTTACTCTGTTTTCCATTGGAGGTTTCCTTGTTTTCTTGGCTACTCAGCGCAAAGCTCTCGCCTCTCTCTCTCTGCTTCTCTGTCCCTGTTTTTGTGCGATCCTTTGCAGGTTAAGCTCGTTTCCTGTCTCCTTTGATCGGCGGTCAACCTCCGACAGGTTCGATCTCGCGCCTGCTTCTTCGCTCCGAGGTTTGGACAGATCTTTCCCCTTTATCCGCTGTACGAATTGTATCTTTCTGCGTGGGCTGTAGGGATTTCAACTCAGGGGTTTGCAATAGCACAAATGCTGTTCCTTTCGAGTAGGATGGGAAGGCGGGCATGCTCCCGCGTGGGGATGCTAGATCTGAGTGAATGTGAGCTTAAAAGTTCGTATTTTAGAGGGTTCTGTGGGTTTTGGATTTTGCTGTCTACTGTTCTTAGGTGGATCTGAAAGCGCGCTTTTTAGTTATATAGTCACTTGACCTGGACGGAATTTTATGGAGGTGAAGTTGGACAATTACACAGGGTGGTTGTGGAAATTATTGTTTCGTACTTGGATTTTATAGCCTGTCTTCCCTCATTGCCGATTGAACTGCTTCTGGATGATCTGGTTTACCAGGAATAGTTTGAAAAAATATCTTGTTTTGATGAAATGACTGCCAGTTATTGTGATAATAATTGCATGTTTATAGCATTTTTTTGTATCTTAAAAGATCTTTATCTGTGTTTTTTTATCGTCAAACAAAAACAAACTTTTGCCATAGAGTTGTCTGCTAATGGATACCCTATGAACTTTCTTTTTTATCAGTGGCTGCGTTAATAGACTTGATCACAAAGCTTGATGTGTAATCCTTGATTTGAAGAATTGACTTATTTATGGACAAATTTATAATTACACTAATTTTGTTAGATTCTAGTCTTGGCTGCAGTATTTTCTGCTTTTACTTTTCTGGTCACCAGGGCTTTCCTTATTTCAGTTAAAAGTTGATGATTCAAGTAGTTTGTTACTCTCTCTGCTGTGACATTATTGTGTAGTTATTTTTTTAACTTCATAAATTTGTTTGATCTCTCTAATATAAGTGATTATTTCTCTTTATTTTAAGCCATATGGACAGATCTGTGGGGACCCTTGGCACTCTATCATGCTTGTATTCCGTTGTTTTATATTTTACTTTTGAATTTGTCTTTTGCTTTTGGCTTATACTAATTTCCTTAGAATGTGCAGCAGTTGTTTGTTTCATGATTAGTTTATTCCTTTTCTTGTTGACCACTATATAAGAGTGTTGATATTAGATGAAGAAAGAGTTTGATAGGATGTTGTACTTAGAAAAAAAAGATGAATGAGATTAGCTGATGTTATGACTTTACCTTGGTTAGTTATAGATATATTTTAATAAAAAACAACCATTTAGATTATTTTTGTTCATTTTTTCTGATTGAATAACAGATTATGGTGATAAACAGCCTATTGAAAATAATTTCTGTTCCGCCGGTAATATTTTCTGGTTCTTTATATGTGTCATTATTTCAAATAGATAACATCCTATGCTCTCCTTGAATACTTTGAGGTTGTCTTGTACATGCATCATATGGCCCTGAATTGAGGAGATTGATGTATAGATTGAATCTTCATATAGTGGGAGTTAATGCTAAATGATAATCATGCAGATAATATGGATAACATTTACTACCCCCAGATTCCTGCCTCTTAATATATGTGATATTAGACATTATTGTTAATCTGTTTCTATAACATGATCTATGCTGCTCGGACTTGGGATACGAGTATTCGACATGAGTGTGAGTTTGAAACACAATTATTTCAAAAAGTTTTACACATGAACAGCAGCGTCTAGTGTCCACTTGAAAGGTAGAACCACTTCCTTAACGACCCCTCTAAAGTCGGCCCCACGGATATAGATGGAGGTAAATGCAGGTACACAGACGCTAGGTGTATGGTGGGTGAATACCAGGTCGTCAGTTTCAGGGACTCGACCCTTAACTATTACGCTAGAGATGTCATGTGCCTGTGCTACGCCCTGGGGCTCAAGTGTCCACTTGAAGTATCAATGTTAGTTGTCTAACACAGGTATGGATGGGTAGGTAAAAAATAAAAAGGTATTGAAGAACATGGCTTGTCATTTAAGTTTATACAGTAGATGAGCTCATTAACTAGTAATTTGTTTCTTAGCTAACAATTATAATATCTACTACATTCACACTCTCATTGGGTTCTCTCCATCTCTGTCATGTGGAGAGGAATGCTATTGATGTAATTTATCTCCTGTGTACTTATCATTAAAAAAATGCTTTTGGATATGAACCTACAAAACATGTGTCACAGGTCGCTGCTTTGCTAATATTGTGGCACCTTTATGTGTATTTCCACAGAATACTTGTTTAGCGGATATATACTGTTTGGCTTTGTTATTATAACCATGTACAGTTGATGGTGGTATCATAATGAAATGAGTCACAGAACGTGTAGCTTTGGCTGCAACTTAGATGTATTTACTATAAATTAATCATAGAAGAGAGACAAAAAAGGCAGCATGCATTGGGGGATTTCATTCAATGGGCCAGACACACATTAGCAAGGCAAGGCAAGGCCAACCTGATATCAGTGCATATTATATCTGTGTTGAAGGATTGTGCACTTTGACATGATCTACACCCTCTCCTGAACAATTTGACTCCTAGAACTCATCTTTAGACGTCATTATGAAAGCCAATTATATCAATTGTATGCGATCATACAGCCAAACATGATCAGGTTTCTAGATGCTATAAGTTCTAACCAAAATCATCTAGGTTCAATCTGTGACATATTTAATGTTTAGAAGTTTTTGCTGAAACAATTATGTATGGATTAGCCAAGGTGCAGATATTAGATACAAGGGCTAGGTTTCGGCCTGTGTACAAGCTGGCCTAGGTGCGAGTTGCACTTTAGAATTTTCATTCTGGATAAACTTTGATCATAACAAAATTCATTTCTCTACTCAATTCCAATCTTTATAAATGTCTGCAAGCTACTGGCTCAAGTTCTGTTTATGCCTGCCATAGTTACATGTGTTATGAAAAGGAGAGACTATGGATAGCGAATTGTTGAGATTCTCTTTATACTAAATTACCAATCCATGATTGATGGCTGATGTTGCAATTATGTTTGTGAACCATGCTAGAGAGCATCACTAGATTCTCTGCTTTTCTAAATGGTCAACAACGTTGAGGATAGGCTCTATGATGCTTGTATTAATCAATTAAATTGGATCTTGTATTGATCATAGCTAAATTGAATACATAGAAGGTTCAGTAAATATTTGAGCCCGCTAGCTTTGCAGTAACAAATCTATACATAACAAATCTTGTCTTATATGCTAAATTGGAGTCAAATAAAACATCCTGTTTTCATAATTTCAAGACAGCTTCATATTTTCCGTCTTCAGTATGTACATTTTCAACAAAAGTTGCTGGACCATTGTGAGTGCGGCCAACTGTAAGGCAGTAATTAAAATTGAGACCATATAATTTTATTGTGCTAGCATGCATGCTTTTCCATTGGTTTGGCATTTACTGTAGCATCTATCATTGAGTATCTATTCTGACTTGGAGTGCATTGCCTACTTTATTTTATTCTTAATATTTAAAAATTAGGTGTGGCAAGTTATATCCACCATCTTTTTTCATGTGTAAGTTAGCAATTGGTTTGGCTTTCATTCGTGATGTCTAACATGGTTCACTGTTCTATTAACAGGGTTGATAGTCAAAGCTATTGTCCTCTGCTTTTGCGACTTAGCCTTGTTGATAGCAGAGAGATAATACACATTCTCTGTGCTTCGGTTCTTCAACAACTAGTGGAAGAAGCTTGACAAACCTGATGGGTTCCAGATTCCCATCGCATCAACTTAGCAATGGCTTGTATGTTTCAGGTCGTCCTGAGCCACCGAAAGAGAAACCACCAACAATGAGCTCCACAGCCATGCCTTATACAGGTGGTGATATAAAGAAGTCTGGAGAACTAGGGAAGATGTTTGATTTGCATGTGGAGAAGTCCAGAAAATCTGGACCTCTTAATGCTTCTTCTAGGAACGCATCATTTGGAGGTGCTACTTCTCAGTCTGGACCTATCGCATCTAATAACTCTTGCCGGTCTAGCTATTCCGGTTCTTTATCAACTGCAGTTCCTGGTTCTGGTCCTTCACTAATCACTGGAAGCTCCAATAGGCAGAAATCTAACTCTGGGCCACTTAAACATGGGGATTCAATGAAGAAGTCATCTGGTCCTCAATCTGGAGGAGTCACTCCGATGGTTCGTCAAAGTTCGGGTCCAATCGCACCGGTGCTTCCAACTACAGGGCTCATCACGTCTGGACCAATTTCATCTGGACCTCTTAACTCATCTGGTGCACCAAGAAAAGTATCTGGTCCTCTGGATTCAGCTGGTTCAATAAAGCTACACAATGCCTCTATTGTTCATAATCAGGCAGTCACCAAACTAAGCGAGGAGGATGACTATTCTTTCAGTGATGGTTTGCCTAAGGCATTCTTGTGGTGTGTGGGTTTGTTGTTTGTGATGGGGTTTATTGCAGGCGGCTTCATCCTTGGTGCTGTTCACAACGCCATTCTTCTCATAGTCATTCTGGTTATATTTGGAATTGTTGCTGCACTTGCCATTTGGAATACTTGCTTTGGAAGGAGAGCAATCACAGGATTCATTGCCCGTTATCCTGATGCTGAGCTGAGAAATGCAAAAGATGGCCAGTATGTCAAGGTCACCGGGGTATGTAACCATTGGAACTAACAATATTAACATATAAAAAGGGTAATGGTTTTGTTGTGTTAACTAGAATGCCCATCAATTGTTTTCTCCAAAGTATTTCTTCGCAATGCATTATCCACAAGCTATTTCATATCCTTTTTTGCATCTGTTTTACTGGGTTTCAGTCCATCTTCTTTGACTAACCATATTAAAAAACTTTGAATTTCAGCTTTTGTATGTGAATTCTTGTCGTATGAAGAACTGGTGATTGCTAATTTCTTATTTCATAATATATTTTATGTTGAGATGTTCTAATAAAGATGCAAAGGACCTTATTCATGATTTTTTTTTTTGAAATTGTTATCTTTTGATTTTTGGGTAAATTTAATTGCCTCAATCAGTGTTCAAGACAAAATATAGCTAAGTGTGTTCTCCTCAAAGATGTTTCTTACTAAATTTAATAGCTTCAAATGTGGGAAATTTGATGAGTCCTTGTTTCATATTGATTTAAGGTTTTAAAGGGAAGCTGAAGAGAACTTATGCATGACCTTTTCTCCAAATTCAATAGTTTGTCCTTCAGCAAATCAATTTTGAGGACAAGTTACCTTAGTTGGTTCTTTGCTAAAATGTTTCTTAAAAAAATTTATAGTGCTATTATGATTATCAAGTGTTTCTCTTTTTGCTCAAAAGTGGTGAAGTTTAACTTTCCAATAGGTTGTTACATGTGGAAATGTCCCTCTTGAGTCATCTTTCCACAAGGTTCCGAGATGTGTGTACACATCTACAAGCTTATATGAATACAGAGGATGGGATTCAGCGGCCGCCAACACCCAGCATCGCCGTTTTACTTGGGGACTGAGATCATTGGAGGTAAGTCATTCTGCATGATAAATGGAATATGATCAGTTGAATCAATCAAATAGATTAATCATTATAAAATGTGGAGCTACTCAAGTTTATCTTTCAAGTATTATTGAAATAGATGAATTATGATGGATGACATAATGATTCAAAGATCAATTGGTGAAAACAAACAAAAATAAATAAATCAATTGTCTATTCTATCATTTTGCCATTTCTTTTACAACAGTCGTGCTTGCATATGCTTTAATTTCTTGTGATATCTGAGAAGAAAAAAAATGGCAGAGGCACGTGGTCGACTTTTATATATCAGATTTCCAATCTGGACTTAGAGCTCTGGTAAAAACTGGAAATGGTGCTAGAGTAACACCATATGTCGACGAATCTGTGGTCGTGGACATCAATGCAAACAACGACCTGTCTCCGGAATTTCTCAGATGGCTGCGGGAAAGAAACCTCTCTGCTGATGATCGGGTGATGCGACTGAAGGAAGGGTAAGTTGGAAGATGAATCAAGCAAAGCTCACTTTTTTCTTGATACAACAATCAAAGTTGTTCCTCTGAAATAGTGTTCTTGGCATTCCACTTATTTTCCCATCGTATCATCTTTTCCTGCAGCTACATCAAAGAGGGAAGCACTGTCAGTGTGATGGGGATCGTCCAAAGGAATGAAAATGTGCTGATGATAGTTCCATCTTCGGAGCCCTTCTCTACTGGATGCCAGTGGGCTCGATGTATACTCCCCACGAGCCTCGAAGGGATCGTGTTGAGATGCGAGGACACTTCGAAGACCGATATCATTCCCGTCTAGGATATCGATCGAGTTTGTTAGATCGAATTGACATCTAATTATATATGTCAACTCCATAGTTTGCTGGCTGTTGGCGTTTCATGATGGATTCGAAGAGTTTGCTCTTGGGGAATTCGATTGTATAGCTCTATGTTTTTCCCGTCTTGTTTGTAAAGCTTGAATATTTTTTTTGTAACAAGGTGGCTTGCTACTAAATTTGGGATCTTTAATGGTGCGTAGAAGGAGATTGTGATGAGTATTCTTGTGTTATCTTTGTTGTTTATAATGAGAGCACTAACAGTAGTAAAATTGTACCAAAACAGTAAGCATGCAGTAAACAGGTAAATAAAAGAGAGGTCGAGAAAATGTATCTCCGGTTGAAGCGTCGGCGTGTCGACTGTCTTTAGAGAATTTATTGCCGCCCACGGTGCAAAGACTCTCCGGCAAAATTCTCCCAAGATCCGACAACCACTCGCATCGTTCGTAGGTGCACTCCAAGACGAACGGCGCACTCGGACTCAACCTCAGAATCGCTATAAGCCAAGCCTCAGGACAAACTCTCGGTAAAGGAAGAGTATAGAGAGAGGGAAGGAGAGAAAGCAGCTTGCTTTGGTGTGTTTGAACCAGGAACAGAGGGAGTGTATTTATACACTCTGAAGCAGTGCACGAAGCAAAGCGTGTGTCGCTTCTGCGTCCTGACGTGTGGGTGTGTCGCTTCCTCATGCGCAGGCGCTGCTTGTTTTCATGCGGGTAGATGCGCCGCTTCCCTCACACGCGGACCAAACCAGAGACTGTCAAAAACAAACCAGTCCGCCTGCAAGCGCGAGGCCCACTTGTTGGGGATTTGCACCCCCCCTGCGCGCGATGATCGCGTGCATCGCGCCCGATTTATGGATTTCCGGATCGAACCCCCGAAACCACCTGATTTGGGCTCAGCCCGCGCATGCATGTAGGTCCCCTTAACTTTGCTAAGCAAGGATGGAAGTGCTCCATATATAAGGCCTTCCAACCTTTCCTTGTTTAGCAATGTGGGACTAAATGCATACATCTATGCATTACAAAAAGCAATGAAATAGTTTGAATTAAACTCAAAACTCAACAATCCCCCACTAATTCAAATTATTTTGGTCGAAAAACAGAGACTTGTCCTGAGGCTTGGTTGCAATGAGCTTTTAGTGAAAATACCTTCCGGTTTGAATTTTCACTTAAGTACACCAATCTTATTCACATAGGTTTGAAGTGAACTTAGTCTTGAACTTAAACATTTTATATGTGAAAATCAATTGGTAACAACTCATTACGGGCGACAGTTGAATCCTTCTGGGTTGGTGCATTACGACCATGCCACCGAATCTTGTTTCATAAGTGTTAAGGAGAGTTGCCTAGACCCCCCACACTGCGGCCACACAGTTACACTTACATATGTGAGTTCTCCAAGGATGTACTGCAAGCATCCTGTCATTAAGACCTTGAACTCATTAAAAGCTTCTAAGCTCATCCTTACTAGCAGTCAAGCATCTATCCAGGGAAGAGACTATGAGATTACATCTCAATCAATTTGATGCTTACGGTTCACCCTTATAGCTTGTTTATACCACATTGAACCTACTTCTTGGGATCTCTAATCAGATAGGTTGGGTTGTCGCTATAGATAAAACCAGGATAGGCCTCAATCCCATTCCCTTACTGGATCTCTTGATTTTCTCAGAATCAAGTCCTTTAGTGAGTGGATCAGCAATATTATCTTTTGAACTTACAAAGTCCAATGACACCACTCCAAGAGACACTAACTCACGAATAGATTTTAATCTTATTCGTACATGTCTCTTCTGTTTCTGGTTATACTTGGAGCTTCTAATATGAGCTATTGTTGTTTGATTATCACAGTGTATTGAAATAGAAGGTATTGACTTTATCATCAAGAGAATTTCAGAAAGAAGACCCTTAAGCCAATCAGCTTCAGTTACTGTGGTATCCAAAGCACACAATTCTGCCTTAGATGTAGAACGGGTTATAATCGTCTGTTTAACAGACCTCAAAGCAATTGCACCGCCTCCAAGTGTAAAGACATAACCAGTAACGCCTTTACACTCAGCAGTGTCAGCTATCCAACTAGCATCACTATATCCCTCCAGGACTGCAGGGAATCTCCCATACCATAAGCCCAAGGATATAGTGCCTTTTAGGTATCTGAGTACTCTGTCTAATGCATCCCAATGCGTTCTGTCCGGACAGCTGGTAAACCTGCTCAATTTCGTTATAACAAAAGAAATATCAGGTCTAGAACAATTTGCTAAATACATTAGACTACCTATTATTTGTGAGTATCTTAATTGAGACACTGCCACACCACTCTTATTCTTGTGGAGAGTTTTTGAAGGATCATAGGGTATGACGACAGATTTAACTTGGCTATAGCCATATTTCTCTAATACTCTCTCAACATAGAGTGACTGAGAAATTGCTATTCCATCAGTTGAATGAGTCAACTTCAGCCCTAAAATCATGTCAGCACAACCCATATCCTTCATATCAAACTTACCACTTAAGAGGGTCTTAGTCTCATTAATAATATAAAGGTTAGAACAAAAAAGTAGAATATCATCTACATATAAACATAAGATAATACAATTATCACCTTTCATTTTAGCATACACACATTTATCAGAGTCATTCATTTCAAAGTCAAACGATAGCATAGCTCTATCAAATTTTTCGTGCCACTGCTTTGGGGTTTGCTTCAAACCATAAAGAGATTTGACTAACCTACAGACTTTATTCTCATTTACAGAGACTACATGTCCCTCAGGTTGATCCATATATATCTCTTCTTCAAGATCTCCATTTAGGAATGTCGTTTTGACATCCATTTGATGGACCTCAAGATGATATATGGATGTTAATGCTATTAACACTCGGATTGTAGTAATTCTGGTAACAGGAAAATAAGTGTCAAAATAGTCAATCCCTTCTTTCTGTTTGAATCCCTTAGCAACTAGGCGGGCTTTGAATTTATCTACTGACCCATCAGGTTTTAGTTTTTTCTTAAACACTCATTTACATCCTATAGTGGTACACTCAGGAGGTAAATCTACCAACTCCCAAGTGACATTAGAGATAATAGAATCCATTTCACTTTTAATGACCTCTTTCCAGTGTTTAGCTTCAGGAGAAGTCATAGCATCTCTATATGTCACAGGGTCACCTTCTATATTATAGGTGATAAAGTCCTGGCTTAAATCCGTAGACACACGTTGCCTCTTGCTCCTTCTCAGTTCTGTATGCTCACTAGATTCATCTAGTCTAGAGTGACTTGAGGAATGTGTACCTTCTACGGATAATGAGGCCTCTACGGAAGCAGAAATGTCTCTAGTAGGAATACTAGATATAGACTGAGGTATTCTCGTCTTCATAGGAAATATCCTCAAAAAATGTAGCATCACGAAGTTCTACAATAGTATTTGCATCTATTCCAGAAATTTCAGATTTAATAATCAGAAACCTATATTCAATACTATTTTTAGCATAACCCAAGAAGATACCATCTATGGTCTTTGGACCAAGTTTTTTCCTTCTGTGTTCAGGTACTAGTACCTTTGCAAGGCACCCCCACACTTTAAGGTATTTCAAACTTATCCTCCGGCCTTTCCAAAGCTCATATGAGCTTTTATCCCTAGACCTCATGGGAACTCTATTTAACACATGACATGCAGTGTATAGAACTTCCCCCCACATGAAGTTGGGTAACCCAGAACTGCCTAACATGGAATTAATCATATCTTCAAGGGTTCAATTTTTTTGTTCTGCTATACCGTTGAATTGAGGACTATATGGAACAGTTACCTCGTGAATTATACCTGCATCTTGACAAAATTTTTGAAACGGGTTCGAGGTAAACTCTCCACCCCTATCAGACCTTAACCTCTTAATAAATTTATTTGTTTGATTCTCAGCTTCAGATTTAAAAATCATAAATTTATCTAAAGCTTCATCCTTAGTTTTCAGCAAATAAACATAACAATAACGAGAGTGATCATCAATGAAGGTAATGAAATACCGTTTACGGTCTCTCGTTATTGTTGGAACCCCAAAGTTGTTTTGGTGTGATCAACAAGTTAAGTTAGGTCATGTGTGTTTCTAACCTTGTGTCTAAGTGTGCAGGAGCTTAGGAGCATAGGTAGTCAAGTGGAAGACGTAGCTAGCGTGAAGGACGACACGCTGTGTGTCCGAGGGACGAGGCGCTGCAGAAGAGTACACCGGCGGACGAGAAGGAAGCGCGCGGTGGTTCCGAGGGACGAAAGCCGGAGCGGAAGATTGCTCAGGGAGCAAGAGACGCAGCTAGCGAGAAGGTCGACGACTGAGAGACGAAGACTGCGGATGAGTACGCTGGCGGACGAGAAGGAAACACGCGGCAATTCCGAGGGACGAGAAGCCGGAGGGAAGCACGCTCGAGAAGACCGGAAGTTGGGTTCGGGTGAGCCTTTTTCCGGATTGCCGAGATCATCCAAGCGACCGGATCCGGAGCGGAAGAACCGGACCGAGGCGGGACTGAACCAGAGAAGAGGTCCCGGATGAAAAAGTCAACGCCTGTTGACTTTGGGCTCCGGAGCGCCCGGAGCCCTCCGGGGCGTCCGAAGCCCTTCCGGGCGCCCGGACCTTGTAAATTGACCAGATCAAGCTTTGACTCGATCTGAACGTTGGGGGATAAAATTTATCCCCCCAGAGCGCCCGGAACCCTTCCAGGCGCCCCGACCAAGGCTATAAATATAGCCTTGGTCCAGAAGCTTTCAATCAATTCAGAACTCACACATTTCTTTCAAACACTTGTACGCTTTCTGTAGTTAGCTTCTGTTGTGCGCTTCAACTTTGTAAGAGGTTTCTTCGCCTGAAGGAGAAATTTTAGTGCAATCATCTTTCTTGGATTAACAACCTCCCCGGTTGTAACCAAGTCAAACCTGGTGCCTTGTTTTCTTTTCTGATCTTAGTTTATTGCTTTGATTATTTTACAAGTGTTAGTTTAAGAGTTCGAGAATGGTGTTTGCGTTTTGATTTTTACAAGGCTATTCAACCCCCCTTCTAGCCGGTCCAACGGTCCTACAAGTGGTATCAGAGCCGAGACGCTTCAGGAGGACTAACCGCCGAACGAAGCAACAAGATGGCCGGATCTAACATCCACCCGCCAAAATTCGAGGGGAACTTTGCAAGCTGGAAGAAACACATGGAGGTATTTTTCGGTACCGATTTCAATTTATTACTAACAATGGAACTCGGTTTTGAAACTCCCGAGGGCAAAGCGAAAAATTCATGGACAAAGAAAGAACAGGCTGAGTACGTGGCAAACAAGAAAGTAAAATTTCATCTGCTAAGCGTACTTCCGCCACAAGAAGTCAACCGTGTCGACACTTACAACTCGGCAAAGGAGCTTTGGGAGAAGTTCCTTGAACTACATGAAGGAACATCCGAAGCCAAGCTTGCGAGACGGGACTTAATTCGCAACCAGCTCACCAACCTCCGTTTTGAAGAAGGTGAAACAATTGCACATCTACACTCAAGAATACAGGAGCTCATCACCGGACTTTCGAATCTCGGAGAAGAGGTAAGTAACCGAGATTCACTCAGGTACGCTTTAAATTCCTTTTCGAGAAATTCAAAATGAGCATCACTAGTAGATGCCTTTTATATTTCAAAAGACCTAGAAAAAGTTTCTTTAGAAGAATTTTTCTCGACATTTGAAGTGCACGAATCAAGATGTGCAGGTTTGAAGGAGCCCAAGAACAACATCGCCCTCAAAGCATCGAGAGACGAGCCAGAGTCGGAATCTTCTCTCGACGACGAGGAAATGGTAATGATGGTAAGACGATTTAAGAAGTTATACAATTCTAGAAAAACTAACCATCCATAGGGTAGAAAGAAAAGAACGATCCGCTGCTACCATTGCGATGAAGAAGGGCACGTCAAGGACAACTGCCCCAAGCTAAAGAACAAGGATAAAGATAAAGGGAAAAAGCCTGTTCAAAAGCGCAAAGCACTAAAAGCGACATGGGACGATACATCGTCCGAATCGGAAGTCGAAGCATTCTCCGGACTCGCACTGATGGCGAGTCATCGAGACGACGATTGCGATTCAAGTTCCTCCGAGATGAGCATCGAAAACATCGATGAAGGGGGAGCTTCGTCGGAAGAAAGCAGCAGCTCAGGGGGAGAAACGGATAATGAGATCGACAAGGTAAGTCAGGTACGATCTCTTCCTCCCGATAAAATGTTTAAGTTTGTTAAACTGTTAACAAAAGATTGCTGCAAATTAGAAAGTGAAAATAAAAACTTAAAAGTAATTCTAGCTAAGTTTTGTCCCTTAGAAGAATTAGATAAATTAAAACTAGCAAATGAAAAATTGAAACTTGAAAATGATGATTTGAAAATTCAAGTAGATAATTTGAAAAACTATGCATGTTCATCAAAAACCAATGTTAGAAGATTTAATAATTTAAATTGGTATTATAAATATCACCAGGGACAAATTAGGAATATCTCTAGAAAACATGTCCCTAAGAAATTTTTAATCAACCCAGTAGGTTGGAACCTTTATTGGGTTCCTAAGTCTTGCTTAATCTAAATATTAATAAAAGTTAGCGCTTTCAGTGAGAAAATTAAACAATGAATTTCTTTATGAGGCTTTGTCTAAGGAAGTGGTTGTTGCTCCAATAACCAAGAAGACCTAGTGCCTCGCCACGACCTGGAAGCCAAAATATTGAAATAAATGTTTAATTAACTTTCTGTCAAAGCATTAGACTTACTTAATGCTTTCAAAGTTTTTCAAATATTTTTTTTCAATTTAGAAATTTACTCACTGAAAATTTTTTAAGTTGACTAAGTCATTTTCTTTACTTAGGAAATTTTTCTTAAAAATTCTCAAATGATTAAGTTAGAAAAATTTCTTTCAAAAATAATCTTTACTTAGAAATTTATGCTCAAATTACTTAGAAATCTTTCAAATTTAATAAATGTTTTACCCTTAGACTATTTTGAAACCCCATTTTTTTTTGTGATCAAAGGGGGAGAAAGATTAGTATAAGTCTAGAGGGAGGTAGACCAAAAACCAAAATATTAACTTATTTTATTTTTGCACTTAAATTACAAATTAAGTTAATTTACTTAATTTTATTTAATGTCTATTTTAACCCTAACTTAACTTGGGTTGATCACACCAAAAAGGGGGAGATTGTTGGAACCCCAAGGTTGTTTTGGTGTGATCAACAAGTTAAGTTAGGTCTTGTGTATTTCTAACCTTGTGTCTAAGTGTGCAGGAGTTTAGGAGCACATGTAGTCAAGAGGAAGACGTAGCTAGCGTGAAGGACGGCACGCTGTGCGTCCGAGGGATGAGGCGCTGCGGAAGAGTACACCGGCGGACGAGAAGGAAGCGCGCGGTGGTTCCGAGGGACGAAAGCCGGAGCGGAAGATTGCTCGGGGAGCAAGAGACGCAGCTAGCGAGAAGGTCGACAACCGAGGGACGAAACTGCAGATGAGTACGTTGGCGGACGAGAAGGAAACACGCGGCAATTCCAAGGGACAAGAAGCCGGAGGGAAGCCCGCTCGAGAAGACCGGAAGTTGGGTTCGGGTGAGCCTTTTTTCAGATTGCCGAGATCACCCAAGCGACCGGATCCGAATCGGAAGAATCGGACCGAGGCGGGACTAAACCAGAGAAGAGGTACCGGACGAAAAAGTCAACACCTATTGACTTTGGGCTCCGGGGCGCTCGGAGCAGTCTGGGGCGCCCGGAGCCCTTCGGGGCGCCCGGAACCCTTCCGGGCGTCCAGACCTTGTAAATTGACCAGATCGAGCTTTGACTCGATCTGAACGTTGGGAGATAAAATTTATCCCCGTAGGGCGTCCGGAACCCTTCTAGGCGCCCCGACCAAGGCTATAAATATAGCCTTGGTCCAGAAGCTTTCAATCAATTCAGAACTCACGCATTTCTTTCAAACACTTGTACGCTTTCTGTAGTTAGCTTCTGTTGTGCGCTTCAACTTTGGAAGAGGCTTCTTTGCCTGAAGGAGAAATTCTAGTGCAATCATCTTTCTTGGATTAACAACCTCCCCGGTTGTAACCAAGTCAAACCTGGTGCCTCGTTTTCTTTTCTGATCTTAGTTTATTGCTTTGATTATTTTACAAGTGTTAGTTTAAGAGTTCGAGAAGGGTGTTTGCGTTTTGATTTTTATAGGGCTATTCAACCCCCCTTCTAGCCGGTCCAACGGTCCTACAGTTATTGCACCGTTAAACTCACAACAGTCAGTATGAATCAATTCTAAAATATCAGAATTTCTATCAACTGATTTGAAAGGTTTACGAGGTTGTTTATATTGCACACAAACTTCACATTTTTTCTTATCATTTATAGCATGCTTAGGAATCATGTCTAGATTCATCATCCTTTTTACGGTATTAAAATTAACATGTCCTAATCTATCATGCCATATATCATAAGATTCAATGTTATATGAACAACCAATATCAGTAGATTTATTTAAGGTAGCATTTTCTACATTGAGTTTAAATAAATCTTCATTAAGGTAACCTTTTCCAATAAAGGTTCCTAAATATAATATTACAACTTTATTACATTTAAAGTTCAGCTCATAACCAGCGCGGACTAACTTTGACCTGCTAATCAAATTCCGACGGACTGCTGGAACATGATGCACCTCATGCAGTGACAGGACTTTTCCAGAGGTGAACCTCAGGTCAACTTGTCATATCCCAAACACCCTGGCTGCAGAATGGTTCCCCATGATCACGGAAGTGCCTTCAATTACCTGATAAGTAAGGAAGGCAGAGCGATCAACGCAATAGTGCACATTAGCACCTGTATCAACAAACCATTCATTGGGTTGATAGATCAAGTTTAGTTCGGGTTTGAAGGTAACAAACCTATCGCTGGTGCCATCACTAGCAGTCACAACATTTGCTTGTGCCTTGGTGTTGGACAAATTGCTCTGGTTCTTCTTCTTGGGGCAGAATTTGGCATAATGTCCAACTTGTCCACATGCCCAGCACGGCTTGGTTCCATTTTTCTTTTGAATCTTTGGTTTGGGTTTCATCTTGTTCTTCATTTTCTGATTTTTGAATTTTTTCTTGTCAGATGAGACTACTACGTTTGCCTTTGGAATAAAATCCATAGGCATTTTTATATCATCATTTTTATATTGCTTCTGATGTTTTTCTTCGATGTTTAAGGCAATAATCAAATCTTCTAGAGAGATTTTACCTCTTCTATGTTAAAGAGTCGTGCCAAAATCTTCCCAACTCGGAGGCAAATTTTCAATTATAGACAAGACCTGAAATTTTTCGGGTAATGACATATCTCCTTCAGCAAGACCATGAATTTGAACTTGGAATTCATGTGCATGCTCAACCACAGATTTTCCTTCAACCATTTTGAAGTTTAGGAATTTTGCTACAGTGTACTTTTTTAAACCAGAATCTTCAGAATTGTATTTTTTATCCAAAAATTTCCATAGCTCTTTAGCCGAAGTCGTTGAGCAGTACACATCAAATAGTGCATCTGAAAGGGCAGACAAGATCCTCCCATGGCAGAGATAATCCCTTTGCTTAAACCTCTGTAAGGCAGCACTATAGACAGGTTCCTCTTCATTAGGTGAAGGTGGATCTGTTTCTATAACGGAGAATAACCCTAGCGTAGTAAGCCAAAATTTCATCCGTTGTTGCCAACGTCTGAAGTTTTGTTCGAAAAGTTTCTCGGGTCTGGCACTAGCCTCATCAGACCCCATTACCCTATCATTCATCATGTCTACTGATGCTTACAATAAATTCTCTAAAATTGTTATTTATAATGAGAGCACTAACAGTAGTAAAATTGCACCAAACAGCAAGCATGCAGTAAACAGGTAAATAAAAGAGAGGTCGAGAAAATGTATCTCCGGTTGAAGCGTCGGCTTGCCGACTGTCTTTAGAGAATTTATTGTCGCCCACGGTGCAGAGGCTCTCCGGCAAAATTCTCCCAAGATCCGACAACCACTCGCGTCGTTTGTAGGTGCACTCCAAGACGAACGGCGCACTCGGACTCAACCTCAGAATCGCTATAAGCCAAGCCTCAGGATAAACTCTCAGTAAAGGAAGAGTATAGAGAGAGGGAATGAGAGAAAGCAGATTGCTTTGGTGTGTTTGAACTAGGAACAGAGGGAGTGTATTTATACACTCTGAAGCAGTGCACGAAGTAAAGCGTGCGTCGCTTCTACTTCCTGACGCGTGAGTGCGTCGCTTCCTCATGCGCAGGCGCTGCTTGTTTTAGTGCGGGCAGATACGCCGCTTCCCTCACACGCGGACCAAACCCAAGTAGACCAAACCAGAGACTCGCAAAAACAAACTAGTCCGACTGCAAAATTCTCCCAAGATCCGACAACCACTCGTGTCGTTCGTAAGTGCACTCCAAGACAAACGGCGCACTCGGACTCAACCTTAGAATCGCTATAAGCCAAGCCTCAGGACAAACTCTCGGTAAAGGAAGAGTATAGAGAGAGGGAATGAGAGAAAGCAGATTGCTTTGGTGTGTTTGAATTAGGAACAGAGGGAGTGTATTTATACACTCTGAAGCAGTGCACGAAGTAAAGCGTGCGTCGCTTTTGCTTCCTGACGCGCGAGTGCGTCGCTTCCTCATGCACAGGCGCTGCTTGTTTTCGTGCGGACAGATGCGCCGCTTCCCTCACACGCGGACCAAACCCAAGTATACCAAACCAGAGACTCGCAAAAACAAACTAGTCCGCCTGCAAGCGCTCCAAGACAAACGGCGCACTCGGACTCAACCTTAGAATCGCTATAAGCCAAGCCTCAGGACAAACTCTCGGTAAAGGAAGAGTATAGAGAGAGGGAATGAGAGAAAGCAGATTGCTTTGGTGTGTTTGAATTAGGAACAGAGGGAGTGTATTTATACACTCTGAAGCAGTGCACGAAGTAAAGCGTGCGTCGCTTCTGCTTCCTGACGCGCGAGTGCGTCGCTTCCTCATGCACAGGCGCTGCTTGTTTTCGTGCGGACAGATGCGCCGCTTCCCTCACACGCGGACCAAACCCAAGTATACCAAACCAGAGACTCACAAAAACAAACTAGTCCGCCTGCAAGCGCGAGGCCCAGAAGAGCTAGGGATTTGCACCCCCCCCCCCCTGCACGTGATCGCACCCAGATTATGGATTTCTGACTCGAACCCCTCGAAACCACCTGATTTGGGCTCAATCCGCGCATGCGTATAGGTCCACTTAACTTTGCTAAGCAAGATGGAAGGACTCCTTATATAAGGCCTTCCAACTTTTTCTTGTTTAATAATGTGGGACTAAATGCATACATCTATACATTACAAAAAATAATGAAATAATTTGAATTAAACTCAAAACTCAACAATCTTCGGGTGTTGATCATGAAAATTGGAATACTCAGTTGATCATGTGGTAACTCGCTCACCTCAAGAAATCCCGATTCGATCCCTGTTCTCGTGTGATAATCTACTGTGTGACAGGTCAGTTGAAACTTGAATATTTAGTGCATTGGTTTCAATTTTCATTGTTCGCCTTCGTAATTTGAGCGCGGAAATAAGATAACGGTTTTGAATTTGTCTTTTTAAAGGAGTTTTTTAGATCTTCGATACAGCCGGGATTTCTCCGTCTCGTCGATTCTTGTGTCGGCGATAGCCTCGTTGTTCGACTAAATCCTGGATTCATCATTTTCTTGAAGCCGTTTTAGATCGGAGTCCCATTTTCTCCAGAGTATCGGCCGGCGAGAATCCGGGCTAGCAGGGAGATCCGGAGATGAGCGAGAACCCTAATCCTCCCGCTGGGGAGTTGTTTGCTGCAGCGGACGCTGGCGGCCACGAGATGGAGGACGGCCGGTATGCGCCCGGGGAGAATGAGAAGGTAGAGATGGAGGGGCCTTCCGAACCGAGCAATCAAGGGGACGCTAACGGGGGGACCATGCCCGGCGCGGATGCAGGTAGTCAGCTCGTCTTATCGTTCCAAGGCAACGTCTACGTGGTCGACAACGTTTCTCCTGAAAAGGTGGCCTTTCCTTCTTCTTCTTCTTCTTCTTCTTCTTCTCACTTCCAAGATTATTCAGAGTGATTGCAGTCTCAAAGATAGGGTGATGGTGGTTGATCCTTGCTGGTTCAACTTCTTTACAGGTTGAAGCTGTGATGGTTTTGCTTGGGAGGCAGGAAATGTGCAGAACAAGGTATCTTGTGTATCCAAAATGTGAGGAAAATTTATGTGTCACCTTCTATGCCTCCTGTATTCTTGTAATTCTTGATAGGGAATGGGTGTTCCTCACAGAATTGGTTCGTTGACGAGCTTCAGAGAGAAGAAAAAATCAAGGAATTTTAAAAATAATATACGTGGCGAAGTTCGCAAAGAGGACGCCCTTAGGTAGGAAGTGTGTTTTAGTTTCTCCATTCAATCCAATGGTTTAATTTTGATGTTTCAAGAAAAGTTCTAGATAGCTTTCCAGATCTTGATGCTAGGTTTTTGTTAATGTAAGAATGTCACTTTTAAAACCACTCACAAATCCTTTTCTATGTGGGAATTGTCATTCTGCTTGATATTTCAGGAAGTACCTCAAACAATGGCATATAATTTAGTTAAGACAAGTTGTTGTCCTGTTACTGATCTTTGATTTTTAAGAACATAATTGCTTTAACCCCAAGATGTGAATAATCATGTTCGAAACTAGCAAATTTGTATTTAGCCAACTATGAGTGATGGTGAAATTAAGCAGTTTCAATGCGAGAAAGAAAAGGACAAGCAATCAGTAGAAAGTGACAATAATGCCTGCCAAAACTGCCAAAACTTTACTGGTTTATTGCAGTGAAGATTGAAGGTTATATCCAGGATCCACTTGCTGAACCCCATAACTACTAGTGGTTGGAGGTTCATCTCCTTTGCTAGACGACCCTCCTTGACATAATGCCCATCTTCATAACTATTTTAGTTAAACTTGGAAATACCAATCATGATTGTCTTCTGCAATTCTTTCATCTGGAAGTTGGAAAAAAAAAAACCCAATGGAATTCAGAAGTAATTTATCTGTACTTTTAACTCCTAGATAGTCCAGAATATCAATTCATCTAGAACCTTTATTTTCTATTTGAACGATTGTATTGGTCATTTGCACATTCTGGATAGATGAACATAAACATTTGTCTTGTTGCATTTTATTATTGGTTTTTATTTTTTTCCTTTTATGCCTGGAAGTTTGATCATCTTGATACAGGATGCAACGGGATAAGGGTCGGTTCACATCATCTAAGACACAACATGAAGATCCCAATTCTGGTGCCACCACTTCTGATGCTACTGAAAATGATAGTTCAAGGACCAACCAGGAACCAGAAGTATATAAGTAAGCTTTTGAAATTAGTATCATCGTAGTATGATAAACATGGTTCTTTGTACTTGTACCTGGAGATCGTAACCATGGTATTATCACATGATATAATTCACGTGACAAATTATTTAAAATCAACCATATTGTGATATAATCTCACACAATTTGATTGAGAAAATAGATATCTCTTTTCATATTTTGTCAGATGTCTTAACTGTGGAATCAGTGCGATATCGACACCAGTGATGTGTCGTGGACCTAATGGACCTAGAACATTGTGCAATGCGTGCGGACTTGCATGGGCAAATAAGGTGCTTAGGACATGTTTTTTTTCGTCTTTATTTTATTGCTTCTTCAATCATTTTCATTTTCCATTGCGACAGATCTTTTATTTTGCTACTAGGTATTTTTGAACACTTTCAGATGTCTCTAAAATCAGTTCAGCTTTGCAAATTCTACCTTCACTGCCTGTAAATATGACAAAAAATTTAAAGCACAACTTTGAATTATTGTGAATGGACCTCTATAGTTGGGATCATAGTTGCATCCAACCTCAAGAGATAAGTATAAGTGCTGCAACTTTTTCTTCAGTGCTCATATGGTCCTAGCTTGCATAATATAGCTCAACACAAAATCCTTAAGAAGTTTATTGAACCTAGGCAATCATTTGAATTGCTGATGACGTGCAGGTTCCCTTAACATCTCATTCACAAGATAATTCTCATAAGCAAAATTGATAATTAAACTCAGTGACTTTGCCACTTCAGTAAAGATTGGAAACTATGGTGCCTTTGAATTAACATTTAAATTCTTTGACTATCTTAACTGATTAAGATGTTGCTTGTCATCTTTTCTAAGGTTGAAAGATATTATTACATCAGTAGTTTACTGAGGAAGAACCATGCTAACTGTCACCTCAGGCGAGGGAGAGAATAGGTGTTTTAAAGATAGCGATCCACAATGATGCCAAGAACTGAGAGCGTAGTGCCAGAATAAAAGGAAGCTGTTAGAAAATTTTGAGCCAAATGAGGAGCTGCAAATGGACAGATCGAATGGAACATGTATTTCCGCCCTATAGTTGCCCAATTGAGTTACCTAAAACACCACCTTCATGATTCTTGTATAACTCTAGTAGCTAAGGAAAAGACCTAGATCACTTCTGATTTGTACTATCATTCAATTCACATGCTCATGCTCTTCAGCTAAGGAAAAGACTCATACATTCACAGTTGTTCGCCACCATCACATGCTCGTGCTCTTCAGCTATTATGTTTGCACCATATGTTTCGATTCCCTGATATATGCTACTGTCATTTGCAGGGTATAATCAGGAATCCTTCAAATTTTCTATCTCCAACCATACCAAATGCTTAAGCCAAAGCAAAAGAAAGGGCAAGCAAGAATGACCATCTAATCGTCCTTAATATTTAAACAAGGTTTTGCACACCTGGCCTCACTAATCTTTGTTCCTAACAATTTTTTCCCCCTTTTTCTATCAGTTTATATCTTTATAACCTGTCTCCAGAGCAACTCTGCAGAAGTTGGGGTTGCCTAGATCCTCAATACCGGCGACAGAACTTCGACCAAGAAATTCTATGTGTTCTTCTTCTTCTTCTTCTTCTTCTTTTTTGAATCAGTCTCGCTGCTCAGTTTTTTTCGCTCGATATCTGTGATATGATTTTACATGTATGTGATGTATCATCAGGTAGTCAAGTCACTTGTAAGATACTTCATGTTTAGGGTTGGCAACTAACTGAAGACTAAAGTCTCCTTAGGATTTAACCAATTGGGAAGAACAAAAAAAATGCATGAGAGGGATTCTTCATGTTATCCACATCCGTTGAGTGTTTGTCTGTGTAATATCCAATGTGATTGTTCAACTTTTTCTTCCAAAAGAAAAATGTATATTCCTTGAGAACAAGCTTTTTTGGATCAACCAAAAGAGTCGTAATCGTAATCATCTTTCACCAGTTTCTATCGCTCATTTGTTTGCATAGGGCTGCAAATATACATAAAATTTACGTTAATAATTATAAATTTGTATAAAGTTTGTATGATACTTAATTTCTATAGTTTGTAATGAAATATAGAGATATAGCATGTACCTGTATGTAAAGTGTTATTTGTATTTATAAATTTGATAATAGGGCAGTGAATTTTTCACCAATGCAGGATCCAAAAACCTATGATTTCTAGCTCTTACTCTTGTGCCAAAGCCATTTATTCATATGATAATGATATAAGTAAATTGTGATAATTATATCACTCGTTTAAGTTCCATAGTTGAGCATATAATTGTCCTCTGGGCAGTGCGATGGTTAATTATCTGTGATTTATCTTTCTCCGTGTTGATCTAGAGATGGATTGACAGAGGTACTGGAGAGAACGAATCACTTTTTACCACATAGTTGAGTTTATAATTAAGCATTTGAACCCGAACCAAGGTTCAACCAGTCCGCTTCTCCGGCCGTAGTTTCTCTTATTGAACCAGTCGGAAATTCAACCTGAGCAGAATGCTGAGACTGTTTTGAACTAACCGGATTCACTGCAGCTTTGCCACTGACTGATCCTTTCCGAATGAATGAACCGACCTCACAGTAATGGAAACTGTATTAATTGCCTCTCTAACAACCTTTTGAAGATTTAAAGCAGAAGAACTCAATTATGGTACTTGCGAACAAGTGCTGAGCAGGTCACCAATTCCAGAGGTGCAAATAAATTGCAAGCTCTCTAGCTGCACTCTTCCAGTAGGTGGTCCAATGATCATGAATGGGGAAAAAAAAAACACTGTTTCGTTCAGAAATTATCTCATAAATTTGTCTTTAATTAGAGCAGTATTAGCTGTTAAATTTTATGGTTGTTGGATTAAAGAAAGAAGGGGGGAAAAAAAAGCAGAGAAAGCTTCAGCAATTCTTTTTATTTTTTTCAGCACTTTTGTCTTCAAAAGAAACAAGACTTGAGATCGATCTTAGGCATTTTCAGGTATTATTTAAGCCTGATTTGGATAATTACTCAATGATCATTTCTATAAGAAACCAGTGCCTCTGTTTCTGGAAGATAATTAAGGTTAATTACGTGCCTGTGTAACAGATTGAATCGGAATTGCCTTGTGGAAGATGATCTCTTTTCTCAAAATGTAGTGCATAAATATGATGGATCTTGGGAAGTAATGGTGGTATCCAAAGCCATGAATGCAGCATTAAGTTTTGCTTTTAAACACCTTCCTCTCCGGATCGAGGCACATGATCAGGCTCAACCATGATTTCTACATGAAGGTTTTTGTTTTGTTGAAAAAGAGCTAGCTGAGCTTGAGTCGGGTTAATTGATCGAACCGACTGAGCTCATGGACCAGAGGCCTGATCTGTACCTTAATGACTTCTATATTCTGCACCTTTCCCTTCCTACAAAAGCTCATCATCATCACCACCACCACCTCCATCTCATGTCGCTCCACGCCTCCTCTCCTCCTCCTCCTCCTCCCTCCATCGCCATTACCACCGCCTCGCTCCGCCCTCAATTCTCTCATCATACCGCCATGGGCTTCGAGTTCATCGACCTCCAGCCGCCTTCCCTGCCGCTAATTAGCACTCGCAGGGCCGGCGGCGGCGACGCCGATGGGAGCGCCGGAGAATGCCTCAGGCAGAGAGGGGAAGAAGCGGACGAGCACTGCGTCACGCCCAAGTCGGCCACCGCGAAGCCGGAAGCGGCTCTGCTGCCGCCTCCGCCGCCGAGGAAGCCGCGGCCGGTCAAGAGGAAGCTCGCGCCGCCGCCGGAGGGGTTCTTCCCCGTGCCCACCGACCTCGCCGCCCTCTTCGTCCCCGTGCCGCAGCCGGCCACCCGGAGAATTCGAGTATGACGTAGCAGAAGAAATACCGCTGCTGATCGATCTCTTCAGCCTTCTCCACGACCATGAAGACTGACAGAGATCATACTGTTTCATTTTTTGTTTCCTTCCTTTTTTTGGCTTAATTTTGGTTCGAATTATCAATAAATAATCAATAGAAGAGGAAGATTTTCCTTCTTTTTTCGAAAAAAAAAGAAGGGGAGAATTTTAATTTTGCCTTCTTTACATATAAACCATTACGCGCAAGTGAGACCGTGATATAATACATACTGCCAGCCAAATTTTACATTTGTAATTAGTAACTTAATTTCTAATTAGCTAGATAATTAGCGTAAAATATATGGAAGATATACAAAGATAGAAGGCATAATTACGTAGAATTAAGTGTTACAGTTAAAGTTACAGCCGGCTGTTGCAATCATTAAGAGGAGTAGATCTAAGTAAATAATGTCACATAAAGTGTTGACAAATATCATTCATTCATGTTTCCATGCTGCTCGAGCCAGGCCTTCAATCTCATGGTCCTACCAATCTCTCATGTACTGCCTCTGGCCAAGGTTTCAGATATATATCAACCCCGCATTCGTCGGTCCGATCATTGATCGAATCCACATGAATCAGGTTGGAGAACGAGTGAATGATTGTTGGTGAAACATCAGTGGTGAACAAAAGTTTGATTAAATCAAATTAACCGATAAATCAAGTGAATTTAAAAGTTCGATTCAATTAATTTAAAATTTATTTTACAATTTTAAATATTTATCGTAAACTCGCATAATTTTTTTAGCGATACCACAAGTGCCAAAAGCCTACTTTGAGTGTAAAGAGCCGCGAGGATAGAGCTTGAAAAGGCGGTGGGCGGAGATGGCTGCCACAATTGCCATGGTGAAAGTTGCGACTAACGCGCATATCACACCGCCGCCAATCTCCCGGCAGAACCTACCGTAGATGTTGCATAGCTTCATCCATTGCAATTTGTGCACGCCGAACACCCCCACCAGCGACCCTTGGAGCCCCGCCATGGTTGTTAGGAAGGTGGCATATGCGGCTCCCTATAATTTAGTCGCAACACGGTAAAAGTGAGTTGAACCTGAGTCAACACAAGTTGCCTTTGTTGCTAGCTGAATAGAGTTTCAAAAAAAAAACATAAATTGAAATACATGGTCGAAAGTCTATGTCCGTCTCAAGGCTTTTCAATCAAAAAAGCTTTACCTGGTCTAGCAGGAACTGGAGCCACGCCGCCAACTTGCTCTGCAGACTCGAACTCCGGCCAAGGCCGGCCGAAGCCATGCACCTGCAGAGCTGCAGAAAGTGATACCCGGCGGCCACAGAAGCAGTCACGGTCATCACCCTGCAGCAGAAACAACAGATACATACGAACTGATTGATTTAACTGCCACTCCAAATTAATAATTAATGGATGGAGAGAGTGAGCACCAAAGGGCAGTCAAATCCCTGGCAGTGGCCGTTCTCCTGATGAATACCACCGTCTCGGTCTCTCTGTCCAGGCCTACGAGGAGAGCAGCCATGGCAGCGAACGCCAGGGACAGAGCCCTCGTGCCGCACTCTGCTCCCGCCAGCTCCATGCCCGCGAGCTCGTGGCGCCTTCCAGCGGCTCGAGGGATTTCTTATAGATCATCCTCGGCATGCAGCGGCACTGGCCAGTGAGTTGGGCTTGCAGTCGCCATCGGGTGGTTGGCCAAGGGCGCCAATATGGTGGAGTGAATGAATGCCTCTGCCATGGATATTGGACTGAGAAATTAACCCGAGGACGGATTGTCAGGACGTTTGAGATTAGTGTAATCATCTTTTGTTACAATGAAATAAAAAACATAGTGCTACTTGTTTAGTTTGTTTATTTTTATAATCTGTTAAGATTCTTATAGAACCAACTAATTCATTAATTGTTGTTGTTGTTGTTTTAATTAGCATAAGAGGTGAGCGGTCCTCCTCTTCTAATCTATCTATCAGATAAATTTGAAAGTGCTCATGATAGTGCGTTGATAGTCGTCTTTCACATATTGTCCATCATCGTAGGGTGACGTGTGCCTGGAATGGGATACTAAAATCAATGGAAAATGTTTTTAAAATGATTTTTGAATCCAATATATAAACCTCATGTTATGAGAAAAAAAAAAGAATTTATTGGAACATGTAACAACATCAATTTTTTTTAGTATATATAAATTACATGTGCTTTAAAATTATCTATAGCTAAAAACAAAATAAAATAGTAAGTATATAAGATGGAAGTATAATTTTTGGCTTTAAACTTTCTATTCTTGTAGAATAGAGAAAGAATAACATATAATATAATAAATTAAAGAGCACAAAATAAATTATAATACCCAGATAACTAATTTTCTAGGCCATGAAAATTTGACAAGATTTTTAAAATCAATTAAATCTCAACCGATTGCAGAGCTACCTAATTATAAACAGATTTTTTTGTGCTGAAATTGGCTTGTTTTAAAATATATTTCAAATGCTAAAAAATATATATATATAAAATGTTGCTATGCTTTTTTAAAAATAAATTGAGAAAAAGACCCCAATTAATTTCGACAAGTGCGTTTAACTAATTAATAGACAGCGTTGACTCCGCGCCATTAGATTGATTATTGAAATAAATGAGGCAGAAATCCATCTACCTCCAAAAATTTATAATTTTTTAACAAAATAAATATAAACATTATAAACATGAGCAATCGACCCATTTATTTAACCATATTTTACTAAAAAGATTCATTTTTTTTAATATTTATTGTTTATCAATATCTCTTTTTTCTTTTTACTCATGTATGTCTAATAAAAATATTGAACTTAAATTAGGCTGTGATAAAAATAAAAAAGATGAATCTTACTTATGTCTAATCTTAACAACTACATTTATGTCTAATTGATAGTGTTCCATTTCTAGTAAACATCTAAATCCATATAAATATTCTTTTTAAATTTTGAGTCATTTAAAGACATTAATTTTTTTTAGACAAAAGTATTAATGACTTTAAAGGTTTTAGATTGACATCAAATTTACACTATTATACTATTAATGGACCACTAAATTCATCTATCTATATATTTTATATATTGAGAGAAATATAGATGAATTTTAAATACGAAATTTTAGATTTGTCTCTCACTTTTAATGTTCTTTGAGATCATTTACATTTGGCCTCTTAAGACCATCAAATATTTTTAAGTAAAAATATCTAATATTTTTTTATTAAAAGTGTTCAATGCGTCTAAAGATCTTAAATTCATATTAGGGCGTATCCCAGCTTCACGGAACCCGGGGATCCATCCAAATGTTATATTAATTTATGAATTATTACTTCTTAATTTTAAAATCAATTTACCCACTATTAACCCGGGATCTTATATCACCATCAGTTTAAGAGCATCCATATCAATTTTTCTATTACTATATCTAAAATTTAGGGTAAATGATCCATTTTATTAAATTTAGATAATCACTTTTCACTCCACACTACATCAAATATCCTAAAATTTCCATCATCCTTAATTTTTTTATTATTTTCTTCTCTTTATTCTATTTTTTATTATTATATTTATGGAATGAGTGGAATGAGAGAGATTAAAAAAATATATTATTTTATTTGTATGATAGATTCATTTTCTAAATTTAGAGAATCACTATTTATCGAATCTAAATTTAAAAAATAGATAGAGTAAATGATGTAGAGGATTTTTAGTTACCCTATCTAAAATTTAGGATAAAATTTTTAAATAAGATAATTGATATGGATGCTCTATCAGTCTAATCTTTTTAACTTGGGTAAAATATAATTTCTAGTTCTGTTGATGAATTTATAGTAATGAGTATTGTTACATTTTAATGTTATCTTAATCACTTTGTTCCTGTTCTTATTTTATTTTTATTATCAAACGCTTTTGCTTATAATTTATTTTTAAAATTTAAGCCTTTAAGACATAAAAAACCAAAAAAATTGATAACTTAAAAAATTAAACTTGAAATTATTTCACAATGATGCACTTTTGATGACCTATTTCACCCATATTTTGTTTAGAATTATATATATATATATAAAAGAGGATCATTAAAAGAATAATAAATTTGGCGTACATATAGGTCCCTTTAAAATATTTGTCTTATTAAGATTTAAATTGTGATGTTCTCATTCATTGGTGGGGCCCAGTTTGGGTCTTTGTTACTGCATACAGGCTGGAAGCCATCGAGAAGTTGACACGTGGCTTCAACTGTTACGACTTCGAGTCCGATCCTAGCGCGGGCGGAGTCGTCGCGGTTACTTCTGTTTGACCGTCTCTTCGTCTTGCCTCCTCTCCGTTCTCTTTTGTGACACGCCGTGGGTTGACATCAGATACACAGATGATGGACAGATACATAAATTCACGTTCCATCATTTTTATTTTTAATGATCTATCATTTTATATGTTTATCTGAGTATTTCCATTATTTTTTACATATAATTTTTCTTTATAAATTGATTAGAGCCGATTGATTGGCTATTAAAGTTTTCATCCATAAAAAAAAATCAGAAAAATACATGTGAAGATCCATCCTATGAAGAAAAAAATATCTCACAATAAGTTATACCTTACTCTTAAACTCCTAATTCATTAAAGAGTCTAATCATAACATCTTACTCTAGATTCACCTCAAGTGACTAAAATTACTATAAATGTACCGATCCCTCGTGCTGCATTGCATGTGTCTACCGCATGCCATGACTCGTATTTCTTGCAAGTCTTTCTTAACTAAATGCTTAAACTTCGCATGTCCAATTTTCACATCTATTTATCATAATCCAAATCTATCCCGACTTATTCTTGGACAGCCCTTGCACACTATCACAAATTCCATCCCTGCTTAACATATTTTATGCACATACCCAATAAACTGAATCAAAAGGACAATCAGTGGTACCCAGTCTTGCTATCGAGTTAAAGGGCTAATAGATAATCATTTCGTTCCTATCGACTGAACAATGGAATGTCCAGTCTTCAAGAGGAAAGAAATTCTTTGTTTTTTTCTAAACGTCAAAGTCTTATTTGTCATGTTACAGTTGTTAATGAGCAAATAAAATGTTCTATATACTTGCAATTTATCCTCTGGCTGGATGGAATGAGAAAAGGTTTATTAACGGAAGAAGAAGGGAGGGGAAGTGAGGAGAAATAAAGTATTTAACTCCTCTTTGTTTGGGAGGGAGGGAAAATTTGTAACATGTTATTTTATTTGGAAGGAAAGGAAGATGAACGAAGGTTAAATAGATTAAGTTATAAAAATACTTTTACTTTTTAAATTAGAAAATTTTCATAATATTAATATTTATTTTATAAATATAAATTAAATATTTTTAATAATAAAATTAAAATTTTATATTATTATTTAAATTAGCTATTTTTTAATAAAAATTAATTTTTTTATACTGATCCGGCAGTAAGGACGGGGGACCCCCTTTGTGGAGAACCAATGACACGTGAAGGTCAGAAGTCAAAAGGGTCAGCATGAGGTCCATCCGATCGGAGAAGGGTCAGGTCAACCGGTCGAACGGGTCCGGGCGGAATCAAAGACAACCCGACGGGGAGTTGGGTTTCCGACGCTCATGGTGAACAGGGTCGCTGGGCCGAGCGGGTAGCCCGCTCGGCCGAGGCGTAAAGCATCAATGGTGAAGGAACAGTCTCAGCCGAGCACGCGATGGAGTGAAACCTTCCTGGTCGGACCGATACCTACGCCCGGTCAGACCGATGCCTGCCGAGCGAATGGACGCTCGGCTCGGGGAAAAATAGACAAGGACAAGAGAACATTGGGGAACATCTTCTGACAACAGGCATGTTCGATGACCAAGTCATACGCAGAATCCTACGACGGAAGGTTCTGCTGTCCCATCAGAGAGATGCTCGGACTGTAGCAGTATAGTGTCAGACATGCTCCCCTGGTAAGCCCATACTAAGGTATGGTAAAGGACACGTGTACGCCTCGATAGGTGTGCATAAGCCTCCCCACAGCTCTATATAAGAGCCCTTAGACTTCCCCGGAGGTACAAAATCTCTCATCTTTAGAGCCACTTCATTGTTTTCCTCTTGCCTGACTTGAACGTCGGAGGGTCGTCGCCGGGAACCCCTTCCCGGCTCGACTTCCTTGCAGGTTCGCCGGAGATTCGTTCAGCCAGTCGAAGACAGAGGAGAGCGTCACGTCCCCAGCGTCCATCGACTCAGCGTTCGGACATGATCAAATTGGCGCCGTCTGTGGGAACGCACCTGCATCCGAGCGGACGAGATGGACGAAGCTGGACGACCTCACACCGTGATGCTCTCCTAAGAGGAGCTCGACGCTCTAATCGAGGCAAGAGCAGCTAAGCTCGTGGAGAACAGAAGGCGCAAGCCGAGCGACTGGAGCAACAAGCGACGTCAGCGTCAGGAGGCCGAGCGGAGGACATCCGGGCGGTTCACACTCGTTGGAGAAGGAGAGCCGGCCGGTTTACACTCGTTGGAGACCAACTCTACAAGAAGGCTTTCTCCCGCCCACTTTTGAAATGTGTGAGCTCGGAGGACGCGGAGTACATCCTACAGGAAGTGCACCAAGGATCGTGCGGAGGACATCCGGGCGGGCTATCGCTGGCTAGGAAGATCCTGCTGGCCGGGTACTTCTGGCCAACCCTGCAAGCAGACGTCGCTCGGACCGTTGCGACGTGCCTCTCCTGCCAGAAGTACCACAACGTCTCCCACCGACCGGCGGAGGAGATGAAATCATCTACAGTGTCTTGTCCGTTCGATCAGTGGGGAATGGATATCGTAGGTCCGTTCCCTATGGCGACCGGTCAGCGGAAGTTTCTACTAGTGGCGGTCGACTACTTTTCCAAATGGGTGGAGGTTGAGCCACTGGCCAAGATCACCGAGCAGATGGTCAAAAGGTTTATCTGGCAGCATATAATCTGTAGGTTCGGCATTCCTCGCGCGGCTCATATCTGATAACGGGCGACAGTTTGTCAGGAAGCAGCTCGAAGAATGGTGCAAAAGTTATGACATCGAACAACACTTTACTTCCGTGGCGTATCCCAAGAGCAACGGCCAAGCTGAAGTAACCAACCGAGAAATCCTCAGAATTCTTCGGGCTCGACTTAACCACATAGGAGGAAGCTGGGTGGACGAGCTGCCAGGCGTCCTATGGGCTATCCGTACGACCCCAAAGGAGGGAACGGGCGTCACGCCATTCCATTTAGTGTACGGAAGCGAAGCAGTTATCCCAGTTGAAGTCGGCGTAGAGTCCGTCCGGATCCAGAACTATGATGATGACAATGTCGAGCGGAGGAAGATGGATTTGGACTTGATCGACGAGGAGCGAGCCAAGGCGTCCGTCCGGCTGATGGCATACCGGCAGAGAATAAAGCAGAACTACAACCGGCGCGTAATCCCTAGAGCATTCCAAGTCGGCGACCTAGTATAGAAGAAAGTAAAGCCGGTCAGGGACGTTAGCAAGCTGGAGGCTCCTTGGGCGGGCCCCTTCAAAGTCATCGAAAAGCTCCGCTCGGGTGCCTATTATTTGAAGGATGAAGACGGACGGTAGCTGGATCGACCATGGAGCGCAAATCATCTCCTGCCGTACAGAACTGGGTGAGAGACCCCGTGCCGCTCGGCAGGCGTATATCGTCCGTGTTGAAATTAGCCTTGAAGACTGTCGAGCTCCGACGTTAAATATCGAGAGTCGGACCGGCGACTATAAACCCTCCGGTCGGAAGAGCGTCGAGCTCCGACGTTAAATATCGAGAGTCGGGCCGGCGACTATAAACCCCCCGGCCGGAAGAACGTCGAGCTCCGACGTTAAATATCGCGAGTCGGACCGGTGACTATAAACCCACCGGCCGGAAGACCGTCGAGCTCCGACGTTAAATATCGAGAGTCGGACCGGCGACTATAAACCCTCCGGCCGGAAGACCGTCGAGCTCCGACGTTAAATATCGAGAGTCGGACCGGCGACTATAAACCCTCCAGCCGGAAGACCGTCGAGCTCCGACGTTAAATATCGAGAGGAAGACCGGGGACTATAAACCCTCCGGTCGGAAGACCGTCGAGCTCCGACGTTAAATATCACGAGTTGGACCGGCGACTATAAACCCTCCGGCCGGAAGACCGTCGAGCTCCGACGTTAAATATCGGGAGTCGGACCGGCGACTATAAACCCTCCGGCCGGAAGACCGTCGAGCTCCGACGTTAAATATCGAGAGTCGGACCGGCGACTATAAACCCTCCGGCCGGAAGACCGTCGAGCTCCGACGTTAAATATCGAGAGTCGGACCGGCGACTATAAATCCTCCGGTTGGAAGAACGTCGAGCTCCGACGTTAAATATTGAGAGTCGGACTGACGACTATAAACCCTCCGGCCGGAAGACCGTCAAGCACCGACGTTAAATATCGAGAGTCGAACCGGCGACTATAAACCCTCCGGCCGGAAGACCGTTGAGCTCCGACGTTAAATATCGAGAGTCGGACCGGCGACTATAAACCCTCCGGCCGGAAGACCGTCGAGCTCCGACGTTAAATATCGAGAGTCGGACCGACGACTATAAACCCTCTGGCCGGAAGACCGTCGAGCTTCGACGTTAAATATCGAGAGTTGGACCGGCGACTATAAACCCTCCGGCCGGAAGACAGTCGAGCTCCGACGTTAAATATCGAGAGTCGGCCGGCGACTATAAACCCTCCGGCCGGAAGACCGTCGAGCTCCGACGTTAAATATCGAGAGTCGGACCGGCGACTATAAACCCTCCGGCCGGAAGACCGTCGAGCTCCGACGTTAAATATCGAGAGTCGGACCGGCGACTATAAACCCTCCGGCCGAAAGACCGTCGAGCTCCGACGTTAAATATCGAGAGTCGGACCGGCGACTATAAACCCTCCGACCGAAAGACCGTCGAGCTCCGACGTTAGACGCTTGAAGAGGTGCGGCAAGGAAAAGTAGTGACAAGTCATATGCCACCTGCGCCCGCTCGGGAGGCCTAGTTGGCCGAGTTGTGTATCATAGGCCCCGACCAATCACACACAAGCTAGCATGCAAAGTAAAAACGAAGTTGCACGACACAGATAAATTTTTCATTGAAATTAGAGGAATCAAGGCTGAGCGGCCGAATTACAAAAGGGATGTTTTTGGCCGAACAGCCGAATTACATAAAGACTTCTATTCCAGAAAATCATAAAGGTCCTTAGGGATGGTGCTAAGGAGCGCCGCATAGTCTTGGGTCGGGATGCTGGCGGAGTCAGGGAGCTGACTCTTGGACTTCAGATATTCCGTCGTGGCGGTGATGGCAAGCTCAAAGGCAGCATACATCCGCTCGCACACTTTTTCTGAAAATTCGGTCGAGCGGATGTGCTTCAGCCTCAGGGCTGCGACTCGGCCGGGTTCCGCCTCTTGATATTCCTTTAAGGCAGCTTGGGAAGCTTGGAGAGACCTCTGCAAAGTCTTCAGCTCGTCCTTATGTTTGATGGCTTCGCCCGAGCGGCTCGCCTTCTCGCCATCCAGCTGCTCCATCAGCTCTTTGATTCGTTGCTCCAGGCCCCAGACCTCGACGTTTTTCTTCTCCAGATCGGCGATAGCCGTTTTCTTCCGATCGGTTGCCAGGATTATTTTCCGGTCAAGTGACTTGACCTGTCGTTCGAGTTCGGCCATAGTGTGGGCCTGGGCGGCTGTATTCTTTTGCTCAGCCGCCAATAGATCTTGGGTCTTCTTGAGTTCTTTCTGCAGCTCGGCGTATGAAGGACCCTGGGAGGGCGCGCCGCCCAAACTCCTTAACCTCTTTAACTCTTCGTCCATCATGGCCAGACGATTGGAGACAGCGATCTCCTCTACCCATCTCTGACATAAATAAAATCATTAATAGCCGATCGGAGAAAGCGTGTAGAAGACTCCAAAGAAAACATAGTTACCCCAGTGGCCTGCTGCATGTGGCTGTTGGCCAGATTGCCGAGTGGAATCATTGCGACACGTGCCCGAGCGTCAGCCCATGTGCTCAGGCGCGGTTGGCCGATCGGACTCGGGCATCAACTCTTCGGTGGGGAGATGCAGGGAGACCCTGATGGTACGGCGCCGACCGAGAGTCGTCTGAGCGGAAGCTGGGGAAGGATCGGAGGCCGGTGCAGAAAACTGGGACAAAATGGCCGAGCGTTGGACTCGGCGGGGAGAGGGTGGAAGGGCGCTGACGGGTATGGCCTCGAGGGGGTCCGCGGACGCGTCCAATTGGGATGGGGTCCGATCGGATGAGATCGCCTCAACCGCTGGGGCTTTGCCGCGAGAATCGGCGATGGTCCGTTCGGATGGCTGGACTGCGGAAGTGGCCGATCGAAGTGGTGTCTCCGTTCGTCGTCTCTTTTGTCGGAGAGGGCGCTCTTCCTCCTGAGCGGAGCCTTCCTCCTGGACGGTTGGTCCCCCGCTGGGGGTGGCGCCTCTTGCCACATCCCAGGGAGAGGCTTGAGTGGCCGACTCCTCGTGGGTCTCGCTCTCCCCTTCGTGTGAGCCGACCGGCTCAATGCCACGCAACTCCATCTCCTTGGCAGCTGCAGCCTCGAGCGCCACTGCTTTCCTCTTCAAAATCCCGGCCATCACGAACTCCATGACAATGTCCGCTGCAAAGGAAAAAGGAGAAAATCAGTTAGCAATCAAGGCGAATGCATAAGTAAAATTCTTACCGAAGCTGCTCGGGAGGGGAGTCCGGATCGGACTCAGACCAAATATGTACATCACCCCTTCGGGTAAGAATTTGTTGATGTCAAACTTCAGACCAGCTAGCATGTTGGCAGCGTGAAGATAGTCCGGTCGGGTCTTGAACCTCTTTAGCTCAGGGGAGGTTGACGGTCCGACCTGCCACTGGGTTCGGAAAAGGGCCCGTTCGGGAAGACGAAGATAGAAGTAGTATTCTTTCCAATGTTTATTGGAAGAGGGCAGTTTATTAAAGAAGACTAAATCGGGTCGAGCCTGGAACATGTAAGTACCCAGCTCGGACGGTTTAGGATAATAAAAATAGTAGAAGATTCTGAACAAGACAACAATGCCACATAGAAGGCGGAAGGTGTTAGGGACTAAGCTTCCGAGCGGAATGCCGAAAAAATTACAGACTTCTACGATGAAGGGATGGAGTGGAAAGTGCAGACCGGCTATGAACTGGTCGCGGAAAAAACAGATAGCTCCGCGCGGCGGTTTGTGTGGCCGAGCGGAGGGGGAGGGTAAGATAAGTTCAAAGTCAGAGGGGATGTCAAAATTGTCCATCAGAATCCCGGCGTCACGCCGATCGAACTGCGACTCCATGGTAGTATACCATGGGCCGAGAGCTTAGTCTTGAGGTTGAGAAGAGCTGGCCATAAGCCAAGCGAGAAAAAGAGCAAGAGATGGACGAAAGGGCAAAAGGCTTAAGAGAGGAGACCAAATCGTAACCAGGAGACGAGAACGCGAATAGAAGAAGAAAGCACGAGGAAAAACAAGAAATGAAAAGAAGATGGCAGAAGGACCTTACGGAAGCAGACGAAGATCGAAGGAAGAATGAGAGAGGTCGCCGGAAGAAGCAGCAACAGGATCACCGGAGCAAAAACGGCAGGCAAAACTTTTGGGCACGCGAAAGCAGGAATGCGGCGGAGGAAGAAGGCGAGAGCTTTATAGGGTTGGGCCCGAACGACCTCAGTCGTCGGATGCAGGTCGCAAAAACCAAGGACTCTATCGGGCCATCCATTTCAAACCGCCTTTGTCTCGTCGCCCGCGACGCCGCCACCGTACGATGACGGCAGCAGTGCCACGTGGCATTCGGCCACTGGAGTGCATTTAATGAGCGCCTTCACGAGGCACAGAGCGCATGCCCGGCCTTAATGTCGAAGATTGGCGCAAATTTCGAAGAGATCCGAGGAATGTTGGCGTTGACTAAGGTCATAGTTACCCCCGTGGGGGTCGAGCGGCGGATAGTTTCACAGAGACACCGCTCGGCGTGACTGGCGGTCCAGTCAATCGGACTAATCGCCTCCTTCGACTAGACTTGAAGGGGAGGCAAGTGATCCAGCAGTAAGGACGGGGGACCCCCTTTGTGGAGAACCAATGACACGTGAAGGTCAGAAGTCAAAAGGGTCAGCATGAGGTCCATCCGATCGGAGAAGGGTCAGGTCAACCGGCCGAACGGGTCCGGGCGGAATCAAAGACAACTCGACGGGGAGTCGGGTTTCCGACGCTCATGGTGAACAGGGTCGCTGGGCCGAGCGGGTAGCCCGCTCGGCCGAGGCGTAAAGCATCAATGGTGAAGGAACAGTCTCAGCCGAGCACGCGATGGAGTGAAACCTTCCTGGTCGGACCGATACCTACGCCCGGTCGGATCGATACCTGCCGAGCGGATGGACGCTCGGCTCGGGGAAAAATAGACATGGACAAGGGGACATTGGGGAACATCTTCTGGCAACAGGCATGTTCGATGACCAAGCCATACGCAGAATCCTACGACGGAAGGTTCTGCTGTCCCATCAGAGAGGTGCTCGGACTGTAGCAGTATGGTGTCATGCATGCTCCTCTGGTAAGCCCATACTAAGGTATGGTAAAGGACACGTGTACGCCTCGGTAGGTGTGCATAAGCCTCCCCACAGCTCTATATAAGAGCCCTTAGACTTCGCCGGAGGTACAAAATCTCTCATCTTTGGAGCCACTTCATCGTTTACCTCTTGCCTGACTTGAGCGTCGGAGGGTCGTCACCGGGAACCCCTTCTCGGTTCGACTTCCTTGCAGGTTCGCCGGAGATTTGTTCAGCCAGTCGAAGACAGAGGAGAGCGCCACGTCCCCAGCGTCTATCGACTCAGCATTCGGACAGGATCATATACTATTCATAATAAAACAATGAATTACTGATAATCAATTAATTAAATGAGAAATAATGAAAATAATGATTTTAGAAATTTTAAATAAAAAAATTTGAAAGATAACGCTGATAACGAGAATTCCTATTTTTTAAAAAACTTATTAAATTTTGATGATAAAAATAGTTTCTCCCTCCAATTTAGTTAGAAGACGTGTCGATTCCCTTCTCTAATAATCTGACAGCAATCGAGCTATGAAGAAGGTGAGGAAATTGAACTTCAGCGACATAGCAAAATTAGAAATTGAAACATTTCTTAAACTATTAAAAATAGAAATAAAATTGGAATAAAAAATCTTTTGTTTTCCCTTTCATTTCCTTACACCCCAATTCGGGGTGTAAGAAAATCTCTCTTTCCATGAATAACGAAGATTAAAGCTTACCCTTCCTTACCTTTCCTCACTCCTTCCCAAACGAGGTTCAAAATTTCTCTTCTTCTTATTTTCCTTTCCTTCCCCTTCCCTCACCTCCTCCTATCATTAAATAAAAGAACACAATTCAACACGTGAACGACCGAAATATGACAAATCACTTTTTTTTTTAATACAAATCCAAACGATCAAATTTTATAATAAAAATTAAACAAATTAAATTAATATTTTATTAATTAATTAGGTAAAAATAAAATTAACCAAATTAATTAAATTTTTATAATAATGATAGTATCATACCGATTAATTAGTAATTTATAACTTCCCTTGCATAGATATTTACCAATTATTTTTTTTTATTTTGATTTATTTTAAAAGAATTAATTTGGTTTATTCGGATAAGGGATTTTAAACTTAAATTAAACCATACCCAATCTAATTGTTTTTTTAATGAAAAAATTTAAAATTCTGAAATAACTTAATTGATTTTTTAAATTTGATACGGTCGATTTATTTAGTTGATTTAATTAAATTTCTACTCACTCTTAATTATGATTTAATCTCTTCATCTATTGAGGGCCGAAGACAAAGATGCTTAGGATGAGTCAGTCCCCTTTTGTCCAGTAATCTCTATCATATTCGAATAAGGCTTCAATACGTAAAATGTGATAAATCTTTTTGACCGATTATTTAATATCACAAGAATTATCTAATTTATTCATCAATTCAATCAATCCAATCCACTGCGGTAAGAGGTTGATCTGCAGGAATGTGATCTGCATCAATCCGACCCACCGCGGCAGATGCATCCTCAAGCTCAGCGGCAACTTTTGACAAGGAAGTCTTCCATAGTGCGTCTTCATCGGGGCGACATCCACCTCTACGATGGCCTTGTGATCCTCCTCTACAATGCCTCAGGATTTTGATCGATTTCGGGATCTTGGTTAATTTCATAATCATGTGAATCCATATCGTGATTAAAAGATTACGTGTTCGAATCCTGAAAATAATCTATTGTAAAAAGCAGGATAAAATTATGTACAATATAGATCCTTCCTCGAGATCCTGTATAATGAGAATTTCGTACACCGGACTAATTTTTTGTATGTGAATATCCACCGTGGCATGGTAGTCTCGATTGACATCACCCCACAGACGTAGTTGACTGAGTTGGTACTCGAAAGGTTAACTTACAGAATTTAGCAAGCTCATCGATTTTCACGGGTTCATTCCCTTAAAAATTAAAATGTCCTTCTATCTAAGAGACCACAATATTATAATTTACTTTTTCATTTTATTATGGGATGATAAGAAGAACGCTGGGAGTGATCAAGTTTTTTTTACTGGGTCGATAGAGTGTTAACGTCCAACTTATTTCCTCTTGGATGGCCGTTTAGATCATTGAACAGTTGAATCTACGAAGAGAATTGTATTTTAGTAAAAAAAAATATTCATTTTTTTCTAAAGGTAACAAAAGCATCTATACACATGCAATTCAAAGAAAATAAATTTAGCCCATGAATAATCTAAACGGAAAAAACAATTTTTTTTTAACGAATCCATCGAATTTTCGAATAAAATTCAAATAAATTAAATTGACATTTTATTAATTAATTCGAGAAAAAATAAATTACTTAAAATTTTTTATAATAATATCATAAAAGATTTATTGGTTAGAGATTTACTGATTAATGTTTTTTATTTTTATTTATTTGATTTTACTTAATAATGAATTTTAAAATTAAAACTGGACCCAATAAAAATGGAATTATGAAATAATCGATTTATTTGATTTAATCGAACTTTTACCACATTTAACTACTTAATTAACTATGATTTAATATCCCTTCATCTCACTATGAAGCCACCAATGAATACTCTTAGAATGAGTGAGTCACCTTTCACAAAGTAATCTTGATTTTATTTGCTAAACTTCTTTTTAGTTCTTTGTTTTCTTTTAATAGTTTTTTATTCTCATTTTCTAGTTGACATGTATTTTTAGATAATATTTTAATAAATTTATATAACTAGTGAGATAGAAATCATACCTAATTTACCTTATCAATTTTGTTATTTGAAGCTCCCCTGTAATGCTACTTTCCTCTGATGTTGCTCCCTCTTTATCGATATTTTTGATGCTCATTTTGAATTATCTTACTTTGCCTTCTTCTTGGTGTCTTACCATCAATGCAAGTCCAAGTCCAGCGTGGACTTCAATCTTTGACTCTGACAACGTTTCGGCCGACGTCGTCTTTAGGTTTCTGTGTTTTTTCTAGGTCGACTTTTTGTCCTTATCTTTGTTCTTCAATTTTGGGCAATTATCTTTGACATGCGTTTTTCATTATTGATCCCGTCCGGAGGCTGAGTCGGACGGAGGCTGGTCGAGGTGGCCTGGCTGTTGACGGGAAGTCGCAGAAGATGATTCGGCCTCCACGGGTGGCTGACGCTGCTGCAGGACCCTGCGCACACTCAGACGATCTCCCCCTTCACGTTAGAGACCGAAACCCAGGGAAAAAGTCCCCGGATCAGGCCCTCCGACGCTCAAGTCAGGTCCTTTTTCCCCAGAAAAAAGCAGAGAGAAGAAGAAAAAATAGTTGTGGAAGAAAGTGATGAGGGAGTGTGTGCGCGTACCTGCGTACGAGGGATCTCCTCCCCTTTTATGCCTTGTCCCTCTTAGAATCTGCCATCCTGTCAGAAAACGTTAGACGCTGGGCTTTGTCGTCTAGTCCCGGACACTTGTCGTATCGCCATTTGTCGTGGAAGCATCTTTCTGTTTAGGGACCTCCGCCTTTGCGCATAGGTTTTGTCTTGTAGCGAGAGACAGCTGGCAGGCTGCTACTGGTTGTGAGGGCATCTTTTCGTTTCAGGAACCTCCGCCTTCGCTTGCACTATTGGAATGTAATGATTATTCTCGCAGGACCGCTGAAATTCTCCGCACCCGCACTACTTAGCTTCTCCGATCCATTGTGACATGTACCGGTTTCGCTTCTCCCTATCAGTTCCAGCCTCTAAGTGTCACCTGTCGGATGGTCTGACTCTGCTCAGCTTTGCCGATCCCAACCTGCCTCTGCGCTTTGTATTTCCTGGCCCTCCACCGTAGACCTGTAGATCGAGCTGACTCTGCTCAGCTCTGCCGATTCCAACCTGCCTCTACGCTTTGTATTTCCTAGCCCTCCGCCGCATAGATCGAGTTGACTCTGCTCAGCTCTGCCGATCCCGCCTTGCTTCCGCCTGGCTTTGCCGATCCCAACTTGCTTCCTCCTGGCTCTGCCGATCCCGATTTGCTTCCGCCTAGCTCTGCCGATCCCAATTTGCTTCCTCCTGGCTCTGCCGATCCCGATTTGCTTCCGCCTGGCTCTGCCAATCCCAATTTGCTTCCTCCTGGCTCTGCCGATCCCGATTTGCTTCCGCCTAGCTATGCCGATCCCAATTTGCTTTCTCCTGGCTCTGCCGATCCCGATTTGCTTCAGCCTGGCTCTGCCAATCCCAATTTGCTTCCTCCTGGATCTGCCGATCCCGATTTGCTTCCGCCTGGCTCTGCCGATCCCAATTTGCTTCCTCCTGGCTCTGCCGATCCCAATTTGCTTCCTCCTGGCTCTGCCGATCCCGATTTGCTTCCGCCTGGCTCTGCCAATCTCAATTTGCTTCCTCCTGGCTCTGCCGATCCCGATTTGCTTCCGCCTAGCTCTGCCGATCCCAATTTACTTCCTCCTGGCTCTGCCGATCCCGATTTGCTTCCGCCTGGCTTTGCCAATCCCAATTTGCTTCCTCCTGGATCTGCCGATCCCGATTTGCTTCCGTCTGGCTCTGCCAATCCCAATTTGCTTCCTCCTGGATCTGCCGATCCCAATTTGCTTCCGCCTGGCTTTCTCCTCATTCTCCTACATCTTTTCTCACGATCAACAAGTCTGTCTGACCCTTGACTACCCCCCATGCTGAACTCTGACTGCCCCCTCCACCTGATTTTTCGACCGCCAAGTCGCCATGACTATTGAGTGCCACCTCCTCTTGACTTTTGACCGCCACCTGGCTTTTGAGTCCTCTAATCCTTTCCTCTTGGGCCCCTCCATTACCAACCGTATCACAAGCCTCCCCCTCAAGTCTAGTCGAAGGAGGACGACAGTCTGACTGACTAGACCTCCGCACATTTCTGTGACATTGGCATATCCCTATGATCTCAGCGTATCTCTGGTTATCTACCTCAGCGTATCTCTATGACCTCAGCATATCTCTGCGCGCCCTGCCTCCTGCCTCAGGCGTCAACTTTTGTGTCGCGTCGCTTGGGGTGCCGTGCCTCATTTATTGCGTCGCCAGCCGCTTGGGGCGCCGCACCCACGCAGTTGCTTTGACTTAGCTGCTACTCCTCTTTATAAGGAGCCTTAAGGTCGCTTCACCATGCTATCCCTTCTTTTGTACGTTGTCTTGCCCGCGTTCCGCCAACCGCTTCTCCACACAATGCATTCTCCTCCCTCTTCTCAGGAAGTTGACCAACCACGCTCCCAAACGCTGGTAAACGAACTCACCACGCTACTTGTCTCGAGAGAGCGCGAGTTAAATCGCGTGTCTCAGGATCGAGATCGCTAGGTAGCTGCTCTGCGTTCCACGGAAGACCAGTATCGCCTTGCAAAGTACTGCGTGGATGTGGAGAAGACGAGGAAGGAGCAGTGCCAGGCTAGCCTGCAGTGTCAACTTGGTCTCCAGGAACAGTTGCGTCGAGAGCATGAAAAGGAGCTCTCCCTCCTCCGTGCGGGCCTCGAGGATAAGCAACGCACCATCACTCAGTAGCAAGCGGTCATCAGATCTTTACGCGCGGAGTTGGCTCGAGCTGTGAACGCCCCTGACTCTCCCGACAGGTCTTCACGCGGGAGTGCTCATTCCCCAGGGCCAATTCCTTCCCCGAGTCAAAGCTGGCCTGGGGAATAGTTGTCTCAGTGGCTCCTTTGTCATACGGCGTTCCTGCTTGTGGCCTTGGCTGTATCACTTTTTTGTTGGACTGTGCTGCGGTGTTTGTACATCTGTCTCCTTTCGACATGGTCTCTCCTGCTCAATTTTCATCTATCAAGTATTTTTTAGGAACTGGTCCGTATGTAAGAGTCAAAAATTGCTTCATGATTCCTTTTCATGTATGAATTTTGGATAATAAAACCGACATAGTGCTTAAGACTTAAAACTGTAATGAACGCGCGAAACCTGATTTCGTAGTTAATGCTGACGCTCTAGGAGTAGGGTAGATGACGTTCCGCATCCTTTGCCCTGCGTATTTGCTGCATATTTGAAATTCGCGTAAAGTAAAGCCAGATGTAGCTGACCGATTATGAAAAACGCTCTGCTCAAGGTGAGACACATCTCTCAGAAAGGTAGTTAGGCATAGGCACCGAGTTTGCTTATGATTTTCGCAGAGGAGTTGATTTCTGATCCCCGCAGGGGGCCTACCTGAAAGGTCGTTGGGCGTGAGGACAGAGCTCACTTTTGTTTCTCGCATGGGAGCCGACCTGAAAGGTCGTTGGTCGTGAGAGCAGAGCTCACTTATAACTTGCACTGAGGCGAGAGTCTGGGACTACCGACCTAAAAGGTCGTTGGGCGTGAGCACGAGGCTCACTTATAATTCTCGCATGGGAGCCGACCTAAAAGGTCGTTGGTCGTGAGAGCAGAGCTCACTTATAACTCGCACTGAGGCGAGAGTCTGGGACTACCGACCTAAAAGGTCGTTGGGCGTGAGCACGAGGCTCACTTTTATTTCTCGCATGGGAGCCGACCTAAAAGGTCGTATGGCGTGAGAGCAGAGCTCACTTATAACTCGCACTGAGGCGAGAGTCTGGGACTACCGACCTAAAAGGTCGTTGGGCGTGAGCACGAGGCTCACTTATAATTCTCGCATGGGAGCCGACCTAAAAGGTCGTTGGGCGTGAGAGCAGAGCTCACTTATAACTCGCACTGAGGCGAGAGTCTGGGACTACCGACCTAAAAGGTCGTTGGGCGTGAGCACGAGGCTCACTTATAATTCTCGCATGGGAGCCGACCTGAAAGGTCGTTGGGCGTGAGAGCAGAGCTCACTTATAACTCGCACTGAGGCGAGAGTCTGGGGCTACCGACCTGAAAGGTCGTTGGGCGTGAGAACAGAGCTCACTTTTAATTCTCGCATGGGAGCCGACCTGAAAGGTCGTTGGGCGTGAGAGCAGAGCTCACTTATAACTCGCACTGAGGCGAGAGTCTGGGACTACCGACCTAAAAGGTCGTTGGGCGTGAGCACGAGGCTCACTTTTATTTCTCGCATGGGAGCCGACCTAAAAGGTCGTTGGTCGTGAGAGCAGAGCTCACTTATAACTCGCACTGAGGCGAGAGTCTGGGACTACCGACCTAAAAGGTCGTTGGGCGTGAGCACGAGGCTCACTTATAATTCTCGCATGGGAGCCGACCTGAAAGGTCGTTGGGCGTGAGAGCAGAGCTCACTTATAACTCGCACTGAGGCGAGACTACCGACCTAAAAGGTCGTTGGGCGTGAGCACGAGGCTCACTTATAATTCTCGCATGGGAGCCGACCTAAAAGGTCGTTGGGCGTGAGAGCAGAGCTCACTTATAACCCGCACTGAGGGGAGAGTCTGGGACTACCGACCTAAAAGGTCGTTGAGCGTGAGAACAGAACTCACTTTTAATTCTCGCATGGGAGGCGACCTGAAAGGTCGTTGGGCGTGAGAGTAGAGCTCACTTATAACTCGCACTGAGGCGAGAGTCTGGGACTACCGACCTAAAAGGTCGTTGGGCGTGAGCACGAGGCTCACTTTTATTTCTCGCATGGGAGCCGACCTGAAAGGTCGTTGGTCGTGAGAGCAGAGCTCACTTATAACTCGCACTGAGGCGAGAGTCTGGGACTACCGACCTAAAAGGTCGTTGGGCGTGAGCACGAGGCTCACTTTTATTTCTCGCATGGGAGCCGACCTGAAAGGTCGTTGGGCGTGAGAACAGGGCTCACTTATAACTCGCACTGAGGCGAGAGTCTGGGACTACCGACCTAAAAGGTCGTTGGGCGTGAGCACGAGGCTCACTTATAATTCTCGCATGGGAGCCGACCTGAAAGGTCGTTGGGCGTGAGAGCAGAGCTCACTTATAACTCGAATGAACGACACGAGAGTCTGGTCATTGGGCGTGAGCACGAGGCTCACTTATAATTCTAGCATGGGAGCCGACTGAAAGGTGGTTGGGCGTGAGCGAGCTCACTTATAACTCTGACCGAGGCGAGTGGGACTACCGACCTAAAGGTGGGTGGGCGTGAGAATATAGCTCACTTTTAATTCTCGCATGGGCGACCCGAAGGTCGTTGGGCGTGAGAGCGAGCTCACTTATAACTCGGACCGAGGCGAGTCTGGGACTACCGACCTAAAAGGTCGTTGGGCGTGAGCACGAGGCTCACTTATAATTCTCGCATGGGAGCCGACCTAAAAGGTCGTTGGTCGTGAGAGCAGAGCTCACTTATAACTCGCACTGAGGCGAGAGTCTGGGACTACCGACCTAAAAGGTCGTTGGGCGTGAGCACGAGGCTCACTTTTATTTCTCGCATGGGAGCCGACCTAAAAGGTCGTTGGGCGTGAGAGCAGAGCTCACTTATAACTCGCACTGAGGCGAGAGTCTGGGACTACCGACCTAAAAGGTCGTTGGGCGTGAGCACGAGGCTCACTTATAATTCTCGCATGGGAGCCGACCTAAAAGGTCGTTGGGCGTGAGAGCAGAGCTCACTTATAACTCGCACTGAAGCGAGAGTCTGGATACTCCGGTCCGAGACCGGTGGCGATGGCGCTGGTCCGAGACCAGTAATGATATTCCGGTCCGAGACCGGTGGCGATGGCGCTGGTCCGAGACCAGTAATGATACTCCGGTCCGAGACCGGTGGAGATGACGCTGGTCCGAGACCAGTAATGATATTCCGGTCCGAGACCGGTAATGATACTCCGGTCCGAGACCGGTGGAGATGGCGCTGGTCCGAGACCAGTAATGATATTCCGGTCCGAGACCGGTGGCGATGGCGCTGGTCCGAGACCAGTAATGATACTCCGGTCCTTGACCGGTGGAGATGGCGCTGGTCCGAGACCAGTAATGATACTCCGATCCGAGACCGGTGGCGATGGCGCTGGTCCGAGACCAGTAATGATACTCCGATCCGAGACCGGTGGCGATGGCGCTGACCCGAGACCAGTAATAACCCCCAAACGGCAAAGGCCTAGATGAGTCACTCTTCTTCGTCTCCATCCGTGCCGCCTACACCGGACTCATTGCTTTAGTTAATCTTGTCGCTATTGCTAGCTTTGGGCGTCCCCATTTGTGTCGCGTTTCTTCCTGTAATTGCATTACGCACAGTATAGAATTAAGAATGGAAGAGGGAGCGTAAAAACCTTACTCCACCCTTGGGCCACAACGCCCTTGCATCATATGATGATTCCGCAGTTCTCGTGACGCTCCTGGTCAATTGCTCGGATCAGGGCTACTTACGCAGAGCTGCTTGCTCGGTCGAGGAATGTCCCCCCAGTCCTGCTTGCTACTTTTCTGGTCTGGCAATCGCTTCTACTGTCCCGTCTTACCTACGACCCTTTTGAATTGCTTGACTTCTGCAGCTTCATGAAACTTCCCGCCTCGCCTTGAGTCTTTCACGAAGAATGCTTCTTTTTTGAGGCTACGCCCCTTCAAGATTACCTTGCATTGTCGACCCTTAATGCGTTCCTTCTCGCGATGACACCTGTCCAGCGTCTTTACTGCGCACGCCCCCTGACGCCAGCATCTGACTCCCTTTTACATCCTTCGGCGCTTATTTCCCATCCGACGGCGTTGAGGCACGTCGCCCCAAAAAGATATGCGGCTCGACTCTCGATGTTTCCTAGGAATGAAGGGGCTTTATAAACCCTAAAGGTAGTCCGCTTTCCTTACCCCGACGCTTCGCCATCCTCCTCTCTTCGTTCGCGGTCGTTTCTAGCAGCGCAGCTCCTCGTCTTCCTGCTTACGCCTGACCTGTGACCCTTCTTGCCTTCATCCCCCTCGCCTGCTTGCTCCTCACAGCCATGGATGGTAAGGACCCTCTCTGGTATTCACATTACATCTCTGATTTGGAGCATCACGACCTGTCTTCACTGCAATCCAACTTGGGGCTAGACGCCACATATGAGCTTCGCCTCCCCACGACAGACGAACACCCTTCTTCTCTCCCCGCAGGGTTTATTACTGTCTTTAAGGATCAGGTCTTAGGCGGCCTTCGCTTCCCTCTACATCCTTTTCTCTCTGAGTTGAGTCAGTATTGCGGGATTGGTATCTCTCAGTTTGCCCCCAATGTATTCCGAGCGGTCTGTGGAACCATCATCTTGTGCCGCATCTATCAAATTCCCTTGACCGCTAGACTATTCCATCACTTCTATTCTTTCCGGCGAGCTGAGGCAGGGATATTCAATGTTCAGGCCAAGCCGGGCCTTAAGTTTTTTGACGACTTACCTTCTTCCAATAAAGGTTGGAGATCTCGCTTTTTCTTCCTTAAGCCCCCTGCCCCCTTAGCTAGGCCTTCCCAATGGCGGCCTATCCTTGCTACTGACCTTCCTTCACATGCTCACGATTCCGCCTGCTACACCGCCTCAGGCAAGCTGAGCGGCGTTGTCGTTCGCTTGTCCGTGCTGATGCTGGAGGGCATTATGCACGCTTTTGGTCTTAGCCCTATCCCGACAGAGATTGGAGCTCCTTTTGGTAAGTTGACATTTTTTGTACGCTACTCTTCGCTAACTGAGGTGCTTTTTCTTCTTCTTTTTGTAGCGGCCGCCATCCTCCGTTCCTTTGCTAGCAAAGAGACACCTGTGGTGGCCGTTCTGCAAGCTCTGAACGAAGAGCTGACTCAAGGACTACCTTCTGGTCCCGCCGTCGCCGCCGGCCTACAACTTTCGGAACCTCGGACTTCTGAGGCAGAGGACGACCTGATGCTTATTGAGCCACCAGCCCTCAGCCTTGCAGACTCAGTCCTGCCTCGCATCGCTGATCAACCCGCGGCCGAGCCATCGCCCGCAGAGCCAGTGTCTTCTCTCCCGCCAACTATGAAGCTGCGCCTTACGCGCAAGGGCAAGAGAACAGCACCAGCCATCGCAACTTCTCCTCCACCTCCTCGCCGCCAGCGTGTGGTGAACATTTCTTCCCCCACCAGGTCCTCGGATACGAGCTCAGTCCAAGAGACAAGCTTGGTCCAGGAGAAGGCCCCTGATCCGGAAGTGGCAGACCCACCGTTGGACCTGACTGCTTCGGCTCCAATCCAGAGTATGTTACCTGCCCCGCCTTCGTCCTCCAGCGATCAGCCTCCGTACTTACTGATGCCCTCCGCGTCTCCTCTTCGCGCACCTCCGAGCTCGGCCATGCCGACCCCGAACCTGCCCTCGACAGACCCAGCCTTCGAAGCGTTATGGAGGCTTCCTTCGGAGACCGATCCGGCCTACACGCCTGCTGCTGATTCGTCGCCTATCTTCGGTAGGGTCGACTTCTTTGGAGACCTGGCCATCTCCTGGCAATCAGCCAGCCAGCAGTTCTGGGAGAGCGGTTCTCCTTTGGGGGAATTCGATCAGATTGCTCGTTCCCTGGTCGCGGTAAGTCCCTTCTCCTATGTTCCCTTGTATCCGTGTATCTCTGTAACCTCCTTCCTCTTCTTCCGGCTACTGGCAGACCTGCTCCGCGAGTCTGAGCGCCGTGCAACGAGCGACCGAGCTTCAGCGAGAGAACTTTGCGCTCAAGGCACGTCTCCAGGAATTAGAGCACCCTGCGACTTCCTCAGCTCCTCCCGAGCCCTCTCTGGGAAGCTTGGATGCCTATTTGCGTGCCATCGGGGAGTCGGCGGCTTCTGCTCGGACCATCTCCCATGCTGCCTTTGATAAACTTCAACAGTTGGAGGCGACTTTGAAGACAAGTGAGTCTTCCCTGGCCTCTAAAGTGGATCGTCGTCAAGCGACAGTCTCTGAGCTGAAGGACAAAGAGGCAGAGCTGCTCTCTCAATCAGAGGAGTTGACGCTTTTATGGCAAGGTCAGGAGCTCTTGCAGATGAGGCTGGCCGACGCCCAAGCCCTGGCTTGTGCTGCCACTGCCCGAGAAACAACCATGCAGACTCAGTGGGAAGCGTGCCAAGCCACTCTCCAATCATTGCAAGCGGATCTCATGAAGGCCCGGGAAGCAGTGTCTCGAGGCCAGGGCGATTTAACCGTGGCGCACGCTGAAGCTGAGGAGAACCGGAACAGTTTGGAGGTGTACCGGGCTGGTGAATCGGAGCGGCTGAAGGCCTACAGGCTAGCCTACGTCCGCTCTTCTTTTTTCCTCCATAAGCTGGGACGCTGGATGATCTTGCTACTCTGCCACGGGGCCGCTGGTGGGGTCAGACAAGCCTTTGAGCAGGGCTTCCTACGCTCGACACCTCCCGCCACGTTCCTGGACACAGCTCGCCTGACCAGGGAATTGCCTCAGGACACCTTCCATTCTTTTGAAGCGGATGAGGGACTGTTCCTCTTGGAGGCTCCTCCACCTGTGGCCGATCCAGCTCTCGGGGATATCTCTGCCCAGGCCCCTTCCGTTGCCGCCTCTGATGAGCTCGCTGATCCTGCTTCTTCCGATATAGCGCCAGCCGACCCCGGGCTCCTTCCTTCGACTTCCGTTGACTCAGTGCCTTCCCCCCCGGATGTAGTATGATGAGTGGTGTGTTGTAACGTTCACCTTTTGGGTGTTGATGCTGAACCTTTCATGATTGTATTTGATCGTATGGTTGTATTGAACTTTGGATAATTGTCTCGTTTCCCCTTCATGCATCCTTAACTTGTTTCTTTCCTTAGTAGGTCGCCCGTGGTTTTAGTAGATCTATGTTAACTTGCTCGCCTTTGCTCATTTTGCTTGCTTTGTTCGGCCACGTAGCTCTTCCTCCGATAGTTGCCTTGATACCTAGCCCGGCCCGGGCTAACTCTTGCCTCGCATGTCCCTGAAGCCTGCTGACCTGCACTACCTGTCTCCCTGCTGGCGCTTGCGTATACCTTTGTCTTGGTTGGAGCGACTCCTTCAGGGGACGCTTCGTGCTTCGAGCTCTCGCCTTTCCCATAATGACCTCTGGTTATATTTTCGAGGCTCATCACAGAGCGCTCCTTGCCTGCCTCCGCCCCTGCATCCACCGTCCGTTGCGGACTTACGAAAATATCCTTCCTCCGCAATACCTATAAGTATCTTCTTGTCTTTTCCCATTCTGTATGGTTCACCGCCACCACGGAGCACTCAAGCGTCACCGCCGCCGACTGATCGTTTCTGAGGCTACGCCGCGCTTCTTCTTTTACCTCCAAGCCCCCCTCTCTTCATCGGTTCCTCCTGCCTTCTGCTATAATCTTCCTTGTAATGACTTCTCCTTCTTGGGCTTCCTTGCTGGCGGAGCATTTCCCAGGCGCTTCAACTTTCGCTGAGTTAGACTGGGATGACCTACGGTACACTTACGAAATCTCTACTAGCTTTCGCCCCATCATCCCTACCGGCGTGAACTTGTACTTCGATCCCCCGCTGGGTTCTTGTACTTTCTTTACTGAGCAATTTGTATCTGACCTTCGTCTACCCCCGCATCCTTTTTTGTCTGGAGTGTGCCGCTACTTTAAGATTCCCTTAGGTCAGCTAACCCCCAACTCCATAAAGGTTTTATGTGGCTTTGTAGTACTCTGCGAAGTTTGTGAGGTTTCCTGGTCAGCTCCCCTTTTTCATTGCTTCTTCACTCTCGTTCGGCGTGCCGATGGTTTCTTTGATTTCCAAGCCCGCAGCCAAACTGCTTTCTTTTCTTCTCTTTCTTCTCCCAGCGCTAACTGGAAGAAAAAGTTCTTTTTTCTCCGATTCCCGGAGGAAACAGAATGGCCCATGCACTGGCAACGTGAACTGCCTCTGACTCCAGCGCTGGACGAATTCCACATGGACCTCCCCTATGCCACGGCTGCTGATCGAATGGAGGAGTGGCGCTTGAATCTGACGAGACTACAATCTGAAGAGCTACTTTCTTTCTTCAGGCTAAGTCGCTGTACTTCTGACACACCGCGCTCCTTGGGTAAGTTCGTGTTGAGTGCCTCCTTTTTGATCACTTTCCCTGTGATAGTGACTTCTCGTGTTGGCGCCTTCAGCTGAAGTTTTGTATCGTGCGTCGGAGGTTCTACCTCTGCCCCTCGATGACCGGGAGATAATGCGGCGCAGTCGGGCAATCTTGGGCAGGAGGCTACTCTCTCACCTTGGGTCTGCCTCAGTTGGGGCAGCGTCTCAGCCTGCTCCCAGCCCTGCCTCACACGCTGCTTCTCCTTCCCCCGCCGCCTCGAGCCGAGGTCGGGGTCGGGGCCAAGCTACTCGCCCGGCCAGAAGCGCCTTCCGAGGAGCCTCGCGGGCATCCGGACGCGGTTGCGCGGCCCTTCATCGCGCAGGTCCGAGCTCCTCCGGCCGGGGCGCCACAGACAGGAGTGCGGCGGCCTCTTCACAGGGTCAGCCTCGCTCTGATGATTCTGACTCTAACAACCAGCCCCTGCTTCACAGGCGGCGCCGAAGACCAGGTCTGACTTCATTAACGCTTGGTTCTGTTTTTTCATATGACCATACTGCTCTTTGCTACTGTCGTGACTGGCTCTGACATTACTTCCCTCTTTACTTCCGTTTCCCTTATCTGGCAGCCTCTCCTAACCCCTACAGGGGCGACCGGCTGCGTTCCGCTCTACTCCTACTGCTGCAGAGGGAGACGGTCCCGGCGACCATCAAAACCCAGTGCCCACTGAGCCCGTTCCCGAGCCACCTTCTGCTCCTCCTGGTGTTGATGCCGACCCTTCTCAACCTTCCTTCTCCGCCCGCCATCGTTACAGGACCACCATCCCTTCTGAAGCTGCTCTAGCTCGGCGGCATGACGCCCCCACAAGCCTTTTGATGATGAAAGGCTGCCTCGGCAGTTTGTGGGCAGAGAGTATGGATCAAATGGATGACGCACCTCCATTAGCCCAGATGGACAGGTTCTCGAAGTCCTGGGCTAAAGTAAGTACTCTTCACCTTATACTGGGTAGTGGTTGGCCTTAACTGAGGGTTATATCTTTCCTCCAGACTCATGCAGAATCCCTAGTGCTGAACCAATCTTTCCACACCCTTCATCATGAAAGCAAAGAACTCCAGGAGAGAGTCTCCGAATTAGAGTTGCAATTGAACGATCCCGCCCAAGCCAGCTATGCTTTGCGAGCGGAGATTCAGGCCTTAACCAATCAGACTGACCGTCAGAAACAGTCCTTGATACAGGTGAGAGATGAGCTCTGGGTTGTAAAAGAGGAAAGAGCTGCCTCTGAGGCGGGGTTTCAGCAGCAACTAGCCCACCAAGCTCAGGAAATACAATCCAAGAATACTCTTCTGCAGGACAAGAACAATAAACTGGAGGTCCAGGCGGCACAGTTGGAGACTCAAGCAGTTGAATTGCGGGCGCTGAAAGCAGAACTGTCACAGTCCCGAGCGGTGTTAACTAGAGTATCCACCGCCTTAACCGTCTATCAAGAAGGAGAGGAGGACCGTTGCCTACGAATTCGAATGTCCTACCTGACTTCCCCCGAATTTCTGTCCCAGGCTGGGGCATGCTTTGCTACGACCGTGCCCTATACGGCGGCTAGAGTCATCAGGCAACTGCACGCACAGGGCTTCCTGAGCTCTATCCCCCCGGCAGACTTCTTGAATCACGACCAAATCGTTCAAGGCTTTTCGGATGAGATTTTTGCTCCTTTCAAATGATCTGTACTAGCCACTTAAATTGGGAAATTGTTACATGTACAATTGTCTTTTTCGAGTTTTCACTTGACTCTTCTACTGTTTCCACGCCCTTCGTCTGATCCGGCCTACGTCCACAGAGCCAGCCCCCTCAAACTCGATAGGCCTGTAAGTAGTTAGCACTCCAAGGTCGATCCAGCTTCCTTCCTTGAGCGTCCTGCAAATAATAGGCTCCCGATGCCAATTTCTTGATAACTTTGTACGGTCCGTCCCATTAAGGAGCCAACTTCGTCACTTCCCCTAAGGGCTTTATCTGTTTCCAAACGAGATCTCCTTCTCCGAAGAATCGGGGAGTCACCCTTCTATTATAGTTCTGCCTCATTCTTTGTCTATAGGCCTCCAACCTGGCAGCTGTTTGCTCACGGATTTCACTGATGAAATCTAGCTCGGCCAGCCGTCGCTCTGCGTTCCCTTCGTAATACATCGTTCTTCTCACGGATGGTATCCCAACCTCCAAAGGTACCACTGCTTCATTGTCATACACTAAATGGAAAGGTGTCAGACCTGTACTTTCTCGGGGTGTTGTACGATAGGCCCATAAGATGCTTGGTAGCTCGTCCACCCAACTGCCTCCCGTATGATCCAGCTTGACTTTGAGCCCCCGCACTATTTCTCGGTTGACTATCTCTGTCTGACCATTGCTTTGCGGATGCGCCACCGAAGTGAAGGCCTGAGTTATGCCAAACCCCTTGCACCAATCTTGTATCTTGCGCCCTTGAAATTGCCTACCATTGTCTGACACCAGTTTGTGAGGCAAGCCGAATCTGCAAAAGATATTCTTCCATAAGAACTGGATCACCGCATCTTCAGTGATCTTAGCCAGAGCTTCCGCTTCCACCCACTTGGAGAAGTAATCTACTGCTACCACTAAGAAACGCCTTTGCCCCGTAGCCATTGGGAAAGGACCCACGATATCCATACCCCACTGGTCAAACGGGCAAGACACTATAGAAGTTCTCAGCAGCTCTGTAGGTCGGTGCGTCAGATTCTGGTGCCTTTGGCATGACAGACAAGTATTCACCAACTTTTGCGCGTCCCTCTGCAAAGTAGGCCAGAAATACCCGGCCAACAGTACTTTCCGAGCCAGTGTTCTTCCGCCTGCGTGATTACCACAGCACCCCAAGTGTATCTCTCGTAAGGCCTGATCTGCTTCTCCCATATTCAAGCATTTGAGCAGAGATCTAGAGAAAGACCTTTTGTAGAGTTGATCTCCGATCATGATATAAGAATGGGCCTGTCTCCTGAGCATTTGTGCCTCTTCTGGGTTGGTGGGTATAATTCCCTCCTGAAGGAAACTTATTATGGGCGCCCTCCAATCAATTGTTTCTCCCAGATTATTTTGCAGATCGATCTGAGCTATAAGGAATGTCTGCGCTATAGGTCTGTCAAGTACCCAAGTAGTCAGAGAGCTGGCCATTTTAGCTAATTCATCTGCCCTTTCATTTTCAGCCCTGGGAATCTTGGTAACTGTGACTTCTTTGAAATCTTTCCTCATCTTCTCATAGGCTTCCTTGTAAACTTGCATCTTTTCGTTGTTTACTTCGAAGTGTCCGGTCACCTGCTGAGTTACTAGCTACGAATCTGAATGTATTACGACTTTGCTCGCCACCACATGCCGAGCTGCTTGCAAACCTGCCAATAGAGCTTCATACTCTGCCTCATTGTTGGTAGCTCTAAAATTCAGTCGTACAGCCAGCTGCATAATATCTCCCTGTGGGGATATTAGAAGTGCGCCTACGCCACTTCCCCGATGGGTAGCTGATCCGTCTACATAAATCTTCCAGACTTCCTCCGAGTCGGCCTGATAAACTTCTGTCAAGAAATCCGCCAGAACCTGTGCTTTGATCGCGGTTCGGGGCTGATACTGTATATCATATTCCCCTAGCTCGGTCGCCCATTTGATAAGCCGGCCCGCTACCTCCACCTTGGTGAGGGCTCGGCCCATAGTACTGTTTGTCAGGACGGTGATGGGATGCGCCAGAAAATACGGTCGGAGGCGCCGAGCCATTAGAACAAGTCCGTAAACCAACTTCTCTAGGGCCGTATACCGAGATTCAGCCCCCTTCAATAGATGACTGAAAAAATACACTGGCCGTTGTACATTGTCCTGCTCTTTAACCAGCACGGCCCCCACGGTTCCCACGGCCTCGGGGGTAGCTGACAAGTAGACCCAAAGGGGCTCTCCCACAACAGGCTTGAACAGTGATGGTAAGGACTCCAGGTATTGCTTTAGCTCCTCAAAGGCCTGTGTGCATTCTTCCGTCCACTGAAACTTAGCCGCTTTCCTGAGCACTTTGAAGAAGGACGCCGCTCTATCTGCAGATCTGGAGATGAATCGGGACAGCGCTGTTATCCTGCCGACCAGCTTCTGCGTTTCCTTCAGATTCTGAGGGATCTGCATGTTCCGAAGTGCCTGCACCTTCTCTAGGTTGGCTTCAATCCCTCGCTCGGTCACCAGATAGCCCAGAAACTTTCCTCCTTTGGCCCCGAACAGACACTTCAGGGGATTCAGCTTCACCCCATATTGCCTCAGAGTCTCGCAGGTTTCTTCTACATATCTTATTAGGCTGGACGCCAGGGGGGACTTGATCAGGATATCATCAACATAGACCTCTACGTTCCGCCCGATCTGACTCCGAAAGACTTTGTCCATCATCCTTTGGTAGGTAGCCCCAGCGTTCCTGAGCCCAAATGGCATGACTGTATAGCAAAAGGTACTGTCGGCCGTTATGAAGCTGACTTTCTCCTGGTCCTCCCTGGCCAAGGGTATCTGATGATATCCCTGATAAGCGTCCATCATGCATATCCTCTCACAGCCAGCGGTAGAATCCACTACCAGATCGATACGCGGGAGAGGATAACAGTCCTTGGGAGTGGCTTTGTTGAGGTCGCGAAAGTCTATGCACACCCTCCACTTGTTGTTTGGCTTCTTCACCAACACGACGTTAGAAAGCCAGGACGGAAATTGCACCTCTCGCACATGTCCTGCCCTCCTGAGCTGATCCACTTCAGCTCGGATAATCTTATTCTGGTCGGCGGAGAAGTTTCTCTTCTTCTGTTTGACTGGCTTGGCCTCGGGTATAATATGTAATTTGTGCTCAGCTACTTCTGGCCTGATCCCGGGCAACTCTTCTGGTGACTAAGCAAAAACATCCCTATTGCGGATCAGGCACTGTATTAGCTCAGACTTAAGCTCCAGCGGTAAGTTACTGGCAATGCGGGTGATGCTCTCTGCTCTGTCCTCATGCAGCCGAATTTCTTCCCAAGGAATGGGCTCCTCTGCAATAGGCAGAGGCTCTTCTTGGATAACATGTACTCTACCATCCTGAGTCCGCCGGCTCTTGCGCGCCTCCACCCGGACCATATCTATGTAGCAGCTTCGAGACACCTTCTGCTCTCCCTTGACCTCCCCGACTTGCTCGCCGACCGGAAACTTGATCTTCTGATGAAAAGTGGAGACGGTAGCCCGGAACTCATGCAGAGCTGGCCTTCCCAGGATGACGTTGTAGGAGGAAGGCGAATCCACCACAATGAAAGTGCTCATCCGCGTGCGCACCAATGGCTCAGTGCCCATGGAAATGGCCAGCTTGATCTGACCCATGGGTTTGATTTCATTACCTGTGAACCCGTACAAGGAAGTGGTTACAGGTTGGAGCTCAGCGGCGTCGATCTGCATCTCCTCAAACGTAGCCCTGAATAAAATGTTGTCCGAGCTCCCGGTATCCACAAAGACCCGAGCCACTCGGCTGTTAGCAATAACGGCCTTGATTATGAGGGCGTCGTCGTGGGGCAGTTCCAGGCCCTCCAGGTCTTGAGGTCCAAAGCTAATAACGGGGCCGGAGGCCTGCTCGTGGCTGCATCCCACGGTTCCCACATACAACCGCCGAACGTGCGACTTGCGGGCTCGGCCTGAGTCCCCGTCAGTGGGCCCTCCTGAGATCATACCGATCTCTCGCACAGCAACGTTGCCCCGATTCTCCAGTTCGCCGGCATCCCTTCGGTCTTCCCCGAGGCCAACTTGGTTAGATGGGCCGGCTAGGTCGGGCCGGGTCTGCCGAGCACGCCCAGCTGCAGCCCGTTCTTCCTCCATTCTGAATATTTAGGGCGCCAACGCCGGGGGAGGCAAGCCCTGCTCCGCAGCTCGCCTGGAGTCGCGGGCGAATTGGAAGCAGTTACTGAGATCGTGCGTCCTGGACCGATGATATGTGCAATATGGTGCCCCCCTTGGGCTAGGCCTGGGCGCGTGTACGGCGGCGACTCGCGGAGCTGGCCTGACTCCTTGAGCGGGCTGGGGAGCAGGCCTGCGTTGAACGCGCTGGAAGGGCTGAGCTAGCTGCGGTGCTCTCCTTTCAGGTCTGTTGCCCGGAGCCACCGTCTTCTCGGCCTTCCGCCTAGCGGCCTGCGCTTCTTCCACCTTGATGTAGCAAGAAGTTTTCTCCACCATATAGTCGAAGCTTCGGGCGGGGTTTTTGATGAGGTCCCTAAAGAATTCCCCTTCTCGTAATCCGTGGGAGAAGGCGCTCATCAACATTTCTGAGGTGGCGGAGGGGATGTCGTTGGCCACCTGACTGAACCGGTTGATGTAGCTTCGCAAGGGCTCAGTCGAATCCTACTTGAGAGCAAAAAGACAGTGGTCGATTTTTTGATACTTACGACTACTGGCGAACCGGCGCAGGAAGACCGTTTTGAAATCCACGAAGCGATTGATGGACTCTGGGGGCAATCCATCAAACCACTTTTGTGCCGACCCTGACAGGGTGTGTAGGAACACTCGGCATTTGACAGCGTCGCTGTATTGATACAAGATAGTCGCGTTCTTAAACTTCCTCAGGTGCTCTTCCGGGTCCTTGCTCCCATCGTATTCTCCAATGTTCGGGGCTCGATACCCTTTAGGCAGGCATTCCCTCAGGATATGAGCCGAGAAGGGTACCTTGTCATCCGGATCCTCAGGCAGATCTCTGGCAGGGATTATAGCTTTCCCCTTTCCGGAATCCCGAGGTGGATGTAGAGAGCTTTCCGCCACCGACGGCGGCGGCTCCTCTTTCTTTGGACTGTGCGCACGAGGTTCGGCTCGATGATAGTTGCGGCGAGGCTCCCGAAATGAAGTACGAGGGAGTTCTTCCTGCTGCTTCCTCTTTGAGCCCCTGTCGGAGGCGGGAGCCGGTTCCTTGGACGTTTCAGGTGCTAGGCGGGGACGTGAAACTGTTCCTTGCTTCTCAGAGGCGGCTTGCTTTCTAACCTCCTTGAAGAGCTCGTACTCCCCCGCGGTCATGGTTACGTTGATCCTCCTGCTAGAGCTGCGACCGGAGTCCTCCATCTTCACGCTCCGGAACAGGTTGTTGTGTTTTCCACAGACAACGCCAAATTTGATCCCGTCCGGAGGCTGAGTCGGACGGAGGCTGGTCGAGGTGGCCTGGCTGTTGACGGGAAGTCGCAGAAGATGATTCGGCCTCCACGGGTGGCTGACGCTGCTGCAGGACCCTGCGCACACTCAGACGATCTCCCCCTTCACGTTAGAGACCGAAACACAGGGAAAAAGTCCCCGGATCAGGCCCTCCGACGCTCAAGTCAGGTCCTTTCAAGAGAGAAGAAGAAAAAACAGTTGTGGAAGAAAGTGACGAGGGAGTGTGTGCGCGTACCTGCGTACGAGGGATCTCCTCCCCTTTTATGCCTTGTCCCTCTTAGAACCTGCCATCCTGTCAGAAAACGTTAGACGCTGGGCTTTGTCGTCTAGTCCCGGACACTTGTCGTATCGCCATTTGTCGTGGAAGCATCTTTCTGTTTAGGGACCTCCGCCTTTGCGCATAGGTTTTGTCTTGTAGCGAGAGACAGCTGGCAGGCTGCTACTGGTTGTGAGGGCATCTTTTCGTTTCAGGAACCTCCGCCTTTGCTTGCACTATTGGAATGTAATGATTATTCTCGCAGGACCGCTGAAATTCTCCGCACCCGCACTACTTAGCTTCTCCGATCCATTGTGACCTGTATCGGTTTCGCTTCTCCCTATCATTTCCAGCCTCTAAGTGTCACCTGCCGGATGGTCTGACTCTGCTCAGCTTTGCCGATCTCAACCTGCCTCTGCGCTTTGTATTTCCTGGCCCTCCACCGTAGACCTGTAGATCGAGCTGACTCTGCTCAGCTCTGCCGATTCCAACCTGCCTCTACGCTTTGTATTTCCTAGCCCTCCACCGCAGACCTGTAGATCGAGTTGACTCTGCTCAGCTCTGCCGATCCCGCCTTGCTTCTGCCTGGCTTTGCCAATCCCAACTTGCTTCCTCCTGGCTCTGCCGATCCCGATTTGCTTCCGCCTAGCTCTGCCGATCCCAATTTGCTTCCTCCTGGCTCTGCCGATCCCGATTTGCTTCCGCCTGGCTCTGCCAATCCCAATTTGCTTCCTCCTGGCTCTGCCGATCCCGATTTGCTTCCGCCTGGCTCTGCCGATCCCAATTTGCTTCCTCCTGGCTCTGCCGATCCCAATTTGCTTCCTCCTGGCTCTGCCGATCCCGATTTGCTTCCGTCTGGCTATGCCAATCCCAATTTGCTTCCTCCTGGCTCTGCCGATCCCGATTTGCTTCCGCCTGGCTCTGTCGATCCCAATTTGCTTCCTCCTGGCTCTGCCGATCCCAACCTGCCTCTTCCTCTCCCTCTCTCCTCGCTCTGCCGATCCCGATTTGCTTCCGTCTGGCTATGCCAATCCCAATTTGCTTCCTCCTGGCTCTGCCGATCCCGATTTGCTTCCGCCTGGCTCTGTCGATCCCAATTTGCTTCCTCCTGGCTCTGCCGATCCCGATTTGCTTCCGCCTGGCTCTGCCAATCCCAATTTGCTTCCTCCTGGCTCTGCCGATCCCAATTTGCTTCCGCCTGGCTTTCTCCTCATTCTCCTACATCTTTTCTCACGATCAACAAGTCTGTCTGACCCTTGGCTACCCCCCATGCTGAACTCTGACTGCCCCCTCCACCTGATTTTTCGACCGCCAAGTCGCCATGACTATTGACTGCCACCTCCTCTTGACTTTTGACCGCCACCTGACTTTTGACTCCTTTAATCCTTTCCTCTTGGGCCCCTCCATTACCAACCGTATCAATTATAGTGATAGCATCTCACTTTCCATTTTCTTCTTTTAGCCTACACTTAATTGAATTTATTAGTTCTAAATTTTTTTTTGAATTTTCTTACCATAAACGTCGTTTCGTCATTGTCAAAAGATGTTTCAGAATCTGGTTCCTCCATTGTTACCTTTAAGGCAATGTTCTGCTTCGACTCCTTTAGATATGCGCATCTAGACTCATGAATTTCAAAAATAGAAAATAGTTCTTCTAAATTATTTATCTCTAAGTCTTTAAAGATGTAATATGTAACTACTAAAGTTAATCATTCAGGAGTTATAGGAAAAGTGTTAAGCTCATACCTTAATGAATCTTGGTTAATTATCTTTTTTTTTTTTTTTTTAATTCATGAGTTTGGTGGTTAGCTCTTTAGCTTGGTGTGCAGTTGAGGGACTGTTTCACCTTCCTTTAGTCACAGATTTGTTAGTTGGTTCCGAAGTATATCTCTTCTTGTGAGCTTGGCTTTGGAGGATCCTTCATGAAGCTCTAGGAATTTTTCTCAAAGATCTTTTATAGATTTGTAAACTCCGATTATGTTTACCTCTTGTGGTGGCAGCGCACTTTGCAGATGGAATTCGACTTTTCTGTTGACCGCGAATTTAGCTTGTTTTTCTTTGTTCAGATTTCTTCTATTTTTTTTAGCTCATCGATAGGTACTGAAAAACTATTTTTTAAGATTGGAAATATATCTAATTGGTTTTCAAATATACATCCATTTTTTTCTAGTGTGCGAAGTCTCCCTCGAACTTCGATGGGTAGATGCTTGTCCTGACCATCATCTTTTATGCTTCATTTGACAATTAGTCCTTCTGAAGCTGTTGGGCTCAGATACTAATTGTAGGTCCCTTACGGTCGACAAGAGGAGGGTGAATTGTCCTATACAAATAAACAACAAATACCTTTCTCAAACAATCGAGCCTTAAACGATTACACACTTTAAAAAATACTACATAATTAAAAGGAGTATGAGACAAACAATTTACTTGGTTGGCAATTAAAGGATTGCTACTTAAAGACAAATAAGCTCACTATGAAGATTTGCTTTTCGAACAAAATGTTGGAGGCGGAGAAGCCTCATATACGAAAATTAAGCTTGGAAGTGAAAAACAGAAGAGATTCGAAGTACAGAGTATTGTACGAAATGGAGAAGACCAGAGTTCTATTTATAGCCCATTGGTCGAAACTGACCATTTGCCGACGTGGCATGGTCCGAGCGCCCCCAACTTGGCATATATTATCTTCTCGCAAACAGCTAGGCAACAGAAGTGGGATAAAAATTTATCCCGCTCCGAGCGTCCATACCCTTGCTGATCCTGATCCACAACGTCGAGGAGTCAAGTCGCCTCGGCTGGCACCAAAGTGGTCTGAGTGCCCGAACTCTGGGCACTCGAACAAGAGTCAACTCCCCAGTTGACTTTTTGTCCGAGCTTCCGTTCTGGCTCCACTCGCTTAGGTCATTTCTGTCATCCATAATTGGGCTCACCCTAACCCATTTTCCGACCTTCTTGAGCAATCTTTCGCTCCTGCTTCTCATCCCTCAGAAATGCAGCACGCTTCCTTCTCATCCGCTAGCATACTCTTTTGCAGCACTTCGTCCCTCGGATGCACCGAGCTCGTGGACTCCTTCTCGTGCTATCCTTCTCGCTAGCTGCGTCTCTCACTTGACTTCTTGTGCTCTTAAGTTCCTGCACACTTAGACACAAGGATTAAAACACAACAGAACCTAACTTGACTTGGTTGACTACATTAAAACTACATACACACCTAGACATAAGGATTAAAACATAACAGAATCTAACTTGATTTGGTTGATCACATCAAAACTAGCATGGGTTACTTACATATCCTAGGTTGATTATGATGTGATCAACCAAGTTAAGTCATGTTGTGTTTGATCTTTGTTTTTAAGTGTGCAAGAACTTAAGAACACAAGAAATCGAGCGAAATACACAGTTATCGAGAAGGGTGACATGAGAAGGGTGTAGATGGACTTGGTACATCTGAAGGATGAGGTGCTATGGAAGAGTATACCGATGGATAAGAAGGAAGTGCATGGCACATTCAATGGATGAGAAACCGGAAAGGAAGTTTGCTCAAGGAGAATGTCGGGGTTGAGTTCGGCGAGCTCAACTTCGGACGACTAGATGATCACCCAAGCGAGTGCAAGGAAGAGTTAACCTTTTGAAGTTTAACTAGATGGAACAAAGGCACCTCCAAGCGACTTAGAGGCACTCTCGCGCCTCTTGTTGAAGGTGCCTTGGATCAAATTGGAGACTTTTAGGATCGATTGATATTAGAAAGAGAGGGGATGAATAACTGATCGTACTCCATTTATTACTTCAATGTTATTAATATCTAACAGAAAGAACTCAAAATAAAACTCATACTATTAACCCATAAATTTACTTATATCCAACTAACTAAGAATATACAATTTACATACGAAATAGTATGTCTAGTTACAATAGATAAATGGAAGAGAACGAACATGTAATTATTCTCTCAAATAGTGTGCAAAGATTCATATAAATTATTCTAAGTCTACTGAGTTGTCACCATCATGATTCTGCAATTGCGAAAGCAGTGGATGCGGCGGCGGAGCATAGCGCTGCCTTCTCCAACACTAAGACCGCATCCTTAATGGAGGGCCTCCGATGCGGCGCTATCGAGCAGCAATCAAATCCCAGCCTGAAGCAGCGCAGCAGCGCCTCCTCCCGCCCCTCCACCTCCCCCCTCACCGCCGGGTCCGTCATCCTCAGAATCCGGTTCCTCTCCTCCACCACGAAACCCGCTGCCCCCTGCCCGATCTCCGCCTCCGAAAGCGCTCTCCCGGCGACTAACTCCAGAAGCAGAGCCCCGAAGGAGTACACGTCCCATTTAGCGTTGGGCTTCAGGTTCTTCAGCTTCTCCGGCGCCTGGTACCGTGCCGCCGCAACCAACCCAGCGGCCGCCGCCGTGCCGGAGGTGGATGCGCGAGGGCTGACTTCAGTGACCCCCGACAACGCCGGCGACGGAAGTTCCGTCGGGTTGCTCGGCGATTGCACCGGCCGCTTGGTTCCGAAGAGCCGAGCTGATGCGCTCAATCGGGGGACGCCGTCGCCGGAGATGAGGCGTTCCAGGCCGAAGTCGGCGATCTTCGGCTCCATCTCTGCGTCCAGGAGAACGTTGCTTGGTTTGATGTTGCCATGGGTGGCCTTCTTCTCGTGGAGGTAAGCGAGTCCCTTGGCCAGTCCTCTCGCCACTCGAAGCCGCGATTCCCAGTTCAGGTGCAACGCCGACGAGCCAAGCTTCTCTAAGAACCACAATTGATTGCACATAGTTGGTGAATCAATTCCGTAACGAGTAAGAAGAGAAAGAGAGAGAGAGAGAGAAATTTTTACTGGTAAATGAGACGTTGGCTAGGCTGCCATTCGAGGCGAAGTCGTGGATGAGGAGCTTCTCGTCGGCGCCCCAGTAGAAACCGCGGAGGCGGAGGAGGTTCGGGTGGCGGAACTTGGCGACGCTACGGACCTGCGCTTCGAAGTCCTTCAATCTGTCAACGGCGCCGCCCTCTCCGATGCGACGCACGGCGAGGGCGGTGCCGTCGGTGAGAACCGCCTTGTAGACGATACTCGACCCGGTGGCGCCGATCACGAAAGCCGAAGCCTTGAGCAGGGTTTCGAGCTCCAGCTGCGGCTCTCCGTCGACGGTGACGAGAGTGGCCCTCTGTGGCTTCAGCTGCCGCGGTAGTGGAGGGGTCCCTCCTCCGCCGCCGCCGCCGTCACCGTCATCCCTTTCTCTTCCCTTGTGGAGTCTCTCCTTTGCCTCTGTTTCGACGGAAGTGGACTCGCCGGAAGTCTCATCGCTGTGATCTTCGTCCCCTTTCTTGGTAAGGCAACACGGAAGGCCACCGAAGACATGGCATTCAGTGTCAGCAGCCTCGGCTGCCTGGTGCTCTTGACTTATTTCTTCTCTATGTTCTCCACTCTTCTTCTTCTTCGTCTGGTACACGTAAAAGAACACTGCTAAAAGAAACCCAACTCCGGCCAGGTCGCCAACTGCTATCGCAATGACTACCGCCGGGCGGAGCCTGCCCTGAGATTTTCCCACACTCGCCGGTGAATCCCCTTCGGCGTTTTTGGGCAGGACAGCGAAAGCGGGAGGAGACTTGGACGCCAATGGGGCTTCGGTTGTTGGATCCGGCGGCTTATATAGCGTGGAGGGGATCGTGCAGAGATTCTCGAGTGGCTTCCCGCAGAGCTCCGGATTCCCGGCGAACGCTTGCGGCTTCTGCGACGCGAAAGCACCTACCTGTGGAACTGCTCCGGTGAGATGATTGAAGGCCAAATCCACGGTGGCGTTCACCGGAATTTCCGAGGCGAACGCCGGCGGAATTTCGCCAGTTAACTGGTTGTGCGACAGGTTAAGGTACCGAAGCCATCGTCCGTCGAAGTCCTGCGGGATTGTGCCGTTGACGAGATTGGAGCTCATGTCCAAGTACTCAACTTTGCCAAATCCTCCCTTGGTGAGCTCGCCGCAGAGGTGATTATTCGCCACGGAGACGACGGCGAGTCTCGGAAGCAGCGCGAGGGTGGCCGGTATTCCGCCTTCCAAAGCATTGCCGGAGAGATTAAGCACTTGGAGGTTGCTCAAGCGACCGACATCGGGGAAATCGCCGGAAATCTCGTTGCTAGCCAGGGAGAGGATCCGCAGCTCAGACACGTTGAGAATGGATGCCGGGAGTGTGCCATAAATCGCGTTGCCGGAGAGGTCGAGGTGGCGAAGATGCTCGAGGAGGCCGAGCTCCGGCGGGACACGGCCTGAGAGGTGAGAATCAGGAAGAATCAAAGATATAACACGGGAGGCAACGGACGCAGTGGCATTGTCCACAGCGGGGAATCCCATGCAAGCGACTCCGTTCCAGAAGCACGGCGTGGCGTCGTCGGAGTTCCAGTCAGCGAGCGCGGCGAGGGGGTCGGAGACGATGGACCGCTTGAAACCGAGCAGCAACTCTCCATCTCGATTCATGCCCAGCGCAGGGGCAACGGAAAGAAGGGAACAGAGAACGAGAGCAAGAACGCCGGTCGTCTGCAACATTGATGGATGACAAGGAAGGTGTGGAAATGGATATTGGCGTCTCGCTACCAGATATATTCCTCTAATCCAGATTCGCCTTTTGCAATACATGTGCCGGGGATTGGACAAAATCAACGAAACACATTGGAAAACATCCTTGATTTGAAGACTTGCTTTGATTATGGTGGTCCAGACTAGCTCCGGAAGAGAATCTTCAAAACAGTTCGTGAATTACCATGCAAAACAGAGGATCGTAAGTTTGTAACTTCTATTTCACAGTGTGCAGTGTTTTCTTGTAGGAATGGTTTCAAGGCGCTGCAGCATTCAGTGAGTAATTTGCTGCTGCTGCTGCTGCACAGCGAGCCCTGTAAAGAAGAGCAGTCGCCATCTGAAATTAAAGCTACTTTCTCTTTGAGACGTAAAATATTCTTCACCTTCAGGCAGCCAGAGAATAACTGTTCCTCCTTTTCCTTTTAATCTTGGTAATTTCATTTTCACTCCACGTTTGAGCTGATAGACAAAGACGCAGTTCTTGGCAGCAGCCATTGTAGCATTATTTAGCGACGACCCCACGAGACTCCGTCCCTGACGATTAGAAACGCCCATTGAATTGGGCACTGAAAGGTAGGAGTCGAGCCCTTGTTTGTCGCCATGGCAGGGACCAGGGACCAGGCCCGGAAGGATACATAGTCCTGTGAGTTAGGCAATTCATCGAGCACTTTGAACGCTATTTGCTCTGCTTCGAAACATGAGCTTGTTCCTCTTTTAGCCAAGAATTCAAAGCGATGGTAGCATCGAAATCGAGCATTGATTGCCCATCAGATATCCCTGCCCACGTAATTGGCGTGCAAACGTTCTTTTCAGTTTCATGGTGTGAAGGATCTGTTGGCCACCCTGTGCATTAATTACGGACGGCAGAATAAATACAAAACCTAATCCTCTGATTACGCTAGGGATGCCCGAGAGTTATACAAGTTGTCCGTTTATCAGTTGGAGTCTCTCTCCTTTCCTCTTGAATAGGGTGTAATTGAGTCTAGTCAAGACGAAAATAAGAAACTCGAGCTTGGATTTGATTTGGTATCCCAAAACTCGAGCCCAATATATATATATACATAATCGAGTCTAGTCGAGACGAAAATAAGAGACTCGAGCTCGGATTTGATTTGGTATCCCTAAACTCGAGCCATATATATATATATTTCATAAATCAAATACTATTAAACTTGAGTTCCATTCAATAATATTTTAGAGCTCAAAATCATGTTCAAACTCAACTCATCAACTTAATCGAACAAGTTCGAATGAACTTTTTTTTAAACCTAGAGCGGGGTAGTTCATGAGTGAGTTAACCCGTTTACACCCCTATTTTTAACACAGTGAATCCTGAGGTTGAATGACCGTTTATCTCTTCTTTCACAGCCAATGTTTATGGTCCACTCCAGAATTCACTCATGGAATAAATAGGGCAAGGACCACTAGTCACTCATGAATAAATTGCTCTTTGTTTTATAAAATATTTTCTTAAAATATTATTTTAAATACTTATATATATATATATATATATATATATATGGCAGAATTCACTCCTTTAAATAGGAGAATATATTAGAATTGTTAAAAGGCTGTTATTTAAAATATATATATATATATATATATTTCAACATTATTATAAGAACTATGTGGTAGTTGCCTCGGAGTTATTGTATATTAGTTATTACAATTCAACTTAATAAAAAAATAAGGCATTTTTATATAAAAAATTCTTTATCAATACCTTTAAAATGATTTAAATTTAATCAGAATGGATTACATATTTTAAATCTTTATAATACTATTGTTACAACATTGTATTAATCAATTAATGACTGCTAAATAATATTATGATGATTTTCATCATGTTAAAATTATTTTGATTAAATTTAAATAGTTTTAATAAATTAATATAATAAAAGGACAGTATGATTTTATGATCAAAAGTTTAAGTTATGAAAATAGTCTTTTGTAGGAAGATTACGTATAATATATCAAATGTGATTCTATTCATTTTTGAAATTTTATATCAGTAGGAGTTTTGGTTCATCATATTATCTTTTGATGAATTAATATAACGCCGTAGTAGCCAATTGAATGTAGTTTTAATTAAGTTAATAAAAAATAAATATATAAGTGATTTAGGTATAATTTTTTTTAACTTAATTAAATTAATTTATTTTAAAATGGTACAGTTGTACCGAACACTTTATAGTTTTAATAATTAAGGATATTTTTTTTAAAATTTTTATCCAAAGATATATGCATTAAAAATTATATAAGTGGAGCTAAAAATTCAAAGAATTGACATGTTTCCTATTTAATCTCTTTGCGTAAGCTAACTATTTTTTTTCCCTTGGCTATTTATAAATTTTAGAGGCATTTTTAAGATATTTTTTTAAAAAAAAATGGAGCTCAAGTGTGAGGGTTAAAATGGAATTCTTCTCATTTAAATTTAAAACTTTGGCTCGATAAATTGGCAGTGGGTTGAAAATTAGAAGAATTACGAGGGCCAAGGAAAGAAAAAGCGAAGAAAAAAAAGATATATAAAGAAACGGCAACCAAATTCTTTGGACTCCCCATTTCCAATCGCATTCCTCATTTCTTTCATTTGCTTCCTGATTTCATTCGGCGTCTTCTCGCCGCCTCCCTCGTCCTTTTAAGGCCGCCTCCTGTCGCCTTGTCATCGGTCTGGGAAGGGCAGCAGCCGAAGACGGCAGCGCGGTTTGTGTGGAGTTTCGCAGGGGAGCGGCGGAGGAAGCTTCTTCCAGATTGGTTGGCGCTTCGAAGGTGATCACTTTAGGTTCCGCTTCCCCGATTCCATGTCAAGATTCAGTTTCCGAGAGATTTTTGCATTTACTCTTGTTTTCTGCTAGGAGAAAAAGAACGATTTTGCCGATTGATCTTCTTTGGTGGTTAGATAATGCCATTTCGTATCGTTTCTTCACTGAATATTTTCTTCCTCTGTCTTTTTTTTTTTCTTTTTGTTTGAGGAGCTTCTTCTTTTAGGGGATGAAGCAGTGATGCCGATGTTTCAGATATTGTTGGCTATATATTCTTTTTCTTGTGTTCTTTATTTGTTAAGCACTGATCATTACTAGTGCCGAATCTTTTCTCGCATTATATTGCCTTTGGTTTCTGTTAACCAGTGTTTATGAGTCGAATCCTTGCAATGCATATGAAATCAATCATCCACTGGTATGAGAGCTCATCATTTGACATGAGAAATCGTTGGATCAGCTGCCATGCTGATTAGAATTGAACAATATGATGCATATCCAAGACCTGTAGTTTTTCACTTCATCTAAGGGAGGATGCATGGTCAATCTTCGAATTCTATGATTTATCCATAAGAATTATCTGATGGAGCAAAATATATACGTTGAATATACACATGATATGAGCAAAATATCTTGTGTCTTTTATTAGGAAGTATGAGTGATTACTATCACTAATAGGATCAATGTAACCCCCTTGGACAAGAAAATGATCTTCATAAATAGCACACATTCAAGGCCTTAGGTTAAAAATGGTAAAGTGAGATGCAACAGTATAGTTGCAAAATTGTAAGTTGCTCAGTGAGTATTCTTTTTAGGAATCTTGAAATTTAACTGGCACCTTGATACCATGTTCAATTTTATGTATGATATGAAGGTATTAGGAATCAGCTGTAGGTAAGTTCCCAACTAGCAATTGGAATTTTTCTACGGAAGTTAGCTATTGCCTCCTGATTTGCTAAGGATAAGCCTTACGATTATCTATCCTTTTTAATTGATTTAGGAGAAGCTTATTCCAACTTGACATAAAATGAAAATAAAATGGAAAATTGAAGTTTGTTCAACAAGGATATATCCCTTTTTCTCATCTGATACATTTTTCATTATACATGGTGACACTTGTAGGATCGACACTTTTCCTTAATAAGTTTCCGTCATTCACCTATGTGTATTTTTTCATTACCTTTTTCATAAATTCTTGTCTAAGGATGTTAAGGTTGTTGTGCCTACCAGAATCGAATGCTGACAGTTGAATGATGCCTTAGTAATTCTGTGGTCTACTAGATGTTCTGACAAGTCAAGAGCATGAAGCAAATTTTGTAATAGCACGAGTAATGTCAACGTTTTGTCTTTGTTGTCCATAGTGAGAATATATGCTACATATCTTCATTCCATAAAGATAGGAAATATATGTGGATAAATGGATTATCTGAAGCTCTTATAATTTGCATTGATATTGCAAAATTCACTATTCACCGAAGTTGGTAATTGTTTTCTGTTGAATTTGATATCAGTCCCACTTTAATAATTTGGAAATCTTTCTTATTTTGGTTAAAAGCCTTCTTTCATTTATCAAAGTAGTGATTTGCTAACACTTATCCTTCATAGTTATTTGAAGTTTGATCTATTAAAGAACTGGTCTTTCTTCTTCCATTTATGTACAATTTCCTATGCACCTACTACTGAGTTGTTATCTAAGCTTTTCATATAGGTTGACTTCCTAGTTCAATCAATTCTGTCATGGATCAAAAAAATCTCCGGAATGAACTTGTCCCTGTTTCAGCTGAGAGCGAGGGCTTACTTGACAACTCGCGATTATCTAGCGGAACTGTCTCCTGCGAAAATGAAGCTAGCCAAGAGAATGCTAGCTTGAATATAGCCCACCGTGACTCAAGCTATAATACAGGGCATGCTGAACTAAGCAGACAGGTTCCTGAATCAGGACTTCATTCAGAAATCAGTAATCCAAGTTTAACACTGTGCCAGCAGGTTTCCTTCCCTGAAAACTCCTCAGGAGGGAGTTCTTCTAGGGCTTCCTTTTCCAACAATGATGGAGAGGAACAAAATGTAGCAGAATGCTATTCAGACAAGCGAAAGAACATTGAAAGAGACCTCGGGGAATGCTCAGAGAGTCAAAATTCTAGTAACCTTAATGAAGGTGAGAATATTTTTGAGACTTCTCTTTTTTCTCTTCTTTTAGGAGAATATCTGGTTTATTTATGTAATTAAACAGGTGTAAATCATGCAGGCAATGAAATAAATGCAAGAATCAGCAGTGTACAAAGAGATGGAACTTTTGACCATACTTCTGTTTGCGAAGCTAGAACTAGTGAATGGTTTCAGCGGAATACCCGAAGGAGAATCAGCCATGTTGATGGAGCTAATGCATCTGCACCTGATATACGGTCACAATATAACAATATTAATCATAATCCTTTGTCTCCCCAATCATCATCTGCACTAGTCCTGCCTAATCAGCCGATGTATGTTAGGTTTTTGGGTAGCAATTTGGAGCCATACAGGCAACACCATGTACGTAGTGTTCCTTCCCGGTTCCGACAGAGTGGCATTTCAAGAATGGAAATAGGTAGTTCTTCAGGCTCCAGGGCAGATGTGGTTGATCGTGCAGCTGCAGAATTGCATCTGCTATGTGTTCCAATCAATATCTCAGGGCAAGTCTTTGTTCTCCCAATTGCCATTAGGAATATGATACAGGACCAAACAACTTCGGCTTCAGCCAGTGGCAACCCAGTTTTATTTGGTAATTCACTGCTTACATCACAGGTCGTTATCGAGTTTGGTGTCTATTCATTAGAAGGAGCAAATTGGTTAGCTTACCTAAATCAACACCAGATATCTAGTGCTGTTTCCCGTGTTCAACAGCTCATATCTAGTGGTGCTTTGGGCATTCCCATGATCGCAGATATTTTTGCAGCTGCTGCAAGAGAAGGAAGGAACTGGATGTCAGCGGTATGTGCTAGGTTGATGAATGGTGCTATTAGAAAGTGTTAAGATTGAAATGGTTTAGTATTTGATATATATATATATATATATATATATATATATATATATATATAATTTTATTTTCTTTAGTCTTGCTTAATATGGAATGACATTATCCTTACTATTGTAGATTCAGGATATTATGCATCTCATTCGCCAGGGTGATAATGTACTTCGTGAGGTTAGTTCTATTTTTTTCCTTTACTACATTTGTGCAGCATTTGTCCTCCTTTCAGCAGTTCTGTGAATATTGTCTTATGTATGCCTTATTAGACATGGTTATACTTTTAAGCATTGATCAATGCCAACTTGTTACACAAAATATAAGATGACCAAAAAAAATTTGATTAAGACCTCACTTGTGTCATCCTTGGAAAAGACAGCACTAGTGCAATGGCTGATAACTGTAATGGTGCGGTGTTGTCTAGCAATTGGTCTGCATAACATAACATCAATTGCTATAGGTTATAGGTACAAAGAGTCCTTTAACATAAGATCAATTTTACTTATAGTAGATAATAATAACTAGACAGTCTAATACCTGCAATGTCCTATGTCTTTGTATGGTTGTGCTCACACTAAGTGTTATGGTACGATGCTACTGAACTGGTACTGTTAATGCATTCGGTCAGGAAGTTTTACGAGCCGGGTCAGCATTTTTAGGCATCAATCTCCAAGACAGTTACAGATATATGCGAATGGATGTTGATAATATGTCTTATGAGGTAGCCAAATTCTTCTCTTCTGGATTTACTTCATCGGATTAAGACGTGTCAAACTTTTGTTTTTAATGCTTCTTCATGCTTCAGGAATTGCTGGCACTGGAAAACCGAATAGGTAGTGTCAACACTGGACTAAGCGATGATAAAATTCTCCACTGCCTACAGCAATGCAAGTATGTATCTACTGTCTCTGAAACATCTGCGGCAGAAGTAGAGCCATGCTGCATTTGTCAGGTGAGTCGATATCTGGCTTTATGCTCGCCCTCAACGCAAAATAACTGCCATATTTTGTCTTGTGGCAGGAAGAATTCACCGAAGGGGAAGAGCTTGGGCGATTGGATTGTGGTCATGATTTCCACTATGCGTGCATCAAGCAATGGCTGACAATAAAGAATCTATGCCCCATCTGCAAAACAACTGCCCTTGGTAAGATGGATGAGTGATGCTTTAAAAGTAGTACATGCCAGTCTTTACTGAATTACTCCAATTCTTGATTTCTTTTTGTTTTGGTTATATTCTTTTTCATTCTGGATATCAAATATTATGTTCCCATGATTTTTGCAATTTACATAATATGAACAATTTGTGCACTTGATTCTGGTGTCCTTGGAAGGTAAACAGTAGGACTTCAACAGTCTTCTTGTGTTTCCCTATTTTCCCTCTTCCTCTCTAGTTTTTTTCCAAAGGAGACAAAAAAGAGAAGAGATTAAATATCATTTTTAACCATTTTGTTTTAGTCCATGCGTTTTTTTTTCTTATCTGATAGAAAGCCAAAGAGATTGATGACGGTCAGGTGAACCGAATGGCCCAGTGCACAATCATTTCCAACGTGGAGGGACAAGGATGGAGAGGAAAAGGAGGAACTGATATGATCTTCCTAATCAAATAGAGTGAAGTAAAGGTGACAGATTTAACAGTAGTGCAGACTTGATTGAGGTGATGTAACTGATGCCTGTGGCTATTTGTTGAAGACACACTCCTTCAGATTTCAGTAAAAAAGAGGAATTTTCTTTTTAAAAAAAAGAAAGCAAGTTTGTTTCAACAATTTTCGTTGGATTCTTCATTCAACATTGTACTTTAGGCCCTTGTATTGTGTTCCACGCTTTCTTTCTTCTATTTAAAAACCCTATAGCTAACTAACCCTACAAAGAAGCCCCTCCTCCTGACCTACAGCATGAACAAATTTACTCTAACTAATAACCTAATACAATTATTAACTCACTAACTCTACAATATAAAATATTAACATCTAATGTCACTTAATTATTTAAATCTTAAATTAAAATAATCTTGTTTTAGTTTAGTATAGTTTGATAAATCGTGCTTCATCCATACTGGATTAGTTTTTACAGACAACTTATAAAAATTGTAAACTGTCTTTAGTTCCCACCACAAATATTATATAGAATCAGACCAATTAAAGAATGGCTACAACTAGTGAGTTTCGAAAACAAAAAACAAAAACATAGTTTAATGAGGTGGAATCTTGTCTTCGAAGTTAGAACATGATCACAATATCTAACACTGGTTGGCTGCAATTATCATAATCAGAAGCCAATAGACAAAAAAAAAAAAAAAAGGAGGCAAAATGATTCCTGAAACAGATAGAGAGGCTAAATCTCCCGGCTTTGTTTAGTGGCTGCCCTCGATAAAAAGATTAACACGTGAGTTCGATTCTAGGAATTGTTTACTCGTCGTCGGCAGATCACGTAACCTCCACAAGTTTATAGTATTTCTTGCGTGTGCCATTCTTTAATGATTTAATTCGATGAATGGCTCACCTTCACAATAAAGCCATCAACTTTCTTCATTCACCCTTCAAACTAAACGGATTTTTTTTTTTAAAAAAAACTATTATGAAGGATAGTAATGATTTTATTTAGCCCCGGGTTATGAGGGTAAAGACATGTTATTTTATTTTTATTAAATTATAAAAAAGTAAGATGTAAAATTTTAAATTATGTGGGTAAAAGAATAAATAAAATATAGAGAGCAAAAATGAAAATAAACAAAAAAAAATCTGTAATATTTCGGTAACACAGACATGACTGAGAGTCTGAGCTGCATCGGAATTTGGAAGCGCAGCGCATAAAAGAAGAGAGAGGGGAAAAATGATAAAGAGGGCTAAGAAACGCTTTGAGGGCAGTGTTTTTTAAACAGAACCTATTAGTGTTTTCGATTTGGTTAACGTGGGAGGGCAAGGCGAGGAAGTGATTCTTTGCCGTTTTCTACTTGTGCGGCAATAAATGGGGCTGGTGTGGGAGGGAGAGGAGAGGACTCAGAGAGAGAAGAGAGGCGATTGGTTGCTGCAGAGGAGCACAATAAAGGATATCATTGAGCAAGATTGCCAAAAGGAGAAGGTAAAAAAATAGTAGAATAATTCTGTTGCTGTCAATTCACAGCACAGCAAATTGAAGAAATCTCCTCGTCGCCTTTATAATAATTTTAGCCGCTGCTGCCGCTGATGATGATATTGATGCCTATCTGTGGCACTGAGTTTTGTAAAGCTGCTGCTTTTTGGCATCGGTCTGTTTCTTCTGCTTCTTCTTCTTCTCCTCACCCCTTCTGCCATTTCTTGAGCACTTGAGTCTGCCCCGTCCTGTGTTTGGAGCATGGCGGAGAAGGATTTGCGGATCGTTGGAAGGTAAAGATTGGATTTTTGAGGTCGGGAGGTGGGAAAGGTTGGATTTTTGTATTGGAAAGGCGAGAAAGGTGGGAGTTTTGGTTGGATTTATTTTTTTGGATGGACGACGTGTGGGATCTCAACGACGAGCCGACGGCGTCTCCGGCGGCCTCCGCCGAATACGGGGAAGAGGACGAGAAGGGGAAGGCAGCGGGGGTAGCGTCGGCCGATGAAGAGAACGAGGATTCCGCCGAGACGTCCGAGGAGCGGGAAGCCGGCGTCGGAAGGATCTTCGGGTTCTCCATTTCTGGCTCGTCCGCCGTCGTGACTCACCAGTTCTTCCCTTCCGACGACGGGGAGGGGGTTCAGCCTGGGGAGAGCTCGGAAGTGGCGGCGGCGGCGGCGCCCCCTCACCCGCTTTGGAGTGGGAACAACCTGCGCCACCCGTCGGTGTCGGCGGTAGCGGAGGCGAGGCTGGCGTCCGTGAAGAAGAGCCGGCGAGGGCCGAGGTCGAGAAGCTCACAGTACCGTGGTGTGACCTTCTACCGAAGGACAGGCCGATGGGAATCCCATATATGGTTAGTTTCATTCTTCTCATCTTTTCCCCCTTTTGTAGCGAACTTCCGATTCAACCACCAAAAAGAAAACAAAAAACAAATCTTTTGATTTAGATTCAAACAAACTTTTTGCAGGGACTGTGGAAAGCAAGTGTATCTAGGTACGCACGAATCAATCATCTCCTGCTCAAATTTCCAAATGCTCATCAAGATTTCATCTTGTTCTTGTTCGAAACATTAAATAGGCCTATGAATGTACCTAAAGATCTCATCTTGTTCTTGTTTGCGATGCAAATAATTGTTGTAGGTGGATTCGACACAGCATATGCAGCGGCAAGGTTTGTCCCTAATGAACTCTAAACTAGTTCTTGTTCCAAGATCTCAAGTTTTCGAGTTTTCTAAACCAGAGCATACGATCGAGCCGCAATCAAGTTCCGCGGATTGGAGGCTGATATCAATTTCAGTTTGGATGACTATAAGGAAGATATAAAACAAGTAAATTGTGTATCAAAATCCTTCTTTTATTCCTTGTTTGTTCTGAGAATTGTCTAATTCGAAAGGAGAATGCTTGTTGATGGTGAAGATGGGCAATGCGACCAAGGAAGAGTTTGTTCAAGTGCTCCGGCGCCAAAGCACGGGCTTCCCTCGAGGGAGCTCCAAGTTCAGAGGGGTCACCTTGCACAAATGTGGGAGGTGGGAGGCCAGAATGGGCCAGTTCTTAGGCAAAAAGTATGCCTCTTTGCCTTCAGTTTATCGAATTGCATCTTGTGTTTAACTTGTTCTTCTCATCACGTGCTACTTCATCGCAATGCAATACTGGTTTATGTTTTTCCCCCAGATATGTATACCTGGGGCTCTACGAGACCGAGATCGAAGCTGCAAGGTATTTGAAGTTCTTATTGTAATTGCTTCAAGAAAGAGTTCTTGATAAAGTCTGTTTTGGAATATCTAGAGCTTATGACAAGGCAGCAATCAAGTTCAATGGGAAGGATGCTTTAACCAATTTTGATCATAAAATCTATGAGAATGAGTTTGACATACCGAGTAAGAAGAGCACTAATCACTTCGCACAATCTTTGTTGTTGGTCAAGTTGATCATCTAACACTAAATCTACTCTTGTAGCTGATTCTGCTGAGCATGATCTGGACCTAAGCTTGGGGACTTCATGCTCTAAAAGAAACAACATCGAGGTTGTGGACGATAACACTTCCGATATCGTCAATAAGAATTTGTACAAGGCTTCTGATTCAGGATGGAATCAGAGAATGGGATTTAAGGTATGATGATCTCTTTAGACTCTTTCAGATACTACTTATTCATAAAGGAATCGTGAATTTTCGCATAATTCACTTCGGCTGCTAGGCTGAAGGAAGAAACAACCCTGGAATGTTCCAGCATAGCAATGGGTTCATTCAGTATCCAAGTCCTAAAGTCAATGAAACATTCAACTACATTCCTTTCCAATCGAACACCAGCAGTGCCTTGTCGATGTTCGACGTAATGCCACAGCAATTCAACCTCAATAGCTTGCATCAAGTGTGTGGCACTCAACCTAATCGTTCTGAATTCACTTTGATCACAATTTTAGCACACTCTCCTTTCCTGATACAGTTTCCAGGAGGCAGCAGCAATGGAGAAGGATCAGGCAAATGGCCTGCATTATCGAGCAGCGATGAGGAACGACGACAGCGGCACATGGGTTGGGGGTCGGGCTTCAGCTTCGGTCCACAACTCCGTCCGCCGCCGAACGGTTCGCCGTCATTAGTTTTGCAGCATCATCAGGATTCCTGCCACCGGTAGCAAAATCAACCTCCAGTGAGCAACCATGTTTTCCTTCCACCCCCCCTTGCACACCACGACAACAACGTCAAACATTTGCAGCTCCTTTTACGGTGTAAAAGACGATTAATAGAGTGTCTGTTGTGCCGTTTGGTCAATTGTTCCTCTATTTCTTTGAAGATTAAATCAATCAATAAGTTGCAGCTTCTTGCATGCCATCATTCGGAAGCACAGTGCGGTCCTTTGAATCAGAGAAAGGACACTGATGCGAAAGGGGGATTGCACCATCAGAACAACAATTTGTCCATCTAATACTCATAATTGACTACATAGAAATAATGACATTGCAATGGCGTGCCAGTACCTCTCACACACTTCAATGTCCTTCCATGGCGTCTACGCAGGGAGAGAGAGAGAGAGAGAGAGAGACGGGATGATGCCTTCCTCTGTATAGCTAAACTACAGCAGTACAAGAACGAGTTTTTGTTTCCCAAAAGAATCTGATAGATCTATGATAGCTCCCTACTTCCTGTCTGACACTTAGGGAGACCTATACTTTTTCGTGCTAAATAAGCAATGTTTCCTTTTCAGCGAGACGTCGTGATGAAAGCCAGCACTTGGGAACAAATTTAAGGGGTCCAATTATAGTTTGCAGATCCATGGTGCTTGCTATATCTTCTGATGCAGCTTGTTGTGGCAGTGCATGCATGCAGCTTCGCTGTTTGGGGGGGTTTTCTTCAAAGGGTAATGAAGTACGTGTCTTGGTTCAGGGTACAAATAGGAACTAGCATGCAGTGTGCGAGAATCAGTATAAAAGGACAAGAAAGGATGTATATTTTGGGGTTAATATGGATTCTGATTTGGATTTAAGAGTGTTTGTCAGTCTAATGACGTTAAAATCCTTTCAATTTATAGTCTTTCACTATATAAAATATAATAAATATATCATATAACCAAAATTATATCAAGAATTTATTAATTAATCTATGGAGTGTTTGCACGTTTAATCATCTTTTAATCCACACTTTTTATTATGTTATATCTCAATTTAGGTATCAAGGATTCTTGATAGAATTATATTTGCATGATAAATTTATTATTTTCAATAGTGATAATAAATTTATTAAAAGCTATAAAGTATCCGATAATTTTAATAGTTAACCTTTTCTTTAAAAATTAACGTACTGTATTATAAAATTTAATTAAATTTTGTTAAATGTGACACCCACTCTATAATTTGTAGCAGAAAAAAATATTAATTGTGATCTGCCTAAACATGACACATTGGTCATCAGTATCCTTCAACCAATATGCACATGTGACAGAAAAACAATTAATTAGCATGGCTGGCCGTAAAGGTTTTATTAAAAGAGAAAAAAAAACAAGGCACTAAAGTATATTTAGCAGGCAACCATTCAAGTTACACAATGATGAAAATCCATGTTTTTACTTTTACCCCAAAGAAGTTGCACGAACCACTTTGATCGCAGTAAATGAATCGAGATTTTCAATTGTTCTGGAACGGGCAAAATGTTCAGACTGACTGCTTTTATTCTCTGGTTTTCGAAATGTAGCTGCACCAACTGACGCGGACATCGAAAACGAAGCAAGTTCGCCCAATAAGCTGAAACAGGTCTGAGGAAAAGTTAAAGATAGAGCAATAATCAACAATTTTATAGCCTACTAAGTAAATTTAATTCTTTACAGTTGTACTATTACTCCCAGCGACTACAAACTGTCGTCATCCTTTCAGAACTTGCCCAGCTTCATGGCCACAAGCTTTTTTGTCGAAGAAACAGTGACCCAGTCGGAATCACAAGCTTATGGAACACAGAAATATTGATATAGAAAGCTTTTCCAGAAACGAAACCAGGAAAAGCTTCATAGTCCAAGAACTGTAATTCAAATGTTAAGACACAGCTCTGTGTTTTATATTTACATGATCACCGCACTGTATTGTGCGATAAAAGCTTTGAGCTCTGGTAATATTTATTCAACCAAAAGCACCCTCATGAAGGAACATATTGCAAGAAAGTTGCACTAAAAACAGTGTCCGTCCCTTATTGATTAACTCAAGTCTCTCTGTGTCCAGAGGCAGTTACTTCTTCAGTATACCCAGCTTTTCTAGAGCAAACTTGATGTCGTTCGCCCCATAACCTTGAATCTGAAGAATATTAGGGTTGTCAAAGGCCACAACATCAGACAGTGGATAGCCTCTTGCTGAGTGGACCTCACTTGGAACAGTGTTAAAAGAACCCTTCAGTATTACAGATTTGTGCACTCCGCCAAGTAGTCCTTCATAGTCTGAGTCACCACTTTCACCTACACATACTACCATATTTGGGAGTTGTAGGCCCCATCTAACAAATAAATACCTGCAGAAACACAGTAAAATGAAGATGGCTATAAGACATTTCTTTGCCATTTACTAATATGATTACTATTAAATTTGGGCATCTCCTGAAAGTCACAGAGTTAGTTGATAAAATATACAAATGCAACATAAGATGGATGGAAATACGTTGATACATTTTACATTGTTTTAAAATATGCAAATGCAACATAAAATTCAAACTCCATTATTGGTTTTAATGCTGAACTTCCATGATTTTGTGTTCTTGTTTATTGTACTAAACAGTCACAACCTTTAATGATGTGTGATGTTTGCCAACCTCACTCAAAGTCTCAGTTATCAGATTTTAAAACCGAGATTGCAAAATCTGCATTGAGATTTGAATAAAGATAATACTCGATTTAGTTTGTGATCAAGAGATATTAACCGGTAAACAGTTGTAGGAAAACTAATATATTAGCAGCAAATGACGGGAAAAGACTAAATGATTTAGAAATGTTTCCTAAAACGAGAGAAACTAATTGATTTGTCACCTTAGTGCTTGGGATCGAGAAGCTAGTACTGGAATGATGTTTAGCTTGCTACCATCATGGCTATAAAGAACATGACAACGAAGGGCCTGGCTTCTCATCGGCTTCCGAAGCTCTTTGATAGGAGGAGCCTGTGAATAATTTACGAACCAGAAAATATGCAATTACATAATAGGTTTAGTTCATGCATATTCCAAGCAAGTAATTAAAGAGCACTATCAACATTGTGCCAAAAAATTAACAGCTTAAGTTGCACAGTTACATTTTGTAACTGATGTAACTACATTTCAACTTGTTAATTGCAGGCAAGACTTGCAAGATTAAGTGATAAATCAATGGGAAGAATAGAGAAAGTCACACGCATCCTAATGGTATACAAATATAAGAGTTTTCCCATACAAACTGACCTCAAAATCAGCCTGCATGATCTGTGATTTAGGCCAAAAATGAGATGTGCCATCATAATATTATTGTGTTGATAACAAATTAATGCACTAACATTAAAATTTTAAATATTATTACTGTCATTTTCTTGAGATTTGCTACCACCAGAATCTGAGTATTTTAAATATTTCTTTTCTCATACATTTAAATGGAAACACCTAAAATCTGAGGTTTCCTATCACTAGAATGATCATATATCACCTGACAATTTTATCTTACATAATATTTGTATCCCGTGATTTACCTCCCTTCACATAACTTGGGAAAGGCTGTGAGGGGTGCCTAGGGTGTTGCTATAATATATCACCTGACAAATTTGACTGCCTAGTTTGTGAGGTGAAATCATTTTACAGTAGACAAATAGAGAATTACCAGAGATGGGTTCTTCACTTGAAATGAATGGCAATAGGTTGAGGAATGTTCCACATCTTCAGTAACAATTTCTTTTCCTCCATTTTGGGAATTCAGTGTAGCAGCCCACCGAACTAAGGTCCTTTTCAACCCTTCTCCGCCCCATCGATACTCGATTTGTGAATGATAGTCTATGTCAAGATCAAAAGGTAGCTCAGAAGGGTAAATGAGATCCTCAGAATTTGAAGATGGATAGTAGATGTCACTTCCACTATTGCAGATAAAAGCATCAAAATCAGTAGAAACCATGCCACCAGTTGTAAGGAGAGAGTGAATCTCTGATACTGGTAAATGTGTTGCCAGTATAAAGCCTAAGGAACCAGACATACTGTCACTTGAAGCCACAAAAATACTTTTTATTATTGAAATAAGATCTGCATCAACAACAGAGTCCACTGCAATCACCATAACATACTTCCTCCTCAACAATGGAAGCTTATGAGAGTTATGATCAGTTCTTTCACCAGATGAAACCTTCTCTGCAGGTCCTAAAGCACCCTTCGATAACTTTGCAACTGCATTTTCCAAATTCTCCTTCCCATTAGCAGCAGTGGCATCTGCAGAACCTGTGATATTGCCAACAGTACCACTATCTTCGCTTTTTCCGCCATCTAGTGAAAGCTTTAAGTTCAATGATATATCTTTGATATCTCGTAATGAATCATTAGGTGAATCTGGTTCAGAATCTTCATACTGATCATCTCTCCTCTGCCAATGAGGATGCCTTGGTCGACATGAAAATATTTTTGATAAGTAGGTTTTGCAATGTTCTGGCCAGGAAAATTGGTGAATATTCTTCAGGCCGTGCTGCCGACACCGTGCCCATAATTGTTTGTCAGAAACCAGCTTGTAAAGTGCATCGGCTATTGCTTGTTGATCATGGGGATCAACAAGAATACCATTGTCAAGGACCTGGAGCACATTTGATTATAAAAAATAATTGAGAATCAACTCAACTTATAGGATACACTTCTGAGAAGAAATAAAAAACCCAGCGTGGAAGACTTGTATCCAAGACAAATAATGAAAATCAAAGAACAAACCTTGTGTATATCAACAGGGCCACCATTTTTTGTAGCCACAATAGGTAGACCACTGGCAGCAGCCTGCTCTAACCAAAAAAGGGAACTTTACACAAAAAATACATTGATAAGAAAAATAATCTAATCGTCAACCAACCTCTATCAAGGTAAGGCCAAATGGTTCAATGAAAGCTGGATTGATAAAAACACCCTGAAAAAAGAGTCAAGCCAATAGGTACACAATTGACTGTCAGAATTGCAGTAATTTTGTACCAATTGTGAACTATAACTAGAACACCGGAGAAAGTAAACATGGCACAAAAGAAGACTCACAAAATAGCTATAGAACAAATGAAAAACATCCATTTAGCCAAAGCCAAACGTTGCTGAGGTAACAGCACCAAATGAAAGAGAATTGAAGTCCCAAGTAAAACATTTTGTCATTTGTAAGGTCATATGTGAAGCAGTAGAAAAATACTGGAAAAAAAAATCAATGCAAGCAAGGATAACTAACTGCTCATAAAGATAGATATCAAGAAATAATAAAAAGAACCATTTCCAGCTAACCCAAATATCAAATTGACACCATAACAAATCTAAAAACTAAGGACACTCTAATCAAATTGATGATCAACAAACTGTAAACCAAATGGATAAACACTTACAAGCTTCAACAAATAAAAACAAAAATGACAATTAAGGACAAAATTCCTCAAGGACACTCTAAGGACACTCTAATCAGAAGGATGAAAATCAAGGTAAGTGATGATACAATAGTGGAGGTCCAGAGAGAAATAAAATCTTCTAATCACAGATTCCCATTACTCAATTTACTCTGTTGGGCAAATACAAGGAAATAAAAGAAGCTTTATTGCTGTTTGAGAGAAGAAGCAATCATGAATCCCTCAATTTTTCTTTCCTTTCTATTTCTCCAGCTTCTTTTCCTTCTAAATAAACACATCCTAAAGAAGAAATTGAAAATATTTTGAAACTTAACTCTCATTCTACAAGCTCATAAACTTAATTCTCATTCTACAAACTCATAAATCCAAATCACTAGCTCACATATTCATCCATGGAGACATTGGAGCATTGTTGCCTCTAATTTGCAAGCCACTGATTTTCAATAACAAAACAAATAGAAGCATTACAATTGTGATCATATGTTAAAAACGCACCTTTGTTTTTGCTGCCAAACGATAAATTTCAGTAACATCTGACTGCCTGTGATGTTTTGGATATGCCACTAGGCCATACAAATCATACTTGTCGATTAACTTCAATACAGTAGTCAAAACTGATGAATTTGTACTTGACATTTCATCTATATCATCACGGTTACCCATTATGAGAGTCTGTAATCCGTAAGTTAAACTTGAGTTAGTTTATACAAACTCATATAAAATGGTTGCCCAATATCTACAAATAATGATAGTAGATAGATCCAGTCAAAGAGAAGAAACTTCCACATACAAGATTTGCAAGCTCTCTTAGTGGGCGACATTCACCAAATGCTTTCACTAGAGTAGTAATGTTCTTTTTTGGGTCTGGTCTTGAAAGTGCAAGAATCATAGGCTTCCGAGGATTTGTAAAGAACCGCATTATCTGATTGAGTGTTTATATAAAATCACATTTAGTATGAAGAAATGTCATTTAAATGAGGCTACCATCCAAAAAATATTAGAAGAAATGCACAACTAAAATCTAGAGTCCATGAATAGTATGAGACCTCGGACCAAATCAGTGGATCAGGGTTTGCTGGATTGTCATCATTTCCTTCAGATTCACCATCAGCATCGCCATCATGTGAAGCAATGTCTTTAAATTCCATGCCCGGAGGGATAACCTGAAAAATAACATCTAAATATCAATATTCAAAAGACAAAGAATACATCTAACTAGATAGTTAAAGTCCATAGAAACTAATGGAGAAAGTTTAGGGTTTTTTAATCCATGATAATACTCTACCAATATTTATTGTTCCTCAACATAAAAATTACATTTTAAAGCTTGTAACACATGATATATACAATTAGGCCCCCAATATTTACAATTAGATTGCTATAAGTCCGAAGTAATTAGTTTTGTAAATGAGAAATACAATATCAAAGGAATTGAGTGTGATAATTCAGAGCTAAGTATATTTCTTAAAAGCAGATATAAATTAATTTTTTTAAAAATAAAAGAAGTAATATACTTACAACCATACGAGGCATATGACGACCATAACAGCTTACACCACGCTTGATTCTAGCTCGTAGTTTTCTCTCAAGTATAACATCAAAACCATCATATAACCGCCACTGTTCTTCTATCTCCTGTCTTGTACTAGTGATAACAATCTCAGAAGCATCAAGAGAAAGTTCCTCTGCCTCAATCCTACGCATTATCTTGTATGTTACATTTATTTCTTCTCTTGTTTGTCGCCCTTGCTTCAGTAGTTGCTCTAACTTATCTCTTCCAAGGGAGTGGCCTGTGAATAGCATTGGAACATTTAATGCCCCAGAGAGTAAAGCAGCGGAGTCGCCTGCATCTGCATAATGTCCATGAATAGCAACAGGCCATACTGGCTTCCCCCCACCAATTTGCTCCCCTAGTACTTTTGACATCTGCATAACATGGCTAAGTGCACCATCAACAAACTCTTGGATATGTGGCCATAAAAGTTCTTTAGGAATGTATTTATCTTTTGGTCCAAATGGAATGCGAATTATATATGCCCCACTGCTCTCGCCCATCTCATGCATATCAGAGGTTCTTGGAGTCAGCATTTCTGTTGGTTCACCATAGCTCCAATCAACATCTGGCGCTGATATTTGCCTCGTAAGTAAATCAACTCTATATACTCCAGGCATTGAACCCAATGCTCTTGCAAGTTCAACAACATACTTCACCTAAAACATTCATCAGAGAATGAGTAAGGTCATTTATCTAGCCATGTTTGAAGACTAATAAAACCCACAAGTTGTTGCATAATTCATCATAGTTAATTTCAGAATTCTAACTAACATACTTAATCAAGATTTATGCAGGGTTGGCATGATCGTGCAGTCAAGTGAATCATGAGTTTGAATAGGATGGCATGTCAGTGGCCCAGTAGCACATCAAATAATTCCTTTTTCCTACTTACACTTAGAAACGTATGGGATGAGAAATATTACTATCATATCCGAAGGTTGAAAAAAATACAATGACTTGTCAGCTTTTGAGTAATCAAGGTAATCATTGTCAAACCTAACTATGGAATTCCTTAGCTGCATGTACCTGGCCACCGGTATCAGAATCGCGACCAAGCTCCATATTTTCACCCCGTATGAGACCGTGAATGCTGCATAGCAAAGAAGTTTCCTCGCAAATGACAAAAACAAATAGTACCATGCATAGGGGAACAAGGCATTATCTTACCACCCAACATACACACACAATAAAGTGATATAGAGATTTTAGGCCATAGCTTAAGAAAGATGGAAAAAATGAAAGTGATCAGGATAATCATCAAAAAAGAAAACAACTCAAGGCAAATAGAGATTCTTTCTACAAACATAAATAGTTTAGTAGTTATTCAATAGGCACAGACTATGGGCAATGTATCAATGATAGAACATAATAAAAATTTCATTTATTATTTTCCCATTTACTATGGTTACAGGTAAATACTAATGAAACAAATTACTTAAAACAACATTAAATTGTAGCTTTAGTCCTTGATATAACATACATCTTAGCAGAATGTCCATTATATAATACACATACAATGGATATATTAAATACTGGCTAATTTTTTTTTTTAAAAAAAAACAATAGCTAGAACAGTGTAGATGGAAATTCTAAGATTAATATTCGGAATTCCTAAAAAATGTAAAAAATAATCGAAATTACTATTATCTAGAAGCAAATATGTGCAGCTCTATAAATGAAAAATGAGAGAAAAGTGATAAAAATGGTATAGACAAACTTACCACATAGTCAGACAAATTGAATTGTGGTAGAGGAAGATTAAGGAAAACTTTAGTTAACATAATTAAATGCAATTTAAAGATTATATTTCTAATGATAGAGGTTACATATTTGAATTTAGTTCTCCTTCCATGGTGATTGTTTAAGTTCTACAGAAACCAAACTCATCGATGTAGTTATTAGACATTATTTGCTTTTGAAAACAATGAAATACTCTTTCTAGTCAGCAAAGATCGTGCATTCCTTCCAAATTTCTCTATATTTTTCAATTGTGTTATTAAATAAATAGCATTATATTTAGTCTTCTTGAAATGAAAAGAAGTTGTTTCTCATGCGTTTGTTTTATTCCTCTCAATAATACTTAACAAAATTTTCATGGCATGACACATCTACTCAAGCCATTATAGGAGCAACACTGTAGGTCACCTTTATCTTTAAAAATTTATACCAGAAAACTCTTCCTCTATTCCTCAGGCATCTTTTCATTCAAAACTTTGTTGCTTACTCAGTTGACATTTATTTCCTTTCAGCAGATGTACTTTGAAAAATTAGATGAAAATCATTGAAGTCCAATACTTCCTTTTAACACAGGAAATAATATACAGAATAATAGTAATCACCTAAAAGCTAAGAATTGTGTTACACTTTTGTTCAGAAAGCCTAGGTTTACTCAACTATTTAACGAAAAAAAGGCCACAATCTGGCCTAGATCAGTCACAAATCCAGAATTAAAGTGTCAAGTAGGCAGACTGACCAGCTGATCTAGTTTTGCAATTTTTAATTTTATGCTATTGTATTTTTCTCAGACCTGGTTGAACTGCAAAAGGTTTGGTCCTTGGAATTGTTGAGGTCCATAAACAATGGTGCACAAAGAACTGACTCTCTAAAAATCATTAAAGATGATGGTTATTCTTCTATATTCATAAGCATATTCAGATAGCAAATTAGAAAGCAAGAATGACATGAAATAACATCTAGGGAAGTATACCAATATTTTAGCTTATGCATTTAGCAAATTGGTCCTTACCTTATCAACACTATATATAATTTTCTGTCCTTATACTGACTTGCCCAGGCCTCAATGGCTTCAGCAGAGCTAATCCTTGGCATTCTGCCTCTGTTACTGTCACCATGAGTTGGCATATCATTATTGGCATCTCCTTTTTCTCCTTCAGAGAGGTCTTCAGACATATCAGCAGTTGCATCACGACGGGCTCTTTCACGTTCAAGGCGGCTTTTGGAAATACCTAGAGCTTCCTCTCCCTCAATCTGCTCTTGGACATTAAACGGGAACAGAAATTGGATTTAGTCACAAGTAAATTTTATATAATTAAGATTGCAATTGTCCAGCCAAAATTCTCTACTACAACAACAAGATGCAGCCACGATTCTTAACTATTTTGGATCATTTTATTTTTCTGTTGAACTCTATGTATACTTAATAGTTAATATTACCACTAGCATCCAAATCTATTAAATTACTTTTTTTCATTTATATTCTGTCTCCCTCTGTCACACATGCATTTAAATCTAATCGATTCAACTATTTATTGATCATCTTTGAACATATTTATATCATGACAACCTATCTTTGAAATTTTGATCAACTATTAGAACTATACTTAATCACTCCCGGTAGTAGCATTTTGAAATTATCTTTTCAAATAGCTACCTCCATCCATATTAATATTCTCAACTCTACTACACTACAAAGGTCTCAAAATTTTAAGTACAAATAAACCCTTCGCAAACTCTTGATGCCATTCTTTTTTTCCTCCTTTTTCTTTTGCAATGTTAGACCGACGGGCTCCAGGAAATTTTTAAAAACAACTACATCGATAAATTGAAGAGATAATCCAAAATCAGGCTGATCAACATATCCAATAATTTGGAACGGCATTTCTCCCCAAATTTAACTCCAGGAAAAAAAAAACAAAAAAGACATATAACTGAATTTAGAGAAAAAAACAAAGAAGAGGAGCAACAATAGCAATCACCTGCTTCTTCTTACGTGCCAAATTCCAAATCCTCCAGCACATGTTCTCCAGTCGCGTGTTCCTTTCCTGCAGGCTCCTCATAGCCGCGGCCTACCAAATCAAAAATTTCCACCCAATAAAACCACTATTTCATTAAATCGGAGAACAAGATCCCTTCGACCGGCCGCAGAAATAAAAAAACTCACCCGAACCCAAGTCTTGTACAGATCCGTCTCATCGAAGCCGGTGATGACCTCCTCCACGAAATAGCGTGTGGGGCTGAAGCTCCCCCTCTCCCGCAGCAGCAACGACGAGGCCTTGGCAGCGTCGATGCCAGGGCCGGCGTCCAGGATCGCCTCCAAGTAGCTGTTGATCCAATCGTTTCCTGCCATGGCTCAACTCGCGAGATGAACAGGGAAAGAAGTAAAGCACGCTGCTCGCCTTCGCCCCCTCCCTCCCCTCTCTCTCTCTCTCGCGCGCGTTATTTATACTCCCTTGCTCCTGCCACAGAAGCAAGGGCAGAGGCGGTGACGGTGCGGCGAGGCAAATAACGGAGCGAGAGAATCAGCTAAGAAAATGAAAGGCTGCGAATCCAAAAGGTCCCGTGCGGTCCTTCTCACGAAACCGATATGCGGTACCGATCATCCACCTTGACGATCGTTATTTCCCTTATGCTTGAATGCTTCCCGATTCCCGAATAAAAACTAATGGAAGATGTTGATGATGGTCCCTTAAGTTTTACAGGACACACATAATAGTGGGTACGAAAAATAATTTTATTCATTTCAATAAATAATATTGTTTATTATTATCATTTAAGTGGAATTACGAGAATTAAATAATGAATTAAAAAAAAAAGAAAACAAAACAGTAGAAGATGGAACATATTCTAAGAATTATGCTTGGTTGATTCCCTAGCTTCCGTGTCGGAGAAGAAAGTATTATTGTTGCTTTAAATTTGATTTCTAAGTCACAATTATGGACTAATCAATACCATAATTAAATTAGTCGAAAGGGTATGATCTGGATCGGATCAGCCTATTTTCTTATCGTGCCGAATTGGGTATGGCAATTATGGTTAGTTGTGGGCCGCCCCCGTAATGATCTGTGATGTGTCAGTGATCAGACACAGGTTCGGCCTCCGTCAAGCTAGGTTAGTTGGTGCCTTGGTGGTGGCAGTGAACCACTTGCGCCGGTCACTTTGTCGACGGGAAACTAATCTTCGCCCATGTGGAGGCCACTCCGGTTTTAGTCCAACAGTGCCATCATCAAAGGAACAAACGGCAACTGGCTCTGCCCGGGTAAAGTGAGTTGTGGGCTTGCAGGATAAAAGAGACGCATGTGATGTGGTATGACTCAGCATCATCTTCGTTGGGAGAACAAAAAAAAACAGATGGGTAAAAGGATCCTTATGTTTTTGGAATCATTCAAGCATCTGTTTTTAACTTTTTTTTTATTTACTATGTCTATTTTTATCTCCGTCTAAATCGGTTAGGTCCACTATAATATATTTGTAACAATTACTATTTAGTAACTATTATAATACATACTTACCTTATTTAAAATGTTCACATTATATTAATTACTATTTTATTGATACTATAACGCAGATTTAATTATGTTCACCTACCATTCATAATGTAACAAATATAAAAACAATAGTTACTATACATATGATAACAGCTATAAAATCATAATTGCTACACAATTGAGTAATTATACCTAGATTGCAAGTAGAATGGAGTGATCTTTTGAATAAAAATAAAAATAAAAATAAGGTACCTTTGATGATTTGGAAAAAAAACATGAGAGGTCCTTTCAATTTTTGCTAAAAAAGACTATCTTTTCTTTGCATCTTCCCTCAAATTACAAGCTAGGTTGCGATTGTTGTCATTTAAAAAAAAACTTGTAAAACTCAAGGTACTTCTTTTTTGTCTCAACTCCACTTACCCTTTTTTTTTTTGAGTGAGGGTTGTGGCTTAGTCTTTGCTAATTTAGTGGTAGGACGATATCAAAACTAGTACTGCAAAACTGTGGCACTGTATTCTACTAGTCCAGCAAATGGATATATTACTTCACTTTGTAGTAATTGAAAAATAAGAGAATGAATGGAGACCTATATATACTGTGACACTGCCAAACTTGCATCAGCATAATAGGTCCAAAATTCAAACTATGATACGTTTGGTCTGAAGACAAAAAAAAAATGTGGATGGAAATAATAGGGAACTTCTTTTAAGCCACCAAATTAGAAATACCGACTGAAACTACCAAAGCATTTAATTGGAAAGGAAAAAAGTTGGGATTTCGCAATGAACAGACTAATATTCAAGCAATGGCTTCTACCGGAAAGTTTTTAAGTGTTGGATACTCTGTTGTCGCTAAAAGTAATAAGGAATTAGAAACTATAAGTTTATTGTTCCAATGATTCTATCAAAAAAGCAAGGAGTGTCATATACATTCTTGAATTTATAATTGATAGGGTCGAAAACTCAAAGCATAAACACAAATGAGGATTTCAAATATGTCCTAAATGTTTGGAAAGGTAAAAGTGTATTAGTCCTTTTATAAAAAGGAAGGGGTAAAACTGAAGCTCCGGTTGATATATATATTCAAGTATGGTTGATTATTCAAGTATGGAAGATTTAACGAAGGGATTAAAAAGATGTTCAAGGTATCGAGGAAGATATATATTAGTAACAAAAAGTAAGAAGATAGCAAAATAACAATCTAAATGTGTGTATATATAAACAAGGATTTGCAAATGATTTTTATCGTCCTAGACCTGAAATTACGAATTATAAAATACAGTTCCAAGATGATTATCATATCAGATTCTAGAGAAGGAAAGAATACTCATTAATTATATTAATGTAATAAAGAATGCTAAAATATAATTACTGGCATTAGAGCGATTGAAAGTAACAAATGATTTTCCCATAATTGTAAACAAGATGGTTAAGATCAAGATTCTACCTACAAATAGGAAGGGATTCATAAATATGGATCAACAGAGATCCTATGTAGAAACAATATGGGATTATTTTACTAAGTTCAAAAGGTCCTAGCTCAATTCAGATCCTTAGTACTTAGGATCTACATTGTTTAGGTCAGGTCAAGATCCTACAGTTCACATCATAATCTTGACTTTCTTAATTATGAACTAAATTGAGGATAAACATAGAGTCCTTCATAAGTGCTAGATGAAAGATAAACCGTCTTGGTATAAAGTTATTTGCAAATTTCTGCTAATTGATAAAAAAAAATTATTTTTTATATCTGAAAATCATATTACAGATAAAGAAGACATAAACCCAATGTTTAAATTAAGTAGAATAAAAAACAAATATATAAAAGAAATATATGAGTTATGGATTTGGATTTATTATTCAACAAGAAGAAGATATTAATGAAGATATCATTAACATGATAAAAATGGATAGCTGAAATGAAGAGTTTTTAAAGTCTTAGTGTGATCCACATGTGCCTTTAAGGCTAAAAGAAAGACTACTTGTTGAACTCTTCACGCTTCATTAATGAATGTGTTGTATTAGAAAAAATGCACAAGAAATTAATGTGATACTAAGAGAAATGCGTGAGATTACTAAACCAATGAAATGAAAAATATTCTAATGTAACAAGCAATTAGGTGTAGCGCTAATATAAAAATGAGACAAAAAGGCTTAAAATAGTACAAACATGTCAAATGATGACTAATATATTCTATAGTTAAACAAGTTAAATGAATTAGAGAGGATATTTGGGCTATAGGGAAACCAAAGACTTGAGAGTTAATTGAGTGATGATTGTCCAATGAGCAAAGAAATTATTATTTCTTGAAACGTTCTTAAATCAAATACAGGTAGAAACAACCATGGTACATTTGTCTCAACCAAGTAGATGTTTCACAATAACCAGCTTAACAACATTCTTGGCTGCACTTAAATGGGACCTCTTATTCCCCATTTTGCATCAACAGCTCAAGCAATGACCATAAGGAAGCTTTTATTTAGTTCTCTAATTTCATTTCTTTACAACTTGTTAGTGATATTATTACTAGCTTTTCCCATCTGTCTGTAAAACATCTGAAATTTTAATTCTCACTACAGTTGTAGAAATGCATAAATCATATGAATTAATGCAGGAAGCTATTTTAGCTTTCGCCAATTTCTTATTCATTAAACGTAATAGATTTTCTTTGTACAGAGGCTAAAAAGTGGAAGAGAGGTAGATCCAAGCATATCTTCGAACTGTTCTTGATATCACCAAATATTCAAAAGCCAAACCATTTGTAATTCTTAGCTAACAAATATAACACGACATAGATAGAACAGAAAGATCGAGATCAACATGCAGATATAGGTTCAGGAAAGGAGAAGACCTTTTTTTAGTGAAGATCATCTTTACTTTTCTTAGAATTGGGACTGGTAATCAAAGAAGGATCATCTTCGAGCGAAATGTTGAGATCCAGGAGCATTGGCTGTTCCTGCGCCGAAGCGAGGTCACCGTCCGTGTTGTCGACGACCGAGGACGACGAACCGCAATCACTGTGGCAATCCTCCTCGCCATCAAGAACGCGCGGGGGTAGCGGGTTGGTCTGACTCCGGAGGTGCGACTCTCGGGGGAAGGCCGGCGGGGTAAGCCGTGGGCCGCCGAAGGACTCGACAGTGCTGCTGAGGCTGCTGGATGCGGCCCGCTGCGGCGGAGACTGGTGACGATGGCCGCCGAAGGTGAATCGCGGGGCGGAGGAAGAAAATGGAAGGAGGGTCTGCGGAGGAGGGGACGCGGAGGCGGGGAAGTTAGTCTTGGCGTCGGGGCCGCGGAAGGCTCTGGCGGCGGCATCGTACGCCCGGGCGGCGTCCTCGGCGGTGTCGAAGGTGCCGAGCCACACCCGGGCCTTCTTTACTGGGTCTCGGATCTCGGCCCCGAAGCGCCCCCAAGGCCGCTTCCGGACGCCTCGGTACCTCACCTCGGAGGACTCCGCCGAGGCTGCCACCGGAGCTCGCCCTTTCCGCATCTGTCCCCTGATCGATCGATCGAGAGAGGCGGTGGATCGAACTTGAAATCGCGATCGCAAATTCAAATTCCTGTTACAATCTGAGAAGCGACATCACGGCTTCTTTATTTCTTCCATCGATCGCATCGCACTTCCGCCTCCGCCCTCGCCCATCGCCATTTTTGCGTCCGTGACCTTCGCCCGCGTCCGATCCACGATCGCTTCCTAAATGGCAAAGGCTTCCAGAAAATTTTATTTCGCCCTCCATGATTTATGCCAAAAATGCATATTTACGCTTTTACTTTCACGCCTTTAAACCATGAAATAAAGTAAAGCACAATACCATGAAAATTATTTTTAAATATATTTAACCATTTTGAATTTCTCACGTCCTAAATATAAACAGATTTTAAAAATAATATAAAATAGAACACAAATTAAGGGAAGAGCAATTTGACCGTATTTGACTCGCCTAGGCCCATGGGCCATGGGGCGTGATTTTAAGCAATCGGGTTATCGGGTCAACGGAGTCATCCGAAATCAAAATCCGAAAAGCTCGGATCTTCTGCAGTCACCCACTCCATCTGCTTCTCGTCTGCGTCGAGGAGAGAAAGGAAATGGAGGAGGAGAAGGCCGCCGCTTACTACGACGAACTCAGCCGCAAGGGCGAGGGTGCTGCCCGATTCAAGCAAGGTCTGGGCTTCTCTTCCGCCTCTGCCAGCGACGAACCCTTCGCCTCCAAGCCCAAGAGGCCCTCCTCTCTCTTCTCCGCCTTCGTCCGCGCCTCCAGCCCTAGCGCGACATCGCTCGACGAGCCGCGCCGCAAGCAAGCGCAGCTCGAAGTCATACAGAAAAAGCTCAGGAAGGAGCAAATCCTCCGATCCTCTTCCCCTTCGCATGACCGGCATCGCCGCCGCCGCTCCCGTTCTCCTTCCGCTGACCGACGTCCGCGCCGCCACTCCCTGTCCCGTTCTCCAGACCGCAATCGGAGACGCCGTAGTAGTAGGGACCGAGAAGACCACCGCTCCGATGAACGGAGGCGTCGTTCACGTAGTCGGGAGAGGCGACGAGAATCCGACTGCCCTCGCCGTTCTCGAGATCGAGAGGAGGATTATTCCCATTCCAGAAGTAGAAGGCGAAGTCGATCGCCTAACAGGGATTCCCGCGCTGGGGATCGTGAACGTAGAGGGCGTCGTGAGGAGGAGACAGGGGGCGGCAAACACAGAATCTCGAAGAACGAGAACGGTGGCAGTGGTGTTGATTACTCTCAGCTTATAAAGGGTTACTCACAGATGGTGAAATTTGCTTGCTCTGTTCTTCCGCCTGTCTTCAGGTTTTTGCTTGTTTCTTAGCTGTGGAGAACTGATTGTTAATACCTGAGAACTTATTGCATTTGAAAACTAGAAATTCACCCGTTAGCTAGTTGTTGAATTCGTTCAAAAGAAATAAATTTTGTTTGTCCAATTTCATTTAGCTGCATAAATTTCAAGGATCTTTTCAATCCATGAGTAAGCAATATTGTTGCAACAAAGACTAGGTTGATTTGAGGGATTAAAATTTTTTGTTACAAAGAAACTCCATGATGCCTCTCAAGAATAAGATTGCTTGGTGTTTGAATCTGAAATACAACAAGGATCACATTGACAGGAGTGGACCATTCCCTAAATTTTGTAGGATAAATGATACTATTAACATGGATTTTGAGTGTCCTAAGTCACTAACACTTCTAGGATAGACCAGTTGAGAAACATGCTCTGAGATAAGATTGTAAGAGCAGCACATGATGATAGGCTCCTCACTATGCTGTTTTATTTTGAATGCACGATCAAATTTTAGGTATGTTATACTGTAGTTATTTTGAAAGATTTTGGTGCAATGGTAAGCTGCAGAGATGAATGTGTATGGGGATTTAAATTTTGTGTTGATACCTTTGTCATGTTTTAAAAGGTATCCCAAGCTGGCTGCCTATGAGTATTGACAGGGAATAGATCACATAAAAAGTGCTTGACCATAGGCATTAGCTTTTGTACTGCCTGAGATGAAATCTGGCTGCATTTGTGACTCCCAGATCTTAATTTGTTTATAATGTTGACTAAATGTACACAGAATGTAAGTTTAATTATACCAGATTAAAGAAATTTTAAGGGGAAAAAACTAACCTTAGCCCTTTCCTCTTGCTTCCGTTTGTATGCTGTCCTCCATTCTTATGGCAGATATAACTTGCATGCTTCTTCTATCCACAAGCTACGACAGAAATGTAGCAATGTCAGTGCTCTCTGTCAACAATGACCCCTGCAAGCTTCGAGGTTTCCTGCATGCAACAACTGAGACCCAGTTTTTCCTCTCAGTCTCTCCCAATTTGACCACCACTATCTCTCAACACCATATTGTTCAAATCATATATCTCTTTCATTTGTCTTTTACCACTGCAATAATGTAGTTTGGTATTAGGAAAACTTATTAATGCTAATTTTAGAATTTGCTGGCTGCAAGTATAGGTGAGTGTCATTTGATTTGTTGTCATATTAAATTTGATTTGTTTGTTGATTGCTAATAGCAGTTGGAATCTGTTGTTAATGTGTTGATAGATTGTTATTAGCATACTAGTAATTTGTTATTGTTGCTAATTAATTAGTCCATAGTTTACTAGTTATGTACAGCATACTGGAGCTTAGGTTGTTGTCTGTGATTATAACATGATTCAACTTTGAATATATATTCTAATGTTATATTTAATTGGTTCATAATTTAGTTTTTGTGCGATTTAGATTTGGCTTAATTTAGCAATTTGTACAACATATGAACATATGACTACAAACTAGCACAGGGTCCTGAAGCTCCATCGGTAGATACTTTTTGTTCCACCTCTCCCTTGTCTGCAAAACGTAAGCTTTTTGATTACCCTTAGTCTGCAAAACTATACAAAATACAAGAATAATGATAGCAATGCTATTATCTCATTCATTGTAATTGTGTTTGGCCCATGGAATTTTTTTTAGTTTTCTATTGTTGTAAAAACAAAAGAAATTGAGAATTAAAAACATAAAAGATATCAGCTTTTTGACATCATTTTATATTAAAATTTAGTTTTTACACTAAAATGCTTAATTTTTCTCAAAAATAAGAAATAATATTATGATAAACGTTGGGAAGTAAGAAATAAAAACAGAAAACCAATGGGTTTTTCCCATGCGCATCATGTAATCTTATTGACAAATGGCACTTCTAAATTTTGTATTCTTATTTTATACCATATAAACTAAATATGTTATATCCTCTCTGACATTCTTGACAACTTTTTAATTGTGTATACCAATTATATTAGAATGTGCAGTGGCGGTTGTGCTTTGGCCTGCCATCTTTTTTTTTTTTTTTGTCCTCCTTGATATGATATGTGTGATTTCAGATATGTGACCGCTGGTACTTTTTTTGCTTCTTTTATCAACTTACTTCTAGTTAGCTAACAGATTGCCTTCTCATTTTGTGTAAATTTAATTTTTTCTGATTTACCCTATTCTTATATATGTTTATATCAATAGTTTTAATGAGAATCTCTTTATTTCCTTGTGAGAGTTAAGGTTTTTTCTTTGCTAGAATTTTATTTTAGGCTTTTTCTTTGATAGAGTTATTCTTTCTTCACTCATCAATGATCATTTTTGCTAATCAGACACCAGCTGAAAGAGTTAAAGCAAAGATGAAGCTTCAGCTTTCTGAAACTGGTATTTATAATTCCTAGTGTCAATTTCATACTTTTCAACAGATTTCAGTGCTTCTGCAAACATTAAATTTTGGAGATTCGGACCCTTAAAAGGATGTCGCACTTATTGTGTGTGTGTCTTTCTTGAGATACGGAAGCTTTTGACCGGATCGAACCCAATCTAGGTTGGGAAATGTCTCCTCTAACTAGGGCTGTTTTTTGGGTTCTAGTCAATTGTGTTCACTTTAAAAAAGTTGAGTCATCATGTTTGGACCAAAACTCAACAAAATGCATGAAGACCCATAATATTAGATATTTGGATATGCCCATAATTTTAATCCCTACATATTTATATTAAACAAGAAAGTGCCTTGTTTCAAATTAGATTAAAGTTTGAGCTAGCGAAGCTCATCGAATTGTGATAAAATGTTGGGAGTAGAAAAGCTGTTATGCAACTTTGATGTGTTGCCTTAAGTTCTTTAATGATATTGGTTATTTGTTTTTTAGCAACTACTGGAAACTTGCAGTTGGTAGTTCCTCCTGCTTTTGGTGCTGATAAATTGCCTACAGTATTATGCGAGTATTGTTTATCATTGATTTCTTAATGAAATCTAGTATCTGTTTGAAGTTGTTGATGGAAAGCCTAAATGAAAGGTTTAGGTTTGAGAAAAATGAATTGTAGTGACAAGTGTATGGCTTCGCAGTTGCTAAGGATACAGATAAGGGCAGTGGATGGGAAAGGTTTGATTTCAACAAGGATGCACCACTCGAGGAAGACGATAATGAAATTGAAGGTAAAGATTTTGCTTCTCATCCTTTTTTTGTCATTTACTCACTGTGCTTCTGGATTTATCTAATTAATTAATATATGTTATTTTCACCAAATGCGATTTTTTACTGTCTTGCTTCTGCTGACTTAAGAGACCTAATTTATTAATCTTTTATTCTTTGCCTTTTCTTCACTCTTTAGTAGTTGTGGGTTGCCAAATTTGTCTTTTGTAGATGGAACATGAACCTGCAGAAAGTCTTGATTGCAAACATTCTAGTAAATATATAACGTAAGGTATCATCCATTCACCAATAAGTTGCTTCGATCTCCAGTTGCAGACGACGATGCTTCACTTGTCAAGGATATTGGAAAAAGTTTCAGATTTTCTGCTGTCGAGGTACAAGTAGTTAGTGTAGTAATGCTCCCAAGAGTGTCAGCTAAAGATGCCAAATTATCATCTCTTATGAGATGTTTTGTTGTTATTTAAGACCAAACGGGAAGAAGAAATCAAAACCGCTCATGATAACGCTATGTTCGGAGCACCAGCCACTTTAATTCAAGAAACGAAATCTGCTGATGACAATATCAGAAGTGCTCCTGAAACCGACATTGACATCGACGACGGAACTGTTCTTTTAAGTGACAAGGTAAAAGTAGCATGATCGAATTCCTCCAGGGAAGTTAATGAAATGATTAATAAAGCTTCATAATGGTGGCAGGTGATTGCGATGCAGCAAAGCTCCTGGCGAGATAGAGCTCGCAGATTCCGTAACGACTCGGAAACTTAGCTGATGTTGATCTTTTATCAAGCGTAGTGTTTTATCAAGATTGTGGCTCTAGGACGTTTGGTTCACTATTATTTCGGAATAATTCTTAAGAATATTACATTGAAAATGTCAGGATATTGTTTTTGATTTACTTTTTTTGAAAATAAAAAGAAGAGAAAATCTAAGGTCGAGGTGGACTTAGTAATTATCCTTATTAAGAAAGAGCGCATAGATAATTATAAAATTCATGCTAAGCTATTTAAAAGTTACTAATAGCTGAAACAAATGAATATTGAAATATATAATTATATAATTAATTTCACTAAGACAAGCTACAACTGAATTGGACCCAAAAATAATAATAATTTATATTATTTTTTTGTATTTAGTTCCACAAAAAAAATTATTTCCAGATCTCAATGAGATCAATCATTCAATACATGAATTTTGGATAATGGTTCATGTTGAAGGAAATGAAATATCAAAATTTGATTCTGTATGACATTTTATTTTAAAGGCAATAAGAGAAATGGAAACACTGCATGAATCAAGCATCAATTTCGAAGCTACTTCTCATTTGGATGGATTGGTGAAGAAATCATTGACTCCAGGCATGATCTGAGGGGTTTTGTTCCGAACGAATTTCCGAACTCCATGCTCTGCATATCTCTCTCCTTCTGCATGGTTATCGAGTATTCCAGCAGCCCTGTTTTCCTTGTTGACCCTACAGTTCACCAAAAACAGAAATCTAAGTAGATGAAATGCTCACAAAGAAAACTAAAGTACTGCATGCAGTTCCTAGGGGAATGGAAAGAAGGACGTGTCTTCGTTATCGTTATCCTAGTAATATCGCAAACCGCCCTTGTGAGTAGAAGGATTCTACTTCCAAAATTAACATCAATTTGAAGAAGCATCACAGTCCAATATCTGAATAGGACATCAGTCCATGGATGAAGGAATGCCTCCATTTATCAGAGAGGCAAGTCCTCAAAACTCAAAATTGAGAACTTTGTCATCTAATATCACCATCTAGTTTAAGGGTAATTTACATTTAACATTTCATTCTGTTATGTCATATTGCATTTACCATATTGTTGTTTGGACCCAAGTTCACATCATCCTTAATGCAACTACATATAGAAAACAAAAGACTAAAGAAATCTGACACTGGTTTAAACTAAATTCATGAAACGTCTATCAATTTCAGTGTCAATGCAAGCCAACATTTTAAAATGAAAGTCCTCATCTTGTCACTGAATTATATTCAGCAACTCCAGTTAGCAAGAAACTAACAGAAGTTAGGGGTGGGTGTCTGTGCGAGCGCGGGGAATTATTTTAGAATTCAATGATCTGGCATAGCAAATATTCCCAGAAGAAATTGAAGAGGAACATCCACTAATTATACAAAGCATATCTGTTGTGATCAAACTATAAGACTACTTTTGATTAAAAGAGCAAGAAAAAAGAAAGAGAGTAGACAAAAAAATCATAATTCCAATAGATACAGATATATTTCATCAAAATCCTCGTATTTAAGAAAACTATTGAATTTGAAACCATCAAAATGCCCTCTCGAGTTTCTAAACTTTTGTCACCTCGCACCCTATCATAGGTTTTATTACCTCAATTTTCCATTAAGAAAAATTAATAATCTCAATGGTTAGGTGGTGAAATCAGAAGAATTGGAAAACTTTAAAGGCATTTTGATTATTTTGAAACTCTGGGAACATTTGAAAGAGAAGGTAAACTTCAGTGGTGAAACGAACTTTTCTTCTCTCTCTCTTTTTTTTTTCTCAGTTTCTCTCCTTCCATTATTCCAAGAAAACAACAACAACCAAATGATTACAAAAAGAGTGTCAGCTACAAATTGACGGATAACACTTCTCAATACATGCCTTTATACAGCCTCATTCTAGGAAAATTATTGATTTACATTAACAATGATCTAAACGTCAATTATTCTCAGTTTTCTTTTCTCGTACAGCGATAACCTATAATTTCCCCCAGAATTACGGATCCAATACCATCAAATCAGATACAAAGGTTGATCAAACAATTCCCCTCATTATAACATGATAAACTTTAAAAAAAAAAAAAACAAACAGATCTAGATCTTTATTTAGGTGAAACCATGAGAATACCTCACTTCCGGGTTGATGCAGATGTTGCGGATAAGCTGGAAGCCGCAGATACCCACCGCGGTACCGACCGCTGCGAGCAGAGGGAAAACCTGATCGCATAAAAACAACCGACATCATCGACAAGTGCAACGGCAAGCGAAAGGGGAGACAGGATCCACAACCGATAAAAACACAAACCTCAGGCCTCAACCAGCGGCTCGCGGTCGACGAAGCCATGGATGCAGGAAGGCGACGAGATCGATGAGGCGAGGGCGGCAGGAGAGACCGAAACGGAGGAGGCAGAAGGAAGGGGAACTCGATCACTTTAAATCGGCAAATCAACGGTTAAGATTTTCAGAATCAAATAGACGGCTTTGAATCGTCAATGCCATTATTTTCATTTTACCCCAAATACTATCTCGTTTTCCGATCTTCTTTCCTTTAACGTCGAAAAATTGAATCCACGATTCATGAAATTTGAAATTCTTGTAATATTTTGAGGGAAAGTAGAAATTTCCTCTTGTAGACAAATTTGACTTTTCCTATTTCGATCGGATTATTTTATGGGAAAGTACTCCTTTTAAATTGGAATACGTAACCAATAGCACGCGACAATAGAAAAATGCACGTGTATAAATTATTATTTTTGAGAAATTTATTGAGGGAAAACATTATTATTTAATATTTTATAATAATTTTGATAGAATCAAACAAAATTAAAAAGTTAATCTGTTTTTAGCATGTGAACCCAATAAATAATGGTCGCCTCTACTCAAGGCGTGGATCCTCCTGCTTCATTAGGACAGGAAACATAGAATCTCCCAATGGAAGCTCTCGACTCTTATCGTGTTTCCTGTCTCCGTCGACACAAATGATCAAGAGCCGTCCCCGGTTCACGAACAGCATACTTCCCCGGGTGGCTTACACGATCAATGGGCATGGTCAAGCGACCATCTCGCTAAACCGTTTCCAAGAGTTATCCTCTATTTCGTACCAGTCGCGCTGACGCAGCGAGAGGAGTGGGTACTTCTGCGGGTACGTTAAGCGGCCATTCCGGTGACGCTGGGTTCATCAGTCCTTTCGCTTTATATTTCCTCCGTTCCAATCACGGCTCCTCATCAAATCGCCTGCCTCTTCCTCCTTAATCCTCATCGATCGCCACTTAATTGCAATCCATCTCACGTTCTTCGTCAATGATCTCCGCCGTAAGCAACTTGAATCTCTAATCTCGGATTTCGTTGTTCTTGTTGATGTTGTAGTAGCGATCCAGCGATCTCTGGGCGCAGCGGTTTATCGATCTCTTCCTGACCTTGTTGGTCTCTTTCGTGGTGGATTTGATCGGTTTTGTGTCTTGCCTGTTGAGGTTACAAAGCGGGAATCGGTCGATAAACCTCTGCATCCGGACTTCCATATCCATCCTTTTCCCCACCTTTTGTTTCCCTCTCTCTCTGAGTTTTTTTAATAAAAGAACTATCTAAACATTTTGGTTTGCTCGATTGGACCCAGTCGAAGCAGATCTGTTTCACGGTAAGTAATTTGCCGACGTTTTAGACGGTATTTGATGTTGTGATCATATGCATTGAGACTGCTTATCAAGTGAACTCAAAGAATGAGTTTTGTTGTTGAGGTAAGAACTCATTTACTCAAAGATTGAGTTTTGTTACATATATATTTTTTGTTTGTTCTTGAATTTTTCTTATTTTTTTTTTTCTTTTGTTAGATTATTTTATCCATCTTTTGCTATTCTTGAATAAAATGTCGTTATTTCTGCGTTTGATAAATATAGTTGGGCGTAGGACTGCAAGCGCTACTAGAAAGTAGAAACCTTTTTCTAGAACGAAAGCAAACTGGCTCCATTGGTTCTTCTGTTAGAAACAATCGATTGGAATATATTCGGAGATGCTTTAATTTGACCTTATGAGCCATAAATAGGGAAGATAAAGTAAAGCTTTGTCGAGTTAATGAGAAACACAGCATGGTCCATGATGAAGATGGTTGCTAAGTTGTAAGCTAGTTTTCTTTTGAATAAAGAGCTTATAGTATGATCACAGGGAAAAAATCCATAGGATTTGTGAAATTCAATTGACATGACAAAAATAAGATGTGAGAACCCTAAGATTTGGGTTAAAAGAATCAACCTACATGGATGCTTAATCTGTTATTCGTATTGCAGATTCAATTATTTGCCACAGTTGATCTTTATGTTGCCAATGAATATTAAAAGCTGTAGTGAACACATGTTTTTTTTTTTTTTGTATTGTGAAAAATGCAATAATTTGATCTTTAGATTTAGATATTCTCTTTTCTTCACTCTTCTGTTCCCTTCATTTTACGATCCTATATTTTCTTTTTTGTTCAAATCCTATCTACTTCTTTGATATTACTATGCGTACCTCTCCTATGCACAATTTAGCATTTTTATTGGGAGCATTTCCCAAGGCATTCTTGTCTTTCTGTTTTGTACTTGAGTTGCACAATAAGCAATATTATCTGTGAAAGCAAACTCTTTTACAGCAAAGATGTTTGCCTCGTTGCTAGAATTCTATTGCCCATGTATCGAAAGTATCATAATGTATAAATTGGTGCTGAAGTTTAGGTGCTGTCAGTGGCATAAGACAATATGAAAGAGTTTTGTCATGATCGGTTCATGGAATCTGGTCCTCGATTGTGCGTCTTTAATGTAACTAGACCATAGGCATCTATCTGCTTTTCTCTGTCAGACGCCTGCCATGTTCATCAGCTCTGTTGGATTGGATGTTGCATTCTGCTGCAAACAATTTGTTGACAGTGAAAGTCATGGCACGAGAATGATTGCAGCTTCTTTTACAGCAATTGCATCGACTTTCATCTTTCTTGGCTGAATCACAGCAACTTCGCTAGAAAGTGCTGCTAAATGGGCACTAGTTTGGTGCGATAGCCCTGGGCTACCAATCGATCACTTCTCTGTTGAGAATTTTTAGTTTCCATCTTGAAAAAGTAGTAATACTTGTTCTAGTTTTTTTACAACAAATATAAATACTTTATTTACTGATCTATCTAATTGTTGATGTGCTATTGTACAATGATTGCCCTTTGGTGGTAGATCTCCCTCCCTCGGTCTTCATCATGAAGAGTAAAAAGTCATTCCATGTATCTATCGGTCCGGGTAGGCACCAATGCACACAGTCATTGTACAATATCACATTCGCATTTGGAAGATGGCCATATCGACTAGGGTGCCCATCCGGTCTCAACAGCATAGCTTCTGTCGTGTCCAGCAACCTAAACTTGATCCCCCCCTTCCTCCCCTCTGTCTCAGCTGCATTGAACTCTTCAATTTGCGTCATGTACATCTCCAAGTTGAACCCTTCCAACCTCGTTTCGGTTCGGTGGAACGGCCGCTGCCTCAAGCAATTTCCCCCTCGGTTCCACTCACCGCCCTCGAAATGTGCCGGCGAGAATGTTCGGAGGAACACAGTGCCCTTGAAGCGTGTGAGGTTGTTGAACGCGCGGAATGCAGTCCGGAAAGCCATTCGATAACCGTAGTATCTGGTCAGGTCGGTTACATTGCTACTTTGGCAATAGTAGCACCCGACAAGCTGACCATTCTCGTAGTACATGTTCGGCCGGAAGAACCACTGGCCGACGGAGACGATGACGATATCAAATTCCTCCACTTTGGCAGTCCAATTGGCGTCGGGCTCGTCCAAATACAAGTCGAGCAAACCGGTTAATATGGAGCCATTGGGTTCGGTTGGCTGGGCTCTCACCAGAAAAGGCGACCAGAGGCTCGCCACGGTGAAGTTGTGGGCTGGGAAATGATAGCGTTGGAACATTTTATCTTGAGTTAGCGACGCATCAACTGCATGTGTGACCTACACAACAAAGTGCACAAGATTACTAGACAAAGAAAGACAACGAAAACGCAACCACTTCACAAAAAAAAAATTGGTTAAGTTGGATTTAGCAATCGTAATGAATTAATTAAGAATAAACAATCGAATTTCCAACTAATGAAACGAATTAAGGAACGAGGCATACTCTGAGAAGAAGGCAGATCAATGACTGCATCTGGTTCCTGCCGACGGAGTCTCCGACGAAGGCCAGCGACTTGCCCCGGACCAGCTCCAGGAACTGCGCCGGGTTAAACTTCGGCAGCTCGCATCCGTCCGGCCGCCACCGCCACCGCAAGAACCCCGCGTCCGGCCGGCCGTACTTCATGCAGTTCTGGTTCTCGTGGATCGCCCAGCAGCTCTCGTTGGTGTAGTAAGGGGCCTTGGGATCGGGCACCCACTCGCCCTTCGATAGATCGCAGCGCTCCGAATCCTTCCCTCCCCCCGCCACTGCTCTCGAACTTGGAGGAGAAGGTAATGGCGGCGCTAAGCCCGTCGACAGCCGCCATGGGAGCGAGGGGAAGAGGTAGAGCGGAATGAGAGTGAGGGAGAGGAAAACGGTGGTCAAGAGGAGAACGGTCCTGTTTCCCGGCTTCATGGCGTCCGTCTCTTCACAGGATTGAAGCTCTCGCTCCGCTAGCTCGCAGCCTACACCGACGCTGCCGACACCGCGGAACTCCGCATGGAGAGTTGCTATATAATTAAGCAGAGAAACAAAGTCAACTATATCGCTCGGGCATAAAGAAAGAGGATTAGGTACGAAGTTGATATCTTATTTCAAAATCGGTAAAGAGTTGTTATCGATCGATCGTTTGGTGCCGAATAACGGCATTAGAAAAATTGGCATGCATGCTCTGCCAAAGAAGAAGTGCAATATCCATGATGAACTCGAAAAGAATGAGCTGTCCTGACCAGTGACCAACCGGTTGGTCAACTTCTGTTTGCTGTCGCTGTAAACAGACAACTGATCATTTCACCTTGATTCCCCTTGTTGTTGATTCAAGCGAACGAGTGGAAAAGAGATCGATGCCTTTGTGAATCCGCATCTCAAGCTGGCAGTGGAGTGAGATGTAGTTGGTCAACCTTGGAAAGCAGAGGACTGCATGTGTTATGCATTTGTAATGGTATCTCCACCGCTCTTTACCCACTGGCTCAGCAGCCTTGTCCTGCTATAAATGAACTCCGTTGCTCTGTTGCAGCCCCAACACAGTCGAGGAGTGAAGTGTCCGGATGGGAGGAGGCCAATCCACTGCCGGTCTTTGCTCTTGCTTTTGCTTCAGGTGCGCCGACGAGGAAGAGGAGAGGGAGGGAAAGTACTGTCCGAGCAAGGTGAGACCGAGCGACGAGGACCGGCGCCACTGGGTCGGCGAGCCGGACGTGGACAGGAAGGCGTCGGCTTTCATAGCCAAGTTCCATGAAGCTCGCTTCATGGACCTCGAGACTCAAACCTAGGACGTGGACAGTCTGTACAGTCTAGATGGTAGCTTTATATCTCTTGGTTTTTTTTTTAATCTTAATTAATTTGATAATTATGATCTATTTTCTTTTCGATCTTTTGGATTAAGCTTGCATAGATACGTCTCTTGTACTTGTACAGGCCGTCTCAACTCTTCTACTCTTCTTGAGGCCTTAGGCTTAAAAAAAAAAAAAAAAGATGTTAATATTTTTTTAAAATAAATATTATTAGAGAGGTTTAGTTTTATTAGTTATGGTAAAAAGTAAAAGTTGTCACCCTAACAGTTTAATACGATCAATTTTAAGATTATCTATGAGGAGGTAAATCAAGAAGTTGTAGTTGACTACTGTGGAAAGAGCATTTTTCTCAGCTTTACCGGGATTCAACCCATGCCCATTGTGTATTAGCCAACTCAACTATTCCAGGGGTGACATTTAATTTTATTAGTAAAATTTAAACGAACAATTTCATATATTACCAATAATAATTTATATAATTGAAAGTAGTGACAAACTAGCTATGCCACTTATCAATAACTTTATCTTACGTCAAACTTCACTTCTTTATTAGTAAAATTTAAAAAATAAAAAGTATTTATGTTAACTGATTTGGAAATGACTAATAAATTATAATAATATTATTAATATGCATTTTAATTGTTATTTAAAAAAATATCGATCAATTTTAACTTTGAGGAAAGAAAGTCTTGACACAACAATAAATTATTGTATGTGATCCTGTCCGAGAATCGAGGCGATGGACAATAGGGGACGTGGCGCTCCTGTTGACTCTTGACGGACTCCGAGTTGAAGGAACCTGCAACCACAACAACGTCAGTGCCGAGCCAGGATGGGGTTCCTCGACGATGACCCTCCGATGCTCAAATCAGTCTCCGACGGTATATAAGCGAGGAAACAAAGAAGCAGAGTAACAGGAGCTATAGTAAAGTGTGTATACCTCCGTCGAAGCTTGGAGCCCTTTATATAGGGCTCCGGGGAAGTACGTGCACGCTTCTCGAGGTATACACGCTTCTCAAAACTTCCCCTGAAAAGACATGTCAGGAAAGCATCCCTGATGCCATATCTCAATGACCCGGGCATATCTCTGACATGACAGTGGAAGCTTCCGTCATACGATCCTATGTCTGTCCATGCTGCCAACCATGTCGTCTGTCAGTGGTGCGAGTTCTCACGAGGATATTAGCTGATCCTCCTTTTGTCCGTTAGTGGGCCGAGCGGGAGGGCCGCTTGGCCAACCCCTTAGCCGTTCAGGTGGTCTAGCCCTTCGGCTGAGCGAAGTGGCCGCTCGGGCTATATTTCACTGTCAGAGTTCCGTTGTGCTGTGACCCCCTTTTCATCGGCTCCGAGGTTCGATGTAAGTTCGAGCGAGCTAGCCGCTCGATGTTTGTCTTGCTTTGAGCGTCAGAAGCTCGATGCCTGGCCAAGCTGTGGTGATATCTGATCGATACTTCTTTGTTCCGGTCGGGCGAGTGAGTTGTCCGACCGATCACCGATACATGGATGTTGACTGCTTAGACTTTGACTGCCACCATGACCATAACCCCATGAGGGGTGGGCCCTTATCGCCGAATCACATGCCTCCCCTTCGAGTCTAGTCGAAGGAGCCTGTAAGTCAGACTGATTGGACATCAAGAAGCATGGGACCGGTTGGCTGATCTGCCACCATATTAGTAGAACTCCGATCGATTCGTCGAAGAGTGTCGGCCGATCGTGAGATCGACCCCGGTAGCCGATCGGTGCTCCAAGCATTCGTACTTGGGCTTTCTCGTTCAATGCCTTCGGACGTTTGCGGTCAATGCTGACGTCACCAAAATCTCTTTGGAATTAGTGCAAATCACCCCATTAAGGCCTATCACGCGCCTATTAAATGCGAACCAGTGAGGGAATGCCACATGTCGCGGCCGCAGTTGCCATCTACCTGAAGCGACAGGCTTTGACGCGACGTCATGCGGTTTGAATTCTACGACTGGATCTGCGTCTTGGATTTCATGCCCTAGATCTGACGACTCTGCTCGGCCGAGCTGGGGGCTTATAGCACCGCAGTGCCGCCTTCCTTGCCATTGCTTTCTGCTTAGTGTTCCGGTGATACGTGACCAGTTGCTCCAGCGTTTCGCGATCAGTTGCTCCAGGGACTTCCCGTCTTCCTCTCTTCGTCCACGACAACCTTTCCTGTTCTCTGTAAGCCTTCTTCGATCTTCTCGTAGTTCTTTCAAATCTTCTCTTTTTTCTTGCGCTTTCTGTCCCCCTATTGAAATCCTGTTCTTGTTTTCCGACCATGGCTAGCTCTTCTCGGTCGTTCGACCCTGCTTCTGGTCTCTGGTACAGTACCATGAAGACCAGATTTGACGCGGGCGACGCCAAGAGCCTTAGGAATGTCTTTGAGATCCCCCTTGACCATGAGATAATCTTGGCCGATTCGTTCGATCGGCCAAACAATCCGTCGGCCGACAATATTTGTCTTTTCCGAGACCAATTTGTGGTCGACCTTCGATTCCCGACCCACTCCTTTATTCTTGAAGTTTGTAACTACTTCCGTGTCCCCCTTCCACAGCTCGTCCCCAATTCTTTTCGCTTGTTGTGTGGCGTCGTGTTGTTCTGGCTGCACGATATCTCTCTAACCTCTCAAGTCTTTCATTATTTCTACTATCCCAAGCAGTCCGAGCTAGGGACCTACCTTTTTTAGTCTCGGGTCGGCCTAGTCTTTTTTGACAAAATGCCAACTTCCAATAAACATTGGAAGGAGTATTTTTTTTTCTTTCTGCGACTTCCCGAATGGTCGAGCTTTCGGACGTGCTGGTAGGTCGAACTACCCCCTCATCCGGATCTGAAGAAGTATAAGAGCCAATCGGATTACCTTCACGCAGTGAACATGCTGGTCGATCAGAAATACGACATCCATAAGCTACTGCTGGAGGGTGTTATGTATATCTTTGATTTGAGTCTGATCCGTGCGAGGCTCCCAAGCGACTTAGGTATGGGATTTCTTACCCTTTTCCCTAAAATCTAATTGATTTTTTCTTTTCTTTTGCAACTAAAATCATGATGCGAGCACGTGCAACCGGTTTGACCAAACTCAAGGATGCTGGAATCGAGGTAGCTGTAGCAAGGGAAATGGCAAGCCTCTGCTTGACGCCGGTCGGCTCCCACAAAGGCACGCTGGCGGAGAGCGGCGGGACGCCTACTGTGGGCGAAGGCGACACCGGCCGGGCGACCAACACAGAGGTGGCAGGAAATCCACTCCCCTCCTGAGCGCAACCTGTCGCCCAGGCCGGAGGCTCCGAGTCTTCAGGTTTTGGCGAGCCGCTCGTCAGGTGCAAGAGACGCCGCACGACCACGCCTTCTTGATCCACCACCTCGGTCGCGAGGTCCTTTGAGCGAGGAGGTACATCGTCTCCCGCGGCCATCCCCGAAACAGTGGAGGCCACTTCATCCGATCAGACACCCTCCTTGGTCGATCTACCGACGGAGCCTATTGCCACGCGACCGATCGCGTCTCTGCCTCCGTCTCAAACCCAACAAAGGCCACTGCGGTCCAGGATCGATTTAGCATCAACTGCTGCTCCTTCCGGTTCGACGATTTCCTCCTCATCAGACTCGAGCGGCCGGCGATCGGTGACCGCGACCCTCAACCAACAGAGGACTACCTAGAGCAGTGCACCCACCTGACCATCCCTGAGCATAAGATTCTGATCCACGAGCCACTTGCTGGTGTTTGGGAGGAAGCGAGGGCCCGAGCGGCTACGATGCCCCCGGGGCAGCTCGGCAACAACCACCTGCAGATGTCCACCGGGGTACGTATTTCGCTACCAATTCACTAGTTACCTCTGATCGGTGCTAACATTTTTCTGTTCCATTGCAGTAGTACTGGGTGGAGAGTGTGACTATATGCCAACGACTCACTTTTGTAGAGGATGAGCTGAAGAAGCTCAAGCTTTCAGGCGGCACATCCTCTTCCCAGGGGCCATCAATCGCCGAGCTGCAGGGCGATTTGGAGAAGGCCAACAAACTCTTGGAGGTCGAGCGGAAGAAGTCCGCCGATCAGGCTATCATGTTGGGTTAGCTCGAGGGGCAGGTGAAGACTTATAACAAGAAGATCGAGCTGGCCACAACCAGAAAAAATCGTGCCATTACTGACCTGGAGCTGAAAACCTGGAGGCTCGGTCCTTCGCCCAGGAGCTCAAGGAGATGAAAGACCTACTGGCCCCTGAGCGAGACGACCGCTCGACTAGGGAAGCTACTCTTCGGGGGGCAAGTGCAGACCCTCGAAGATGCTCTAGAGGCTTCTCGCGCTGCTCTGAAGACTTACCAGGAGGCTGAGTCGGGTCGGTTTGAAATGATGAAGCAGGAGTACCTTCGCTCGAACAAATTTACCGACAAAGTTGTCCATCGGATCGTCCGAGCCTTCGAGTTGGCTATCGACGGGACGCTCGATCAACTGAAGGCAAACGGTCACCTTCCCGATGCCCTGACAGATGGCATCATCAACCGTAGCTAGCTGAACAATTCGATGTCCGATGACGTTTTGATTATCTTGAGTGAGGTAGTCCTGTAAGAGTTTTTCTTTTTGAAGTCTGAATGTATGCCCGTCGCTCGGCGGTGCCCCTTTTCGATTAATGGATATTCGCCTATTCGGCGAGCTTTGTTTTTATAATTCTCATATGTTTGCCCTCGCTCCTTTATTTTGGCGATAAGTGCTAGCCTCACATTGCCTTCAGCGAAGCATTTTTACAATATGGCCTTGAGTGGGCGGAATATTAAGGGCTCGGGTTGTCGTTTGACCTAGATGAATTCAGCAAGTTTTCTCGAGTTTAAGACCGCCGCTCGACTGTTGTTGGAAGCATGAGTTTAATGTCACCGCTTGACGATTTGACGAAGTTCAGGGTTTAAGGTCACCGCTCAATCGTCGGTAGACTAGGGTTTAACGTCACCGCTTGATGATTTGACGAAGACGTGAGTTTAAGGTCACCACTCGACCGTCGGTGGAGACTAGGGTTTAACGTCGCCGCTCGACGATTTGACGAAGACGCGAGTTTAAGGTCGCCGCTCAACCGTCGGTGGAGACTAGGATTTAACGTCGTCACTCGATGATTTGACAAAGACGTGAGTTTAAGGTCGTCGCTCGACCGTCGGTAGAGACTAGGATTTAACGTCATCGCTCGACGATCTGGTGAGCCGTTCAACCCGGAACTTTGAAACCCTTGGGTTCTTTTTTACTTATCCTACAACCAGAGTACAGGGCTATCGGGGTATAAAGATTGACTACTACATGAGTGCACCTCTTATCCGGCTCGGTAGGGCTGGAGATGATTTGCGTTCCATGGTCATTCCAATCATCCCTCGTCCTCATCCTCCAAGTAATAGACACCCGAGCGGAGCTTTCCCATGACCTTAAAAGGCCCACCCTAGGGGGCTTCCAGCTTCGAGACATCACCGACCGACTTTACTTTCTTCCACTCCAAGTCGCCGACCTGAAACGATTTAGGGATCACCCTTCGGTTGTAGCTCTGCCTCATCCTTTGCCGGTAGGCTATCAGCCGTACTACCGCTTTGGCGCGCACCTCGTCCACCAAGTCCAGCTCCAAGAGCCTTCACTCGACGTTGCCCTCACTATAGTGTTGTATTCGATCGGATTCAATGCCGACCTCGACGGGGATGACCGCTTCTCTGCCGTACACCAGGTGGAAATAAGTTGCCCTGATCTCTTCCTTGGGAGTCGTGCGAAGCGCCCACAATACACTGGGGAGCTCATCGACCTAGCTGCCTCCCATATGGTCGAGCTGAGCGTGGAGGATTCTGAGAATTTCGCAGTTGGCGACCTCCGCTTGCCCATTGCTTTGAGGGTAGATTACCGAGGTGAAGGCTTGCTGAATGTCATATCCCCGACACCATTCTCTGAGTCTTTGATCGGAAAACTACCTTCTGTTATCTGAGATGAGCCGACGGGGGATACCGAACCGGTAGATGATGTGCTGCCAGATGAACTTCATAACCCTCTGCTCGGTTATTCTTGCCAGCGGCTCGGCTTCTACCCATTTGGAGAAATAATCCACCACGACAAGCAGGAACTTCCGCTGACTTGTTGCCATGGAGAATGACCCGACAATGTCCATGCCCCACTGGTCGAACGGGCAAGAGATCGTGGATGCCTTCATCTCCTTGGCCGGCTGGCGTGAGAGACTATGATACTTCTGGCAGGACAGACAAGTGGCCACCATCCGAGCAGCATCCTCTTGGAGGGTCGGCCAGAAGTATCCAGCCAATAGGATCTTTCTGGCCAGTGAGCGGCCACCCAGATGTCCTCCGGAGGACCCTTGATGGACCTCCCGTAGTATGTAATCGACGTACTCCACTCTGACGCACTTAAGCAGAGGCCTAGAGAAGGCCTTCTTGTAGAGCTGATCCTCGATCAGGGTAAATCGACCAGCTCTTCTCCTTAATGTGTGAGCCTCCTCCTGATCGGACGGTGTAACTCCTGACCGCAAGAATTCACTAGAGTCGTTCTCCAATCACTTGGAAAGGAGAGTCCCTCCATTCAGTCGACATGAGCCACTAAAAATACCTACTCGATCGGCTGTGGTATGACGATCGGCGATAGCGAGCTGGCTAGCTTGGCCAGCTCGTCTGCAGCTTGGTTCTCCGATCGAGGGATTTTATGTATGACGACCTACCAGAAGTTGGCCTTTAATTTTTCGAAGGCTTCGGCGTAGAGCTTGAGTCACATATTACTTATCCCGAATGTCCCAGTTAGCTGCTGAGCGGCCAATTGAGAGTCCGAATGGATGAAAACCCTTATGGCTCCAACGTGCCGAGTGGCTTGTAGGTCGACTATCAGCGCCTTGTATTCGGCTTCATTGTTTGTTGCCCTATAGTCCAGTCGAACGGACAGCTGCATCCACTCGCCCCTGGGAGGAGATGAGAAATATACCGACCCCACTTCCTGCCAAGTAGACAAACCATCCACATATACTTTTTAAATGACTTCGGGCTCAGGATTGTGTACCTCAGTGATGAAATCCACCAAGGACTGCGCCTTGATGGTCGTTCGGGGCTAGTATTGGATGTCGAACTCGCTGAGCTCCGTAGTCCATTTGATTAGCCGTCCAGATGCTTCTGGATTCAGCAACACCCTCCCCAAGGGATTATTGGTCATTACGATGATGGAGTGGCTGGGGAAGTACGGGCGAAGCCTCCGAGCGGCGAGTATCAATGTGTAAGTCAACTTCTTAAGACCGATGTAGCGGGATTCAGCATTTTTCAATATATGACTCAGGAAGTACACTGGATGTTCCTCGTCGTTCGGCCTAACTAGTACTGAGCCGACTGCATGCTCGGTAGAGGATAAATAAATTCTGAGTGGCTCGCTGACAGTTGGCTTAGCTAATACAAGCAATGAATTGAGATATTCATTTAGTTCTTTACACGCTCGGTCACACTCCTCGTCCCATTGAAATTTGGTGACTCGACGTAATATCTTGAAGAATGGCAAGCTCCGATCGAATGCCTTGGAGATGAACCGAGACAGTGCTGTTATCCGACCGGTGAGACACTAGACTTCGTTCAGATTTCTAGGAGGCGACATGTCCTGTAGTGCCTTCACTTTGTAGGGGTTAGCTTCGATACCCCGTTCGATGACAATGTAGCCCAGAAATCGTTCGCTTTTCACGCCAAACAGACACTTGTTTGGATTTAGCTTGATCCCATATGCCCTAAGTGTCTAGCAGGTCTCCTTGATATCTACACATAAGTCAGCTGCTCGGAGGAATTTGATTAATATGTCGTTGACGTATACCTCCAAGTTATGGTCGATCTGTCATCGGAATACTTTGTTCATCAACCTTTGATAGGTGGCTCCAACGTTCTTCAATCCAAATGACATGACATTATAACAATATATACGTGCCATCAACCATAATAAAACTGACCTTTTCTTGATCTTCTTGGGCGAGCGGCACTTGGTAGTACCCTTGATATGCGTCCAGCATGCATATCAGCTCACACCCAGTAGTGGAGTCTACCATCTGATCAATCCGAGGCAGTGGGTAGAAGTCCTTTGGGCACGTCTTGTTGAGGTCCCGGAAGTCAATGTAGACTCGCCACTTGTTACCCGGCTTCGAGACCAGCACTACATTCGTGAACCAGCTCGGGAATTGAACTTCCCGCATGTGGCCGACCTCCAGCAGCTTCTCCACTTCCGCCCGGATGATCAGATTTTGCTCGGCGCTAAAGTCTCTCTTCCTTTGTTTCACCGGATGAGTGTCCGGTCAGACGTGGAGTTGGTGTTGCGCGATGCTAGGGGAAATCCCGGGGAGCTCGTGTGTCGACCATGCGAACACGTCGTGGTTTCACTGGAGATAGGCGATCAGCTCCGCCTTCTGTTCAGCTTCCAGGTCGAGCGCTATGAAAGTTGTTGCTTCCGCTCGGCGAGGATGGATTTACACTTTCTCTTTCTCCTCATAAACTAGAGTAGGCGATTTTTCAGTGATGATGCTTACCTCTAGTCTGGGAGCCTTTCGAGTGGATCTGGCCTCGGTCTTGCCCATCTCAATGTAGCAGCGCCGAGCGGCTAGCTGGTCGCCTCTGACTTCTCCAATCCGATCGTTAACCAAGAACATGATCTTTTAGCAGTAGATTGAAACTACCGCCCAGAACTCATTGAGGGGCGGCCGACCCAAGATGACGTTGTATGCTGAGAGGGCATCTACCATGATGAAGTTTGTGCTTCAGGTCCTCCTGAGTGGCTCCTCTCCAAGTGATGTGGCCAATTTGGTTTGGCCGATCGGCTGCACCTCATTGCCAGTGAACCCATATAGTGGGGTCATCATTGGCAGTAGCTCGCCTTGGTCAATCTGGAGCTGATCGAAAGACTTCTTGAAGATTATATTCACCGAGCTCTCTGTGTCAACAAAAACTCGATGGATAGTATAATTAGCAATTACCGCTCGGATGATGAGGACGTCGTCGTGCGAGACTTCTACTCCCTCAAGGTCTCGGGGCCTGAAGCTGATCTCAGGTCCACTTGCCCTTTCTTGGCTGCACCCCACTGCATGTATCTTCAACCAGCGGATGTATGACTTCCGGGCTCGATTGGAGTCACCGTTGGTCGGCCCACTAGCGATGATGTTTATTTCCCCCTGCGCGACATTACTTCTGTTCTCCTTCTCCCGAGCGGATGGCCTGATTCACTCATGCGCGGCTTGGGAAGGATCAGTGCTTCCCCTTTGCTGATGATGCTACTGCCGCTCGGGAGATATTCTCGCATCTTCCCGTCGCCCGGCAGATTGATGCCTATGTCGCCGTTTGGGAGAAAGAGATCATCGACGATAGCCCCTTGGGGCCGGTTTGGCGATTGGTGCTAGACCATGACAATCACGTGTGTTGTGCGACGTCGATTGGTGGAAGGAATAGAACATAGGTGTCCATACCTTGCCCTTTGGTGCCTTCGACCGATCGGAAGCCACGTGCTGCACGGCATGTGCCCTCGTTTCTTGGTGCGGTCGACCTTCAGCTCTTGGCCCCCTTGGTAATTGGTGGCTGCTCGATAGTCGTCGTTCGGTTGGCACCGAGGGTTCGACTGGTGCTTCATTCCTTCTAGCTGCCTGGGCCTCCTCCACGTTTATATACTCATTAGCCATCTTGAGCATATGGTCGTAGTCTCGGGGCGACTTCCTGATGAGCGACCGGAAGAAGTATCCCTCTACGAGCCCTTGGGTGAAGGCATTCATCATAGTCTCAGATGAGACCAAAGGGATGTCCATAGCTACCTGATTAAATTGTTGGATGTACGCCCGAAGAGCTTCTCTTGGTCCTTGCTTCAAAGAAAATAAACTGACGCTTGTCTTCTGGTAGCACCGACTGCTCGTAAAATGATGTAGGAAGGTCGTTCGGAAATCTTTGAAGCTTTGTATCGATCTGTTCGGCAGTCCCCTGAACCATCGTTGTGTCGAGCCGGAGAGCGTGGTAAGGAAGACCCGACACTTCACCCCATCCATATATTAGTGAAGGGTGGTCGCGTTGTCAAACTTGCCCAAATGGTGGTCTGGATCGGTCGACCCGTTGTCTTCTCCAATAGCCAGTGGAGCGTAGTGTCTGGGCAGAGGGTCCTGCAATATCACTTCGAAGAACTGGCGATTGATCTGCTCGAGGGATGCGTTTGCTCGCGGTGCTTTGCCTTTCCTGGCATCCCGAACGGACGCTTCGTCCGAAGAAGATCCGCGCTCTTGATTCGCTTGCGCGATTTCCGAGAGCATCTAGAATAGAGCTCGATGGAATGGTATTGGCACGGGGGGTGCTTCTCCTTGCGTGCCAGTCGACCCTCTATTTTGCCCCTAGATGGAGAGTTGCTCCGGCCGGTCTTCTTACACCGCTCAACCCCCGAACACCGATGTTGCTTGTTGTGCCAGCCGATCGGCTAGCGCCTTTTGCTATTGCTACTCGACTATTTTGGTTGTCCGAGCTTGCACGAGCATATCGAGCTCCTCTTGAATGAGCGTCACGGTGTGAAGCCGTCCAACTTATTCCATTTTCTCAGCTCGGATACAGGTGTTAGGACCTTCGGACGCGGCTAGAGAGGGGGGGGGTGTGAATAGCCGACCCCAAAATTCACGTTTCTTCCTACAATTTTAGTTAGCGCAGCGAAAATAAAAGATAGAAACGAAACAAGAGAATATCAAATCTCAAACGCGACGATATAACGAGGTTCGGAGATGATACTCCTACTCCTCGGCGTGTCCGTAAGGTGGACGAATCCTATCAATCCGTCGGTGGATGAGACCCCGGAAAACCGGCTAATAAAAACTCCTTCTGGGTGGAGAAACCTCGCCACAATCTCTCTTGCAACAGCAAGATAGGAGTACAAAGATAAAGCAAGAAGCCAAGAACAATATGAATGTAAAAACACTAGTTTGTTTGCCTTCTCATCGACTGGTGATGAAGCAACCACTTCACGGATGCCAACAACAGCAGCAACTGATCAGTTGGAGTCCAGCCGAGGGAAGCTCACACGAAGCTTCAGCAGTGGAGAGCTCAACAAAGCTCAGATCACAGGAGCAAGAAGAAGTCCACACCACTCTAGAGGCCCTCCACATCTTGATTTATATGAACCTGCGAAGAAGAAGACACAGATACAGAAATCTAGCTGTTGTGACTCAACGGCTAGACCTGGACCGATCAGGCTCCACCCTGATCGATCCAGGACGGATCTGATCGGTCAGGGGACCGATCAGGCCCTAGGCTGATCGGTCCCCAGACCGATCCCAACTCTCACAGAGAGGTGGTTGCAGAGCCCTGATCGGTCTGTGGACCGATCAGGCCATAGGTGGATCGGTCCACAGACCGATCCCTCCTATTCCTTCTCCCAATCTGTTTGGTTACTGATCGGTCACCAGACCGATCAGATGACCCACAGTGAGAATCAATGCATCACTGGATCGGTCAGCAGACCGATTCAATTTCCCAGCCTTAAACCCTAAAGCCTTCCTGATCTAGAGAATGAGCTACCGAGCCCTCTCTGACCTAGTCCGGAGAACGAGCTACCGAGCCCTCTCCGACTTCCACGTCCGGTCCAGAGAACGAGCTACTGAGCCCTCTCTGACCTAGTCCGGAGAATGAGCTACCGAGCCCTCTCCGACTTCTACGTCCGGTCCAGAGAACGAGCTACCGAGCCCTCTCTGACCTAGTCCAGAGAACGAGCTACCGAGCCCTCTCCAACTTCGTCCGGTCCAGAGAACGAGCTACCGAGCCCTCTCTGACCTAGTCTGGAGAACTAGCTACCGAGCCCTCTCCGACTCCATCCAGTCCAGAGAACGAGCTACCGAGCCCTCTCTGACCTAGTCTGGAGAACTAGCTACCGAGCCCTCTCCGACTCCATCCAGTCCAGAGAACGAGCTACCGAGCCCTCTCTGACCTAGTCCGGAGAACGAGCTACCGAGCCCTCTCTGACCTAGTCCGGAGAACGAGCTACCGAGCCCTCTCCGACTCCATCCAGTCCAGAGAACGAGCTACCGAGCCCTCTCCGACCTCCCATGCCAAGCTTCCATACTTGGACTTTTCCCCGTGCCCAGCTCCCTGCTTAGACTTTTCCCGTGCCAAGCTCCCTGCTTGGACTTTTCCGTGCCAAGTCTCCATACTTGGACTTTTCCCAAATCAGGTCAACTCAAGTCGGGTCAACCAGGTCAACCTTGACCAAAGGTTGCACCCACAATTCCCCAAGTTCCTATTCTTGTCAAACATCAAAATATAACTTCTCCATTCTTGTCCAACATCAAAATATACCTCGAGTCAGGTCAACTCGAGTCGGGTCACCCAGGTCAACCTTTACCTAAGGTTGCATCAACAATCTCCCCCTTTTTGATGTTTGACAAAAACCATAATCAAGTTAGGTTAACCCGATAACCTAACTTAGGTTTTCCAATAGTTCTCCAATGTTCTTCTTTGAACATTCTCTGAACATTCTCCCCAAACTCCAATGTTCTTCCTTGAATATTCTCTGGACATTCTCCCCCTTTTTGACACACATCAAAAGGAGTGAGTCAAGGTCAAGAGTTTCTTCCTAATGAAAGTCCCATACCTTTCATTGAAACCCTTAATTTCCCCCTTGATATTAAAATCAACAATCAACTTAGTGATAATCACTTATTAAAAAAAACTTGACGAGCAAAAATCCCCCCTAAAAGTCAACTCCCCCTTGACCATTAGGTAAAACTCCTCCTAAAGGTCAACTCCTCCTTGACCATTGCACCAACAATGTCTTGGAGAGTTTCAACCCTTTAGAAATCTAAAGCACCAACTTCCATAGCTGAAATTTCAGACAACAGTCGAAAATCAGCATTTTGGCACGCTCTGATCGGTCACCAGACCGATCAGGACTCCACTGGATCGGTCATCCGACCGATCCACACTACCCTGGATCGGACCAGTGACCGATCCAGACTTCCCTGGATCGGACCAATGACTGATCCAGACTTCCCTGGACCGATCAGGATCTCCTCTGATCGGTCCACGACTCTCTGATAAGGATTTCTGATTTTTCTCTCGAAATTCAGAAACCCCTAAAAATAAAAACACAGAAAATTCCAAATATTGTAAAATTTTGAGGATACATTCCTCATAACATATATTATCATGGAAAAATAATTTTCTATGAAAATAACTCCCATTTTTTAATCTTGATACAAAGTTCGAAAGACTTTGAAATAGCTCAAGGTTAATCTATCTTCGTATCAACTTGCTCAATGATGAATGCTATCACTAGAAAAGCTTTATCAAGGTTTTTCAAATCAATTTTGAAATGATCTTAAACCATTCAATTTAGGACCACAATCTTAGGGCTAAATGTACATGCCTTGTACACAAGTTTTCCCTATGATCCTCAAATTTGAATTAGGCTCATCTAGGTACAAGAGCTATGCACCTTGATCCTAACTCATCATCCTAATATCTCACACACATCTAAGGTGTATCAAACATATCCAAGTCAATTTTGATGTGAGATATGAGTTTAGGTCATCTTAAGCTAAGTTCTCATGCATTTTCTAAACAACAATTAGATCTCCATATCAAATTGTGTTTTTATCCTTAAATCAATTTAATTGATCATAAATGCAAGAGATAATGACATGACATAAAATAATATCATAAGTAGAAATATGTGCCAATGTCATGATGTCATGACATAAAGTATGAAACTTAAATAAGGCATGACATATAACTAACCTAAGTATTATCATGACATTTCAAATGATAATAAAATAAATATGATGTCATGACATGGCATATGACAAACAATGTATGGCAAATAACATATAAAAGTATAGAAAATGCCTAATTCTAGCCTTAGTTGTCATTTTTGATAATTTTGATCATTTTACCATAAATTCTATATTCCTAAGTGTAATAGACCTAAAATCATATACTAAAGATTTTTAGATCACTATGTACCAATTAGATTGACCCTAGAAAACTCCTCAAATGTGGTTGACACATCCTAATCACCTTAGGAATAATTTTTAATTTCATTTTCAAGGCTTGATTACACCTTGAAAATTCCTAAAATGCCACTTTTGCCATGAGTAGGTTAACTACCTATCCAATTAAGGTTGACACACCCTAAACCATCTAGCGTGAAGGAATCACGCTCCTAGGAACCCAATACCTATTTGAGCTCATTGGGTTCACTAAATATTCACTAGGGATGACTTCCCTAGCAACCCTCCTAATGACCCTCCTAGGCTTTAAAGCCTTGGTCATTTGGAACTCATCAAGATCAACTCTAGGGGTGACTCCCCTTGTGACCTTAGTGGTGGTCTTCTTAGCCCTAGGTCTTGTTCCATAATCGAATGGAACATTATGATAAGCGGGCTTGACCACTTGAGACTTATGTTTGTGACCCAAACCTCTCATGTCCTTGGGCTTTGATTTTTGACCCTTAGACCCTAGAGTTGACTTCTCCAAATTCTTAAGAGCCTTTTCTAAAGTGTCAAGTCTTGACCTCAAGACTTGATTTTCCTTCTTTAATACCTCAAGCTTTAATTTTCCATTTTTCTTTGAGGTATTTTTAGGCATATGTCTAGTTGTTTTGGGATTCCTATCTAGGTTTTCCTTAACCTTAGATGAGTTAACTCTAGGGTTGGCATTTCTAGCATTGTCCTTATCTAGGCTAACATGTTTGGCACCTAAGCACATGTATCGGTTTCTATGGTTATCATGCTTATCATTATTGACAATTGCAATAAAACTACTAGCATGTGTCTTATTAGAATTGCAAGAATGTGCCTTAAAGAATACCTTAGGGTTTGCCTTAGCTCCCCCCATAGTTGTGCTTGATCTCTTGTCCTTGTGAGGTTGCCTCCCCCTTGGACATTGACTCCTATAATGCCCCCTTTACTTGCATTGGAAGCACACCACGTGCTCATTGCCCTTGCGTATCGGGACTCCGACTTCCTTGACTTTTGGTGCCGGTGGAGTCTTCCTAATCCTCTTTGGACATTTACTTTTGTAATGCCCATATTCCCTACACTCAAAGCACATTATATGTAATTTACTTGAAATTAAGTTGCTTGAGTTACCTAGGGTTGAGGATGGATATAAGCTCTCTCCGTCATCCCTTCCGGAGGTAGAGGCTTCTTCTTCTTACTCCAGTCTTGAAGAAGAACTCTCCTCCTCTTCTTCCTTAGATGTTGAGTAGCCCTCAACTTCTAATTCCATACCTCCATGATGTGAGCTACTTGGCTCACTTGACTCCTCTTCATGACTTGAATTGGAGCTCTCCTCATGGAACTTAGCCAAGTTGTTCCACAACTCCTTGGCATTGTTGTATCCACCTATCTTACACAAGATATCATTAGGTAATGAAAATTCAAAGATTTTCGTTACCTCGTCGTTGATTATGGATTGGTGGATTTGTTCCTTCGTCCACTTCTTCTTCTCGAGAGGTTCTTCTTCTTTATCTACCGGAGGAATAAAACCTACTTGTACACAATTCCAATTTACTAGGTTAGTCATAAGAAAATACTTCATTCTTACCTTCCAATACGCGAAGTCGTCGCGATCGTAGAAGGGTGGAATCGTGACGTCTTCTCCAAGTTGATCCATTCTCTAGCTCGTGCTCCCCCGGGTGTTAATCCGACGAAGAGCGACCTCGCTCTGATACCACTTGTTAGGACCTTCGGACGCGGCTAGAGAGGGGGGGTGTGAATAGCCAACCCCAAAATTCACGTTTCTTCCTACAATTTTAGTTAGCGCAGTGAAAATAAAAGATAGAAACGAAACGGGAGAATATCAAACCTCAAACGCGACGATATAACGAGGTTCGGAGATGATACTCCTACTCCTCGGCGTGTGCGTAAGGTGGACGAATCCTATCAATCCGTCGGTGGATGAGACCCCGTAAAATCGGCTAATAAAAACTCCTTCTGGGTGGAGAAACCTCGCCACAATCTCTCTTGCAACAGCAAGATAGGAGTACAAAGATAAAACAAGAAGCCAAGAACAATATGAATGTAAAAACACTAGTTTGCTTGCCTTCTCATCGACTGGTGATGAAGCAACCACTTCACGGATGCCAACAACAGCAGCAATTGATCAGTTGGAGTCCAGCCGAGGGAAGCTCACACGAAGCTTCAGCAGTGGAGAGCTCAACAAAGCTTAGATCACAGGAGCAAGAAGAAGTCCACACCACTCTAGAGGCCCTCCACATCTTGATTTATATGAACCTGCGAAGAAGAAGACACAGACACAGAAACCTAGCCGTTGTGACTCAACGGCTAGACCTGGACCGATCAGACTCCACCCTGATCGATCCAGGACGGATCTGATCGGTCAGGGGACCGATCAGGCCCTAGGCTGATCGGTCCCCAGACCGATCCCAACTCACACAGAGAGGTGGTTGCAGAGCCCTGATCGGTCTGTGGACTGATCAGGCCATAGGTGGATCGGTCCACAGACCGATCCCTCCTATTCCTTCTCCCAATCTATTTGGTTACTGATCGGTCACCAGACCGATCAGATGACCCACAGTGAGAATCAGTGCATCACTAGATCGGTCAGCAGACTGATCCAGATACCGATAGTATCACTGGATCGGTCAGCAGACCGATCCAATTTCCCAGCCTTAAACCCTAAACCTTCCTAATCTAGAGAACGAGCTACCGAGCCTTCTTTGACCTAGTCCGGAGAACGAGCTACCGAGCCCTCTCCGACTTCCACGTCCGGTCCAGAGAACGAGCTACCGAGCCCTCTCTGACCTAGTCCGGAGAATGAGCTACCGAGCCCTCTCCGACTTCCACGTCCGGTCCAGAGAACGAGCTACCGAGCCCTCTCTGACCTAGTCCGGAGAACGAGCTACCGAGCCCTCTCCGACTTCTACGTCCAGTCCAGAGAACGAGCTACCGAGCCCTCTCTGACCTAGTCCAGAGAACGAGCTACCGAGCCCTCTCCAACTTCGTCCGATCCAGAGAATGAGCTACCGAGCCCTCTCTGACCTAGTCCGGAGAACGAGCTACCAAGCCATCTCCGACTCCATCCAGTCCAGAGAACGAGCTACCGAGCCCTCTCCGACCTCCCATGCCAAGCTTCCATACTTGGACTTTTCCTCGTGCCCAGCTCCCTGCTTAGACTTTTCCCGTGCCAAGCTCCCTGCTTGGACTTTTCCGTGCCAAGTCTCCATACTTGGACTTTTCCCGAATCAAGTCAACTCAAGTCGGGTCAACCAGGTCAACCTTGACCAAAGGTTGCACCCACAATCCCCCAAGTTCCTATTCTTGTCAAACATCAAAATATAACTTCTCCATTCTTGTCCAACATCAAAATATACCTCGAGTCAGGTCAACTCGAGTCGGGTCACCCAGGTCAACCTTGACCTAAGGTTGCACCAACAACAGGTGTGTTCCCACAAACAGCACCAAATTTGATCCTGTCCAAGAATCGAGGAGATGGACGCTGGGGACGTGGCACTCCTGTTGACTCTTGACGGACTTCGAGTTGAAGGAGCCTGCAACCACAGCAGCGTCAGTGCTGAACTAGGGTGGGGTTCTCCGACGATGACCCTCCAACGCTTAAGTCAGTCTCCGGCTGTGTATAAGCGAGGAAACAAAGAAGCAGAGTAATAGTAGCTACAGTAAAGTGTGCATACCTCTGTCGAAACTTGGAGCCCTTTATATAGGGATCCGGGAAAGCACGCGCACGCTTCTCGGGATATACACGCTTCTCAAAGCTTCTCCTGAAAAGACATACCAGGAAAGCGCCCCTAACACCATACCTCAATGACCCGGGCATATCTCTGACATGACAGTGGAAGCTTCCGCCGTACGATCCTATGTCTGTCCATGCCGCCAACCATGCCGTCTGTCGGTGGCACGAGTTCCCACAAGGATATAGTTGATCCTCCTTTTGTCCGTTAGTGGGCTGAGCGGGAGGGCCGCTTGACCAGCTCTTGGCCATTCGGGTGGTCTAGCCCTTCGGCCGAGCGGAGTGGCCGCTCGACCAATATTCCACTATCAGAGTTCCGTTGTGCTGTGACCCCTTTTCACCGGCTCCAAGGTTCGATGTAAGTTCGAGCGGGCTAGCCGCTTGGTCTATGTCTTGCTTTGAGCGTCGGAAGCTCGATGTCTGACCGAGCTGTGGTGATATCTGATAGATACTTCTTTATCCCGGTTCAGCGAGTGAGTTGTTCGACCGACCACCGATACATGGATGTTAACCGCTTAGACTTTGACTGCCATCGTGGCCATGACCCCCTGAGGGGTGGGCCCTTATCGCCGGATCAGTATGTAACCTTGAGCAATAGGTTCAAGTACTAAATATAGCCATTACGTAAAATAGACTCTTTCTTGAAATCTTGTATTAGAGGGAGCTTCGTAAACTAAATTATCTTTTTATTAATTATAATTTTGACAAATTATTAAGAAAATTTATTTAACCAAAAATAGTTAACTGTTGGAATCCCAAGGTGTTTTAATGTGATCAAACAGATTAAGTTAGGTTTTGTTTGGTTTAACCCTTGTGTCTAAGTGTGCAAGAGCTTAGGAGCACAGGAAGTCGAGCGGAAGACGCGGTTAGCTAGAAGGACGACATGGGGAGAGAGCCGACGGGTTCGGTGCGTTTGAGGGACGAGGTGCCGCGGAAAAGTACACCGGTGGACGAGAAGAACGTGCGCGACGTTTGAGGGACGAGAAATCGGGGAGGAAGACTACTCGAGGAGAAGGTCGAAACTTGGGTTTGGGTGAGCCCTTTTTCAGATGGCCGAGATCACCCAAGAAAGCGGAGCCGAGCAGAAGACCCAGATCAAGGCGAGCTGAACCAGAGCAGAGGGCTCGGACTAAAAAAGTCAACACTATTGACTTTCTTGGTCCGGGTGCCTAGAACCAGTCCGGGGTGCCCGAACCTGGATTTTATCCAGATCGCGGTCAAACGCAATCTATACGAAAAGGGATAAAATTTTATCCTCTCCTAGGCGCCTGGAACCCTTCCAGGCACCTCGACCAAGGCTCTAAATATAGCCTTGGTCCAAGAAGCTGAACAACAACTTGTAATCCATTTCTGTTTGTTCTACTTTTCTTTGTGTGCTGTTAACGTTGTAAAAGGCTATTCCACCCGAAGGAGATCTTCAGATAGTGCGTTTAATTCTTCTTGGATTAGCAATCTTCTAATTGCAAACCAAGTAAGTCCTTTGTGCCTATTTCCTGTTTAATTAGTCTTTTTATTTTTAATTGCAAGTATTCTTAATTTAGTTATAAGTCGAGAAAGGGTTGATTTATTTTTTCAGAGCAATTCACCCCTCCCCTCTTCTGGCCTCCAAAGGGACCAACAAGTGGTATCAGAGCGAGGACGCTTCAGAAGGACTAACCGTCAACCGAAGCAAAGCAACCAATAGCCGAACCAAGCATCGTTCCACCAAAATTCGAGGGAGATTTCACACACTGGAAACGCCGTATGGAGGTATGTCTGAAAATGTACTTTGAAATTTGTTTAATAATAAAATATGATTTTGTAGCTCCTACGAATCAAAATGGAGAGGAAAAAGAAGAAAGTCTTTGGACGAAGAAAGAACAAAACGATTCTGTAGCAAATAACCGAGCAGAATATCACTTGCTGAGCGTGTTGCCGCCTTAAGAAGTCAATCGCATCAGAAGCTACTCGTTGGCCAAAGAACTCTGGGAAAAATTCCTGGAACTCCATGAAGGCACATCCGAAGCTAAACTTGCAAGAAGAGTTATACTTCGGAACAAACTGACAAATATCCATCTGGAAAAAGGTGAGAAGGTAGCTGATCTACACGCAAAGATAAAAGAACTAATCACTGGACTCGAAAACCTCGGTGAAATGATAACCAACCGGGACACGATATGCTATGCACTCAATGCCTTTCTCAGGACTCCAGAGTAGACCTCAATAATCAATACCTACTATATCTCGAAGGACCTGGAGGTAAGTACCTTAGAGGAACTCTTTTATACTCTTGAATTACATGAAACTAGATGTGCAGGGACATCAAAAGACTTAAGCCAGATTATGACGCTAAATGTAACTAAGAAGGATGAACCCGAGTCAGACTCAGAAGAAGATCAAGAAGCTTATATGGTAAGAAATTTTAAAAAATTCTTTAGATCTAATAAATTTAAAGAAATGTAGAATAAGAAAAATCCAAGAAATAGAAGAAGGGTTCGTTGCTACTAGTGTCAAAAGGAAGGACATTTAAAAGAAGATTGCCCAGAACTCAAGAAGGATAAAGTCAAGATACCCAAGAAGTACAGGACTCTAAAAGCTACTAGGGATGACAACTCATCATTTGAGTCCGAAATACAAGAATATGACGGTATAGCATTGATGGCGAACCATGAAGAGCAAATCACATCAGAAGCCAACATCGATGAAGGGGGGAGCAATTTCAGATGAATGTAGCGAAGCAGGGGGAGAGTCAGGCTTTAAGTCTGATATGGTAAGTGAGGTATGACTCTTACCTCCTGATCATCTTTATTATGGTATTAAATCTATGACAAAATCTATGTATAAATTAAAAAGTAAAAATAATAAATTAAAGAATGAAAACTTAGGAATAAAAAGAATTTTAACAAAATCATGTCTTATAGAAGATTTTGATAAAGTAAGACTTGAAAATGATAAATTAAAAGAAGAAATAGAAAACTTAAGAAATTCTACTTATTCAAATATTTATGCTTTTAGAAACTATAGAGGATTAAACTGTTACTATAGGTTTCACAAAAGTCAGATTAGAAAAATATCAAAAGCTTATGTACCTAGAAAATACCTGATTAACCCTGTAGGAAGGAACCTCTATTGGATTCCAAAAATGTGTTTAAATTAAAAGAATAATTAAGACTTAGGGCTTTCAGGTAGAAAATTGAATATTTGAATTCATTAAAAGGCTTTGTCTAGAAGTGGTTGATGATTCAATAAGCAAAAAGGTCTAGTAACTCGCCACAGCCTCGAAGCCAATTTCTGAATTAAATATTTAATTGACAAACTGATAAGCATAAAATAGTTAATTGCTTTCAATATTTGTCAATGGTTTAACACTTATTAAAATTTCTTCTAACAATTTCACTTAGAAAAATTCAATATTTAAATTATTTCTGTTTAAAATATTTTTTAAGTTATTTATTCCGTTGCATAAAAATTTTATTTTTAACTTAGAAAATTAAATTATTCTTACTTAGAAATTTTTCTGCCTAGAAATTTTCTCACTTAAAATTTTTTAACACTTAAAATTTTCTAATTTATTGCATTTTTTTTTAAAGTTAACCTTAGACTTGTTAAGAAACTCCATTTTTTTTTATGTGATCAAAGGGGGAGAACGATATTAAGTCTAGGGGGAGATATGATATAATCTAATTTTTAAATTGAAAAATCTTTTTGCACTTATTTGCAAAATTAATTGTTTTTATATTGCATTTGTCTACCTTAGCTTAATTTGGGTTGCTCACATCAAAAAGGGAGAGATTGTTGGAACCCCAAGGTATTTTGATGTGATTAAACAAGTTAAGTTAGGTTCTGTTTGGTTTAACCCTTGTGTCTAAGTGTGCAGGAGCTTAGGAACACAGGAAGTAGAGCGGAAGATGCGACTAGCGAGAAGGACGACACGGGGAGAGAGGCGACGGGCTTGGTGCGTTTGAGGGATGAGGTGCCGTGGAAGAGTACATCGGTGGACGAGAAAAATGTACGCGACGTTCGAGGGACGATAAACCGGGGAGGAAGGATGCTCTAGGAGAATGCCGGAACTTAGGTTCGGGTGAGTCCTTTTCCGGATGGCCAAGATCACCCAAGCAAGCAGAGCTGGAGCGGAATACTCGGATCGAGGTGAGCTGAACCGGAGCAGAGGGCTCGGACTAAAAAGTCAACATTATTGACTTTCTTGGTCCGGGCGCCCAGAACCAGTCCGGGCACCCGGAACTAGTCCGAGTGCCCGGACCAGTTTGGGGCGCCCGGACCCGTCCGGGGCGCCCGGAACCCTTCCGGGCGCCCGTACTTGGATTTTATCCAGATCGCGGTCAAACGTGATCTATGCGAAAAGGGATAAAGTTGTATCCCCTCCCAAGCGCCTGGAACCCTTCTAGGCGCCCCGACCAAGGCTATAAATATAGTCTTGGTCCAAGAAGCTGAACAATAACTTGTAATCCATTTTTGTTTGTTCTAATTTTCTTTGTGTGTTGTTAACGCTGTAAGAGGCTACTCTGCCCGAAGGAGATATTCAGATAGTGCGCTTCATTCTCCTTAGATTAGCAATCTTCTGATTGCAAACCAAATAACTCCTTTCTATCTATTTCCTATTTAATTAGTTTCTTTATTTTTAATTACAAGTATTCTTAATTTAGTTATAAGTCGAGAAAGAGTTGATTTATTTTTTCAGAGTAATTCACCCCTCCCCTCTTGTCGACCTCCAAAAGGACCAACATTAACTAATAAACATCAACAGTGAATTATTAAAAAAATTGAAAGAAAAATAAAATTTTTAAAAAATATAACGAGCAGCTGGATTGATCATGCGCCCACTGCTGCACCTTCCGGTCCTGTGGCCTCCTCCTAGTCAGACCCGAGCGGTCGGCGATCCGTGACGGCGGCCCTCAACCTTCTAACAGAGGACCATCATCCGGGCGACATCCTCTTGGAGGGTCGGCCGGAAGTATCCAGTCAATAGAATCTTTCTGGCCAGTGAGCGACCGCCCGGATGTCCTCCGTAGGACCCTTGATGTACCTCCTGCGATATGTAATCGGCGCCCTCCGATCCGACGCACTTAAGCAGAGGCCTAGAGAAGGCCTTCTTGTAGAGTTGATCCCCGATCAGGGTGAACAGACCATCTCTCCTCCTCAATATGCGAGCCTCCTCCTGATCGGACGGTGTAGCTCCTAACAGCAAGAATTCCGATAGAATCGTTCTCCAGTCACTTAGAAAGGAGAGTCCCTCCATTTGGTCGACATGAGCCACTAAAGATACCTGCTCGATCGGTTGTGGTATGACGATCGGCGATAGTGAACTGGCTAGTTTGGCCAGCTCATCCGCAGCTTGGTTCTACGATCGGGGGATTTTATGTATGACGACCTCCCGAAAGTTGGCCTTTAGTTTTTCGAAGGCTTAGGCATAAAGCTTGAGTCGCGCATTACTTATCTCGAATGTCCCAGTCAGCTGCTGAGTGACCAATTGAGAGTCTAAGTGGATGAGGACCTTGATGGCTCCAATGTGTCGGGCGACTTGCAAACCGGCTATGAGCGCCTCGCACTCGACTTCATTATTTGTGGCTTTGTAATCCAGCCGAACGGACAATTGTATTTGTTCCTCTTGGGGGGGGGGGGGGGGGGGGGATGAGTAATATGTCGATCCTTCTCCCCTACCAAGTAGACGAGCCATCCACATATATCTTCCAAACGGCTTCCGGCTCAGGATTTTGTACCTCAGTGACAAAATCCGCTAGGGCTTGCACTTTGATGGCTGTTCGGGGATGGTATTGGATGTTGAACTCGCTGAGCTCTGTTGTCCATTTGATTAGCCGTCCAAACGCTTCTGGATTGAGGAGGAATCTCCCCAAAGGACTGTTGGTCATCACGATGATGGAATGCGCGAGGAAGTATGGGGGGAGCCTCCGAGCGGCGAGAACCAACGCATAAACCAACTTCTTGAGACCGGTGTAGCGAGATTCAGTGTCTTTCAATATATGATTTAAGAAATACAATGGTTGTTCTTCGCTATTTTGCCTAACCAGTGCCGAGCCTATCGCGTGCTCGGTCGAGGACAGATAAATTCGGAGTGGTTCGTTGACAATTGGTTTAGCTAGCATAGGTAATGAGTTAAGGTATTCCTTAAGCTCTTTGAACGCTCGGTCGCACTCCTGGTCCCATTAAAACTTGGTGGCTCAGCACAATATCTTGAAGAATGGTAAACTCCTATCGGATGATTTGGAGATGAACCAAGACAACGCTGTTATCCAACAAGTGAGACGTTGGGCTTCCTTCAAATTTCTCGGCAGCGGCATGTCTTGTAGTGCTTTTACTTTGCTAGGATTTGCCTCGATGCCCCACTCGGTGACGATGTAGCCCAGGAATCACTCGCTCTTTGCACCGAACAGACACTTGTTAGGATTCAGTTTGATTCTGTATGTCCTGAGTGTCTGGCAGGTCTCCTTGATATTTGCACATAGGTCAGCTGCTCGGAGGGTTTTGATTAATATGTCATTGACATATACCTCCATATTACGGTCGATCTATCGTCAGAATACTTTATTCATCAGCCTTTGATAGGTGGCTCCAACGTTCTTTAGTCCGAACGGCATGACATTATAACAATACGTTTCATCGGTCGTAATGAAGTTGACCTTTTCTTGATCTTCTCGGGCGAGCGACACTTGGTGGTACCCTTGATATGTGTCCATCATGCATATCAGCTCGCACCCAGCGGTGGAGTTAACCATTTGATCAATTCAAGGCAATGGATAGAAGTCCTTCGGGTATGCTTTGTTGAGGTCTCAAAAGTCGATGCAGACTCGCCACTTGTTGCCCGGTTTCGAGACCAGCACCACGTTTGCAAGCGACCTCAGAACTGCACTTCCCGTATGTGGCCAGCCTCCAACAGCTTCTCTATTTCCGCCCAGATGATTAGGTTTTGCTCGGCGCTGAAGTCTCTCTTTTTCTGCTTTATAGGTTGAGCGTCCGGTCGGACGTGCAACTCGTGCTGCGCGACGCTCGGGGAGATTCCAGGAAGCTCATGCGTCAACCATGCGAATACATCATGGTTCTGCTGGAGACACGGGATCAGCTTCGCCTTCTGCTCTGCCTCCAGATCGGACGCTATGAAAGTTGTTGCCTTCGCTCGGCCGGGATGGACTTGCACTTCCTCTCTCTCCTCATAAACTAGAGTAGGTGACTTTTTCAGTGATGGCGCTTACCTCTAGCCTGGGAGCCTTTCGAGCGGATCTAGCCTCGGTCTTGACCATCTCAACATAGCAGCACCGAGCGGCTAGCTGGTCACCTCTGACTTCTCTCACACGGTCGTCTACCGAGAACTTGATCTTTTAGTTGTAGGTTGAAACTACCTCTCGGAACTCATTGAGGGTCGGTCGACCCAAGATGACATTGTAGGCTGAGGGCATTTACCACAATGAAGTTTGTGGTTCTGGTCCTCCTGAGTGGCTCCTCTCTGAGCAATATGGCCAACTTGGTCTGGCCGATTGACAAGACCTCGTTGCCTGTGAATCCGTACAGTGGGGTGGTCATCGGCAGTAGCTCGCCTCGGTCTATCTAGAGTTGATCGAAAGCCTTCTTAAAGATTATATTCACCGAGCTCCCTTGTCAACAAAAATTCGGTGGATAGTATAGTTAGTGATTACCACTCGTTGATGAGGGCATCATCGTGAGGGACTTTCACTCCCTCGAGGTCTCGGGGTCTGAAGCTGATCTCAGGCCCACTTGCTGTTTCTCGGCTGCAGCCTACTGCATGTATCTCCAATCGACGAGCGTATGACTTCCTGGCTCGGTTGGAGTCACCGCTGGTCGGTCCATCAGTAATGATGTTTATTTCTCCTCAAGCAGTATTGCTTCTATTTTCCTCCTCCCGAGCAAATGTCCTGTTTTGTTCGCGAGAGGCTAGGGGATGGTCGATGTTGGACCGCTGATGGTGGCGCTATCGCTCGGGTGATCTTCTCGCACCCTCCTGCCATCAGGCGGATTGATGCCTGTGTCGTCGGTCAGGAGAGGGCGATCGGCGACGATAGCCCCTTGGGGTTGGCTGGGCGATCGGCGTTAGACCGTGACAGTCACGTGTGTTGTGTGATGCCGATTGGTGGAAGGAGCAAAACATGAGCATCCATACCTTGCCTTTCGATATCTTTGGCTGACATGTGTCCTCATTTCTGGTGAGGTCGACCTTCGACTCTTGGTCCTTTAGGCGATTGGTGGCTGCTCGGCGGTCGTCGCTCGGTCGGCACCGAGGGTTCGGCTGGTGACTCCTTCCTTCTCGCCGCCTGGGCCTCCTTCACATTTATATACTCATTAGCCTTCTTGAGCATGTGGTCATAGTCGCGGGGTGGCTTCCTGATGAGCGACCGGAAGAAGTCTCCCACGACGAGTCCCTGGGTGAAGGCATTCATCATGGTCTCAAATGAGACTAAAGGGATATCCATAGCTACCTAGTTAAATCGCTGGATGTACGCCCGGAGAGCTTCTCTCGGTCCTTGCTTCAAAGAAAATAAACTGACGCTCATTTTTTTGGTAGCGCCTACTACTCGCGAAGTGGTGCAGGAAGGCCATTCGGAAATCCTTGAAGCTCCGTATTGATCCGTCCGACAACCTCCTACACTAGCGCTGCGATGAGCCGGAAAGCGTGGTGAGGAAGATCCGACACTTCACCCCATCTGTGTACTGGTGAAGTGTACTTGCGTTATCGAACTTGCCCAAATGATCGTCCGGATCGGTTGATCCGTTATACTCTTCGATCGTTAGCGAAGCATAGTGCCTCGACAACGAGTCCTGCAATATTGCTTCGGAGAGCTGGCAATTGATCCGCTCGAGGGATGCATCGCCTCGCAGCGCTTTACCTTTCTGGGCATCCCGAACGGGCGCTTCATTCGTAGAAGATCCCCACTCTTGATTTGCCTGCGCAATTTCCGAGGGCGTTTGGAACAGAGCCCGGTGGAACACTATCGGCGTAGGTGGTGCTTCTCCCTACGTGCTGGTTGGCTGTCTATTTTGTCCCCAGATGGAGAGTTGTTCCGGCCGGTCCTCATGCGTAGCTCGGCCTCCTGACGCTGACGTGGCCTATTGCGCCAGCCGATCAGCCAGCGCCTTCTGTTGTTGCTGCTCGACTATTTTGACTGCACGAGCATATCGAGCTCCTCTTGAGTGAGCGTCACAGTGTGAAGACATCCAACTTCTTCCATCTTCTTGGCTCGGATGCAGGTGCGTTCCCACAGACGGCAGCAAATTTGATCCTGCCCAAGAATCGAGGCGATGGACGCTGGGAGAATGTGGTGCTCGTGTTGACCGTGCATGGACTCCGAGTAGGGCGAGCCTGCAACCACAACAACGTCAGTGTCGAGCCAGGGAGGGGTTTCCCGGTGATGGTCCTCCGACACTCAAGTTAGTCTCCGACAATGTGGGAACAAGGAAAGAAGTGAATTGAAAGAAGCAGAGTAACAATAGCTACAGTAATCTTTGCATACCTCTGTTGAAGCTTGGTGCTCCTTATATAGGGCTATCGAGAGCGTGTGTGCATGCTTTTCGAGGTGTGCACGCTTCTCAAAGCTTTCCTTGAAAAAACATGTCAGGAAAGCGTCTTTGACACCATACCTCAATGACCCGAGCATATCTCTGATATGACAGTGGAAGCTTCCGTTATCCGATCCTCTGCCCGTCTATGCCGCCAACTATGCCGTCTGTTGATGGCACGAGCCCCCACAAGGATATCGGCTGATCCTCCTTTTGTCTATTAGTGGGCCGAACGGGATGACCGCTCGGCCAGCCCTCTACCGTCCGGGTATCTAGCTCTTGGGCCAAGTGGCGTGGCCGCTAGACCAATATTCCATTGTCCGAGCTCCGCTGTTGTGCCGAGATATATCTGAGTGTGACTGCTTGGTTGCGCTTCGTTTCGCCGGTTCTGAGGTTCGACTTAAGTCCGAACGAGCTAGCCGTTTGGCGTGTGCCTCGCCGGCACATGATTTTCTGAACGTCGGAAGCTCGGTATGTGATCGAGCTGTGATAACATCGGGTTGATATCGGCCTGGCTATCCTCCCCCGATCGGGCAAATGGGTTGTCCGACCGATCAGCGATACAAGGGCGTTGACTGTCTAGGCTTTGACTTCCACCATGATAATGACCCTTTGAGGGATGGACCCTTATCACCGGATCAATCTCTAATCTATCTTCTCTAGTGGAAAAACTTCTCAATTACAATAATAATAATAATAATAATAATAATAATAATAATAATAATAATAATAATAATTTATTTATTTATTTAAGGTTGGTTTCTGATGGTGTGATGCAATGCTCGTTATGAGCTCTAAATCAAGGATGTTGGTTGGTAGTCTAATTACCTCTTTAATGAAAGTTGCATCATCTGGTAAAAGTATGTTAAAGGCAAAGGTCTATCATTGTTTGTTACCTTCGCGTTAACATGATTGAATGCATAAAAAACAAGCGATAGAATAATTATAGTACAGATGGTGTGCCTTGTTTTTCTGTTGAGATTATCATTACCATTTGCAATGTTCACTGTTGTTTCAGAATTTAATTTACTAATTGAGCAGATTGTGTTGATAGTTGAACCACCTTTTCTAGACTCCTCTGCAGAACACTCATTGTTTTCTTAAAATGCATTCTCTACTATCTTTTGAGTTTCCATAGTAAAGATATCAGCGATATTAGAATCATATGACCAGGCTAATTCTCATTGACAAAATCCAGACTGTTAATCAAAATGGAAAGGTAACTTCTCAAACACATTCTAATGTTGCAAATAAGGAGCCAGAAAAAGTAGATATTGTTTCTAGTTTATCAAGTTTTTCATCAATTAAGTATGAAGACCTCATTAAGAACGACGAAGAGTTAAATTGTTAAGGGAGCAAATTGAGGAGCTTCAGAAAAATTTTCTGGAGAAAGATGAAGCTTTAAGAGCTTTAAAGGACACAATAACTGAAATGAATGGTGTTCATTAGGTGAACTGGACCTTGTTCGCAGTTGTGATGGTTCATTATGCTTGTATTTTAGAAACTCAGACAAACCACATTGTAATGTAAATCAAATTGGGACTGAGGACCAAAAAGTTATAAGCTAGTTTTTGATCATGATCAAATAATATTTATTTTAAATATGATTAGTATCATAAAATTTTTATTGATTATTTTGCTCATTGAAATATTATTTTTATTAGGTTATCATTTAGAAAAGTAAAATTAAAATGATATAAAATTATTATTGTAAAAATTAATTGCTAACTTTTATATGTTGTAGAAATTAATAAGTAACTTTTACATTGTATAAAAGCTAGTAACTAAGAAACAATATGTTAACTTTTATATGTCGGAGCGATCAAATAATGCATGTATATTTTGGACCATTCAAGCCAAATGAGACGTTTATTTGACTTTAACTAGAAATGAGGCAGTGCTTTGGATTATTGCTATGTGAGCCCCTAAATTATGTTTGAATTTAATGCACATGATCAATTTTTTTTAAAATTATTAAAACTGTAAATATAAATATAAACATATTTTGTGGATTAATTTTTTTATTTATTTATGCCGCCACATGAAAATTTTCTATTTTGAAAATGTTCTTTGAATATTTTACAAGAGTTTTATAATTTTAAAAACCATATTTTGATAATATGAAAAAGTCTTAAGACATTTTTGAAAAGAGAGAAACCTGAAATGGCAACATCTAAATTTTCAATTCTGAGGGGTCTTGTGAAGAATAATGTACATTTGTAAAATAAAATGAAATTTAACATTTTATCTTAATTCATCACGGACGTGAGGCGATCTGGGGTTACATGTAAAATTACCGAACATGAAGCGGCGGCGCCGCCACATGTAACCGCATCTCCGTTCCGGACCTTTCTTTCTCTTCAGCCCTCGCGCCCTCTCTTCTCTCCCGCGAACAAATCAAACGCGATTCAACAAGCATCGAGTCGCCGGAGGAGGAGACAAGCGCGGTGGAAGAAGCGATGTGCCAGAACCCTAACCCTAGATCCGGCCCCAACCCAGATCCGAGTACCAGTAGCTCGATCTGCAGCACGACCCCCGCTGCCGAGGAGCAGCGCCGCCGAGGGGACTTCACAAAGCAGGCTCTGGTTCAGGACCTCGCCCGGAGGCTCTCCGCCGCCGACCTGTCGGCGCGGGTTCAGGCCGCGCGGGAGGTGCGCAAGTTCGCGAGGGCGTCGGCTAAGTCCCGCTCCAGCTTCGCCGTGGCGTCCGTGGTGCAGCCGCTCATTGCCATGCTCCCTTCCCCGGACCATGACGCCCAGGAGGCTGCTCTGCTTGCGCTGCTCAACCTCGCCGTCCGCAACGAGGGGTGAGTTCGTCAATCTGTGGTTGTTCTCCCTAAACCGATTGGTGTCGGATCTAGCTTATTGACTGAAAAGATGACCACTTGAATTTCGATGATCAGTTTATCCATTCAGGAATGTTGACTTTGATGTTTGGAGTTGATCAAAAAGCTGAAAATGACATGCTGATCAGTCTGAAATCAGTGTATTAATGGATGCAACTGAATCTAACTTTGTTTAAGTTTTAATCTGAAAATTTATTCAATTTTTCTTCTTACAGGAAATTTATTTGATGATAAATTGCATTAAGGACAGTAGTTTATCTTGTCTAGATCCAAATCCCTTCATTGTAGATTTGCCTTCTATCATATCAACACACCTGTGAATGCTTATTTGTGCTTATCCGCTGATTTTTTACAGTCCATATACTCCTGTTCTTTTGGAATTATCAATATAACATGGAAAAAATGCTCTTCTTGAAGCTCAGAAGTGTTATAAATGTCAGGAATTATCAATATAACATTGCATCCATAAGAGCTTATGCATACAGTCTGGCCATGTCATGTTGCCACAAGCATTCCCGATAATGTGACTTTGATAATTAGTAGCATTTCAGATCAAGAGGCCTATGCTCCCGTGGCATAACATTTTTCTTTCCTAGATTTAAGTGTGACATTAAACCTTGGTCAAATTTGGCATTCTGGGAGATTGTATTGAACTGAAAGTTTGGTTAAATAAAAGACTCTAGTGCTTTCTATAGGATGCTGTGTATCAAGTATGAGAACGTCCTGATTCTTTTTTCTTAAGCAATCATTTTATGCTTTTGAATTGATTTGGTTTTGCAATCAGTTTTTATATCTTGTTCTTTGAACTTTTCACTTAGTATACAATTGGACTTGAATGGTCATACTACCAGTTTTGCTAATAAGTTTAGTAGGTTTAATTGTTACTAAACTTAATAAAATAAAATAAAATATAATATAATAAAAAAAAACATTGCCCTTCCTGACATTTATATTTGGAATTGTTAAATTCTGTTTATGTGAAGCATTTTAGCTTAGTTTTGTATGCATTGTTGTTTGATTCTGATGCTTTCATAAGATAGCATGTCTTGCAGATCCCCATTATTATGCCTCTAAACCTATATTTTTGAATCTTTTCTGGCGCTTATTGTAGCTACCTCCTCTGAACCGAACCCTATGTGAGGGCCAGATGGTTTAGTTTTTTTTTTGTGCTGAGATGCATGTATAAACAATAAGCTTTAATTGCAGATAAGGTACCTCTGTAGTTATATAAAAGGGTTATTCATTTATAATGTTCAATTTGACAAAGATCTCAGTTAAGGCCCTGTGGACTTTGGTACCTCACTGCTTACAAGAATCTATATTGATATTATAAACATATTGAATTTTTTGTTTAATGCATAATGGGAGCCTTGGTTATTCAATGTTGAACTTCTAAATGGTGTTTCTTGTGTCTCTACTGGTGAGACTTCTAATTCATCCGATGGGAGTAAATTCATGTTAAAAATAAACTAGCACTTAGATGTATTTGTTGAGAACTTCAATTCCAAATCCAGCATGCTTTCTGACATAAATAGAATTTGGATAAGTTACATTATGTTATTTTCTGAAAGATATCAGTGATATCGGTTCAGTTTACACACTAATGGTGCTCCAAAAATGATAGTTGAAATTTGAGTGTTCTGACTAGGTTAATTACTTATTTCGATGAGTAAAGTTGAACAATTAGTATGCAAATATTCAAAATTTTCAACATGAACTTGTTTGTACAATCTTCCATGATGTCTTTAGTAGGCAGGTTTAACCTTAAGTCCTTAACCACTATTAGAAATTTTTTGGAGATCTCACTATGTCAAGTCTGCTTGTGAATTGTATCATCAACATTCCATTTACAATACTACCTAAATGGCTAACTAAGAGTATTCAAAATCATTCAATCTCTTGATGTGGACATTTTTGCTGCATGATTTCAAAAAAGCATTATTGTGCAAGAAGGAAGCTTAACTAAGAGTATTCAAAAGATCATTTTGAATTACAATCATCATTTTCTAGAGTTCCGTTATGGATTTTTTTGTTCGAATGTTGTTCTTTACTGAGAGTATTATTTTCCCTCAGAAACAAGGATAAGATCGTGAAGAGCGGTGCTGTGCCGCATCTGGTGGAGCTCCTCCGAACCGGGAAGAACAATCTAAGAGAGTTGGCTACTGCAGCAGTCTTGACACTCTCAGCATCTACCCCTAATAGACCAACCATTGCAACCTCTGGAGCAGTTCCTCTTCTTGTTCAAATTCTAACTGCAGGAAGTATTCAAGGAAGGGTTGATGCCGTCACTGCCCTCTACAATCTTTCTTCTTGTGAAGATATCACCAACTTTACACTACCATCAGAAGCAGTTAAACCACTCCTCACCCTCTTAAATGACAGCAAGAAATATTCAAAGTTTGCTGAAAAAACCACCAGTCTTTTGGAAATCTTAGCCCGGTCCGAAGAAGGAAGGAACTTGATCTCCAACTTTGGCGGAGGCATTTTGTCACTGGTAGACACCATTGAAGAAGGTTCATTTCTCAGTGCAGAGTATGCTGTCGGAGTGTTGCTCTCCTTGTGCAACAATTGCCGGGAGAAATGCAGGGAACTCATCCTCAAAGAAGGTCCCATTCCAGGTCTATTGTTGTTGACAGCAGAGGGCACAAAGAAAGCCCGCGAGAGGGCTCATGATCTTCTAAATCTTCTCAGGGATGACTCCAAGAAGAAGAGAGTTGCATCAAAGGAGCTAGAGATTCTAGTTTACGACATTGCGACTCGGGTCGATGGACCGGTCAAGGCTGCAGCAACGGCAAAGCGAATAATGGAGGATATGGCTAGACGAGGTAAGGAACTCAGCGCCACCAAACTTCACTCCAAAGGATGCCACTAACTTCAAATGACTTCTTCCTGTACCCAGCGAATAGGTTTTAGATTAGAAGTGTAGGATTTCTCAGAATCGAGTGTAAGATGGTTTTGTGTGTTCTGTGTTTCTTCTGTTCCTTTTCATTTCCCCATTTTCTCTGTACATGTTGACACCGACTTTTAGCCAACTTGCTAAAGTGGTGTGCTACGATTTCAAGGTTTGAATGTCCAAAAATACTCACCGGATTACGATTAAGTTCGATCTAATGTACTTTTTGTGTGCAGATTTTGTTCTAGAAGGTGGATCATTCTTTCATTAGATGAATTGATAATATTTGTTTGATCAACGGTACAGCGGCCCCATGTCGTATGGAGGGAGATTTAACAGGAGCAAGGTGGCAAGCAATGTATGGTCTCTACAGGCAGTGAAACCCTGGATCAGTCTCTTTCCGATTCGGATAAAATATTATGTACTTACCATCTGTGCTAAATCCTGTGGGCGTTGGTTTTGCTTCTTAAGCGTTGTTGATCAATGGTTTAAACTCTCACTGAAATATCAATATAATGACGTTTCATTTATACTGTCTACTTGGGAAAGAGGGGTTAGGGGAAACGTAGTTTAGCTTTATGGGGAAAAGAAAGAAAGGAACTGGGTTAAAATGCCAGCATCTCCGTTTACTTGGATAAAATTATGGATGGAAGAACATGGAGAAACTTGAAAAAATAATAATAATAATTAGATCAACTATTGCCTATTCAAATCGCCAATCACCAAACAAAATTGACCGGTGGGACAATGTTTCATTCCACTAAAACTTGGCAGAAACAAAAGGACTCTGGACAGAAAGAAGATCTTCAATTCTTCATTTCTCTGCTAGTGAAAGTGGAAAGTAATTTTTCCATTCCTTTTTAGTCTTTCATTTCTTTCATCCCTTATTTCTTCCAAGTAAACAAATCATTCTTTAAAAAAATACAGTGTAGTGTGTTTTCAGTGTTCTAATATGAACTGTTTAACTATTTACTTGTTTTGAATTCTACTTTTCTTTTTATCCTTGCTGGGACTAACAAGATTTCTACTTTGACCATTCAGCATATATGTTATTGATTTAGGGTCGTTTCTTTTGTGTCACTTCGGAGCTAGAGGGGGTGAATAACTCATTTCGTTTCGATGATAATTAATGAGGTGGTAAAGAGAACCCACCAAGTATAAGTCAAAGGCATAAACAATATCCGGCGTGGAGGTCAAAGGTTAGACACTGCTAAGTTAACAAAGTTAGTTGAGCGAGTGGTAACAAGCCGAGTGAGCTTGAAGTGTCCGATCGGCTCGAAAACTCATCTGAGTGGATCACTCGTCCGAATAGGACAACTATACAGAGAGGACATCAACTACTCGCAAATGGGACGACCCTATAAGGGCTAGTCTGATTGGATCACATGTCCGGTCGCGCGAGAAAGACCTATCGAGATAAGCGACCGTGGAGAGGAAGCTGAGACCAACCAGGTGGGGAATCCTGGCCGAGCGGCTCCCCCATTTGACCAAATAGTGGGACCCCTTGCTTAGCTCATTGCATTCTTCTAGGAGCTGGTGTTGTTGACAACATGACAGATCAATAGGAAAATCGTATAACAAAAGCTTCCACTATCACATTAGGGATTTGCATGTACACCCTGTTAAGGAATGATCTCAGAGACACTTTCCTAACATGTCTTTTCATAGGATGGTTGGGAAAATGTGCACGTGCCTTGAGAAGCATGCACGTCTGCTACTGGAGCACTATATAAGGGGGGGGGTCCATGTACCGGATGAGGTATGCGTTATTTGTGATTAAGCTCTTGTTGCTACTACAGTTCTTTACTATTTTTCTACTATTCTGGTGATTAATTTAAACATTGGAGGGCTAACGCCAGAGACCCCTTCTCTGGCCTGACACTGACGTTCTTAGTTTTGCAGAGCGGAGTGGAGTCTTCACATCGTCAATCGTGGAGCCACATCTCCTGCCAACTATCTTCACTGTTTTCGGACAAGATCATATTGGCGTTATCTGTGGAAACTTAACCTATATCCGAGACGTAGAGATGGAGGATGCTGGACGACTTACGACCATAATATTGACAAAGGAAGAATTAGACATGCTGATACAAACCCGGGCTGCCAAGATGGTGGAGTAGCAACAACATGCGATGGTTGAACGCCAAGCAAATGAACTCGTAACGTCAGCGGTGAGACAACAGGCTAGCTATAGAGATTGAGCGGAAAATGTATCGACTCAGGGATCAAACAAGAAGCTGACCGGCATATATGGGGATGCACTAATTGCGTCGATCTCCTTTCACCGAGCGTTGTTCCACACCCCTTCAGAGGAACAAGGCCCAGCAGACATAGAACAAGGATCCTCCTCGGACGACACACCTATCTGGGATGGACGAAAGGGAAAGGTAGTGAGGATCGATGATTGTCCTGAACATATCAACAGGCAATTTTCTCAAGAGATCCTAGATGACCCACTACGATGACATTATACTTCATTAATGATCGAAGAGTACAATAGGACAACTGACCCAGAGGACCATCTAATTAAGTTCGACAACACGGCCACACTCCATCAATTCACTGATGAAGTGAAGTACCGAATCTTCCTCACCACCCTTTCTGGATCGGCCCAGACGTGGTTTAGATGCTTGTCGATTAGATCAATCCATAGCTTCAAGGATTTTTGAGCGACGTTTTTGTTAGAGTGTATACTAAAAGCCTAGCTTTTGGTATAAACATTTATCTAGAAATAAGAATCACATTGGTCAAATATCTACATTTATGATAAATGTAGTTGTTCAATTAATTTATATTGTAGATAACATGGTGTGTGGTGTCACACACAGAGGATCATGTTATCAGTATCTTATAAATTATAAACAGTAGCTCACGACCATAATAGAAAGGAACAAACCATTAGAAGGTCGTAGTGTAATTAGGTATCAGTTTATCTTGACTGTATAATTACACTAGTACACTCAGAGTGTATTGAGTAGGATCATTTGAGGTCATTTCTTTTATACTGACTTTATAAAGAAACAAAGACCTCAGTTATTATGGAAGTGTGTGCTCTTAATCCTAATATAATAACAAGCACATATATTTGATATTTATTTCTTTAATTTATCAATGGGTGAGATTTAGTTCGATAAATCAATAAGCCCGATAAGTTGGGAAATGACATCACTTATAGTGTGTGTTGTTGATTATAAAAGGAAACTGTGTCCTAGAGATACTAGGTTGATAATGTCCTCAAGAGGAGCTCATAAGGATTGTCATGTTAAACCCTGCAGGTGGACTTAGTCCGACATGATAATAAGGTTGAGTGGTACTACTCTTGGACTAAGATATTAATTAAATGAGTTGTCAGTAACTCACTTAATTAGTGGGCATTCGATATCTTAAACACAGGGAGACTAACACACTCATAATAAGAAGGAGCCCAAAAATGTAATTTGGGATTGATGCGGTAGTTCAATAATAGTTCTCTAGTGGAATGAATTATTATTGATAAAATTAAGTTGTGTGTTCGGGGCGAACACGGGATGCTTAATTTTATCGGAAGACTAAAACCAATTCCTCCTCTCGGTCCCTATCGTAGCCTCTTATTTATAGAGTACTATACCCACCTTCTATACCCACCAATAGGGGGCCGGCCAAGCTAGCTTGGGAACCAAGCTAGAGCCGACCTAGGTATAAATTTGGGTGGCCGGCCCTAGCTTGAACCCAAGCTAGTGGGGGCCGGCCAAATTAAATTAAAAAAGAATTTTAATTTTAATTTTTATTATGTGGAAGAAATAATTTATTAAAGAGAATTGAAATTAAAATATCTCTCTTGTAAAAGATTTACAAAAGATTAAAGAAAGAGATTTGATCTCTTTCCTTATTTGTAGATTGGTGAGATATTTTATTTTCTCTTTAAAAATTATTCACATGTTGTAAAATTAAAATTATGGAAATTTCTTTTTATCAACCTTGAAGAGATTTTTGAAGAGAAATTTTTATTTTTAAAATTTTCGGAAACAAATTAGGAAGTTTTAATTGATGATTGAAACTTGTTCAATTTGTTCTTCATGATGTGGCCGACCACTTGAATTTAATTTGGGAAATTTTATTTTATTTTTCTCAATTAAATCATGTCAAGGAAATTAAGGAAATTTTATTGTAATTAAATTTCCTAATTTGCTTAGGCCAAGGAATATAAAAGAAGGGGTGAGGGTGCCTTCATGGGAGACAACCTCTATTATTTCTCTCCCTCTTTTGTTCCTTGGTGTGGCCGGCCATCCTCTTCCTCTCTTCTTCTTGTGGTGGCCGAACCTCTCTCTCTCCCTTGGAGCTCTTGTGGTGGCCGGATACTACTTGGAGAAGAAGAAGAAGAAGGAGAGAAAGCTAGCATCTCTTGGAGCTTGGTTAGTGTTTTGATTTTCTTCCTTGGTGAAGCTTCTTCTTTTGTGGCCGAACCTAGCTAGGAGGAGAAGAAGGTGGTTGGTGGTATCTCATCTCGGAAGATCGTTGCCCACACAAAGTCCGAGGTTAGAAGAGGAATACGGTAGAAGATCAAGAGGTTTTTTTTTCTACAAGGTATAACTAGTAATTTTTCTTTGCGCATCATACTAGTTATTTATGGAAATAATACCAAATACAAGAGGCTTACGTTCTAGTATTTCAAATATGTTTTTCGAAGTTGTGTTCTTTTATTTTATTTTTTCCTTGTGATTTGATTGTTCTTTTCGGTTAACCTAAAGTTATTTTAGGAAATTAAATATTAGCTTTCTATAAAAGGTTTTGTCTAGTCGGTGGTGGTTACTCCCATATCCAAGAATGTCATGTGCCTCGCCACGTCAGTACTAGGAACCAATTATGGAAATTAATATTTAATGGAATTAATAACTTAAGGCGATTTGGGTCGAACGTGTTAAGTTCCGCAGGAGACCCAAGTCAAAACCTAAAATAACGAATAGATTAAGTTTTGGATCAAACGTGTTAAGTTCCGCAGGTGATCCAAAATTTAATTTAAAAGAACACATGGTAGCTAGGAAAAGGTTTAGACCTTTGTACAAAATTTTGTACAGTGGAACCTCTAGGTTTTCCGAGTAGCAACCAACAGTTTTTGCATCATTTTACCAGCTGCCATCACTACTAGAAGACGAGCGTTAACTTGTTCGTCGTGAAGCAAGGGCCCAAGGAAGTATTGAGAGATTACATCAAGAGGTTCAAACAAGCGACCATGAATATCCCATTGGTCACCCCGGAGATATTTGTAAGTATCTTCTCCCAAGGGCTTATTGAAGGTGAATTCTTTTGCTCACTCATCCAGAAGCCGCTAAAAAATTTCAACCACCTGCTCAAGCCGCCACCAAATACATCAGAGAAGAAGGGGTGGATCAGAAAGCATGGACTGGCCAAAAAATTGGTCTTTAAAAAATGTAAGGCAGTCGTCCGGTGACGTATATGGGCGTGCATATATAGTGGGGATGATTATTTGGTAGTAATCAAAGATATTATAAGACATTTGCATTTGCATTATTTTAGCATCGTTAAAATCGGACTTGGTGGATGTATACCACAAGCCGACGATAGGTGTAGAAGGAGGAGAAGAGGCAGCCATGGGGAAACAACAAAAGGTTGAGACGAGAATATCAACAAAAATCAAGGAGTGGACGAACAAAGGGAGAAAAAGCTTACTGAGAAATATCACCGGTAAGGAACGATAAAGAAGAAGATCAACAGAGGTCGTGCTTGAGGAAGAAGATGCGGTGAGGAAAAACGATGAAGTAGGGGTTTATAAATCTGGGAGATGGCTGTTCCGGGACTTCTGATTGAGTGCTACGCAAAACAAGGACAGGATCTGCTGTTGAATTCAAAGTGATATTTGTCACATCAACTGTGGATATCCGTCTGTCACATCACAGTATAAAGTGGGACACGTGGCGCCTAGTGATGGGTTTAATTTAAGGGCATGGTGTTGGTGTGTCCAGCAATAATGACCAGAGATTTATGCAGTTTTCAAGAAATTGAGATGACATCATCCACCATTAAAAAATACTCACTCGCCAGAGGAAGTGGTGGGAAGTTGAAAAAATGCCAAGTGCTGCCCATGACACCCCGAACGGACAGAGCGGATTGTGCAGATTATGATATAGCTGAGCATCAACTCTAAACCCAGATATTGAAATATAGCCGAGTGACAGCTCTAAATCCAGGTGTTGAAATATAGCCGAGCAGCGGCTCTAAGCGCAGGTATTGAAATGTAGTCGAGTGACGGCTCTAAATCCATGCATTGAAATATAGTCGAGTGGCGACTATAAACATAGACATTGAAATATAGCTGAGTGGCGGCTCTAAACCCAAGTATTGAAATATAGCCGAGCGATGACTCTAAACCTATACATTGAAATATAGTCGAGCGGCGACTCTAAATCCAGACATTGAAATAAAGTCGAGCGACGACTATAAACTCTTGATCGATGGAACACAAGGTCGAACGACGACTCTAAGCCCAGTTCAATAAGTGATAACTGTTGGGACCGATTATGTAGCTAGAGGGGGGGGGGGGGGGGGGGTGAATAGCTTGGCGCGATCTCGTGCTCGTCGTTGCTTGTTTCTTCAAGGATATGCAGCGGAAAATACAAAGAAACACACTCAATGCTAACACTAGGGATTTACTTAGTATCTACCTCAAGAAGAGGTGACTAATTCAAGGATCCACACACTCACGCACCCTCCACTAATAAAACACTCCTTTATGGTAACTACCAAATGCGGAGAAGCCCTACAAGTTCACACTACAAGAAGAAAGGGAAAGGGAACAAAATACAAGCAAAAGCTTACAAGTTTGCACAAGAAAACCCTAACCCTAGATTTCTTCTTCTTGCTGTAGATCCGCCTCTTGACTTGGAAGAACCTCCAAGAACTTCAAGAACTGACGGTGAGAACTCTGTGGAGAAGCTCTATGAAGATCTGTGCTTGATGGAGAAGAAAGCCGTAAGTTCTGTCGACGAAATCGCACGCCAACGTCTTTATCTAGCCCCAACGGTCGGATCCCGATCGATTGGATTGCTCCCAATCGATCGGGGAGGCTTTGGATCGATTGGCTGATCGATCCAGAGCGCCTCTGTGCTCCTGGGAATCGCCTGGATCGATCGGTCAATCGATCCAGATCCCATCGCACGAAATCGCGCCTCCCAATCGATCCACTGATCGATTGGGGGCTCTGGATCGATCGACCGATCGATCCAGAGCTGTTCTATGCGAGCGCGCACTTCTCCCAATTGATCCACTGATCGATTGGGAGGAGGCTTGTCGCGAAGACTCGCCCAATCGATCAGCCGATCGATTGGGCATGAGCCAATCGATCGGCTGATCGATCCAGCTCATGATTTCTCCCAAAATCGAGTCTAAAGCCTCCTAAACCAACATCCGGTCAACCATGACCTGTTGGTCCATCATGCCTAGCATCCGGTCACTCTTGACCTGCTAGGACTCCCTCACCTAGTGTCCGGTCAGTCCTTTTGACTCACCTGGACTTTTCTCCTCGTGCCAAGTATCCGGTCAATCCCTTTGACTTACTTGGACTTTCCACCTCGTGCCAAGTATCCGGTCAATCCCTTTGACCTACTTGGTCTTCCCAATACCAGATGTCTGATCAAAACTTGATCCATCTGGATTTTTTGTGCCTGGTTTCACTCACCAGGATTTTCCATACTGCCTAGCTTCACTCACTAGGTCTTTCACCTGGCTTCACTCACCAGGATTTTCCATACTGCCTAGCTTCACTCTCTAGGTCTTTCACCTGGCTTCACTCACTAGGATTTTTCCTTCTGCCTGGCTTCACTCACCAGGACTTTCAGTCTGCCTAACCTCTTAGTTAGGACTTTCACCTGGCTTCACTCACCAGGATTTTCACCTAGCTTCACTCACTAGGATTTTTCCTTCTACCTGGCTTCACTCACCAGGACTTTCAGTCTGCCTAACCTCCCAGTTAGGACTTTCACCTAGCTTCACTCACCAGGATTTTTCAGTCAAGTATCCAGTCAACCTTGACCTACTTGACTCTCATTCATAATCTCACCACATGAACAATTGCACCTGCAATCTCCATGTCTTGTCTCCATGTATTGTCAAACATTGAAACCCATACATCAAGACTCAAGCTTGAACCAATTCAAGCTCAGTCAACCAGGTCAACCTTGACCTAGGGAATATTGCACCAACAATAACTAGGTGGTAGCTCTAACTCATGGCGGAAAACACCTACAGTACTCACTATAGCTGATGGTTGTTCAAAAACTGAGAATGTCCAATCGGTTGTGGAGGTCATTGAAGACACTACTCACCCAATCAATCAGACTTACAGTCTCCTTCAACTAGACTTAAGGGGAAGGCTTGTAATGTGGTGTTAATGGGAATCCATCAAGTATGAGTCAAAGGCGGAAATAGTATCCGGTGTGGAGGTCAAAGTGTAGGTGGTCAAAGGCCGGAAACCACCGAGTCAACAAAGTTGACCTAGCAGGTGGCAACAAGCCGAGCGGGCCTGAAGGGTTCGATCGGCTCAACGACTCATTTGAATGGATTGCTCATTCAGACAGGACAACTATAAAGAGAGGACATCAGTTGCTCACAAATGGACGACCCTATAAGGGCTAGTCTGATTAGATCGCATGCCCGATGGCTCGAGAGAAAATCTATCTAACTGAGCGACCATGGAGAGGAACAGCTGAGATCGACCGGGCAGGGAATCCCAGTCGAGTGGCTCTCCAGCTCTGCCAAACAGTGGGACCTCTTGATTAGCTCATTGCATCCTTCTGGGAGTTGGTGCCGCTAACAGCAGGACAAGGTTAACAAGCAAATCGTACGACAGAAGCTTCCACTATCATATTAGAAATTTATACACCCTATTAAAGAATAGTGTCAGAGACACTTTCCTGATATGTCTTTTCATAGGACGGTTGGAAAAATGTGCATGTACCTTGAGAAGTGTGCACATCTGCTACTAAGAAATATAAAGGGGGTTCATGCACCGGAGGAGGTATGTGTTATTTGTGCCTAAACTCCTGTTGTTGCTACAGTTTTTTTTTATCATCTTTCTACTATTCCTGTGATTGACTTAAGCGTCGAAGAGCCAACACCGGGAACCCCTTCCCTGGTTCGACACTGACGTTCTTGGTTTTTCAGAGTGGAGCGGAGTCTTCACATTGTCAATCGTGGAGCCACATCCCCAGCCAACTATCTTCATCATTTTTAGACAGGATCAATGATGATTTGCAATAGAATAGACTCAAAGTAAGCTCCTTCAATGCTAACAAAATGGATTTACTTGGTATTTATCTCAAATGAGGTGACTAATCCAAGGATCCGACCCCTCTCTCACACATCAACTATGTAAACCCTCATTCTCGGAAATAATCTAGAGATGGAGAAGCCTCATACAAGCTCACACACAAAAATACAAGAAGAAAAATAAGAACAAGCTAATACAATATGAAATCTTACAAGATTTACAACAAATAAAACCTTAGTTTCTTACTTCTTGCTCGTACACACCTCTTGATCAACTTGGAAGTACAGCAACACTTCTCTCTAAGTCCCCAAGAATTGGTGTGAAGATCCGTGAGCTCGATGAAGAGAGTGGGAGAGGAGAGTTGCTGAAACAATGCTTGTGTCCACCTTTTTCATCTACTATTTTGGGCACCTTAATCGATTATCATGTCAGCAACCTATATAATAACTATTTTTATGAAGCTTAATTGATTATCCTAATCAATTACACATTTTTAATCAACTAGCCTGATCGATTAGGAATGTTTCTATTTGCGCGAGTACGACCCGTAAGAGATTAAGCAACCTTGCTTATGTTGGTCCCGGTGGACCGGCCGGGAGGGGGGTGAATTGCCTGTTAAAAAAAAAACCTTTCCCGGCTTTCAACTCAGAATAGTTGCAACAATATAATTATAACAAGTAAATTAAATAACTATAAACCAAAAGAAGAAGCAAAGAAATTTACTTGGTTATAACCTAGGTGGTTGTTAATCCAAGACAAATGAAAAGCATTAAAAGTCTCATTCGATGAAGGCGGAGAAGCCTCTTACACTCGTTGAATCCTCAGACAGTTGTTAGGAAATAAATACTAGAGTTGATCTCTATTTCCTAGTTCTAGGGGTCTTTTTGTAGCCCTTGAAAAATTCTTTCGGGGCTGGAAGATGCCTCCAATAAGCTGGAAGGCGCCTCCAGTGAGGCAGACAAGGATAAGACTTTATCCTTGCTAATGACCATTTTTATCTACTCTAAGGCACCTTCAAGTGATTAAAGACACCTCTCATAAAGGCTTGAAGACACCTTCCACCAAAAAGGCACGAGGGCGTCTCCAGTAGCATTGGAGGCACCTCCAGCAACTCCATTTTGCTCTTCCGCTTCTCCGTTCGCTTGGGTGATTTCGGCCAATCGGAATAGGGCTCACCCGAATCTATTTTCTGACCTTCTTCTCGAGCAGCCTTCCTCTCCGGCTTCTCATCCCTTCACCGCCGCACGCGTCCTTCTCGTCTAACGGTGTACTCTTCCGCTGCACCTTATCCCTCGGATGCACTAAAACTGTCGGCTCCCTTCACGATCTATCCTTCTCGCTAGCTACGTCTTCCGCTCAACTTCTTGTGTTCCTAAGCTTTTACACACTTAGACACAAGGATCAAATACACAGGACCTAACTTAACTTGGTTGACCACATCAAAACTATCACGGGGTACTAACAATCTCCCCCTTTTTGATGTGCATCAACCCAAGTTAAAGTTAGGGTCTAACAAAATAAAAATCTTGCAATATAGAGAATTAACCAAGATAACAAAAATTGTAAAAAAAAATATATTCTTACTCCCCTTTGACTTATACTTATCTCCCCCTTTAAACACATCAAAAAAATATGAAATATTTTTCTAGGGGTATCCTAAAAAAAATATTTATAACCATTAATCATCTTAACAGTTTGATAATTAAATATTAATTTTAATAATTAGCTTCTAGGCTGTGGTGAGGCAGTAGACTTTTTTGGGTATTTGAACAACAATCACTTCTAGACAAAGCCTTTTAAAGAAAAAAAATATTTAATTTTCCTTCTAAGACTTCTAAGTATAATCTTAAAATCCAGTACATGTTCCTACCTACTAGATTTATTAAAAATTTGGGAGGTTTATAACTTCTGGCGATTTTTCTAATTTATCCCTGGTATTTTCTAATGTATTAGTTTAGTTTACCATACTTTCTAAATTTTGATATTTAGAAGTTATTCAGTTTCAAACATGTATGTTCATATTTCAAACTTTCGATTTATATTTTTAATTTATCATTTCTACTTTTAAATTATTAAACAAATCTAAGGGGCATGCATTGGATAATTATTTTTTCAAGTCTATATTTTATTTTTCTAATTTTACTAAATTCTTGGAAAGAATCTTGATAAATTGAAATGATTTTTTAGAAGATAAGACACGTACTTGACTTACTTTGTATTCTGATGCTCCTCCTTTATCGCAGTTTTCCTTTGATGATCCTCCCTCTTCATCAATACTAATCTCTGAGTTGCTTTCATCTTCCTTTTGATGGTCTGCTATTAGAGCTAGTCCGGCATAGGCTTCAATTTTGAATTCTGATGATGACATTTCATCCCACGTCACCTTTAGGGTCATGAGTTTAGATTTCGTTGATCTTTTTCTCTTATCCTTCTCCTTTTTCTTTAGTTCTGGGCAGTCATCTTTGATGTGCCCCTCTCCTTGGCAGTTGTAACATCAGACCCTTTTTTTTGTTCCAAGTTTATTTATTTACATGTGACTTATTAAATTTATTAGATTTAATAAATTTATTAAATTTTCTTACTATTAGGGTTGCTTTGTCTTCATCGATTGATGTTTCGGAGTCTAGATCTTCCTTCTTGGCTTGCAAGGCAAGATTGTTGTTTGACCTTTCAATTTCTTTAGGATCTGCACATCAAGTTTCGTGAAGTTCAAAAGTAGACAACAAATTCTCTAGTGTACTTACCTCGATGTCCTTAAAGATGCAGTATACATCTACTAAGGATGACCAGTCTGGAGTTCTCAGGAAGGTGTTGAGCGCGTATTTGATTGAATCTCGGTTCATTACCAATTCTCTGAGATTGTTGAGCTGAGCAATGAGTTCTTTGATCCGTGTTTGATGTTGCGCTACCTTTTCTCCATGGTTCATCCGCAGATCTGTTAGCTGAGTTCGGAGGATGTCTCGCCTTGCTAACTTTGCTTTCGAAGTACCTTTGTGGAGTTCCAGGAATTTCTCCCAGAGCTCTTTGCTGGCTTCATAGCTGCCGATTCGATTGATCTCCTGGGGCGGAAGGATGCTTAGTAGATGGAACTCTACTTTACCATTCGCCACGAAGTTAGCTTGTTCTTTCTTTATCCATAAACACTCTTCCTTTCCAGCTCTATGTTGGTACTTGGGGGGGGGGGGGGGGTTACAAAACTATATTTCATAATTAACATGATCTTAAAGTTCATTTTAAAAAAATACCTCCATCTGATGTTTCTATTGCGCGAAGTCTCCCTCGAACTTTGGAGGATGAATGCTTGCACTAACCATCGTTTCATTGCTTTAGTGGCAGCTAGTCCTTTTTGAAGCGACCTTGCTTTGAGGCCACTTGTTGGTTCCAGTGGACTGACAAGAAGGGGGTGAATTGTTTGTTAAAAAAAACTTTTCCCGACTTTCAATTCAGATTAGTAGCAACAGTATAATTATAACAAGTAAATTAAATAACTATAAAATAAAAAAGAGGCAAAGAAATTTACTTGGTTACAACTTAGGTGTTTGTTAATCCATGACAAATGAAAAATACTAAAAGTCTCATTCGATGAAGGCGGAGAAGCCTCTTACACTTGTTGAATGCTCAGACAGTTGCTAGGAAATGAATACTTGAGTTGATCTCTATTTCCTAGCTTTAGGAGTCTTTTTATAGCCTTTGAAAAATTCTATCCGGGGCTGGAAGACACCTCTAACAAGCTGGAAGGACCCTCCAGTGAGGCAAGCAAGGATAAGACTTTATCCTCGCCAACGACCATTTTTGCCCAGTCTAAGGTGCCTTCAAGTGATTGAAGGCACCTTCCATGAAGGCTTGAAGGCGTTTTCAATAGCATGAAGGTGCCTTCTACCAGAAAGGCGCAAGGGCGGCTCCAGCAGCTTTGGTTTTCTCTTCCGTTGTTTTGTTCACTTGGGTGATTTCGGCCAACCGGAATAGGGCTCACTCAAACCCATTTTCTACCATTCTCCTCGAGCAGCCTTCCTCCCCAGCTTCTCGTCCCTCGAACCGTCGTGCTCGTCCTTCTCGTCTGCCGGTATACTCTTCCGCAACACCTTGTCCCTCGGATGCATCGAGCCCGTTGCTCTCTTCGCATGTCATCCTTCTCACTAGCTGCATCTTCCGCTCGACTTCTTGTGTTCCTAAGATCCTGCATACTTAGACACAAGGATCAAATACACAAGACCTAACTTAAATTAGTTGACCACATCAAAACTACCACAGGGTACTAACAGCTTAATCGCTTACTAAAGGTTCTATGCATTCGTGAATTCCTGGCTTAAGCGATTAACCTAATAGCTTAAGCCAAGCTGAAACTCACTGTGCTTAGCGAAATTCTGGCTTAAGCGATCAAGCTGATTGCTTATCGATCTTAAGCAATTAGGACAATCGCTTAAGCTATTGTAATCGATTATCCTAATCGATTACCAAACCCTAACTTCCAAACCTAAGTCTACGATTCCTCCACCCAACATCCGGTCAATCGTGACTTGTTGAGACTTTTCCTTGCCTAGTATGCAGTCAATCTTGACCTGCTGGGACTTCTTCACCAAATGTCCGATCAATCCTTTGACTCACTTAGACTTTTCTCCTTGTGTCAAGTACCTGGTCAATTCTTTGACCCACTTGGACTTTTCTCCTCGTGCCAAGTGTTCAATTAACCTTGACCCACTTGAACTTCCAATCACCAGGTGTCCGGTTAATTATTGACCCACCTGGACTTTCAATTACCTGGCTTCACTCACCAGGACTTCCGCCTAGCTTCACTCACTAGGGCTTTTCACCTAACTTCACTTACCAGGATTTTTCATCACCTAGCTTCATTCACTAAAATTTTCATCAGCCTTGCTTCACTTACTAAGGCTTTTCACCTGACTTCACTCACTGAGATTTTTCAACTGTCTGATTTTATTCACCAGGACTTTCACACCAAGTGTCTGGTCAGCATTGACCCGCTTAGATTTTCTTCTTCTGCCAACCTTTCCGTTGGTCTTTCCCTTACCTAACCTTCAATTAGGACCTACTAGTCAAGTATCCAGTTAACCTTGACCTACTTAACTCTTCTTCACATCGAAGTAGTCAACCTTGACCAATCTCCCCTAACGGACAATTGCATGATTTGCAATCTCTATATATTGTCAAACATTAAAATTCAAACATCAAGACTCAAGCTGAAGTCAATTAAATGTTAGTTAAATTAGTCAACCTTAATCTAGAGAAATTGCACCAACAGTTACATGGTACATTTGTTGCGAATGAGAGATTGATCGAGGACAATCCTGTGGAACTTGAGGTTGGTCAATCTCTATGATTTGTTGCATCAACAAGGAGCTACGTAGTGAGAAAAGAACACAACCACTTTGTTTCCTACTCCTGCACTCCCAGTAGGAGTTGATCTAGCTTCTCCAGATCCTTCAGATGAAGATGTTGTTGTGGCGTACAATACAATATTAAACCATTATGGTATTAGTAATTTAGATCCGTCCTCCAAGTCAAAGAGACATTCAGAGGGTGTTTCAAGTGCCAATCCTTCCAAAAGAAGGAAGAAAATTAGAGTATCATTTAAAGTTCAGGTTAGAGGAAAGCTGGTTGAGGTAGTTGGGCGGTGGCAATGTGGAAACTGAACTAGGTCCTATTGGGGTAAAAGAGGGCATTCTTGTTGGTAAAAGGAACCTCTCCGAAAGGTGTCACGGATAAGCTGCAGTAGGTTTTTAACAAAGTCAAAAGCACTCCTAAACTTGGAATTTACGATGATCTGTGATACAGTGCATAAAGGTATGACCTGGTCCAGGGGACGTGACAGTCAAAAGTCAAGGGGGCGTGGCAGTCAGAAGTCAAGGGGATGTGGCAGTCAAGAGTCAAGGGAACGTGTCAGTCAAAAGTCAAGAGGATGTGACAGTCAAGAGTCAAGGGGGCGTGACAGTCAAAAGTCAAGAGGATGTGGCAGTCAAGAGTCAAGGGGACGTGACAATCAGAAGTCAAGGGGATGTGACAGTCAAGAGTCAAGGGAACGTGACAGTTAGAAGTCAAGAGGATGTGGCAGTCAAGAGTCAAGGGGGCGTGATAGTCAGAAGTCAAGGAGACGTGATATTAAATCAAGGGGTATGTGACCCAGCTAACAAGGGGTCTGGAGTTCCAGGCCAGGAACTAAGATAGGTTACATGGGTAAAAGACCCCAGATCAGGAGGTTACTATGAATGCTCGGTCGGGATGTCTAGGTTAGGGGCTCAAAAAGGCCGTTCGAGTAAGAGATCCAGGTCAGGAGTACGAATGGGCGCGCTGGTTGAGGTTCTCTAGGCAAAAAGCCGGGAGAATAATATCAGGAATAAGGAAGAAGGGGAAGGAACCAATCCGGTCAGGATTTACAGAGCAGGACTTTCCGGGTCAGGCTTTACAGATTGAGACTTATAGAGCATGCTTTACAGACCGAGACTTATAGATAAGGCTTTATAGATTGAGACTTACAGATCAAGATTTGCAGACCGAGACTTACAGATCATGATTTACAGACTGAGACTTACAAATCAGGATTTGCAGACCGAGGCTTACAGGTCAGGATTACAGACCGAGACTTATAGGTCATGCTTTACAGATTGAGACTTACGGGACAGGCTATGTAGGCCAGAATCTACAGAACAGGACTTATCAGTCAGGCTATGTGGGTCAGTATTTATAGAGCGAAGCTTCTAGGACAGGCCATACAATTCATGGACCAAGGCTTACAGGTCAAGATATGTCGGTCTGGATAGATTGGTCAACCAGAGCTTCTCCCATCAAGTCGGTAGGTCACTACACGACAATTAAGTAAGAGAATCACAACCACATGTCAGAGAATAACCACTAGGTGTCAGGATATATTCCAATGGCCTGTGACTCATTACCAGAAGAACTTTCCTGTAACCTATGATAGGATGCCATGTGGCACTTGGCCCCAGACAATGTCTGACACCCGACATTCCCTGACATGTGCCAGAGACTAGAAGTATGCATTATCATATAAAAAGGGGTGTCCTCTCCCTTACGCAGGTACACTCTCTCACCTTTCGCATTTGTCTTTTACTTTCTGCAATTTTACTATTCTTCTGGGGAAAAAGTACCTGACTTGAGTGTCGGAGGGCCTGCTCCGGAGACTTTTTCCCTAGTTCTTGGTCCCTAACGTGGAGGGTGCCTGTCTGCGTGTGCGCAGGGAACTCCCGCTTCTGGACCCTCGTCATCCCCCCTATCAGCAGCTCGTGGAGCGGACCCGTACAACATTGCCCTCGTGGAGCGTTTTCGTGACTCTCCGTCAATGCCAGTGACAGCCTAGCTGACCTCCGTCTAACTCAGATTCCAAACGGGATCAATCTATATGGTGACACTTTTTATGCTAAGGTGGGTTCTCCATGGGCATACTGTTGGCTTAGAATCGATGAATAACACACCCAAAGCACACAACACACAAGAATATATAAGAAGAATGGGACAAATAGAAATTTAACTTATGAAAGAAAACCTTACATCGAGATACTTTCTACACACCTCTACGACCCTTTAAATACACCACGAATAATAAGAGCAAAGACTACGAGATCCATAAAAATAGGATCAGCTAACAATAGATCCATAAAAATAGGAAGACCGAGTAATAAGAAATTATCAAGAAAATAAATAAAAAAATAAACTAGCAACGTGGGGACTTAACCTTATTATATCTGAATTATTTTCTCACATTACTCCCCTTAATCCTGACATGGTTGTAAATCACGGACACTGAGTAGTTGTTGCATGGCAGCTAACTTCACTCTTGGCAATGCTTTAGTTAACGCATCGACTCGTTGTTCTCCGGTATTAACGAACTCAACCACAATCTGCCCCCTTTTAATACATTCTCTAATAAAATGAAACCTTGTATCTATATGCTTGTTTCGATCATTGAATACCGGATTCTTCATGAGAGCTATGGCAGATTTGTTGTCAACAAACAAAGTTACCGACTTTGGCTCTACACTGGTTAATTAGCTGGCAAGGCTCCTCAACCACAAAGCATGGCAGGCCGTAGTTAAGGCTGCCGTAAACTCTGCCTCACACGATGAAAGCGCCGCTGTCTTCTGCTTCTGTGAATTCCTTGACACTAAACTTTCATTAAAATAGAAAGTCATTTCACTTGTGCTTTTCCTCCCATCAAGATCGCCGACTAAATCACTGTCCAAGTAGCCGAATATACCAATTTCTTGGGGTCCCTTTATGTAAACAAGCCCAAAATAGATTGTACCTTTCAAATACCTGAGAATCTGTTTAGCCACCTTGTGATGAATGATTGTAGGCCTCTCCATGTATCTGCTAGCCATTCCAACAGAGTATGACAGGTCCGGTTGTGTGTGTAGCAAATATCTCAAACAACCAATAATACGCCTGTACTCCGTGGTGTCAACTGGAGTCCCTTCCAAGTCCTTATGCAACTGTGTGTCACGCCTCGGAGGAGTCCTTATCCGAAGAAATTTTGGCAGCATCTCCCCTGTACGGCGGACAATCTGAAACTTTTCTACAAGCATTATATACCTCAGCCACATGCGGCTGAAATAATAACAAAAATAAAACAATCACCACACAGTTTATATAACAAGTAAACAGAACAATAATACTCTGACTCGAAAACAACCCTACTCAACACCACTCGTAAAGCTCAAAATATATTCCTACTCCACTACACTCGTAAAGCTCAAAACCGGCGATAAAACCAACTTACCTCTTCTGCCATCTAGGCAAGCATGTAGTAAAAGCAAATCCAAATAAAAATCATCACAAGTAAACAATCCATACAAGATCCAAAGCATAACAATCCAAAACATAACATGTTCAAAACATAGTCTAGTAAAGAAGAAAACCAATAGATCTAAAAGTCCTCGTGGTCTGCAAGGGACTAGCAACTGGAACTCTCTCCCGACAACATCAACCTGAAAAATAACAACAATGGAGGCGGGGTGAGTCCAACACTCAGCAGGTACAACTAATATACAAAGTAAGGAAATAACACCTAGCACTAATCATGCGTACAGTCTCCTGATGTAAGAAAGATAAAAATGCATCTGAAGTAAACAGGAGAGAAACTGTACTAAACAGGACCTGGGTATAAGAACAAACAGTCCGAGTGATATGGAAATCCTGTATGCATGTCAAACATAGGTATCCAAACAATATGCAGCATATAAATACAACAAACACAAACACAAACAATAAATGCATCATGCATATGATGCTAATGATGCGTCCTGGTCACCCCTGACTCCAGTCGATCATCTCACACAATAGTGAGGCCGAGTGGGTAGGGCTGTGACAACCGTGCACTCTGTCGTCACTACTCCTGATGAGTGACCGAGTGGATGGGATGTTGTCGGAGTACACCTATCCTCCTACCCCAAATCATAAATGGGGGAGCGCAATGCTCTCATCTCCCGGTACACGATGACGGGGAGGAATCCCTGCCGGATAACACGTTGTGTCACACTACCCATGAGCGGACCAACGGTGCCTAACAGAGTCCCTGCTGCAACACACTCTGCCTGAATCGACTACTAACCCATGAGTGGTGGTGTGTGCAGATCCATGTAACTGGCGATGTGCTCAACAATAATGGAGCGAACTATCGCACAGCATGCAATCATGCAAATGGTGCATGACACTAACCACAAAATTGTTGGTGCAACCTTAGGTCAAGGTTGACCTGGGTGACCCAACTCGAGTTGACCTGACTCGAGGTATATTTTGATGTTTGACAAGAATGGAGAAGTTATATTTTGATGTTTGACAATAATAGGAACTTGGGGGATTGTGGGTGCAACCTTTGGTCAAGGTTGACCTGGTTGACCCGACTTGAGTTGACCTGATTCGGGAAAAGTCCAAGTATGGAGACTTGGCACGGAAAGGTCCAAGCAGGGATTCCGAAAAGTCAAAGTATGGAGACTTGGCAAAGTCCAAGCAGGGAGCTTAGCACGGAAAAGTCCAAGTATGGAGACTTACACGGAAAAGTCCAAGCAGGAGCTTGGACGGAAAAGTCCAAGCAGGAGCTTGGCCGGGAAAAGTCCAAATATGGAAGCTTGGCATGGGAGGCCTGAGAGGGCTCTGTGAGCTGCTCTCCGGACTAGGTCGAGAGGGCTCGGAGCTCGCTCTCCTGACTAGGTCGAAAGGGCTTGGTAGCTCGCTCGACCGGAGGAAGCCTGAGAGGGCTCGTGAGCTCGCTCTCCCGACTAGGTCGAGAGGGCTCTGTAGCTCGCTCTCGACCGGACGTGGAAGTCGGAGAGGGCTCGTGAGCTCGCTCTCCGGACTAGGCCGAGAGGGCTCTGAGCTCGCTCTCTAGATCGGGAAGGTTTTAGGATTTAAGGTCGGAAATTGGATCGGTCTGGCGACCGATCCAATGTACATGGTCATCTGATCGATCTGGTGACCGATCAGTAACCAAACAGATTGGGAGAAGGAATGACCTGATCGGTCCACAGACCGATCAGGGCTCTGGCAACCAACTCTCTGTGAGAGTTGGGATCGGTCTGGGGACCGATTAGCCTAGGGCCTGATCGGTCCACAGACCGATCAGGGATCGCAACCAACTCTTTGTGAGAGTTGGGATCGGTCTGGAGACCGATCAGCCTAGGGCCTGATCGGTCCCCTGACCGATCAGATCCATCCTAGACCGATCAGGGTGGAGCCTGATCGGTCCAGGTCTAGCCGTTGAGACACAACAGCTAGATTTCTTCTTTCTTCTTCTTCGCAGGTTCATATAAATCAAGGGCCTCTATAGTAGAGTGGCGTTGTTAGTGTTGCTCCTTCTTGTTCCTTGCGATCAGAGCTTTGCTGAGCTCTCCATTACTGAAGCTTCGTGTGAGCTTCCCTCGGCTGGGTTTCCAACTGAACAGTTGTTGCTGTGGTTGGCATCCGTGAAGTTGCTGCTTCATCAACAGTTGACGAGAAGGCAAGCAAACTAGTGTTTTACATTCATATTGTTCTTGACTTCTTGCTGTATTTCTTGTACACTGATCTTGCTGTTGCAAGAGAGATTGTGGCGAGGTTTCTCCACCCAGAAGGAGTTTTCATTAGCCGATTTTCCGGGGTCTCATCCACCGACGGATTGATAGGATTCGTCCACCTTACGGACACGCCGAGGAGTAGGAGTATCATCTCTGAACCTCGTTATATCGTCGTGTTTGAGGTTTGATCTTCTCCACTTTCGTTTCTACTTTTTATTTCTGCTGCGCTAACTCAAATTGTAGGAAGAAATGTGAATTTGGGGTCGGCTATTCACACCCCCCCCTCTCTAGCCGCATCTGAAGATCCTAACAAGTGGTATCAGAGCCAGGTTGCTTTTCGTCGGATTAACACCCGGGGGAGCACGAGCTAGAGAATGGATCAACTTGGAGAAGACATCACGATTCCACCCTTCTACGATCGCGACGACTTCGCGTATTGGAAGGTAAGAATGAAGTATTTTCTTATGACTAACCTAGTAAATTGGAATTGTGTACAAGTAGGTTTTATTCCTCCGGTGGATAAAGAAGGAAAACCTCTCGAGAAGAAGAAGTGGACGAAGGAACAAATCCATCAATCCATAATCAACGACGAGGTAATGAAAATCTTTGAATTTTCATTACCTAATAATATCTTGTGCAAGATAGGTAAATACAACAATGCCAAGAATTTATGGAACAACTTGGCTAAGTTCCATGAGGAGAGCTCCAATTCAAGTCATGAAGAGGAGTCAAGTGAGCCAAGTAGCTCACATCATGGAGGTATGGAATTAGAAGTTGAGGGCTACTCAACATCTAAGGAAGAAGAGGAGGAGAGTTCTTCTTCAAGATTGGAGCAAGAAGAAGAAGTCTCTACCTCCGGAAGGGATGAAGGAGAGAGCTTATATCTATCCTCAACCCTAGGTAACTCAAGCAACTTAATTTCAAGTAAATTACATATAATATGCTTTGAGTGTAGGGAATATGGGCATTACAAAAGTAAATGTCCAAAGAGGATTAGGAAGACTCCACCGACACCAAAAGTCAAGGAAGTCGGAGTCCCGATACGCAAGGGCAAGGAGCACGTGGTGTGCTTCCAATGCAAGCAAAGGGGACATTATAGGAGTCAATGTCCAAGGGGGAGGCAACTTCACAAGGACAAGAGACCAAGCACATCTATGGGGGGAGCTAAGGCAAACCCTAAGGTATCCTTTAAGGCACATTCTTGCAATTCTAATAAGACACATGCTAGTAGTTTTATTGCAATTGTCAATAATGATAAGCATGATAACCATAGAAACCGATACATGTACTTAGGTGCCAAACATGTTAGCCTACATAAGGACAATGCTAGAAATGCCAACCCTAGAGTTAACTCATCTAAGGTTAAGGAAAACCTAGATAGGAATCCCAAAACAACTAGACATATACTTAGGAATACCTCAAAGAAAAATGGAAAATTAAAGCTTGAGGTATTAAAGAAGGAAAATCAAGTCTTGAGGTCAAGACTTGACACTTTAGAAAAGGCTCTTAAGAATTTGGAGAAGTCAACTCTAGGGTCTAAGGGTCAAAAATCAAAGCCCAAGGACATGAGAGGTTTGAGTCACAAACCTAAGTCTCAAGTGGTCAAGCCCGCTTATCATAATGTTCCATTCGATTATGGAACAAGACCTAGGGCTAAGAAGACCATTACCAAGGTCACAAGGGGAGTCACCCCTAGAGTTGATCTTGATGAGTCCCAAATGACCAAGGCTTTAAATCCTAGGAGGGTCATTAGGAGGGTTGCTAGGGAAGCCATCCCTAGTGAATATTTAGTGAACCCAATGAGCTCAAATAGGTATTGGGTTCCTAGGAGCGTGATTCCTTCACGCTAGATGGTTTAGGGTGTGCCAACCTTAATTGGATAGGTAGTTAACCTACTCATGGCAAAAGGTGACATTTTAGGAATTTTCAAGGTGTGTGTAATCAAGCCTTGAAAATGAAATTAAAAATTATTCCTAAGGTGATTAGGATGTGCCAACCACATTTGAGGAGTTTTCTAGGATCAATCTAATTGGCACATAGTGATCTAAAAATCTTTAGTATATGATTTTAGGTCTATTACACTTAGGAATATAGAATTTATGGTAAAATGATCAAAATTATCAAAAATGGCAACTAAGGCTAGAATTAGGTATTTTCCATACCTTTATATGTTATTTGCCATACATTGTTTGTCATATGCCATGTCATGACATCATATTTATTTTATTATCATTTGAAATGTCATGTTAATGCTTAGGTTAGTTATATGTCATATCTTATTTAAGTTTCATATTTGATGACATGACATCATGACATTGGCACATGTTTCCACTTATGATATTATTTTATGTCATGTCATCATCTCTTGCATTTATGATCAATTAAATTGATATAAGGATAGAAACACAATTTGATATGGAGATCAAATTGTTATTTAGAAAATGCATGAGAACTTAGCTTAAGATGACCTAAACCCATATCTCACATCAAAATTGACTTGGATGTGTTTGATACACCTTAGATGTGTGTGAGATATTAGGATTATGAGTTAGGATCAAGGTGCATAGTTCTTGAACCTAGATGAGCCTAATTCGAATTTGAGGATTATAGGGAAAACTTGTGTACAAGTCATGTACATTTAGCCCTAAGATTGTGGTCCTAAATTGAATGATTTAAGATCATTTCAAAATTGATTTGAAAAACCTTGATGAAGCTTTTCTAGTGATAGCATTCATCATTGAGCAAGTTGATACAAAGATGGATTAACCTTGAGCTATTTCAAAGTCTTTCGAACTTTGTATCAAGATTAAAAAATGGGAGTTATTTTCATAGAAAACTATTTTTCCATGATAATATATGTTATGAGGAATGTATCCTCAAAATTTTACAATTTTTAGAATTTTCTGTAATTTTTTAGGGGTTTCTGAATTTCGGGAGAAAAATCAGAAATCCTTATCAGAGAGTCGTGGACCGATCAGAGGAGATCCTGATCGGTCCAGGGAAGTCTGGATCGGTCACTGGACCGATCCAGGGCAGTGTGGATCGGTCTGGTGACCGATCCAGTGGAGTCCTGATCGGTCTGGTGACCGATCAGAGCGTGCCAAAATACTGATTTTCGACTGTTGTCTGAAATTTCAGCTGTGGAAGTTGGTGTTTTAGATTTCTAAAGGGTTGAAACTCTCCAAGACATTGTTGGTGCAATGGTCAAGAAGGAGTTGACCTTTAGGGGGAGTTTTACCTATTGGTCAAGGGGGAGTTGACTTTTAGGGGGAGTTTTTACTCGTCAAGATTTCTGAGGATGAGTGATATGGGATTATCACTAAGTTGATTGTTGATTTTAGTATCAAGGGGGAAATTAAGGGTTTCAATGAAAGGTATGGGACTTTCATTAGGAAAAAACTCTTGACCTTGATTCACTCTTTTTGATGTGTGTCAAAAAGGGGGAGAATGTCCAGAGAATGTTCAAGGAAGAACATTGGAGTTTGGGGAGAATGTTCAGAGAATGTTCGAGGAAGAACATTGGAGAACTATTGGAAAACCTAAGTTAAGTTATCGGGTTAACCTAACTTGATTATGATTTTTGTCAAACATCAAAAAGGGGGAGATTGTTGGTGCAACCTTAGGTCAAGGTTGACCTGGGTGACCCGACTCGAGTTGACCTGACTCGAGATATATTTTGATGTTTGACAAGAATGGAGAAGTTATATTTTGATGTTTGACAAGAATAGGAACTTGGGGGATTGTGGGTGCAACCTTTGGTCAAGGTTGACCTGTTTGACCCGACTTGAGTTGACCTGATTCGGGAAAAGTCCAAGTATGGAGACTTGGCACGGAAAGGTCCAAGCAGGGAGCTTAGCACGGGAAAAGTCCAAGTATGGAGACTTGGCACGGAAAAGTCCAAGCAGGGAGCTTGGCATGGGAAAAGTCCAAGTATGGAGACTTGGCACGGAAAAGTCCAAGCAGGGAGCTTGGCATGGGAAAAGTCCAAGTATGGAGACTTGGCACGGAAAAGTCCAAGCAGGGAGCTTGGCATGGGAAAAGTCCAAGTATGGAGACTTGGCACGGAAAAGTCCAAGCAGGGAGCTTGGCACGGGAAAAGTCCAAGCAGGGAGCTTGGCACGGGGAAAAGTCCAAATATGGAAGCTTGGCATGGGAGGCCTGGAGAGGCCTGAGCTCGTTCTCCGGACTAGGCCGAGAGGGCCTGTAGCTCGCTCTGGATCGGATGGAGTCGGAGAGGGCTGGATAGCTCGTTCTCCGGACTAGGTCGAGAGGGCTGAGCTCGTTCTCCGGATCGGAGGAAGCCTGAGAGGGCTCGGTGATCTCGCCTCCTGACTAGGTTAGAGAGGGCTCCGTAGCTCGTTCTCCGGACCGGACGTGGAAGTCGGAGAGGGCTCGGTAGCTCATTCTCCGGACTAGGTCAAAGAGGGCTCGGTAGCTCGCTCTCTAGATCGTGAAGGTTTTAGGGTTTAAGGTCGGAAATTGGATCGGTCTCACGACCGATCCAGGATACATCGGGTCATCGATCGATCCGGTGACCGATCAGGAACCAAACAGATTGGGAGAAGGAATGACCTGATCGGTCCACGCATCGATCGGGTTTCCGCAACCAACTCTCGAGAGTTGGGATCGATCCGGGACCGATCGCCTAGGGCCCTGATCGGTCCACGCATCGATCAGATCGCAACCAACTCTCGAGAGTTGGGATCGGTCTGGAGACCGATCAGCCTAGGGCCTGATCGGTCCCCTGACCGATCAGATCCATCCTGGACCGATCAGGGTGGAGCCTGATCGGTCCAGGTCTAGCCGTTGAGACACAACGGCTAGATTTCTTCTTTCTTCTTCTTCGCAGGTTCATATAAATCAAGGGCCTCTACAGTAGAGTGGTGTTGTTAGTGTTACTCCTTCTTGTTCCTTGCGATCAGAGCTTTGCTGAGCTCTCCATTACTGAAGCTTCGTGTGAGCTTCCCTCGGCTGGGTTTCCAACTGAACAGTTGCTGCTGTGGTTGGCATCCGTGAAGTTGCTGTTTCATCAACAGTCGACGAGAAGGCAAGCAAACTAGTGTTTTACATTCATATTGTTCTTGACTTCTTGCTGTATTTCTTGTACACTGATCTTGCTGTTGCAAGAGAGATTGTGGCGAGGTTTCTCCACCCAGAAGGAGTTTTCATTAGCCGATTTTCCGGGGTCTCATCCACCGACGAATTGATAGGATTCGTCCACCTTACGGACACGCCGAGGAGTAGGAGTATCATCTCCGAACCTCATTATATCGTCGTGTTTGAGGTTTGATCTTCTCCATTTTTGTTTCTACTTTTTATTTCCGCTGCGCTAACTCAAATTGTAGGAAGAAACGTGAATTTGGGGTCGGCTATTCACATCCCCCTCTCTAGCCGCATCAAATTGAAGGAATCCTTGCCGGATAACACGTTGTGTCACACTACCCATGAGCGGACCAACGATGCCTAACAGAGTCCCTGCTGCAACACACTCTGCCTGAATCGACCACTAACTCATGAGTGGTGGTGTGTGCAGATCCATGTAACTGGCGATGTGCTCAACAATAATGGAGCGAACTATCGCACAGCATGCAATCATGCAAATGGTGCATGACACTAACCACAAAATATCCTGACCTAATCAACATATATATAAACGTGCATCATAGGTCAACGAATCAAATCAAACCAAAGGTACACAGAAGGTATAAAACCTAGGTCCTGAACATGTTGAAGCATGGTATATCACTACCCCTATAAGCATGTATCAACAGGTAAGGAATACATGAGATGCAAAACAATCAATCAATCAAGCATGTATCAAGTTTTGGGTAGTGATTAACCGAAACAGAATGAGAAACATAATTAATGAAATTTGTTATATTCACTACTATGTATATCAAATGACATAAGTCAAAAGTACCCGCCTCCAATAGAAAAGGTTGTATCCAAAATAGATCCCTCGTCGAGACACCGTCTCAAGTCAAAGTCCTGTGATATCAAACAGATATTGTATTTAGCTATATAGCTAAATAAAAATCTCCAAACCTATTTAATAACCTTATCCTTCCTTAGAAATGGAATTGATCCCATGTAACAAAACAAGCAATGGATTAAATTCAATACCAATCCAATTCTATACATAAACCTAATTCATCATGTATCAAAAATTTACACGATACCTCAATTCACAGCCCCTCTTGATGCTGGAACAAAGGGAACTGCTCACTGGAGTGCTGCTAGAACCAAACGAAGTCCCCACGAAACCAAATCCCCCTGCTGAAATCCTTCCCACTGATGAGATCATGTTTAGTTCAATAAATGAGATCACACATCAAACCACAACCCACCTGACACCTAATCTTTTACCTTGCTGTTAACAATCGGACCAAGCAGGAAGAACTAAGACTTGACCCTCCTTGCTCCTGGCCGGAAACCACCCGAGCAAAGATGTGCCGGTGAAAGACCTAGGGCACGGGGAGAGATTGGCACTGCAGAGATGCGGCGCCAGGCACTGTCAGCACTGCCCCCTTCAGCCTCAAGTGGTGGCGTCGTCCGGTGCGGCTCGGGAAGGAAGAGGAGAGACCGACCGACAGAGGGGAGAAGGGATCGAGCGGCAGTAGGTGGCGTCGCTGTGGTGGCGGGAGAGGATGCTAGGGCGCAGCCTCGGCAGGAGGAATCTCGGCTAGGGCACAGGCGATTGAAGGCGGCAGAGAGGAAGAAGATGAGAAGAGGAAGACAAAAGGCTCGACTTTTGTTCACGGAAGAAGAAATAAACCGCTGCAGCCGGCGGTTAGGGCAAAAGGCTTGCAGCGCGAGGGGGAAGAAGGTCTGGGGGAAGAGGGAAAACGGCGAAGAAAATAAAGTAAAGAGATAAAGAAAATGAAAGAAAAAGGAAATGTAAATATAAACATTTCCTCACTTAAATGGGGTAGCCTAAACAGGATTTTCCGGGTTCCATTTTTATCCCCGTTAACTCGTCCGTACAAGCTCCGAAAAAATTCCCGAAAAATTTCCAAAAATTTTGGAAAATTCCCTTATCAATATTTGCCTATTTTCGGTATTTTACACTGTGTCTTGGGTTCTATTGGATGCTTTTTGGCATTGCACTCTGCCATCTTGAACTGAGATAGAATTTTCTTGGCATAAGCTGATTGTCTAAGTAAAATTTGGCTCTTCTGTTACTCCACTTCAATCCCTAAGTAGTAGGAGAGAAGATCCAAATCACTCATCTCAAATTCTGTCATTATTTGTTGTTTGAACTTGTTGATTTTCTCTATGCTACTTCCTGTCACGATGAGATCGTCGACATACACTCCAACAAGTATACTTGCTTCTCCTTCACCTCTTGTATATACTGCATGTTCTTGAGTACATTTTTTGAAGCCAAGCTCTTCTAGACTCTTGTTCAAACGCATGTTCCAAGCTCGTGGAGCTTGCCGTAGTCCATAGAGGGCCTTGGACAACCTGTATACCTTATGTTTTTGATTTTGTACTTCAAACCCTTTTGGTTGAGTGACATATATTTCTTCTTCTAACTCTCCATTAAGAAATGCTGACTTCACATCTAGATGGTGTACCTCCCAGCTTTGACTTGCTGCAAGTGCAAGAATGACTTGAATAGTGTCAAGTCTAGTGACAGGCACAAACACTTCTTCAAAGTCGATGCCTTGTCTTTGTACATAGCCTTTAGCCACTAATCTTGATTTATGCTTAACGACTTTCCCATTTGAATCTTTCTTCAATTTGAACGCCCACTTTAGGCCGATAGGCTTGTGGCCTAATGGGAGCTCAGTTAGGTCCCAGGTATTGTTCATCTCAATAGATTTCAGCTCTTTCTCCATTGCTTCGTACTAGCAAGCCTCGGTTGCAGCTTTTTGATAACATGTCAGCTCTTCAGATATCACCATCATCACCTCACCCTCCTCTTCATCAATGCCAACCACTTCCTCAGTGTTGGCGTAGATATCGACAATGGATCTAAAATGGACCAGCCCTTCATTAGACTCAGGTGAGTTTGTTATTGAAGGCGAGGAAGCTGTATGGGTGTTCGATGATGGTGTAGATGGACTTGACGCTCCTACCACGGCTACTGCCGATGTTGTGATCTCTTCCGCTGCGACCTCAATGTCTGCTGCAACAATCACCTCGTCAGTGTCGAATGCATCCACCACCATAAACTCTGATACCTTTTCTTCATTGTTGGCACCTGCATTCCATGTCCATTCACAATTTTCTCGAAACATCACATCTCTACTTACTTGTATCTTGCCATGCCTTGGATCAAATAGAAAATGAGCTTTGCAGCCTTCCTCGACACCCAAGTATACCATGGGTGAGCTTCTGTCGTCAAGTTTATGTTGGATCGAGAAGAGCTAGGGGGGTGAATAGTGCTCGTGGCTTTCATGCGTTTCGGAAATTTACGAGTAACACAGCGGAATAAAACAAAACACACAAACAGAGAAGAGCACACCAAGATTTTACTTGGTTTGGAGCCTAGGGAGACTCCCACTCTAAGGCCGATGCTTGTTGAGCGTTTAGTTTGGGCAATACTATAATAGCGCAAGATGTACAAGAGGTTATTACAAAAATAATACCGAAAAAGTATACAGAGAATAAGAATTAGAAGAGTCGCAGCTTTAGGTCGTCGGAGTCTCCTTATAGCTCAACCGGAATGTCTCGTTAGCAGTAAGTTGATGAAAGATCACATTTCAGGTGATTATCTGGACTGCTGCTCGAACCCTCCTTAAATAGCCTGCTTGAGGCGTCTCCAAGCCTGTCCGAGGCGCCTCAAATGCAAAATTATATCCCGGATCCTACGCTGCGATAAGCCTTTGCATCGCTGCTATTTATCCGCCTTGAGGCACCTCTATCACACTCCAAGGCGCCTCCAAGCAGAGGTCCAAGGCGCCTCCCATGGAGGCGCCTCCAGCTCCTTTTGCAGCCAGCTCACTTTGCACCTGAGGCGCCTCCAAGCTCCATGGAGGCGCCTCGGATACTGTTCATCCGAGGTAAACTTTGTGTTTTAGCACCTGCAAGATACGTTAGTCCAAAAATACCCTGCAACACAAAGTTAGCACATAATAAACATAATAAAAATAGTATTTGACAGTCTCTGGACTGTCCGATTCTGACTTCAGATTTTCGACCGAAAATCCTAGGTCGAACCGACACCTACTGTTCCCTCTTCCGGGGAACGCGCCCTTACCTACTCCACTCAGGAGAGTTTACCTTTTGCAAGTTTGGTCCTCCAGACCAACTGGAAATTTGCTCGGCGCTCGAGTCTTTCGGTTTTCATGTTGGACGTCCGGTCCATGACCCGTCCAATCTTCCACCCGGTTCGCGACACCAGGATTTCAACCTAGGGTTACCGCCCCCTAGAATTTTTACCCGAAGACCTCAACTCACCAAGGCTTTCCGCATAGGGTTACCACCCCCTATGACCTAGGGTTACCGCCCCCTAGGGTTTTCCACTTGCCTAACCGCAGCTAAGACTTTTGCCTAAGTACACTTAGGACTTTTCCTACAACGCTCATTCAACATATTAGTTAACAAAACACCTTAACTTTGAACCCTTTGACTTAATCAAAATATAAGTTCGATCGTCGGATGCTTCCTACACCAACAGTTTCTTGAGGTGAGGGACTATATTTTTCACATATGCAATATAACCGAACACTCTCAAGTGGGCGAGATGTGGCTTTCTCCCCATCCAAGCTTCAAATGGCGTGCGCTCTCCTTGCGCCTTAGTTGGGAGACAGTTTAACAGATAGACAACATGCCTAACCGCCTCTCCCCAGAACCTTGCCGGCATATGTGTACCCTTGAGGAGAGATCTTGCCATAGCCATCACGGTGCGATTACGACGCTCCACAACACCATTTTATTGGGGTGTGTAGGGAGTCGTTAGATGTCGCTCGATTCCTTCATTTTCACAAAACTGAGTGAACTCCGTGGATAGAAACTCACCGCCCCGGTCTGTCCAGAGTGTTTTGATCTTGTATTCAGTCTTGTTCTCCGTCAAGAATTTGAACTTCTTGAATGCTCGGAATGCATCATTCTTTGCTGCCAATATAAACACCCACATCCACCTTGTGAAATCATCAACAATCAGAAGGAAGTACTTGTTATCGGTTAGTGTACACGGTGGGATTGACCCGAAAATATCAGCATGTAGAAGTTCCAACGGCTTCTCCGCTCTACAGTTTGCTTGGCATGGGAATGGAGACCTTGCATGCTTGGCGATCACACACACCTCGCAAAGCTTGTTCGGCTGGGGCAATGGAGGCACATCAACCGCCAATTTCTTTTCCCCTAACACCTTCAAGTCATAGAAATTGACATGTCCGAGCCTTGTATGTCATAACCAGGTTGGGTCTTCTAGGCTTGCTAGGAGACAGACTTACTTGAATGTCTTCAAGGTTATCTTGTACAAGCGATTTTGTGTTCTATTTACCAGCATCAAGACCTTCCCGCTCCTATCAATCACCTTCATGGTATCTCTTTCCATGTGCACCTCGTTCCCAGTTTTTGTTAATTGACCGAGACTTATGATATTACTACAAAGTTTCAGAATGTAGTATACCTCGTGGAGAGCCTTCCGATCGTCGTTCTTGCATTCGAACACAACCGTCCCCTTGCCCATGATCTCAATGGTTGATCCATCGCCAAACCTCACCCTCCCGGTGATGGTTTCATTTAGTTCTTGAAACTTCTCGTGATGTCCAGTCATGTGGTTGCTGGCACCATTATCAAGGTACCAAACGTCTTTATCTCCTTTATTAACACCGTGGCACATCTCCAGTAGCAACCTATCTTCACTGAGAAGAATAGTATCCTGCCGCTCACGCCTAGTGTCAGGCTCCTCATGGGACACGATCATCATCAGTGCTGACTCTTCATCGGTGGTGCAAGTGAGGTGAGCCTCATCATCAGGATGCTTGTTGTAGCATTCAGACGCATAATGCCCCATTTTCTCACAATTGAAACACTTTATACGGCTCTTATCACGGGTGCCTCTATCGTTGCTGCTAGTGCCTCCTGCACTGTCTTGGCTTGGCGTACCACGGCCACGACCGCGCCCCCGCCCACGCCCACACCATTTGCCACGACTAGGGCTGCTGGACCCACGACCCTTGTCTCCTGACGAAGTGTCCACGTTGCTCCCCTTCTATTGCATTTGCCATTCAGCATGGGTAAGTAGGCGCTCACCTTTAGTGTCATTGGTGCTTCCGCGTAATCGTAGTGTTCGTTCCTCATACGCCTTCAGTCGCTTAATAGTCTCCTCAAATGGTATCATCTCAAGATCGTGAAAATGTTCAATACCGACAACAATAGGGAAGAACTTATCAGGGACAGAATCAAGCAACTTCTTTACCAAAGAAGAATCTTCAAGCGTGGCACTAAGAGTGGAGAACTTGCTGCTCATGGCACTGAGTTTGCCAGCAAACTCATCAATCGTCTCGGTCTCCTTCATCCGGAGGGCGTCAAACTCGCTCTTCAACGTTTGTACTCGTGCCTTCTTCACTTGATCACTACCAAGGTACCTCGTCTTGAGGCTGTCCCAGACTTCCTTCGCTGTCTTCTTTTTTGAAATCTGGAGAAAGATGTCTTCGGGGATACTTTGCAAGATGTATGCACGCGCCTTTTTGTCCTTCTTTATATCTACTTGGGCTCCTTCCGCTGTCTCCACCGCCTCCCAGACTCCCTGGGCATCAAGAATCGTCTCTGTCTTTATTGCCCACACAGTGTAATTATGAGGGCTTAATTAGCATCGGATAGGGAAATGGTACTCCGCCATTTTCCTTCGCAGCAACTTGTGGGATGCCAGACATTTTTGTGGAATCGTGGATTCTTGGGTGTTCTATATTGCCAAAGCTCTGATACCAGATGTTGGCTTAGAATCGATGAATAACATACCCAAAGCACACAACACACAGAAATATATAAGAAGAATGAGACAAATAGAAATTTAACTTATGAAAGAAAATCTTACACAGAGATACTTTCTACATGCCTTAATGACGCCCTTTAAATATATCACAAATGATAAGAGCAAATACTACGAGATCCATAAAAATAGGATCAGCTAACATTAGATTCATAAAAATAGGAAGACCGAGTAATAAAAAATTATCAAGAAAATATATAAAAAAAATAAACTAACGACGTGGGGACTTAACCTTATCATGTCTGAATTATTTTCTCACACATATGATTCAGATGAAGAGGCAGGATTCATCAAAAGTTCTAGAGGAAAAACCTCTTACTTGTGTAGATGAAAATGAAAATGGAAGTTCGGCGGAAGACGATAGTGATGATCTCTTTGGTTGATGCTCGATGATGTTGATGACAGAACCTTTGTCTGTGGGAACCTGATGTTCAGTTTTTCAGTGCTCTCTTCTTGAAACGTTAGAGAATCCCAGGAGTCGAATGGCTTGGAAGTTTTGGGAGAGATGAAAGAAATATATATCTTCTTGCCTACATTTGACAAATTCAAGAAGCGTTGTTCCAGATAGATAGTGCTCTTCTATTCTTGGATTCTAGGAGGCACAATGTGTGAATTGCAGTATATACTTTTAGCCATTTCTAAATGTCAATTTTTTTTGTTACTTCACCTTCAACAATAATATACAATGTCTCAAGACTTTGTTTTTCCTGTTCTTGAGCTCAGTAGTCTTTTGCTTCTCTTACCTTTGACCTTTTTGTGAACAATTATCTACATAGTTGTGTTTATCAATTTGATGAAGACTATTGTTAGTGACACAGCATTGTATAACATAATTTCTGTTGATGGTAGCCAGGTGTCTATATTAACTTAAGAACTTGGATAACTTCATTCTGTTGACGAATTTATCTTTATTAATTTTAAAACAAAGGGGAAGGAGGTACAGTCAATGGCAGCGGACAAAATCCCGCTAGCTCATTGATCGATCGATCTACAACTTAATAAGCTTCAATAGCTCAAGCAAGGAACGTCAGGCCGAACCACTTTGGCTTTTTTTCCATGCGCATTGAAACAGAAAGCCTGAGCTTGCTCCCCTGGCACTGCATTCCTTATATCAACGTCCTCCATCACCACGTCGTGGCAACCACTGCTCTGGCTGCACTCCAAGCGGATCGCCATGTCATTCGCCGACGTCCCTTTCACTCCGATGAACTTCACGTTGCTCACTTGAACAGCCGACGTCTTTGACGATGCACACATATATCGAATCCAACAAGGAACCAAAACGAAAGAATTAATTATCGAGCAAGCAAAAACCCAGCTGAAATATAAGAGCAAGCATGCAGATGCAGTTACCTCATTCTTACAGCCGCCGCGAGGGCAGTAGAACTGATCTATTATGATGGGGTTCCTCACTTCCGTCAAGCTAATATTTCTGAACGATATGTCCCTCGCAAACCCAGTTGCCCCCTACAAGCAAACAATATTAATTAATTAAGATATCGAACAGAAGGGAATTAAAGCATGCCTTCCTACCTGCCATGTCTTGATCCTGACTCCATTGTCAGTCCGTACGATCGTGGAGTCGGAGACATGGATGCCTTCAGCTGTCGCATAGCTTTTTTCTATCCCCAGGCTTCCAATGCTAAGATATGATTACCATTTCAAGTTTATTTATGCCTTTAATTAGCAGATAAATAAAGGATTTAATTAATTATATAATTAATCAACCTTAATCCGTGGCCAGGACCGCATCTTATGCGGCTGATGTTCACATCCTTAGCGCCACTGCTTACAGATACGCAGTCATCGCCTGCACATAATTATTATATGCGCGCGCGTGTTAATTAGCTAGATCGACTGACGTAACGTAACCCGATCGGAGGACTTACCGGTGCTGATCTGGCAGTCGCTGATGATGACGTGGCGGCTCCGCTCGACGTGGATGCCGTCGGTGTTGGGGCTCTCGGCGGGGGCGGTGATTTTCAGATTTGAGATCCTGACGCCGACGCTCATCCCGATGGCGACGTGCATCATGGCGCTGTTTTTGAAGCTCAGCCCCAAAACCTGCGCCTTCGTGACGTGCAGCAACGCAAGAGACTGCACCCGTGCATCGTAATCAATCATATTGAATATTGATCGATCGTGATCAAATATTTTAGCAGGAAATACAAGTGTGCGTTTATCGACTTACATTTGCAGCGAGAAATGCGCACGTCTGCAGGCGAACAAATTCGCAAGGTGAGAATATTTATCAGATAATTAATGCAGAATTTTTTTGGAAATGTTTGATAGATAGATAGCTAGCTGGCTATACGTGCCTTTGCCTCTTTGCATGCCCACCAGGAGGCCCCTTGGCCGTCGATTTCGCCGGCGCCGGCGACGGTTATGCCGTTGAGGTTAATGAACAGTAGCCAGTTATTATCATCATCCGACCACACTTCATCAACCCGTTTAAGATTTCCATCGACCTGAGAAAAAAAATTATATATATATGAAAACATAATGAGAATTAAATGGGTATACGGTATGACAGATCACTGACGTACCTGAACCCTAACGTAATGATTACACGGTCCTCTGAATTTGGTCAGTCCCAACAGATACACTTTCCCTCCAGGAATGTGCAAGACGGATGCTTCTCTGCTGTTTAAACACACTGCACGCCATGCATTCGTAAACGCCTGTGAAGATGAGACAGTATTAAATACATATTCATTTGTATATTATTGACGGAATTAAAAAATAAAAATGGAAATTATTATTATAAGATACTTCAGTATCATTGGTGATGCCATCTCCTTCGGCTCCATAGTCTGTCACCCTGTACGTTGCTGCCAGAGTTCCAGCAACAAATGAAGCGAGAAGAAGAAGAATAGAAGTACGTAGACTTCTCTGATTGATCATGGTGAGTGCTTCCTTTGCAGCTTGGATTATGGATAAGCAACCTGATTGTGGTGTTACTTTTTGTTCATGGGGTTAAATAGTCTGAGTGAACATGCATGGAAACTAATGGAAGATTAATTACATATATTCGTACTATATGTAATTAACACTTGTACTCCTTATGCATACTAATTTAAAAATTATAAAAAGAATATTTTTTATATGTATAGTCAAGATTTTAACTCGTATTCTAAATTTACAAAACTCCTAAAATAGTCATTATTTCCTAAAAATATTTTTTTTAATTTATTTCTCCCAGTATATATGGCTAGAAAATTACAAGTCATAATTCATTTCAGTTTCTTGGTAGATATATAGTTGGCTATAAAAATATATATTCTGGCAGAATTTTCCTTTTTGTTCTTATTACATATTTAAATTGTTTGGAGAAGTAATTACATGATTACAACATTGTTTCCTCAAACGTGGTTTTCTAATTGATGGCGTTTGATACGACAAATAAAGTAGGCCCTCGGAATCAGATAAAAGTCAAGAAGTCAGTTGATATGACAGTTAAGTCAAGAACAGATTAATAATTAGAGTCACCATAGTCACATGTCTTGACCAGTTGATCTGGTTGATCGGACAACTGATCTAATCGAATCTTGAGTCTTTTGGAGTCGATGAAAATCTAGTCTTATCAATGTCATTCAGAGATGAATCAAATGCTCCTACTGAATGCCTTGATCGATCGGATATGTGGTCCGATTGCACACTCCAGACACATCGACTGATTGGACCAGACTCTATTCAAAAATATCGGCCGAGTGCAAGCCCGGGTTTGCACACAAGGGGCGATCGGGCTACAAGGGGACTCGATCGGCCTTCCAATAAAGCATATTAGGGGTTATCAATTTAACGACTTAATATTTCATTTTAACGTTTTGTGATAGTTGTCACAGAATAAAGGAATATTCCTTGTGCTAGAAGAAGTTTCCATAACGATAGACCCATTTTTAGAAAGGTGTCACATCGTGTCATAATGTTTGGTCTTATTTTGGTAATGCATCGAGATTCATGGACAAATGAAAAATACACTATAAAAGAGAGTCTCCATCTACAGTGTAGGTATTCATGAAGCTATGCTTATGCACCCATTTTCCACTATTCATTGCATTTTCTCTCGAACATCTATTTGACTTGAGTGTCGAAGTGTATACACCGGAGACCCCTCCCTGGCCCGGTCACTGACGTTTTCTTCCTTCTATTTCTATTTGTGATATGCAGGAGCACTTGGCATCACCTTTTGCCAACTCAGAGTCTTCTTACGGTCAACATCAGAGTCACGTACCCAATGTGTCATCTTCCCCATTCTTTGACATAATCAAATTTGACATCGTCTGTGGGAAGAATTTGGATTGGCCATGAAAGGCAATTCATCTACAGCCCTATCGAGCTTGAGAGTATGCTTGTAATAAATTAGTGTATCTTGTTAAAGATTTATGCTTAATGAATGAGTGTAGGCAAGTTCCACCCAAAAAGACTAAGTTTCAGACTCTCGTATCGATCGATCGAGTTATAACTAAGCTTGCTCTCACGTCCAAATCTCAAACTCTCATGTCAATCGGCCGAGTTATAAATGAGCTTGCTTTCACTCCTAAGTCCCAGACTCTCATCCCAATTGGCTCGAGTTATAAGTGAGCTTGCTCTCACGCCCAAGTCCTAGACTCTCGTGTCGATCAGCTGAGTTAAAGTGATCTTGCTCTCACGCCCAAGTCTTAGATTCTCGTGTCGATCGATCGAGTTATAAATGAGCATACTCTCATATCGATCGGCCGAGTTATAAGTCAGTTTGCTCTCATGCCTAAGTCTCAGACTCTTGTGACGATCGACCAAGTTATAAGTGAGCTTGCTCTCATGCGCAAGTCCCAGACTCTCATATCGATCTATTGAGTTATAAGTTAACTTGCTCTCATGCCTAAGTCTCGGACTCCTGTGTCGATCAACTTAGTTATAAGTGAGCACGCTCTCACACCTAAGTCTTAGACTCTCATGCCGATCGATTGAATTATAAGTGAGCTTGCTCTCACGCCAAAGTCTCAGACTCTCGTGTCGATCTGCCAAGGTAAGCATGATCTCACACCTAAGTCCCAAATTCTCATGTCGATCGGTCGATTTATAAGTGAACTTACTCTCATGCCTAAGTCCTAGACTCTCATGCCGATCGACCTAATTATAAGTGAGCATGCTCTCACACCTAAGTTTTAGACTCTTATGCTGATCGATTGAGTTATAAGTGAGCTTGCCCTCACGCCGAAGTCCCAGACTCTCGTGTCGATCGATCGAGTTATAAGTGAGCATGCTCTCACGCCTAAGTCCCAGACTCTCATGTTAATGGGCTGAGTTATAAGTGAGCTTTCTCTCACACTCAAGTCTTAGACTCTCATGTCGATTAGGCGAGTTATAAGTGAGCTTACTGTAGGACCGTTGCGGCCGACTGGAAGGGGGGTTGCTGGATATCCTGCAAAGTCAAAAACAAACGACCCTTTCTCAAACTCTTTAAGCAAACACTTGCATAAATAAAGTAAAGCAGTAAATGAAAATCATAAAGAATGAGGCACCAGTATTTACTTGGTCACAACCGATGTGGTTGTTAATCCAAGGAAGATTAAGTACTAAAAACTCCTTCAGGTGGAGAAGCCTCTTACAACGTTGAAGCGCAGAAACAGAAGCTTAACTACAACTAAAGCGTACAAGTGTTTGGAAATGAAGTGCTCGTGATTGTTGAAAAGCTTCTGGACCAAGGCTATATTTATAGCCTTGGTCGAGGCGCCCCGAAGGGTTTCGGGTGCCCTAGGAGGGATAAACTTTATCCCCCAACGATCAGATCGTGAAAAGGCTGGTACGAGCACCCCGGACCCCGAAAGTCAACTCTGGTTGACTTTTTTGTCCGGAACCTCTGCTCCGTTTCAGTCCCGCCTCGGCCCGGGTCTTTCGCTTCGGATCCGCTTACTTGGGTGATCTCTGCCATCCGGAATAGGGCTCACCCGAACCCAACTTCCGGTCTTCTAGAGCGGGCTTCCCTCCGGCTTCTCGTCCCTCGGAATCGCCGCGTGTTTCCTTCTCATCCGCCGGCGTACTCATCCGCAGTCTTCGTCTCTCGGACGCACCACGTGTCGTCCTTCTCTCTAGCTGCGTCTCTTGATCCCCGAGCAATCTTCCGCTCCGTCTTTCGTCCCTCGGAACCACCGCACGGTTCCTTCTCGTCCGCCGATGTACTCTTCCGCAGCACCTCGTCCCTCGGACTGCCGTCCTTCTCGCTAGTTGCGTCTTCCGCTCGACTACCTGTGTTTCTAAGCTCCTGCACACTTAGACACAAGGTTAAAACAACACAGGATCTAACTTAACTTGTTGATCACACCAAAACAACCTTCGGATTCCAACACTTACTCTCGTGCCTATATCCAAACTCTGAAGTAGCTCGGGCGAGTTATAAGAGTGCTTCATCACATGCCTAAGTTCAATTCTAAACTCTCAAGTGTCAGAGCTAAGCTATATAAGCAGGATAGCACTCGAGCTCGCGATTCGTCGACCGTGGGTTTGAAGTTTCCCAAGTGATTAAAGTGTTAATAGCACGAGCCTACCGTAGTTCAAATATTACTTACATGAATATGAGCAAGTAAAGTGACGCTAAGGAAAAAAGACATAAGGTTGCAAGAGCAAAGAAATGTTGGGAAAACAGATATATCGAAATAACATAGGTCTTTAAGTTTTTCTTACAATGCTAAGGAAATTGAACCAACATCCCCTCAAATACATCAAGAAAAATTAGGGAATGTGTCGCCTGGAATGCCTTCCAAGATCTGTTGTCACCGAATGAAGTTCCTAGGAGGCTCTGCAATCAAGTGGATACTTCCCTAAGTTGTTTTATAGCCCCCCTCGGTGCCATAACCAAACATCTTGGAAGTCAGATTGGCAAGCATCATATTGAAGTCCTTGGAGCGCAGACACTCCACTCAGAATGCCTCAAGCCGATCAGACTCTCCTACCTTATAGTTCGTTAGCTCGGTCTTGAAAGCTTCTAACTTGACATCCTTTGCATCTATGGCTTGCTATTTCTCTTCGAGCTGAAGGCCCTTGGCAGTAAGTTTGGCTAACTTGCTAAGAGATAAGGGTAGCATATGCTTCTTCTAATTTCTTGGTGAGGGATCAAGCTTCTGTATTTTTCAGATCCAGATTGGTTATAGCTCGGATCTTCCGAGTGTTCTCCGATCAGAGGTGGGCTTTAAATGTATTCAATTGCTTTTTGAGACTCTCGATCTGGACATCTTATTCATGGCCTTTATCTTTTTCTTTAATAAGAGCCCACTTGGCTCTTAGTAGCAGCTTGGACTGCCTCTCAAGTCTGCCCTTCAATTGAGCCACTTCACTTTGGAACTGCTCAGAAGGACTTTGAGCGGTACTAGCTCCCCTTGCCAAGCCTTGCAGGGTTGAAGAGCCACTCTTATGAAGGCAACCCTAGGGTTGTAATGACTTTCTTAGGTCAAGGTTGTCCGCTCGGCCCTTGTGTGATAGACTTGGACTTGGACTTCGATTAGGGAGTGGAGGATATTTTGGACTGGGGTTGCAGCGGTTCTGTCTGAGAAGGCTGTAACAAAAAGGAGACTAGCAGAGCAAGGATCACCTTAGCCGGAAACTCAAAGAGTGAAGGCGAGATTGGGGTCGGAAGGTTGGCCCCGAGTGTAGAAGGAATGGAGGAAGAGCTCTCTCCCTTCTTAGAAGGTAGACGTTGTCTCGGTGGTTTAGAGGAGACTAGTTGGATGGGAGTGGTTGATCGATGCCTTTTACGTCATTGATGTATGATCAAAGGCTCCCTGGAGGTGGTGGACTCAGAGGGAACCTCCACTGGCAGCAGAGACGGTGGGTGGGGGGAGGGGGCAACATTTGCTTAGTGTTCATGACTACATCACTCCCCGCGACTTGGTTGGTGCTTTCTTTGCTGGTTGGCCCCTCAGTCAAGCCGATCAGTAACAACCCCTCCTCAGTTGACTTCTCGGTAGAGCTGATCAATGCGAGCCCATGACTTTCCAACTCGGCCTCATCATGAGCGTCCATCTCCTAATCATCTAATTTGGTAGAGTCCCCGAGGTAGGCCATCCACATCATTTTGACTACAAAATAGGAAAAGAAATCAGTTAGATATAACAGTAAAAAGAGATGAATGTCTCACTAAGGCTGTCAGATAGTTGGACTCGGATGAGACTCAGCCTGAAAATATATAGAACACCTTCCAACAACAACTTATGAATATTGAATTTCATACCGGTCAGCTGATTGGAGATGTTGAGGTAGATCAACTCCCATCGAAACACGCTTATCTCGGGAACTGGAGGCAATTCCATTTGCTAACCGGTTTGGAAGGTCACTGGAGGGACTAGTCAGAGATAGAAGTAGTGAGATTTCCAACCCTTGTTGGAAGTAAACATCTTGTTAAAGAAGATAACACCCACTCGGGCTTGGAAGATGAAGATGCCTAACTCATATTTTTTTTTTAATATAAAAAATAATGAAACATGCGGTGGTGTAATGGGACTCTGTACAAACAAAATAAAATGATGACTCCACACAATAACCTAATGGGGTTAGAGGCCAACTATTGGAGAGGAATATGTAAATAGTTGCATATGTCAGTGAAAAAAGGGTGTAAAGGGAAACGAAGGTTAGCTAAAAACTAATCCTTAAAGAAAGTCAAATAACCAACCAAGGAGAGGTTCAGACTATTGTGACCAGTCAAAATGATGATATGATGATCACTTGGGATATGATAAATAAGACGCATCTGGTCCACTTCACCGTTGTTGAAGTCGGAGGCAGTGGAAGTATACCAGAGCCCATGGATAGCGACAAGAAGTGTAGAAGCCATGCAGAGGAAGAAAAACGAGCGGAGGAAGGAAACTGAACTTACAGTAAGAACAATGAACTCGAACAATCATCGACGATAGTAAAATGAATCGAGAACGAAAGCGAGGAAGAAAAAGGCGAAGAGAAGAATATGAAAGCACACCAAGGGTTGCATCAAATAACGACAATAACCTTAAAAACCTAGTAGTGACCTCTCACAGTCATCCGATCGAAAGGGTGATAGAGAGAGGATTAATCTGGATCATTAAATTTAAATATGCAAAGGTCACATCAAATCTCAATAATCAACTGTCAATTCAGATATTCCTTTTTACAAGCTCATGACATGTGGTAGAAAGTTACAAGTCATATTTATTAGGTATGAGAGGTAGTAAGAATGCTTACGATAAAAATGCATGCTCATCATGTTAAACATTAATGGCGAGTGACGTCCCTTGTTTTCAAGGCACTATAGTGACATCATCTCACTACTGAGTGGCAGAACCAGGATTGAACGCTTGATCGAAAAATAAGAGATACAAAGAGCACTAGTGTCTAGTCAGTCAGACTTGCAACCTCCTTTGACTTGAGTTGAAGGGAAAACATGTGAAACAGTGAATAAGGTAGGCCCCTGGGGTCAGGTTAAAGTTAAGGAAGCTAGTTAACATGACAATCAAAATCAAGAAGGGGTCAATACTCAGGGTTAGCACGGTCACATGTCTCAACTGATTAGTCTGGCCTATTGGACCACTGATCCCAAGTCCCTCAGAGTTGAAGAAAACTTGAGTTGTATCAGTGCCATTCAAAGATGAATAAAGTGTTCCCGCTGAATGCCCTGACCGATCAGACTTGAGGTATGATCGGACATGCCATACACATCGACCGTCTTGACCAGACTCTCTATTTAAATATACCGACCAAGTACAAGCCGAGTCCTTAAGAGTGATATTCAGCCTTTATCTAACCCGATCGTGTTTGCACACAAGGGTCGATCAGGTTACCAAGGGGACTTGGTCGGTCTGCCATCGAAGTATATTAGGGGTCCACTAACCCAACGACTTAATATTTTCTTTTGGTGTTTTGTGACAGTTATCATAGAATAAAGGAATATTCCCTGTGCCAGGAGAAGTTTCCATAACGGTAGGCTTATTTTTGGAAAGGTGTCAACATACCATAATGGTTGGTCTTATTTTGGTAATGCCTCGAGATTCATGCACAAAGGAAAAATACACTATAAAAAAAGGGATCTCCATTTAAATGCGCAGGTATCCGTGAAGCTGCGCTTACACACCCATTTTCCATTGTTCATTGCATTCCCTCTCAGACACCTGTTTGACTTGAGCGTTAGAATGCCTATGCCGGAGACCCCTTTCCTAGCCCGGTCACTAACATTTTCTTCTATCTATTTTATTTTTGTGTTACACAAGAGCGCTTGGCATCACCTTTTGCCAACTCAGAGTCTTCTTACGGTCAACATCAGAGCCACGTACCCAATATATCATCTTCCTCGTTCTTCAATAGGATCAACGTTGAATATTCGGTTAAAATCAAACCGAACTAATTAACTGAAATCGAATAAATAATTTTTTTTTGAATCAATCGAACTGACCAAATTTTTCAATAAAAATTGAATAAACCGAACCGATAAAATATCGATTAATTCGGTTGAAAACTGAATTAACTAATTTTTTTAACAACAATAGATTTAATTGAAACCGCGAAATTAGATTAGTGGAAGATTAATTACATATATTCATATCATTATATAGGGTAATTAACGAAACCGTGCACACTAATTTGAAAATTATAAAAAAAATATTTTTTATATAGATAGTCAAGATTTTAAAAACTACTAAAATAGATCATCATTTTATAAAAATATTCTTTTATTTATTTCTCCATACAGTGGCTAGAAAATTATAAATATTTATTAGATAAAAAAATGAAGATGGATTTGGAATGTACATTGCATAATTCATTTCAATTGCTAAAATTTAATATTGGTAAATAAAGTTGGCTGAAATATTCTTGCAGATTTTTTTCTTATTACACATTTAAGTAGAATTAATTAAATGATTACAATATTGTTTTTCTCAAATGTAGTTATGGTCGAATTTGAATTTTTTTTTAACCATAATTGAATCATGCGAAATTTACTTTTATAATTTAATTTAACTGAATAAAAAATTTAAAAATTAAAATAATAATTAACTCTTTTTTTAAAAAATTGAAATACTAAAATAACTGAATCGAAGGCCGATTTAGTTTAACTTTTACTTACCCTTTACCATAATATTTATCATTGTAAATTTTTTTAAGAATTAAAATTTGATGATATAGTGGGATTGTGGACCATTTCATATTTTAATAGATGATATTGTGGGATTGTGGACCATTTCATATTTTAATAGCGAGCAGGATTAATTAGTAAAAATTAAAAGATTTGTCATTAAATTCGATGAATCTGAAAAAGAAAAAAACACAAAGAAGGTAACCTGCATTATGCTAAAGAATTACTTTTTTTGCTCCTTTTTGACAGTACTTGTATTTTTTTAAATTTTTCATTAATTTCAAAGGATATATAACTAATTAATAAACTCCTTTTGGAGAAAAAAAAATTAATTTTATTATTATGTCCCACTCGAGTACATGACTTAAGTGCTTTTTTGGATTTACTTGTCGGTGAAAATTTCTGTGGATCGGAGAGTTGGAATTTTTTTATAAAAAGTATCTACTACGTTTTTTTTTCAGAATTTATGAATGTTTCTTAAGATGAAGATTATCAAGGACGGCAAACAAATGGCAAACAAATGAGAAAATTATATTTTTAGTCCTGTAATTTATATTTTTTTCAATTTTGGTACTGTTTTGAGTTAATTTACGATCTTAGTCCTGTAACTTGTACTATTTTTTCAATTTTAGTCCTTTTTCCTTCAAAATTGAAATTTTTCAACGAAAAATGTCTAGTTTGTGGTTGGAATATAAAAAACACATGAGTCATAAAAAATCAAAATCCCCAAAATCAGTTTATAACTCATCATTTTCCGTTGAAAAATTTCAATTTTAGAGGAAAAATGACTGAAATTGGAAATATTACAAGTTACAGGACTAAAAATGTAAATTGACTCATAACAGGACTAAAATTGAAAAAAATGTAAGTTACAGGACTAAAAACATAATTTTCTCGGAAAGAAATTATTACGCAAATAAGACGTTGATCGATTAGAGCATCCACATCAGTTACCCTATTCAAAAATTTTACCTTAAATTTTGGATAGATTAACTAAAAATCCTCTACATCAGTTATCCTATCCATTCCCTAAATTTAGATTTGATAAATAGTGATTCTCAAAATTTAGGGAATGAAACCTCTATCCTAAAAATAAAATAATATTTCTTTTTAATCTCTCTCCTTCTACTCAATCTCTCTCCTTCCACTCATTCCATAAATATAATAATAAAAAGTAGAAAAAGAGAAGAAAATAATAAAAAATTAAGGATGATGGAAATTTTAGGATATTTGATGTAGTGTGTAGTGAAAAATGATTATTTAAATTTAATAAAGTGAGTCATTTATCCTAAATTTTAGATATAGTATAGAGAAACTGATGTGGATGCTCTTAGTTCGGATTCTCTGTCATGAAATAATTTTGTCCCTATATTTTTTTTGGATCGAATAGTTATAACATCTTTAAGATGTATATGATATCTTCGTGATGTATAAGACATCCTTGAGATGTAATATGATCCATCCAATCGGTAAGGGAATACAGAGACAGAGATATTTTGGGACAGAGAATCCGAACTCGTTGATCGATGCATTGCGGAAGTTAACTTCAACCTACATTGTCTAGATTTCAACCATTTTTTAGCTCGTTCTGCACGTGAAGGTTATCTTCATAATTAGCTAGACGGAATCCTCAGGTCCGTAATTTACGGACCAAAAGATGATTCACTGATTGTGATTGGTAGATTATGATGGACCCCATCTGTTTAAGTGATGAGGTCCATCAAAATAGACCTATCCATAAAGTGGATCATCCTCTGGTTCACAAATTGTGGACCAGAGGATCTGTGCTCATAATTAGCTCCCCCAATGTTGCTGCCACATGATCCATGAACCGAATCTAGCTTCGGATATTACCTCCGTTCTTGGATTTCCATTCAAGTTCAATCCGATGACTCTGCTTGCACATTAGAATCACTCCAAGCTTAGTCTTTTTACCGACGGTGATTCCAAAATTAGCTCGAAACTTGGAACAAAGAGCTGATTTGGGAAGATAGATCGGTCGGACAACAGAGGGTCAGCGGTGGCAGTGATTGAGTGGAGGCGATGGATGGGAAGAAGAGGGGGCACTGGCGCGCATACGGATGATGTTCTTGAGGAGATTGTTAGATTATATAATTTTATTAGAATTATTTATTTATAGTCTTTAACACAATTTAATGTTGGTGCAGCGGAGTGCCGGCAAGAGGGGGGTGAATTGCTGAAAACAAGAGAACAAAAACACCCTCCTCGTACTTTCAACTTAGTTAGTGCAATAGTTAACAAAATAATAAAACAGTAAAAGAAAGACACAGAAGAATTAACCTGGTTACAACCAAGGAGGTTGTTAATCCAGGGCAGTAGAAGCGCACTAAAAGAAACTCCCCTTTGCTGAAGGCGGAGAAGTCTTTTACACTTTCAAAAGCTCAGAACTATTGCTAGGAAACACTATAGATTGAATGCTTGAGTTGTTGTTGAATTCCTAGCTCCAGGGGCCTTTATATAGGCCCTGGAAATCTTATCCCGAGAGTCCAAGGCGCCTCCAACAGGGTTCAAGGCGCCTCCAACTCGATCTGCGGATAAAACTTTATCCGCAGCACAAACGGTCAAACTGGACTGCTCAAGGCGCCTTGAGCAAGCCTGAAGCGCTTCAAGGCGCCTTTAAGCTTGTTTAAGGCGCCTTCTGCTACAAGAACTTTCTGATAATTTCCACTTCTTTTGACTCTTTCTTCTTCGCTTGGCTTCAAGCTCCGTTCTTTGGGTGATTGCGCCAACCGGAATAGGGCTCACCCGAACCCATTCCGGCCTTCTCCTCAGCACCTTCCGTCTCGGCAATGTCCTCGAACGTCGCAAGACGCTCTTCACGCCCACCGAGTACTCTTGCAGCCTCGTCCCCCGGACGCACCGAGCCCGTCGGCTCCCTTCTGTTGGTCCCTTTCGCTGCGTCTTTCGCTCGACTTCCTGTGCTCCTAAGCTCCTGCACACTCAGACACAGGGATCAAACACAGCAGGACCTAACTAACTTGGTTGATCACATCAAAACTATCACGGGGTCCAACAATCTCCCCCTTTTTGATGTGCATCAACCCAAGTTCAAGTTAGGGTTTAAAACAGACATAAAGAGTAATTTTAAAGAAAAAATTACTAAACTAACAAGTTAAGCATAATTTTTGCAATTAGTAAAATTGCAACACTTTTTATAATAACAGAAAGTTTAAATAATAACAGAAATTTTAAAATTTTCTAACTCCCCCTAAACTTGTACTTTTCTCTCCCCCTTTGATCACAGCAAAAATGGGGTTAATAGAAAAAAAAATCCCAAACAAAATCCAATTTTTTTTTTTTTTTAAGTTAATATGATTTTTTTTAAAAAAAAATTCTAAGTCAAAACGAATTTTTCCAAACAAAGAAAAATTCTAAGTCAAATTTTTGAATTTTTAGAAAAAAAAATTTCTACGTCAATAAAAAAATTTTCTAAGTCAAATTTAAATTTTTGAATTTTCACAATCTGACTTTTTAGAATTCTGAAAAGATTTAAAAACTTTTAAAACATTATTTAATTCTAGTTTAATGCTTTTTCAGAAAGTTAATTAAACATTTTCTTTCAATATTTTAGCTTCCAGGTCGTGGCGATGCACTAGGCCTTCTTGGTTATTGGAGCAACAACCACTTCCTTAGACAAAGCTTCCATAAAGAATTTCAATATTTAATTTTCTCACTGTAAGCTTTTAATTTTTGAAAGATTAATTAAGTACAGATTTTGGAACCCAATAGAGGTTCCTTCCTACAGGATTATTCAAAAATCTAGGGGGTACATAGTTTCTTGGTATTTTCCTAAGTTGACCTTAATGCTTCCTTATATACCAATTTAATTTGCCATAAATTCTCAATTTTGAATTTGGAAATTGATTTAAGCATGCAGCAGATTTCAGTTTTTCAATTTCTAATTTTAATTTATCATTTTCTGATTTTACATTATCATACATTTCAAGTGGACATGCTTTTGCTAATTTCATTTTTAATTCTTTATTTTCTTTTTCTACTTCGAATAAGTCTTTAGAAAGCGATTTAATAAATCGAAAAGACTGAGAGGGGGTTATATTGCGTACCTTACTTACCTGATCTGGTGACGCTCCCCCTTCACTGCTGCTTTCTTCTTCTGATGTTCCTCCCCCTTCATCGATGCTCATCTTTGAGCTTGAATCTTCTTCCGGTTGATGGTTTGCCAATAGTGCTAACCCCGAGAATTCTTCGATGTCCGACTCAGAGGTTGACGAATCTGACCAAGTAGCCTTCAGATTCTTGTGCTTGGAGGGTTCTGGTTTCTTGTATTTTGACTTTTCCTTTTCTTTCTCCTTTCTTTTAAATTTTGGGCAGTCCTCCTTGATGTGCCCTTCTTCATTGCAGTTGTAGCAATGAACCGTCCTCTTCTTTCGATGATGCCTCTGCGATTTAAATTTATTAGTGCTGAAAAACTTATTGAAGCGTCTTACCAGTAGTGCCGCTTCGGATTCATCGACTGAGGCTTCGGAGTCAGAACCGTTTACTTTTGCCTTTAGAGCTATGTTCTGACCGGTCTTCTCTACTCCATTTGACTCTGAAACTCGAGATTCGTGAAGTTCAAAAGTCGAAAATAACTGTTCTAACGTACTTACCTCGAGATTCTTAGAGATGTAGTATGCATCTACTAAGGAGGCCCACTCTGGAGTTCTCGGGAAGGCATTGAGCGCGTATCGGATGGAATCCCGGTTGGTTACCTCTTCTCCAAGGTTCGTTAGTTGCGTTATCAGCTCCTTGATTCTCGCTTGGAGTTGCGCTACCTTCTCGCCTTGGTTCATCCGGAGGTTCGTTAACTGGTTCCGGAGGATGTCGCGCTTCGCTAGCTTCGCTTCGGAAGTACCTTCGTGAAGCTCCAGGAATTTTTCCCAGAGATCTTTCACGGAGTCGTAGCTTCCGATCCTATTTACCTCCTGAGGTGGCAGTACACTGAGTAGATGGAACTCAGCCTTTCCGTTGGCGACGAAATCGGCTTGCTCCTTCTTGCTCCATGTGTTTTCTTCTTTATCTTTCGGCGCTGCAAAATCATATTTCATTGTAATAAGAATATCAAAATCTGTTTTAAAAAATACCTCCATTTTGCGCTTCCATGTGGCGAAGTCTCCGTCGAACTTTGGGGGATGGATGTTCGCTCCGGCCATCGTCTTGATCGTAGTGCTTCAGCTGGCGGTTAGTCCTTCTGAGGCGATCAGGCTCTGATACCACTTGTTGGTGCAGCGGAATGCCGGCAAGAGGGGGGTGAATTGCTGAAAACAAGAGAACAAAAACACCCTCCTCGTACTTTCAACTCAGTTAGTGCAATAGTTAACAAAATAATAAAACAGTAAAAGAAAGACACAGAAGAATTAACCTGGTTACAACCAAGGAGGTTGTTAATCCAGGGCAGTAGAAGCGCACTAAAAGAAACTCTCCTTTGCTGAAGGCAGAGAAGCCTTTTACACTTTCAAAAGCTCAGAACTATTGCTAGGAAACACTACAGATTGAATGCTTGAGTTGTCGTTGAATTCCTAGCTCCAGGGGCCTTTATATAGGCCCTGGAAATCTTATCCCGAGAGTCCAAGGCGCCTCCAACAGGGTTCAAGGCGCCTCCAACTCGATCTGCGGATAAAATTTTATCCGCAGCGCAAACGATCAAACCAGACTGCTCAAGGCGCCTTGAACAGGCTTCAAGGCGCCTTCAAGCTTGTTTAAGGCGCCTTCAAGATACAGTAACTTCTGCTACAGTAATTTCCAGCTTCTTTTGACTCTTTTTCTTCTTCGCTTTGGCTTCCGAAGCTCCGTTCTTTTGGGTGATTGCGGCCAACCGGAATAGGGCTCACCCGAACCCAATTCCCGGCCTTCTCCTCGAGCAGCCTTCCATCCCGGCTTAACGTCCCTCGAACGTCGCGCACGCTCTTCACGCCCACCGGAGTACTCTTCCGCAGCTCTCTCGTCCTTCGGACGCACCGAGCCCGTCGGCTCCCTTCCCGTGCCGTCCTTCTCGCTAGCTGCGTCTTCCGCTCGACTTCCTGTGCTCCTAAGCTCCTGCACACTCAGACACAGGGATCAAACACAGCAGGACCTAACTAACTTGCTTGATCACATCAAAACTATCACGGGGTCCAACATTTAGTCTTTTACTTTTTTAATTTAGCGTTTAGATTTCCCTTGTAACTAACTATATAAAGATTTGTACTCTTTATTTCTCAATCATTTTTTGGATTCTTTAAATTAAGACAACTACTTTTTTCTTTGGCGTTAATTTTTACATGGTATCAAAGTTTTCATCTCTATATTTTTTAATAATTTATTTAAAGAACTGTTGCACAGTGAAGGTGCAGAGGTGCACGGAGGTGCGTGGAGGCCCCTTCAACTCCCTTTGAAGGCGCCTCCAGCAATATTTCCAACCTTCTTTTTGCTCTTCTGCTGCTCCGATCGCATGGGTGATCGCGGTCATCCGGGATAGGGCTCACCCAAACTGATTTCCCGGTCTTCTCCTCGAGCAGGCTTCCGTTATGGCTTCTCGTCCCTCGGAACGTCGTGCACGTCCTTCTCGTCCATCGGTGTACTCTTCCGCAGCACCTCGTCCCTCGGATGCACCGAACTCGTCGACTCTCTTTTCGTGTCATCCTTCTCACTAGCTGCGTCTTCTGCTCGACTTCTTGTGTTCCTAAGCTCCTACACACTTAGACACAAGGATCAAACATAACAAGACATAACCTAACCTGGTTAATCACATCAAAACTATCACGGGGTTCCAACAATCTCTCCTTTTTTATGTGCATCAACCCAGGTTCAAGTTAGGGTAAAAATAATGCAATAAAAGTATTGTAAAGAAATTCTAATAATAACATTTTAGAAACATTAAGTATAATGTTGAAATATTCAAAAATTTATAATGTTGCAAAATTCAAAATGTTAAAGTTAAAATTCAAAATTTTAAAATCTCCCCCTAAAAATCGCCCCCTAAAAATCGCCCCCTAAACTTGTACCTATTCCTCTCCATTTGATCATATAAAAAAATAGAAAAATAACATAAAAAGTTAGAAAGTTTGAAATAAATTTTAGGGGACCTAAAAAAATTTCAATAAAGTCATACTTTCTATTCGACAAGAAAGAGTTTTAAAGAAAACATTTTGTCAATTATAAAAACTCGACTAATCCTTAAAAAAACTTGTTAAATGATTATAATAGTAAATCGTTTAATAGTTAGTCAATTAAACATTAAATTCAATAATCAGCTTCCAGGCTGTGGCGAAGCACTAGGTCTTCTTAGATATTGGAATAACAACTACTTTCTTAGACAAAACTTTTTAAAGAAATTAATATTTAATTCTCTTTCTGATATTTTAGTCTAAGCATGACTTTGAAACCCAATATAGGTTCATATCTACTGAATTAATCAGAAATTTTGGAGGTATATAACTTCTGGGGATCTTTCTAATTTGACCCCTGTGAAATCGTAAATACCAGTTTATCCTATCATGATTTCTAATTTTTGATTTTTGACAATTATTCAAATTCAAGCATGCATGGTCATTTTTCAATTTTTCAATTTCTATCTTTAATTTTTTGTTTTCTAATTTTAGATTATCATACAATTATAGAGGACATGCATTAGCTAATTATCTTTTTAAATCAATACTTTCTTTTTCTAATTTGTACAAATTTTTAGAAAGTATTTTGATAAAATTAAAAGACTGCTCGGGAAATAATGCATGTACCTCACTTACCTCGTGATCTGATGCTCCCCCTTCATTATAACTTTTTTCTTATGATCCTCCCCTTTCATCGATGCTCATCTCTGAGCTGTTGTCATCTTCTGTTTGATGGTTTGCCATTAGGGCTAGTCCAGAGAAGGCCTCGATCTCGGACTCAAAGGATGATGATTCATCCTATGTGACCTTCAAGTTCTTGTGTTTTGGTTTGTTGCCCTTGTCTTTCTCCTTCTTCTTTAATTTAGGGCATTCATCCTTGATGTGCCCTTCTTCGTTGCAGATGTAGTATCAGGCATTCCTTTTGTTTCGATAATCCTTTTTCATCTGCGATTTAAACTTATTAGATCGAATAAACTTATTAAATTTCCTTACTATTGAAGCCATTTCGTCTTCATCAATCATTAAAAAAAACAGGATTTTAGGGACGAATTTTTTAAAAAATTTCGTCGCAAAATTATTTGCGACAGATTTTGTGACAAAAATATATTCGTCACAAATCAGTTGTTGCTAAATTTTGCAACGAAAAATTTATTCATCCCAAATTTTGCGACAAACTATAGTTTTCGTCACAAATTTTGTTGCAAATATACACTGCATAATGTGTTCAAATTTGGGACGAAATTAAATTTTCGCCCAAAATTAGGGACAAATTCTGGTTTGCCTCGAATTTGGGACGAATTTTGGTTCGTCCCAAAATGAGAGTTTACCCGCATTCTCAAAATTCATCCCGAATTCGAGACGAATGAAAATTTGTCCCGAATTCAGGACGAAAAAGATTCGTCCCGATTTTGGGACGAACCAAAATTCATCCCAAGGTTTGTCTTAAATTAGGAACGAACCCAAAATTCATCCCTAATTTGTAAGAAATCAAGGTAACTCAGATTTTGGGACAACCCAAATTCGTCCTAAGGTTCGTTCCAAATTAGGAGTGAATTTTGGATTCATCCCAAATTTGGGACGAACCTGAATTCGTCCCAAATTTGGGACGAATCCAAAATTCGTCCCTAATTTGGGGCGAACCCTAGTTTGTCCCAAAATATAATAAATCAGAACCCTTACATTTTTATTTTATTTATCCTATTTTACATATAAATACATTTAAATTTAAAATATATACCAAACTTTAACACACATCAAATTTATACACATCCAACCAAACAAAACTACACATCCAAAAAACTACACATCCCATATCTAACATTCAAATATGTCAATTCAACAAACATCATATTTACACATGAAAACAAGAACTAGTTTGGTTCAACAACTCATAATCCAAATAACAAATACATCAAAGCATAAAATAAAATACTAATCATCATGTTTCGGGAGCTTCATGCACCTTCTTCCATGCTTCGTTCTCCTTTTTCTACATCAAATTACAAATGAATATCCTAAGATTCATATATATCACAAGACATAAAGGACACGTAGCTAAGTTTCAATAATTATATATACAAGTGTCACCTTATTTATCACAAGACAAAAGACCTGCAGATAAACTTCAATAATTTTATATACAAGTGTCAAATTGCTTCATGGAAGTCAACATGTAATTTACTGCATCAATCCTTTGCACATGGAAACAATTAATAGCAAATGTCTTGACATCATTCGTATAGATAATTTTGATCAATAAGGTTATCTAACTTTGGAAGGGAGAAACACACCCACAGAGTAAGTTGTAGTGAATGTCTTCACCTATAACCCCTAAAACCGAACAACTAAGATGAAGGTATTCAACAGACATGATTAAAACCAAGGTGATTGCATTCGCAGTTATTGTAGGAATTAAAATCACCCAAACTAAACTCTATTAAATCCGAAATTCATATCAATACGAACAATTTGGATCACGAGAAATGAACCTAAATCATAAGTCACCTTCCCAAAAACCATATAGCATGTGGGATCCAAATTCCACATGTTATAGAAACTAACTAAAACATAATTCAAATAGGGAACATGCGTTTAATTTTCTTAGCTATCGACTCTCCCATCTTTGTCTTCCCCTGGAGCTCTAGTACCGGTGGAGAAACAAAGAGTGAGAGAAATCTTCTTAGGGCCGACGACAATGAATATCACACGTTGGATTCTAGGTGAGGACCTATATCATATATACATAATAATATTTAATTTACATATTAAAATTTATTATACATACGTTTCTTATATAATTTATATTATATATTATATATACATATTTATAAAATATATTTACTAAACTATAGTTTACATGTTTCCAACTATATAATTCCTATTATGTATTTTATTTCATATAAAATATTCTATTTCCATATTAATTAGATATCCATCTATAATATATACATAGTAATTTTTAATTCATATATTAGACAAATCAATGATATCTAACTAACATTTATAACTAAGGGCACTGGTCATACTCGAACATAGATTTGATATCTAACAAATCAATATATATCTAACTAACATTTATAACAAAAAATGTATATCTAAAACATATCAATGATATCATATTGAAATAAGACATCCAAAACTTAACTAACAAGTTAAATATTGTCTTGTTTTAAAAAGAAGAAAACTAAGAAAATTAACGATTCTATAATAAAGAAAAATTAATTAATTAATTCCTTGATGACATCCTAAATTGAATATTAGTCTAGTAGATTTACAAGCATGATTATGCTCATGATAGCATCCTAAATTGAACTTGCTTTTCTTAATATGGGTTTTCATAATAACAACAAGAGCAATTTGGAAACTACAACATAAATGAAAATTAGAAATATAATTGTTAGCAGTTATTGTTCAGATGAAGAAGATCCTAGAATAATTCTGTAACATTTCCTAAGAAATCTGTATTTGGTTAGAAATAAATCTTTTCATGTTCATTTGGAGTATCACGTAACCTATAAGAAAATTGGCTATTTGGGTGCATGATAAAAATAAATCTTTCAATGCCATGCCCCCTTGCTTTTATTTTGCTTTTCTCATTCTTTAAATTTCCTTGTGATTCCTAATGGCTACAAGGAAATCTTGGTCATTCTCTTAAAGATAAGAGAGGGGTAAACAAATCAATCAAAGTGGGAAATAAGTTGACTTCAATTATCTCAATTCCTTTTCTTTCATCTCTTCAAGGTGAGCTTCAACTTTGCACAAAACTAACTATTAGAAGTGTTGTGCAAAGAGAGGGCAATACCTCTCAACCTTTCTGAACCGCGGAAGAAGAGGAAGAGAGAAAAGAGATCGCGCGGAACAACAAGACAAAGACGCACAAAAGAGAGCAAACACTAGGAAGGAGAAGAAGAAGAGAAAGAAAAAGAGTTACCGTGGTTCGGCGACTTGCCTACTCCACAAAACGGCCGAAGCTTTATTAGAATTCTCTTCTACACAAGAGAATCACATCTAATGATTCTTGTGTTGTCTGATCTACAATGGGTTTACAATGATCCCTATAAATACTGCTAAACCCCCAGACCCGGTAAAAACGTAACAGAATTTGTTATGAAAAACATAACAAAATTCTGTTATATAAAATCTTAACAGAATTTTATTACGAAAAATCTTAACAGATTTTTCTTCCATGACATCCCTTCATCCAAATATGAGCCACTCGTCAACAATCTCCACCTTGGCGAATATTCACCCCTTCGAAGAATACGAATATCTGGACAAAACTCCATCTGGATCTCTGGGTCTGGGCTTCCTTCCTCTAGCATCTAGAGATATGGATCAAGTTCAAGCAATGCTTAAACTTCTCTGTGGTCACTGGCTTTGTCAGCATATCTGCAGCATTGTCTGCAGTGTGAACCTTCTCAAGTTGAATTTCCCCGGAAGCAATCAACTCTCTGATCTTGTGAAACCTCACATCAATGTGTTTGGTTCTCGCATGATACACCTGATTCTTCGCCAAATAGATAACACTCTGACTATCGCATAACAACTTGACTCCACCTTGCTGAACACCCAGTTCTCTGACCAACCCTGTAAGCCATAAAGCTTCCTTGGCTGCTTCAGCTGCTGCCATGTACTCGGATTCTGTAGTAGACAATGCAACAATAGATTGTATCATAGATTTCCAACAAATAGGTCCTCCTGCCACAGTGAATACGTATCCTGTAGTAGACCTCCTGTTATCTAAATCTCCTGCATAGTCTGCATCTACGTACCAGCAACTAAAGGATCTTCCGGTTGTCTACTGAACATGATGCCATAATTAGTTGTATTTCTCAAGTATCTGAAAATCCATTTCACTGCATCCCAATGTGGTCGACCAGGATTTGAGAGAAACTTGCTTACCATACTAACTGCTTGCGCCAAATCTGGTCTCGTGCAAACCATGGCATACATCAGACAACCAACTGCACTGGCATAAGGAACCTTTGACATCTCTTGGATCTCGTCATCCGTCTTTGGACACTGTGTACTGGATAACTTGAAGTGATGCGCCAGGGGTGTGCTCACTGACTTTGCATTCTTCATGTTGAACCTATCCAACACCTTCTCCACATAGCTACGTTGAGACAACCATAATCTCCCTGCAACTCTATTCCTGTGAATCTCCATCCCAAGAATCTTCTTGGCCTCTCCCAAATCTTTCATGTCAAATTCCTTGCTCAGTAGCCTCTTCAATTTGTCAACCTCTCTCATCTTCTTCGCAACAATGAGCATGTCATCTACGTATAGTAGTAAGAAAATCAGTGATTCATCTTCAAGGCCCTTCACATATATGCAGCAGTCATACTCGCATCTCCTATATCCGTTTTGAATCATGTATGAATCAAAACGTTTGTACGATTGCCTAGGAGATTGTTTCAGTCCATAGAGCGATTTCTTCAACTTACAAACCAACTGCTCTTGTCCGGACTGACTAAATCCCTCAGGTTGTGACATAAAAATCTGCTCCTCTAAATTTCCATGAAGAAATGCCGTCTTCACATCCATTTGCTCCAAATACAAATCGTGATGTGCCACCAAAGCCAATACCGCTCTAATTGACGTATGTCTTACCACTGGAGAGAAAATTTCTTCATAGTCAATCCCCTTTCTTTGTGAATACCCCTTTGCTACCAACCGAGCCTTAAACTCCACTTCTTCTCCCTCTGACATTGCTTCTTTCTTCTTGAATATCCACTTGCACCATATAGTTTTCTCTCCTTCAGGAAGTTCCACTAGATCCCACGTTTGGTTCTTATGCAACGACTCCATCTCCTCTGCCATAGCACCCGTCCACCTGTCCTTCTCAGAGCTATGTATTGTCTCCTGAAAAGATGTAGGGTCTCCGCTACTAGTGGTAAGTGCATAAGATACCAAGTCTTCGAATCCGTATCTAGTGGGTGGTTTTACGACTCGTCTCGTTCTACCACTAGCTATAGTGCGATGCTCCATGTGCTCTGAGCTAGAATCATCGAAGTCATGAGTCTCTAGCTCCACCTGCACAATATCTTTCTCTTTGTTGCTTTGTGGTGTTTCCTTTCCTTCTTCATGAGTACGTTGTAACATAACTTTCTCGTCAAACACCACATCTCTGCTGATCACCACCTTGTTTGCCTTAGGATCCCAAAGCTTGAAGCCTTTAACTCCTTTCTCGATAGCCCGAAAAATGCATTGCTTTGACTTTGCATCCACTTTGATCTTTCCTCACTAGATATGTGCATATAGGTTGGACATCCAAAACTCGAAGATGAGAGTATTCTACTTGATTCCCTGTCCATACTTCCTCCGATACTTTGCCTTCTAGTGCTGCCCTTGGTGATCTATTAATGAGATAACATGGCATTTAACTGCTTCCTCCCAAAAATTCTTTGCTAGCCTTGCATTGAGCCTAAGATGTCTTGCCTTCTCAATGATTGTCCTGCTCAGCTTTTTTGCTACCCCGTCCTGCTAAGGTGTCATGCGAATGGAGAAATGCCTCATTATCCCATTTGCTCATAAAATTCTTGAAACTTTGAATCTGTGTACTTAGTCCTATTATCTGATCTAAGGCATTTGATCTTTCTTCCGATTTGGTTCTCTACGTCAGTTTTCCATAATTTAAACTTTGTAAAAGTTTCTGACTTGTAACGCATAAAGTATACCCAGACTTTATGAGTAATCATCAGTAAAACTCACAAAATACAAGTGCTCTCCATATGATGCTACACTAGCTGGTCCCAGAGATCCATATGTACGTAGTCTAGAATCCCCTCTATCTTGTTTGTTGTAGTCTTGAATTGCACTTTACTCTGTTTTCCAAGAACACAAAATTTGCAGAATTCAAACTTGCACATCTTGATATCCTTCAACAAATCTCTCTTGTGAAGTTCTAGCATCCCACGTTCACCCATATGCCCTAGCCGCATATGCCACAAGACAGTATTATCTGATTCAGACTCCACCGAGGCGACTCCACCTACAACTGTAGTCCCTATCAACTTGTAGATGTTTCCTGCTACCTTTTGTCCTTTCATTACCGTCGGAGCTCCCTTGCGACTTTCATCACCCCGCTCACTGATTTGTAATTACAACCAATACCATCCAGTGTGCCTAGTGAGATCAAGTTCTTCCTTAGCTCTGGTATATATCTGACATCACATAAAGTTCTGATCACACCATCAAACATCTTGATTCTGACATTCCCTATGCCGATAACCTTGCATGATGCATCGTTTCCCATCAACACTGAACCAAAATCCACTGCCCTATAGGTGTCAAACCAATCCTTGTTTGGAGTCATGTGATATGAACATGCAGAGTCTAAAATCCATGCATCCGTCAGCTGCTCCGAACTTGACATAACTGATAGCATATCTCCATCACCGCTTTCTGAATTTTCTTCTTCAACTATGTTTGCAGACTTTGCCGAACTACTTTTGTTCTCTGCAACATATTTCTTTATCTCTGGACAATTTCTCTTGATATGACCTTTACCTCCACATTTGTAGCACGTGATCACCTTCTTCCTTCTCGACTTAGAACGAGTCTTGTTGTTGTTGTCATATCCATGTCGAGATTTGCTCCTACCACGCTCTTGGTTGCTATTTACCACAAGTCCTTCTCCTTGAGAAATTTCATCGCTTGTTTTCTTCCTTTGGTGAAAACCTAGCAACGCACTTGTGATCTCCTCCAATTTGAGAGTTTCCTTACCCCACATCAAAGTAGTAACCAAATTCTCGTACGTAGGAGATGAAGGTAGAGAATTCAACAACATCAGCGCCTTGTCTTCGTCTTCGATCTTCACATCAATCCGCTTCAGATCACTTACAATCTGGTTGAATACGTTGATGTGCTGGCTCAGATCGGTTCCTTCTGTCATCTTCAGCCCGAATAATTTCTGCTTGAGATACAACTTGTTTGTCAATGATTTTGACATGTACCGGCTTTCCAGCTTTTGCCAAACTGTCACCGGTGACTCCTCGTCCATGACATGGTACATCACGTCATCCGTAAGACAAAGCCTGATTGTTGCTACTGCCTTCGCCTGAAGTTCTTCCCAATCTGATTTCTCCATGCTTTCCGGTTTTCTTTCTCCTAGCGCCTTCACCATGCCTTGTTGCACCAACAAGTCCTTGACCCTTCTCTGCCATAATCCAAAGTTTCCGGTTCCGTCAAACTTCACCATATCAAACTTCGCAGAAGTCGTCCCCGACATGTTGAAGAAATCTGCCAAAAACCTGGAGCTCTGATACCAATTGTTGTGCAAAGAGAGGGCAATACCTCTCAACCTTTCTGAACCGCGGAAGAAGAGGAAGAGAGAAAAGAGATCGCGCGGAACAACAAGACAAAGACGCACAAAAGAGAGCAAACACCAGGAAGGAGAAGAAGAAGAGAAAGAAAAAGAGTTACCGTGGTTCGGCGACTTGCCTACTCCACAAAACGGCTGAAGCTTTATTAGAATTCTCTTCTACACAAGAGAATCACATCTAATGATTCTTGTGTTGTCTGATCTACAATGGGTTTACAATGATCCCTATAAATACTGCTAAACCCCCAGACCCGGTAAAAACGTAACAGAATTTGTTATGAAAAACATAACAAAATTCTGTTATATAAAATCTTAACAGAATTTTATTACGAAAAATCTTAACAGATTTTTCTTCCATGACATCCCTTCATCCAAATATGAGCCACTCGTCAACAAGAAGATCACTTCAACATAAACAGTGGAGTTTCATAGCTAGAAGAAGCAAGAAATCCAGGAAAAATTAACCAAATAAATCTAGAGACATGGTCCTAATACATAGTTATCATAATATATCAAAGACTTAGATAGCAAAAAAATATCATTTATCCTTATTTGCATGAAGCATATATGAAATAAAACTTTTAATTAAGCCTAATAAAAATATATAGATCATGTAATAAAAAATACATGTATCAAATGTTATGACATAATAAAAGTATTGAAAGATATATAACTAAATTTGCATAGATTAGTAATAGACAAATCAAAAATATAAAACATGACATAACATGCAAAGTATCAAGGTAAAATAAAAATTTAAAAGGAACCATAACAATAAATGCAAAAAAATCTAATATAAAACTTACCATAAATTAACTAAGATTCACCACCATCGCCATCATCATGATCACCATCGTCACCGTCACCAGAAAATGTCGCAAAATCAATTCCTGATTTAGGCGCATTAGTCTCATTTCGTCATCCCTTTCATTTAAAATATCCTTTAACTGTGAAACCTCTTCAGTCAAGTGGTTCATCTGCTGGGTCTGTGAGGAGGAAGAAGAAATACGACCAACTCTATGGGTTATGCTCAAAGAACCCATTCCAAATATCTTTCCTCCTTTTTTTTTTGACCCTCCACTCACCTGTAGCCATAAATTTAACTCAGTACCAACAGATGGCTCAGACCCCTCCATATCTACACTAGTAGAACCAGAACATCTCTGTGCTTCCTCTAGTTCATCATATTTCTCCTGTATTGTAATAAAAAATAAATTATAATTATAATAACATTAAGTTATTATAGTGGGTACATTAATAATAGAATCTAAGGTATAAATGTAGATCAAAAATTTATTCAAATCTTGATTGCTCTAGCTCTGTCCCCGCTCCAAGTCTTATCTTTTTTTTCTGAAAGGTGCGGGGTAAAAGTTTCTATAAATGTTGGCTCCTTTCCTAGTTCTTTGGACTAAAAAAAGATGATTAAAGATAATTAAATAATGTCAAATAGATTAAGAAAATAATGGTAGTGTTAAAAAATTATCAATGTGGTCATAGGTTCTATCAATTTGATATTTCCAATTTAATTATCGCAAACTATATTGGGTCTTTGAGTTCACTAATGTGGTCATGAGATCGATACGAGCCATAGAAATTTATTTCACGTCATTCCGAGCTCTATATGTCTAGTTTTTATTTTTTGAAAGATTTTATTTAGAATTTTTAAAGATTTAATGTTTGGGGCGAACTCCAAAGTTCGTCCCAGATCTGGGACGAACTTTAAAGTTCGTCCCAAAACTCTATTTATTTTAATTAGGGAATAAAGCAATAAAAAATACAGATGCACGACCTAAACACCTCGGAATGACACGAAACGAGTTCCTTTGCGTTCGTATCGATCTCCTAATCGCAATGATGACCTCAAACATTTTTTCACTCAATATTTTGAGGTTCATAATTTTTTTTTATCAACAATTAAAATTTTCATTTATGAAAATTTAAAAACCTCAAAATATTAGGTAAAAAAATTATTTTGTGTCATCATTGTCATCAGAACATCGATATGAACGCATAGAAATTTATTTCATGTCATTCCGACCTCTATAGTCCAGTTTTTATTTTTTGAAAGATTTTATTTAGAATTTTTAAAGATTTAAAGTTTGGGACAAACTCCAAAGTTCGTCCCAAAACTCTATTTTTTTTTTAAATTATGGAATAAAGTGATAAAAATATAGATGCACGACCTAAACACCTCGGAATGGCACGAAATGAGTTTCTATGCGTTCGTATCGATCTCTTGATCGCAATGATGCCCTCAAACATTTTTTCACTCAATATTTTGAGGTTCATAAATTTTTTTATCAACAATTAAAATTTTCATTTCTGAAAATTAAAAACCTCAAAATATTAGGTAAAAAAATTATTTCGTGTCATCATTGTCATCAGAAGATCAATACGAACTTATAGAATTTTGTTTCATGTCATTCCGAACTCTATAGGTCTAGTTTTTATTTTTTGAAAGATTTTATTTAGAATTTTTAAAGATTTAAAGTTTGGGACGAACTCCAAAGTTTGTCCCAGATCTGGGACAAACTTGAAAGTTCATCCCAAATCTCTATTTTTTTTAATTGCGGAATAAAGCGATAAAAATACGAATGCATGACCTAAACACCTCGGAATGACACGAAACAAGTTCCTATGTGTTCGTATCGATCTCCTGATCGTAATGATGACCTCAAACATTTTTTTCACTCAATATTTTGGGCTTCATAAAATTTTTTATATCACAATTAAAACTTTCATTTCCGAAAATTTTAAATCCTCAAAATATTAGGTGAAAAAATTATTTTGTGTCATCATTGTGATCAGAAGATCGATACGAATGCATAGAACTTTGTTCCATGTCATTCCGAGGTTTTTAGCTCATGCATCCACATTTTTGTCACATTAAAAAACTGAAATTTGGGACAAACTATGAAATTCATCCCTAATCTGGGACGAATTGTGAAGTTCATCCCAGATCTGATTTTCCTCAAACTGGGATAAAGAAAATTTACTCTATGTTTGCGACAAAAATATTTTTTGTTGCAAACCTCGTAAAATTTCCAATGAATTAATATTTCGTCCCAAATTTGCAACAAAATTTGCGACGAAATAATGTTTGTTGCTATTTTCCCACAATTAATTTTTCGTTGTTGTTTTCGTTGCTAAAATTCGTGGTAAATTTGCGACGAAAATTATTTGTTGCAAATTTTCATCCCTAAATAACTATTTTTTTTTTTGTAGTGAATTGACTCTTCAGAGTCTGGATTATCCGTTCTTGCCTTTAAGGTAATGTTCTGACTCGACCCCTTTTTTTATCCTACACATCGAGATTCGTGTAATTTAAAAGTGGAGAAAAGATTTTCTAAAGTACTCACCTCTAGATCTTTGGAGATATAGTAGGAGTCTACTATAGATGTCTATTCCGGTGTTCTCGAGAACACATTTAAAACATACCTTAGCATGTCCCGATTCGTTACCATTTCTCCAAGATTCGTTAAGCCAGTAATTAGCTCCTTAATTTTTCTGTGTAGTTGAGCAACCGATTCTCCTTCTTCCATTCGGATATTGCTTATTTGATTCCGGAGTAGGTCCCATTTTGCGAGTTTGGCTTTAGACGTACCTTCGTGTACTTTCAGGAACTTCTCCCAAAGTTCCTTTGTTGATTTGTAGGTGTCGATTCTGTTGACTTCTTGTGGAGGTAACACGCTCAGTAGATGGAATTCAAATTGCTCATTTGCCACGAAATCTACTTGCTCATTTTTGGTCCATTGATACTCCTCTTTTTCTTTCGGTGCTACAAATCTATATTTTAATATTAACAATAATTCAAAATCAGTTTTAAAAAATACCTCCATGCATTTCTTCTAAGACGCAAATTCTCCTTCAAACTTTAATGGGTAAATTATCGGTCCGACTATTGTTTCGGTGCTTCAGTCGACGGTTTGTTCTTCTGAGACGGTTAGGCTCTGATATCACGTGTTGGTTCAGCGGGGCCGCTAAGAGGGGGGTGAATTGTCTGTCGAAATAAAACAAACACCTTTCCTGTTCTTTCGACTCTAATTGAAAGCAACAATAATGATAAATTAAAATAATGATTAGAAAGAAGAGACACAAGGTTTACTTGGTTACAACCTAGATGGTTGTTAATCCAAAGCAAGTGAAAACACAATAAAAATCTCCTTCGTTGAAGGCGGAGAAACCTCTTACACTCGTTGAAAAGCTTAGACAGTTGCTAGGAAATGATTACAAGAGTTATATTTTGTTTCCTAGGTCCAGGGATCTTTTTATACCCTTGGAAAATCTTATCCGTGGTTTAAGGGTGCCTTCCATAGAGCTGGAATGCACCTCCAGCGAGGTGCCAGTGGATAAAAGTTTATCCACTGCCAACGATCAAATCTGCTTGGTCGAAGGAGCCTTCCATAGAGTTGGAAGGCGCATTCGTACTGTTCATCGAAGGCGCCTTCCATCCATGGAAGGCGCCTTCCACAATGAAGGTGCGGAGGCGCCTTCAACTCCCTTTGAAGGCGCCTCCAACAGTATTTCCAGCCTTCTTTTGCTCTTCTACTGCTCTGATTGTATGGGTGATCGCGGTCATCCGGGATAGGGCTCACCCGAACCCATTTCCCGGTCTTTTTCTCGAGTAGGCTTCCGCTCTGGCTTCTCGTCCCTTGAAACATCGCGCACATCCTTCTCATCCACCGGTGTCTCTTCACCGAGCCTGTCGGCTCCCTTCCCGTGCCATCCTTCTCGCTAGCTGTGTCTTCTGCTCAACTTCTTGTGTTCCTAAGCTCCTGCACACTTAGACACAAGGATCAAATATAACAGGACCTAACCTAACCTAGTTGATCACATCAAAACTACTATGGGGTTCCAACAGTTGATACTTCCCTTGAGACTAATGCTTGGTACTCTCCATCAAACGGTTCTCCTTTGCCAGATCCTAACCTCTACCATACAGTTGTGGGAAGTTTGATTTATTTCAATGTGACTTGTCCTGATATTGTATATGTTGTACATGCGGTTAGTCAGTTTATCACTGCACCGATCATAGTTCATTGGGCTGCTGTTCTTCACATTCTTCGATATCTTCGGGGAACTCAGTTTCAGAGTCTCTTATTCCCTTTTACTTCCTCATTAGATCTCTGTGTATACTCTGATGCTGATTGGGCGAGCGACCTTATGGATTGTAAGTCAACCACCGACTTCTCTATTTTTTTTTTTGGAGATTCTCTTATCTCTTGGAAAAGTAAGAAGCAAAATATTATTTCCAGAACCTCCACAGAAGCTGAGTATCGTGTCATGACTACCATCACTTGTGAGATTGTTTGACAACGTTGGTTGCTTGTAGATATGAATTTTTTTTTTAAGAAACTTACCACTCTTCATTGTGATAATCAGAGTTCCATTCAGATTGAATGCAATACAATTTTTCATGAGAGAAAGAAGCATATTGAGATATATTACCATTTCACTCGTCATCATCTACAGTTTAGCACTATCACACTACCTTTTTATTTCTTTCTCATTATAGATAACTAATATATTTATCAAGATTCATTCTGTTTTGTGCTTTTAATTTTTATCTGATAAATTTTTAATGTTTTTATCTATAGCATTATAAGGTTAAAGGAGGAGGTTAGATTATATAATTGCAATTCAATCTTTTATCATTTAATTTAAGATTTAAAATTTTCATATAACTAACTGGTTTCGTACTATTTATTTTTAAATCACCTTTTGAATTATTCAAATTAGACGGTTTTTTTTTTTTTTCTTTTACGTCAATTTCTACATAGATCACCTTCGGGGGGGGGGGGGGGGGGCCGGGGCACGCGCCATTCAAGGGCGGCCGGGCCGCCGTGATGCATCCGTGATGAAGCTGCTATGCAAAGTCTTCAAGCGCGGCGACACGTCATGTAACAGGATCCGTTCTGAGATCCGATAAGATGACACATCACTCAGTGATCCGAAACCGACAACAGATCACTTTTTGACCCGATGCGAGCGAAAACGGATCCAACTGTTAACCGTAGCGTTGAAATATGCGTACCGAGTCCGAATATTCTCTCTTGCCGCTTCGTTGAACCCTAATTCCCCTCACCTTCTCCTCTCGATGATCGATCTCGCAAACCGTTCCTCTATTTCTTCCTAAAATTCTGAATCGTTGTTGCTACCAGGTTCATTTTGAATTGATTCCTTGGAAGATTGCTTCAAAATGGAACCGAGAGTGTTCCTTATCCGGGTACTGAACGCAAACTTATCGAGCCTTTTGTTGCAGTGAGTTCTCTTAAGATTGTTGCCTCTCAGGTACATATGAGAAGGTCGCTTCGCTAGAAATGTTCTCTTTTGAAATAGAACAGCCATGGAGTATGGTTCTGATGATAGCAGTGGTAAGCGGCGCCTAGCATTTGTAGTGAATATTTGCCCTTTTTAATGAAAAGTCGAAACTACTCGTCAGACATTTTGTTTCTTGGGTGATTTGGTGTGGAGATTGGTGGATTAGCTTGTAGTGATGAGAAAATACTTCAAGCTTGAGAGATTTGGGGTTTTTGGTTTGCTACAGCTTATGTGTTGGGTTCTTTGAAGTGTACGAAATTTTATATGAAAACTCTTTGTTCATTCTGTCACTATTTAGTGCTTAACTGTTAAGACAAAGGGAGCCATACTTCATCAATGGGTTAGGTTGTCACCCACTTTACTATGACTCATGAACCGGGCGAGGGCTAAGATTCTTCTGTTCTTCAGTAGGTCTCAGTTTTGGGTTATTTCAAAGAGTGAGAATCATGTGCGATATCGGAATTTGTAATGCTAGATTATTAGGTAGTTTGGCTTGTGAACTGTGAGTTCTATATCAGTATAAAATAATAATGTTGGACTTCTGCCATGAAATGTGTTTCATTTCAGTGGAGATAACAAAACCTGAAATTAGATGAAACAAAAAGGTTTAATTTTGAAACTTGCTTTACCTTTCTGTATCATTTTTCTTTATTGCTAAATAGAACATGGGAAAATTAGCCACCTTAAGGATCTTAAATTCACTGTTCTGCTATCTGGTGATATTTTATGCGAATTAGTGGGAAATCATTGGGTTAACCATATGCAGGGTAACAGTAGAATCCTGTTGTTTCACCATATTTAAATCACTAAACTGCACGTCAGTCAATAGCTGCATTACCAATCTGAATCTGTCCATTCTATTGTTTCTAGGCAAAATTTGTTGGAATTACCAGTAAGTAGTAGCAGTGTTATTGTTCTATTTGTCAACAAAGATACATTATGAAATTATCATTAGTAGTAATAAAAAATGTAGTTGAAATTGATAGGAGCTAGAGTCTTGTCGGATCATTGTATGCTCCATATGCTAAAAGGGTTATATATATATCCGCTATCAGAGTATTGCATAGCTAGGATACAGCACAAACTAATAGAGCTAATGGGAATGCTAATATCATAGATAGGGCTATTAGGGAAGATAAAATGAGAAGCACTACTATTCCATACCAATTAGAGTAGCTATAGTGGATAATAAATAAAATAAAATAAAATATGTTTAGATGATATGGACATGTTGATATGCGTCAAGTGGGCGCTATATCACTCAGATGAATTGAATTGATTTGAGTTGAAGGGGCAAGTGGTAGAAATAGACAAAAGAAAATTTTCTTTATTTGTTAATGTAATTAATATGAATTATGTGAGTATTGAAATGATACAAGGTTAAAGAAAGATGAATGGAGGGATAAGATCCATGTAGCTAACCACAATAAGTTCGGATTTACATGGTAAAAGTGATTTGTGCTTTGCAGTTTTTTAGTCTTACATCAAAGATCTATAACTTACCTTTATCTTAGAAAAAGTAGTTTTCTTATCTTAGAGTATATTAGTTTTTACTACTAAAGTTCGATTTACTGTAGTTTATTACAATTATTTTTATGCTTATAAATGTTTAACTTTGCATCATACTTCTATAAGATACTTTATCTGAAAAAATAGTTTTCTTACCTCAAATCCAATAGAGGATACGGAGATGTGCTTTTAATTAAAGTTTAATTTGCTGCTGTTAGCTTGTTCTATAATAATTTAAATTGGACAAGAATAGAACAGCTGATTTCTTTTGGTTTTAGAAACTGGAAAAGTTTGTTCTGTTATAATTTAAATTAGATCAGATTATAAATGTTGATTTTTTAGTAGTAAATGCATTTGAAATAGGAAAAGGAAGCAAGATAATCAAATCACCTAATCCCAGTGTTTTATTATGCAAGGAGAAGCTGACCTAGCTGAAGTTTTTGAATTTTTGTTATATAAGCAACCTATAGCTTACTCTTAAAGGCATTAGGCGTGAACAAAAGTTCATGGTTTGGAGACTCACTATCCAATTACCCATATCATGGTCAAACATTTTGTTCTTTTTTTTCTTACTCTGAACACATCATATCCTGACCTGTTTCTAGGTGAATAAATTTATACTTGTAAAGAAAATCAAACCTAAGCTCAATTAATCCTTTACAATAACATTGAACTCAAATCAGATATAGTCATGGGGGAATTTGGAACTGAGTTTCTCACACTGAAGAAAGATATTCTTATAGTGAGATTGCTTGGCATTTGTTGTATTATAACATGATTTTTATGCCTTGCATTTTGTTTGTATGGAGTTCATCTTCAGGACTGCAACTACATGCAATTTTTTTTTCAGTTTTTCAAACAGAAAAGTAACCTTAACCAATGCATGTGTTTATGGTTAACCTCTTATATGGTAAAACAATTTATTTGTAACGCTTACAGTACTAGTTTATTTTCAATACTGCTTTGAACTCACTTGGTTTACTGATTTTGTTGATGCTTCACTGGATGCAGGAACTGATGATGATCTTCCACCATCACATTATAATAAGGGTGTGAGAGGACCTATCAGAGGAAATGGAAGAACTATAATTAGCGCTTTTCGATACTCTAGGTTGCAGAATGATATGGAGATACAAATACATAGAATTGAACAAGAAGCATACAGTTCAGTATTGCGAGCATTTAAGGCTCAATCCGACACCATTACTTGGGTATTAGTCCACACACCTTTCCCTGTTGATATATATCTTTTTCAATCTTGTATTCGTCCCTTATATTCCTTATTACTTTGTAACAATGAAAACTTGCGCCTTCAGGAGAAGGAGAGTCTTATTACTGAGCTCAGAAAGGAGCTGAGGGTTTCAGATCAAGAACACAGAGAACTATTAAGCAGAGTTAATGCTGATGATGTGATTCAGAGGATAAGGTTTGTATACAAGTAGATCTTCTGAATATGCATTCAAACTTTGTGAAATTTAATTGCCTTTTCTTATTGTTATCTTAACAACTAGGGAATGGAGGCAGGCAGGTGGAGTCCAATCTGGAATCGGTACTAATGCTCAGCCAGATGTAACTGTACCGAATCCTACTGTATCAGCATCTCGAAAGAAGCAGAAGATTTCTCAGTCTCTACCTTCTCTGTTGTTAGGTGCATCGTCTCCAGGTTTACACACACAATTTTCTGCTTCTATGCAGCCATCACCATCAACTGCAAAGAAGGACAATAGTCTAGGAACTAAAGGAAAGAAGACAAGATCAGTAAGTTATATAGTTGTAATGAGAATTTCTCTCAACTTGATCATTTCCATGTTTTTTACCACTACTATTTTCTCTGATTTGTAGGGTGGGACAACACCTGGTTTGTCTTTGGCAGCAATGCAATACCTTGCTAATGGAAGGGGCCAAGTGGCCAATAGGAGTACATCTGGTTCACTTATTGCAGGTCAACCTGCTGAACCACCATCGTTTGATCCACTAATTGGACGAAAAGTTAGGACTAGATGGCCTGAAGATAATAACTTCTATGAAGCTGTTTTAGTTGATTATAATCCTGTTGAGGTGTGTTTTCATTGTCTATATTATCAACTTATGAGAGATACTAGGGAAGATCTTGATTTTGTTTTTTCTAGGGTCTGCATGCTTTAGTTTATGATATTGGAACACTTAATGAGACATGGGAATGGGTCAACCTTAAAGAGGTTAGTTAATTTCTCTATTGAATAGATCTATTGGCATGATTTTTTTTTTAATATTCTCATGTCTTGACGAGTTCTATGGAGCCTTTTCAAGCATTTGTACTGATTACATTTCTATTCAATGTGAGGGTGATTCCATAAATTGTCAAGATGTTTTGGTTAACGAAAGGTTAATAGGAAGGGCTTTATATGATGTATGAATGTTGGCTAAGTGAACATTCATGGGTTGATTAATCTCACAAAAGTTTTTTCAAATAGCATTAAGCTACATCAAATCTTGTAGTTCCTAAGTTTGGGGTTATTACATGAAATCTTACCACTCCATTGAACTCTATGGAAGACTTATCATTAGTAATATCCATATTAACCAAAGCACTCTTTATTACTCTAACTAAAATTTCTTGTCTCTCTGGCTTTCACTTGTAACTTTAATTGACCCTTCTTATAGAATCCACTATTCTCTTTGAACAAGTCTATATTATCTCAACTTATCTTTTATTATTTCGTCATCTACTAGAGCTATATCTGATGTAATTGCATTTGGAGAATACATTTTTTCAATCTTTTCTTCCTAGTTATCCCACACAATTCTATGTTAGCATTTTCATCTTTGCTACAATACTTTTATTTTGTATCTGTTGGTTCATAATTGCCTAAAATTTTTATCCATAAAGTTTGATGAGTTATAACGTAGATTTATAAAACCCTTTTAGTTTAAAGGGAACATGATAATCACACAACATTAGAAGTTCCTCTTCATTTCAGTCATCTGCTCAATTTAACCAATGATATATCTTCATTGATATCTTTATTCTTTTTCTTGAATAATGGTTCCAAAATATTGTAAACTCTTTCTGAATTTAATATCTGTCTGTCCTAATTATTCCTTTATTTCTTTTTTTATTATTGAAGGCATTAGCTATACATCATATGTTCAATTTAATTCTACTCAAATCTAACCTTTTTTTCTGGACAATTCAAGTTTCAAGCATGGTTTCACGTGCTGGCCACGGTCAAAACATATCATTTTGGCCACTGATTGATACAAGTACTATATTGGCATGGGTAAATGTCTTTGTGTTGCTCATGCTTGCACAGTTTCTGTGATACTAGTTGAGATAGGGCTTGCAGTGGCTGGTTCCAATCAGAATCAGCTACACAGGAAGATTTTTTTTGTCGTGTTATCTTTCGAATCCCTTTGCCGATTGTGAGGAGACAATGAAACATTATAGAAAGAGAAGGGAGGGGAAGCATTAACTGGAGCTCCAATGGCAACAACAAGTGATGTCGGAATTCAAGAGCTTGATATGTACCCATATCATATGTTTGTGCTTGTTTTGCTTCTAGTGGTATAAGTCCAAGTTCAACTGATATGTTTGTTAACATGTATAAAAACCATTTCCATGCTAGATGTCCTGAGGCTATTATAATCTGGATCTTAAAAATTCATATGTTGATTTAACCAGAATGGTACACGAATCAATGCTCTCATTTGATTCATGACACTCATTTTGGTAGAAGTAATATATATATCATTAGATTGTTAGTTGAATTTTTTATTTTATTTTTCTAATTTGTTAATCTAAAATTTTAATTCAAGTATGTTTTTAATTGCTATAAGCTTATTTGGAGGTAAACATGCAAAGTGAGATGATTATAGGATTAAAGCCCTTTGAGTTGATCTCTCCATTCTTTAAAAGTGCACCAAATATCGGTACAACACTAATGAGACATGCTTGGTCAACGTAATTTTACGCATCTATTAGCTGATATATTGTAATTTCTCACTGTGCTAGGTTATATGGTATTGGCTATCACTTAATAATCTGATGGGAATAACACAGTAAGAAGAGCAGCACAATACAATAAATTCTGAAATCTCATTGCCATCTTCAAAGTTAAGTAATGGCAATGTTTATTTTCATATCGCTGTGGGGCTGGTGATGAGGGGTACTTGGGGTGAGCGAAATCACCTTTTTTGCTTGAATGTTTATTTTCATATTGAAAAACTTTTTTCAGAAAAGTGTTGTTAAATAATTACAGGAATTGGAGAGTGAGCATGTTCTCTTCCTCTATGTTTTCCTTGAATCAGCATGATTGTTGATATAACTTCAGGAACTGAAGAGCTTCTCTGTACTTTTTCTAATGGTGGAGTCTTTGTGAACTAGAATTGCTTCTATCAATTGAGATTCAAATTAATCTTATCCCTTGCTGCAGGAGACACTATACTTATCCATATGGATTTTGATTATTTTGCAAGGCAAACTGCCTTTTTAGAAGAAATTGCAAGCAAGTTTGTTTCCTAACTTTTTCAACTGAGTCGTGTGTGTATTAATGTCTGTTTTCACCTTTGTTTTCTAATGGCCTTCTTAAATTTGTGTTCTTCAGCTTTATTAAAATTGGCTAGATGGCATTTCTGTTTGTAATTTAATAAGTGTCCTTTCACAGCCTGTCTTTCAACACTAGGGGAATTTTCCTCTCAATCGGAGAATTTGCATTGTTGCAGATTTCTTCTGAAGATATAATATGGGAAGGTGATTATGATGACCCAGGTACTTTTCATCAGTCTAGTCAAGGTTTACCTACTCGAGGGGTTAAGAAGACCACACACCACGGTTATGTACCTCGTGTAGGAAGAGGTTTTCTGAACAATCAGAAGAAAGAATTATCTGCATCCCAAAATGCAATTGACATGAAGAACATTAGTGATATGGAAAGAATTGGCACTGACATTTTAGTAAAGGAAGTATGTATTTTGACAAACTAGTGGATGTCATTGATTTTACCAAGAAAACATGTTGATAATTTTCTGTTTTTATGTTGTGAATCCCAGGTAGAGAGGCTTCTTAGTGCAACTAATCCTGATCCTCAAGAGTTTGATAAAGCCAAAAAAATGTTGCAAGTATGTATTATAAAAGAATCATTTGGCTATGGACCATTCTACCATTTATTTGGTACTTTATAGATATTAAGGATGCTCTGTTTCTATGCAGGAGCATGAGCAAGTATTGATTGATGCGATTGCACAATTAGCTCAGGTATCTGACGATGAAAATGGTAAATACCTGATCTGCTCAATTTTGTATGGTTCTTTCTAGTTAATTCATTTATGTTTGATTTTATTCGCATGTACATCTTTTGCTTTCTGTGAGTAAAATATTGTGCTACGCTAAAAAAAGGTTTATGCTATGGTAAAAAGAATTTGCAAACATTCATTAAGTGTCAGCCTGAACTTTCTTAGTTTGAAATTCATCCTTTCCATGGAGGGGCATCAGGTAGTTAAGTACATTAAGTGAATGCGATTTTGCACTAGATCTTATTGTAACGTAGCTTATGTGAAATTGCATTGAATTTGCAGACAAGACTAATTGTCAGTTAACTCATGGCCTAACTCTGGACCAAGATCCAGAAAGGAGGAATCAACATTATGACAAGGAAAATGACCTTGCTGTTGAAGAAAGGGAAGGCATCGTGGGCAATGAATTGGTCACTGATATTTCTTGAGGTCACCGGTACTAAGGGAATGATGACTTATTTTTTGTTTTTTTTTATCAATAAGCATGTGTTATAACTTTTTTTTGTTTTATCAATAAGATATATTTGCTAGTTGTTAGGATTTGCTTCTTTTCTAGCTGACATCTCTTTGATGGTGGTTGTATTTAGCAGTATAAGTTTCTTCAAACGAGCATGCTGGGTAAGTATGTGATTTTTAAAATTATTTTTTGTGAAAATAGTATTTGTATTTTTCTTATCAGTGTTATTCAACTTTTTTACATGTACCAGGCAATTTGGAGTTAAATTATAGCTTTTGGAGAGTGGGATGTCAATCTCAACAGGTGTAACCTTTTGTTAATTTGGAGTTAAATTAATTGTTGCGGTTCTTGTTTATTAACAAGTGGTGATCGCTGGGACTGATGAGAAATAGCTGAGATCATTTAGTTTGCAATAATCAGTATGTCTTTTGCTGAAATATTATTCTATTAGTTTTTGTAATTGAACCTTTAGTTTTGTTGCCAAGTTGAGTGATATCTTCATTTTTGTTATCAATCTTCAGTTGGCTCTCATTAACGCGATCTACGGCTTGCACTACAAGCCAAGAGCATTTGAAGTCTTAAATATCAGTTCCAATAAGTCAAAAATATGACATTTTTCTCTAGATGAAAAATTTGGAACGTTAAGGAGATGCTTGTGTTCCGGATGGTCAGCAATGCATTTCAAACATTAAGAATCAATCCCATAACTTATTGTAGCAATATTTATATATAAGTACCAATTGGAATCACAGGACTTCGTTAAGCAATATTTATATATAAGTACCAATTGGAATCACAGGACTTTGTTAGTGAACCTTTGCATCAGGTCAGGTGAGCCATGATGCGATGCATTTCACATACGTTGAGAATTAATCTCATGATTTATTGTAGCAACATCATATGTAAGTACCAACTATATGGGTTTGTGGGGACAGAAAATTTTCTTGCTAGGCATGCACTCCAGGAGGTCCAAAACGAAATAATGGCTAGGGTGGTAAATAAGTTAAGTCGAGTTAATTTTTGGAGTGCTAAAGTTTATTTAATAAAACAGTTAATTTTTGGAGTGCTAAAGTTTATTTAATAAAATACTCGAGTCAAGTTAAGTTGAGCATAAAATGAACTAAGTCATTAGTCATTATAATGATTATTTAAGTTTGACTTAATTTATTTTTTATTAGCTCGAGTTTGGTTCAAGCTTGGTTTGAATTTGATTCATTAGATATTGTTGAGTTCTCAACTTAAGCTTGTTTGATTGTCTAAAACTTTTACTTATTTGATTGATTATTGAGTTTGATAATTCAAATTTGTTTGTTTATTTTAAAAATTTTATTTATTTAATATGTTGATAAGAGTTTTATTAATAAACATGATTCGTTCATGAACGTTGTTCATAAATATTATTCACAAATATTAACGAAATGAACACATGTGTTTAAGTTTGTTTATTTAGTTTAAGTTTAAACTTGTTTATTTAATTAATTTTATGTGTATTGAATGAATATAAATAAATTCTCACTAAACTGAACAATAAATTTGTTCACAAATATTTAGTTCATTTACCGTCCTAATAATGACAAACAAGGAAGGGCGTAGCTAGGGCTGGATTTTGCTGGGCTCTAGCTCAGTGCAATCTAGCAATGCCCAGCAATTTTAGATCTCACCCAGTAAGTAATGCTCAGCATTTTTAGACCTTAACCTTGCTATGCTGGGCTTTACTGGGCTCAGCATTTTTAGCCCAAGGCAACTACGCCATTGTTCATAACCCATCACATCTATGATAGGAGCACCTCCAAAATAAAAAAAGCTTATAATATGGACTATTGTAACTAATGGACTGACGTTACACTTTAGCTCATAAGAAGCTGAACTTCATTATGAATGAGGTAACATTAAATTTAGAGTATCGATTTGATCCAATAAATTTTTTTTTACCGATAGAGGAATCTGAATCTCACCTCAAAGAATGAAGACAAAATATCAAATCTAAGAGACCTTAACCATTAAAATAAGAGGATTCAAGAATATGGATCATTATTCAAAAATGAAGACAAAATCCCCCCTCAAAATGAAGACAAAATGTCATATCTCAAAGCACAACCATCTCAATCATTTTTAAGATTTTAGTTTTTTAAAAAAATATTTAATTTTTTAATATATATTTTTTATATAAAATTAATTTGCTGATTGAGATGTAAAGTTACTAATTAAAATTTAATATTAAAATTTTATAATAAATCATTTTGATAATAAACCTTTTTCAATTGATAAAATTATTAAAGTATTATCTTTTAGTAAAAAATTAATTAATAAATTTAATTTTGATAATATATAGTTCTCTAATATTTTATTAAAATAAAAATATTTAAAGGAACTTGATTTATGTCGTGCACTAATTTGACATTATTATCTATGCAAATATAATAAAAAAATAAATATTAACTTTTATTTCAATTAATTAGAATAAACACGTGGACCAGTAACCGTCCCAAATTTAAAAAAAAAACTATGTAAAAGATTAAATATTAGTAATACCTAAATATCAAATTTTATCATGAATCATGCCACATGAAATACTATATTCATAAAAATCTTCAAAACCTAATATACCAAGTGCGAAATTTATTTTTTTTTTCATTAAAAAATATCAAGAGAAAGTAGTCGTTTTTTATTTGTGTAATGAAAAATTAAAAAAGAAATAATTTGATATTTAAAATAATTAACATATTACTTTGTGGAGAATACATGAGAAATCTCTATTTCCTTCTCTTATGGGGGCTTATGGGGGGAAAAAAGGAAGAAAGAATGAGGAAAAAAGATTTCCGATGAATGAAGAGAAGGAAGTCCTATCACCGATGAGATTGGAGAAGGGTACAAATAATTGGTGAGAGAGGAAAGGAAATGAGTACGGAAATACAGATTATAGAGGGGTAGTGAGAATTTAAATTTATCTCATATTGATCATCGAGATATAAATTTGTGATGATGATCGTACTAATATCATGTACTATTCGAGAGAAGGTATGTCGTGAGTGTACTCGTCGAGTTACTGTCGAATACCTGTACAGGATATGAATATAAAATAACATGTGAATGATAATATAAAAATATTCAAAAAATTAAGAGATTATACTACTGAGAAAGGAGTTTGAAGGAAATTCATTCCAAAGATGAACACATTTACTTGAACCCAGTGATGAAAATAGAGGATTAAAATCAAAATCTTTCACACATATGGCTCTGCGGCTTCAAGGAAGAACAAGTGGGGGGTGAGGAGGCGACGTCGATTGCTGCGGTGTGCAGTGTGTGGTGTACGATATGCGACAATAGTATGCGCGGGGTTTGGAGGTGAAGGGTAGTGTAAAATTTTTAATTTAATTAAAATTCTTAATAAAGTGATGTGCTTTGGAATTTTAATTAAATAAAATCAAAATTTTTGGTTTAATAAAAAGGCATGCGACAAGAACATGCAATCTAAAAACAATTAAGAGAGAATTATATATAGGGCTGATTTTTATTTTAGTTTTATTTTTTTAAAATTGGTTGGGCTAGAGACTACCCTAGCTTAAGGGTGGCTCTGCCCATGTATAGAGGGGAAGACCGTAGTGCATAGATCATTAGTAGTCAGTCAATCTTAAACCTCCGTCGACTATACTTAAAAGGATGACGTCAAATTTAATCCTGTTTGAAAATGATAAGAGGTGAACTATTGGTGAACTGACTTAGAAGTTGATTGAAAAAAGACTTCTTACTTGTTTTTGTTAGTATGTGCACTTATGTACCAAAACACTCCTTATATATTTTATGGATAATTATTTAATAAAGGCAAGAATTTATCATTAATTATTTACTTTTTTGTACGTATATGATTAATGATAAAGTCCCACAGATCAATGGATATATTAATCTGAAAACAGTCCTTGATCGGATAGATATCTAGAGGGATAATGGATATCTAGATCAACACTGAGTATGACTAGGTCGAGATAGATCGAGGGATGAATATCCAAGTTGTACTTGAGGTGCCTTGAGTTTAGAGGTACACTAGACACGACCTGCTCAAGAGGAGACCACATATTAAGCATCATTAGTTATTCCTCTTATGAACGAGTGTAACTGATTTTTTGACTTGAGACCTTCATTTATTCTATGCGTGGAGTTATATGCTTTGATGCCGTTAAAAGTAGTCTTTAATCGGATTGTGATTAATACGGTAGTTAGGTGTATGACAAAGCGTAAAAAGAATAGTATTGAGTCAATAGAGGATTCATCGCTCTCTTAGATTAGGAGTTAACATCCTGGCCACTTGATAGAGATATTAGTGACTCAAAATCCATGGCCATGGGAGGAATGATTTATCATTCAAGAGGAGTCTATTATATCTTGCAAATCAAGTAAAACAATTAATTTGGTAATGATGCATAATGTATCAAATTAATTGGGATGTAGGCTTAGATGAAGAGATTGAATTACACAGTAATCGATTCATGGTGGTTTATAGTTTATGACTGATATTAATTTTATCGCATTAGGTGGTTAAAAACTGTTGCTAGACGGTTACCTTAGTCTGTGTATGGATTTACACTGCCTTCGTGTATAAAATCTAGAGGGTCACACGCATAGCTCGTAGACATGAACAATGGTATTGAAAGCTAGTCAAGATCAAGATCAAATATGGATTTATTTGATACAAAGAAGAGAGAATTCGAATAGTCATAATCATGATGATTAATGGAGAATTCGAAGAGTCATTATAATGATAATTAATGAAAAATTTGAAGAGTCATTATAATGAAGGTTATAAATGAAGAATTTATGGAGCCTATAACTCTTCATCTTCCTAATTAATGAAGATCATAAACGATGAATTTATTGAGAACTTAACTCTTCATATTGCTTGGAGGCTATAAGTAGCCATCCTTGGAAAAATGCAAGGAGAGAATTGATTCTCTCCGAGTTTCCCTCATCAACTTCTTCTTTGTTCGGAAGAGATCACAGTGCTTCCAAGGCTTTGTCGATCCAAGAGGCTAGCACCTAACGAATCATGTCAAGTTCATGATCTAGTGCGCGTAGATACCACTAGAGGAGTCACACGTGGGGTCCTTATCTGTCTGTGATATTATTCACACCTATCGAGGACTTGAGGTATGTTTTTATATTATTTTTATGTAAAACTATATGTACCACGAAAGATCCATGATTTATTATATGTCTTCCGCTGTGCTCTGAACCTAACAATGGTATCAGAGCCAGTTCGTGGTTGAATCATATAGTATGAAGCCGATTCTTCAAAATTTATTTTAGGAATCATTGTTTCGAGAGATTTCAAAAAAAATCTTAATTTCTTTATTTCAAGTTATATGCCGTAACATTTCATGATAGAAATAAATTTTGTCTAAAACTTGTAAAGTAATACATATTGTAATTTAGATATAAATTCCTTATGGCATAAGTAGATTAACATGTTAAAATCTCCGAGATCTATTTGTCTTAAAAGACTAAGAGGATTAATGGAGATAAATATCATAATGAGATTGTGCAAATGCACAAGAAGCTAATTATGGTGAGACATTTTAATAATTATAAAACCCCTTAAATATATTAAATTCAAGATCGGTTAAAAGCCCTCCACTAATAACTATGATGATAGTTAGAGATTTTACATAAGTCGGTACAGCTCAGTTGTGACCTTGTGTCAAAATATCTATAATTTATCATAATTATTAGTGGGTCGACTTAACTCAAATTCGTTGACTTATTTAACTCAGCTAGGGTTAACTGATTTGAGGGGCAAGTGTTGAGAATATAAGGCTCAACAAGAACATACCGAAAGTCACATAGATTTGTGATTGGCAAGTTAAGGCCTACTTGATTAATGTAGCATGTAGATACAACTCAGTTGTGTGCATTTTATACGATTCAGGTTTTCAGTCCTATTAGGAATTGTTACCAACCAATTCCTGATTCTAACAGTGAGGGTTGTTGGACTTGAATAAAATAATAGGAGTTATAAAAGACCTTTATTAAATATATTTCACAAATACTAAAACTTTGCTTTAAATTTTAGATGGCAAACACAAGTACCTTATCACTGCGAAGCATTCTCGAGAAAGAGAATATCCTCCTCGGTTCCAACTACCTGGATTGATATAGGAAACTGAAAATTGTTTTAAGACACGAGAGAAAAATTTACGTGCTCGAAGATGAACCACTGAAAGAACCTATACCCAATGCTTCAGAAGAAGATTAGTCATATTATTCTCAGTATATGGAAGATACACTGGATGTGCAATGCATCGTGTTGTCTTCTATGTCTCCCGAGTTGCAGAGACAACATGAGAACCTGAGTGCTAGGGAGATTGATCAACACTTGCGTGAGCTCTTCCAAGAGAGTGCGAGAGTAGAGAGGTATGAAACCTGTCGAGCACTATTTCATACCATGCTGGAGGAAGGAAACCAAGTTGGGTCTCATGTACTCAAGATGATCGGGTACATAGAGAGGCTTGACAGCTTAGGTTCCAAGCTAGACCAGGACTTGGCTATTGGCATAATCTTGTCATCACTACCACCATCATTTTCCCAATTTGTGTTGAATTTCAACATGAACAGCATGGACGAGAGTTTGACTGATCTGATGGTAATGCTAAAAACTACTGAGAAGGATATGAAGGTAAATCCTTCACTGCATACAATGATGGTCAGAAAGACCAGCAAGCGCCCTAGCACTGGGAAGTTTAATCCCAAGGCTAATGCAGTGAAGAATCCTAGATATCAAGCTCAGAAGAAGCTTAAGAAAGGGATGCAAGTACCCCAATCTGATGAGAAGGGGGCCATGTGCTTCCATTGTGGCAAGAAAGGTCACTGGAAGAAAAATTACTATATTTTCATGAAGAAGAATGCCAATAGAGTGGATGCTTCAGGTATCTTTATGATAAAGTGCAATCTTTCTGTTTCTTCATTATGGGGCATAGATTCTCGAAGTAGTTCTCACATTTGTGTGAACATGAAGGGTCTAAGTGACTGCAGACAGTTGTCCAAGGGCGAAATGGACCTACGAGTAGATAATGGAGCGAGAGTTGCTACATTAGCTGTAGGAACCTATTCAATAAATTTGCCTAGTAGACTTGTTTTGAATTTAGAAAACTGTTATTTTGTTCCTAGTTTCTCAAAGAATATCATTTCGGTGTCAAGTTTAGACACTAAGGGATTTGTATTTCAATTCAAGGACAAGATATATTCCTTTTATTTGAATAATATATTCTATGGGAATGGTTCATTGAATAATGGTCTTTATGTTCTTAACTTACATGAACCAATCTATTGTATTGAAAGTAAGAAACAGAAATTCATGACTTAAACTTAACATATCTCTGGCACTGTGAACTAGGTCATATAACCCAGAAACGCATCGCTAGATTACTCCGTAATGGGTATTTGGACTCTTTTGAATTAGAACCTATAGATACATGTGAAGTATGTTTACAAGTCAAAATGACCAAGAAGCCATTCACCAAGATAGGTGAACGAGCAAAGGAACCACTAGAACTCATACATAGTGATGTTTGTGGGTCATTGCAAGTTCAGGTTAGAGGAGCATATACCTACTTCGTGACTTTTACTGACGATTTAAGTAGATATGGATATGTCTACTTAATGAGACATAAGTCTGAAACTCTAGACAAGTTTAAGGAATTCAAGAATGAGGTAGAAAATCAATGTGGCAAGAAGATTAAGGTCCTTCTGAGTGATCGAGGTGGCGAGTATCTAAGCCAAGAGTTCATTGATTACCTAAAAGAGTGTGGAATAATTTCTCAACTTACACCTCCTAGAACACTGGAGTGGAATGGTGTTTCAGAAAGGAAAAATTACACACTCATGGATATGGTTAGATCAATGATGAGTCATGCAAGTCTTCCAATGTCATTTTGGGGATATGCCTTAGAAACAGCAGCACACACACTTAACCGAGTTCCGACCAAGACTGTAGATAAGACTCCTTATGAATTATGATTTGGAAAGAAACCAAATTTGTCTTATCTTAAGATATGGGGTTGTGATACTTATGTGAAGAATAAAAATTCTAATAAGCTTGTAGCAAGATTCATAAAATGTACATTTGTAGGTTATCCCAAAGCTACAATGGGATATTATTTTTATCTCCCAAGTGAGCACAAAGTTATTGTTGCTCGATATACTACTTTCTTGGAAAAAGAATTTATTTCTAAAGAAAGTAGTGAGAGTAAAGTAAGTCTTGAAGAAATTATACTCTACAAACAGGTTGGAAGATGAACAGTTGGATAATGAGATAGTGCCACAAGTACAAGTGTCTCCTTCATCCGAGGCTGCTCAAGAAACGTGAGATCAACGTAAGTCTACAAGAATACACTAAGAGCCAAACATATATGGTTGGCTAGTAACCCAAGATGAGGAAGTGTTACTCATCGAAGATGATGAACTGTCGACTTACGAGGAAGCAGTTGCTTTAAATGATTTTGAGAAATGGCTGAAATCCATGAAATCTGAAATGGATTCTACGTACACCAACCAAGTTTGGGAGTTGGTTGATGTGCCAGTTGGGGTAAAACCCATATGGTGCAAATGAATCTTCAAGAAAAAGATTGACATGGAGGGGAATATAAGTACCTATAAAGCTAGGCTTATGCCAAAGGGTTTCAATCAATGTCAAGGAATTGACTAAGATGAAACATTTTCGCCCGTTGCAATGCTTAAGTCCATTAGAATTTTGCTAGCTATAGTAGCTTACAAGGGCTATGAAATTTGACAAATGGATGTTAAAACTGCTTTCCTAAATGGAAGATTACAGGAGGAAGTATATATGGTACAACCTCTTGATTTTATAAAATCTGAGAATGCCAATAAGTTATGTAGGCTCAAGAAGTCCATTTATGGACTAAAGCAAACATCCCGGAGTTGGAATATGCGATTTGACGAAGCCATTAAAGATTTTTCTTTTTGTCAAAAATCCAGAAGAACCTTGCGTTTACAAGAAGGTTAGTGGGAGCAAGATTACGTTCCTAGTATTGTATGTTGATGATATACTTCTTATAGGCAATGACATCTCTATCCTAGAATCTACCAAGACTTGGTTGGGAGAGTATTTCTCAATGACAGATCTTGGGGATGTAATCTATGTCTTAGGTATTAGAATATACCGAGATAGACAAAGTATGCTACTAGGGTTGAATCAAGATGTATACATTGATAAAATGTTGAATAGATTCGGTATGTAGGACTTTAAGAGAGGATATTTACCAGTGTCATATGGTGTGTATCTTTCCAAGGCTATGTGTCCAGGAACACAAGAGGAAAGAAGTAGAATGAACAAGATACCATATGCTTCGGCTATAGGGTCGATAATGTATGCTATGATCTGTACTCGACCAGATGTCTCATATGCAATAAGCATGACGAGTAGATATCAGTCAAATCCTGGAGAGGGTCATTGGACTGCGGTAAAGACTATCCTTAAGTATTTTAGAAGAATAAAGAACATGTTCTTAGTTTTTGGAGGAGACGAGGAATTAGTTTTAGGATCCTTCGTACGGAGGCTAGAGAGGGGGGTGTGAATAGCCGACCCCAAATCGTCGCGTTTCTACAAAACGTGTTAGCGCAGCGGAAAATAAACACAGAAACGAAAGGGAAAGAAGACAAACCTCAAACAAACCGATGTAACGAGGTTCGGAGATAAACTCCTACTCCTCGGCGTGTCCGTAAGGTGGACGAAGCCTATCAATCCGTCGGTGGATGAGTCCCCGGAGAACCGACTAATAAATGCTCCTTGTGGGTGGAGAAACCTCGCCACAATACTTGTAACAACAAGAAAGGAGTACAAGGAAAGCAAGAAGCAAATACAACCAACAATATGAATGCAACACTCGCATGCCTTCTCTGTCGATCGGAGGCGATGAAGCAGCAACTTCACAACCCAAACGCAGCAGCTGATCGACGACTGGAAGCTCACGCGAAGCTTCGGAAGCGAGCTCAACAAAGCCCGTGAATCAAACACAGAAGCAGAAGCTTCAATCCAATGGAAGAAGAAGAAGAAGAAGAAGAAGTAGGCTTGCAACAGCAACCCTCCTTTTATAACCTGCGAAGAAAACGAAGAAACACAGAAGAAATCTAGTCGTTGCGTCGCAACGGCTAGATCAGGCTCCATGTGGATCGGTCCACAGACCGATCCATTCCCTAGCCTTCGCTTCTATTCCGTCTCTGATCGGTCCATGGACCGATCAGGCAACCTCCTGATCGGTCCACAGACCGATCAGGGAACCTCCTGATCGGTCCGTAGACCGATCAGCTTCTTCTCCCGAACTCTGCGCCTCGATCGTTGTCCGATCGGTCTCCGCACCGATCGATAACCTGAGGCTATCGATGATTACCGATCGGCCCGGTGACCGATCGGCTATCCGAGTCATCGGATCGGTCCCGCATCGATCCAAACTCCCACCCTCGAGCTTCTACACCAACATCCGGTCAACCTTGACTGTTGGTTCATCATTCCTAGCATCCGTCACTCCCTTGACTGCTAGAATTCTCCACCAAGTGTTCGGTCAATCCTTTGACCCACTTGGGCTTTCCTCTTCGTGCCAAGTATCCGATCACCCTCGATCTACTTGGACTTCCCAACACCGATGTCCGATCACCTTGATCCATCTGGATTTTCCTGCCCGGCTTCACTCACCGTGACTTTCACCTAGCTTCACTTACTAGGGTTTTACCGCTTCACTCACCGTGATTTCCAATCTCGGCTTCACTCACCAGACTTCAAACCGCCTGCTTCACTCACGGGACTTTCCATGCCCGGCTTCACTCACCAGGACTTCCACTTTCACCTAGCTTCACTCGCTAGGATTTTCACCTGGCTTCACTCACCAGGACTTTCCACATCCGGTCCAGAGAACGAGCTACCGAGCCCTCTCTGACCACAGTCCGGAGAACGAGCTACCGAGCCCTCTCCGTCTTCCCATGTGCCAAGCTTCCATACTTGGACTTCTCCGTGCCAAGTCTCCATACTTGGACTTTCTCCCGTGCCAAGCTCCCTGCTTGGACTTTTCCGAGTCAGGTCAACTCACCTCGGGTCAACCAGGTCAACCTTGACCACGAGTTGCACCCACAATCTCCCAAGCTTGTATCCTTGTCAAACATCAAGATACAACTTTTCTGTTCACGTCAAACATCGTCATAACTCGTCAAACATCAAAACATAACTCGAGTCAAGTCATCTCGAGTCTGGTCAACCAGGTCAACCTTGACCTAAGGTTGCACCAACAATCTCCCCCTTTTTGATGTTTGACAAAACCCATAAACAAGTTAGGTTAACCCGATAACCTAACTTAGGTTTTCCAAAACATTCTCCCATTCTCCCCCTTGGGACATCTCTCCCCCTTTTTGACACACATCAAAAAGAGGGAATCAAGGTCAAGAGTTCCTTCCCAATGAAAGTCCCATATCTTTCATTGAAACCCTTAATTTCCCCCTTGATACTAAACTCAACACTCAACTTAGTGACAATTCTTTATCACTAATCCTCAAAAGTCTTAAGAAGTAAAAACTCTCCCTAAAAGTCAACTCCCCCTTGACAATTAGGTAAGACTCCCCCTAAAGGTCAACTCCCCCTTGACCATTGCACCAACAATGTCTTGGAGAGTTTCAGACCTTTAGAAACCCTGAAATTTCAGACCACAGTCGAAATTCAGCAAATTCAGCGCGCCTGATCGGTCACCGGACCGATCAGGACCCCTCTGGATCTGTCCCCAGACCGATCTAGCCTTCCCTGGATCGGTCCAGTGACCGATCCAAGTTCAGATCAGGCGGTTTCTGATCTCTTCTCTCCCGAAATTCAGAAACTCACAACAAATTCCAGAAAATTCGAAAAATTGTGAAATTTTGAGGATACATTCCTCATACCATAAACTATCAAGGAAAAATAGTTTTCTATGAAAATAACTTTCATTTTCAAATCTTGATACAAAGTTCAAAAACTTTGAAATAGTTCAAAGTTAAGTCAACTTTGTATCAATTTGTTCAATGATGAATGCTATCACTAAAATGGCTTCATCAAGGTTTTTCAAATCAATTTCAAAATGATTTTAAACCTTTTAATTTAGGACCATAATCTTAGGGCTAAATGTACATGACTTGTACAAAAGCTTTCCCTATGATCCCCAATATCGAATTAGGCTCATCTAGGTACAAGAACTATGCACCTTGATCCTAACTCATGATCCTAATATCTCACACACATCTAAGGTGTATAAAACACATCCAAGTCAATTTTGATCTGAGATACGGGTTTAGGTTATCTTAGGCTAAGTTTTCATGCATTTTCTAAAACAACAACTTGATCTCCATATCAAATTGTGTTGTTTATCCTTAGATCAATTTCATTGATTATAGATGCAAGAGATGATGACATGGCATAAAATGATGTCATAAATAGAAGCATGTTCCAATTTCATGATGTCATGGCATAAAGTATAAAACTTAAAATAAGCATGACATATAATTAGCCTAAGCATGATCATGACATTTCGAATGATAATAAGTTAAACATGATGTCATGGCATGACATATGGCAAACAACCATGGTAAGTTAGCACAAATAAAATACCTAGATTACCTATCTAAGTATCCTTAACACCTTAGCTAACTTAAAATCTAAACCTAGATTGCTCAAAGTGCTTCAAGAAAATACCCAAACCTAAGTTGGCATTCCTATTTTTCTTGATTAATTTATGCCACTTAACATTAAGTATATCCTCAAATATTGGCATATTTCATATTTCCTCAAGAATAGCACCTTTTTAATTAAGGCCTAGATTGTCTTAAATTCCTAAGAGAGTACCAAGACCCCAACTTGGTATTTCTCTAGGTTTTCCTAACTTGTGCCAATAAAGGTTAAAGTCGATTTTTTTTCAAATATGGCACAATTTACTCTTCAAGGAGTAAATGATAAATCCATTTCATTTTCAAAGATTCACAAAACCTTGAAAATGTTCCTTGAGTGTCAATTTCCTCAAAGTTGGGTTAACTACCCTTCTAATCGGAGTTGACACTCTCTAACCCATCTATGGGGTAGAGAAGATGCTCCTAGGAACCCAATACCTATTAGAGCTCATTGGGTTCACTAAATATTCACTAGGAATAACTTCCCTAGCAACCCTCCTAATGACCTTCTTAGGCTTTAAAGCCTTGGCCATTTGGGACCCATCAAGATCAACTCTAGGGGTGACTCCCCTTGTGACCTTGGTGTTGGTCTTCCTAGCCCTAGGTGTTGTTCCATAATCGAATGGAACATTATGATAGGTGGGCTTGACCATTTGGGACTTAGGTTTGTGACCCAAACCTTTCTTGTCCTTGGGCTTTGAAATTTGACCCTTAGACCCTAGAGTTGACTTCTCTAAATTCTTTAGGGCCTTTTCTAGAGTGTCAAGTCTTGACCTCAAGACTTAATTTTCTTTCTCTAAAACCTCAAGTTTTAATTTATCATTCTTTCTTGAGGTGTTCCTAGGCATATGTCTAGTTGTCTTGGGGTTTCTACCTAGATTTTCCTTAGCCTTAGATGAGTTGATCCTAGGGTTGGCTTTCCTAGTGTTATCCTTATCTAGGCTAACATGTTTAGCACCTAAGCACATATATTGGTTCCTTAAGTTAACATGCTTATCATTATTAGCAATTGCAATAAAACTACTAGCATGTGTCTTATTAGAATTGCAATAATGAGCTTTAAATGTTACCTTAGGGTTTGCCTTTGCTCCCCCTATTGACGTGCTCGGTCTCTTGTTCTTGTGAGGTTGCCTCCCCCTCGGACATTGACTCCTATAGTGTCCCCTTCGCTTGCATTGGAAGCACACCACGTGCTCCTTGCCTTTGCGTATCGGGACTCCGGCTTCCTTGACCTTTGGCGCCGGTGGAGACTTTCTAATCCTCTTTGGACACTTACTCTTGTAGTGCCCAAACTCCCTACACTCAAAACACATTATGTGTAATTTGCTTGAAATTAAAGTGCTTGAGTTACCTAGGGTTGAGGATGAATGTAGACTCTCTCCTTCATCCCTTCCGGAGGTAGATGCTTCTTCTTGCTCCAATCTTGAAGAAGTGCTCTCCTCCTCTTCTTCCTTAGATGTTGAGTAACCCTCAACTTCTAATTCCTCTCTTCCATGGTGTGAGCTACTTAGCTCACTTGACTCCTCTTCATGGCTTGAAGTGGAGCTCTCCTCATGGAACTTGGCCAAGTTGTTCCACAACTCCTTGGCATTGTTATAACCACCTACCTTACACAAAATGTCATTAGGTAATGAAAATTCAAGAATTTTCATTACCTCATCGTTGATTGTGGATTGGTGGATTTGCTCCTTTGTCCACTTTTTCTTCTCTAGGGGTTCTCCGTCTTTATCCACCGGATGAGTAAACCCTACCTGCACACAACTCCAATTTTCAAGGTTAGTCATAAGAAAATACCTCATTCTTACCTTCCAATACTCGAAGTCGCAGCACTCGTAGAATGGTGGAAACGTGATGTCTTCTCTGAGTCGATCCATTCTCTAGCTTGTGCTCCCCCGGGTGTTAATCCGACGAAGAGCAACCTTGCTCTGATACCACTTGTTAGGATCCTTCGTACGGAGGCTAGAGAGGGGGGTGTGAATAGCCGACCCCAAATCGTCGCGTTTCTACAAAACGTGTTAGCGCAGCGGAAAATAAACACAGAAACGAAAGGGAAAGAAGACAAACCTCAAACAAACCGATGTAACGAGGTTCGGAGATAAACTCCTACTCCCCGGCGTGTCCGTAAGGTGGACGAAGCCTATCAATCCGTCGGTGGATGAGTCCCCGGAGAACCGGCTAATAAATGCTCCTCGTGGGTGGAGAAACCTCGCCACAATACTTGTAACAACAAGAAAGGAGTACAAGGAAAGCAAGAAGCAAATACAACCAACAATATGAATGCAACACTCGCTTGCCTTCTCTGTCGATCGGAGGCGATGAAGCAGCAACTTCACAACCCAAACGCAGCAGCTGATCGACGACTGGAAGCTCACGCGAAGCTTCGGAAGCGAGCTCAACAAAGCCCGTGAATCAAACACAGAAGCAGAAGCTTCAATCCAATGGAAGAAGAAGAAGAAGAAGAAGTAGGCTCGCAGCAGCAGCCCTCCTTTTATAACCTGCAAAGAAAACGAAGAAACACAGAAGAAATCTAGCCGTTGCGTCGCAACGACTAGTGCCTGGATCAGTCTGTGGACCGATCAGGCTCCATGTGGATTGGTCCACAGACTGATCCATTCCCTAGCCTTCGCTTCTGTTCCATCTCTGATCGGTCCATGGACCGATCAGGGAACCTCCTGATCGGTCCGTAGACCGATCAGGCTTCTCTTCTCCCGAACTTCTTTGCGCCTCCTGATCGTTGTCTGATCGGTCTCCAGACCGATCAGATAACCTACAGTAGGCTACTGGATGATTACTGATCGGTCTGGTGACCGATCAGGCTATCCAGTGTATCACTGGATCGGTCCCCAGACCGATCCAAACTCCCCAGCCCTCAGGCTTCTACACCAACATCCGGTCAACCTTGACCTGTTGGTTCATCATTCCTAGCATCTGGTCACTCCCTTGACCTGCTAGAATTCTCCACCAAGTGTTCGGTCAATCCCTTTGACCCACTTGGGCTTTCCTCTTCGTGCCAAGTATCCGATCACTCCCTTGATCTACTTGGACTTCCCAACACCAGATGTCCGATCACCCTTGATCCATCTGGATTTTCCCTTGCCCGGCTTCACTCACCAGGACTTTCACCTAGCTTCACTTATTAGGATTTTTACCTGGCTTCACTCACCAGGATTTCCAATCTGCCTGGCTTCACTCACCAGGACTTCCAAACTGCCTGTCTTCACTCACCAGGACTTTCCCGAATGCCTGGCTTCACTCACCAGGACTTCCACTTTCACCTAGCTTCACTCGCTAGGATTTTCACCTGGCTTCACTCACCAGGACTTTCCACATCCGGTCTAGAGAACGAGCTACCGAGCCCTCTCTGACCACAGTCGGGAGAACGAGCTACCGAGCCCTCTCCGTCTTCCCATGTGCCAAGCTTCCATACTTGGACTTCTCCGTGCCAAGTCTCCTTACTTGGACTTTCTCCCGTGCCAAGCTCCCTGCTTGGACTTTTCCGAGTCAGGTCAACTCACCTCGGGTCAACCAGGTCAACCTTGACCACGAGTTGCACCCACAATCTCCCAAGCTTGTATCCTTGTCAAACATCAAGATACAACTTTTCTGTTCACGTCAAACATCGTCATAACTCGTCAAACATCAAAACATAACTCGAGTCAAGTCATCTCGAGTCTGGTCAATCAGGTCAACCTTGACCTAAGGTTGCACCAACAATTAGTCGTCAGAGGATATACTGACGCAAGTTTTCAGACAGATCAGGATGATCTGAAATCGTAGCAAGAATATGTGTTTTGTCTGAATGGTGTAGCTGTTTGCTCGAGGAGTTCCAAGCAGGAGACAGTTTCATATTCAGAGGCTATAAGTAGCCATCCTCGGAAAAATGCAAGGAGAGAATTGATTCTCTCTGAGTCTCCCTCGTCAACTTCTTCTTTGTTTGGAAGAGATCGTAGTGCTTCCAAGGCTTTGTCGATCCAAGAGACTAGCACCTAACTGATCATGTCAAGTTCATGATCTAGTGCACGTGGATACTGCTAGAGGAGTCACACGTGGGGCTCTTATCTGTCTGTGATATTATTCACACCTATCGAAGACTCGAGATATGTTTTTATATTATTTTTGTGTAAAACTATATGTACCATGAAAGATCCATGATTTATTATATGTCTTCCGCTGCACTCCGAACCCAACAGTTTTCTCTTAGTTGTCTTGAAGAGATGATAATAAAAACAATACGCAACATCTCTTTTTATATTATATTACAACTAATCACCAGATTCCTTAAACCATGAAGAATTGAACCGTTTAAATTAACTTACTCCAAATTTTCATTTTGAGAATTCTTAACATGAAGGTTGACATGGATCTTTTTATAAATATATCCTTCGAACTTGATCCCTAATATTTGCATTATAAGAATAAATTATAATCCTTAGTCCAAAATCTGTTGGTAATGATAAAAAATCTTATTCTTCAACTGTAACATCTCCAATATTTGTTCTTTTGATTCTAAAAATTTTCTTTTAAAAAATCTATGCACTGTATACTTAGTGATTTCCTAAGATAAATAAATAAAAAATGAATTAACAATCCACACCTAAACAAAATCCTAAAACCATCTAATATCAAATATAAGAACTTATTGCTTAATTGCATAAAAGAAGTATGAGTAACAAAACAAACATAATTAAGTAAACATTAATATACAAAAATGAATAAAAAAATGGATTTATGTCGAGCAGGGATGTGGTCACGCTAAGGTAGTGATGGACGTTGAGTGCAGGATTCAAATCGATTGCACTCGTACACTAGTACACCATCGCGCGCAAGATGAGCCACAACATCATCCCCTATCACCACCGCTAGTGATGTCAGGTGGTTGAGGGTTATTGCTGAATGCTACTCCTTGCCATTACTGAAGAAGAGGACTCAATAGTGATTGTGTTGCTTCTTAGTGGGGTAGCATCACTCAGAAGGCTGCCTCGTCGGCTCACCAACAACGCGACAGTCGATCGACTGCATCACCCTCTTTTTTTGCGGACACTACAACAAAAACCCTCATAGACATCGGTTTTCCACCGGTGTCTATTACATTTTCGACCGATGTCTATGAAGGCGATGTAAAAGGTCTGCCATTTTAGATCGGGTTAAAATCGGTGTAGTATCACTTAACGACACCGGTGTTTGAATCGGTTATTAACCGGTGTAGTATCACTTAACGACACCGTTTCATCAACGGTGTAAAACCGATATAATATTATATGTTAATAACACCAGTTTTGGCAGCGGTATACGGCTGATGTAATATTAGTTAATGACACCGGTTTTGCAGCGGTGGAAAACCGATGTAATATCAGTATTTTTTAACAACACAAATTTGATTTCCGAAATAGTGAAAAACCGACAGTAATAAAAAAAATACACAAATATTCATAAATTATACAAATATTCTTCATTCAACAGTATCCATAAAATACACAAATATTCACAAATTACATAAATATTCTTCTTACAATAGTATCCATAAAATACACAAACATTCTTTTTACATCAAAAGCCAATATATATCAGAATCAAGGTAGAACATTCTTTTAACAACACATCAAGGTAGAACATCGTGAGTCAAAAATCAAGCTGAGGCTACATTAAATTATGAGAATCAGAATCTGTTCAACTTGCTATACTGCTCCATTCTTCTTGCGCCTTTCATTTCCCTAATCTCACCGCTTTTCACTTTCAAATGCCTAGTTTTCTGAGTTAAAACATCCACTATTCTAATCTGTCAAACAAAAGTATCATTTGGTCTACTTAACTATAGCAAAGAACAAAAACAGAAGAATTATACATGCTGCAGAAGTCCTAGAATATCACCATCAGAAAGAAATTGACATGGGACAATATACGCAATTTACATTCCATGCAAATGCATGCATCATCCAAAGTTTTCAAAAATCAAATACCTTTCCTACTCAAATGTAATCTAGCATGCATTCAGCCCACTCGAACCGCACTTCATCAATTTCAACTCTGGAGTACTTGAGATTTGTAAACTGTAAAAATACATAAACAATATATTAGTAAACCAAGAACAAAAATCATAGTTGAAAGAGAGAAGAGAAATCCGTTTTAGACCAAACAAATGGTATGCTGCAACTTAACTTAAGAAGACTGTTTCCACAACCTCCAGATTCCTTGGGTGGGCAAGGAATGTTGCTTCCATGATTCTTAGCCTTGCTATCAGACTCACGGTGGATAAAGATGAGTTATCTGGTCGCTCGCCTATGGAACGTCTCCATCTTTTCCTAACAATTTTTCTGATGACATACTTCTTTGCCCTCTGTCTCCTACCAGCCTTGGAGGAATCAATTGCAGGTATCTGAGAAGCAGTTCCCTTTACTATCTTTCCGTAACAATCTAAGCAAAGTTTATAAGAGCAATTTGAGCAGCTTATGTGAAAATCCACTAGTGAAGTCCTGCAATAATTACTGGTTCCAAGGGGAAAACAAGAAAAGAAAACAATATCAATCAAGTGAACATTTTAATGCATGATGAGACGATAACAAAGAACAGAATATGACCTAAAAATTAGAACTTGCTAAAGCAAAATAGAGGCACAAGTTTACAAATGACCATCTAAGAAACAGGGTCAGGACACATTATTTAGTTATTATGTCCATGATTTCATAAACATAGCAAATTACTAAATTCTCAGAGGTGTTATAGATGTGAAGACATACCAGTTAACAAGCTCATTGTGAGGCTCATATACTCGAAGAAGTACACCAGAAAATCCACCTTCTAGATGATAGATCGATCAAGAGGATATCTAACTAGAGGAAGAAACTAGGCAATTGTTTTGAAGCTTACCTTGATCCCCTTGCTTTACTTCTAGCTCATTTAATTGGTTATGATAGATATGTTTCAGCAAGGGAAGCAATTCAGATATCAAGCTATATGTGTGCTCCTTATTATTAAACTTGTTTTGACCATTTGCCAGTTCCTGAAGATGATACAAATTGCATATACACATAAAAGTTCTAGACTAGTATGAAAGTTGACAGAACCGTCTCTAACTTAACAATAATTGGCTAGGCAGTTAACCTTATGCCAGTCTTCTTTAGCTCCAAGAGGAGAACAAGTCGGACAATCCAATTGTCCATGACTAACAGGGTAGATAGTTGTCACATCGACAAGACAAATCTCATCATTATCGGCATGCTCAGTCTTCCTATGCTCCTGAACAATTTCAAGACCCTGAAGATCACATAAATGGAAACTTTCATGACAAAACATTCTCAAAGTAAATAATGTTCATAAAACTTTTCATGTTAAAAGTAAGTAAACCTTATAACCATCTTTAGCTGGACTTCTAGAACATGCTTTGCAATCACAATAGTCGTGACAGACAAGACAAGCAATCTTTACCTCCTTTTCAAGCATACCAGAGTACCTTGACAATACAAACTAAATCAGATAAAAAGAAGTAATTTTTTTTATGTATAAGATCCTATATCACTAATATCAAGATGTTCAAGTCTGAAAAGGATATGTGATTCACATCCTGTTTTCACAATATCAAAAAGCTAAAAGAGAAAAATAAATCAAAAGCATTTTGCCAATATGGTTCAATTCTCTTCCTGTAGACAATGCATGCCATTTGAAATTTAATCACAAATAGGGTGGATATACAAACAAGATCACAATTCAAGCCATTAGATGTGAATATAGTAACATCAATATAGCTCAACCACAATGAAACTTCACCAAAATGACAAAAGCAATCTAGCTCAACTCATAGTGAAACTTATACTCATAAGACAAAAAGGTTATTTAATAATATAAAAATCAAACCAAATCATGAGAAAAATGCTCAAATAAGATTAAAGCACAATTAAGATTAACCCAAACCTAAAATCAACTTGGATTTATCCTACAATAAATCAAAATTGATCTAAAAATCTCTACTGAAAGTCCTAATCCAAGTGTGCCTTGAGTGACCATCCATAATGATAATCCATTCAAATCGAAGCTTCTCATACTAAGGAATATAACAGAACCTGCAAACTGAATCTAAAATAAATAAACTATTTGGTATTCAATTTAGGGAGTAAGAGTTCACAATTCAGCCTGATGACATAACTAGCCCATCAAGGGATACAGAGTGTGATTATATCCACTGTAGAATTTATATGCTTTCAAGAGCAAGAGATACCAATTGCAAAACTAATCAGGTAGGCTGGAAACCTAAAGCCATGCTTCCCAGATGGCTGAAAGTTTAACAATAAAAATTTGTTTATATGTACCAATTTATTGAAGTTTCATCGACTTTAATCTAGTAACACACACAATAGGTAACAACTTGTAGGACACATTTGGGTATAGATTAATGGGTGTCCATGAAAGAAATCTTTTTGTTTTTGTGAAATGTTAATATCATGATTGGTTAGCTTATGAAAATTCACAGGATTTCCTATGTATTTCTACCACATTTTCAACGTACAAATGAATTTATCTACTGTTCAAAGAAGGAACTTGCCTCAGCTAGGCCTTTAGGGCCAAACACCAGCAGAGCTACCACTCCAATAACCAATGCTTCAGGAGCACCCACTCCAAATAAAGAAGCATGAACAACTTTACCATGAAATTTCACCTTTTTCTCTGCCAAACAAGTAAAAGAACATCAAACATATTTTTCAAGTAGATTAGACACCGTGGAAGTCTATGAAAACAATAAAGTAAGCCCAGCAGCAGGAATGAATCAACTACAAGTAGGTAAGCAATTTATACATAAAAGCAAAAGATGCTTAATTTAACTATTTAATAAGAAGAAGAAGAAGAAGACCGGAATGAAGCTTAGTATTAGTGATGGGTTCCGGAAATAAATGCATCAGCATGATCGAACCCCTAATCTTCCCAGAATTAGGTATGCACACGCAACTCTCAAGCAAAGAACTCATTTTTCAAGAAGACCAAAATCTTATGGAGGACAAGGAGTTACCTTTGCGCGCAAAGTTTCCAAAAGAAAGAGGCCTCACCAGCGGCTTGAGGCCGTCCCACAGCGGGGGTCGAGGTAGGTGGAGTGCGGAAAAGAATCTGCGGAGATGGGACGAAGGTGGGATTTTGGGAGAAGCCCTAGAGGGCGGACAGGAAGAGATGAGGAGGGCCACCTTCATCGAGTGGGAAGAGGAGGAGAGGGAGAGGGAGTAGTAGCAGAGTGATGCGAGGACCATTGCAGAGCCCATCGCGGCGGAGGAGAGACTGTTTTTGTTTTTTCCTTCTTCTTCTTCTCCTTCTTCTTCTTTCAAACAGGTAAAGGAAAGTGCTGCAAAATCTAAACTCGAGAGCAAAGAATCATACGTAGAAAGCAACCACCACTCCAGCCACGTAATTGGAGGGCAGTTTAATGGAGGCACTAAAGAATCCATGGAGGTAGAGATCTTGCGACGCAAATGCAGCACCTGATCACAGAACAAGGTAGGTTCAAAGATGTCCCTTTCTTTTTTTAAAAAATCTTTTAACAGAACCTATTCACTGGTCAAGGGAGAGGTGGACAGTCCGACCGTTGCCATGAAGCATAAGGTTGGAGTCTCCGAACAGTTGGGTGTAGCCTTCCTCAAAGGAGATGGTGGCGAGGTTGGGCAACTCCGGGAGGAAAGCAGCCTCATGGGAAGGGAGCAGAACCGAACACAAAAATAGGAGGAAGTAGAAAGGAAAAGATAAAGTATGGACTACTGGAATGCGAAGAAGGCCTCCTCTTCTCACCCAAAGGGAGGAGTTGGAGGAGATGCGGTGTGGTTGGACGGAGAAGCAAGGGCATCGTATCTTGATCCTGATCGGGAGAGGAAGGGGCGTCGATCTAGGAAGGGGAAGAGGGAGATGAAGTTGAGAGAGATGGTCGAAGGTTTAGGTTTAGGTTTAGGCTGAGAGAGATGGTAGGAGGAAGGGGCGCGATATAGGTTTAGGTTTGGAGGGAACTTCACAGTGTTGCAAATTTTGAATTGTGGAAAAATTAAAATATTTTATTTTGGTTCATTAACACCGGGTTTTAAAAATCGCTGTAAAATCGGTGTCTATTAATGAAAAAAGGTGCTCATAGACATTGCCTAAAAAACTGATGTCTATGAGCGAAAATCTGCGCTCATAGACACCAGTTTTTGGAAAAACCGATGTAAAATACTCAAAGACATCGGTTTTTGCTTAAAACCGTTGTTGTTCCACCGATGTCTATGAGAGTTTTTGTTGTAGTGGGAATAGGAAAAAAAAGGTTTAGGGTTAAAGGTTACCTTGAGCTTCCTAGCTTGCTAAGGAGTATGGCGGCAGGGAGGAAGACGAATTTGAAGAGGAGACAGCGGGGGACGAGGGGAGGATTGAGAATGAGTATTTGAGCCGTTTGGCATGAGCTACGAGCCTATGACGACTTGCGTCGGAGAGCTGATAATGTGATCATACAAAATGATTTCTCCGCACTCGCATTCCTCTACAGTTTTGGTGTGGGTGCATCAGTGTGGACATGGTCATTCATCACAAGCTTGTTGTGAAGAGGGGAAGAAGACAAGGAGCAATCAATTAGGAGTTGACTTAGGGTAAAAAAAGAAGTCTTAATAATAATTTTTTTTGTTTGGCACTAGGCATGTGTAAGCTCTGCCCGTGATGGGGAACATATCCTCGTAAATAGCTTCGTGGGGAGTTGGGTCCTGATGGTATCCGAGTCTAGAGTTAGGCGCCTGAGATGACTGATTGGCATTAGCTGATCGGAGTGTGGTGGGCAGTAGAACCCCGTAAGTAGCTAAGTGGGGAGCTGGGCCCCTGGTATGTTTGATCGGCATTAGCCGATTAGAGTGTGATGTAGGAATGACAATGGGTCGGATTCAAATCCGATTCCATATCCTTTGTCCCCATACTAATCGGGTATCAGATACTATCCTCATATCCATACCCATTAAAAAGATTCGATATCTTCTATACTATTTTTTTTTCTTTCCATCAAACTATTATTATTCAACAAAGTCATAAGAATTAATTTCACACACACACACACACACACACACACACACACACACAAACACACACACACACTGTAACGGCCCGCCTTCTACAGACTTAACTGTAAGGCCAGGGGTTACGGTTGCTAAACTATTTTGTGGCAGCCACTGATGTATAATGTGAAAGAGGCTGAACTAAATTAAAAACTCTGCTAATTGTTATTAAAACTGGAATTTATGTTCAAATGCACTTTCATTGTTGTACATATGCTAAAGAAGGGAAATCTAAACTTTCCATTTGATCAAGGAGCTAAAATCAGACGTTTCCAGTTGAAATCAGACTTCCCAATCGATTGAAGCTAAGACTTGATCGATTGAAAGGGCTTCAATCGATCCAACGTGCTTCTGTGCACGGAGGTCCTTTTTGAATCGATCGACCGATAGATCCAGCCTGGGCCAATCGATCAGCTGATCGATTCAGCAGCTCTCTGTTCGTGAAAATTATTTCCCGATCGATCGGCTGATCGATTCATGGCCAATCGATCAGCTGATCGATTCATCAGCTCTCTGTACACGGAAAATCACTCTCCAATCGATCGGCTGATCGATTGAGGACCCTCTAATCGATCGGCTGATCGATTGGAGCTCTGATTTCTGCGATTTCTGCTGCATTCCACCCCTAATCCATATACAATGCAAATGTATCAACTTAAAAACAAATCATAAGATTCCTAGGCATGCCATTACTGTCATTGCTCATGGTTTATTAACTGATATCAACATAACTAGTAGTCTAGGAATAGCATGGTGCATACTTTCACAATTCATGACATTTAAACATTCTAAAGGTGCGGATTAATAAGAATATAAGAAGTTCTAATTCTTTAACTTGCTAATCCCCATGAGTCTTTATTCCATGTTCCTTCTCACACACATCTTAACACATTGACCTCCAGCCTCCGCTAATCCATCTTCCCTTTACATGTATCTGCAGTATAAGGAAAAGGAAACTATAAGCTTGAGAGCTTAGTAAGAACCATCTACCTCACAAAACATGCATTCGATGAAATCATGCTTTAAAAGATGTTATTTGAAACACATGCTAATATTCATGCTGGAAATGCTAAAACATGGTATACTGATATATGAGTCATGGCAATCAAATACTGATCATAAAACTATCTTGTTGTATCAATAAGAAAACTGAACTGATACATAAGCTGAGCTAAACTGATGCTGGGCTAATGCTAAAACTGAATTGTATTCACGTACCTGATTTGTGAAGTTTTGAAAACTATTTTCATAATAGATAAAAATAATAATCATGCTGCTGTTGGGCCCGACAACTGTACTTGCTATGCGCGCATCCCTAACTACACCCGAGGTAGCTAGTCCCGAATCTAGTCGGGTTTACTGGGTTATCTAAACCTAGTGATGACTATGGGAGTCCAACCCAAGGATAACTAAAAGTCCAGCACAGTGCCACTGATAAAAGTAAAATACTGATTCATAAGCTAATTCATCTTGTCTTGCTCTTACTAGGTTATCTAAACCTAGAGCTAGGTTATCTGAACCTTGGGGCAACTGTGGGAGCCCACCCATTGGACCGTAGTCCCATATAAACTGAAGCAAGACTAAGCATGTTGTTTAAAATGCTTCTATGACATTTAACTGAGCTATTAAAATGCCTACTATAGCATTTAACTGTACTAGTTATTTTATCGAACACTTGGTGTGCTCTGTCCCTCCTCTCTATTAGGGGACCACCTCTAGGCACCCGACAGCGTCTAAAACCCCAAAATTGGAGAGGAAAACATGTCTGGCCCATTTAGAGGTGCTCAAATAAACCCTAAACTTGCGAGGAGGGTCAAATACACCCTACATGCTGAAAATCTGCATATGGCTGAACTAAAACATAAAAACATACGATTAACTACTTATACTGTAGGTGAGGGGTTACTTACTTCCTGCGCTAGGTTTCTTACAATTATGATCGTTAGGTTTCCGGAGAAGAAGATCTCTTCGGCGATCTTCTTACGTCTACACGTTCTTCTCGCGGAGAGGAGCGTCCTCGTATCCGAGTCATTGTCGGGAGGTGCTCCTACGACCCTAGGGATGGAACCCTAGGTCCCTTGGGGCTTGGTGTGCCGAGAGGGTGAGGAAGAGGGAGAGGGCGGTGATTGAGGGTGAGGGTGAGGAAAGGTTGCCGATCCAAAATAATAAATCCTCACTTAAATTCTCTATTTACATTAAGTGATTAATGCGACCCAACTAACTCATAAATATAATTTCTCTCCTCTTCTTTCAGCACACCCCTGTTGGGGCCACCTGGTTACTAAAGTCATGCTATAAGTTGTAGGGTCTAATAGGTCGCGGGTTCAATTCTCGCTTATGCTATTTTACGTTTTTATTTAATTTTGCTACTTCTGCTACTCCAAAAATTCTGTAAAAATATTCTAAAATTCTAGAAAAATAATAGGATATTTCTAAAATTTATTTGAGAATTTTCGGGCATTACACACACACACACACACATATAATTTAATTTGATATTCGAGCTCGATATAAGATATTAGTGATCCCTTTATACTCTTATAAGATCCTTTATCAGATTTAGAGAAAATTATTATCCCTAATGTGATAGAGAGCATAGCAAGATATCCTATCGATGCTAGCCGCTTGGCATGGGAAAAGTGTTGGGGCAATCTAGGTGCTCTAGGTTTTGATATTTGGGTAGAGGTTTAAGTTAGATTTATTATTATATTTGATATGCATTGTGAGTGTGCAGAATATAGGTACAACAAGGAGAGTCCAAGTGTGATCTTGGCAAAGGAGTAAAGTCTAAGGGTGAGTCTTGGCGATATAAGTCTAAGTATGTAGTCTTGGCAATGTAAGTCCAAGTGTGATTTGGCAATGGTTGAAGTCCCGGAGGTGAGGAATCTCTTGGCAAAGGAAGACCCGATAACTAGGACAATGTCGAAGAAAGCTCCAAAAGGCAAGGCATGAAGGATGAGGAGACATTCGAGGGACGCGAGGATGATGGAGGAGGCTAGAAGGCTAGGTCTAGGTTGGTCGGGCAAGGATGCGTGCTGAGTGAATGTACTCGGGGGGTCAAAACCCTAGGGTTAGGGTTTTACTAGTCGACTAGCAACTGGACTAGTCAACTGGGCTAGGACACAGAATATTTTTGTGCCCGACGGCTATGAAAACAGTAAACTGGTGTTGTAGCAGTTACTGCAGTAGTCGGTTGGTATTTTCATCAGTTGACTGATATTGAGTCATTGGCCTATAATGGTCAAAATCTGCGAAGGTCAGTCGACTAGTAAATATGGAAGTCGACTGGCTGCGGAAACATTACTTGGATGTTTCCATCCGAACTCTATGTAATGGAGCTTGGGATGCTTAAACAAGGTGACGAAATTAGTGGTGGTAAACCTTAATTAGAATCTCCTGTTAATACCCCAAGATAGTTTTTTTGTGATCAACCAAGTCAAGTTAGATCTTGTTGGTATTTAACCCCTGTGTATATGTGTGTAGGAACTTAGTAGCACATGAAGTTGAGTGAATGACGCAGCTAGCGAGAAGGATCACATGAGAGAGAGCCGGCGGGCTCGGTGCGTCCGAGGTACGAGGTGTTGCGGAAGAGTACGCGAACAGACGAGAAGGAGGTGTGCGACGTTCTCCGAGGAATGAGAAGTCGAAGCGAAAGTTTGCTCGAGAAGACTGGAAGTTGGGTTCAGGTGAGCCCTATTCTAAATGGTTGAAATCACCCTAGCGAGTGGAATCGGAGTGGAAGACTTGGACCAATGCGAGTGGAACCAGAGCGAAAGACCCGAACAAAAAAGTCAACTAGGGGTTGACTTTTAGTTCTGGGTGCCCTAGGCGCCTCGCACAGGGGGAGCCTTATCTACACGGTCGAAGCGCCCGGACTAGGAATTTCATCTAAATGTAACGTGGCACATCCTGTTATGATGAGGATAAAAGTTTATTCCCCTCCAGACGCTTGGACTCCTTCCAGGCGCCCAGACCAGGGCTATAAATACAACCCTGGTCCCATAAGGTAGAACAACACTTGTAATTGATTTTTTTCAGTCTTATTCTGTAATTGAGTGCTTCAACTGCTGTAAGAGGCTTCTTCGCCTGAAGGAGACATTAGTGAGCTTTTCATCTTTCTTGGATTAACAACCTCCCCGGTTGTAACCAAATAAACCTTTTGTACGTCTTCCTTTCTTTATTTAATCTTTTATTTCTTTTATACAAGTATTGATTCTTATAAAGATATAAAATTCGAGGAAGATTCATTTTCCTTTGCAGGGTTATTCACCCCCCTCTAGTCAGCCGCCAAGGGTCTTACAATTGGTATCAGAGCCAGGTTCACTTCAAGAGGACTAATTGCCGAACGAAGCACACGAGATGGCCGGATCGAACAGCTATCCACCGAAGTTTGAGAGGGAATTCACGAGCTGGAAGAAAAAGATGGAGGTATTTTTTAAAACAGATTTTAAATTATTAATCATTATGAAATATAGTTTTATAGCCCTGAAAGACAAAGAAGAATATCAGTGGATAAAGAAGGAGCAAGTCGACTTCGTGGCAAACGACAAAGCAGAGTTCCATATGCTGAGTGTCTAACCATCATAAGAAGTCAACCGAATTAGAGCCTATGAGTTAGCTAAGGACCTCTGAGAGAAATTCCTGGAACTACATGAAGGGACCTCAGAGGCAAAACTTGCAAAATGAGATTTGCTCAGGAACCAGATCAGTAACATCAAATTAGAAGAATAAGAAACCGTTGCACACCTTCACTCAAGAATAAAGGAACTCGTCACCATACTCTCAAATCTCAGAGAAAAGGTAAGCAACTGAGATTCACTAAGGTATGCACTTAACGCATTTCCTAGGACTACAGAATGGACATCATTAGTAGTTACTTATTATATATCTAAGGATCTAGAATTAAGTACTTTAGAAGAATTATTTTCAACATTTGAAGTCTATGAAACAAGATGTGCAGATCTGAAGAAGGAGACAAAGCATAATATTACCTTAAAGTATCTTCTCTCGATGATGACGAAACGACACTCATGGTAAGAAAATTTAAAAAATTATTTAAAACTAATAAATTTAATCAAGTGCAAGTTAATAGAAGGAAAAGAAAGATAAGATGTTACCACTGCAATGAAGAAGGACACGTAAAATATAATTGCCCTAAATTGAAGAGCAAGAACAAGAACAAGGACAATGAGAAGAACAAGAATCTAACCCATACCAAGTATAATTTAAAAGAGACGTGGGATGAAACATCGCCAGAATCGGAAATAGAAGCCCTCGCTAGACTTGCGCTAGTGGCAAGTCACCAAGAAGACGAAGACGAAGTAAGCTCGTCTGAAATGAGCATTGAGAGCATTAATGAAGGGGGAGCGACATCAGAAGAAAGTAGTACTTCAGGGGGAGTTTCAGATTAAGGGATTGAGAAGGTAAGTCAGGTATGATCTTTTTCTCCTGACAAGTTATTTCAGTTCGTAAAAATTTTATCAAAAAATTACTGTAAGTTAGAAAAAGAAAATGGAGAGTTAAAATCAACTTTAGCTATATCTTATAGATTAGAAGATCTCGACAAAATAAAAATGGAAAATGAAAAAATTAAAAACAGAAATAGAATATTTGAAGGAATGTGCATGCTCACATGTTCAAAATATTAGAAGATGTAATGGTTTAAATTGACATTTTAAATACCATAAGAGTCAAATTAGGAAAATATCACACAAATATATTCCTAAGAAATTTTTGATTAATCCTATAGGAAGGAATCTATTTTGGGTTCCAAAATCATATTTAGATTAATTATTTTTTTTACTTTTAGAGAGAAAATTAAATATTTACTTTCATTAAAAGGCTTTGTCTAGAAGTGGTTGTTGTTCCAGTATCTAAGAAGGCCTAGTGCCTTGCCACAGCCTGGATGCTAAGTATTAAAATGAGTATTTAATTGACTAACTGGTAAACATTTAGTTGTTATAAAAATGCTTTCAATTGTTTATTAAAAATTTTGTTAAAAATTAATTAGAAGTTAATTTTTCTAAGAAAGATAACTTTATCACTTAGCTGTAAGAAAAATTTTAAATTTTTCTGAATGTTAAATTTTTTAATTATTAACAAAACTTTTTTTAATGTGAAAAAGACTTTATTTCTGTTTAAAAATAATTTCAACTTCATATGAAAATTTTTTCTGCCTTATATATGTTAAATATTTTTTTTAGATTTTTTGAAGCTTAAACTTTAATATTTTTCTAAAATTTTCCCTTAGACTTTTATTTTTTTCAAATAGTATTTCTAAAGTATCCTATTTTTAATGTGATCAAAAGGGGGAGTAGTGAAGATTAAGTCTAGGCGGGGGGGGGGGGGGGAGTACAATTTAATTTTTATACTTGCTAATTTACTTGTAAATTTTATAACTGTTATTTTTTAGGTTTACCCTAACTTAACTTGAGTTTGCTTATATAAAAAAGAGAGAGATTGTTAGTACCCCAAGGTAGATTTGATGTGATCAACCAAGTCAGGTTGGTTCTGTTGGTATTTAACCCCTTTGTCTAAGTATGTAGGAACTTAGGAGCACAGAAAGTTGAGTGAAAGATGTAGCTAGCGAGAATGACGGCACGGGAAAGAGCCGACGGGCTTTGTGCATCCAACGAGGTGCTGTGAAAGAGTACGTGGGCAGACGAGAAAGAGGCGTGCGACGTTCTCCGAGGGACGAGAAGCCAGAGCAGAGGTTTACTCGAGAAGGCCAGAAATTGGGTTCGGGTGAGCCCTATTCCGGATGGCCGAAACCACCCAAGCGGGTGGAACCAGAGCGAAAGACCTGGACCAATGCGAACGGAACCGGAGTGGAAGACTTGGACTAAAAAGTCAACTAGGGGTTGACTTTTGGTTATGGCCGCCTAGATCAGGTGGGTGCCCCCTGGGCGCCTCGCCCAGTGGGAGCCTTATCTATATGGTTCGGGTGCCAGACCCAGGAATTTCATCCATATGCGACGTGGTGCGTCCTGTTACGACGAGGATAAAAGTTTATCCTCCTCTAAGCGCCTGAACCCCTTCCAAGCACCCATACCAGGGCTATAAATATAACCCTGATCCCAAAAGGTAGAACAATACTTGTAATTAATTTCTTTTCAGTCTTGTTATGTAATTGAGTGCTTCAACTGTTGTAAGAGACTTCTTCACCTAAAGGAGACATTAGTGAGCTTTTCATCTTCCTTGGATTAATAATCCCCCCGATTATAACCAAGTAAACCTTTTGTGTCTCTTCCTTTCTTTATTTAGTCTCTTATTTATTTTATGCAAGTGTTAATTCTTATAAAGCTATAAAGTTCGAGGAAGGTTCGTTTTTCTTTGTAGGGCAATTCATCTCTTCTAGCCGGTCGCCAAGGGTCCTACATCTCCAAGTGCTCAAGTGATCTAATGTGGTCTTGTGCGAGTTATGGTGAGGTTTCTCTACCCATAAGTAACACAAGCTAGCCGGAGTTTGTCGGGGATTGATCCACCGACGGATTGAGATTTCATCCACCTTAAGGACACGCCATGGAGTAGAAGTCCTAATCTCCGAACCATGTTAAATAAATGTGTATTGGTTTGCTTTCTTGTTTATTGTTTTCTCGAGTTAGTTTTCCTTGTGTTTGCTAGTATTTTTGTTTCCACTGCGATTAACAATTGCAGGAAGCTATACGCCCCCTCTCTAGCGGGCGTTAAGGTTCCAAAAAGTAGTATCAGAGCTTGGTCACTTTTTGTTGAACTAATCACTAAAGGAGCAACTGCTAGAGAAGAAGATAGAGTCAGAGGGACCTCCTGGATAGGACATCCGGATCTCACCTCCATATGAGTGCAAAGACTTTGGCTATTGGAAGTCGTACTTGGAGACATGGTTCCAAATGGATTGGAACCATTGGATAGCATTGGAGGAGCCATTCAAGACTCCAACCGATAAGAAGAAAAAATGCCTTTGGCCTCGGTATTGGATCGAGGAGCAAAGGGAGCAATCAGAGGCAGACAATGAGGTAACTAGAATTTTAATTAATTTATTATCTCCTAATGTGGTATTGAATGTAGGTGAGTACAAGAGTACTCATGAGCTTTAAAGCAAGGTGATTGCGCTCTATAAAGACACTACACAACTCCAAGGAGTGGAGGAACCCAAGGAGAATGGTTCATTGGTCCAAGGGAAGGACCAATCGGATGTTGACACATGCTCAACATCCGAGGAGTCCACATCTTTAAGGGTGGAAGAAGTGGAACCGTCCACATCTTCAAGTGAAGAGGAAGAAGAGCAATCCAAGGAAGAGGAGATCTTCGAAGCTCAACCCTCTACCTCAACTACCAAGAAGAGCACAAAGGAGCACATCAAATGCTTTGAGTGTGGTAGGATGGGGCACTGCAAGAGTAGGTGTCCTTCGCTCAAAAAGTAAAGGAGGTAATCCCTAAATCCAATAAAGTTGCTTTAAGGGCTAACATGAGTTGTAGGGATGGAGTCAAGGAGAAGAAGTACATTAGGTGTTTCACATGTGGTGAGTGGGGACACTACCACACGAAGTACTCAAGAAGAGGAGAGCTTAAGAAATTGACGTATATGAAGAAATGGGAAAAGAAGAGGAGCTAAAGTCAAATAGGAGCTTCAAAAGTAAAATGAAAGGTAATCCCTATTTTGAAGTTTAATTCAAATTCAAATTCCTTCATGCTTATTAGGAATATTAAAAATTATATACCCATGCATAATTATGGATTTATGTACAATGATAGGAATAGAGTTGACATGGTATATAACTCTAAGAAATCATGTAAGGTTAGACCTAACAAGAAACAAATTATCTTGCCTAAGGAGAGGAAGGTAGTTGAAAACCTAGGCATTAATTTCAAGAAGGGGAGATATATGTCTAGGAAGGTGAGTAGGTCTAGGAATATTCAAGGTGGACAAGTTGACTCTAGGGTTAGAATCCTAGAGTTGGAAAATCAAGCCTTGAAGTCAAGGCTTGAGGAATGGAGAAAGTCGTAGATAGGTTCATTATTGAACCTAAAGGACTTGACAAGTGTTTGAGTGGTCAAAGACCTAAAAATATCAAATTGGGTCCCTCCAAGGTCAAGAGGAGGTCACGTGCTAGGGTGACACATGACAATGGCAAGGGAGGAGTGACTAAGGGCAAGGGAGAATCATCCAAGATCCATGATAAGAAATATGCAAGGGTCGCATATGATTATGGGAAGGATGAGGTGCCCAAGATTAAGAAGAAGAAGTCTACAAAGGTACACCATGTGGGTGTAGCCATGGTAGATGAGTCAGCTAAGGAGATGATTAATGTTAAGATTCCTAAAGTTAGGAAGAGCCTCTGAGACCAATGGTAGATAGGTTATCAAATGTGGCAAGCGGTTAGGAGACGGACTTAAGTCTCTAACCTAGTGAGTTGACACAATTAGGATGGTATCATGCATGGAAATATGAATTTGGTTCATGTTACATGAAAATTAATTTTTGATGTATAGATATCATACAAACTAATGTTAGGAATGCATTATAGTTTAGTATGACAGATACATTAAGAGGAAACTAAAACTAAGACTTTAGGTCAAGGTCTACTAAACCATTTAGTTAATTTTAAATTTTATGTCAATCTTGGGATCTATGACAAATATATTTTTGTGTATATTTTTTCCAAGTAGACATTGGTAGAATAAAACTCTCCACAAAATTTAAGAATTTTTAGAGGTCTGTGAAATTTTTGGTGTATTTCTAAAGTTGGATCAGAAATGTTACTTTTGGCTTAAATAATATATCAGTCGACTGATATAATTACCAGTCGACTGGCAACACTATTCACAAACACAGAATGTCTCTATAAGCTCATTTTGAAAAGGGCAGTCGATTGAGGTTAATAGCAATCGACTGATACAGTCTAAAAATATGTTTTAACACTAGGAAATGATCAAAAGAGTGATAAACATGTATATAATCTTCTGGGGGATTAATACATGGTGTTTATAGTCATTAAAGTTAAAAAGTTCAATAATTGAGATATTGTTGGATCTCTTTTTAATGTATGGTAAAAGAGGAGAAGTGTTGAAATTAAGTGGGAAACTTACACATCTTTACATGAAATCTTAGCTCAAGGGGGAGCTTATATGAAGGGGGAGCAATCACTCACTTATTGGCAAAGGGGGAGAAGTTTAACTTTATAGGAAATCCAAGCTCAGGGGGAAGTTAGGTGAAGAGGAAGCCTAGGGTTAGGTTCCATGACTTATGCATGAGTATATATGTATATTTATTTGCATTGTTATTGTATTTATGTTTTCTTAACTTAAATAGATTACCAAACATCAAAAAGGGGAAGATTGTTGGAGCAATCTAGGTGCCTTAGGTTTTGATATTTGGGCAAAGATTGAAGTTAGGTTTATTATTGTATTTGTTATGCATTGTAAATGTATAGGATACAGGTACAATAAAGAGAGTCCAAGTGTGATCTTGACAAAGGAAGAAAGTCCAATGGTGAGTTTTGGTGGTGTAAGTCCAATTATGTAGTCTTGGCAACATAACTCCAAGTATGATTTGACAATGGTTGAAGTCCCGGAGGTAAGGAGCCTCTTAGCAAAGGAAGACCTGACAACTAGGACAATGCCAAAGGAAGCTCCAAAAGACAAGGTATGAAGGATGGGGAAACATTCGAGGGACGTGAGGATGATCGAGGAGGCTAGAAGGCTAGGTGTAGGTTGGTCAGGCAAGAACGAGTGCTGAGTAAATGTCCTCGGGGGGTTAAAACCCTATGAATTAGGGTTTTACCAGTCGACTGACAACTGGACCAGTCAACTGACCAGGACACAAAATATTTCCGTGTCCGACGGCTATGAAAACAGTAAATTGGTACTGTAGCAGTTACTGTAGTAGTCAACTGGTATTTTCATCAGTCGATTGGTATTGAACTGTTGGCCTGTAATAGTTGAATCCACCAAAGTCAGTCGACTGGTAAGCATGACAGTCGGCTGGTGGCGAAAACAATACTTGGACGTTTCCATCTGAGCTCTATTTAATGGAGCTCGGGATGCTTGAGCAAAGTGATAAAATTAATGGTGGTTAACCTTAATTAGAATCTCCAAGTGCTCAAGTGTGGTCTTGTACGGGCTAGTTGTGGTGAGATTTCTCTACCTATAAGGAGCTACGTGAGCTAGTTGGAGTTTGCCTAAGATTGATTCACTGACGGATTAAGGTTTCGTTCACCTTACGGACACACCATAGAGTAGAAATTATAATCTCTAAATCACGTTAAATGAACATACATTTATTTACTTTCTTATTTATTATTTTTTTTAAAATTAACTTTCTTTTTATTTATTAATATTTTTATTTTCACTACGATTAATAATTATAGAGAACTATTTACCCCCTCTCTTACAAACATCAAGTTCGAACAAAAAGTTCACCGGATAAATTATTCGGATTGATCTATTTCAGCCACTGTCATCTATCCCAACCTATCGACCTTTAGACGTCATCCGGGTGTTTCCCATCATTCGCCGTATCAACCGGAGCGAGAGAAGAAAAGTACGGGAATACCCATGGGTGTTCCGGAAGGGCTCATGCTCTCCAACCATTTACCAAATATAACTCTTTCTTAATTTCTCTCGTACTATTAAAAAATATATTAAAAAAAATCTCTAGCACTAATAATAAAAGATGTGAAAATAACCTTTTCTTGTCTTAAGAGATTCTTCTTGATTTCCCTCGCACTACTAAAAGATGCTATAGTGAATATTTAATTCATAGCAATTCTTTCTTGGTAGAGGTTTAAGCTGATAGATTTATTGATACAAATGATATTTCATGAAAATAATATTTTTTTAAAAGAAAATTGTTTCTCCTCTCTGTTTTTACATTCCTTGTTTCAGCGAATTTGCAGACATTAACATTTACACGAACATGTTCTATTACATTAACTGTGAAACAAAAAGACATCAAAATGAAACTTGAAATCTTCTAATCCAATGAAAGGATTTTCATTCTATCTGAAGTGATTGCTTCAACTTAATCATGTACAATAAACGAATTAACAATATTGTCATCTCCAGTTCTCCCGATCTTCATCATAACCTGAGTCTAAATATTCTAAGTTAGCAAATTAAGGATGGTGGAGAAAATGTAACCTTCAAGTATTCGTGAATAAGTTTGGTATTCGATTTGGCAAGAAGATTAAGGCCCTTCCGAGTGATCGAGGTGGCGAGTATCTAAGCTAAGAGTTCATTGATTACCTAAAAGAGTATGGAATAATTTCTCAACTTACACCTCCTAGAACGCTGGAGTGGAATGGTGTTTCAGAAAGGAGAAATCACACACTCATGAATATGGTTAGATCAATGATGAGTCATGCAAGTCTTCTAATGTCATTTTGGGGCTATGCCTTAGAAACAGCAGCACACACACTTAACCGAGTTCCGACCAAGATTGTAGATAAGACTCCTTATGAATTATGGTTTGGAAAGAAACTAAATTTGTCTTATCTTAAGATATGGGGTTGTGATGCTTATGTGAAGAATGAAAATTCTAATAAGCTTGCATTAAGATCCATAAAATGTACATTTGTAGGTTATCCCAAAGCTACAATAGGATATTATTCTTATCTCCCAAGTGAGCACAAAGTTATTGTTGCTCGATATGCTACTTTCTTGGTAAAAGAATTTATTTCTAAAAAAAGTAGTGATAGTAAAGTAAGTCTTGAAGAAATTATACTCTACAAATAGGTTGGAAGATGAACAGTTGGATAATGAGACAATGCCACAAGTACAAGTGTCTCTTTCATTCGAGACTGCTCAAGAAACGCGAGATCAATGTAAGTCTACAAGAATATACTGAGAGTCAAACATATATGGTTGGCTAGTAACCCAAGATGAGGAAGTGTTACTCATCGAAGATGATGAACCGTCGACTTACGAGGAAGCAGTTGCTTTAAATGATTCTAAGAAATGGCTGAAAGCCATGAAATCTGAAATGGATTCTACGTACACCAACCAAGTTTGGGAGTTGGTTGATGTGTCAGTTGGGGTAAAACCCATAGGGTGCAAATGAATCTTCAAGAAAAAGATTGACATGGATGAGAATATAAGTACCTATAAAGCTAGGCTTGTGGCAAAGGGTTTCAATCAATGTCAAGGAATTGACTATGATGAAACATTTTCGTCCGTTGTAATGCTTAAGTCCATTAGAATTTTGCTAGCTATAGTAGCTTACAAGGATTATGAAATTTGGCAAATGGATGTTAAAACTGCTTTCCTAAATGGAAGATTACAAGAGGAAATATATATGGTACAACCTCCTGATTTTATAAAATCTGAGAATGTCAATAAGTTATGTAGGCTCAAGAAGTCCATTTATGGACTAAAGAGAACATCTCGGAGTTGGAATATGCAATTTGACGAAGCCATTAAAGATTTTTCTTTTTGTCAAAAATCCAGAAGAACCTTGCGTTTACAAGAAGGTTAGTGGGAGCAAGATTACGTTCCTAGTATTGTATGTTGATGATATACTTCTTATAAGCAATGACATTCCTATCCTAGAATCTACCAAGACTTGGTTGGGAGAGTGTTTCTCAATGAGAGATCTTGGGGATGTAATCTATGTCTTAGGTATTAAAATATACCAAGATAGACAAAGGAGGCTACTAGGGTTGAGTCAAGGTGTATACATTGATAAAATGCTGAATAGATTCGGTATGTAGGACTCTAAGAGAGGATATTTACCAGTGTCATATGGTGTGTATCTTTCCAAGGCTATGTGTCTAGGAACACAAGAGGAAAGAAGTAGAATGGACAAGATACCTTATGCTTCGGCTATAGGGTCCATAATGTATGCTATGATCTGTACTCGACTAGATGTCTCATATGCATTAAGCATGATGAGTAGATATCAGTCAAATCCTGGAGAGGGTCATTGGACTATGGTAAAGACTATCCTCAAGTATCTTAGAAGAATAAAGAACATGTTCTTAGTTTTTGGAGGAGACGAGGAATTAGTCGTCAGAGGATATACTGACGTAAGTTTTCAGACAGATCAGGATGATCTAAAATCGTAGCAAGGATATGTGTTTTGTCTAAATGGTGTAGCTGTTTGCTGGAGGAGTTCCAAGCAGGAGACAATTGCATATTCAACAGTTGAGTCCGAGTAGATAGCATCTTCGAGGTAGCATAAGAAGCTATGTGGATCAAGAACTTCATAGCGGAGCTTGAAGTGGTTCCTAGCATTGTTGATCTAGTTGTACTATATTGTGACAATAATGCGGTCATAGCACAGGAAAATGAGCCAAGGTCTCACCAATGATCCAAGCATGTACTAAGGAAGTATCACCTCTTTAGAGAAATTGTTTAGAGGGGTGATGTGTTGGTTAGCAGAGTAGATACCAGCGAGAATATCACTGACTCACTCACAAAGGCCATACCTCTATAGAAACATGAGACCCATGTGAGGAGCCTAGGACCGAGAGTCCGTAGTGTTTGGCAATAGTGCAAGTGGGAGATTGTTAGTGTGCGCACTTATGTGACAAGACACTCCTTATGTATTTTATGGATAATTATTTAATAAAGGTAAGAATTTATCATTAATTATTTACTTTTCTGTACGTATATGATTAATGATAAAGTCCCACAGATCAATGGATATATTAATATGAAAATAGTCCTTGATCGGATAGATATCTAGAGGGGACATGGATATCTAGATCAATGCTGAGTATGACTAGGTCGAGATAGATCGAGAGATGGATATCCAAGTTATACTTAGGGGTGCCTTGAGTTTAGAGGTACACTGGACACGACCTGCTTAAGAAGAAACCACATATTAAGCATCATTGGTTAATCCTCTTATGAACGAGTATAACTGATCTTTTGACTTGAGACGTTCATTTATCTATGCATGGAGTTATATGCTTTGATGTCGTTAAAAGCAGTCTTTAATCAGATTGTGATTAATACGGTAGTTGGGTGTATGACAAAGCGTAGAGAGAATAGTGTTGAGTCAATAGAAGATTCATCACTCTCTTGGATTAGGAGTTGACATCCTGGCCACTTGATAGAGATATTAGTGACTCGAAATCCATGGCCACGGGAGGAATGATTTATCATTCAAGAGGAGTCTATTATATCTTGGAAATCAAGTAAAATAGTTAATTTGGTAATGATGCATAATGTATTAAATTAATTGGGATGTAGGCTTAGATGAAGAGATTGAATTACATAGTAATCAGTTCATGGTGGTTTACAATTTATGACTGATATTAATTTTATCGCATTGGGTGGCTAAAAACTATTGCTAGACGGTTACCTTAGTATGTGTATGGATTTACACTTCTTTCATGTATAAAACCTAGAGGGTCGCACGCATAACACGTAGACATGAATAATGGTATCTGATCCTGTCCGAACCGGTTATCAGTGGACGTTGGGCACGTGGCGCTTCCTGCTAGATCCTCGAATGCTCCGGTGAACCTGCAACAAAACCGAGCCGGGAGGGGTGTCCCGGCGACGGCCCTCCGACGCTCAAGTCAGGCGAGGAATAACAAAAAGGTGGCTTCAAGATGAAGATTTTTTATACCTCCAGTGGAGAAATGGAAGCCTTATATAGATCTCTCAAAGAAGCCTGGGCGTGCCAATCAAAGCAACCACCTGCCTTTGATCATGCCCAGGTATGGGTCTGTCAGAAGGGCCATGTCTGAATATGGATCTGTCAGGGAGACGTCCATGAGACCATACTGTTACTGTATCAGCCTCTCCATGATGTGACGGCAAGATCGTGCGATCTTGTGTACGGCCTAATCATCAGACATGCTTCTGCTGATATCTCATATCCTGAGCCGAGCGCATAGGCCGCTCGGCACCCTTTATACCCTCGCCCCTATTTGGCCGAACGGACAACCCCCTCGGCCCTTGGCCCCTGCCGAGCGGACTCCCGCTCGGCCCTTCGGTCTTCCTACCTTGGCGTCGGAAACATGAGCCCATGGATGGGCTTATCTATAGCTCCGTTCGGACCTACCCATCCGCTCGGCTCGGCCATCCACCGCACAGCCTTTCATCGGTCCTCAGGTTGATCCCCTTCAGGAAGTGGGTTCCCCATTTTTACTGCCGGATCACTTGCCTTCCCTTCAAATCTAGTCGAAGGAGGCAATGAGTCCGACTGACTGGACTATATGTGTCCGAGCGGGCGGTCGCCGCTTTTCCGTAGCTTATAATATCACTGGGGCCGTCCGGCCCTTCTGCCAAATTCAGCCGTTCGGCTCTTTATTTTGGTTGTCTTGTCGCTTAATGTTGATATTTGCTTGTCTAGATCTCCTCGGAAATTATGCAAATCCTCTCCATTAAGTCGGAGCATGCGCGGTATGGGCGCATTAATTGCACTCGGTGATAGGGCGCCACGTGTCGACCCTTGTGGCGCGCCACTTACGATGGGATGCCCTGCTTGAAATGGACGCCCGATGGCGCCCTTGTTTCTCGTGACTGGATCGGACGGCGGCTGACCGCCTCAGATAAAGCCTCCGTCCTTTTGGCCGCATATTCGCCGCTGCTTCTCGCTTGCCTGTCAAGGCCTGCCGATCTAGTGTCTGGTTTTAGGCGACGATCACCTCATCGGTGATTCTTTCCACCTGCTTCCTTCCCAAAGGAGTCCTCTGCCTCACTTAATAGGTCTTCCTCGCTCATTTCGCCTTTCGCTTCCTTCCTTTGATTTTTTTTCGAGATGGCGAGTTCCTCCGAACCCGCTGTTAGCCCCTGGTACACGACCATGGAGAGCCGATTCGATGAGGAGCGCCTTGTTCGGACATACGGGCTCCCCGATGACCACGAAATAATTATAGTTGGCCCGACCGATCGTCCACATGACCCGCCGATCGACTCCATTTGTTTCTTTTTAGACCAATTCCTGGGCGGCCTTAGATTTCCTACCCATCCATTTATTCTGGAGGTTTGTAATTACTTCCGCATCCCGCCGCCAGCTTGTGCCGAATTCCTTTAGGTTGCTGAGCGGGATGGTCGTCCTCTTTAAGTTGCACAAGATTCCTCTTGACCCTAAGATATTCTATTTCTTCTTCTACCCCAAACAATCCGAGCCTGGCACCTTTATCTTCCAAAGTAGAATAGGCTTTAAATTTTTTGATAACATGCCGACCTCCAACAAACACTGGAAGGAGTTTTTCTTCTTCATCCGACTTCCCGATCGGCCACCCTTCTGGCAGACCGCCGTGCCGACCCAGCCGGAGCTCGGCAAGTTCAGAAGTAATCCAGCCTATCTTCATGCGGCGAACTGGTTGTCCGGTCAGCGATACAAGATCGACCAGTTGCTCCTGAAGGGGGTGCTATATATTTTCGGATTATCTCCCGTTCGGGCAAATCTCCCCTTCCGCATGAGTAAGGACTCTTTACTCTCTTAGTCTTTTTTGTCTAATTGATTTTAATTTCTTTCGCTGCAGCTGATGTCATGTGGCGCTCCAAGGCTACCGCTCATTTGAAATTGAAGTCAGTAGAAATTGAAGCGGCCACCAAAAAAGAGCTTGCCGCGCGGGGCCTTATCCCCAGCCGGCCGGCGGATGCAGGAGAGGGGGGGGCACAGTCCGCTCCTGAAACAGAAGCTGCCTCATCCGCTTCAACGGAGGTTGAGGCGGAAATTGATCCTGTTTCCTCGGCCCCTGCCGAGCTGGGCGTTCCGCAGGCCGGGGACCCACCACTGGAGGTTCGGCGAAAACGTCGAAGAGACTCCCGCCGTCCGCAAGAGGGGAACCACAGCGCCGATCGGCGTAACCGCCCGACCGCACGCCATCCCGGATCGGGACCCCTATGGCTTCGCCGCTTACGCCGGATGGGCGAAACTTCCACCATAGGGGAGTCTCCGCATCAGCGACCGCGATCAAGAAGCGCCGTCCGCCACCCTACCACCCTACCATCAAGACTACCCATCGGAGGAATATTTACTGTCTGCCGACCGGCCATCGAGCCCCGTTCACGAAATAACCCTGACTGGTCCGCTCGCCAAACTCTTCGAGGACGCCCAGATTCAGGTGGCCCTTATGACGCCCAAGCAGCTCGGCGATAACAATATGCAGCAGGCCACTCAGGTAAACCCCTCTTCATTCCCGTGTCATGCTATTGTTTGATTCCTGACATTATTATTTCCCTTACAGCGCTGGGCTGAGCAAATTGCCACTAGCCATCGGCTAGCCGAGTTGGAGGGCCTTCTGGAAAAACTCCAAGTGTCGGAAGGTCCCACGGCCGAGCGGGAGAAACAAGCTCTTGAGGCCGAACAGAAGAAGGCTGCCGACCTGGCTGCTGAGGTAGCTCGGCTAGAGGACTTGGTGAAGAAGCGTGACAAAGATGTGAAGCGCGCTGGTAGCCGGAAGAGGCAGGCGATCGCTGACCTGGACAGAATGAAAGTAGATGTCCATGCACTAAATCAGCGAACTAAGGATCTGGAGGCCCAGCTGAACGCCGAACGGGAGGTCCGTTCGGCTGAATGCACAAAGGCTGAAGCAAACTTGAAGGCCCTCCAAGATTCCTTAACTGCTTCCCGGGCGTTGCTCAGAAAATATAAGGAGGGAGAGCCGAGTCGCCTAGCTGTAGCGCGCCAAGAATACATCCGCTCAGAGCGATTTGGTGAAAAGTTTGGTGGCAACGTCTCCTCAACCTTCCTCGAGGCGGTCAAGGTCACCACGGCGTACTTCAAAAAGGGGGGGCATCTTCCTGCTAACCTGAGCATTCCCCCTCCCGAACTGGCGGCCATGATCGACGACATCCCGGACACCTTTTTTAATTTTGAGGACCCGGAGTGATGTGGGTTATTTCAAGCACTTTTTGTACTTCCTCCGCTCGGCGGATGTGAAATTTTTGTACGTGCCGTTCGACATAATTTTTCTTCTAATGAAACGATGCCCCTTTTCCTGTCTTCCTACCCATTGTCCATAATATTCTTCTGTTTGCTTAACACTAATGCTTGTAAAATTTTCGCCAGTCGTGCTCTTAAGCTTTCTCCCTCACGCGTCCGATAGGCTTGGCTCATTGCATAAAGTGCGAGTGAGCAGACCTACTCGCTCTGCACGTATCCTGCTTGCGTGAAGTCAACAAACGCCGAGTGTCGAAGGACCAACCCCCCTTCGGGCCTGAATGCTTTAATATTTATAGTTTCCGCAGTTTCTTACTCCGATATTCGTCCTTCCGCTTGGTATATTTATAGCCGATCGGCGCGACTCTCGATTTTTAACGACGGTGCTCATCGGCGCGGATATTTATAGCCGGTCGGCGCGGCTCTCGATTTTTAACGACAGTGCTCGTCGGCTTTCCGCTCGGATTATTTATAGACGCCGGCCCGTCTCTCGATTTTTAACGACGGTGCTCGCCGGCTCGGATTATTTATAGACGCCCTCGATTTTTAACGACGGTGCTCGCCGGCGCGACCGGTTGGCGCGGCTCTCGATTTTAACGACGGTGCTCGCCGGCTTCCGGATTATTTATAGACGCCCTCGATTTTTAACGACGGTGCTCGCCGCGGATATTTATAGCCGGCCGGCTCTCGATTTTAACGACGGTGCTCGCCGGCGCGATATTTATAGCCGTCGGCGCGGCTCTCGATTTTACGACGGTGCTTCCGGCCGGATATTTATAGCCGGTCGGCGCGGCTCTCTATTTTTAACGACGGTGCTCGCCGGCTTTCCGCTCGGATTATTTATAGACACCGCCCGTCTCTCGATTTTCGACGGTGCTCGTCGGCAAGGATATTTATAGCCGGTCGGGCTCTCGATTTTAACGACGGTGCTCGCTTGCCGATATTTATAGCCACGGCTCGATTTTAACGACGGTGCTCACGCCAGATATTTATAGCCGGCCGGCCTCGATTTTTAACGACGGTGCTCGTCGGATATTTATAGCCGGGTCAGCGGCTCTCGATTTTAACGACGGTGCTCGTCGGCGGATATTTATAGCTCTTCGCGATCTGATTTTTAACGACGGTGCTCGTCGGCGTGATATTTATAGCCGGCGCGGCTCGATTTTAACGACGGTGTCCGGGCGCGGATATTTATAGCCGGCCGGCGCGGCTCTCGATTTTATTTGTTCGCCGGCGCGGATATTTATAGCCGGCCGCGGCTCTCGATTTTAACGACGGTGCTCGTCGGCTTTCCGCTCGGATTATTTGGCGCGGCTCTCGATTTTTAACGACGGTGCTCGTCGGCAAGGATATTTATAGCCGGTCGGCGCGGCTCTCCGGTTTAACGTCTGGGCTAGACGGCTTTAGGGCTAACTCCTTACCAGGTCGAGCGACCTTGGCCTTCCGTTTCGCAGAGGACACCCTGTGCTATCATCCTTCTACTTCCTGCATCGCAAGTGCATAGGCGACCGAGGAGCATATGCAGTTACATTTAGCGCACCTTTCACCCAGTGTGGAGAACGTATTCCTGGCCGAACGGCTCAGGGTCTGCTTCGTCGAGCATTTTTGCTAAGATAATTTACCGTCGTCCGAACGGTATAGGGCCTTCGACCCACGATAACGTCTCATTTTCGCTCTTTTGACTCTTCATTTCTGCATTTCAAGCATTCAGTCGAAAAATGAAGTACACCGAGTGATTTACAGTGATACACCTTTCATCCCGCCCGGTAAGGCTGGAGGTGGTTCGCGCTCCACGGTCTATCTAGCTGCCGACCGTCCTTGTCTTCCAAATAATACGCGCCCGAGCGGAGCTTTTCGATGACTCTGAAGGGACCGGCCCATGGAGCTTCAAGCTTGCCGACGTCGCCGACGGTTTGACTTTCCGCATAAGATCGTCGGAATGATCTGAGAATGACGCGCCGGTTGTAAGTTTGCTTCATCCGGCGGTATGCCATCACGAACGGCCGCCTTCGCCTCTCCTTCTACCAAGTCCAGCCCATGTTTCTTCGTCGCCATATCATCGTAGCTCGATCCGATTGAATCAATGCCGACTTCGATCGAATGACGCCTCACCGCCATATACCAAATGGAACGGTGACTCCGTCCCTTCCTTTGGCTGCTCGGATGGCCCACAAGACGCCGCACTTCATCCGCCAACTCCCCCCCAAATGGTCGAGCCGAGCCCGCAGAATACGGAGAATTTCCCTGTTGGCGACTTCAGCCTGACCGTTGCTCTGAGGATAGGCCACAGACGTGAAATGTTGCTTGTTGCTCCTGTCGTTCGGCCGCTGCTTTCTGTTTTTGTTCAACAAGTTTGGCGGCCCTTATCTCGACCAGAGCGTCGAGATCTTCCCTCGAAAGCGTCACCGTGTTTTGTCGTCCAGCTTCGTCCATTGTTACCGATCGGATGCAGGAGCGTTCCCACAGACGGCGCCAATTTGATCCTGTCCGAACCGGTTATCAGTGGACGCTGGGCACGTGGCGCTTCCTGCTAGATCCTCGAATGCTCCGGTGAACCTGCAACAAAACCGAACCGGGAGGGGTGTCCCGGCGACGGCCCTCCGACGCTCAAGTCAGGCGAGGAATAACAAAAAGGTGGCTTCAAGATGAAGATTTTTCATACCTCCAGTGGAGAAATGGAAGCCTTATATAGATCTCTCAAAGAAGCCTGGGCGTGCCAATCAAAGCAACCACCTGCCTTTGATCATGTCCAGGTATGAGTCTGTCAGAAGGGCCATGTCTGAATATGGATCTGTCAGGGAGACGTCCATGAGACCATACTGTTACTGTATCAGCCTCTCCATGATGTGACGGCAAGATCGTGCGATCTTGTGTACGGCCTAATCATCAGACATGCTTCTGCTGATATCTCATATCCTGAGCCGAGCGCATAGGCCGCTCGGCACCCTTTATACCCTCGCTCCTATTTGGCCGAACGGACAACCCCCTCGGCCCTTGGCCCCTGCCGAGCGGACTCCCGCTCGGCCCTTCGGTCTTCCTGCCTTGGCGTCGGAAACATGAGCCCATGGATGGGCTTATCTATAGCTCCGTTCGGACCTACCCATCCGCTCGGCTCGGCCATCCACCGCACAGCCTTTCATCGGTCCTCAGGTTGATCCCCTTCAGGAAGTGGGTTCCCCATTCTTACTGCCGGATCAGTATCGAAAGCTAGTTGAGATCAAGATCAAATATGGATTTATTTGATACAAAGAAGAGAGAATTCGAATAGTCATAATCATGATGATTAATGGAGAATTCGAAGATTCACCATAATGATAATTAATGAAGAATTTGAACAGTCATCATAATAAAGGTTATAAATGAAGAATTTATGGAGCCTATAACTCTTCATCTTCCTAATTAATGAACATCATAAATGATGAATTTATTGAGAACTTAACTCTTTGTATTCCTTGGAGGCTACAAGTAGCCATCCTCGGAAAAATGCAAGGAGAGAATTGATTCTCTCCGAGTTTCCCTCGTCAACTTCTTCTTTGTTTGGAAGAGATCGTAGTGCTTCCAAGGCTTTGTCGATCCAAGAGACTAGCACCTAATTGATCATGTCAAATTTGTGATCTGGTACACGTGGATACCGCTAGAGGAGTCACACGTGGGACTCTTATCTGTCTGTGATAGTATTCACACCTATCGAGGACTCGAGGTATATTTTTATATTATTTTTGTGTAAAACTATATGTACCATGAAAGATCAATGATTTATTATATGTCTTCCGCTGCGCTCCGAACCCAACAGTTTTCTCTTAGTTGTCTTGAAGAGATGACAAAACAAACAATACGCAACATCTTTTTTTATATTATATTACAACTAATCACCAGATTCTTTAAACCATGAAGAATTGAACCGTTTAAATTAACTTACTCCAAATTTTCATTTTGAGAATTCTTAACATGAAGGTTGACATGGATCTTTTTGTAAATATATCCAGTTCCCTAATATTAGCATTATAAGAATAAATTATAATCCTTAGTCCAAAATCTGTTGGTAATTCTAAAAAATCATATTCTTCAACTGTAACATCTCCAATATTTGTTCTTTTGATTCTAAAACTTTTCTTTAAAAAAATCTATGAACTGTATACTTAGTGATTTCCTAAGATAAATAAATAAAAAATGAATTAACAATCCACACCTAAACAAAATCCTAAAACCATCTAATATCAAATATAAGAACTTATTGCTTAATTGCATAAAAGAAGTATAAGTAACAAAACAATCATAATTAAGTAAACATTAATATAAAAAAATGGATTTATGTCGAGCAGGGATGCGGTCACGCTAAGGTAGTGATGGTCGTTGAGTGCAGGATTCAAATCGATTGCACTCGTACACTAGTACACCACCGCGTGCAAGATGAGCCACAACATCATCCCATATCACCGCCGCCAATGATGCCAGGTGGTTGAGGGTTATTGCTGAATGCTGCTCCTTACCATTAATGAAGAAGAGGACTCAATAGTGATTGTGTTGCTTCTTAGTGGGGCAGCATCACTCAGAAGGCTGCCTCTTCGGCTCACCAACAACGCGACAGTCGATCGACTGTGTCACCCTCTTTTTTTGTGGAATAGGAAAAAAAGGTTTAGGGTTAAAAGTTACCTTGAGCTTCCTAGCTCGCTAAGGAGTATGGTGGCAGGGAGGAAGACGAATTTGAAGAGGAGACAGCGGGGGACGAGGGGAGGATTGAGGATGAGTATTTGAGCCGTTTGGCATGAGCTACGAGCCTATGACGACTTGCGTCAGAGAGCCGACAATGTGATCATACAAAATGATTTCTCCGCACTCGCATTCCTCTACAGTTTTGGTGTGGGCGCATCAGTGTGGACATGGTCATTCGTCACAAGCTTGTTGCGAAGAGGGGAAGAAAGCAAGGAGCAATCAATTAGGAGTTGACTTAGGGTAAAAAAAAAAGTCTTAATAATGTTTTTTTTGTTTGGCACTAGGCATGTGTAAGCTCTGCTCGTGATGGGGAACATATCCCCGTAAATAGCTTAGTGGGGAGTTGGGTCCCGATGGTATCCGAGTCGAGAGCTAGGCGCTTGAGATGACTGATTGGCATTAGCTGATCGGAGTGTGGTGGGCAGTAGAACCCCGTAAGTAGCTAAGTGGGGAGCTGGGCTCCTGGTATGTCTGATCGGCATTAGCCGATTAGAGTGTGATGTAGGAATGACAATGTGTCGGATTCAAATCGGATTCCATATCCTTTGTCCCCATGCTAATCGGGTATCAGATACTATCCTCATATCCATACCCATTAAAAAGATTGGAAATCTTCTATACTAATTTTTTTTTCTTTCCATCAAATTATTATTATTCAACAAAGTCATAAGAATTAATTTCACACACACACACACACACACACACACACACACACACATATATATATATATATATATGTATGATATTCGAGCTCGATATCAGATATTAGTGATCCCTTTATACTCTTATCAGATTTAGAGAAAATTATTATCCCTAATGTGATAGAGAGCATAACAAGATATCCTATCGATGCTAGCCGCTTGGCATGGGAAAAGTGTTGGGGCAATCTAGGTGCTCTAGATTTTGATATTTGGGTAGAGGTTTAAGTTAGATTTATTATTGTATTTGATATGCATTGTGAGTGTGCAGAATATAGGTACAACAAGGAGAGCCCAAGTGTGATCTTGACAAAGGAGTAAAGTCCAAGGGTTAGTCTTGGCGATATAAGTCTAAGTATGTAGTCTTGGCAATGTAAGTCCAAGTGTGATTTGGCAATGGTTGAAGTCCCGGAGGTGAGGAACCTCTTGGTAAAGGAAGACCCGATAACTAGGATAATGTCAAAGAAAGCTCCAAAAGGCAAGGCGTGAAGGATGGGGAGACATTCGAGGGACGCGAGGATGATGGAGGAGGCTAGAAGGCTAGGTCTAGGTTGGTCGGGCAAGGATGAGTGCTGAGTGAATGTACTCGGGGGGTCAAAACCCTAGGGTTAGGGTTTTACTAGTCGACTAGCAACTGGACCAGTCAATTGGGCTAGGGCACAGAATATTTTTGTGTTCGACGACTATGAAAACAGTAAACTGGTGCTGTAGTAGTTACTGCAGTAGTCGATTGGTATTTTCATTAGTCGACTGATATCGAGTCGTTGGCCTATAATGGTCAAAATCTATGAAGGTCAGTCGACTGGTAAATATGGAAGTCGACTGGCTGCGGAAACATTACTTGGATGTTTCCATCCGAACTCTATGTAATGGAGCTTAGGATGCTTAAACAAGGTGACGAAATTAGTGGTGGTAAAGCTTAATTAGAATCTCCTGTTAATACCCCAAGATAGTTTTTTTGTGATCAACCAAGTCAAGTTAGATCTTGTTGGTATTTAACCCCTGTGTCTATGTGTGTAGGAACTTAGTAACACATGAAGTCGAGTGAATGGCGCAGCTAGCGAGAAGGATCGCACGGGAGAGAGCCGGCGGGCTCGATGCGTCCGAGGTACGAGGTGTTACAGAAGAGTACGCGAACAGACGAGAAGGAGGTGTGCGACGTTCTCCGAGGAATGAGAAGTCGGAGCGGAAGTTTGCTCGAGAAGGCTGGAAGTTGGGTTCAGGTGAGCCCTATTCTGAATGGCTGAAATCACCCAAGCGAGTGGAATCGGAGCGGAAGACTCAGACCAATGCGAGCGAAGCCAGAGCGGAAGACCCGAACAAAAAAGTCAACTAGGGGTTGACTTTTAGTTCTGGGTGCCTTGGGCGCCTCGCACAAGGGGAGCCTTATCTGCACGGTCCGAGCGCCCGGACTAGGAATTTCGTCTAAATGTAACGTGGCACATCCCACTATGATGAGGATAAAAGTTTATCCCTTTCCAGGCGCTTGGACTCCTTCCAGGCACCCAGACCAGGGCTATAAATACAACCCTGGTCCCATAAGGTAGAACAACACTTGTAATTGATTTTTTTCAGTCTTATTCTGTAATTGAGTGCTTCAACTGCTGTAAGAGATTCTCTATCTGAAGGAGACATTAGTGAGCATTTCATCTTTCTTGGATTAACAACCTCCCCGGTTGTAACCAAATAAACCTTTTGTGCCTCTTCCTTTCTTTATTTAGTCTTTTATTTCTTTTATGCAAGTGTTGATTCTTATAAAGCTATAAAATTCGAGGAAGATTCATTTTCCTTTGCAGGGCTATTCACCCCCCTCTAGCCGGCCGCCAAGGGTCCTACAATTGGTATCATAGCCAAGTTCACTTCAAGAGGACTAACCACCGAACGAAGTACACGAGATGGCCGGATCGAACAGCTATCCACCAAAGTTTGAGAGGGAATTCACGAGCTGGAAGAAAAAGATGGATGTATTTTTTAAAACAAATTTTAAATTATTAATCATTATGAAATATGGTTTTATAGCCCTGAAAGACAAAGAAGAATATCAGTGGATAAAAAAGGAGCAAGCCGACTTCGTGGCAAATGACAAAGCAGAGTTCCATATGCTGAACGTCTAACCATCATAAGAAGTTAACCGGATTAGAGCCTATGAGTTAGCTAAGGAACTCTGAGAGAAATTCCTGGAACTACATGAAGGGACCTCAGAGGCAAAACTTGCAAAATGAGATTTGCTCAGGAACCAGATCAGTAACATCAAATTAGAAGAATAAGAAATCGTTGCACACCTTCACTCAAGAATAAAGGAACTCGTCATCATACTCTCAAATCTCAGAGAAAAGGTAAGCAACTGAGATTCGCTAAGGTATGCACTTAACGCATTTTCTAGGACTACAGAATGGACATCATTAGTAGTTACTTATTATATATCTAAGGATCTAGAATTAAGTACTTTAGAAGAATTATTTTTAACGTTTGAAGTCTATGAAACAAGATGTGCAAATCTGAAGAAGGAGTCAAAGCATAATATTGCCTTAAAGTATCTTCTCTCGATGATGACGAAACGACACTCATGGTAATAAAATTTAAAAAATTATTTAAAACTAATAAATTTAATCAAGTGCAAGGTAATAGAAGGAAAAGAAAGATAAGATGTTACCACTGCAATAAAGAAGGACACGTAAAATATAATTGCCCTAAATTGAAGAGCAAGAACAAGAACAAGGACAAGGAGAAGAACAAGAATCTAGCCCATACCAAGTATAATTTAAAAGAGACGTGGGATGAAACATTGCCAGAATCGGAAATAGAAGCCCTCGCTAGACTTGCACTAATGGCAAGTCACCAAGAAGACGAAGACGAAGTAAGCTCGTCCGAAATGAGCATTGAGAGGATCAATGAAAGAGGAGCGACATCAGAAGAAAGTAGCACTTAAGGGGGAGTTTCATATTAAGGGATTGACAAGGTAAGTCAGGTACGATCTTTTTCTCCTGATAAGTTATTTCAGTTCGTAAAAATTTTATCAAAAAATTACTGTAAGTTAGAAAAAGAAAATGAAGAGTTAAAATCAACTTTAGCTATATCTTATAGATTAGAAGATCTCGACAAAATAAAAATGGAAAATGAAAAATATTGAAAACAGAAATAGAATATTTGAAGGAACGTGCATGCTCATATGTTCAAAATATTAGAAGATATAATGGTTTAAATTGACATTTTAAATATCATAAGGGCCAAATTAGGAAAATATCACACAAATATATTCCTAAGAAATTTTTGATTAATCATATAGGAAGGAATCTATTTTGGGTTCCAAAATCATATTTAGATTTTTTTTTTTACTTTTAGAGAGAAAATTAAATATTTACTTTCATTAAAAGGCTTTGTCTAGAAGTGGTTGTTGTTCCAATATCTAAGAAGGCCTAGTGCCTTGCCACAGCCTGGATACTAATTATTAAAATGAGTATTTAATTGACTAACTGGTAAACATTTAGTTGTTATAAAAATGCTTTCAATTGTTTGTTAAAATTTTTGTTAAAAATTAATTAGAAGTTGATTTTTCTAAGAAAGATAACTTTATCACTTATCTGTAAGAAAAATTTTAAATTTTTCTGAATGTTAAATTTTTTAATTATTAACAAAACTTTTTTTTTAATGTGAAAAGACTTTATTTCTGTTTAAAAATAATTTCAACTTCATATGAAAATTTTTTTTGCCTTATATATGTTAAATATTTTTTTTTAGATTTTTTGAAGCTTAAACTTTAATATTTTTCTAAAATTTTCCCTTAGACTTTTATTTTTTTCAAATAGTATTTCTAAAGTATCCTATTTTTAATGTGATCAAAAGGGAGAGTAGTGAATATTAAGTCTAGGGGGAGGGTAGTACAATTTAATTTTTATATTTGCTAATTTACTTGTAAATTTTATAACTGTTATTTTTGAGGTTTACCCTAACTTAACTTAAGTTTACTTACATAAAAAAGGGAGAGATTGTTAGTACCCCAAAGTAGCTTTGATGTGATCAACCAAGTCAGGTTGATCCTGTTGGTATTTAACCCCCGTGTCTAAGTATGTAGGAACTTAGGAGCATAGGAAGTTGAGTGAAAGATGTAGCTAGCGAGAAGGACGGCACGGGAGAGAGCCGACGGGCTTTGTGCATCCAACGAGGTGCTGTGGAAGAGTACGTGGGCAGACGAGAAGGAGGCGTACGACGTTCTCCGAGGGACGAGAAGCCAGAGCGGAGGTTTACTCGAGAAGGCCATAAGTTGGATTCGAGTGAGCCCTATTTCGGATGGCCAAAACCACCCAAGCGGGTGAAACCAGAGCGAAAGACCCAGACCAATGCGAATGGAACCGGAGTGGAAGACTTGGACTAAAAAGTCAACTAAGGGTTGACTTTTGGTTATGGCCGCCCGGATCAGGTGGGTGCCCCCTGGGTGCCTCGCCCAGTGGGAACCTTATCTATACGGTTCGGGTGCCCGGCCCAGGAATTTCATCCAAATGCAACGTGGTGCATCCTGTTACGACGAGGATAAAAGTTTATCCCCCTCTAAGCTCCTGGACCCCTTCCAAGCACCCATACCAGGGCTATAAATAAAACCCTGATCCCAAAAGGTAGAACAATACTTGTAATTAATTTCTTTTCAGTCTTGTTATGTAATTGAGTGCTTCAACTGCTGTAAGAGGCTTCTTCACATAATGGAGACATTAGTGAGCTTTTCATCTTCCTTGGATTAATAATCCCCCCGATTATAACCAAGTAAACCTTTTGTGTCTCTTCCTTTCTTTATTTAGTCTCTTATTTATTTTATGCAAGTGTTGATTCTTATAAAGCTATAAAGTTCGAGGAAGCTTCGTTTTCCTTTGTAGGGCTATTCATCCCCTCTAGCCGGCCGCCAAGGGTCCTACATCTCCAAGTGCTTAAGTGATCTAATGTGGTCTTGTGCGAGTTGTGGTGAGGTTTCTCTATCCATAAGGAACACGAGCTAGCCGGAGTTTGTCAGGGATTGATCCACCGACGGATTGAGATTTCATCCACCTTAAGGACACGCCATGGAGTAAAAGCCCTAATCTCCGAACCATGTTAAATAAATGTGTATTGGTTTGCTTTCTTGTTTATTGTTTTCTAGAGTTAGCTTTCCTTTTGTTTGTTAGTATTTTTGTTTCCACTGCGATTAACAATTGCAGGAAGCTATACGTCCCCTCTCTAGCGGGCGTTAAGGTTCCAAAAAGTAGTATCAGAGCTTGGTCATTTTTTGTTGAACTAATCACTAAAGGAGCAACTGCTAGAGAAGAAGATAGAGTCAGAGGGACCTCCCGGATGGGACATCCGGATCTCACCTCCATATGAGCGCAAAGACTTTGGCTATTGGAAGTACTTGGAGACGTGGTTCCAAATGGATTGGAACCATTGGATAGCATTGGAGGAGCCATTCAAGACTCCAACCGATAAGAAGAAAAAATATCTTCGACCTCGGTATTGGATCGAGGAGCAAAGGGAGCGATCAGAGGGAGACAATGAGGTAACTAGAATTTTAATTAATTTATTATCTCCTAATGTGGTATTGAATGTAGGTGAGTACAAGAGTACTCATGAGCTTTAGAGCAAGGTGATTGCGCTCTATAAAGACATTACACAACTCCAAGGAGTGGAGGAACCCAAGGAGAATGGTTCATTGGTCCAAGGGAAGGACCAATCCGATGTTGACACATGCTCAACATCCGAGGAGTCCACATCTTTAAGGGTGGAAGGAGTGGAACCGTCCACATCTTCAAGTGAAGAGGAAGAAGAGCAATCCAAGGAAGAGGAGATCTTCGAAGCTCAACCCTCTACCTCAACTACCAAGAAGAGCACAAAGGAGTACATCAAATGCTTTGAGTGTGGTAGGATGGGGTACTACAAGAGTAGGTGTCCTTCTCTCAAAAAGTAAAGGAGGTAATCCCTAAACCCAATAAAGTTACTTTAAGGACTAACATGAGTTGTAGGGATGGAGTCAAGGAGAAGAAGTACATTAGGTGTTTCACATGTGGTGAGTCGGGACACTACCACACGAAGTACTCAAGGAGAGGAGAGCTCAAGAAATTGACGCACATGAAGAAATGGGAAAAGAAGAGGAGCTCAAGTCAAATAGGAGCTTCAAAGGTAAAATGAAAGGTAATCCCTATTTTGAAGTTTAATTCAAATTCAAATTCCTTCATGCTTATTAGGAATATTAAAAATTATATTCCCATGCATAATTATGGATTTAGGTACAATGATAGGAATAAAGTTAACACGGTATATAACTCTAAGAAATCATGTAAGGTTAGACCTAACAAGAAACAACTTATCTTTCCTAAGGAGAGGAAGGTGGTTGAAAACCTAGGCATTAATCCCAAGAAGGGGAGATATATGCCTAGGAAGGTGAGTAGGTCTAGGAATATTCAAGGTGGACAAGTTGACTCTAGGGTTAGAACCCTAGAGTTGGAAAATCAAGCCTTGAAGTCAAGGGTTTAGGTTCATTATTGATCCTAAAGGACTTGACAAGTGTTTAAGTGGTCAAAGACCTAAAAATATCAAATTGGGTCCCTCCAAGGTCAAGAGGAGGTCACGTGCTAGGGTGACACATGACAATGGCAAGGGAGGAGTGACTAAGGGTAAGGGAGAATCATCTAAGATACATGATAAGAAATATTCAAGGGTCGCATATAATTATGGGAAGGATGAGGTGCCCAAGATTAAGAAGAAGAAGTCTACAAAGGTACATCATGTGGGTGTATCCATGGTAGATAGTCAACTAAGAAGGTGATTAAGGTTAAGATTCCTAAAGTTAGGAAGAGCCTCTGAGATCAATGGTAGATAGGTTATCAAATGTGCCAAGCGGTTAGGAGACGGACTTAAGTCTCTAACCTAGTGGGTTGGCACAATTAGGATGGTATCATGCATGGAAATATGAATTGGGTTCATATTACATGAAAATTAATTTTTAATGTATAGATGTCATACAAACTAATGTTAGGAATGCATTATAGTTTAGTATGACAGATACATTAAGACGAAGCTAAAACTAAGACTTTAGGTCAATGTCCACTGAACCATTTAGTTAGTTTTAAATTTTATATCAATCTTGGGATCTATGAAAAATATATTTTTGTGTATATTTTTTCCAAGTAGACATTGGTAAAAAAAACCTCTCCACAAAATTTAAGAATTTTTAGAGATCTGTGAAATTTCTGGTGTATTCTAAAGTCGGGTCAGAAATGCTACTTTTGGCTGAAATAGTATATCAATCGACTGATATAATTACCAGTCGACTGGCAACACTGTTCACAAGCACAGAATGTCTCTGTAAGCTCATTTTGAAGAGGGCAGTCGATTGAGGTTAATAGCAATCGACTGATACAGTCTAAAAATATGTTTTAACACTAGGAAATGATCAAAAGAGTGATAAACATGTATATAATCTTATGGGGGATTAATACATGATGTTTATAATCATTAAAGTTAAAAAGTTCAATAATTAAGATATTATTGGATCTCTTTTTAATGTATGGTAAAAGGGAGAAGTGTTGGGTTTAAGTGGGAAACTTACACATTTTTGCATGAAATCCTAGCTCAAGAGGGAGCTTATATGAAGGGGGAGCAATCACTCACTTGTTGGCAAAGGGGGAGAAGTTTAACTTTGTAGGAAATCCTAGCTCAGGGGGGAAGTTAGGTGAAGGGGGAGCCTAGGGTTAGGTTCCATGACTTATGCATGAGTATATATGTATATTTATTTGTATTGTTATTGTATTTATGTTTTCCTAACTTAAATAGATTACCAAATATCAAAAAGGGGAAGATTGTTGGAGCAATCTAGGTGCCTTAGGTTTTGATATTTGGGCAAAGATTGAAGTTAGGTTTATTATTGTATTTGTTATGCATTGTAAATGTGCAGGATACAGGTACAACAAAGAGAGTCCAAGTGTGATCTTGACAAAGGAAGAAAGTCCAAGGGTGAGTTTTGGTGGTGTAAGTCCAAGTATGTAGTCTTGGCAACGTAACTCCAAGTGTGATTTGACAATGGTTGAAGTCCCGGAGGTGAGGAGCCTCTTAGCAAAGGAAGACCTGATAACTAGGACAATGCCAAAGGAGGCTCCAGAAGACAAGGTATGAAAGATGGGGAGACATTCGAGGGACGTGAGGATGATGGAGGAGGCTAGAAGACTAGGTGTAGGTTGGCCAGTCAAGGACGAGTGCTGAGTAAATATCCTCGGGGAAACCCTAGGAATTAGGGTTTTACCAGTCAACTGACAACTGGACTAATCAACTGACCAGGGCACAAAATATTTCTGTATCCGACGGTTGTGAAAACAGTCAACTGGTACTGTAGCAATTACTGTAGTAGTCAACTGGTATTTTCATCAGTCGATTGATATCGAACTGTTGGTCTGTAATGGTTGAATCCACCAAAGTCAAACGACTGGTAAGCATAACAGTCGACTGGTGGCGAAAATATTACTTGGACGTTTCCATCCGAGCTCTATTTAATGGAGCTCGGGATGCTTGAGCAAAGTGATAAAATTAATGGTGGTTAACCTTAATTAGAGTCTCCAAGTGCTCAAGTGATCTAGTGTGGTCTTGTGCGAGCTAGTTGTGGTAAGGTTTCTCCACCTATAAGGAGCTACGTGAGCTAACTGGAGTTTACCTGAGATTGATTCACTGACGGATTAAGGTTTCGTTCACCTTACGGACATACTATGTAGTAAGAATCCTAATCTCTAAATCATGTTAAATGAACATACATTGATTTACTTTCTTATTTATTATTTTTTAAAATTAACTTTCTTTTTATTTATTAATATTTTTATTTTCACTTCGATTAATAATTATAGAGAACTATTTACCCCCCTCTCTTACAAACATCAAGTTCGAACAAAAAATTCACCGGATAAATTATTCGGATTGATCTATTTCAGACACTGTCATCTATCCCAATCTATTGACCGTCAGACTTCATCCGGGTGTTTCCCATCATTCGCCGTATCAACCGGAGCGAGAGAAGAAAAGAACGGGAATACCCATGGGTTCCAGAAGGGCTCATGCTCTCCAACCATTTACCAAATATAACTCTTTCTTAATTTCTCTCGTACTATTAAAAAATATATTAAAAAAAAATCTCTAGCACTAATAATAAAAGATGTGAAAATAACCTTTTCTTGTCTTAAGAGATTCTTCTTGATTTCCCTCGCACTACTAAAAGATGCTACAGTGAATATTTAATTCATAGCAATTCTTTCTTGGTAGAGGTTTAAGCTGATAGATTTATTGATACAAATGATATTTCATGAAAATAATATTTTTTTAAAAGAAAATTGTTTCTCCTCTCTGTATTAATTTACATTCCTTGTTTCAGCGAATTTGCAGACATTAACATTTACACGAACATGTTCTATTACATTAACTGTGAAACAAATAGACATCAAAATGAAACTTGAAATCTTCTAATCCAATGAAAGGATTTTCATTCTATCTGAAGTGATTGCTTCAACTTAATCATGTACAATAAACGAATTAACAATATTGTCATCTCCAATTCTCCCGATCTTCATCATAACCTGAGTCTAAATATTCTAAGTTAGCAAATTAAGGATGGTGGAGAAAATGTAACATTCAAGTATTCATGAACAAATTTGATATTCGATTTGGTAAGAGCTTATTTATATTCGTTCAATATACATAAAATTAATTAAACAAACAAGCTTGAACAACTCGTTAAACTAAACAAACAAACTTGAACACATATGTTCAGTTTATTAATATTTGTGAACAATATTCATGAATAATATTCATGAACCATATTCATTAATAAAACTCTTATCAATATACTAAATAAATAATAAAATAAAATAAATAAATAAATTCAAATTATTAAGTTCAATAACCAATCAATTAATTAAAAATTTCATACAGTCAAACAAGTTTGAATTGAAAGTTTGATAATATCTAAACGAATTAAGCTTAAATCAAGCTTAAGCTAAGCTTGAACTGAGAGTTCAAGAATATCTAAATGAAATAAGTTTAAGTCAAGTTTCAAAAAAAACTCAAGCTCATAAAAATAAATCAAATTAAGATTGAATAATCATTTCAAAAACTTGATTAATTTTAAATTTAACTTAACTTAATTTAATTATCTTATCAAATAAATTTAAATACCTTAAAACTCAATTTAACTCAGCTCAGCCCGTTTGCCGTCCTAACCTTTTGTAGTCTCTTTGTCATGTTCAATCTATTCGATCAGCTGCTTCCATGCAAGTCCAAAAAGTTCTGATTGGGCCGACTAAAAAGCCCATGAGCAATGCAATATGGTTGAATTTTTGAAAACCAAAAATCTCAAATTAATAAGTTATCATTATTATTATTTATTACTGAATAATAATATTTCTGTAAAATATAGATGATAGTGGACCACTTGGACAAGGCAAAAGGCAGGACTTTCCAAGGGACAGGAAGACAGTGGATAGGCAAGCAGACAGGGACCTTTGAACTGCATTTGATGGATGGATGAATGAAAGAAACCAGCGAGAAGAAGGCGCTGAAGAAGATGGAGATGATGAAAAATTTGATAAAATATATATATATATATATATAAAAGTTGACACACAGCGTAGCTTTGCTTTTACCTTATGGTTCCTGCATCATCATCTCTTCTTGAAAAGGAAGCTTTCCTGCTGTTGGCGCATGGGGCCATGCCATGGCCACTGCTGCCCAGATTCCTGCCTTTAGGTGCTACTCCAAATCTATTCATTCTGCCATGAAGACAGAATTTGCATGTCGGCATTTTGACCCAACAAATTCAGATACTGCAGTTTATTGCGTCGGTGTAAAGATTGGTGAATCATATTCACGAGTGGATAGATCTTGACGCATAACTGAAAGAGAAGGGAAAAAAGAAAAGGAAGAAAGTGACAAGAACAGGGAATGATTTGCTATGATTCTGACCATTTGACAATGTTGCGCAGAGATGACAATATCTATCAACCTCTAACGTGGAATAAGAGAAAGAGAGGAAATAATTGTGCGAGCAACTAAACAAAGATGTACAAGAAAGAGCAACATAAGGAAAAAGAAAAAAAAAGAATAGAAAGAAGAGTTACTATGATTTGACGACGTGCCTACTACATAAAACAGTCAAAATTTTATTAGAATTCTCTTTACATAAAAAAAAAAATCCATAGCATAATAATGATATTACCAATAGATTCACAACGATCCCTATCCAAACCCTAACATGCTAAAATAGATCCGAAAAATCATAATAGAATTCTATTATTAAAAAATCTTAACAGAATTCTATTACGAAAAATCGTAATAGAATTTTTGTGCTGTTTTTTTCTTTTCATCCGTGACATCCTTCGCATTGACTTTCACTCAGATATGAACCATCCGTCAACAATCTCCACTTTAATTTAGCGAATATTCATCCCTACGGAAAACACATGTATTTGAGCAAAACTCCATTGGAGCTCTAGGTCTGAGCTTCCTTCCTTTAGCATCTAGAGATATGGATCAAGTTCAAGTAATGCTTGAACTTATCTGCAGTTACTAGTTTTGTCAATATATCTGCAACATTGTCTACAGTGTAAACCTTCTCAAGTTAAATTTTCCAGAAGCAATCAGCTCTATGATATTATGAACCTCACTTCAATGTGCTTGGTTCTTACATGATACACCTGATTTTTCGTCAAATAGATAGCACTCTGACTATCGCATAACAACTTGACTCCACCTTGCTAAACATCTAGTTCTCTGACAAACTTTGTAAGTTATAAAACTTCCTTCGTTACTTCAACTGCTATCATGTACTGTAACTCTGTAGACAATGCAACAATAGCTTGAATCACTGACTTTCCAATAGATAGGTCATCTCACTATAGTGAATATGTATCTTGTAGTAGATATTTTGTTATCTAAATCTCCTTCATAGTTTGCATTCACGTACCCAACAATTGAAGGATTTTCCGATTGACCACTGAACATGATGTTATATTTTTCAAGTATCTGAAAATCTACTTCTCTGCATCCCAATGTGTTCAACCAAGATTTGAGAGAAATTTGCTCACCGTACTAACTACTTGCACCAAATCTAGTCTCATGCAAATCATGATATACATCAGACAATCAACTGCACTCGCATAAGGAACCTTTGACATCTCTTTGATCTCCTCATCCATCTTTGGGCATTATATACTAGATAACTTGAAGTGATGCATAAGGGGTGTGCTTACCGATTTTGCATTCTTCATGTTGAACATATCCAACACCTTCTCAGCATAGCTACTTTGAGACAACTATAATCTCCCTACAGCTCTATCCCTATAAATCTCCATCCACTAATCTTCTTAGTCTCTCATAAATCTTTCATGTCAAATTCCTTACTAGTAGAATTTTCAATTTGTTGACCTCTTTCATCTTCTTCACAACAATGAGCATGTCATTCACATATAGTAGTAAGAAAATCAATGATTTATCTTTAAAGCTATTCACATATATATAACAATCATACTCACATCTCCTATTTGTTGGAGCAATTTGTGAACCCTTAATTTTTGATATTTGGACAAAGGATTTAAGTTAGGGTTTGCATTTGTATTTTATATGCATTATTGAGTGTGCAAGTGGCAGGTGCAAAGGGAAGTCCAACTGTGATCTTGGCAAATGTAAAGTCCAAGCATGGGAGTCTTGGCGATGTAAGTCCAAGCTTGAGGCTTGGTTGTATAAGTCCAAGTGTGACTTGGCAAAGGAAGATCTGATAACAAGGACAAGGCCAAAAGGAACTCTTGAAGGTAAGACATGAAGGATGGGAAAACATCTAAGAGACGCAAGGTTGATGGAAGAGGCTAGAAGGCAAGGTCAAGGTTGTGCCGACAAAGGAAGATTGGACCACAAGGGCAAGGTCAAAGAAAGCTCTTGAAGGCAAGGTGTGAAGGATGGGGAAGCATCCGAGGGACGCAAAGCTGATGGATGAGGTTAGAAGGCAAGGTCAAAGTTGTGCGGGCGAGAACGAGTGTATGAGTGATTGTACTCGGGGGTAAAACCCCAAGTTAGGGTTTTGCCAGTCAACTAGTAAAGTCACCAGTTAACTAGTAATGTCATTAGTTAACTATAAAGTCACCAGTCAATTGGTCCAATTGATTGGGCACTTGACTAGAAATGAACAGAATGCTTCTGTTCGCTCAGCCCATGAAGACTAGTCGACTAATCTATGGTGAGTAGTTGACTGGCATCGAGCCATTAGGTTGTAACAGTTGAATTTTATAGAGGCCAGTCAATTGGTAAGTATGATTGTCTACTGTGGCGGAAACATAGCTTGGGTGCTTCCTCCCAAACTCTATATAATAGAATTTGGATTGGTTAGCTTGGGTGACGAAATTTGAGGTGGTTATACCCTAATAGAGTCTCCAAAGCTTAGAGCAATTCAAGAGTTTTTGATGGAGTTTGTGGTGAGGTTTCTCTATCGACAAGGAAGATTGAGCTAGCCAGAGTTCAGGAGACTAATCCACCAATGGATTGAGGGATCACCCACCTTATGGATAGCCATGGAATATGAGCATTATCTCTGAACCACATAAACAAACATGTTAGAGTTTGTTTTATTTCTTCTTATTTCTAGGGTTAGTTTTTATATTTAGTTGTGTGTATTTCCGTTATGCTAACAACTATAGGTAAGCGAACGAAGTGTGTGACCATCTATTCACCCCCTCCAATTAGTGATTAAGGTCACAACAATTGGTATCAGAGTAAAGAGTACTCTTGAAGGACTAACCAGCGAAAGGAGCAAGCACTAGAGGAAAAATGAGACAATTTTTGGAAATCATCCGATACCAACAAGTGGTATCGCAATGGAGTCAAAAGGGGCACTAGGATATGACATCAAAATTGCACCCCCATATGAGCAAGGAGACTTCGAGTATTGGAGAAAACACTTGGAGACATGGTTCCAAATGTATTGGAACAATTGGATAGCTTTAAAGGAACCTTTTAAAGCTCAAATGGACAAGAAAGGAAAACGTCTTTAACCATGGTACTGAACTAAGGAGCAAAGGGAACAATTGGAGATAAACACGGAGGTAACAAAATTTTTGATAAATTTATTGCCTCCTAATGTGTTATCTTGTGTAGGTGAGTACAAGTGTGCTCATAAGATATGGAGCAAAGTGATTTCTCTTCATGAAAATCCTACACAAATCTAACAAGTGGAGGAGCTCAAGGAGAAGGACTCATTGGTCCAAGAGGAGGAGAGGACCAATCAGATGTTGAAACATGCTCAACATCCGAAGAGGAGGAAGAAATATAATCATCCACATCTTCGAGGAAAGAAGTGGAATCATCTACATCTTTAAGGGAGGAAAAAAAATCCAACACAAGTGAAGAAGAAGTCTTGGAAGCACAACTCTCAACTTCCTTTACCGAGAAGAGCAGGAAGAACCACATCAAGTGTTTTGAGTGTAGTAAAGTGTTTTGAGTGTGGTAAAATGGGACACTATAAGAGTAGCTGTGCTTTGTTCAAAAAGAAAAAAGAGGTAACTTCTAAACTTAATTCAATTCATTTAGAATCTAATTTGAGTTGTATCAATAAGAAGGAGAAGATGCACAAAGTGTGCTTCACATGTGGTGAGCGGGGTTACTACCATACAAAATGCCTAAGGAAGGGAGCGTTTAAGAAGATGGAGCGAATGAAGCAATGGAGGAAGTGGAAGAAGCCATGTGGATGCTCATGTCAAGGGGGAGCTCCAATGGTAAGTAGAAAGGTAAATCCTAACTTGAATTTTAATTTAAATGTTAATTCAAGTTCTAGGGATATACTTGTTGTTCCCTTACGACCGGAAAGAGAGGGGTGAATTGCCCTGTACAAAAAAAATAAATACTTTTCTCGATCCTATAGCTTGATTAAAACAATTGTACAAAAGAATTAAGAAACTAATTAAAAAGAAAGTAGAGGTAGATCTTTTACTTAATTTATAATTAGAGGATTGCTAATTCAAGAAATTAAAGGTCACTAAAAATCTCTTTTGGGCAGAGTAGCCTCTTACAACGTTGACAACCTACAAACAAAGTAGTAGAACAGAAAGAGAATCATTTACAGGTGTTGTTCTGAACTATTGTGATTAGGGCTATATTTATAGCCCGAATCCTGATCCGGGTGCTTGAAAGTGTTCTGGACACTTGGGTGTAGATAAACTTTTATCCATGGCACAACGGATCGTGACAGTGTGACAAATGATAAGTTTTGTGGTCTGGGCGTCTGGATAGCCTAGGTGATCCGGGCGCCCGGACCAGGTCCGAGAGCCCAGTGTAGCTCAAGGCGCCCGAACCAGAGTTAACTCCTACTTGACTTTTTATCCGGGTCTTCTGCTCCAGTTCCACTCGCTTGTGTGATTTCGGTCATCTGGAATATGACTCACATAAACCCATTTTCCGGCCTTCTCGAGTAACCTTTCGCTCCGGCTTCTCGTCCCTCGGAACCGCCGTACGCTTCCTTCTTGTCCACCAATATATTCTTCTATAGGGCCTTGTCCCTCGGACTTACTGAGCCCGTCGACTCTCTCTCGTGCCGTCCTTCTCGCTAGCTGCATCTTTCGCTCGACCTCCTGTACTCCTAAGTTCCTTTACACTCAGATATAGGACATCAAAACACAATAGGATCCAATTTAACTTGGTTGATCACATCAAAATGACCATAGGGTACTTATTGTTGGATCGTAAAAGTCGATAGAGGGGGGGGGGGGTGAATATCAATCGAAAAATTATCATAACGAGTATGCAGTGGAAAAGAAAGAGAACAATGCTAACAAGTGTTGGATCGCGACGACCGACTAGAAGGAGGGTTAAATGGCCTAAAAAATAATAACAAGAAACCCTTTTCGACTTTTCTTAAACTAACACTTGCAAAATATAAAAGCAGTAAATTAACACAGAAAAGAAGAGGTACACAGAGATTTACTTGGTTACAACCAGGGAGGTTGTTAATCTAAGGAAGATGTCGCACTAGTATCTCCTTCAGGCGGAGAAGCCTCTTACAACGATGAAAGCGCAAAAAGAAAGAAGCTAAACTCTAAAAGAGGGACACAAGTGTTGGAATTACAATTCTTGAGTTGTTGAAAAGTTTCTGGACCAAGGTTGTATTTATAGCCTTGGTCGGGGTGCCCCGAAGTGTTCCGGGCGCCCTGGGGGGATAAAACTTTATCCCCAACGCATAGATCTCAGTTTGATCGAGATTTGGATATATTTTCGGTCCGGGCGCCCCGGACAGTTCCCGGCACCCCGGACAGTTCCGGGCACCCCGGGTGGGAAAGTCAACCCCGTTGACTCTTTCAGCCCGGGTCTTCTGCTCCGACTCCGTTCGCCTCAGTCTGAGTCTTTCGCTCGCTTGGGTGATCTCTGACATCCGGAATAGGGCTCACCCGAACCCAACTTCCGATCTTCTCAAGCAGGCTTCCACTCCGGCTTCTCGTCCCTCGGAATCGTCGCGTGCTTCCTTCTCGTCTGCTAGCGTACTCATCCGCAGTCTTCATCCCTCGGTCGCACCCCGTGCCGACCTTCTCGCTAGCTGCGTCTCTTGCTGCCCGAGCAGTCTTTCACTCCAGTTTCTCGTCCCTCAGAACCACCGCACGCTTTCTTCTCATCCGCTAGTGTACTCTTCCGTAACGCCTCGTCCCTCGGGCGCACCGCGTGCCATCCTTCTCGCTAGCTGTGTCTTCCGCTCGACTACCTGTGCTCCTAAGCTCCTGCACACTTAGACACAAGGTTAAAAACTGACATGACCTAACTTAACTTGTTGATCACACCAAAATAACTTTCGTGTTCCAACAAACTACCCCTTTTGATGTGATGAACCCAAATTAAGGTAGGATAAATAGACATAAAAAAATAAACTAACTAATTTTGCCATAAAGTGTAAAAAGATAGAAACTTTAAATGTTGGTCTACCTCCCCCTAGACTTATACTTTTCCTTCTCTCCTTTTGATCACATAAAAAAATGGGGTTCAAAGAAAAACTCTAAGGGGAAAAAAATTTGTAACTTTAAAAAAAAATTTTCAATAATTTTCAACGAAAAAAAATGTTCTAAGTTAAAAGATTTCTAAGTAAAACTTTAAGTAAGAAAATTTTAAAAAATTCTGACTTAGGAAATTCTGAAAAAAAAATTCTAAGTAAAAATTTAAGCAAAAATTTCTAATTTCAGAAGAACTTTTTAACTTATTTTTTCTAAGTAAAAGTTTTATGAAAAAAATTCTAAGAAAAAAATGTTTAAAAGACTTTTTAAAGCATTATTAAATTTCAAACTTAATGGTTTATCAGAAAGTAAATTAAACATTTTATTTCAATATTTCGGCTTCCAGGTCATAGCGAAGCACTAGACCTTCTTGGTTATTAGAGCAACAACCACTTCCTTAGACAAAACCTCATAAAGAAACTCACTATTTAATTTTCTCGCTGAAAGCGCTAAATCCGATTAAAATTTAGATTAAGCAAGACTTAGGAACCCAATATAGGTTCCAGCCAACTGGATTAACTAAAAATTTCTTAGGGACATATCTTTTTGAAATGCTCCTAATTTATCCCTTATGATATCTAAAATACCAATTTAAATTGTTAAAATTTCTAACATTGGTATTAGATGAGCATGCATGGTTTTTCAAGTTATTTACTTGTACTTTTAAATTATCATTTTCTACTTTTAATTTTTCATTTTCTAATTTAATTCTGTCGAATTCTTCTATTGGGCAAGAATTATCTAATATTATTTTTAAATTCTTAATTTATTTTTCTAATTTACATCAATCCTTAGTTAACAATTTAATAAACTTAAATAGTTTGTCGGGAGGAAGAGATCGTACCTGACTTACCTTGTCGATCTCGTTGTCCGTTGCTCCCCCTGAACTGCTGCTTTCTTTCGACGTACCTCCCCCTTCATCGATACTCTCGATGCTCATTTCGGAAGAGCTTGACTCGTAGTCATCGTCTTGATGACTTGCCATTAGTGCAAGTCCGGAGAAGGCTTCGACTTCTGATTCGGACGACGTATCGTCCCACGTCGCTTTTAATGCTTTGCATTTTTGGACATGCTTCTTACCTTTATCTTTGTCCTTGATCTTTAGCTTGGGGAAGTTGTCCTTGACGTGCCCTTCTTCGTCACAGTGGTAGCAGCGAATGGTCTTTTTCTTTCTACCCTACAGATGGTTAGTTTTTCTAGACTTACAAAGATTCTTGAATCGCCTTACCATCATTACCATTTCCTCGTCATCGAGAGAAGACTGCGACTCAAGTTCATCTCTCGATGCTTTGAGGGTGACGTTGTTCTTGGGCTCCTTCGTACCTGCATAGCTTGATTCGTGCACTTCAAATGTCGAGAATAATTCTTCCAATGTAATTTTTTCTAAATATTTTGAAATGTAAAAGGCATCTACTAATGATGCCCATTTTGTATTTCTAGGAAAAGAGTTTAGTGTGTACCTGAGCGAATCTCTGTTATTTACCTTTTCTCCGAGATTCAAAATTCCGATGATGATTTCTTTAATTCTCGAGTGCAGATGCGCAACTGTCTCATCTTCCCCAAGTCGTAGGCTGGTGAGCTGGTTCCGGAGTAAATCTTATTTTACGAGTTTGGCTTCAGACATTCCTTCGCGTAGCTCGAGGAACTTCTCCCAAAGTTCCTTCGCGGAGTTGTAGTTGCCGATCCGGTTGACTTCTTGTGGAGGAAGAACGGTTAGTAGATAGTACTCTGCTTTGCCATTTGTCACGTAGTCGATCTGCTCCTTTTTCGTCCAGTGGTGTTTCTCCTTTCCTTCCGATGCTGTAAAATCGAATTCCATAATTAACATTAAATCAAAATCAGTTTTAAAAAATACCTGCATTTTCTTTTTTCAGCTAGCGAATTCCCCTTCGAAGTTTGGCAGGTAGATGCTTGGTCCGACCATTATTTTGTTGCTTTGTTCGGTGGTTAGTCCTCCTAAAGCGCCTTGGCTCTGATACCACTTGTTGGATCGTGGCTACCGGCTAGAAGGGGGGTTGAATAGCCTGAAAAATAATAACAAAAGAGAAACCTTTCTCGACTTTTCTTAAACTAACACTTGCAAAATATAAAAGCAGTAAATTAACACAGAAAAGAAGAGGCACACAAGGATTTACTTGGTTACAACCGAGAAGGTTGTTAATCCAAGGAAGATGTCGCACTAGTATCTCTTTCAGATGGAGAAGCCTCTTACAATGATGAAAGCGCAAAAAGAAAGAAGCTAAACTCTAAAAGAAGCACACAAGTGTTGGAATTACAATTCTTGAGTTGTTGAAAAACTTCTGAACTAAGGTTGTATTTGTAGCCTTGGTCGAGGTGCCCCGAAGTGTTCCGGGCGCCCTGGGGGGATAAAACTTTATCCCCAATACATAGATCTCAGTTTGACCGAGATCTGGATATATTTTCGGTCCGGGCACACAAAAGGGTCACAGGCACCTCGGATAGTTTCGGGCGCCCAGGACTGTTCCGGGTGCCTCGGGTGGGAAAGTCAATCCCGTTGACTTTTTTAGTCGGGGTCTTCTGCTCCGGCTCTGTTCGCCTCAGTCCGAGTCTTCCGCTCGCTTGGGTGATCTCTTCCATCCGGAATAGGGCTCACCCGAACCCAACTTCCGGTCTTCTCGAGAAGGCTTCCGCTCTGGCTTCTCGTCCCTCGGAATCGTCGCGTGCTTCCTTCTCATCTGCCAGCTTACTCATCCGCAATCTTCATCTCTCGGTCGCACCCTGTGCCGACCTTCTCACTAGCTGCGTCTCTTTCTCCCCGAGTAGTCTTCCGCTCCAGCTTCTCATCTCTCAGAACCACCGCATGCTTCCTTCTCGTCCGCCGGTGTACTCTTCCGCAGCGCCTAGTCTCTCGGACGCACTGCATGTCATCCTTCTCGCTAGCTGCGTCTTCTGCTCGACTACCTGTGCTCCTAAGTTTCTACACACTTAGACACAAGGTTAAAAACTGACAGGACCTAACTTAACTTGTTGATCACACCAAAACAACATTGGGGTTCCAACAACAAGAACCGATTTACTTGGTTCAGGGTCTTGTTCGACTCCTACTCCAAGGCCCGCACTCGTTGAGTACTTTCATTGGGCAATCACTAATAGTTCGCAAAAATATTATAAATGAAAGTACAAGAACTTTTAAAGAGGAAATACTGACAACAATAAAGGAATGAAAAATTAGCACATTGTCGGAGAAGCTTCGCAACGTCGCAGGGGCACAATGCAATAGAGTAGATGTCGTTGTCATTCTTTGCTTCAGGACTCACCCTCCTTATATAGGAGGCTCCGGGCGCCCAGATCCCTTCCGGGTGCTTGGACCGTGACGTCGTCAGACTAATTACTACGCTCCAAGCTTTCGGGGATAGAATTTGCCTTCCGGGCGCACAGACCACCTTTCTCCAAAAAAGTCCTTCTCCTGCAAGAAAGAGTTAGTCCAAGGTGAAATAATAGTTAAATTACCCTGCAAAACAGAAGTTACCACAATATAATAGAAGAATAGTTATTAGATTCCGTCTCACCGAGATCAAAATCTAGTCAATATCTCAACTTAGAGTTCCGAAATGATTCTAAGTTGGATCGACGCCTAAGTTCCCTAACCGGGAACGTGCCCTCACCAAGTCACTTCTCTCCAGTGACTTACCTTAATTTACCTGCCAGACGTTCAGTCAGCCCGTCGGGCCATCTGAACTTTGTGCCAGCTATCAGGTCAGCCCGTCGACCTAGCTGGACTTCGTGCCAGACATTCAGTCAGCCTGTCGACCAGTCTGAGCTTCGTGCCAGCTATCAGGTCGACCTGTTAACCTAGCTGGACTTCGTACTAGACATCCGATCAGCCCGTCGACCAGTCTGGGCTTCTCCTGCACACTTAGTTAAAGTGTTAGATCACAATGAAACTAACTTAACCTACTTTGTCATTCATCAAAACCTGAGTTAGACTATTAGTGCTAACCGCATCAACAATCTCCCCCTTTTTGATGCAATGATAACCTGGGTTAAGTTAGTAAAAATATGCAAAAAGTAAGCAATCAATTAAGATGGTTTTTAGATCAGGGTTTAGGGTTGTATTTTGATTGTTAACTAACTTAAACCACCTAACCCTCCCCCTTTGACATTCATCAAAAAAGAACATAGAATAGATAAAAATAAATGGTTAAGTGAAAAAAAAACCACAATTGAGAATCCAAACTAAAGTCAGATTGACTTGGGGGAGTTTAAAGTAGGAAACATAGAAAATTTACTTTAAACTTTATCTTTTAGTTTTTTTTTCCAAAAATAGCTAAGTTTTGAAAAAAAAAATAGCTAACATAAGTTTATAAAATTTAAACTTTATCTACTAGCTTTTTGAAAAAGAAATTAAAAATAATTTTCAAACATAAGTTTTATAAAAGCTAATTTTCAAATATACCTACTTTACAAAAGTAAGATTAACAAAGCCAAGTTTATAAAATTCATGTTTTAAATCTAATTTCCAAAACTAGGTTTGTATATAAGTTTTATAAAAATTAACTTTTTAAGAAAACATAAGATTATAAAATCTAATTTTCAAGGACTTAGTTTTATAAAAACTAGTTTTCAAAAATAGATTTATCAAATTAGATTTGCAAAAATAAGTTTATAAGATCAAATTTTAAAAAATAGAATATGTTTAAGAAAATATTTTTTAAAAAATATTTTCAAAGCGGAGAAAACCATTTTGGTACTAAGTATGAAAATAAGTTGAATTAATTCTCCCCCTAAAGCTGACATCAAAAAATAACTGTCTAACCGATTAGTTACATGTAACTGTCAGAGGATAGCAGCTTTCACTTGGTTAGTCAGATTAAGTTAATTGTAATCAGTTAGTATTTGACTAAGCTGAATAACTTAACTTGATTGATGTGTGGTTTGTATTTAACGCCCAGACTTATTTCGATGCACTGTAATAAGCATCTTAAGTCTAAGCAATTTGCCTATGCATCTCACCCCTTTCTAAGTTCAGAAAAACACAACCAAGTTAGCCCTAATGTGTTGGTGAGATACTCAAACCTTAGATCTATAGGAGCATGCTTTATAAGGGATTGATCTATTCTAAGTCTAAAGCTGATTTTTGAAATTCTAAAAATGAGAAATTTTGAAAACATAAAAGTTTTATCCTAGAATTTAAGAAAAATATTTTTGAAAACTATTTCTGCAATTTAAGAATCCTAGTCTATTAAATACATTCCTGATTTTCGATGTAGATTTCTAAACTCACTCTTAGGTAGGAGTTTAGTGAATATATCAGCTAAATTAGACTTGAACTCAATGTATTTGAGTTCAATATATCCTTTAGTAACATGATCCTTGATAAAATGATGTCTAATTTCAATGTGTTTGATTTTTGAATGATTCATAGGATTTTGGTTAAATTAATTGAGCTAGCATTATCAATTAATACTTTTACATTTGTAAGATTTAAATTAAAATCTTTTAGGGTATGCATTATCCATAATAATTGTGTGACACATTCACCTATAACTATGTATTCTGACTCAGTAGTAGATAGAGCAACACAGTGTTGCTTTCTACTAAACCAGCTGACAAGTGATGAGCCCAGTAGTTAACATCCACCACTTGTACTTTTTCGGTCTAATTTACAATCCCCGTAATCTGAGTTAGAATAGCCTATTAGTTCAAAATTATTAGTTCTAGAGTACCAAATTCCTACATTTGATGTTCCTTTAAGATATCTAAAGATTCGTTTGACTTAAGTCAAATGAGATTCTTTAGCACAGGTTTGGTATCTAGCACACATACTAATTTTAAATAAAATATCGGGTCGACTTGTAGTTAAGTATAGTAGGCTATCTATGACATTCCTATAGTATTTTAAATCAATTAATTTACCATTAGGGTCATCATCTAGGATTGTGTTAACTGCCATAGGTGTCTTTATTTCTTTAGTATTTTCCATCCCGAATTTTTGTGTAATTGCATAGATGTTGTCATCTAAGTGCTTGATTAAGCATTCCGAAGATAAGAACCTAACCTTATATCCAATGCCACATAATTGACTAATACTAAGAAAGTTATACTTGAAATTTTCAACAAGTAACATATTTGTAATAATAAAGTATGTCATTGTTCCCAAAGGTAACTATTCCTAAGCTTTTGTAGGTAAGTTGAGTGAATTTGGTGTGATATCCAGTCATATGTTTGGAATAACCATTGGCCAAGATCCACTTGGTTTCCTATAATAGGTAGGAGTTAGGGTTAGTCTGACTTTGATTTTAACTTTGCTTAAGTTTAATTGTTTAATTAAGAATAATTTTTAATTTCTTACTTTAGAATAATCCCCTTAAGATAATTTTTGAGTTAAAAGGATTTAAAAGAATTTTTTTAAGTTAAACGGGTTTAAAATAATTTTTAAGTTAAAAAAAAAATTAAAATAATAATTTTTTAAATTAAAAGGCTTTAAAATAATTTTTAAGTTAAAAAAAGATTTAAAATAATTTTTAAGAGAATTTTCAAGTTAAATATATTTTTTAAATAATTTTTAAGTTAAAAAGATTTAAAATAATCTTTAAGAGAATTTTTAAGTTAAATTAATTTTAAAATAATTTCTAAGTTAAAAAGATTTAAAATAATTTTTAAGAGAATTTTTAAGTTAAATTAATTTTAAAATAATTTTTAAGTTAAATTAATTAATAATGTTTTAAGTTAAAATAATTTTAAATAATTTTTAAGTTAAATAAATTTTTAAATTGATTTTAAAATAATTTTTAAGTTAAAATAATTTAAAATAATTTTTAAGTTTAAAAAGATTTTTTTTAAGTTAAAAAGATTTAAAATAATTTTAAAGGAGTAGGCCGACCAGTCCTGCAAAAGTTCTATCGTGGAACTCCCTCACTCGAGGGCCAATGGCATTGCCGATCAGGCAAAAAAAGGGAGGAGGTGAGTCCTAGGGTCGAACAACATTGGGATTCTACCCATTGAAGAAGAGAGACCAGTCCTTCGCGAACCTCAGCCGAACGGACCGCGACTCTCTACACGAGAGGAGAAAAGTCGAAGCAATGCTGCTCAGGGAGAAATCGGGATGATCGTCGGCGGCTCGACGGACAGGGACTCCAATCGGGCAAGGAAGTTGCATGCTCAGTGACTTGAAATTCATGATGTTAGATGCAGCAAGGAGAAGACGGACAAACTGGAGATCAGCTTTGGTCCCTGAGACTTGGAGGGAATAGAAGTCCCTCATGACGACACCTTGATCATTCAAGTGGTAATAGCTAATTACAATATTCGCCGAACTTTTGTAGATACAAGAAGCTCGATGAATCTTCAAAGGACATTCGATAAGATGCAAATCGACCACAACAAGTTTCTTCCCATGACCACTCCTCTACACGGGTTCACCGGCAATGAAATATTGCCGATCGGCCAGGTGCGACTGGCCATATCACTTGGAGAAGAACCGCTGAAGCGGACGAGGATCACGAACTTCATCGTGGTGGATGCGCCGTCGGTGTACAATGTCATACTGGGCTGACCACCTAAATGAATTCTGGGCAGTCGTCTTCACCTTCTGCCAAAAGATTAAATTCTCGGTGGGCGACGCTATCGGAGAGGTCAAAGGAGACTAGCTGGCCACTCGACAATGTTATGTCGAGATGGTCAAGTCAAAGACCAAAGTCACATGGAAGGCACATCGGCTGGAGGTGAATGCAATACTCAAAGAACCCCCAGCACTGGTATATGATGAGAAGGAGGCCCGGATCCACCCTAGCTGACCGGAAGTAACAACCTTCGTGGCTGCCGATTTGCCTCAGGAGAAGAAGGCCGACTTGGTTGAGTGCCTTAGGTGAAACCATGACATCTTCACCTGGTCACCCACGAGCTTCCAGGAATATTGCCGAGTGTGGCTCAGCATGAGCTGCATGTCTGACCAGACGCCTGCCCAGTCAAGCACAAGAAGCACTACTTCAGCTCGGAGCAGAACCAGATAATTCGGGTGGAGGTCAAGAAATTACTTGAAGCTGACCACATTCGTTAAGTATAGTTCCCGAGCTGGCTTGCCAATGTAGTGTTGGTTTCCAAGCCGAGCAACAAATGGTGGGTGTGCATCGATTTCTGCAACTTGAATAAGGTCTGCCTAAAGGACTTCTATCCTTTATCGCGGATCGACTAGATGGTTGACTCGATAGCTGGCGTGAGCTCATTTCCATGCTCGATGCATACCAGGGTTACCACCAGGTCCTGCTCGCCAAGGAAGACCAAGAGAAGGTTAGCTTCATTACAACTGATGGGACATATTATTACAATGTCATGTCATTCGGGCTGAAGAATGCTGTTGCGACTTATCAGAGGCTGATGAACAAAGTATTCCGGGGGCAGATCGATCGCAATATGAAAGTATATATAGATGACATATTAATAAAGTATCTCCGAGCTGTTGACCTCTGTGCAAACATGGAGGAAACCTGTCAAACCTTAAGGAGGTATGAGATAAAGCTGAACCCGGGCAAGTGTCTATTCAGGATAAGGAGAGGACGCTTCCTGGGCTACATTATCACCGAGTGGGGGATAGAAGAAAACTCGAGAAAGGTAAAGGCCCTTCAAGACATGCCCCCACCTCACAACCTTAAGGAAGCTCAGTAGTTGACTAGACGAATCACGGCACTGTCGAGGTTTATTTCAAAGTAGTCTGATCGGAGTCATCATTTCTTCAAGATACTGTGCCGAGCTACCAAGTTTCTGTAGGTCCCTTTGGAGGCCGGCAAGAGGGGAGGGGTGAATTGCCCTACAAAATAAAACCAAAAACCCTTCTCGGATATTCAACTAACTTAAAAGAACTTGTAATTAAAAAGGCAGAGACTAATTAAAACAGAAAAATAGACACAGAGGAATTACTTGGTTTGCAATCAGAGGATTGCTAATCCAAGGCAAAGAAAGCGCACTGAGTGATTTCCTCTGGGCGGAGTAGCCTCTTACAGCGTTGAAAGCACAGAAGGAAATAACACAAATGAAAGCACTGAATTACAAGTAGTTGCATTTAATGTACGGATCAGTACTTTATTTATAGTACTAGTCCGGGCGCCTGAAAGTGGTTCCGGGCGCCCCCGGGGGGATAAACTTTATCCCCCAACGGTCAGATTGCGAAAATCGTGATTCTGGTCAAAATCATGCTCCGGGCGCCCGGAATGGTTCCGGGCGCCCCGGAGCAAAAAGTCAACTACGGTTGACTTTTTGTCCGGGATCACTTCTCCGTTAAGTCTCAGTCTCGGTCCGGGTCTGTTCGCTCCGGCTCCGCTAGCTTGGGTGATCTCGGCCTTCCGGAATAGGGCTCACCCGAACCCATGTTCCGGCCTTCTCCTCGAGCAGCCTTCCTTCCCGGTTTCTCGTCCCTCGAGCGCCGCGCACGCTCTTCTCGTCCACCGGTGTACTCTTCCGCGGACACCTCGTCCCTCAGACGCACCGAGCCCGTCGGCTCTCTCCCGTGCCGTCCTTCTCGCTAGCCGCGTCTTCCGCTCGACTTCCTGTGTTCCTAAGCTCCTGCACACTTAGACACAAGGGTTAAACAAACGCAGGACCTAACTTAGCTTGTTTGATCACATCAAAACATCTTGGGGTTCCAACAATCTCCCCCTTTTTGATGTGAGCAACCCAAGTTAAGTTAGGGTAACCATATGCAATAAAGACAATTTATATTAAAATAAATCCAAATATTTTTCAATTGAAAAATTATAGTACCTCCCCCTAGACTTAACATACTTCTCCCCCTTTGATCACATAAAAATTGGGGTTATAAACAAGTCTAAGGTAAATTCAAAAAAAATATTTTGCAGATAAGAACAGTCATAAAAAAATTTAAAGTTTAAAACTTATTTCAGCATTCCCCAAATTTTTTTTTCAAGATTTTAAAAAAAATTCTAAGTGAATATTCATAAGAAACAATTCTAAGTCAATTTTCATGAAAATTTCTAAGATAATAAAAATTTCTAAGTTAAGTTAGAAAGTTTTTAAATATTTTCTAACACAAATTGAATAACTCTTTTAAAGCATTAAGTAATTTAAAATAATACTTTTTCAGTTAGTCAATTAAACTTTTCATTTCGATAGTTGGCTTCCAGGTCGTGGCGAGGCACTAGGCCTTCTTGGTTATTGGAGCAACAACTACTTCCTTAGACAAAGCCTCATAAAGAAATTAGTCGTTTAATTTCCTTGCTGAAAATGCTAAGTCTAAATTTTAAATTAAACAGGTTTTTGGAACCCAGTAGAGGTTCCTACCTATAGGGTTAACCAAGTATTTCTTAGGTACATAGATTTTTGATATATTTCTAATTTGACTTTGATGAAATCTATAATACCAATTTAAACCTCTATAATTTCTAAAAGTAGAAATATTTGAACTTTTATATTTTTTCAATCTTTCTATTTCTTCTTTTAGTTTTTCATTTTCAATTTTCAATTTATCAAAATCCTCTATAAGACATGATTTTGCTAAAATTCTTTTTGTTTCCAAAATTTCATTTTTTAATTTGATATTTTCATTTTCTAATTTATACATGGATTTAGTCATTGCCTTAATGCCAGAATAAAGTTGATCAGGGGGTAAGAGGCATACCTCACTTACCATGTCGGACTTGAAGCCTGAATCTCCCCCTGCTTCACTGCTTTCATCCGAGGTCGCTCCCCCTTCATTGATGCTAGGTTCTGATATACTTTGTCTATCGTAGCTTGCCATTAGTGCTATTCCGGCATATTCTTGAGCTTCTGATTCGGATGAAGAAGTGTCGTCCCAAGTTGCTTTTAGGTTGTGTTTCTTGGGAGACTTCCTTTTAGCCTTTTTGAGTTCTGGGCAGTCTTCTCTTAGGTGTCCCTCCTTCTGACACTGGTAGCACCGCACCTTTCTTCCACCTTTTTGATTCCTTTTATTCTGCATTTTAAATTTATTAGATCTAAAAAACTTTTTAAAATTTCTTACCATGTATGCTTCTTGATCGTCTTCGGAGTCTGACTCGAGTTCATCCTTCTGAGTTGCGTTCAGCGCCATAGTCTGGGTTGTATCCTTTGTCGTTCCTGCATACCTGGTTTCATGCAATTCTAGAGTAGAAAACAACTCTTCTAAAGTGCTTACCTCCAGGTCTTTTGAGATGTAGTAGGCGTCGACGATTGATGTCCATTCCGGAGTTCTTGGAAACGCGTTGAGCGCGTAGCGTATAGTGTCCCGGTTTGTTACCGTTTCACCGAGGTTTTTGAGACCAGTAACTAGTTCTTTTACCTTTGCGTGTGAACCAGCTACTTTCTCACCTTTCTCCAGACGGATGTTCATCAGTTTGTTGCGGAGGATGTCCCTTCTAGCGAGCTTTGCTTCGGACGTGCCTTCGTGGAGTTCCAAGAACTTCTCCCAAAGTTCTTTAGCAGATAAATAGCTTCCAATGCGGTTGACCTCTTGAGGCGGTAACACGCTCAGCAGGTGATGTTCCGCACGGCTGTTTGCTACCGACTCATTCTGCTCCTTCTTTGTCCAATCGCTCTCTTCTTTTTCTTTTCCATCTTTATCTATTGGAGCTACAAAACCGTATTTCATAATAAATCGAATTTCAAAATCTGTTTTTAGGAATACCTCCATACGACGCTTCCAGTCTGCGAAGTTCCCCTCGAATTTTGGTGGAACGATGCTTGGTCCGGCCATCTTGTTGCTTCGATCGGCGGTTAGTCCTCCTGAAGCGCCTGGCTCTGATACCACTTGTAGGTCCCTTTGGAGGCCGGCAAGAGGGGAGGGGTGAATTGCCCTACAAAATAAAACCAAAAACCCTTCTCGGATATTCAACTAACTTAAAAGAACTTGTAATTAAAAAGGCAGAGACTAATTAAAACAGAAAAATAGACACAGAGGAATTACTTGGTTTGCAATCAGAGGATTGCTAATCCAAGGCAAAGAAAGCGCACTGATTGATTCTCCTCTGGGCGGAGTAGCCTCTTACAGCGTTGAAAGCACAGAAGGAAATAACACAAATGAAAGCACTGAATTACAAGTAGTTGCATTTAATGTACGGATCAGTACTTTATTTATAGTACTAGTCCGGGCGCCTGAAAGTGGTTCCGGGCGCCGCCGGGGGGATAAACTTTATCCCCCAACGGTCAGATTGCGAAAATCGCGATTCTGGTCAAAATCATGCTCCGGGGGCCCGGAAGCATTCCGGGCGCCCCGGACAGCTCCGGGCGCCCAGAATGGTTCCGGGCGCCCCGGAGCAAAAAGTCAACTGCGGTTGACTTTTTGTCCGGGATCACTTCTCCGTTAAGTCTCAGTCTCGGTCCGGGTCTGTTCGCTCCGGCTCTGCTAGCTTGGGCGATCTCGGCCTTCCAGAATAGGGCTCACCCGAACCCATGTTCCGGCCTTCTCCTCGAGCAGCCTTCCTTCCCGGTTTCTCATCCCTCGAGCGCCGTGCACGCTCTTCTCGTCCACCGGTGTACTCTTCCGCGGACACCTCGTCCCTCAGACGCACCGAGCCCGTCGGCTCTCTCCCGTGCCGTCCTTCTCGCTAGCCGCGTCTTCCGCTCGACTTCCTGTGTTCCTAAGCTCCTGCACACTTAGACACAAGGGTTAAACAAAAGCAGGACCTAACTTAGCTTGTTTGATCACATCAAAATACCTTGGGGTTCCAACAGTTTCAATGGGACATCGAATGTGACAAGGTGCTGGAAGAGGTAAAGGAGTACCTTTCTTCTCTCCTTATATTGGTATAACCCATCGCAAGCGAGCCACTCTGGATTTACTTATCATCTACAGAGCGAGCGGTCGGCTCGGCGTTGGTACGACAGAACGTCTTTAAACAACAACCAATATACTTTTTAAGTCATATATTAAAAGATGTTGAGTGCAGTACATCTGTCTCGAAAAGTTAGCATATGGGCTCGTCTTGATGTCTCGAAGATTGCGGCCCTATTTCCTCGTGCATCCGATCATGGTATTGACTAATATCACACTTGAAAGAGTCTTGCTCAACCCTGAAGCATCCAGTTGGTTGATCAATTGGACCATCGAGCTAAGTGGATTCGATATGCAATACCAGCCCCGAATGGCGACAAAAGCTCAAACCTTAGCCGATTTCATCACGGAGATCCAATATACTGAGCTAAAGGTGACATGGAGGATATATGTGAATGGTTCGTCCACTCGGCAAGGCAGTGGGATCAGAATCTTATTGATATCACCATGGGAGGATAGAATGCAGCTCTTCGTGCGGCTAGAGTATCGGGTCACCAACAATAAGGCTGAATATAAGGCCCCAATAGCCGGCCTGCAAGCAGCTCGGCACATGGGAGCCACAAGGGTTCTCATCCATTCAGATTCCCAGTTGGCAGCCCAGCAACTGGCTGGAACCTTCAAGATAAATAGCGCTCGACTCAAGTTGTATGCTGAGGCATTTGAGAAGTTAAAGGTGAGCTTCCAGGAGGTCATCATTCAGAAAGTTCCCTGATCGAACAACCAATATGCTGCTGAGCTGGCTAAATTAGCAAGCTCCTTGAGCTCGATCATCGTTGGCAAGCCAGTTAAACAAGTTCTATTGGTGGTGCATATCGATAGGACAACTATAGGAGGCTTGTTGAGCCACTAGAGGATGCCTTTCGTCGAATTTCTCCGATCGGGTACCAAGTCTGCTGATCAGACGAAAGCACATATGCTGAAGAAAAGAGCTAGGAGGTTCATACTAATCGACAATCAGTTATACAAGAAAGTTTTCTCTCAACCGCTGCTCAAGTGTATTGGATCAGAAGATATCGACTATATCCTACAAGAAGTGCACCAAGGATCATGTAGAAGTCATCCGAGCGGCCGATTACTGGTACACAAAATCCTATTGGCTGGATATTTCTAGCCCACGCTTCAAGTGGATGCCGATCGGATAGTGGCCAATTACTTATCCTGCCAAAGGTATCAAAATGTTCTCCATTGACCTACAGAGGAATTGAAAGCGTAGATGGTGTCTTGGCCATTTGACCAGTGGGGTATGGGCATAGTTGGACTGCTCCCCTGGTGACCAGGCGAAGGAGGTTCTTGCTAGTGACTGTCGACTACTTCTTGAAATGGGTCGAGGCAGAGTCGGTCGCCAAGATAACCGAGCATGCGGTCATCAAATTCATATGGTAGAATATTTTGTGTCTATTCAGCATTCCGCGTAGGCTCGTCTCCGACAATGGAAGGCAGTTCTCCAAGTGAAGGCTCAGAGAATGGTGCAAGGTTACGACATCGAGCAATCATTCATGTTAGTGGGCTATCCGTAAAGAAATGGTCAGGCGGAAGTCACCAATCGCGAAATCCTCAGAGGGCTTCGCACTTAGCTCAACCATGTTGGAAGAAGCTAGTCCCAAGTGTGTTGTGGGTGTATTGCACTACTCCTAGAGACGCCACCAACATAACCCCATTCCAACTAGTTTACGGGGGAGAGGCAGTCGTGCCAGTCGAAGTGGGAGTAGAGTCCGACCGGGTGTCACTCTAAGATGAGGATAACATCGATCGATGATTGATGGAGCTGGACTTGGTAAATGAAGCTCGGGATAAAGCAGCCATATGGCTAACGACGTACTGACAGTGTATGAAGCAAAGTTACAATCACCGAGTAATTCCAAAGTCATTCCAAGTCGGTGATCTGGTCTGAAAAAGAGTAAAGTCGGTCGAGGACATCACTAAGCTCGAGGCGCCATGGGGAGAACCATACAAGGTGATTTAGAAGCTCAAGCCAGGAGCATATTATCTGGAAGATGAACATGAACGACCCCTTGAGCGGCCCTGGAGTGCAAATCATCTTCAATTGGACCAAACGAGTTAGAGGTTTGTGAATGTGTTGAGTGACCTGTCATAGCATCTATGTTAGCCATGCAGGGAATAAAGAACAAAAAAATAAGTGTCCAAAACTATTTGGTCGATCGATCATACGCTAAGTTGAGCGGTGACTATAAACCCTAGAATGTTGAGGAAGAATAAAAGTCGAGCGACGACTATATATCTCAGAATATTAAGGAACAACAAAAGTCAAGTGACGACTATATATCTCAGAATATTAAGGAACAACAAAAGTCAAGCGGCGACTATAAACCCTAGAGCAATGAGTATAAAGCTAAGCAGTGGTTATAAACCCTTGCGAACAAAAATCAATAGTTGAGCGGCGATTATAAACCCATGTCTACGCTAATCAAAAGTCGAGCGACGACTATAAACTCTTGCCCAAGTCGAGCGGTGACTATACACTCTTGCAATTTAAGTCGAGCAGCGACTATAAACACTTATCTATGTCAAAAGTTGAGCGGCGACTATAAACTCTTACCCAAGTCGAGCGGCGACTATAAACTCTTGCCTAAGTTGAGCGGCAACTATAAACTCTTTCCCAAGTCGAGCGGCGACTATAAAATCTTGCCAAAGTCGAGAGGTGACTATAAACTCTTGTGATTTAAGCCAAGTGGAGGCTTTAAACCCAGGTATGGTTGATGAAACCCAGGCAACCTTAAGCCAGTAATAATGACAATCTCCAGTCGAGCGGTGATTACAAATATCGGATGCTAAAATATATGTCTACAGGAGACAAGTATTGAAGGAACTCACCCGAGTGGGGTGTGCTCCCAACTTGGTGAGATCTATATAGTTAAGGCCCCAAAGCATCTGGGTAAGGTGCACTCAGGCATTGTTTGGAAATATCAAAGACAGGTCGAGTCCTCAAGGCTGAGTCCGGGGCAGGTGTTTTAACTAGTCTCTGGTCGGTTACCTACTACTTAGGTTATCTAAGCACATGCAACTCAGTCTCTATGTATGGCCCTGATGCTTACCCTCGTATAATTCTTGGTCGGACAAAGACAGGTAGGGTCCTCAGGGCTGAGTCCGGGGCAAGTGTTTTAACTAGGTCGAGCAGCTATCCCACTCAGCTGAGTAGCTATCCCACTCGACCGAGAAAAGGGATCACTACGTATCCCTCAATATCCTTTTGGGAGATAGTGTTGCTGACACCAAGCATAGTCAACAAGCAGATCATATGATAGAATCTTCCACTGTCTCATTAGAGGTTTGCACACCCCGTTAAGGTAAGGTTTCAAAGACGCTTTGTTGGCACACCCTTTCATAAGACAAGTATGGAAATAAGTAGATTCCTTGGGACATGTGCATGCACGTTTCTATGACTCCATACACCTGGGGATGCGTGCTCACACGTCACCACAACTCTATATAAAGGGGGGGGGGGGGTCCAACCACTAGAGTAGGTAACGCACGCACACCTATTCTACTATTTAGAGCTCTCGTCTATTGTTCATGTTCTTTTTTGTTGTTGTCAGTTACTGACTTGAGTGTCGGAGGGACAACACCAGAGACCCCTTCCCCAGCCCAATACTAACATTTTTGTCCTTGTAGATCGGGCGTAGTCTTCACACAGTACATCAAGGAGCCACATTCCCAGCTAGTCGTCTTCATCGAATTTGGATAGGATCAGATTGCATATAACTATGGTAAGGAGAAGAAATCCAAGGATAAATCATCCCAGGTTAAGAATAAAGAGAAATTAACCAAAGACAAGGTATTTAAGGTTAAGAGAGTAAAGTGGTTTGGTCAGTTGTCACCCGAGGTGCATCATAATAGTCTAGCCATAATATATGAGTCACCTAAGAAGGTGGCTAGAGTTAAGAGTTCAAGGGAGAGCTCAAAGAGTCAATTTTAGATTCATGGTTAATGGATTTCAAGTGAACTTTGCTTGATATTCTAGATGTGTCATAAAATGTGCCAAAGAGTTTAGAAATGGACTTGAGTTCTAACCCAGTTGGGTGGCACAATTAGGATGAGATTCATACATAAAAATATGAAATTGATTCATATTGCATGAAAATTGATTTTGGATGTATAGATGTCATATAAATTAATGCTAGAGATGCATTATGGTTTAGTATGTGCAGATACATCAAGAGGAAGCCAAACTAGGATTTTAAGTCAAAGTTTAATTGAACCATTTTGATAGTTTTAGGTTTTATGTCTATCTTGGGATCCATGATGACTATATTTTAATTCTATTTTTTTCAAGTAGAAAATGGTAAAATAGATTTCTCTATAAAATTTGAGAATATTTGGAAGTCTAGAAAATTTTTGATATATTTCTGAAATTACGTTAAGAAATGAGTTTAGGCTGAAATTTTGGTGACAATCGACTGTTATTAGAAACCAGTTTATTGGTAACACTGTTCATTAAAAACATAATGTTTCTATGAGTTTTATTTGATGAAGGGTAGTTGACTGGGCACTCTAGCAATTGACTAAGTCAGTCTGAAACTATTTTCAGCAATAAAAAATGATCAAAAGGATAATATACATGTATGTAATCATATGAGAGATTAATATATAATGATTATGGTCATTAGAGATATAAGAGTCCAATAATTGAGATATTATTAGAGTTATTTTTGATATATGATAAAGGGAAAGAAGTTTAGATTTAAGTAGGAAACCTAAATATCTTTGCAAGGAATCTTAGTTCAAGGGGAGCTTAGGTGAAGGAAAGCCAAGGATTATGCTCCATTGCATATGCATATGAGTAGATTGCATATTTATTTACATATGTATTGCATTATTTATTTCCTTAACTTAAACGGTTATCAAATATCATAAATGAGGAGATTATTGGAGCAATCAGTGTGCCCTTATGTTTTGATATTTGGGTAACGAGTTTAAGTTAGGGTTTACATCTATATTTTATATGCACTATTGAGTGTGCAGGTGACAAGTGCAAAGAAAAGTCCAAGTGTGATCTTGGCAAAGGTAAAGTACAAGTATGGGAGTCTTGGTGGTGTAAGTCCAAGCTTGATGCTTGGTTGTGTTAGTCTAAGTATAACTTGGCAAAGGGAGATTTGACAATAAGGACAAGGCGCGAAGGATGGTGAAACATTCGAGGGACGCAAGACTGATGGAGGAGGCTAGAAGGTAAGGTCAAGGTTGTGCTGATAAAGGAAAATTCGACAACAAGGACAAGGCCAAAGGAATATCTTGAAAGTAAGACATAAAGGATGGGGAAGAATCTGAGGGATGCAAGGCTGATGGAGGAGGTTAGAAGGCAATATCAAGATTGTACTGGCGAGGACGAGTGCATGAGTAATTGTACTTGGGGGTAAAACTCCAAGTTAGGATTTTACCAAACAACTGGTAAAGTCACTAGTCAACTGGTTTAGTCGATTGGGTAATCGACTGGGAGTGAACAGAGTATTTCTGTTAGCTCAGCTCATGAAGACTAGTAGATTGATCCATGGTGAGCAGTCGTCTGACATCGAGCCGTTAGGTTGTAACGGTTGAATTCCATAGAGATCAGTCGACTGGTAAGTATGACAGTCAACTGATGGTGGAAACATAACTTGGGTGTTTCCTCCCGAACTCTATATAATGGAACTCAGATTGGCTGGCTTGGGTAACGAAATTAGAGGTAATTAACCCTTAATAGAGTCTTTAAGTCTTAGAGCAATTCAAGAGTTCTTGATCGAGTTTGTGGTGATGTTTCTCCACTGACAAGGAGGATTAATCTAATCAAAATTCTAGGGACTAATCCATCGATGGATTGAGGGATCATCCACCTTACAGAAAATCATGGAGTAAGAGCATCATCTCCGAACCACATAAACAAGCGTGTTAGGATTTATTTTCTTTCTTCTTGTCTCTAGGGTTAACTTTCATATTTGATTGTATGCATTTCCGCTGCACTAACAAGTATAGGAAAGCGAATGAAATGAGTGATCGTCTATTCACCCCCTCTAGTCGATGATCAAGGCCCCAACTATATCCATTTTAAATTATGTATGAATCAAAATCCTTGTATAATTGCCTAGGAGATTGCTTCAATTCATGGAGTGATTTTTTAACTTACAAACCAACCGCTCTTGCTGTAGGAAAAATCGTCTTCGCATCTATTTCCACTAGCTGTAAATCTTGATGTGATACTAAAGCCAACATTGCTCTAATTGACGTATGTCTTACCACTGGAAAGAAAATCTCTTCATAGTTAATCCTCTTTCTTTGTGAATACCCTTTTGCTACTAACCGAGCCTTGAACTTCACTTTTTATTTCTTTGACATTGATTCCTTTTTCTTAAATACCCACTTGCACACTATTGCTCGCTTTCCTTCAGGAAGTTTCACTAGATCCCATGTTTGGTTCTTATGTAATGACTCTATCTTCTCCGCCATAGAACTCATCCACTCGCCCTTCTTAGAGCTGTGTACTATCTTATGGAAAGATGTAAGATCTCCGCTATTGGTAATAAGCATATAAGATATCAAGTCTTCAAAACTGTATCTGGTGGGTGGCTTTATGATCTGTCTCGTTCTATCTCTAGATACAATGTGATGTTTTGTGTGCCCTGAGCTATCATTTTCAAAGTCATGAGTCTCTAGCTCCACCTGCATAATGTCTTTCTAATTGTTGCTCTGTGATGTTTCCTTTTCATCTTCCTAAGTACTCTTTAACATGACCTTCTCATCAAATACTATATTTTTGTTGATCACCACCTTGTTTGCCTTAGAATCTTAAAGATTTAAGCCTTTAACTCCTTTTTGATACCCAAGAAAAATGTATTACCTTTAATTCGCATCCAACTTTGATTTTTCCTCATTAGATATAGGTATATAGGCTAGACATCCAAAAACTAGAAGATGAGAGTAATCTACTGGATTTTCTGTTCATACTTCCTCTAATACTTTGCTTTCTAGTGCTTCCCTTGGTGATCTATTAATGAGATAACATGACATGTTAGTCGCTCCAATCCAGAAATTCTTTGCTAGCCCTATATTCAACTTGAGATATCTTGCCTTCTCAATAATTATTTTGTTCAACCTTTCTGCCACCCTATTATACTGAGGTGTTCTGTGAACTGAGAAATGCCTCATTATTCCATGATGCTCATAAAATTCTTAAAAGTTTAAATTCATGTACTTAATTCCATTGTCTGACCTAAGACATTTGATCTTCCTTCCGGTTTGGTTCTTCACTTCAGTTTTTCATAATTTAAACTTTGCAAAAGTTTCTAGCTTGTGACACATATTACCTAGACCTTTCATGAGTAATCATTAGTAAAATCATAAAATACAAGTGTCCTCCTCATGATGCTACACAGATGGTCTCTAGAGGTATGTATGTACATAAATCTCCTCTGTCTTGTATGTTACCGTCTTGATTTGTACTTTGCTCTACTTTCTAAAAACATATAATTTGCAAAATGCAAGCTTGTACATCTTGACACCCTTCAATAAATCTCTCTTATGAAGTTTCAACATCCCACGTTTGCTATATGCTCTAACTGCATATTCTACAAGAAAATACTATCTGATTTAGACTCCACCGAGGTACTCCACCTACAACTATAGTCCCTATAACTTGTAGATATTCCCTGCTAACTTTTGTCATTTTATTATCATCAGAGCTCCCTTACTGACATTCATCACCTCGCTCACTGATTTGTAGTTGCAACTAATACCATCAATGTGTCCACTGAGATCAAATTTTTCCTTAGCATTGGTATATGTCTAACATCACACAGGGTTCTAATTACATAATCAAACATCTTGACTCTGATATTCCCTATGCTGATAACTTTGCAAGATGCATCATTTTCCATCAACAATGAACTAAAATTTACTACCCTATATAGGTGTTAAACCACTCCTTATTTGGAGTTATGTAATATGAACATGTAGACTCTAAGATTCATGTATTCGTCAGACCTTGACATAGATGATAGCATATTTGTTGCCTATTATATGCATGAAATAAACAAGAAATAAAACTGTAAACACTCACAGTGATCTCCCGAGAAGAAATTGAAGAAGATGCCGGCAAAGACGTCGTTGCTGTTGCTGAGAAGATCACCGTTTGGAACCTCCTCAGATTTTTCACAAACCAAATCCTGACCATAGGACATTCTCTTTGCCCACCGTCACTTCCACTGAGTGCACTCTGATCATCGTGATTTTCTTCTCCCTTCGATTGTTCTTGGACGCTAGTATAAATAGGAAGCAAGCATCGATTACAAACCGATGATTTGATGACATTCAATGGAGGAAGATGAAGGTGAATGGGCACCCCTTATATTCCTAACGTTGCAACTGATGCAACATCCAACATCCCCCATTCATCTAAGTCAAACCAAAAAGGTTATCTGGTCACATAGACCATGTCAATCATATAGACTACAAGGTGATCATATCACAATGCCAAAGCCAAATATTAATTGATCACAAAGACTGATTAAGTCATATAGACTATTTGACGATCAAGTCACGAAAACCATAGAAAAATTAATTAGTCACAAAGACCATATAAGAACATCCATTCCATACATTATGGAAAATGGTTCGTGTGATAGTAAGTACACTGAGCATTCAATTGCTACGAAGATTGTCACACCTTACTTAGCTGTTCCATAGAACGAATCAGAGACATCAAAACTTACCTTTATCCTAGATTAAATTATTTACATTAATATGAACATCTCTAATCCCTCATATTGACTATTATGTCAAGAACATGTTCACCATCTCTAATCAAATATATTATTCACAATTGTTAGGGTTGTTTGGTGCTAGAGGGGGGGGGGGGAGTGAATAGCTCATCGCGCATTCGTTGCTTGCTTCTTTGATGATGATATGCATGTTAGAGTGTATATTAAAAGCCTAGCTTTTGTAAACATTTATTTTGAAATAAAGAATCACATTGGTCAAAAATCTCTACATTTATATGCTAAGTGTAGTTGTTCAATTAATTTATATTGTAGATAATATGATGTGTGATGTCACACACAGAAGATCATGTTATCAGTTCTTTATAAATTATAAACAGTAACTCACGACTAAAATGGATAGGAACAAACCATTGGAATAGTCGTAGTACAATTTGATATTAGTTTATCTTAACTATAAAATTACACTAGTACACTCTGAGTGTATTGAGCAAGATCATTTAAGGTAAGTTCTTTTTGTGCTGACTTAATAAAAGAACAAGACCTTAGTTGTTATGGAAGTGTGTGCTCTTAATCCTAATATAATAACAAGCACATATATTTAGTATTCATTTCTTTAACTTATCAAAGGGTGAGATTTAGCTCGATAAATCAAAAGGCCCGATAAGTTGGGAAATGATATTACTTATAGTGTGTGTTGTTGATTATAAAAGAAAACTGTGCCCTAGAAATCTAGGTTGATAATGTCCCTAAGAGAAGCTCATAAGGATTGTCATGTTAAACCCTGCAGGTGGACTTAGTCCGACATGACAATAAGGTTGAGTGGTACTACTCTTGGACTAAGATATTAATTAAAGAGAGTTGTCAGTAACTCATTTAATTAGTGGACATTTGACATCTTAAACACAGGGAGACTAACACACTCATAATAAGAAGGAACCCAAAATATAATTTGGGATTGATGTGGTAGTTTAATAATAATTCTTTAGTGGTATGAATTATTATTGATGAAATTAAGTTGGGTGTTCGAGACGAACATGAGAAGCTTAATTTCATCGGGAGACCAAAATCAATTCCTCCTCTCGGTCCCTATCGTAGTCTATTGTATATAGAGAATTATACCCACCGCATACCCATCTTTCTATCCACCTTGAGGTGGCCGGCCAAGCTAGGGCCGACCAAAGCTAAGGGTGGAGCCAATTTAAGGTGGTCGGCCAAAGCTTGGATCCCAAGCTTAGGTGGCCGGCCACTAGAAAAATAAAAGGGATTTTATTTAAAATATTTTCTTATATGGATATCATGGTTTTAAGAGAGAGTTTAAAATTTAAATCTTTCTTTCTACAAAAGATTAATTGAAAGATTTGATATCTTTCCTTATTTGTAGTTCAAAGGAAGATTTTAATTTTTGATAAAACTTTCCTTCTTTATAACCATGTTCATGATTTAAAAGAGAGTTTTAAAATTAAATATTTCCTTTTATAAGTTTCTACAAAAGATTAAGAAAAGATTTGATATCTTTCCTTATTTGTAGATTGAAAGGAAGATTTTAATTTTAGAGAAAACTTTCCTTTTTGGAAATCATCCACATGTTTTAATAGAGAGATTTTAATTTACAAAATTTTCTTTTTATAACCAACCATGAAGGGAAAAATTATTAGAGAAATTTTTATTAAAATTTCGGAAGCAAATTAGGAAGTTTTAATTCTTGTGTTATTAAAACTTTCCTTGCTTGGAGGTATGAGGTGGCCGACCACTTAATATAAGAAAAGGAAATTGTTTTAATCAATTAAAATTTCCTTTTCATGGTAAAGAAAATAAGGAAGTTTTTATTTAAATTTTCCTTGTTTGCCAAGACCAAGGATTATAAAAGAGAGGGAGGGGGTGCCTTCATGACAGACAATTCTATTCTATTTTCCTCCCTCTCTTCCTTGGTGGTGGCCGACCCTAGTCCTTGCTATTCTCCTTTTCCCTTTTTCCTTAGTGGCCAGCGGCATCAATATTAGAGGGGTTTTTTAGTGGCTGATTCTAGCTTAGAGAAGAAGGAGAGAAAGGAGGCTTTGCTCTTGCATCCCTTGGAGCTCATTGGTTGGTGGTCGAATCTTGCTAGAAGAAAGGAGGCTTGGTGGTTCTCATCTCGGTAGATCGTTGCCCACACAACGTCCGAGATAAGAAGAGGAATACAGTAGAAGATCAAGAGGTTATTGCTTACAAAGAAAGGTATAACTAGTCATTGTTTTCCGTATCATACTAGTTTTCTTTGTATGAATTCCAAACACAAGAGGCTAGTGATTCTAGATTTTCAGATTAGATATTCGAAGTTGTGTTTCTTTTGTTTTGTTTTTTCGAATTTATGATTCAATTGTTCCTTTTGGTTAAACCTAGAGTTATATAAGGAAATTAAATATTAGGTTTCTTTAAAAGGCTTTGTCTAGGCGGTGGTGGATGATCCCATACCCAAGAAGGCCTAGTGCCTCGCCATGCAGTCCTGGAAGCCAATTATAGAAATTAATATTTAAATGAATTCATAACATAGGTGGATTTGGATAAATAGTGTTAAGCATCATTTGCGATCCATGTCTAAACCATTAAGAACAGATAAGTTAAATTTGGAATCAATAATGTTAAGTTCCATTTGCGATTCCGAATTTAATTTCTAAAGAACACAATAGGTTGTTAGGAAAGGTTCAGGACTTGTACAAAATTTTTGTACAGTGAAATCGGTACGATCTTCCTAGGACCAACCAACAATGCAACAGAAAATACTCAAGCAATACTCACACTTAGGATTTACTTAGTATCCACCTTAAGAAGAGGCGACTAATCCAAGGATCCATACACGACACGCTCTTCACTAATAAAAATAATCCTTCTTGGTCACAGTCAGAGGCAGAGAAGCCTCGTACAAACTCACACAAAAAAATACAAAACACGCAAGAAGAAAAATACAAGAATACAAATGAACACCCTTTCTTCTTGCTTAATTGTTGCTTGTTGTTGTCTCTTGAACCTTGGAAGTGTACCAGCACTTTTCCCCAAGAGCCTTCAAGAACTGGCGAAGAAGTAGTGGAGAAATCACATGAAGTTATCTGAGAAGAATCGGGCGAAAAGATATTAAGGAAATCACTGGTAGCGACTATATACTGTGCTCTCAATCGATTGAGCTTCATCCCAATTGATTGCCACATCACATCCCAGCCATTGCAACCATCCATCGCCTACATCCTAAGCAATGGTTGAATCCCAATTGATTGACCAATCGATTGAGGAGGTTTGAATCGATTGATCGATCGATTCAGAGCGCCTCTATGCTCTTTGCAGAAAATCCAAAATCGATTGACCAATCGATTCCGTCTGCCTCGCGTTCTCACGAGAAAAACTAGGCCCAGTCGATTGGCTAATTGATTGATAACTTTTAATCAATCAACTAATTGATTCAAAAGCTCACTGTTGCCTCAGAAACTTTCCCAATTGATTGACCAATCTATTTGGGAAGTTTTGATTGATTACCCAATCGATCAAGATAGTTTCTGCACCAAATCGTGTCAACCAATCAATTGACTGATCGATTGCCCCCTCTAATCAATTGGCCAATCGGTTAATAAGTAGAAAAATGTGTGGATCTTGAAACGAGCTTCGTTTCGCATCTGAGATCATTTCATTCTGATATCTGAGTCAAAAGTTAGGGCCTTCAAAAGTTTACTACAGCCAAACTTCCTAGTTCCATGCCAACTCCCTATTAGACTTATGACTGCTAAGTGTTCGGTCAACTTTTGACCCATCTGGACTTTCTCTTTACCAACTTCTCGTTTGGACTTTTAATCACCAAGTGCTATCCTCCTTGACCCACTTAGATTTACTGTCTCATGCCAAGTGTCCGGTCCTCCATGACCCACTTGGACTTCCTTCCACCAGATGTTCGGTCACCCTTGACTTATTTAGATTTCCTTGTGCCAAGTATCCGGTCAAACCTTTGACCTACTTGGAATACCAGGTGTCCGGTCAACCTTGACCCACCTGGATTTCCACGTGTCTAACTTCACTCACCAGGTCTTTCCATCTGCATAGCTTCACTCACTAGGACTTCCCATCTGCTTGAGATTAAGTAGCAGACACTAATCATAACTTCAAGTAGACAGCTAAATAGTTACTTAAGGTAAGAATGAAATTGACTTATAATCTCAAGGGTCTCACATGGTAGAGAAGCAGGGATCCATTCTCCTACTACCCTTCTTGTCACCATAGCACATGTGGTATGAATCACATGCTACAATGTTATTCTCTTTACTAAAAAGAGCACATATTTTTCCTAAAATTTAACATCGTACAAATTTTGATCTAGACATACTTAATATCTAATCCTGAATTCAACATATAAATTCTAATCTGGCCTTAAGCAGATTCAGTAAATGGTGGGTGTATTTACTTTGATCAATACATAAATGATATCATCTTGACACAATTATCAAGGCAACCTTAACGTACGAGTATGTCTCTATTCACAGCTACATAAGTTGTCCCATAAACAACGATCTTACCTCTATTTATAATTAATAAATAGAGATAATTATTCATGTGAGTGAACCAATCTCAATCTGCCAACATGCTTATCGAGACTTTTATTCGAATGTAACAAAGACATATACACTGAATAGATCATGACATTTCCCATTTATCAAAATATCTTTGCAATAAATTACATTCTTCGAAGTCTTAAAGATTTTACATGTCCATGAAATAACTCTTTAGTCAATGAATTAGTAAAAGGATCAGCAAGCATATTTTGTGTAGAAATTCACTCAAGAATTATCTTTTTCTTGTCAACAATATCCCTTACAAAATTATACTTAATTTCTATATGCTTGCTTTTGCTATGATATTTGGGATCCTTAGAAAAAGTTATTACAGCTTGATTGTCATAGTACACTGTAACAGGACTCCCATTGTCCTCAGTAATTTTCAGATGCTTTATGGACCTTCTTAGCTAGATAGCCTCTTGCACAGCCGCTGCACAAGCCACATACTCAGTTCCATTGTCGACAAGGCTACACAAGCCTGCTTTTTGCTGTTCCATGAGATGGTGCCACCATTCAACAAGAAGGTATAGCCAGATGTAGATTTTCTATCATCAAGGTCCTCTACCCAATCTGCATCTGTATAGTCACTTATTATCATATTTGATCCTTAGAAACAAAAATAATAATCTGCTATTCCTTTGAGATATCTGAATATCCTCGTCACCGCTTTCCAGTATCTCGATCTTGGGTTTGACTGGAAACGACTAACTAAGCTAAAGCATAGCTTATATCAAGACTAGTACACAATATAGTATACATTAAACTACCAATAGCACTGACATATGATTTTTTTTCTTCATTTTGGCTATTTTCTTAGGAGTCTTGGAATACATACTTTTTCTTAAAATAGTACCTCTCACTATAGGTGTCTGTTCAATGTTACAATCTGACATATTGAAGTGTTGTAGCATCTTAGTGATATAAGATTCTTGAGATAAACTCAAAGCCTTTTTGATCGATCTCTAATTATCTTCACTCCTAAGATGTACTCTGCTTCTCCCATATCTATTATGTTAAATTGTGATAAAAGCTAGGATTTGACTTCTATCACACACTTTATGTTGCTTTCAGCTATTAACATATCATCAACATATAATGATAAAATGACAAACTTTTTTTTTCTTAGGTAAACACAATAATCCTCATTGATCATTTCAAAATCATAAGACAAAATGACTTCATTAAATCTTATGTTTCATTGTCTTGACACTTGCTTTAGTCCATATATAGACTTCTTAAGTCTACATACTCTATTCTCTTGGCCTTTAGCAACATAACCTTCTGGTTATACCATATAGATTTCTTCGTCAAGATTACTATTAAGGAAACCCATTTTTATATCCATCTGATGTAATTCCATGTTAAATTGTGCTACTATAGCTAGGATGACACATATTGACACAAACTTCAGAACTAGGGAGAATGTCTCTTTAAAATCAATACCCTCCATTTAGATATATCCTTTTGCAACTAATTGAGCTTTGTATCAATTAATCGATCTATCTGCTTTCCTCTTTATTTTGAGAATCCACTCATTCCCAATAGCCCTTTGGCCCGGAGGAAGATCGACTAAATCCCAAACTTGATTATTTCTTATTGACTTCATTTCTTCATCCATTGCAACTTTCCATTGTTTTCTAACTGAGCATCTCAAAGCTTCCTCAACTATTTGAAGTTCCTCATCATCAACTGGGAGAATCATCAGGGCCTCATTCTCAATATCAAACCTTCTTCGAGGAATAATTTGACGACTATTTCTTTGTAGGTTAGACTATTGAGAAACTGATTGATTCAGTGACAAATTACTTCCACTAGGTTGACTAGATTTAGACATCTCTTGATTTGTTGATAACGAAACATTATCCTCCTCCTCTATCTCATATAGAGGAATTATCATATCAACTTCATCTCATGCTGGAAACTCAATTTCAAGAAAAATAACATCTCTTGACTCTATTTCAGAGATGATTCCATCTTGTCGCTCACCAATAAAAACATAACTCTTAGAAGTCTCAAAATACCTTATAAAATATACTTCTTACCTCTGGGTCCTAATTTTCCATGTTTATGAGTCTTAACATGAATGTATGTAGCTAACCCTTAAGGTCTTAGATTACTCAAATATGGCTTTTTGTCTGTCCAACGTTCATGTGGGGGTAGATAGAACTGACTTTGAAGTCACTTTGTTAAGTATATAGGCCACAACTAATAATGCATCTTCCTAATAGAAGATTGGCAAATTAGCCTATGCCATCATAGACCTAACCATTTCAAGAGGAGTCCTATTTCTTCTTTCATTAATCCCATTTTACTGTGGAGTTCTAGGGATAGTTAGCTGTCTAATAATCTCTCTATCATTACATATTGTCTTGAACTAATCAGATGAGTATTCACCTCCACGGTCAGTGCGTAAGGTTTTAACCTTATGTTCCAATTGATTCTCAACTTCGTTTAGGTAACCAATGAAGCAATCTAATACTTCATTTTTATAAGAAATCAAATACATATGATCAAAATGAGTGAAGTCATCAATAAATGTAATGAAATAAGAACTCTCATTTCTAGCCTTCACATTCATTGGACCATAAATATCCAAATGAATTAATTGTAATGGTGATTCAACCCTAATAGCCTTAGCAAATGGTTTCCTAGTTTCCTTTATAACAAGGTAATACTCAAATATAGACAAGTTAATCTTAGCATGAGTACCTAAAATGCCCTCCTTAGCTAATCTATTCATTCGTTCTTGTCCTATATGCCCTAGTCTAGCATGCCAAATTTCATCATTAACATTAGCATTACTAGTAAGAGCAATGTTTGAAAAATAACTATTATTATTATTTGGTTATATATCAAGAAGCATAAAACCATTTGTTACATTACCATTTCCAATTAACACAGAGTTAATTCGAAGTTCCATGCAACGACTATAAAAAATTACACAATAACCTAAATCAAAAAGACAAGTGACAGAAACTAGATTCCGTCGAATCTCAAGAGCATATAGGACATCATGTAGAAACAATGTTCATCCACCACGTAAGTTGAGCTTGCAAGTGCCAATTACTTTGACTTCAATTCTTGTATTGTTTCCCACATATATCCATTTGTTGCTAGCTGGTACCCGACAATACTCCACATATGTAGCTTGATCATGAGCTACATGGTTTGTTGCTCCCGAATCTATAATCCACAAAGGATAAGAATCAGCTAACAACACTGTACTTGCAACATAATACTCATGGAAAGATGATAAAAATGGATCTACTTTTTTAGGCTCGGTACAATCTCGAGCAAAATGGTCCTTCTTGCCACAGTTATAGCAAGTCAACTTGCTCTTAGGTGTTTGTCCATATTTCTTTCCTTTCTTCTTGATTTGGTTTTTTGCAACAACATCATTAGCCTCCTTTTCTTTTCCCCTTCATTTCTTAAACCATTTCTTCTTATTCTTGGAACCAGAACCTTTAGCTATAAAAGCTTGACTAGAAATCCTTGCGGATTCAATCCTCTCCGCCTCAAGTTCTACATGGCGTGAGACATCAGTGAAAGTCTTAATACTCCCACTATGGGTCAAATTCTGTTTCATTATTTCCCAAGAATCAGGAAAGGAATGGATAACTACCTGAACCTGTTGTTCATCGGTCAATGCATGACCAGCTGTCTTAAGCTCTCGAATCATGTTACCAATCTCCCTGAGATGTTGGACCATGGTGACATTCAAACGTTTTTTACAGTTTTCAAACTTGATAGTTAGCTGACGGAGCTTACTCAGACTTACTCCACTTTACTTCTCTCTAAGGGTTGCCTAGACAGCATAAGCCGATGGTAATGACTCATACTCAAATACCAGGTCATCTACCATTGAACTAATCAATATTCCCTTAGCAATGGAGTCCTTCCTTTTCATGCCTTATAGGCATCAAGGTCACGTTTGTGCTGTGCTGTTGAACAATCAGCTGGTTCATCCATGAATTGATTTACTGCCTCTAGAACTTCTTGTTCCTTAAGAATGTATTGTATCTTGAGATGTCATATTCTGTAGTTATCCCCATATAATTTTTCTCTTTTATTGAGTTCAGCTATGATGTTTTTAGCTGTCATGATCTACATAAATAAACACATTATTTATTATTTCAATGTAATTCATATGTATGCAATTAATTATTGACTCAGTGTAAATTAGAATTAATTTATAAAATCAAGTGATAATTAGGTTTCCACTTATTATTTGTATGTGTCAATCTAATCAACATTGATCAATTATATCATACACATCTCATCTAATGAACAAATCATTTAATATGAACGAATTATATATATATGAACTAATCATATTATTGAACATGAACAAATCATGAAATGAACTAATCATTTTCATATGAACTAATCATATATGTATGAACTAATCATTTTATTGAACATGAACGAATCACGAAATGAACTAATCATTTTCAAGTTTGTTAATATATAACATAACTTTTATATATCTGTTCATACACGACAGGAATTATTACATTATTCAAAAACTAAATAGGCTAACACTGTTTGTACATAATGGCAGTAAACAAAATACTAGTAATATAGATAAGCTAGCACCACTCCTACTAGGATAAATGCTAGAGCAGTAGGCAAATGTATCCCATTTATCCCAGACTCTATGATGGGTGGATTAGCCTCAGATGTATTCATCAGATCCATTTCTGGATCTTCTACACACTCTTCAGGATCCTCCTCTAATTCTTCGGGATCTATCTCTAGATCCTCCTCAGGATTCATCTATAGATCCTCCTCAAAATCTTCAGGATCTATTTCTGGATCCTCATCAAATTCTTCGAGGTTCATTTCCGGATCATCCTTAGATTCTGCAAGACTTCAATCCTCTTCAAAATCTTCAGGATCCATTTCTAGATCATCATCAAATTCTTTGAGGTCCATTTTCGGATCGTCCTTAGATTTTGCGGGACTTGGATCCTCCTCAAAATATTTAGGATCCATTTTTGGATCCCCCTTAGATTCTTCAAGATTCATTTCTTCAGGATCTGGATCCTCTTCAGATTCTTTAGGACTTATTCCAATTGTAGTAACTGCCTGCACATCTCTAAATATGAGATGCGCCCTTCAAAATCATCCCATAGCTAGAATGCTATCTGCCTAATATGTTCTGACAGTGAATAAACCAGAGCTCATCTTCTTTCTTTATCCTGGACTGGATACCCTTGTCGCTCGAGTTTCCAGAACAGTCAATCGAGCTGACCAATAAACCAACCAACTCTGTGATCTGGGTCATATTCCAACTTCTTGATCTCTTCCCAAAGCTTATGTCGTTGTTCATAGCGACCAATCATCATGTATATTGTTCGTGGTATCTGGAATTGAAAATAATGATGTTAGCACAAAACTGACAAACCAGTAACAAAATTAGTCATATTCAATTCTCACATATAGAACAAATATATATAGAATACACAAGTAAATAAGAAGAATATATTTTTTTTATTTGGGGAGTCTCATGTGACTGACACATTGGATCTTTTGACCAGCTCTTGTGTTTGGTCCATTTTTCAGTCAGAACTAATCTAATTGGAAAAAGATGTTTTATCTATGTTTGTTCTGACTCATTTAAGTCAATCTCAGATTTATTGATCAAACTCAGGTCCATTTGATCAAACTAATGTCTATTGGATTAAATCTAACCCATTAGAACAAATCTAATTAGTTTAGTTAAACCAACTAATGGTTTAAATCACAGACCAGGTCATATTGGACCAAACTAATATGGTCAAACTAGTCTGTTTAAATCAACTAATGATTTGAACCAGCTCTTGGTTTGATTGGACAACCCAACTCATGTAATCAAAAATACCCCAATTAATAATAAACTGATCTAGTTAAATCAACCAATGATTTGAACCAGATCTAAGTATTATTGAATTTAACTGGTCTGCTTAAATCAACTAATGATTTAAACCAGACCCGAGTTTGATTGGATAAGTTGGTTTAGTTCAATTTTCAATTAATTGAATCATAAATTAATTAAATATATATTTATTAATTAATAATACATTTCTATATGTATTTAATTAATTAATAAATATATTTAATTAAATTTTAATCTTTCCGTGTTTTGAGACAAGTTTGTTCTTATTTTTTTTCTTTTTATTAATAAAATCAAAGATTTTCTCAACAAAACAGTATTTGACGAATGAACAGTAACAAATATTGTTCATCCTCTTTTAATTGATTACTATGATAGATTAAAAATCTATTTAATCGTTTACAGTGCTTGAATTGATTACAATGCTTGAATTGATTACACCAATCGACTATATAGATTTACTGTGCTTCGTCAGTTTAATCTATTACATAGACTTTAAATCGATTAAGATATGCTTTAATCGATTAAACTGTTTCTTATCTTCTCTGTCGCGACTGCGACACTCTCTTTTTCTGTCGTGACGAACGCGGTTGTTGTGACTATCGATTGTCAGCCTCCCGACATGGTCGCCGACATTCTCAGTCCACGGAAGCCAATAGTCAGCAACCTCTCGGGGTTCGACAACAGTAGCAAATCGCGACCTAGTCATAATCTTGCCTAGCAATGGCAGTGACGGAAATAGAGACATTTTTCAGACGAAGAGACAAGTTTCATGCATTAGGCATCACTCTGATACCAATGTTGCCTATTATATGTATGAAATAAACAAGAAATAAAACTGTAAACACTCACTGTGATCTCTCGAGAAGAAATCGAAGAAGATGCTGGCGAAGACGCTGCTATTGTCACTGAGAAGATCATCGTTTGGAACCTCCTCAGATTTTTCATGAACCAAATCCCGACCACAGGACGTTCTCTTTACCGACCGTTGCTTCCACTGAGTGCACTCTAATCACCGTGATTTTCTTCTTCCTTCGATTGTTCTTGGACGTCAGTATAAATAGGAAGCAAGCATTGGTTACAAACTGATTCTTTGATGGTATTCAATGGAGGAAGATGAAGGTGAATTGGCACCCCTTCATCTTCCTAACGTTGTAACTGATGCAACGTCCAATAATATCTATATCACTACTCTTTGAAGTTTTCTCTTCAACTATATTTGTAGACTTTAACGAATTACCTTTATTCTCTGCAATATGTTTCTTTATTTCTGGATAATTTCTCTTCATATGACCTTTTCCTTCACACTTGTAGCGCATGATCACCTTCTTCCTTCTCAACTTAGAACAGGTTTTGTTGTCACTGCTCGATCCAAACAAAGTTTTGTTCTACCGTGCTCTTAGTTACTATTCACTACAAGTCCTTCTCCTTGAGAAACTTCATTACTTATTTTCTTCCTTTGATGAAAGCCTAGCAGCGCACCTATGATTTTCTCCAATTTAAGAATTTCCTTATCCCACATTAAAATATTAACCAAATTCTCGTATGTAGGAGATGAAGATAGAGAATTCAACAACATCAACGCCTTGTCTTTATCCTTGATCTTCACATCAACTATCACTTCAAATCGTTTATAATCTGGTTGATAAGTTGATGTGTTAGCTCAAATCGGCTCCTCTGTTATATCCAGTCCGTATAACTTTAATTTTCTTGAAATACAATTTATTTGTTAATGACTTTGATATGTACCGACTTTCAGCTTTTGCTAAAGTATCATTGATGACTCCTCGTCCATGACATGGTATCACATCATCTGTAAGACAAAGTTTGGTTATTGTCACTACATTGACCTAAAGTTCTTCCCAATCTGATCTCTCCATGTTTTTCGATTTCCGTTCTCCTAGTGCCTAGACCATATTTTGTTGCACTAACAAGTCCTTAACCCTCCTTTGCCATAATCCAAAGTTTCAAGTTTCATCAAACATCACCAATCAAACTACAGAAGACGTCTCTAACATGTTGAAGAAATCTACCAAAACCTTCCTCTGATACCAATTGTTGTGCAAAGAAGGGGTAACACCTCTCAACCTCTAATGCGGAACAAAAGGAAGAGAAAAAGATATCATACGGAGCAATGAGATAAAGATGCATAAGAAAGAGCAAACACAAGGAAGAAGAAGAAGAGGGAGAAGAGTTATAGCAGTTCAACGGCGTGCCTACTCCATAAAACAACCAAAGTTTTATTAGAATTATCTTTACGCAAAAGAATCCACACTATAATGATGATACTACCAATAGGTTAACAATGATCCCTATAAATAATGATCATATCTCAACATACCAAAACAGATCCGAAAAACTATAACAAAGTTCTGTTATGAAAAAATTTTAATAGAATTCTGTTACAAACAAACTATAACAGAATTCTGTTATGAAAAATCGTAACAAAATTTTTTCGCTATTTCTTTCTTTTCATTCGTGATGACCCCCACATTGATCTTCACTTAGATATGAGTTATCCGTTAACATACAAAATATTTATTTGAGTTTTCATGCCATCTCAAGATTTTTGTAGTACGATAGTGAAATGGAATAATGCAAATGAGGTTAATTTTGGAAGTGTTATTAGTGTGCCACTTAGATTGAAATGATTCAACTTTTGAACACAGCCTCTCCATGGTCACAACAAGATAAGATTTTCAAATTCTGCCATTGACTTCATGATCACTGTGAACTTTAATGTTCAGCTTTAAACAACCTCTTTAATCATCCAGGCATCATGTGCTGCAACTGAGCTCTCACATACTAAAGTCGCTCGTGCATTCATCGATCTCAGAGTGTTACAGTAAAGTCCAATTGAAACAATTCAAAGTGATTTTCCCTGTGCCATCGACAATCAAAAATCATAATGCCTTTATTTCAAGCTTTAATTGAAGTGGGGGTTCAGTTTCAGTTAAATGCTCAATTCTGCTGCTACCTTGATTTTTAAGCTTCCTACCTGTTTAAGAAAGCTTTTAGCCTTTCCATTTTTCCTGTTCCCTCTTAAAAGCTACATATCACCTCAAAAAAAAAAGGAACAATTAATAAATCAAGGTCAGATCATGTCTTAATTCTGATGGATGATCTGTTAATCTGAAAACTTGTAACTCAAGGTAGAAAAGATTACCCATTGATTGAAGAGCCCATCAGTTGATAGTTACTGCTCTATTAGGAGAAGCTTTTGATATGATGGGGATCTGTGTGCTCCACAACATAATTGAGTATATTTATGCAAGTGGATTACAGTTATGGATTTGATGCGAGTGAAACAAGTGGAAAGGTGTTGCCGGAAAATATTGCACCAGAGACAATGCATTAGCCTTTTCATCCTAATGAAATCTACCTCTGAAAGTAGAGAATATTTGATGAAGATTTATATATATATATATATATTGTTCAGGTTTCTTGATTAATAAGGTTGAACAAAGGGAAAAACAAATGCCTAGCAAGCAATTAATATTTACTCTTTACAAGAAAGAAAACAATAGCAAGAAATATGATCTCCATTTGTCAAGGGATGATTCCTTTTCTTCGACTTATGGCACCTTTCCTTCATGCAATAAGTTACCATGATGGAAAACAGATTTGGAGAGGAATCATTAGTTAGTAAATCAAGGTCAACAACTAATCCATATGTTTCTGAACATCTACTTTGTTCACTGCTTCTTCTCTTTCAGGAAAAAAGATTAAGGAAGAATCAAACCTTTACCAGGTTCAAGATTCCATTGTTATCATCATGTCTTCCTTAGAATTTTATCAATGTTTAATCAATGTTGATTTGGAAGAATGTGGATCAGTTTAGCATAGAATAAGATATCTGAATATGTTCTTTATACAACGTATACTAAGAACATTTCCATGTAGCTAGCACTTTATCTACATTTCTGGAAATTAACTAAACAATTACTGTGTTTAATCATGCAACTTAACAATAAGACAAGTAGATCTCACTCCACCCTAAACAAGATAGTATAATGGTTTGCCATTGTTTTATGCAGTTCGCTTAATGGCTCTTGGTTTTGTTTACTTCAAAGAGGAGTCACCATGATGTTTCCTTTCAAGAGGAGGCACACAAATATAAATCTCAATCTTCGCGTAGCACGTAAGATCATAAAGTCCAAACCTAAGAATCCTTCGCTAGTGCCCTTGCAAATACTAGGATGGAGCGAAAACTAGGCTCTATGATAAGTATTAGATCATTTTTTAATTATCTCACACGTTTATTCTCAGGTAAAATTTATTGAGCAATGTTATGGTTCATCCTTCCTTGTCACAAACCTAAGATTTCCTGCATGGCTACAGTTCTATTCAAGGAAAATCACACAACATATCTTTCATCTGCAAAGGCAGAAGATTGACAGGGACTGCAATGGACCATCAGTAAGTGTAAGCCGCAGCTCAGTGCCTCGTCACTGTGATCACTGATGGACTTTGGCATGTAAAATACATCTGTCATACTTCTCCAGTAAACTAGAACGTAAATGGATTCATGTACAAGAATGATCAAAGTAGATCCAGAATTTGTAGCTGAAGTTCTAGTTTTTGCAAAAGTCATGAGCTTTAGTTGTTAGCTAGTCATCTAGAACTTGTTTGTACCAAACAACTCAGTGTCAGGTCAACTCCAACGTGCTCAGCTTTTATGAGAACAAGCTGACATTTTTGATACCATGCTTTATGTTGATAGTCTTCCCGAAATCTAACGAAAGTGAACAGATTATTTCGATTATACCATGTTTTTCTTTCTTTGATTGCCTTCACTTCCAGTGAAAATGTCATTTCCCAACTACCCAAAAGAAACTTTCATCTTTCAGGCTCAAGTCTCTCAGCAGTTCTTTGCCTGTTTTTTTTTTCTTCTTCTTTTTAATTAATTAACTGTGTTCCTACCACTTGGAAGGTATCTTAAATCTCAATCCATAAGAATGGAAGGACAAGAGGGACTTGCTTAAGACCCACTTGATTGCTTCACCTTCCTCTTCTTCTTACTCCAAACTCAGTTCGCTCTGCTCTCCAATATCCTTGTGACTTGAGCCTTAAGCATATTGAATGCTTAATAAATTCAGCTGCTAATTCCTGATAAATCCTCTCCACATCCAACTACCCTTCGTCCTCAAGCACACAAGTGGAAGAATGGGACGGCATTCTTGCTGTCTCAAGCAGAAGCTGAGGAAAGGCTTGTGGTCTCCTGAAGAGGATGAGAAGCTCTACAACCACATCATTAGATATGGAATTGGATGCTGGAGCACTGTGCCTAAATTAGCAGGCAGGCATTCTTCAACTCATCCTCCATTTGTTTTCTTCTTCTTCTTCTGTTCTTCTTCAATCTGAACATCAAGCTCGGTTCAATTTTTCACCCAGGACTGCAACGCTGTGGCAAGAGTTGTAGGCTCAGGTGGATCAATTACCTCCGGCCGGATCTTAAAAGAGGCAACTTCTCTCAGCAAGAGGAGGATTTGATCGTAAGCCTGCATGAGATTATGGGAAACAGGTTGAGAAGCTAATTTCTCCTACGCGTCCGACTTAATCATTACAGTGTGAAGCTTTCTGATGCTAAATTCAAGTGCAGGTGGTCTCAAATTGCATTGCAGTTGCCAGGGCGAACCGATAACGAGATCAAGAACTTCTGGAATTCGAGCCTGAAGAAGAAGCTACGGCACAGGGGAATCGACCCAAGCACCCACAAGCCACTCGGCGAGGTAGAAGCAAACCAGGAGGTTCTCCACTCAAACGTTGAAAGTGATGCAGCAGGCATTGAGCAGTTGCCATTGGCGCCGGCCCTCGATCCCTTCCCCTTTCTCGAATTCCATACCTGTTTGGATTCAACGGAGAATGTGAACCTGAATATCTACACCCAATTCCAGCAAAACATGATCGAACCAATAGGGCAGAGTGAGTGTTTGACCAATACAGGTTTGTGTGGTTATAGCAGCAACATCTTGGATAGCTCGGATAACTTCGGCTATGGAGAAAGCTCAAGCAACAGCAGCACCAACTGGAACTGCAACATCAATCTACCAGATGAAGCCCTGAATTGGGCATCAGAGAGCAAGGCACATGAACACAAGTTTAATCCCTGGCAACAAGTTTGCTTCAATGCGTCTCGAGGACCAATGGCCAGTGAATTCAATCTGGATTTGTTCTAGAGTTCATGGAACTGTCTCCCTGTTTTTATTCAGATTGGATAAAAGAACAATGCTATGAAATGTTATAGATGTCCTTGTGGTTTGTTCCTAGCTAATCACAATTTTCTTTTGCTCTGTTTTGTTCTATAACATGCATGCAACTGAGGACTGATAAGATTGTTAATTGTTCACCAATTCCATAACAAGAAAAAAAACTTATTCGATCTTTTCAACTGCTCCTCGCTCGCTCGAGGCCATCATTTCCCACTACAAGATGTCCTGTTGCTGTGGACTGTGGTGTAATTATCAATGCCACGTCTGCATGCATGATGCATGAAATTTGAACCTCGTGCATGGCTGCGAAGCTGAAGTGCAGTTCTTTATGCTCATGAAACTTGTCCTTTCTACAAAGCTTTGAACCTTTAATGGTAGCATCATAGGGAAACTGACAGAGAAGCAGGCATGGTTGTTACATATTCATCATGCATAATGTTGTATTATAATCTGTATTTTATGATCAAAGTGCAGAGCATGTTCAAACTCAGCTAGCGTGGTTTTTAATAAGGACAGAAATAATAATTGCCCTAATTAGTTACGTAGTCATTCTTCTTCATTAAGCTCGATTTAAGGCCAAATACAATTTTTTAATTCACTCAATCATAATAATAGTTACCTAATCTAGATTCTTGCTTTATTGTTTGACACCATAATCTTTGGTGACCGACACATCATTATGTTATAACTTGTAATCTCTTTCATGAGTGAAATGCAAGATTGCTTTCTAGCATGATATTTTCTATATGATATCAAGTCGTCACGATAACAATTATGCTACGAGTTAATGAGGAAAAAAAATTAAGGAGAAGATATGAAAAGAAATCATTGTTCTCTAGATTTTATCAAAAGAAAACAAACTTTAGTAAAAATAGAGGATAATTTCTTAAACATCTGAACATAATGTTTATATAGATAAACTCTAATCAATAAATACTTGAAATATCATAAAATTAAATATTATTAAAATTAGAAAAAAAATGTTTGGATTCTTTGAAAAAGTTCTAATTGGTATTTTTTGGTTGAAAATTTTACGACTAATTTTCTAATAGTAAACATAGATCTTTAAATTCTGTATACTAATGACATAGATCTTTAAATTCTGTACATGTTAGTAAGTGCAAAACCTCGATTGGTCTTGCGTCACAAAAGCTCAAAAGAGAGCCATGGCGGAATTCACTGTTGAATCCTAATCCATCACTCAATATGAAGAACAGAAATCTTTGATATTTGGAAAAAACCATGCAAAATTACACTTCAACAATCAAAGGAGATGAGACAGCAACAACGACGGTCAAGTAGAAAACTCACAGGCAATGTGAAGGAAGAACACTAACAATTACAATCACAAACGATGCAATTCCACGATAGATATATATCTCGATTACTGATGGTTGATCTTCCTGCAATTGTATCTTATCTCCCCCTTGTTCCCGGTCAATGGCGTAATGTTCCCCATCTTCACCATCGACTTCGCGAATTGCACGAAGAATGCCCCGGCGTCGGCCGCGTAGAGCTCCACCAGCCGCCTTGTCTCCGGGCTGCCGGTGACCAATATCTCGTCGGAGCTCAGCAGCCCCTTCCTCGCCAGCAAGTTCTTGAAGTAGTAGTTGTCGAACCGGGCGGGGCTCGCGAAGTCGGTCGGGAAGAGGTTCTGGTCGCCGCCGGACCGCGGGCAACCGGCACGCAGATGGGCGGCGTAGCCGGCGTCGAGGCTGAAGTCCGGCAGCCCATTGCCGGTCTGGTTGTACAGCCTCTGCCTGAAGCTGGTGCACCGCGAGAACCCAATCGTGTGACTACCTGAGAGGGCGACAAGGTCGACGAGGTCGAGTCCCTGGAGCTTGAACTTGGTGACGATGGTCTGGTGAGTGTTGTTGGGAGCCGGAATGTTGCGGTTGGAGCCCTGAATGCTGGCTCCAAGTGAGTCCCTCCGACCAAGTGGAACCTCCCAGAATGGCCCACCAACCTTCCCCAATCATATAATCAATCCATGAAAATAATTCAAACACCAGGAGATCGAATATATGTTTTACGTACCAAGACAGTAGAGTCTCTGGCGGCGAGAGTCAAAATGTCGGCGCAGGAGACGGTGCGAGGGCACTCCTTCTCCAGCGCGGACTTGATCTCGTCGATCACCTCGAAACCTCGTATAGAGTTCCGGTTGGGGACGGAGCCCTTCTCGCTCACGACTCCCGCGCTGCTGTCCAGCAGAACCGACGCGTCGCATCCCTGGAACATTAAACAGAGTGACAAAGTTGTCATATATTACATGCATGAAGACAGGGTTTGGAAGTATATATAATCCACCTTAACGAAGCAGTCGTGGAAGTGGAGTCGGAGCAGAGAAGCAGCCATCCTCGCTTCCTTTGCGACGGCTTTCGTGACGATGGACCGGACGATCTGGTGAGCTTTGGGGCAGGAGTAGTCGTAGAATTGGGGGTATAGGAACGGATGAGCTCCGTGAGAGAAGGCGAGGGAGAGAGGAGAGAGAGCAAGGGCGATCAGTAACACGAGGAAGTTGATTGAAGCAGCTGCCATGCTCGATCGGGACTTGGTTTGCTAGCTAGCTCTTGCTCAAGTCTTTCTTTTTGTTGTTGATGCAGAGGTGAGAGTTGCTTGGGGGTACTTATACAATATGTATAAGTAAATTAGGCGATAGATAGGCTCATGCACTCCTTTTCCTTGAAGAGTACTACGCATGAAGAGCAGATGAGGGGTGGGAGCAGATGAACTCTAGCTACCAACCTCGCTGACCACAACTTTATGGTGTGCTGCTCTAGATGTCTCATGTGTTTGACTCTATTATTATTTTCTCATTTTGAATGAGTTTGATTATGAGTTAATTGAGACAATGCATACTTAAACAATATATATCAACATGTTAGAATGAGTTCGGCATCATTGATCATCATTCATCAGAGAAACCTGCTCCGCATGCTGTGCTTCGATGAGGAATGAATTGTCCACATAGAGTTGCTTCTCTGTCCTTGTGTTCGTTTGTTTGGTTCTTCGATCAGGCATTGTGCATGAACATCACCTACTCCCGAGGACTGTGGTGCACCTTTCTCAAGTGGCATGCATCATCACCATGATGATTCTTGCAACCACTGCATGGATGTAATTTATGTTAAGCATTGAGAATATCTGTTGCTGGGTCACTGAAAATATTTGGATGACATAGCGAATTCGAAGAATGGTGAGAGCTACAAGACAAGGATCGGAGGAGATGAACCACTCTGGAGCAGATCTGCAACTGACCATTTTGTACCAGTTGTGGTTGGACAAAAGCTGCGGCACCATCGAACATCAATGGCCATGGGCGTTGATATGGTGGATATACCGGGAAGTCCATATTCTTATAACATACCATCAAAATTTAAGGCAGATCAACATGAATGGGTTATCAATTAGGCTATCACCCTCCAATCGGATCTCCGTCTTACGGGATTCTACTCTCATATATTCTCCCATTTGATCCCCGATTAAATCTCTGACTTTCGGGGCTTTGCTCTCTTATATTCGTTGATCGGTTCACAGGATCACGAGGATCTGCTCCCATACATCCTCTCGATCAACTCATAGGATCGGGCTTTGCTTTCCTATATCTTCCTGCTCAGTTCCCAATCAGATCTCTGACTTTCGGGATTCTGCTCACCTGGCCTGGATCCTCCTGATTGGCTCACAGGATCACAGGGCTCTGTTCTCATACATCCTCTCAATCGACGCATAGGCTCACGGGGCTCTGCTCTCCTATATTCTCTGGCTCGAATCTCCAACTTTCGAGGTTCTGCTCCCTTACATCATCCGGATTGGCTTACAGAGTCATGAGGCTCTGCTCCCATACATCCTCCCAATCGGTGCACAGGCTCACGGGGCTCTACTATCCTATATCATCCCACTCGGTTCCCGATCGGATCTTCGACTCTCGGGGTTCCGCTCCCTTGCATCATCCGGATTGGCTCATAGGATCACGAGGCTCTGCTCCCATACATCCTCCTGATTGGCACACATGATTGTTAGATAATAGATAGAAGAAAGAAATAGAATAGAAAATAATTATTTCTGGATGATAAGCCAAAGACTTATTTATACAAATTGTCTAACTAATAATGAAAATATTAAATATGACATACAATCATAATAATAATAATAATCATAGTAGTAAATATAATAAATTTGGTAATATTATCTTTTTGCTATCAATCTTTGATTATGATGACAAATATGATAAATTTTAATTGACTAAAATCAATTCGAGATTATTTTTCATAACTATTTTTTTGTTGTCATTACTCTGTTACAACTAAACGGGAGTGATCAAGCGTTGAGTTTGATTGTTAACTTAGTAAATATTTATTTAGATAATGACTTGGTGAATAAATCAGCAATTTGATTTTTCGTAGAGACATAAGAAATCAAAAGTTGTTGAGTCACCACACGTTCGAGAACAAAATGAAAATCAATCTCCACGTACTTGGTATGAGCATGAAAGACTGGATTTGCCACAAGATAAATTGCTCCTATATTATCATACCAGATTTTGGATGTAGCTGGTGGAGAAAAATATAATTATGAAAGAAGATATTAGAGCCAATTAATTTCGGATGTCGCACTAGCAATAATTTTGTATTCAGCTTCAGTACTAGAGCGAGAGATTATAGATTACTTCTTTGGGAGCCAAGAAATAAGATTTTGTCGAAGAAATATTACATATCCACTAGTCGAACGTTTGTCTTCAGGAGATCTAACCAAATCTGTATCACTATAGACTTTCAACTTTAGTGAGGACTGATGATATAAAAAAAAGACCATGTAAAATGGTGTCTTTAAGATAACAAAGAATCCTCTTAACACCTTCCAAATGGTACTCGATGGAAGAATGCATAAATTGATAGACACGATTAACTGCGAAAGCAATGTCAAGTCGTGTAATAGTGGCATATTGTAGGGCACCAATAATACTTCAGTAGATCTGGGGATCAGCCATTAAAGGAGAGGACGAAGGAGCATTAAAATCTCCTTCAATTATTGGTGTGGAGATAGGACGTGTGCCATCCATTTTAGCTCATTGAAAAAGTCCAGTGATATATTTGCTCTGAGAGAGAAGACAACCTTCAGCATGTGGAAGAAACTCAATGCTAAGGAAAAAATGAACCTTCTCGAGGTCCCGAATCGGAAACTCTAGATTAAGAAGATTGAGGAAAGAAGAGATGTCTTCTTGATCACTTCTAGTTATTAAAATATCATCCACATAAATTAAGAAAAATATGATAAATTTTCCATTGCATTTTTAGAATAGCGAAGAGTTAGTTTTTTATCCAGAAAAATCCTGAATGTGAAGTCAATTAGATAGACGATAAAACGATGCATGAAGTGTTTGTCGAAGACCATATAAAGATTTTTTAAGTTTACAAACATGGGTTGAAAGTTGTTAGTGGATGAAACTTGGTGGTTGCTCCATAAAAATAATTTCTTCAAGTTGACCGTGAAAGAAATTATTGGAAACATCTAATTGTTGTATCAACCAATTGGAACTAATAGCTATAAACAGTAATAATCTGATAGTTGTAATTTTGACGACCGGACAGAAAAGTATCATTAAAGTCAATACCTGATTGTTGGCTAAAACCTTTTGCAACTAGGTGAGCTTTGTAGCGTTCAATGGATCTATCTGCATGATACTTAATTAGGTAAACTCATTTAGAGCCTACAATATTCATAGACGGAGTACGAGGAACTAAGATTCATGTTTCATTACGGAGAAGAGAATCAAACTTGGTTTTTGGACCCCGTGGTAGTTTTGATGTGATCAACCAAGTTGGTTAGGTCCTGTTGTGTTTGATCCCTGTGTCTGAGTGTGCAGGAGCTTAGGAACACAGGAAGTCGAGCGGAAGACGCAGCTAGCGAGAAGGACGGCACGGGAAGGGAGCCGACGGGCTCGGTGCGTCCGAAGGACGAGAGAGCTGCCGAAGAGTACTCTGGTGGGCGTGAAGAGCGTGCGCGGCGTTCGAGGAACGTTAAGTCGGGACGGAAGGCTGCTCGAGGAAAAGGCCGGGAATTGGGTTCGGGTGAGCCCTATTCCGGTTGGCCGCAATCACCAAAAAGAACGGAGCGTCGGAAGCTGGAAAAATCAAGCTGGAACTTGAGCTGCCAGCTTGGAGGCGCCTTCAACCCTGTTGAAGGCGCCTTCAACAGGTCACTTTTGACCGTTTGCGTTGTGGATAAAGTTTTATCCGCTGACCGAGCTGGAGGCGCCTTGAACCTTGTTGGAGGCGCCTTGGACCCTTGGGATAGACTTTCCAGGAGCTATAAAAAGGCCCCTTGAGCTAGGAATTCAAGTATAACTCAAGCAATCAATCTATAAGCAATTCCTAGCAGTAGTTCTGAGCAATTAGAGTGTAAAAGGCTTCTCCGCCTTCAGAGAAGGAGAATTTTCTTAGTGCGCTTTTCACCGCCCTGGATTAACAACCCTCTTGGTTGTAACCAGGTTAAATTTCTATTTCTGCTTCTATTTTTTGTCTCTACTATTTTTCTACTGCATTTATTCTGAGTTGAAATCCAAGGAGGGTAGTTTCATTTTTGTTTATAGCAATTCACCCCCCTCTTGCCGGTCTCCGCTGCACCAATAATTGGTATCAGAGCCTGATCGCCTCAGAAGGACTAACCGCCAACTGAAGCACTACGATCAAGATGATGGCCGGAGCGAACATCCATCCCCCGAAGTTCGACGGAGACTTCGCCACATGGAAGCGTAAAATGGAGGTATTTTTTAAAACCCGAATTTGACATTCTGTTAATAATGAAATATGGCTATGCAGTTCCGAAAGATAAGGAGGAAAATACCTGAACGAAAAAGGAGCAAGCAGATTTCGTCGCCAACAGAAAGGCTGAGTTCCACCTACTCAGCGTTCTACCGCCGCAGGAGGTAAATCGGATCGGGGAAAAATTCCTGGAGCTTCACGAAGGTACTTCCGAAGCGAAGCTAGCGAAGCGCGACATCCTCCGGAACCAGTTAACGAACCTCCGGATGAACCAAGGCGAGAAGGTAGCACAACTCCAAGAGAGAATCAAGGAGCTGATAACGCAACTAACGAACCCTGGAGAAGAGGTAACCAACCGAGATTCTATCCGATACGCGCTCAATGCCTTCCCGAGAACTCCAGAGTGGGCCTCCTTAGTAAATGCGTACTACATCTCTAAGGACCTCGAGATAAGTACATTAGAACAATTATTTTCGACTTTTGAACTTCACGAATCTCGAGTTTCAGAGCCAAATGGAGTAGAGAAGACCAGTCAGAACATAGCTCTAAAGGCAAAAGTAAACGGTTCTGACTCCGAAGCCTCAGTCGATGAATCCGAAGTGGCACTACTGGTAAGACGCTTCAATAAGTTTTTCAGTTCTAATAAATTTAAATCGCAGAGACATCATCGAAAGAAGAGGACGGTTTGTTGCTGTTGTGGTTCGTTGCTACAACTGCAACGAAGAAGAGCACATCAAGAAGGACTGCCCAAAATTGAAGAGAAAGGAGAAAGAAAAGGAAAAGCCAAAATACAAGAAACCAGAACCCTCCAAGCACAAGAATCTGAAGGCTACTTGGTCAGATTCGTCAACCTCTGAGTCGGACATCGAAGAATTCTCAGGGTTAGCGCTATTGGCGAACCATCAACCGGAAGAAGACTCAAGCTCAGAGATGAGCATCGATGAAGGGGGAGGAACATCAGAAGAAGAAAGCAGCAGTGAAGGGGGAGCGTCACCAGATCAGGTAAGTAAGGTACGCAATCTAACTGTTAGCTAGAGCCCTAGAGCCAATCATTTGATGATTGTATTATGAACTTATTGTATCATATTTTTTATATTAATAAAGGCATTTGTTTGGTTATTATACTTACTTGTATTGGTGCCAAATAAACTAAGTATAATAACGTCCTTGAGTAGAAGGTTCTTACCTATATCAATCGATTGGTTGAATCGATAGTGAGATGATATAGGGAACACTACTCTAAATCATTCCTAGTCGAGTATTAACATTCAGGGACAATGTTAATGCAATAAGACTAGCATGTAGGTCAACTCGATGACTTAATCTCACAAGTCATGGATATAGAGATATCAAGTTGACACATGGGTATACATTAGAGAATGTATACTGAATGACCCGCCATGAGAAAGTATCATGGATCGTTATATGAGTGTCATATACTTTCTCATGTGGCTATTAGTATGACTACTAGTCCTTAGACCTGAAGTCACCATGGTTCCCTACATAAGGAGTTATGTACTTTGGTTTCGTCAAACGTCACCCGTAACTGGGTGGACTATAAAGGCGATTACTGGGTATGTAACAAATTATGCGGAGGGATGTGAGTGATGTAGATGGGATCTATCCCTCCTATATGACGGGAGAGACATCGGTATTCTTGATAGAGTGAGACCACGAAGTGCATGGCCATGCCCAAATGAGTCAATATAGGATATTGAGCTCATTTGATTTAGTGAGTCTACTTGGAGTTCAAGATTTAGATTGGTCAGAGGATGACACGGTCTATGCCTCACATTGATCAATCTAGATGTCTAGGATAGAAGGACACTTGTCATATATTGTGAGGAGTCACAATTAGTAGTCACAAGGTGATGTTGGATCTCAACATTTCTTGTAACTTGGGTAGCAATGATGTATTGCTAGATGCCGCTCATTGCTTATGTTTTTAAAGGAGTTTAGAAACATTGCCAACGTTACAAGAACCTATTGGGTCACACACAAAGAACAAGTGGATGGAGATTAGGTTCATAGGATGAACCAATTGGATTAGGTTCATATGATGCACCAAGGATTGGATTTGGAAATTAGACTTATTGAGTTAGACTCAATTAGATTCAATTGTTGAATAGGTCTAATTTAAATTTGATTCATTAAGTCAATTTATATTAATGAATTGAGATCCATTAGATTGAAATTGGCTTGAATCAAAGAATGAATTCAACTCAACATGGAAAAGATTTGGTCAATTTTGACTTGACCAAAATGGGAAGTTGAAACATCAAGTTTGACTTGATGAATTGCCACTTCATGGAGGATGACTCATCCTACATGGAAGCCACATCATCTCCTAGTTGTCAAGGAGGTTACAATCCTCCATTTAATTTGGCCGGCCACATTAAATGAGGGGGTTACCCATGTGTGGCCGGCCACATAATGAAAGGGGTTTTCATTTTTGGTGGCATATTGATGTGGTGGTAATTATTCCATCTTCTTCCTAGCTTCTTCCTCCTCCTTTGCTGTGGTTTCCGTGAGCTTTCATGGAGGGAGAAGGTGTATGAGTTGTGTTCCAAGAAAAGGGTGAAGTGAAGGTCACAAAGGAGGGTACCTAGAGGATTATGTGAGATCCCTTTTTTCTTTCTCTCCTTTCTCCCCTTTTTAAATCCTACCCGAGAGCCCTAGAAAGTGCTAGCACACTTGGGTTCTCTCTTCTCCATCCTTGTGTGTTAGAGAACACACCTTTTTCGTGTGGATATCACTAGAGAGTTGTCTACGTTGACAACTTCGAGATCCGGCGTACCGTTGGACGAGCGGGATTTGCGAGGGCACGCTTCGAAGGTAAAATATTTTTCCTTTGTAGATCTACTGTAGATCATAGTTTAAAACTCGTACTCATGTTTTCGAAAAGTTTTCTTCGCACGAGATCCAATGGCTAGGGTGATTCGGGGTTTCCGCGACACGAAAACGGGATTTTCGCGGCCCGAAAAATCCAACAGTGGTATCAGAGCCACGTGCGAAGACTTGTACGAGTTTAATTAGTATTTTTATGAAAAATATGCATACTGTAACATTCTGTGAATTTCCTAATTTTTATGATTTTATGGGTATTTTTCTCGTAGAAGCGAAGCACAAGTGTTTTTACACTTGTAGGCTTCGACTACCGAGAAGAATTTTCCGAAACGGCAATGTTTCGACCCAAATCGTTTTGGGACAGCGGACTAAGGCGCTCTTGGATCGCTTAGGAGCAACTCGTGATGGTTAGATCGCGGGTAGGGGTACTGCCCCTAACCCCGCAAGGGGATTTGCTCTGCGATTGCGCCCGAAATCGCTAATCGGGACCGCTTGGAAAATTTACTCATAAAATCTGTAAAATTATGAAAAATTACAGAAAAATTATGAAAAATATATAATTTTGAATTATATATTATTTTTGTGATAGTCATGGCCCAAAGACCCAATTTGATTGGACAATTGTGTTGTAATTCATAATACGGCCTGCGTGCCGTTATGTGATGTGCGTGCTTGTATTTTTATTTTTTTATTTTATTTTCGCGACCTGCGCATCGTGCCTTTCTCTTATATTCTGGTTGTAAATTAGATTTAGACTCGAATGTAACTTGAGTTTCAAAATTGTAATGTACAAAATTGGAGCTGTGGAAGGTCCACTCGAGACGGAGTTACGAGGAGGGCGCGAGCAACACAAGGTGGTCAAATGAAGAAGCTTGAGAAGCTGTTGACCTTAGGTTGACCATCCGATCTTCTCATTGGCTTGAGAAGATCGTAGTAGGGCCATGACATAATCACAAAAAATATTTGATTAATTATTTAGTTAATTGTTTTGTGTGTAAGTGATGCATGCTAGTTAATTAAGTAATTAATTAGTGCCTTACGATTATATTAGATCTAAGTCATGCACATGATGCACCCTTCGATTAGATTAGATCTATCGAGTATATGATATGCATTATCGTTTAGATTAGATCTAAATCACGTCAACTCGTAATGCCTACCATGCCGTGATACCTACCACTACCTCGATCGCATGTTGTTGTTGAATCTGCCAAAGCAGAGCAACACATAATATCTTGGTAGGGTACGGAGGGACAATCTTGGTCCCGTCTATCAACGCATGGGTGAGTACAACTCAATTAGATTGAGTATTCCTAGTTAACTCGGTTGGATCGAGTAAAACTATAGGCATTCTTCCAACAGTTGGAAAGATAGGTCAAAATCACATATATATTAACTCTCGGGCGTCTTAGCCAAAGCTAACTCGAGTTTTAATATAAATGCGGATTTTATCCTATAAACAAGAGTTGCATAGAGATGTAATTGGTAATCGTTACCTACCGATCATACTAAGCCTTGGCCGTATTGTTGGGACCGAAAAGTAGCTAGAGGGGGGGGGGGTGAATAGCTCGTCGTTGGCTCGTTGCTCGGCGTTGCTTGTTTCTTCAAAGATGCGCAGCGGAAAATACAGAAACAAACCACACAACGCTAACAAGGTTGGTTTACTTGGTATCCACCTCACAAGAGGTGACTAGTCCAAGGATCTACACCTACACACACACCCTCCACTAATAAAACTCTCCTTTATGGTAACTACCAAGGGCGGAGAAGCCCTACAAGACTCAATACAAGAAGAAAGGGAAAGGTAATGAAATACAAGCTTACAAGCTTACAATGAGAGCAAAAACCCTAACCCTAGTTTCTTCTTCTTGCTTTGATCCACCTCTTGACTTGGAAGAACCTCCAAGAGCCTTCAAGAACTGGCGATCTCGAGCTTGAGAAGAGCTGTGTAGAAGCTGGTGAAGATCTGAAATGAATCGGTAAAGAGATACCACAGCCATCGCACGCCTGCAGCTCAAATACGACGCAATGGTCGGATCCCGATCGATTCGAAAACTCCCAATCGATCGGGGAGGCTTTAGATTGATCCACGGATCGATCCAGAGCGCCTCTGTGCTCTGGAGAAAACGCCTGGATCGATCCACGGATCGATCCAGTGCTTATCGCGCGAACCGGCAGCGTCCCAATCGATCGACTGATCGATTGGGACCTCTGGATCGATCCACGGATCGATCCAGAGGCTCTCTGTTTGCTGGGAAAGGCATGGATCGATCCATTGATCGATGGATCGATCCAGCTTCTGGATCGATCCACCGATCGATCCAGCTCTTGGTTTTTGCCCAAAACCAAGTCCCAAGCCTCTCAATCCAACATTCGGTCAACCTTGACCTATTGGTATATCATGCCTAGCATCTGGTCACTCCCTTGACCTGCCAGGACTCCCCACCAAGTGTCCGGTCAATCCCTTTAACCCACTTGGACTTTTCTCTTCGTGCCAAGTATCCAGTCAATCCCTTTGACCTACTTGGACTCTCACCAAATGTCTGGTCAACATTAACCCATCTGGATTTCTCTTGCCTGGCTTCACTCACCAGGACTTTTCCCAATTGCCTAGCTTCACTCACTAGGTCTTTCACCTGGCTTCACTCACCAGGATTTTCTTCCTGCCTAGCTTCACTCACTAGGTCTTTCACCTGGCTTCACTCACCAGGATTTTCCTTCTGCCTAGCTTCACTCACTAGGTCTTTCACTTTGCCTAACATCCTAGTTAGGACTTCCCAGTCAAGTATCCGGTCATCCTTGACCTACTTTACTCTTCTTCAATCAACCTTACATTGTCAAACATCGAAACCCAAACCAAGACTCAAGCTTGGTCAACCAGGTCAACCTTGACCTGAGGGATGTTGCACCAACAATCTCCCCCTTTTTTATGTTTGACAATACCAACACTATCACTTACAATACCACATGTAAGTTAGGCTAATCCCATAGCCTAAACCTTCTTCATGCCACTAGGTAATGAATACATAAGTTAAGCCCTTCATTCTCCCCCTAAGAGGGCAAACTCCCTCTAGGTGATAAAAGCCTAACTTACTCCCTTTCATTCTCCCCCTATTGGCACACATCAAACCATGCCCCATTTTTGGGCACACATCAACAAATTCACTTGTTGAAAACTCTCCCCCTGAAGAGTTGCTCATCGTTGTTCACAACTTCACTCGTTGTGAGCAACACGATAATGAAGGTCCCATACCCTTCATTATCCTTAACCCTACATTCTCCCCCAATGTAGGCAAATGCCCATCCTTGAGCATTATCCACTTGAAGCCACTTGAACAATGAGGATATCCACTCCCCATTAAAGTTCAAACGCTCAACCTTGAGCATGTTCTTAACGGAAGGTTAACCACCTTCCAAGGTTTGTGAAAAATAATTTTCATGTCTTTAAAAAGTCCCTCCCCTAAAGACATGGTGGTAACTTCTGTCATTGCACCAACAATGACTTGGAATCCCTAAAACTTTAGGAAACCCAATTTTAGAAGTTTTGAGGTTCAAATATTCAAAATTTGAAACAAACCTCAACCTAAACTTCAACTTAGCCTTCCTTAACCAATCCATCCATGTTTTCCACACGAAAACACCCTTTTTATGTATACAAATGTATTTTCAGGGGTTTGGAATGGTTACCTAGACTAAAATAGGTTCAAAATGCTGAAAATAAGCTTTCCTAGCCAAAATCAGCATCTTCAATCGATTGGAGTTGGGTTACAATCGATTGAACCCTACTGAATCGATCCACTGATCGATTCAGTCTTCTTGGATCGATCGGCTGATCGATCCAGCGAGCTTCTGCTCGCGAGAAATGCCTTCTCAATCGATCAACTGATCGATTGAGGCACTCCAATCGATCCACTGATCGATTGAAGGCCTGAAATTGCTGAAATTCAATTTCAGCCAATTTCAGAAACCCCTAGAAAATTCTACAAAATTCTAAAAATCGTAAAAATTTGTGTAGACATTATTTAGGGTATAATTTATCATGGAAAAATAGTTTTCTATGAAAATACATCATATTTTCAAAGATTAACACAAACTTGAGAACTTGCAAAAACTTTAGTGTTTTCTTCAAGTTTGTGTCTAACTATTCAATGGTGATTACTATCAAAAGATAGCCTTCACCAAGGTTTTCCAAAATCATTTTAAACAACATTTTCAAAACCAATATCCCACCATGTTCCTTGGGCTTAATGCACATGACTTGTACATTAGCTTTCCCAATGATGGAAAAACACATAACTATGTGTTTTGATGAACCTAAAGCTCTAAAGAATGCACTAAATCAACATCTTGAGTTTTGTTCATCATCCTAACATCTCACTTGTATCTAATGTGCACTAAAACACATACAAGTCATCTTATAGGCCTTTGTGAGATGTAAATTTGGTTTTGCCCTAATCTAGGGATCATGCATCTCTATTTAGGCATTTTGAGTGGTGAACATCCACCAAGGATGTTACTTGTTGATTCCACTTGTGTATAAATACCACTTGTTGGTATGCCACTTGTTGATATACCACTTATTGGTATAACTTATATATAAATGCCATTTGTTTATACCATTTGTTGGTAAAATCATTTGTCCTTAATTTTAAGGAAATCAAACTAAAAGCATGATTAATGTTATGGCATACATCAATATAACATATCTTTCAAAAGAAAGAGTCCTATAACTACATGATGTATGTATGACATGACATGGTATTTTTGTATTTTTCACAATAAAGGAATGAATGCAAAATACAGAACTAAATATGATGTCATGGCATATCATGGGCAAACAATCATGGCAATGTTTAGCATAAACAGAATATACCTAGATTACCTATCTAAGTATCCTTAACCACTTAGCTAACTCAAAATATACCACTTGTTTTAACTTAAAATGGTAAACCTAGATTGCCATAAATGCTTCAAGAAAATGCCAAAACCCAAATTGACATTTCTATTTCTCTTGATTTGTTTATGCCACTTAAAAATTAAGCATATCCTCAAATGTTGGCATATACCATTTTTCCTCAAGAGTAACACTTTAAATTAAAGCTCAGATTGCCTTAAGGTTCTAAGAGAATACCAAAATCCCAACTTGGTATTTCTCTAGGTTTTCCCAATTTATGCCATTTTAAGACAAAATCAATTTTTCCACCATTAGGCACATTTTACTCTTTCAAGGAGTAAGTAATAATTCCATTTCATTTTCAAAGGTTAACAAAAACCTTGAAAATGCTCCTTGAGTGTCAATTTCCTCAAAGTTGGGTTAACTACCCTTCTAATCGGAGTTGACACTCTCTAACCCATCTATGGGGTAGAGAAAATGCTTCTAGGAACCCAACACCTATTGGTGCTCCTTGGATGCTCTAGGTACTCACTAGGGATAACTTCCCTAGATACCTTCCTAGTGACCTTGTTGGGCTTCTTAGAAGCCTTGGTCACATTTTCTAGGTCAACTCTAGGGATAGCCTCCCTTGTGACCTTGTTGGTGACTTTCTTAGACTTCTTAGAAGTCTTAGTCACTTTGGTTGCAAAGATACTTCTAGGGATATCTTTCCTTGTATCCTTGACTTGACCTCTAGGCTTAGGGTTTGTTCCATAACTATATGGAACCCTATGATAACTAGGCACATCATTTTTTGCTTTGGTTTTGTATCCCAAACCTCTATGGCCATTTGATGGCTTTTGTACCCCTAAACCTAGGTTATGCTCATTTTGCCCTAATAGGATATTTTCTAATCTTTTTAGGGTCTTTTCTAATTTATCAAGTCTTGACCTCAAGCCTTGATTTTCCCTCACTAAGTCCTTAGTATTTGATTTTTCATTTGATCCATGAGCATTTTTATTCTTGGGCTTGTATCTATTATCCTTAGTGTTCTTGCCCAAATATCTATCTACCTTCCTAACCTTAGGTTGGGTAGTCTTGGCATGTAGGGCCACATGTTTTTCCTTAATGCCCTCATGCTTTCTATTCTTATGGTAAATTGCATTAAAATGATAAAAATTAGAACTATCATGCTTTTTACCATAATGTAAAGGGGTAGGCTCAATAAATGTTACCTTCTTCTTTATCTTGGAGGCTCCCCCTTGACTAGTGCCTCCTTGAGCCTTGACTATCTTCTTCCCCTTGGGGCATTGACTTCGGTAATGCCCTTTTTGTTGACACAAGAAGCACACAATGTGCTCCTTGCTCTTCTTTGTCCCGGGGGTGGTCTCCGTGGGCTTCTCCTTGCCCTTTTGTGTCACTTGACCCTTCTTCTTGGCCAAGTTGGGACACTTGCTCTTGTAGTGCCCAATTTCCCTACACTCAAAACATATTATATGATTTTTATTTTTAATTGAAACATTTATACCTTCTTGTGTAGGGATGGCACTTGCTCCTCCATTTGATATTTCTTGAATTTTGGAGGTGGCACCATCTTCTTCTTCTTCACTTGACCCAGATGTGGAGGCCTCTTCTTGCTCCGGGTTCATTGATCTACACTCCCCCTCAATCCTAGAGGTGGAGGCTTCATCATCTTGTACATGGAACAAGGAGTATGCTCCCTCCTTGTTCTCTTCATTGCACTCCCTCGAAGATGAAGCTTCTTCTTGGACTTCTTCTTCGGAGGTTGAGCATCCCTCAACCTCGGAGTCCTCCTCTTGGTCTTGCTCCAAAGAGTCACCCTCTCTGGATTCTTCTTGCTCTTGTACAGTGGAGGGAATCTCTTCATGAAGCTTGGCCAATTTACTTCATAATTCCTTTGCATCTTCAAATTCTCCAATTTTGCAAAGGATGGTGCTTGGCAATAAATTGACCAAAAGCTTGGTCACATTGTCATTGGCCTCGCACCTTTGGACTTGCTCTTGGCTCCACTTGCTCCTCTTGAGAACTTTGCCCTTTGAGTTTGTTGGAGTCTTGAAGCCTTCCATAAGAGCAAACCATTGCTCTATCTCCATCATAAGAAAATTTTCGATTCTTGATTTCCAAGAATCGAAGCTCGTGGAAGTGTATGGTGGAGCCACCCTCGTGTCGAATCCGAGCCCATCTCGGAATTCCATTGTAGAAGTTGAGCTTTTGAATTTCTTTGACTTTGACAATTTTGCTTCAACTTCTTCACCCTCTAGCTTTTCTTGTTATGCTTGACCCTTCCGGCGATGATTCCGGTGAAGAGCGGCCTCGCTCTGATACCACTTGTTGGGACCGAAAAGTAGCTAGAGGGGGGGGGGGGTGAATAGCTCGTCGTTGGCTCGTTGCTCGGCGTTGCTTGTTTCTTCAAAGATGCGCAGCGGAAAATACAGAAACAAACCACACAACGCTAACAAGGTTGGTTTACTTGGTATCCACCTCACAAGAGGTGACTAGTCCAAGGATCTACACCTACACACACACCCTCCACTAATAAAACTCTCCTTTATGGTAACTACCAAGGGCGGAGAAGCCCTACAAGACTCAATACAAGAAGAAAGGGAAAGGTAATGAAATACAAGCTTACAAGCTTACAATGAGAGCAAAAACCCTAACCCTAGTTTCTTCTTCTTGCTTTGTCCGCCTCTTGACTTGGAAGAACCTCCAAGAGCCTTCAAGAACTGGCGATCTCGAGCTTGAGAAGAGCTGTGTAGAAGCTGGTGAAGATCTGAAATGAATCGGTAAAGAGATGCCGCAGCCATCGCACGCCTGCAGCTCAAATACGACGCAACGGTCGGATCCCGATCGATTCGAAAACTCCCAATTGATCGGGGAGGCTTTGGATTGATCCACGGATCGATCCAGAGCGCCTCTGTGCTCTGGAGAAAACGCCTGGATCGATCCACGGATCGATCCAGCGCTTATCGCGCGAACCAGCAGCGTCCCAATCGATTGGCTGATCGATTGGGACCTCTGGATCGATCCACGGATCGATCCAGAGGCTCTCTGTTCGCTGGGAAAGGCCTGGATCGATCCACTGATCGATCCAGCTCTTGGTTTTTGCCCAAAACCAAGTCCCATGCCTCTCAATCCAACATTCGGTCAACCTTGACCTATTGGTATATCATGCCTAGCATCTGGTCACTCCCTTGACCTGCCAGGACTCCCCACCAAGTGTCCGGTCAATCCCTTTGACCCACTGATAACCATGATTTTGCTATATTGTTTTAATTCATAATGCATATTTTTCATGATCTTTCATAGCTTAATATCGTATTTTACATCATATTTCATAATTGCATTTAAATTTGGACCTAATTGCAAATTAGCCTAATTTCATGGTATTTGATGCTGATAATTGTTTATTATTTTGTAGGCATCAAAAGGGTCATGGACCCGATCAAGTCAGACCGCATTTGGGCTTAAATCAAGGGCTTAATGAGGCGATTACACCTTGGAGCTATTTGGACCGTTCATCTACAATCAAGTAGATCTGAGCCATCCGTCAAGCATCTGGTCCATCCGACCTAATAAGGAGCAGATCTAGTCCATTGATGAAGATCCGGAAGTTTTGATTCAGATCCGAGATGATCCAACCGTTGATCGAGCCCAAATCAATCTGGAACGTCCGATCAGATGAGGAGAGGTTTAAAACATTTGAGAAGCTACAGTGCTTCCCTGGGCTCGACGTTTTCGCGACACAGTGCATTCTTCTTCTTCTCCGCGTCGCTGAGCTTCCCATTCCATTCTCCAGATCTGAGGGCAAAAATTCTTCATCAGCGGAGATACTAAGTGGCCGGCGTTCATCTTCCGAGGGCAGAGAGTGATCGAGGGAGGTTTCTCGATTGCGCCTTGACTTTGTTCCACCGCCGTGATCCTGTGCAAGGGAGGTTTCTTGTTCAGCGATTTTCACAGTCAACAGAGCTTGAGGGGAGGTTTCCGATAGCTACTGAACCTTTTCCGACTTCCATTCCACAGCAACACTGAGTCGATTTGGCCAATTGATCCAGGTTGCGATTTCACAGAGTTGAACTCTGTTTTATTCGGTTGGTGTGATCATCAGGTAGATGTGAGCTTAAGGGGAGGTTTCCAAGAGTCGTGAGCACCTTCTGATGATAGTTGTAAGCTTGGAGATCGTTGTTGGATGCTTGAGGGGAGGTTTCCGATGGCATCACTGTTCAACAGCAGATTTGAGGAGTTTTGAGCTTGGATCTAAATTGTGGAATGCTAGGGTTTGGTTTTCTTTATTTCTTTCTTTGCTTTGTCTTTGAAACTAGCTCAGATCATCAGATCTGATTCATTTCCCTTATCATTGCTTCTTGTTTCAGTTTATTGCAGTCCCTGTTTCTGATTTACTGCTTTGCAAACCCCATTTCTGATTTCTAATTGTAATTCTGCTTACCTTTGCACTTCTGCAATTCTAACCAGAATTTAACTGATAACTTAGTTTAAAACCTAATTCTAGTTTTAATTTAATGTTTTAGTTCACAAGTTAGAGATAGTTTCAATTCAAAAATTTAGAGAACATTTGTTCAATGCTTGGAATTGTTGAGAATGTGAATTGAATTTAGATGTCGAATGTATCACTTTGTTGAGTGAGAGTGAGAGCTGAAGATTTGTTTGAGTTTGATTGGTGAGGTTGATTGTTACTGAAAATAGGATGCTAGTTCGGTTTCTAGAAGTGTAATGAGCTTTTGAGTTTCATAATTACTGTGATTGTGAATTTAAGAGATAATAATGGATCTATTTGATTTAATGATGTTTTGGGAGCTAAACTTAATGGATGCTAATATGATGAACTGGAAAAGAATCAAGTTAGATGAGAACAACATTTCTTTGATGCTATTCTTGACTTAGTTGAAGTTAGATTTTGATTGGAACCAATTCTAGAATTCACACTTTTTGCTAGTAACCCTTGGAAAAAAAATACGACTTGGGACTCGTTGCTACAACACTTGTTTATATTTTAATGAGTTTCAATTTTAATTAATTTGATGTGCCACGTGACATGCAAAATGGCCAACACCAAATTTTGACGCCGTTGCCGGGGAAACTAACTAGTAGTGTGTGTTGATTTTAGATTGATCATTGATTGATTTTATTTGTTAGCATGTTGATTGATTTGATTGCTTATTTCTCTTTTGTATTTTCATGTTGGGTTGTTCTTGAATTATTAATTGCTTTTACTGTTCATGTTTTCATGAGATTGAAACTTTATGCTCTAGAGTCTTCTAACATTGAGTTCTAGTGTTGTAGTGTAATACAGGAGATTTCTTTAGCATGGATCCATATTTTCAGAATTTTGGAGGTGGAATGGAGAGTTATCAGTGTTTTCAGCCTGAGTATCAGTTTTACCCAAACATGGATCAACAAAATAGGTATGAATCATTTTCTAATGGTTTTAATGCTAATTGGGTGGATAATTCATGTTTCAGGTATGAAAGTGCACAAGGACAATTTGTTGAGCCATATCCAATTTACCAGAGTTCGTTTGGGTTCCAAGAAGTTTCAACAAATTTTTTACCACAACCTTTTCAATAGAACGAACTTCAAATGGATGAATCAACATGGAAACTCAAGGAGATCATGCAACAAATGAGTGAGCACCAAGAGCAACAATTCTCAAGGATACAGAATATACAGAATCAGTTAGATCTGATTGCATCATCTATTCATCAGTTACAAAAACAAAACGCCAATGAAGAGATGGATTGTGGAGATCTTGTCAGGCCTAACACTGCATCTACTTCTTCATTTGATTCTTTAAGTACTTTTTTTTGTTGTGATGATGTAGTTGAAAATATTTTTGATTCTACTAATGATGTTGCTCTAGATGTTGTGAATGATGCAGGATTTGAAAATTTAATTGTGGAAGATGATTTAAGTGTAGGGGAGTAAGCTGTTTACTGGAAGCATTACCTCAAGAACCACCAAAAGTTGAAGATGTAAGTGTAGAGACTTGTGCTATGGAGCCAAGCACCCAAGGATCACCATATGAGGATGTACATTCACCAGAACCACAATTTGAGCCATATCATGATGAAAAGGAGGTAACAATCACCACTCCAGGTACCTTTCAACATGAAAAGGTGAGTTTTTCTTGTGATTTATCAGAGAATTTCATAAAGGTACCATTTATTGATTTTATTAGTTGTGATTCATTTCTTGATATATTTTCTACCCACACTAAAATTCTCCTATTTTCTTTTTACCCCACATGCGTGTGGGAGATGTTTTCTTTGATTGATGTTGTAGGAGAACACAAGCTTCCAGAGTGGATGCTTGAACTGAACCGCCTCCGTCCTCCAGAAAAAGCTTGGAAAAGAAAAATGAAGAATAAAAAGAATTTTAGTAGAACAACGATTACTCCATTTCCGGCGTGGATTCTTTTACTAAATCTTCTTCGACCACCGAAATTTAAGGGGAGTTGTTTCTAATTTTGTTTTCTTATGCATTTTAATTCATGTTTTGTTAATAAATTTTTTTTTATGCATTTCTTTAGTTACATACTTTGCAATTGCGCTTTATTTTTACATTTTGCATTTTATTTCCACATTTACTTCCATACTTTGCATTTAGTTTGGTATACATAGCATGTCATTTGAATAAAGTCTCCATGGGAATTTTCTATGTAATATTTTTAAGATGGTAAAAGTTTCTTAAATTGGATCATCAATTTTAGGTCATTGGACATGATTGGATACTCTACTTATATGATATTGGTTAATTTGGTGGTGGATTCCAATTTGATCAATTGGGCTTGTTTGCATGAATAATACCTAGAGAGGACCACTTTAAGCCTAAACACTATTATATTCTTGTGTGGCATGCACTCATAGCAATTGAAACTCTAGAACTTGCTTAGTTTCTTTTCAAAGTCACAATAGCATAGGTGCATGGAAATTGAGGATTTAGTCAATTTTTGTTCCCTCATGATTTTTAAATTCCCTTCCTCACAATTTTCTTGAAATATTCTCATCTAGCATTCTAATTCCTAATTCTCTTTGCTTGTCATATTTCTTTTATTTTGTTGAGAGTTTTGGATTAATTACTTGATGAGTTAGCTTGACTAAGATGGACAAGGTTTTAAGTGTGGGGGAGGAATAATAAGATGATAAATTTCTGGAAATATTAAAGGTGTTATAATGATTTCCGAAATTTTGGCACAATTACTTGATTATGGAGTTGTTTAGTGAAATTTTGAAGCTGAAAATTATGTATGCTGATTTGTGCCAATTGTGGGCCAACTTCTTCTTTAAATTCACAAATCATTGAGAAATGCAAGTAAATGTATTGTATGCTGAATGACAAATGGGGTACCATTCTTTCCAAGCTTTCATTGAATTGAATGGAATGCCATGAGATCTGAAAACAAAAAACAGAATTGAAAATGCAGAGTTGAAGGTCTTCATGTTCCAAAATTTCTGCTATGGTGTGCTTCAATTTCATTTGGTTCTTTTTCCATGTAACGTGAACATAGTCTTGAATGGGTAAGGAAAATGAATGGCAATCACAGAAGAAGTATGTCAGAATTCAAGTTTAGCTTTAAGAAGGAATTAAGAAGACAAAGACTTTTGGTACCAAATGCAGAAACTAAAAGCAAGAAACTGCTGGAGACAGTGAGCATGTGCAGCCATTGGAAGCAATTGTCATGAGATCAACATTCAAAATTCAAGTGAGTTCTTGTTTAAGAATTAAGAGATGGAGCTGGAAACTGTCCATAGCATTAAGCTGAGCTGAATTACTGAATTTACCTGCTGAATGTAAAAGGTTTCAATGAAACAAAAGGTTTAAGGGATGTCTGTGTATCTGCTTTTCTGAGAAGTTTGAACTATGAATAAAATTTGAATCTGTTAGTACCAATTCCTAGTGCCATTTGTACAAATTTTGACATTAAGTGGATCCTAATCTTGTCAAGTGTGGGAATCTGAAATATCTTGATTTGGAATTCGGGAAAGATATTAGCATAGAAGAGAGAGTGTTACTGGAATCTGAATCTGATTTTCTGAAATCCGATACTCAAAGGAAGATGTTGCTGGTTTGTGATGTTTTCTGCAGCTAATAAAAGTTATGAATGAATATATCATTTGTTGTTGAAGCAGAACCAAATCTGCTGAAAGAAATTAAAGAAGAATTTTTGAGTTGCTGCAGTGGATTGAATTGCTTGTTGCTGAAGTTTCTGATTCATTGATCACTAATAAAATCTGTTACAGAAATCAAATTCAAGTTAAATGTCTAATTTGGAATCTGGAAATCAGAAACAGAGAAGGGAAGAAAAAGTAAATTCTGCAGAAAGGAAAAGAATTAGCTCAGTTTGATTGAAATCTGAGAATTGCTTTTGAAAATGCATGAGATGGAACTACTCTGTGCCAAGTTGGAAATTAATTGTGATGGGCTAGAGTGGATGGAACTTGGAATTCTTTCGAGTATGTATTATAGGGATCTTAAGAAGCAAGATGAAGAAGTATTGAAGTTTTTGTTGGCTAAACAATGCAAAGTTGATACAAAGTTATGAGGAAAATGTTGAAATTTGCACCTTGCTGTGTGGAAAGGTTTTAAAGCTATTTGTTCATGAAAAAGGTGAAACCCAGCTATCAATTTAGTATTGATTAATGGTTATCTTTCTTTTCCAGTGGTTACAGGATTTTTAGACAGGGAAATTGATACCAAACAGAAACATACAACCGAAATCTGGAACCTGAAACAAATCTGAAACTTGAGTTCTGGATTGCTATTGAAGCAGAAGGTACTAAAAATTAAGCTGAAATGTTTGTGCCAATGCAGGAAAAAAAAAGACGTTAGGACTTAATGCTGATCAAGTGTAGAAGAGAATTTAAAAAGGAAAGAAGTGTGCATCTTTAAAAGGAAATGAATCCAGATTTAAATGTAGATCAGCTTTGTGCCATAGGTAATCTGCTGATTTGAGCAAAGTTTTGTTGCTATTCGATTCTGAAAGGAATGAATTTGAGCTATTTTGATTCATTTTTAAACGTGCTATCATCCAAGGTTTGCTAGCTAGGGGAATTTGGCTGAAATGTATGGGAACAGAATTAATATCAGCAAACTTAAGGGTCCCTGTTTTAGAATCAATAGATTGAAAACTGGGAACTGTTCAAAGGAATGAATCTGAGATGATTGGCTAACTGAATTCTTGATCTGAAATCACTAAAAATATTAACCACGAGTTTAAGAAGTAATTCAAAAGAGGAATGAAAATTGACAAGAAGCTAAAATTTCCAGATTCTAAATTCTGGAATCAGTATTTTAGCCCTGTTTTGTGCCAACAATCCCAGTGCCAAATGATTCCGTTTACCAAGCTGAATTCTATATAAGTTAATTGAAGCTATCTTGGTATCATAATTTTGAAACTTAAGATTAGATGCTGAATTTCTGGAAGTTCTAGCTGGTTGCTGAAGACTGAGATTCAAGTGATAATTCTGGAGTTGGTTGCATCAGTTGTTGCCTCAAAATACTTGCTGTGTGCCAATATTTAAAAGTTGATGAGGATCAACAATACATTGAATTTGAATCCTATCATTGCAATTCTTGGAATTGGAATTTGATTTCTGGAACTGGAAGTTGCAGGATTTTAGAAGTTATATAAGCTGCTGATTTCTGAAATCTAGTATCTATTTAGTCAGTTTTGAAGTATTTTGAAACTTAATCCAACAAGTTGGGCTGTGGCCAGCACTTGAATTTCATTGTGCTTGGATTCCTTCTGAATCTGGAAGGAAGCTTTGAAACATTGTAAACTTGCATCCAAATTTTGATTTCTTGAAGGGTATGACTGATTTAACTGAATTGAATTTGAAGAAGGGTGGCTGAAACAACATGAAACTAGTTTCCTATCATGATGGTGTGGCTGTCTATGAGCTGAGCTATAGCTTTTAGGTTTAGCTTGAGATGTTGTATCCATCTATTATCACCTGCTCTAAATTTATTGAGAAAGTTCGTGAAGATCTTGCACTCTATGTAACAAATGTTTCTCATCTCAGTTCATGATTCTTTTCAAACTGAATTTTATAGAGTCTCGAAGTATCAAGTAGCTCAAATAGTGAGGAGAAATGGCTGCAGTTTTGTGAAATCTTCATAGCAGAAGTGGTTATGCAAAATGCTGGAATTTCTCTGGTTCATCAATTCTGATAATCTAGGTTTGGAAGCTGAATTTTTGAAGTCAGAATCCTTAGTGAAGAGCTCAAGTCTGAGTGATATTTAGATTGTTCTGATTTCAGTTTTGGCATGCTGTAAAGAATGCTGTAATCGAATCTGCTGTAGGTGTTCTATGAAGCTTGATTTGGTTTTCCACCAATGCAATAGAAATGCATATACAGCTAATGAATTCAGAAACTATTTTGTACCAATTGCTGAAATTGATTCTGATCAGGAACCAGTTATCAATTTCATTAAGATTGAACCAAGACTTTGATCCAAACATCTGATCAGTTAAGGACCAAGTTCAGGAATGACCCAACTTTGCGAAAGGGATGTCATTTTACAGAGAAAAAAATATATACACTAAGCAAGAAACTTTGCTGGTCAAGTTGGAATCAGATTTGGTGTGGCTGCTGTGATTTAAGTGAAGTTAAATTTTTAAAATGTGTAGCTGTACATTTGATTGGTTGTGGCTTGAGTAGATTCTGAAATTTCCAGAATTGTACTGTCAAGGAAAGTATCAAGTTTTTGGATACATGTTGTGTTTAATTGTCCGAGACGGACAATATTTTAAGTGTGGGGGAGGAAGCCTTTCTCCATGAGATGATTTGAGATTATTTTTTGAGTTTCAAAGTGTTGGAATTGAAGTGAAAAGTGTTGGAATTGAAGTGAAACAGTAAAAAAAACAGTGAGAAAAAAAGTGAAAAATTTTGGCACATCAAGAGAGTATCAAGTGGAAGATAGAGTATCAAGATTATTTGTTTGCCATCAAATTGAAGGAGAGGTTAGCTTGATATGTTGAATTGGTAATGACAAATGGTATACAACTCTTTTCACATCAAATTGGTCAACTCATCAAGTATACTCCTCCAATACTCTTATCTTCTCATTTTTTTTTCATTAAATACTTTTCTTTTGCCATTTTCATTCACTTTCATTGTTCTTTTTGCTTCCATTTCAATTCTTGATGATTAAATCCTTTTGATTCATGTATGCTATGTTTTATGGTGGTGGAGAATTAGAGAATAAGCAAGCTTATGGTAGTGAAATGTTGTGAGTTGCATTGAGTTGAACTCCACTAATATACATGTTTGAGTGTGAGGGCTAGAATAGGTGAATACCTTGTGAGATTGTAACTTGCTTAATTTTTCAATTGGGTTGAAACCATCATACCTACTGATTATTGTTTGGATTGTATTCATGAATGTTTGTGATCTTTAAGATGACCTCAGTTAATTACCTTTTACTATCTTCTAAGTATTGCTAGGAAATTTTGTGGAGATGATTTGTAGTTTTATTGACTTGTACGGGACGTCCAAGATTAAGTGTGGGGGATTTGATAACCATGATTTTGCTATATTGTTTTAATTCATAATGCATATTTTTCATGATCTTTCATAGCTTAATATCGTATTTTACATCATATTTCATAATTGCATTTGAATTTGGACCTAATTGCAAATTAGCCTAATTTCATGGTATTTGATGCTGATAATTGTTTATTATTTTGTAGGCATCAAAAGGGTCATGGACCCGATCAAGTCAGACCGCATTTGGGCTTAAATCAAGGGCTTAATGAGGCGATTACACCTTGGAGCTATTTGGACCGTTCATCTACAATCAAGTAGATCTGAGCCATCCGTCAAGCATCTGGTCCATCCGACCTAATGAGGAGCAGATCTAGTCCATTGATGAAGATCTGGAAGTTTTGATTCAGATCCGAGATGATCCAATCGTTGATCGAGCCCAAATCAATCTGGACCGTCCGATCAGATGAGGAGAGGTTTAAAACATTTGAGAAGCTACAGTGCTTCCCTGGGCTCGGCGTTTTCGCGACACAGTGCATTCTTCTTCTTCTCCGCGTCGCCGAGCTTCCCATTCCATTCTCCAGATCTGAGGGCAAAAATTCTTCATCAACGGCGATACTAAGTGGCCGGCGTTCATCTTCCGAGGGCAGAGAGTGATCGAGGGAGGTTTCTCGATTGCGCCTTGACTTTGTTCCACCGCCGTGATCCTGTGCAAGGGAGGTTTCTTGTTCAGCGATTTTCACAGTCAACAGAGCTTGAGGGGAGGTTTCCGATAGCTACTGAACCTTTTCCGACTTCCATTCCACAGCAACACTGAGTCGATTTGGCCAATTGATCTAGGTTAATTGTAATTCTGCTTACCTTTACACTTCTGCAATTCTAACCAGAATTTAACTGATAACTTAGTTTAAAACCTAATTCTAGTTTTAATTCAATGTTTTAGTTCACAAGTTAGAGATAGTTTCAATTCAAAAATTTAGAGAACATTTGTTCAATGCTTGGAATTGTTGAGAATGTGAATTGAATTTAGATGTCGAATGTATCACTTTGTTGAGTGAGAGTGAGAGCTGAAGATTTGTTTGAGTTTGATTGGTGAGGTTGATTGTTACTGAAAATAGGATGCTAGTTCGGTTTCTAGAAGTGTAATGAGCTTTTGAGTTTCATAATTACTGTGATTGTGAATTTAAGAGATAATAATGGATCTATTTGATTTAATGATGTTTTGGGAGCTAAACTTAATGGATGCTAATCTGATGAAATGAAAAAGAATCAAGTTAGATGAGAACAACATTTCTTTGATGCTATTCTTGACTTAGTTGAAGTTAGATTTTGATTGGAACCAATTCTAGAATTCACACTTTTTGCTAGTAACCCTTGGAAAAAAAATACGACTTGGAACTCGTTGCTACAACACTTGTTTATATTTTAATGAGTTTCAATTTTAATTAATTTGATGTGCCACGTGACATGCAAAATGGCCAACACCACCCACTTGGACTTTTCTGTTCGTGCCAAGTATTCGGTCAATTCCTTTGACCTACTTGGACTCTCACCAAATGTCTGGTCAACCTTGACCCATCTGGATTTCTCTTGTCTGACTTCACTCACCAGGACTTTTCCCAATTGCCTAGCTTCACTTACTAGGTCTTTCACCTGGCTTCACTCACCAGGATTTTCTTCCTGCCTAGCTTCACTCACTAGGTCTTTCACCTGACTTCACTCACCAGGATTTTCTTCCTGCCTAGCTTCACTCACTAGGTCTTTCACCTGACTTCACTCACCAGGATTTTCCTTCTGCCTAGCTTCACTCACTAGGTATTTCACTTTGCCTAATATCCCAGTTAGGACTTCCCAGTCAAGTATCCGGTCATCCTTGACCTACTTGACTCTTCTTCAATCAACCTTGCATTGTCAAACATCGAAACCCAAACCAAGACTCAAGCTTGGTCAACCAGGTCAACCTTGACCTGAGGGATGTTGCACCAACACGTATTAGCCAAAGCTAACTCAAGGGTTAGTATGATGTGGATCTTGTCCCACATGAATTATAGAATTTAGTGGGAGCATCATTTAGTTAAAGGCCTAATTTAATGATTAAGAATATGATACTTATTTCTGCATTTATTTCTGTTGTAGAATTTCCATGACGTCGAACACGAAAATCTTCTCTCTGCGTTCTGTCCTTAAGAAGGACAAGCTCAATGGAGCAAATTTCCTGGACTGGTACAGGAATCTGAGAATAGTTCTCACTTAGGAACGTAAACTGTACGTTCTGGAGCAGCCTATTCCGGAGGCTCCTCCTGCCACTGCCATGCGAGCAGACCGTGATGCTTACAAGAAGCATCAAGATGACGCATTAGATGTGTCCTGTCTTATGCTCGCGACCATGAACTCTGAGCTTCAGAAGCAACATGAGTTGATGGGTGCTTACGATATGGTTGAACATCTTTGTTGTTGGGTTTTTCGGGCCGCGAAAACCGCGTTTTCGCGTCGCGGAAACCCCGAATCACCCTAGCCAACGGATCTCGTGCGAAGAGTATATTTCAAAATTTTGAATACGAGTACGAGTTTACTAGTTAGATCTACTCCTAGATCTACAAGAAGAAAGGATATACCTTTGAAGCGAAGCCCTTCGCGTTCCCGCTCGTCCAAACGGTGCCGGATCTCAAGAGTATCAAGATAGATACTTCTCTAGAAGTATTCACACGAACACTTAGGTGGAGAAGACCTAAACGAAGATGTGCTAGCATCTTGATAGGTCACGGCAAGAAGATGAGAGGGAGAAAGGAGAAGAGCTTGAGAGGAAGAAAAGAGAATCAATTACACTTGAATGAAAAATGAATTTCATTCAAGACCATAAGTGGCCAGCCACTCTCTAAGGTGTAACCCCCATTCTCATTAAATGTAGCCATTAAAGAGAATGGAATTGTAACTCCCATGAGGTGGCACACTTTGATGATGTGGCACATCATCATTGGTCCACATATTGCCATCTCACCAATGATGTGGCAATTAGTCAAGTCAAACTTGACTCTTCCTCTTCCTCTCAAGTCAAGTCAAACTTGACCAAATCTCTTCCATGGTTGATCGAATCCAACCATTTGATTCAAGCCAACTTAATATAATGAATCTAATTCATTTAATTAAATTGATTCAATGAGTCAAAATCTAAATTAGACTCATTGAACACATGAATCAACTTGAGTCGAACTCAAGTTAGCCCAATTAGGATTACTCTTAATCCAATTTGATTCATCAAATGAATCTAATCCTCTTGGTTCATCATATGTACCTAATCTCCATCTAATTGTCCTAAGTGTGTGACCCTATAGGTTCTTGTAACGTTGGCAATGCCCTAAACCCATTTAGGAGCATAAGTAATGAGCGGTATCTAGCAACACATCATTACTACCTAAGTTACAAGAATGTCGAGATCCGACATCACCTTATGACTACTAATTGTGACTCCTCACAAAATATGACAAGTGTCCTTCTATCCTAGACATCTAGATTGATCAATGTGAGACATAGACCGTGTCATCCTCTGATCAATCTAAATCTTGAACACCAAGTAGACTCACTAAATCAAATGAGCTCAATATCCTATATTGACTCATTTGGGCATGGCCATGCACTTCGTGGTCTCACTCTATCAAGAATATTGATGTCTCTCCCGTCATATAGGAGGGATAGATCCCATCTACATCACTCACATCCCTCTGCATAATTCGTTACATACCCAGTAATCGCCTTTATAGTCCACCCAGTTACGGGTGACGTTTGACGAAACCAAAGTACATAACTCCTTATGTAGGGATCCATGGTGACTTCAGGTCTAAGGACTAGTAGTCATACTAATAGCCACATGAGAAAGTATATGACACTCATATAACGATCCATGATACTTTCTCATGGCGGGTCATTCAGTATACATTCTCTAATGTATACCCATGTGTCAACTTGATATATCTATATCCATGACTTGTGAGATCAAGTCATCGAGTTGACCTACATGCTAGTCTTATTGCATTAACATTGTCCCTGAATGTTAATACTCGACTAGGAATGATTAAGAGTAGTATTCCCTATATCATCTCACTATCGGTTCAACTAACCGATTGATATAGGTGAGAACCATCTACTCAAGGACATTATTATACTTAGTTTATTTGGCACCAATACAAGTAAGTATAATAACCAAAATCCAAATGCCTTTATTTATATAGAATATGATACAATAAGTCCAAAATACAATCATCAAATGATTGGCTCTAGGGCTATAGCTAACATTTGTCACCTATATCAAGGACAAGCAAAGCACTGGAAGAGGAACTCCAAAGAATACCTAGAAGATCTTAAGAAGAAGAGAAATAAGATTTCTACTTCAGGTATACATGTTATATAAGTCAACCTCTCTATTTCTTCATCGTGGGTATTAGATACCGGATGTGCTTCGCACATTTGTACTAATGTACAAGCGCTGAGGAATAGCAGGGCATTGACGAAGAGTGAGATAGACCTACGAGTAGGCAATGGAGCACGAGTTGCTGCTATTGCTGTAGGAACTTATCATCTATCTCTTCCCTCTGGGCTTGTACTAGAATTAGATGATTGTTGTTATGTGCCTGCCTTGACTAAGAACATAATTTCAGTTTCTTATTTGGACAAGAAAGGATTTTCGTTTATAATAAAAAACAAATGTTGTTCTGTCTATTTAAACGATATGTTCTATTGTAGTGCACCTATGATAAATGGACTCTATATTCTAGACCTGGAAAGCCCTATCTATAACATAAATACCAAGAGATTCAAGTTAAATGACCTGAACCAAACATACCTCTGGCACTGTCGCTTAGGTCATATAAATGACAAGCGCTTATCCCAGCTCCATAAGGATGGTTTGCTGGACTCATTTGATTTAGAATCATATGAGATATGCGAGTCATGCCTACGAGGCAAGATGACCAAGACTCCCTTTAGTGGGCACAGCGAAAGAGCGACTGATTTGTTAGGACTCATACATAGTGATGTATGTGGCCCTTTCAATGTCGCTGCTAGAGGCGGTTATAGGTACTTCATCACATTTATTGATGACTTCAGTATATACGGTTATGTGTACTTGATGACACATAAGTCTGAATCCTTTGAAAAGTTCAAAGAATTCAAGAATGAAGTACAGAACCAGCTTGACAAGAGTATTAAGATACTTCGATCCGATCGAGGTGGAGAATACCTTAGCCATGAGTTCCGTGACTATCTAGCAGAGTGTGGGATCCTATCCCAACTCACTCCTCCTGGAACACCACAGTGGAATGGTGTATCTGAAAGGAGGAATCGTACCCTATTAGATATGGTGCGATCGATGATGAGTCACACAGATTTTCCGACATACCTTTGGGGTTATGCTCTAGACACGGCAGCTTTTATACTCAACCGAGCTCCATCAAAGGCCGTGATAAAGACACCATATAGGATATGGATTGGGAGAGATGCCCAGGTGTCTTTCATGAGGATTTGGGGTTGTGAGGCTTACGTTAGACGTCAAGTCTCAAACAAATTAGGACCCAAATCCGACAAGTGCTATTTTATTGGATATCCCAAGGAAACTAAGGGATATTACTTCTACATTCCTAGTCAACATAAGGTAGTTGTGGCAAAGACTGGGGTCTTTCTAGAAAGGGACTTTGTTTCTAGAAAGACTAGTGGGAGCGCGTTCGATCTTGAAGAAGTTCAAGATGCGAACAATAGCACTGAAGCCTCGATGGAAATTGAACTGGAACCACAAAGTGTTGTGGATGATGTTGTTCCACAAAGAGTTGAGGAACAACAACCAGTTCAAGTAGACATACCTCTTCGCAGGTCTGATAGGGTACGTCGTCAGCCTGAGAGATACTCATTTCTCTTGTCTGACCATGATGACGTTATGCTCATAAATGATGAGCCTACCACCTATCAGGAAGCTGTGATGAGACCAGATTTTGAGAAATGGCTAGAAGCCATGAGATCCGAGATGAAATCCATGTACACCAACCAAGTATGGACTTTGGTTGATCCACCTGAAGGGGTAAAACCCATTGGGTGTAAGTGGGTCTTTAAGAGAAAGACTGACATGGATGGACTTATCTATAAGGGTCGCTTGGTAACTAAAGGTTTCAAGCAGATTCATGGTATTGACTATGATGAAACCTTTTCTCCAGTAGCGATGTTTAAGTCCATTCGAATCATGTTTGCTATTGCAGCCTACCATAACTATGAGATATGGCAGATGGATGTCAAAACCGCATTTCTGAATGGAAACCTACTCGAGGATGTGTACATGATACAACCTGAGGGTTTTGTAGATCCACAGCATACTAGCAGAGTATGCAAGCTGCATAGGTCCATTTATGGACTAAAGCAAGCTTCTCGGAGCTGGAATCTTCGATTCGATGATGCAATCAAACAGTTTGGTTTCATCAAAAATGAAGATGAACCTTGTGTCTACAAGAAGGTTGTAGGGGACATAGTTGTCTTCCTCATATTGTATGTGGATGACATACTACTCATTGGGAAAGACATCCCTATGCTTCAGTTTGTCAAGACTTGGCTAGGGAGTTACTTCTCAATGAAGGACTTAGGTGAAGCATCCCGCATTCTTAGGATACAGATCTATAGAGATAGATCTAAGAGATTGCTTGGCCTAAGTCAGAGTACATACATTGACAAGGTACTCCTTCGGTTTGCCATGCAGAACTCCAAGAAGGGATTTCTGCCGATGTCACATGGCGTGAGTCTTTCGAAGACTCAAGGTCCCTCTTCTAGAGAGGAGAGAGACCGCATGGATCAGATCCCTTATGCCTCAGCCATAGGATCGATCATCATGCTATGTAGTCGACCTGATGTCTCGTATGCTTTGAGCATGACGAGCAGATACCAGTCAGATCCAGATGAAAGTCACTGGATAGCGGTCAAGAATATTCTTAAGTACTTAAGAAGGACTAAAGAATATTTCTTGATATATGGAGGCAATGATGAGCTAGCTGTAAAGGGTTACAGTGATGCTAGCTTCCAGACCGATGACTATAGATCGCAATCGGGGTGCGTGTTTTGCATTAATGGTGGTGCTTTGAGATGGAAGAGTTGAAGCAGGACACAATAGCTGATTCTACAATGAGTACATTCTTTGCATCGAGGCGAAGGAGGCGCTTGGATCCGCAAGTTCATCACTGAACTTGGGGTAGTTCCTAGCATTGCTGACCCCATTGAGCTCTATTGTGACAACAATGGAGCTATAGCACAGGCGAAGGAACCTCGCTCACACCAGCGAACCAAACACATACTACGGCGCTTCCATCTCATTCGAGAGATCATCGAGAGAGGAGATGTGAAGATTTGCAGAGTACCTACAGAGGCTAACATCGCAGATCCCTTGACCAAGGCTTTGGCACAGAGGAAGCGTGATGGTCACACTAGGTCATTTGGGCTTAGAGCCTACACTGATTGGCACTAGTGCTAGTGGGAGATTGTTAGCTAGAGCCCTAGAGCCAATCATTTGATGATTGTATTATGGACTTATTGTATCATATTTTTTATATTAATAAAGGCATTTGTTTGGTTATTATACTTACTTGTATTGGTGCCAAATAAACTAAGTATAATAACGTTCTTGAGTAGAAGGTTCTTACCTATATCAATCGATTGGTTGAATCGATAGTGAGATGATATAGGGAATACTACTCTAAATCATTCCTAGTCGAGTATTAACATTCAGGGACAATGTTAATGCAATAAGACTAGCATATAGGTCAACTCGATGACTTGATCTCACAAGTCATGGATATAGAGATATCAAGTTGACACATGGGTATACATTAGAGAATGTATACTGAATGACCCGCCATGAGAAAGTATCATGGATCGTTATATGAGTGTCATATACTTTCTCATGTGGCTATTAGTATGACTACTAGTCCTTAGACCTGAAGTCACCATGGTTCCCTACATAAGGAGTTATGTACTTTGATTTCGTCAAACGTCACCCGTAACTGGGTGGACTATAAAGGCGATTACTGGGTATGTAACAAATTATGCGGAGGAATGTGAGTGATGTAGATGGGATCTATCCCTCCTATATGACGGGAAAGACATCGGTATTCTTGATAGAGTGAGACCACGAAGTGCATGACCATGCCCAAATGAGTCAATATAGGATATTGAGCTCATTTGATTTAGTGAGTCTACTTGGAGTTCAAGATTTAGATTGGTCAGAGGATGACACGGTCTATGCCTCACATTGATCAATCTAGATGTCTAGGATAGAAGGACACTTGTCATATATTGTGAGGAGTCACAATTAGTAGTCACAAGGTGATGTTGGATCTCAACATTTCTTGTAACTTGGGTAGCAATGATGTATTGCTAGATGCCGCTCATTGCTTATGTTTTTAAAGGAGTTTAGAAACATTGCCAACGTTACAAGAACCTATTGGGTCACACACAAAAAACAAGTGGATGGAGATTAGGTTCATAGGATGAACCAATTGGATTAGGTTCATATGATGCACCAAGGATTGGATTCGGAAATTAGACTTATTGAGTTAGACTCAATTAGATTCAATTGTTGAATAGGTCTAATTTAAATTTGATTCATTAAGTCAATTTATATTAATGAATTGAGATTCATTAGATTGAAATTGGCTTGAATCAAAGAATGAATTCAACTCAACATGGAAAAGATTTGGTCAATTTTGACTTGACCAAAATGGGAAGTTGAAACATCAAGTTTGACTTGATGAATTGCCACTTCATGGAGGATGACTCATCCTACATGGCAGCCACATCATCTCCTAGTTGTCAAGGAGGTTACAATCCTCCATTTAATGTGGCCGGCCACATTAAATGAGGGGGTTACCCATGTGTGGCCGGCCACATAATGAAAGGGGTTTTCATTTTTGGTGGCATATTGATGTGGTGGTAATTATTCCATCTTCTTCCTAGCTTCTTCCTCCTCCTTTGCTGTGGTTTCCGTGAGCTTTCATGGAGGGAGAAGGTGTATGAGTTGTGTTCCAAGAAAAGGGTGAAGTGAAGGTCACAAAGGAGGGTACCTAGAGGATTATGTGAGATCCCTTTTTTCTTTCTCTCCTTTCTCCCCTTTTTAAATCCTACCCGAGAGCCCTAGAAAGTGCTAGCACACTTGAGTGCTCTCTTCTCCATCCTTGTGTGTTAGAGAACACACCTTGTTCGTGTGGATATCACTAGAGAGTTGTCTACGCTGACAACTTCGAGATCCGGCGTACCGTTGGACGAGCGGGATTTACGAGGGCACGCTTCGAAGGTAAAATGATTTTCCTTTGTAGATCTACTGTAGATCATAGTTTAAAACTCGTACTCATGTTTTCGGAAAGTTTTCTTCGCACGAGATCCAATGACTAGGGTGATTTGGGGTTTCTGCGACGCGAAAACGGGGTTTTCGCGGCCCGAAAAACCCAACACTAACCCCGTCTCAGTCATTTCGATTTATTAAATCGCTTTCTAAAGACTTATTCGAAGTAGAAAAAGAAAATAAAGAATTAAAAATAAAATTAGCAAAAGCATGTCCACTTGAAATGTATGATAGTGTAAAATCAGAAAATAATAAATTAAAATTAGAAATTGAAAAACTGAAATCTGCTGCATGCTTAAATCAATTTCCAAATTCAAAATTAAGAATTTATGGTAAATTAAATTGGTATATAAGGAAGCATCAAGGTCAACTTAGGAAAATACCAAGAAACTATGTACCCCCTAGATTTTTGAATAATCCTGTAGGAAAGAACCTCTATTGGGTTCCAAAATCTGTGCTTAATTAATTTTTCAAAAATTAAAAGCTTACAGTGAGAAAATTAAACATTGAAATTCTTTATGGAAGCTTTGTCTAAGGAAGTGGTTGTTGCTCCAATAACCAAGAAGACCTAGTGTCTCGCCACGACCTGGAAGCTAAAATATTGAAAGAAAATATTTAATTAACTTCCTGAAAAAGCATTAAACAAGAATTAAATAATGCTTTGAAAGTTTATCAAATATTTGTTAAAATAAATAAAAATTCCTTAAAATTTTTCTTGAAAATTTGAACTTAGAAATTATTTTTTATTTTAGAAATTTTTTATTTCCTAGAAAAAACCTAAATAACTTCATTTGACTTAGAAATTTTTTCAGCTTACACTTAGAAATTTGTTTTATAATATTCTAAAAAGTTCATTCTTGCTTAGAATTTTTTTTTTAATTCAATTTAACTTGAAATTTTTTTCAAAAATTCATTTTTACTTAGGAAATTTTTTTCAAAGATTTCATCTTACTTGAAAATATTTTACTTAAGACCCCATTTTTGCTGTGATCAAAGGGGGAGAGAAAAGTACAAGTTTAGGGGAAGTTAGAAAGAGTTAGAAAAAACTTAAATTTTTTGCAATTGCAAAAATTATTCTTAACTTGTTAGTTTAGTAATTTTTCTTTAAAATTACTATTTATGTCTATTTTTACCCTAACTTGAACTTGGGTTAATGCACATCAAAAAGGGAGAGATTGTTGGACCCCGTGGTAGTTTTGATGTGATCAACCAAGTTGGTTAGGTCCTGTTGTGTTTGATCCCTGTGTCTGAGTGTCTAGGAGCTTAGGAACACAGGAATTCGAGCGGAAGACGCAGCTAGTGAGAAGGACGGCACGGGAAGGGAGCCGACGGGCTCGGTGCGTCCGAAGGACGAGAGAGCTGCCAAAAAGTACTCTGGTGGGAGTGAAGAGCGTGCGCGGCGTTCGAGGGACGTTAAGCCGGGACGGAAGGCTGCTCGAGGAGAAGGCCGGGAATTGGGTTCGGGTGAGCCCTATTCCGGTTGGCCGCAATCACCCAAAAGAATGGAGCATCGGAAGCTGGAGAAACCAAGCTGGAACTTGAGCTACCAGCTTGGAGGCGCCTCCAGCAGGCTTAGAGGCGCCTCCAGCTTGAAGGCGCCTTCAACCTTGTTGAAGGCGCCTTCAACAGGTCACTTTTGACTGTTTGCGTTGCGGATAAAGTTTTATTCGCTGACCGAGCTGGAGGCGCCTTGAACCTTGTTGGAGGCGCCTTGGACCCTCGGGATAGACTTTCTAGGAGCTATAAAAAGGCCCCTGGAGCTAGGAATTCAAGTATAACTCAAGCAATCAATCTGTAAGCAATTCCTAGCAGTAGTTCTGAGCAATTAGAGTGTAAAAGGCTTCTCCGCCTTCAGAGAAGGAGAATTTTCTTAGTGCGCTTTTCACTGCCCTGGATTAACAACCCTCTCGGTTGTAACCAGGTTAAATTTCTGTTTCTGCTTCTATTTTTTGTCTCTACTATTTTTCTACTGCATTTATTTTGAGTTGAAATCCGAGGAGGGTAGTTTCATTTTTGTTTACAGCAATTCACCCCCTCTTGTCGGTCTCCGCTGCACCAACAAGTTGCCATCACAGCACGTCAATTTAGGTCTTTGACTGCCTGTGTAAAGCTAGTTGGTTCAACAAAACTTGAAGAAGCAATTAGAGCACATAAAAGAGAATAGCGGGTGGAAATTGGTAGACATCGAGCATAAATCTTGCATAAAGGAAGCATACGATGAGGAGTATCATCATCGGAACTACTCGGATATGAGTTGTCAGATTGATAGAAATCAGGATTAGAGAGCGGCATGTTACTAGATGTTGAGGTTGCAAGATTTGGTGGAGATGGAGCAGAGCCCAAAATTCCATCTTCCCTTGTACTTGGAGTATGTTTGGTTGGAGTAACCTGTGATAGTTCTAGTATACTATTAGGGGAAATCAGAAAAGTACCTTGATTATCTGATGGAGTGTCCGAGGTAACAATTGCAAACGGAAAGAGAGACTCATCAAAAGTAATATGTTGAGAAATATATATCCACCCAGTTGATATATGTAGGCAACGATACCCATGATGCAAACTACTATAACTAAGGAAAACACATTGTTGAGATCAAGGGTTTAATTTATGTTTAGAGTAAGGTTGCAACCAAGGATAGCATGCACAACTAAAGATACGGAAGAAAGAGTAATCCGAAGAACTATTATAAAGTCTTTTCAAGGGACTTTTGTTTTGAAGTATTGGAGTGGGCAAACGATTGATAAGGTATATTGAGGTTTGGACAACGTTATCCCAAAATTTAAGTAGAACTGAGGCATGATTAAGAAGTGCTAAGGCAGTTTCAATTATATGACGATATTTCCTCTCAGTGGATCCATTTTGTTCAGAAGTGTGGAGACAAGACACTCGATGAAGGATATCTGAGGAGGTAAGATGATGATGAAGAACTTGATACTCTCCTCCTCAATCAGAATGAAGAGAGAGTATTTTACGATCAAAATAACGCGCAACATGACTTTGAAAATGATAAAAAATATCAAAGAGATCAGACTTTCATTTCACAGGAAAAATCCATGTAAACTTGTTAAAATTATCAATAAAAATAACACAATAAAGAAAACCTTGATTAGATAAAATAGGACAAGGATCCCACACATCAGAGTGAATAATTTCTAAACGAAAACTAGAGGTGCCAGTAGAAGACACAAAAGGTAATTTATGAGATTTTGCTTTCATGCAAGCTTCACATAAATGAGATGAGGATGCTAAAGAAATTGGTAAACCATACTGATTAATGATATTCTGAATAAGACATAGAGATGGATGATCAAGACGTGTATGATAAGAGAATTTATCGATGCGTTCTCCAACAAAAGCATTAGTATAAGTGGGTTGAAGATGATAGAGATCGTCTTTAATGTTTCCTCAGAGTAGAGTAGTTCCTGTTGTGGGATCCTTCACAAGACAATGATGAAGATGAAATTCAAAAAACATATTATTGTCAAGAGTAAATTGACACACAGAAAGTTGGTGATAGAAGGAACATGAAAAGTGTTGTGCATACGAAAAGTTCGACCACATAAGTGAAAGGATGTGTTTCCAAGGTGAGTAATTTGTAAACCTGAGCCATTACCTATTTGTACCATGTCAGGTCCATGATAAGGCGAAGTTCTATGAGAATATCATACTCTGGTGTAACATGATGAGTTGTTCCAGAATCCGGATGCTAATTTGGGTTCTTAGGAGTCGATGAAACTATATTAGTAGAAGATCGATTTGAAGATGCAGGTTTTCTTTGTAAAATAGTTGGTTGTCCTAATATTGCAAGACCACCAGCAAAATTTGAGTCAAATATTTAATGACATTGAATACCAATATGTCCAACTCTGAGACAAATTTGACATTTTCTTCGACTATAAGACCAATCAAATCTTTTAGAACAATGAATACCAGTATGACCAACGATACGACACATTTGATGTTGGTATGAACTTTGCTTTTGGCCATCGTGATGTCGTTGAGTATCTGACATCAAAAATAAATAACTCCTCCTTTGATAGTAATAAACCTTGTTGGAAGAATTTTCGATGGCTGAAAATAATACCCGACATTGGTGTTGGTGCGGGAAGCATCCGACGATCGAACCTGAGTTTTGATAATGGCAAAGGATTCAAAGTTAAGGTGTGTTGTGAACTAACGTGCTTGATTGAGTGTTTCAGGTAAGTCCTAACTGTGGTTAGGCAAGATAAAAACCCTAGGGGGTGGTAACCCTAGGTCATAGGGAGTGGTATCCCTATACGGAAAAGTCTTGGTGGGTCGAGTGCTTCAGGCAAAAGTCCTAGGGGGTGGTAACCCTAGGTGGAAAATCCTGGTGTCGCGAACCAGGTGGAAGACTGGACGGGTCGGGAAGCGGGCGTCCAGCAGAAAGTCCAGAGGCATCGAACACCGAGCAAAAGTCCAGTCGATCTGGAGGATCGCACTGGCAAAAGGTAAAATCTCCTGAGTGGAGTAGGTGAGGACGCGTTCCCCGTAGAGGGAACAGTAGGTGTCGGGTCGACCTAGGGTTTCCGGTCGGAAACCCGAAGTCAGACCCGGACAGTCCGATGACTGTCAAATTTATTTATTGTATTATCTTTTTGTGTTCTAACTCTGTTTTGCATGAAACTAATATTTTCGTGCAGGGTTAGAACTGACCGGGATCGGTCGACCGAACCTTGGATTCGGTCGACCGAACCTCCAAGCTACCAGATCATATCTCCATAAGCTGGACCGGGCTCGACTAGGGATCGGTCGACCGGACCTCGGGATCGGTCGACCGAACCTGGGATAGGTGTCGACTGGATCAAGCCGAGGTGTGCGGGTCAGAGGAGACTGATCGGTCGACCGGACCTTGGGATCGGTCGACCGAACGCAGGGATAGAGTTTGACCAGATCGAAGCGGAGCGACAAATCGACGGATCAGATGCGGTGGAGGTCATCTGATCGGTTGACCGAACGTGAGGATCGGTCGACCGATCCGCTTCGGGTCAAAGCTGATCCTGAGACTTGGGGATCTGGATCAGACCTTGCAGAGCTATAAAAGGAGGCCTCGAGATGCAGCTCAGATCATCAACTTCGAACAGAAAACTCTGCTCTTCCGTGTGCTGCTGCTAAACGCCTCAACAACGCTCTGCTACTCCAACGAATCACTCCAAAGTTCTCTATTCTCTTTTTCGTTGGTATAGTTTCTTTACTGCACTTACTTGTACTTATTCACTTGTAAAGATTTGCGCTATATAGTTGTTGCCCACCGAAAGTGGTCAAGGACCGTGGGCCTTCGAGTAGGAGTCGAAATAGGCTCCGAACGAAGTAAACCACTTGTGTCTTTGTATTTACTTTACTTTTCATTTCCGCTGCGTTACTTTAGTTACTCGAACGATTTCCGTAAATCGCTAAAATAGCCACGAGCGCTATTCACCCCCCTCTAGCGCTTTCGATCCATCAATTGGAACCTTGCTGTCCGGAAGAGGGCTAGAATTGATGTTCCCGTAGCTCGCTGGAAATATGAGGAGAAAAAGAAGGATATGAAGAAGAGCTATTTGTGTTGACGTTGGTATTGAAGGTCGGTGCACGACAGGTTGGGAAGATGGAGAAACAAAGGATCATGACTCTGATACCATGTTAGATTACAAATAGAAGAAAGAAATAGAATAGGAAATAATTATTTTTGGATGATCATATTGACGAAACCAAAGGCTTATTCATACAAATTGTCTAACTAATAATAGAAATATTAAATATGACATACAATTATAATAACAATAATCATAGTAGTGAATATAATAAATTTGGTAATATTATATTTTGCTATAAATTTTTGATTATGATGCCAAATATAATAAATCTTAATTAACTGAAATCAATTCAAGATTATTTTCTATAACTACTTTCTTTGTTGTCATTAATGATCACTGGACGCTGCTCCCCTATATCCTTCCACTCGATTCCTGATCGAATCTTCAACTCCCGAGGCCTTGTTCCTCTACATCTTCTCGATCGACTCATAGGATCTTGGGTTCCTCCCTTATATCCTCCCATCAGTTCTCAATTGGATCTTCAACTCATAGGGTTTTGCTCCCCTCAACTTCCTATGAGATGGACAGACATATAATCAAACTCGTCAACCCATGATCAAAGATTGGACCTCTTTTTTACTAACTCATTATTTCACTAGTTGGGCAATGTTAGAAAGTCCTGGGCCTTTTTACTCAGGAGCCCATTCCACAGTTAATGCTATGTATGAAGTTGTCAGAAGTATCTGAGACCATATCTTTATACAGAATATAGGATACCAGTAACACATTGACGATGAGACTGCATGCTACAATAGAGATACACGACATCTTCTACATACATCTTTTATTCTTCTAGTGTTGTCCATCTTTCCCATTTTAGTTAGCGTGGAAGTGGCAGTGCCATGCTTCCTCTTTCATCTAATGATCTTTGCAATGATCTTCCTTAGAGATTTTTCTTCAAGTCCTCTTACAGTCAATTTTAAAGTTATCTCATCGGTGGTCTAGCTTGTGCCGATTTCAAGGTCATGCCCTCTCACTTGAGTTCATTTTGTTGAGGGAGAAGCCCATTTGAGGCTTGAACATGAGAATAGTCGGGCCTCAGTGATTCTACTAACTCTACGCGTTCGGGCTCCGCCGACGCCATTTTTCGTGCCTGCACTCCAACGGCGCACTAGCGATGCCCGCTTCTCTTTCTCCCCGTCCATCTGCGCGATGCCCTAGGAGGAAGAATCACAGAAGTGAATTCCCACCAGTAAAGTACTTCACATTTTGATCCTTATCAATTTATGAATTGGTAATTTTCTCTCTAAGCATAGACAATTATTTACAGTGCAGTAAATGCAAACATTTGCTTGAGAGTTCCTATTCTAGAACAGATCATGCAAACCTTAGCTTCGTTTGGATCCTGTGTTATAATTATCTCAAAACATCATTTTTTTTCTTGGTCATATATCATCTATCAACTAATTGCGTGATTCAAGGGTTGTGCAATATGTCAAGTTTATGTTGACAAATTCTCTAGCATTAACTTACAGACACCAAAATGGCGACTCTTTTGAGGTTGTCAAACTCATATGTCCAATATCTAAAAATCCTTACCTGACTCGACATGTCTCATTGCATGATCAGGTTTATCTTTCTGCATTTATGTTTATTTAACTTTCAAAGTAATTAACAGCCCTGGTGTTACTGCTTATCTATTGAGTGGTAGCTTCAAAGTTCAAGACTTGCCATAAGTTAACAGCCAAATGACAATATATCTTTCCTCTACCCAGAATTTTTTTTCATAAATTGCGACTTATGCTTTTGCATTGCCTTGAGTATGATATAGATAGATATGGTTCTTAATTATATCTTTACATCCTTTTCTGAACTTATTTAGAAGAGCATGGCAGATGATTTCATTGTCCCAATAAACTCAGATGGTGATCAAGAAGAACAATTTAAAACGATCAAAATTCACCCGCAGTGGTTGAAATGGTCCACATGAAGGCAACACACGTCTACACATATTCTTGTTTAACCTTGTGGTCATGCATCAGCCTATATCATCTTTGCTATTCCCTGTCTTAGAAAAGGTGCAGATTCAGAGATGACTAAAGCTAGGAGCATGAAAACAGGTATGATGTTTTTCAGTTAGAATATATTACTGCATATAAAAAGCAGGCAGGATTTAAAGTGTTTCTGTGATACATAGGATACTAATGAAAACATGTCAAAAATCATCAAAAATAATTCCAGGAGATGACAGGGCAAAGTAGAATATATATTATTCAAGTACACTTGGTGAAGTGAATACAAGCTGAGGGATACCTAGTAAGATACACTTTAATGCTTGTATAACAAGGGAAATAGGACTATATGCAGTTGATCAGTTAATTGTGGTTTTTTGATATTTGAATGTAATAGCTATATTCTTAAAAAGAGCATGTCTTGATGATGATAACTCATTGATTAAGATGCCTATTCTCTTATGTACTACAGTCTAGGTTCAAAGAAACATGAAGGCTTGCTGATACTTTCATCATCAATCTAACTTTTTAAGTTTTTTAATGCATTCAAACACTGTTTCTTTGCAAACACACGCGTACGTATGCATATATAGGACTGTCACAGAATAGAACCCATGATCTTCATATTTATACTAAAAACTGAAATATCTTGATTGCATTTAGCACAGAAATACAAGCTACAACAGACATTGAAGGTGACCCACTCAATTATGAAGCACTGAGACAACAGCTAACCTCCCTTTTATCTGTCAGCAATAAAACATGTTCTCTGCTGAAGCCATGATGAGCAAGTTCCATGGTCTGAGGACCAGCTTATAGGAGGCTACTGCTTAGTGTTGGTATCATTCAAACAGTAAAGGATCTCATAAAGAGACTGCAGCCTGTTGTTGAGTTCCATCATCTGGGTCCTCAGGACAGAGTTCTCAGCCTCCATAGCAAAATATTGCTGCGTGGTGAGGCTCAAGTAGGTTGAGATTTGACTGTTGTCCTTCCTCAGCTGGTTCACTTGGGCTGTCAGATCATCCAGATGTTTCTGTTTGCGCATCCTCGACCTCTTTGCAGACTCACGGTTTGATATCTTTCTTTTCCGCTTCTTCTGGTCGATCAGTGCCTGTAGATCCTCTTCAGAGCCTGAGTTTTGCAACAGGATGGAACCGGAGGAAGATCCATGGGCAGAAGCCATGCAGTGAAATGATTTATTTAACAATTATCTTCAAAAGTTTAATACTAATGCTTCAGGAAAGAGTAGATCCTGAGTTACTTAGATGAAATTATTAGACAATATATATGAAAATGACGAGGATCAGGCCCAGGATTTCAGATCTCATAACAAGTTCATGAAAACACGTAGAACCAGTAGAGGAAGACAACAGAGAAGGATTGAACAAGATGAGTCCTGCGCCGAATACTGGAATGTATCATAAAACCAGAGAGGAGGATCTCACTTATAATAGGCAACATAGATTATAAAGATGAGAAGCAGACGCTGCATGTGAATGGAAACAAAATAGGATAAGTGCCGGCCAAAGGTCAGATCTTGAAACTACTTCAAGGATTGAGCAAAGGCCAGATCTTGACCCTAAAGCTCTTTCTTCAGAGAAATTTTTGGCAGAGTTTCCCCTGCAAATGACTGGTTATAATAGATTAACAAGAGCAGCAGCAAGCACACAATGTTTGATCAGAACCCAAGAAAAAATCGCAGGAGAAACAGAAATGGAAAGAAAAAACTTGAACAACCAGCAGAGTCTTCAGTAAGCAAAGCAAGGAAGAAGAACAGAGGGGGAAAGGGAATTGTAGCCTTGGCGAAGGGTGGAATTTATAGAACAATCTCCACCCCTGCAAAGGGACACAACATGGTAATTTCAATAAAAGAGATGGGGAGAAAAGGAAAGGAAGCGTGGACCTTGGAATCTTTTGCTTGTGGTAGTCAAGAAGAGTGATCTCACCCTGGATTTTTTTTTACTGGGAACAGATTCTGCCGCTTCTGTCGATTATTCTAAAAGACTTGGAAATTTCATGTAAGTCTAAAAGACTTTGCAAACTTTAGACGACTTGGGCAAACAGAGTAGATTCTCTTCAACGAAGGCACTAAGTAATTGTCTGTATGGGAACAAATATTTCAATTCATTCACTGTCGTATGTTGCAGGTTAAAAGAGGAAAAGTATTTAACAAATGGCAGCAACAGAAAGGCACCATTTAAAGCAACTTCAGGTATATTCTCTCTACTAAAAAAATGTTTATAACACGTAGCTTTATCTGATTCCCTGATACTTTCCTTTAAATCTCTTTTATTGCCTTAATATTTACAGGAGCTGAAGTTCTAAGAGCAAATTACACCACCACCATAAAGCATGAGCTAGCTTTCCATGTATCTTTTGACCTCGAATCCCACTTCAATTCCTCCCTTGCCATATGTCTTTCGAGAACATTGTGACAACACCTCATGTCTTTCGAGAACATGCACTTGGCAAAGGAGTCGCACGATTACTCGTTAAACTTTTGCACTTTTTAGAAGCCATGCTACCACCCTCTCCACCTCATGTTCCACTTGAGATAGTGAGCATCATGTGCCCCACAAACTAAGGGCCATGAATCCATGGCAACCGCACTTAGTACACTTATGCCCACCTCGGCGATTGGCCACACTTCACTGTTGAATGTGTGGAGGAGCCTTAATGGCATGGCAATCTTTGTGCCTTTTTTTTAAATGAGTAACGAACAAAACCAAATCTTCGTGGCTAAGTTTCGCGCGATCTATAAAGGAATAGCATATTATAGATTGTGAGATCCAACCGCACTCATGCATATCGCGCCTTAGGTAGGTCTCCATGATCATGGGTATAACTTGATATATCTATGATGGCCACACGATTGGTTCTTTACCACGCTAAGCTAGAATCAATCGTGTCCTGAAAGAATCACATACAATAATTACAAATTGAATATTTTTAAAATCAATCAAAGAAAGACAGAAATGTTAGGCACCTTTCATGCCCTAGCTGATTAAGTCCCGATATCCAACTTGATGATAATATATATAGTAAAAGAGCCATAAACATGATAGGGACATATTTAACTTTATTTATTTGTAGCATTTTCTTTCTATACAACAAAATTTATAGGAAAAAAACAATGGGTGAAATAAAACATGAATATTGTAGGCTCGAAAGCGCTAAAGAAAGGTGTGGTGAATAACATGTTGGTACAGGAAACATCTGATGATCGAATCTTTATTTTGATAATGACAAAGCTAAGGAATTCAAAGTTAAGTTTATTTGTGATCTAACATGTCTGTTTGAGCTTGTAGGAAAATCCTAAGGGTCCTTAGGCAAAAGTCCTAGCTGTGGTTAGGCAAGGTAAAAACCTTAGGGGGTGGTAACCCTAGGTCCTAGGAGCTGGTAACTCTAGGTGGAGGAAAACCCTAAGGGGCGGCAACCTTAGGTCCTAGGGGGTGATAACCCTAAGTGGAGGAAAATCTTAAGGGGGGGGGGGGGTAACCTTAGGTCCTAGGGGGTGGTAACCCCCTAGGTGGAGAAAAACCCTAGGAGGTGGTAACCCTAGGTCCTAGGAGGTGGTAACCCTAGGCGGAAAGTCTAGTCGGTCTGGAGGATCGTACTGGCATCAGGTAATCTCTTCTGAGGGGAGTAGGTGAGGACGCGTTTCCCGAAAGAGTGAACAGTAGGCGTCGGTTCGACCTAAGGTTTTCGATCGGAAATTCGAAGTCAGAACCGGACAGTCCGGAGACTGCCAATTATTGCTTTTACTATATTTTATGTGTGCTAACTTTGTCTTGCAGGGTATGTATGTGTTTGGTGAATTAACATGCTTTGCGGGGACAAATGAGTAAGACAATACTCGGATGAACAGTGTCCGAGGCGCCTCCATGGAACTTGGAGGCGCCTCAGGTGCAGACTGTGAGCCGACTGCGAAGAGGAGCTGGAGGCACCTCGGATGGATCTGGAGGCGCCTTGGACCAGAGCTTGGAGGCGCCTTGGACTGCCTTGGAGGCGCCTCAAGCAGGATAAGGGAAGAAATTTTCAGCTCTCATCCATGCGGTTGACTCGGTAGCCTGGAGGCGCCTCAGACAGGCTTGGAGGCGCCTCCAGCAGGTTATATAAGGGGGTTCGAGCAACACCTTTCAGATATCAACTCAAGAGTGCTTCTACTACCACGTGCTGCTCCAAAAGACATCCTGAAGTGTTGTTTCAAGTTCCCGACGACCCAGTGCTCCGATATTTTGATTCTGTCGTCGGTATATTGTTTTTTCTTATTATTGCACTTATTGTAACACATATCTATACTATTTTGTGCGATATAGTTGTTGCCCACAGAAAGTGATCAACGATCACGAGCCTTGGAGTAGGAGTCGCTCTAGGCTCCGAACCAAGTAACTCCTCGTGTCTTTGTGTGTGATTGTCTTTTTAATTTCCGCTGTATTTATTACTCGAGTTTTACTAATCCAAAACGTATGAAAGCCACGAGCACTATTCACCCCCCCTCTAGCGCATCTCGATCCAACAATTAGTATTAGAGCGAGGTAGCGTTGATCTGGTGCAACCACCAATCATGTATTTTTTTCATGGTATTTTCTATTTTTCAGAGTCGATCGGAATTAGCATAATTGCTATTTTCTAATCAAGTTCTTTTTGTTATCGAATTCTTTTCTCGAAGTCGATGCAACACCACTCGAGAACGTAATTTACCCCTATTTTCATACCGCACTACTAATCCAGGATCAAGTCCTGAGATATTTTTTTTTATTTTCTCTGTGTCAGATCTAAATGGCCCAATAAAAAGGCCACAACACTGTCCGTCCCCCGCTCTTCATTGGAGAGGACTTCGGTTACTAGAAGGGTAGAATGGAGAACTTCCTGAAGATCCAGTTCGAGATGTGGATGATCGTCAAGACTGGATTTGTACTACCAACTGATGGAGATGGCAAACCAACACCCTGCGAAAACTGGGATCTAGCATTAATCAAGAAGGTGGAGGCAAATGCCAGAGCAACATGCACCCTCCAGTGCGGATTAATGAAGGAGGAGCTAAACCGCGTCGGCCCGTTCTCCAGTGACAAGGAGCTGTGGGAGAAGTTGATCGAGCTCCACGAAGGGACGTCCGACACCAAAGTAAGTAAAAGAGACTTAATATTTAATAAACTATATAATATTAAATTGCAGGAAGGAGAGACGGCTACCCAACTCCACGCCCGGATCCAAGATCTCCTCAACGGGCTTCATGCGATCAGACAAAAAGTGGAGAACTGGGACATAATCAGGTACTCTCTGAACTGGAGTCAGAAGAAGAACCAGATTCGAATGATGACGATGATGAGCTCACAACTGAAATCGTCAACCTGGTGAAGAAACTCTACAAAAAGAAAGGATTCAACAAAAAGGATGTCAGAAAGGCTATCTAGTCTAAAGAAGCCCAACCAAGCTCAAAGGTCAAATTCGAGGTGACTAAGGAGAAAGAAGGCCCTAAAGGCGACATGGGATGAGTCCTCTTTCGAGGAAGACGACGACGAAGAACTCGAGCAGACGAGTTTTCTCGCGTTAACGACCCGGGACCACACCAACGAATCCAGAAACGAGGACGAATCGGAAGCCGAGTCCGAGAGAAGCCACGGATCCGTATCCGTTTCCGAAAGGCTAAACCCCTCTATAAGTATGAATCGTCTTACAGTTTAATTAATTAATTTATGCATAAAGTAGCTAAGTCCAAGATTCGGATCAAGTCGCTTCTAAAGGAGGTAACATCCCTTAAAGAAGAAGCGACTAATACCAAATCCTTGATTGACCCAGTTCAGACTGTAACCTCAACTCAAGTCCAAAAACTTGAGAAAAAGAATTCCAGCTTGAAAAGTCAAGTCAAGGATTTGAAGACTACATTGGAACGGTTCACTTTGGGTTCCAAGAATCTTGATCTGATTCTTGGAAAACAAAAAGCTGTTTACAACTGATCCGGACTTGGGTTCAAAGCTAAATAGAAGTTTCAATCCTATTTATCACTTATTAACAGACCGAATAGTAAGATAGTCTAAGCATGGGTACTCAAGTCCAACTTAGTCAATCAAGTTAGACATGGTCAATATTAGGTTTCCAATGATCAAGTACATTACCTTGATAGACCATATCGAGACTATGATCCAGGGGGAGCCAAAAGGAAATCTGTATTAATAAAAAGATAAACCATTAAAAGAACATAATTAAAATTAATTAAAAATTAATTTAAATTAGAATAAATTAAATTAAATTTAATTTATTAAAAATTAAATTAGAATAAATTAAATTAAATTAAATTAAAAATCGAATTTATAAAAGTATACACAAATCCTAAAAGGTAAATCAATAATGTAGGTGGAGGCTTCAGAACAGCTAACACCTCCAAAAATAATCTACCCGACAGTATAACCAAGATTAGCCTACCCGGCAGGGTAATTAGGGCTAGAATAAAAAGGGATAACAGTTTAACTTGACCTATGGTACTGGTGAAGTTTTGGATGATAGTGGGTTAGGAAAGCTTAGTCTATGCATGTCTAGGAAGATATGACTTCGGCCTGGTGCATTTGGCTAAGTGGAACTGACCAAAACTACCCCTTACGGATCCTAACTAGTTAGACCAAGGTTTTGTACTAAGTTCAGTGGATAGGAGTATTTGAAAAACTTCGAAGGCATGGTTACTCTAATGATGTCCAGGTGACTCATCATAGCCCAGAAGTTTATCCAAAGAATGCCTATTTGTTGAGCCCAAAGCTAAACCTGAATCTATCACAAAGTTAAACCAAACCTTATAATTAAACCCAATTCATCTCAAAAAATTATAGGACTCCTTGATTGAAAAACTTAGATCGGGTGAGATAATTAAGGACTAATTAAAATTAAATTAGATTAAAATCCAACTTAAATTCAAATTAAGTTTAAATTAAATTCAAATTAATTTCAAATTAAATTCAAATCAAATTCAACTTAAATTCAAATTAAGTTCAAATCAAATTCAAATCAAATTCAAATTAAATTCAAAATGTTTTAAAAAACATATTTAAAAATCTAAAATGTTTTAAAAACTCATTTAAAAACCTTTTAAAAACTTATTTAAAAACCTTTTAAAAACTTATTTAAAAATGTTTTAAAAACTTATTTAAAAATATTTTAAAAAACTTATTTAAAAATATTTTAAAAACTTATAGTGCAGATTTTAATTAAGCTTATAATGTAGATTTTTATGTAAGCTTATAGTGCAGATTTTAATTAAGCTTGTAGTACAGATTTTAATTAAGCTTATAGTGCAGATTTTTAAGTAAACTTATAGTGCAGATTTTAATTAAGTTTATAGTGCAGATTTTTGGTGGAACTTGTAGTGCAGATTTTTGGTGAAATTTATAGTGTAGCTTTTAATTAAGCCTATAGTGCAGATTTTAATTAAGCTTATAGTGCATATTTTTATGTAAGCTTATAGTGCAGATTTTAATTGAGCTTATAGTGCAGATTTTAATTAAGTTTATAGTGCTGATTTTTTGTGGAATTTATAGTGCAGATTTTAATTAAGCCTATAGTGCAGATTTTAATTAAACTTATAGTGCAGATTTTTATGTAAGCTTATAGTGCAGATTTTAATTAAGCTTATAGTGTAGAATTTAATTAAGTTTATAGTGCAGATTTTTAGTGGAACTTGTAGTGCAGATTTTTGGTGGAATTTATAGTGCAGATTTTTGGTGGAACTTGTAGTGCAGATTTTTGGTGGAACTTATAGTGCAATTTTTTTTAAAAAAAAGATTATAGTACAGTTTGGTTAAGTATTATAGTGCAGAATTTATGTTTGCATAGTATGCAGAAATAGTGTATCATAGAATGCAGAATCTTGATTAGTATAGTATGCAGAATTTTGATTAACATAGTATGCAGATTTTTGTTTATGCATTTCAAAGTTAGAATTTGTTTAAACATTTCAGTTTTTTAAAGAAGCATTCTTTTATTAGAGGTATTAACAAGTATAAGAAAGATAAAGAAAAGAAAGAAAAAGGCCAAGGCCTTAAGTAGATTCCAAAGTCAAGACTTTAGGGATTTTGGCATACAAGGTACTCGTTAAAATGCCAAGGCATTTAAAGAAGAAGTAATTAAGATAAATCAGCTTATGAATCAGTATTTTACTTTTATCAGTGACATTGTGCTAGACTCTTAGTTGTCCTTGGGTTGGGCTCCCATAGTCGTCCCTAGGTTTAGATAACCTAGTAAATCCTACTAGATTCGGGACTAGCTACCTCGAGTCTAGTTAGGGATGCGCGCATAGCAAGTACAGTTGCCGGACCCATCAGCAGCATGATTATTATTTTTATCTATTATGAAAATAATTTTCAAAACTTCACAAATAGTTACGTGAATACAGTTCAGATTCAGCATTAGCCTAACATCAGTTTAGCTCAGCTTATGTATCAGTTCAATTAAACTTATTATTCTGAAGTATAAAAGTGTAAGTTTTGAATAAGTGAAATAAACTTTACATGTTTAGCATTTCAGCATGTCTTGTTTCTTTTGCTATTAGATGAGCATGTGTAGGATTTCCTTTAAAGCATTCAGTTTTAGATTTATTTTACTCACATGCATATTCGAGTTTTGTGAGTTAGATAGCGCTTACTAAGTAATTTTGCTTACAGTTGCATTTCCTCTTACTGCAGATAAAGGAAAGGAAAAGTTATAGTAAAGGAAGGCGACAAGGAGGTGCGGATGGATGTGTGATGCCTGGACTATAGAAGCCTTGAGATTTAGCATAAGAATTTATTAAGATTGTCATGTATTTAGAATTCTTTCATTTAAATTGTTATGCACATTAGACCTATCATCTGAGTCGTACAATGGTTGCATGCATGTTTAGATTAATACATATATTTCAGCATGATTAGATTGATGTATAGTTTTAGTTGTATTCATATGTTGGAGTAGAATGTAGAGATAGGTTGTTTATGTTTTCCGCTGCTATCAGTTGCATGTTTAGAGAGTTTATGTATTGATCTTTACATGTGAACAACTCTAATTAAGTAAAGTTAGTAGTCCAGTAGCACTCCGCCCTCACAGACTAGTAGTGAGGAGGGTGAGGTGTTACAAGTTGGTATCAGAGCAGTTCCTATTCTCCAGCATCACACATCAGCACCAACCTTGCCGTCTTCAAGTAAGAAAGTATTTAAAATTCTTTTATTAGTATGCTTTTCCTTATTAATTGTAGCATAGAGAAACCCTTAGAAATATTTGTTTATAAGTGCTAAAGTGAGATAAAAGTTTTTGGGTGCTGAGCAAAGTAATAGTTAAGGACAAGTACCCTTTTCCCAGAATAGGTGATCTATTTGATCAGTTAAAGGGGGCAATAGTGTATCAGTTAAAGGTGGCAATAGTGTTATCTAAAATAGACCTGCGCTCTGGATACCATCAGTTGAAAGTGAAAGGAAGTGATACACCCAGAACAGCTTCCAGAACCAGATATGGACACTACGAATTCATAGTCATGTCATTTGGGGTGACTAATACACCTACGACCACCAGGGACTTTATAGCAGGTCTTCCAAGGACCACTAATGGGTACGATGCGATATGAGTGATAGTGGACCGAGAAGTTAAGAAGACTAAGGGACAAAGAAGTATCACTAATAAAGATCATCTGGCAGAACCAGAAGTACGAGGAAATTACTTGGGAGCGTGAGGACATCATGAGGCAGAAATATCCAGAATTATTCTAAGTTCGAGGATGAACTTTTTATAAGATATGGGGGATTGTAATGATCCAAATTTCCTCATTCCAAGTCCTAATAGCATTTAGAAATGCTTTAGAAATATTCTAGAGATTTTTAGAAATTTTTAGAGTATTTTTATGTAATTTTTGGAGTTCGTTTGATATTTTTACTAAACGAAAGAAGTTTCGACAAAAATAATGTCCAAGCTGAGATTCGAACTGGAGACCTCCGGCCGATCCAACTCTTAAGTGAATCTGGCTAACCAAGTGCCCAAGCGGGTGTTGCTGATTAAAGAAGGAGCAAAATCTGTTTAAGCAGTAGTTGAGGAATAGGAAATAAATTGAAATAAAAAGGGGCGGCTGAGGAATCGAACCTGCGACCTCTGACCCGGTCAAGATTTAGCAAAGCGCGGTTGACCAAGTGTCCCAGCGAGTATTGCCAATTAAAAAGGGGAATTAAATTTATTTAAGTAATAGCTAATAGGAAAACAGAAAATAAATAGGAATAAAAGGGATGCAACTGAGATTCAAACCCGTAACCTCCAACCCGACCCGAACCTTAAACGAATCCGGCTGACCAAGTGCCCAAGCGGGTGGTTCAGTTTAGAAAAGATAGAAAAATTTATTTAAGGAGTTAACAGAAATATTGAGTTATAAAAAGGGATAAGTTAATGTTCTATTTTCCCGTGACCTAAACCATTCTCTCCTTCTCTTCTGCGTGCGACGGCGGAGCTTGGGCAGAAAACAAAAGGGAGTTAGGGCATCGTCTCCGGTGGCCGGCCAAGGTCCTAGAAGCCCTTCTTGTTCGGTTGTGAGTCCAAGAAGCAAGGTAAGTGCTACTCACATGCGGTAAGGGTAGTTTCGAGCTTTGATTTAGTGTTTCTTTTAGTTTTCGGAATATGCTGTAAAGGATTGTGGTTGCTTGGGAATTTAGAGTAGATCCAAGATTTGTTTTTCCCTTGTAATTAGAAATTCGGATTTTTATGTGAGCTTATAGTGCAGATTTTTAATTAAGCATATAGCGCAGATTTTAATTAAGCTCATAGTGCAGATTTTTAATTAAGCATATAGCGCAGATTTTAATTAAGCTCATAGTGCAGATTTTTATGTAGGCTTATAGTGCAGATTTTAATTAAGCTCATAGTGCAGATTTTAATTAAGCTTATAGTGTAGATTTTAATTAAGCTTATAGTGCAGACTTTTAATTAAGCTTATAGTATAGATTTTAATTAAGCTCATAATGTAAATTTTTATGTAAGCTTATAGTGCAGATTTTAATTAAGCTTGTAGTGCAGATTTTAATTAAGCTTATAGTGTAGATTTTTAAATAAGCTTATAGTGTAGATTTTAATTAAGCTTATAGTGCAGATTTTAATTAAGTTTATAGTGCAGATTTTTGGTGGAACTTGTAGTGCAGATTTTTGGTGAAATTTATAGTGCAGATTTTAATTAAGCCTATAGCGCATATTTTAATTAAGCTTATAGTGCAAATTTTTATGTAAGCTTATAGTGCAGATTTTAATTGAGCTTATAGTGCAGATTTTAATTAAGTTTATAGTGCAGATTTTTGGTGGAATTTATAGTGCAGATTTTAATTAAGCATATAGTGCAGATTTTAATTAAGCTTATAGTGCAGATTTTTATGTAAGCTTATAGTGCAGATTTTAATTAAGCTTATAGTGTAAATTTTAATTAAGTTTATAGTGCAGAATTTTGGTGGAACTTGTAGTGCAGATTTTTGGTGGAATTTATAGTGCAGATTTTTTGTGGAACTTGTAGTGCAGATTTTTGGTGGAACTTATAGTGCAGTTTTTTTTTAAAAAAGATTATAATGCAGTTTGGTTAAGTATTATAGTGCAGAATTTATGTTTGCATAGTATGCAGAAATAGTGTAGCATAGAATGCAGAATCTTGATTAGTATAGTATGGAGAATTTTGATTAGCATAGTATGCAGATTTTTGTTTATGCATTTCAAAGTTAGAATTTGTTTAAACATTTCAGTTTTTTAAAGAAGCATTCTTTTATTAGAGGTATTAACAAGTATAAGAAAGATAAAGAAAAGAAAGAAAAAGGTAAAGGCCTTAAGTAAATCCCAAAGTCAAGACTTTAGGGATTTTGGCACACAAGGTGCTCGTTAAAATGCCAAGGCATTTAAAGAAGAAGTAATTAAGATATATCAGCTTATGAATCAGTATTTTACTTTTATCAGTGGCACTGTGCTGGACTCTTAGTTGTCCTTGGGTTGGGCTTCCATAGTCATCCCTAGGTTTAGATAACCTAGTAAATCCTACTAGATTCGGGACTTGCTACCTCGAGTCTAGTTAGGGATGCGCGCATAGCAAGTACAGTTGTCGGGCCCATCAGCAGCATGATTATTATTTTTATCTATTATGAAAATAGTTTTCAAAACTTCACAAATTAGTTACGTGAATACAGTTCAGATTCAGCATTAGCCTAGCATCAGTTTAGCTCAGCTCATGTATCAGTTCAATTAAACTTATTATTCTGAAGTATAAAAGTATAAGTTTTGAATAAGTGAAATAAACTTTACATGTTTAGCATTTCAGCATGTCTTGTTTCTTTTGCTATTAGATGAGCATGTGTAGGATTTCCTTTAAAGCATTCAGTTTTAGATTTATTTTACTCACATGCATATTCGAGTTTTGTTAGTTAGATAGCGCTTACTAAGTAATTTTGCTTATAGTTGCATTTCCTCTTACTGCAGATAAAGGAAAGGAAAAGTTATAGTAAAGGAAGGCGACAAGGAGGTGCGGATGGATGTGTGATGCTTGGACTATAGAAGCCTTGGGATTTAGCATAAGAATTTATTAAGATTGCCATGTATTTAGAATTCTTTCATTGAAATTGTTATGCACATTAGACCTATCATCTGAGTCGTACAATGGTTGCATGCATGTTTAGATTAATACATATATTTCAGCATGATTAGATTGATGTATAGTTTTAGTTGTGTTCATATGTTGGAGTAGAATGTAGAGATAGGTTGTTTATGTTTTCGGCTGCTATCAGTTGCATGTTTAGAGAATTTATGCATTGATCTTTACATGTGAACAACTCTAATTAACTAAAGTTAGTAGTCTAATAGCGCTCGCGAGAGTGGTAGCTGGAGTAGATGCCGCTTGTCCTGTCGTGCCTCCCTCGGCCACTCATGGGTAGTGGTAGCTAGAGTGACGAGCAGCAGGGACCCCGTCACAGATGTAGCTAGTTAGCTACTATGCAACTGTCCTCTCTGCCACTCGAGAGAGTGGTAGCTGGAGGGTGTACAGTCTGTCACTGACCCGGCCTCTCGACCATACAGGGGTCATGATGCGGAGAGGTGGGCGGGAGTGACCATCCGTGCATACGCTGTTATTATTATACCTGCTGTTATTGGCATATGCTATTGTTGCTAGTTTATACTGTTGTTGTTTCTTAAGCTGATATGCTTACTTGTGTTGAGATATATACTCGTTGTAGGTGTTTAGACACTGTTTAATTATTGGTAATTTGTATATAACCTACCTATTACCCTTGTAGTTATTAATACTACAGTAGCAGATCTGCGCTACTCCTGACCTTCTATTGTTATCCTAGGATATGACTTCAGGTATGAATATTTATGTTAATATCATGATAGTATCTGCTATTTCCTTTATGAGACTGTATACTCTTGGCTCACTTTTTAGTTGTATGTTATGTTCATGCACTATCTTTCCTTTACCCGCTGAGTTCCAACACTCACCACCTTACAAACTGGTTTTCTTTCGCCAGGTAGCTGTAGATGATTCATGGATGCTTGGAGAGATGACGACTGCCAATCCTGGGTCCTGCGTTATATCGGTTTTATTTCCGCTTTACTTATTTTTTTTCTTTTAGTATACAGCGGTTTTAGTATTTTATGAATTGGTCTATGTTTGGAGTTTGATTTGTGGTAGTTTGCTTTCGTGATCTTGTGGTTGTGTAAGCCTATTGGCTAGTAAACTTTAGTTGTGGATTGTGGGTTTCTCTCCGTTTTTCCTCTGTGTTTTTGATATAGCTGAGTGGGCTAAATATTAATTGCGTGGTTGTTTTATTCATTTATGTCCAGCCGTGTAGGCTGCGTATATTAACTGCGTGGTTATGTTGTTTATGTTTCTATTTGTGCATATATTCCAGCCGAGTGTGACTGATGTATATTTTGTATGTAGTAATGCTTGAGATTGTCATCCGTACAGGGGAGATGCTGCCGAAATTTCTTCTGGCAGGGACTCCTCTGGGGCATGACAATTTTTGGTATCAGAGCAGTTTCGATCTTGTTTCAATTTATGATTTTCGAGTTAATCTGATACTAATTTTTTGTATTAGAGCCAAGTTGCGCTTGGATTTTTGAGTTAATTTTATACCAATTTTTGGAATCAGATCAGGTTTCGATGTCTATTTTTCGTGTTTCAGATTTTAGAGTTTATGATGTCGGGTTTATGATGTTTGTTTTTCGGGTTAATCTGATACCAGTTTTTGTTGGATCGTAAAATGTCGATAGAGGGGGGGGGGTGAATATCAATTCGAAAAACAGCGTTAAAAAGAGATAAGCGCAGCGGAATAATAAAAAAATTAGACAAATGAACACGGTGTTTTTTACTTCGTTCGGAGCCTGTGACGACTCCTACTCGAAGGCCCGTACTTCGTGAGTACTTTCGTTGGGCAATTTACTAGCAATTCGAAATGATAAGTACAAAGGCAGTACAAGAAATGCTAATAAACAGTAAAACAAAGCTATACCGACAGAGGGAAAGCTACAAAGAAAAGATCGCGTTGTCGGAGCTTCGTTAGAGTCGTTGGAGCGCAGAGCAGCAGAGTAAGCAGTCTAAGAGTTCTGAGTTAATTCTGAAGCTCCACCCCTGAGGCTTCTTTTATATGCTGCTCCGGGCGCCTGGATCCCTTCCGGGCGCCCTGGTGCGACGTGGTAGGTCTAATCAGCGAACTCCACGTGGCGACGACTCGGCTTAGATAAAATTCACCTCCGATCCGGGCACCCGGATCCCCTCCGGGCGCCCGGACCCCTCTTCTCCAGAAAGTCCTTCTCCTGTAAGAAAAGGTTAGTCCGAGGCAAATATACCCTGCAACACAGATTGTTAGCACAGTTTTAT